>NC_030818.1:52885000-54261666 GCF_001704415.2 Capra hircus
TAATACCTTGGATGTATTTGTCATTTCCACTGTTTAATCATAAGGGATTTGATTTAGGTCATACTTGAATGGTGTAGTGTCTTTCCCTACTTTCCCCAATTTAAGTCTGAAGTTTACAATAAGGAGCTCATGATCTGGGCCACAGTCATCTCCTGATCTTGTGTTTTGATGACTGTATAGAGCTTCTCCATCTTTGGCAATAAAGAATATAATCAATCTGATTTTATTATTGACTGTCTGGTGATGTCCATGTGTAGAGTTGTCTCTTGTGTTGTTGGAATAAGGTGTTTGCCATGACTAGTTCATTCTGTTGGCAAAATTCTGTTATCTTTGTCCTGCTTCATTCTGTATTCCAAGGCCAAATTTGCCTGTTACTCCAGGTATCTCTTGATTTCCTACTTTTGCATTCCAATCCCCTGTAGTGCAAAGGATGTCTTTTTGGGGTGTTCATTCTAGAAAGTCTTGTAAGTCTTCATACAGTTCAGTTCAGTTCTATCACTCAGTTGCGTCCGACTCTTTGCAACCCCATGAATTGCAGCACGCCAGGCCTCCCTGTCCATCTCCATCTTCCAGAGTTCACTGAGACACGTCCATCAAGTCAGTGATGCCAGCCAGCCTTTTCATCCTTGGTCGTCCCCTTATCCTCCTGCCCCCAATCCCTCTCAGCATCACAGTCTTTTCCAATGAGTCAACACTTCGCATGAGGTGGCCAAAGTACTGGAGCTTTAGCTTTAGCATCACTCCTTCTAAAGAAATCCCAGGGTTGATCTCCTTCAGAATGGACTGGTTGGATCTCCTTGCAGTCCAAGGGACTCTCAAGAGTCTTCTCCAACACCACACTTCAAAAGCATCAATTCTTCAGCACTCAGCCTTCTTCACAGTCCACCACTCACATCCAAACATGACCACATGAAAAACCATAGCCTTGACTAGAGGACCTTAGTCGGCAAAGTAATGTCTGCTTTTGAATATACTATCTAGTTTGGCCATAACTTTTCTTCCAAGGAGTAAGTGTCTTTTAATATCATGGCTATAGTCACCATCTGCAGTGATTTTGGAGCCCCCCAAAATAAAGTCTGACACTGTTTCCACTGTTTCTCCATCTATTTCCCATGAAGTGATGGGACCAGATGCCATGATCTTCGTTTTCTGAATGTTGAGTTTTAAGCCAACTTTTTCGCTCTCCACTTTCACTTTCATTAAGAGGCTTTTTAGCTCCTCTTCACTTTCTGCCATAAGGGTGGTGTCATCTGCATATCTGAGGTGATGGATATTTCTCCTGGCAATCTTGATTCCAGCTTATGTTTCTTCCAGTCCAGCGTTTCTCATGATGTACTCTGCATATATGTTAAATAAGCAGGGTGACAATATACAGCCTTGAGTACTCCTTTTCTGATTTGGAACTAGTCTGTTGTTCCATGTCCAGTTCTAACTGTTGCTTTCTGACCTGCATAGAGATTCCTCACGAGGCAGGTTAGGTGGTCTGGTATTCCCATCTCTTTCAGAATTTTCCACACTTGATTGTGATCCACACAGTCAAAGGCTTTGGCATAGTCAATAAAGCAGAAATAGATGTTTTTCTGGTACTCTCTTGCTTTTTCCATTATCCAGCGGATGTTGGCAATTTGATCTCTGGTTCCTCTGCCTTTTCTAAAACCAGCTTGAACATCAGGGAATTCACCGTTCATGTATTGCTGAAGGCTGGCTTGGAGAATTTTGAGCATTACTTTACTAGCATGTGAGATGAGTGCAATTTTGTGGTAGTTTGAGCATTCTTTTGCATTGTCTTTCTTTGGAATTGGAATGAAAACTGACCTTTTCCAGTCCTGTGGCCACTGCTGAGTTTTCCAAATTTACTGGCATATTGAGTGCAGCACTTTCACAGCATCATCTTTCAGGATTTGAAACAGTCAACTCGAATTCCATCACCTCCACCTTTCAAATTCAGCTTCTTCAACATTACTGGTTGAGGCATAGACTTGGATTACTGTAATATTGAATGGTTTGCCTTGGCAATGAACAGATATCATTCTGTAATTTATGAGTTTGCATCCTAGCACTGCATTTCAGGCTCTTTTGTCAACTATGATGTTTACTCCATTTCTTCTAAGAAATTCTTGCCCACAGTAGTAGATACAATGGTAATCTGAATTAAATTCATCCATTCCAGTCCATTCTAGTTCGCTGATTCCTAAAATGTTGATGTTTACTTTTGCCATCTCCTGTTTGACCACTTCCAATTTGTCTTGATTCGTGGACCTAACATTACAGGTTCCTATACCATATTGTTTTTTATTGCATCGGACTTTACTTCTATCTCCAGTGACATCCACAACTGGTTGTTGTTTTTGCTTTGGCTCCATTTCTTCTTTCTTAAGTTATTTCTCTGCTATTCTCCAGTAGCATATTGGGCACCTACTGACCTGGGGAGTTCACCTTTCAGTGTCCTATCATTTTCGCTTTCCATATTGTTCATGATATTCCAAGGCAAGAATACTGAAGTGGTTTGCATTCTCTTCTCCAGTGGACCACATTTTGCTAGAACTCTCCACCACTTTCTTTCCATCTGAAAAATAAAATAATAAAACATTCCTCTCTTTTTTGTTGCATGAATTTAAATCTGAATATTTGTAAAATCTTTAATGGTTCAGTGCTTTGTACATAATGCAAGTGCAGCAAATGATTTTTATTATTGTCAATAGTATAATTAGTTAACATTGCCTCATTTATTTGTCTGATATTTTTATTAGATACTAAGTTGCCCTTGATGCTATAGAGAATATATGAAATTAATTACAATCACTTTGGAATGAAAGCTGAACTATACTTATCCAGATTATATATTCAGTAATCTACTTGAACAATTATAAACTATAACCTTATTTATAATAAGAATATTAACATATACCCTAGTGACTGCCTCTCTAATATAAGTTATTTCACTGTAGTTTTGTGTAATATTGGATAACAGTGAATTGAAGTTTGAATTTAAAATGAGTTTATATATATGATGTTTATGAATTTTGTGATAGACTGCCTTTCAAATATATTCTACTGTAAAATTCAAAGTGATTCAATTATCACGAGGAGGATCTACAAAAATATGTAGGATCTATTGGCAATCGGTTTACAGGCACAGAATCTGGTTAAATCATAGTAGAAGACGAGTTAATAAAAATAGTTTAGGAGTTGTAATTAGACGTTAGAGGGATACTGACATTTAGAGATCAGGAACAAAAGAGGCAAAGGTAAATAATATAAATAAGACAGTTAATATTATGTGGTGTCATGGAAGCCAGCAGCAAGCACTTCAAATGTAGTAGAATTAAACAGAATCTAATAAAAATCTCAAGGTAAAAAAATGGTATCAAGAAAAATATATTTCACAAATGTTGGAGAGTATACGAAGAAATTAAACCACTTCTGAACTGTTTGTGAGAATGTAAAATTGTACAGACACTGTGGAAAACAATAAAGTGATTCCTCAAAAATATTAGAAACTAAGATTAGCATACGATCCAACAGTTCCAATCCTGGTATATACCTAGAAGAATTGAAAGTAAGATATGGAAGAGCTATTTGTACAATCATGCTCATAGGAGCATTGCTAACAATAGCTAAATGTGAAAGCAAACTAAACATCCATTTATGGATGAATTGGTAAGCAAATTGTGATAATACACAATGGGTTATTATTTATCATTTAGGAAGAAGGGATTCTTTTAAGAGGGGTCTAAGATGGTAGTGTAGAAAGACCCACTTTCTCTCTTGGACACACTGAATCTACATATATCGGGCAATTCTTTCTAAAAAACTGAGGGCTAATTTGTAGCTTCTGAATGTAGAGGGGCCACATAGAAATGGATAGCAACTATGGGAACCTCACTCATGGTGCAGTGACCTATAGTAAGGAGAATATCACTGAGGGACCCAGTGCAGGCTTGATTGATAAAGAACAGAGACACATACACACACACACACACACACACACACACACACACACACTATATCAGTTCAGTACAGTTCAGTTGTTCAGTCGTGTTCAACTGTTTGTGACCCCATGGACTGCAGCATGCCAGGCTTTCCTGTCCTTCAATTCCTGGAGCCTGCTCAAACTCATGTGCATTGAGTCACTGATGCCATCCAGCTGTCTCATCCTCTGTCATCCCTTCTCCTCCTGCCCTCAGTCTTTCCCAGTTCAGGTTCTTTTCCAGTGAGTCAGCTTGTCACATCAGGTGGCCAAAGTATTGGAGCTTCAGCTTCATCATCAGTCCTTCCAGTGAAGGGTTTATTTCCTTTAGGAGAGTTTCTATTCTCCTTCCATATTTCCAATATGGGAAAATCCAGTTTGGGTTCAATTTGTGTATTCGCTTACATATTTCTGATCTAAAAATATGAATTTGTTTGAATTGTTTTTTTAATCGGTTGCAATACATTATGGGTTTCTTCTTTCTAGTGAATTAAATAAAATCTTTAACACATGTGTACTATTATTAATTATTCAGACATTAAAAGAGTCAGAGTAAGCCAACTACAAATGTTAACATGGCTCAATTAAAATTGATCATTAATTCTCATAGAAATATCAAGATATATGCACAAAGCCTCTTTTATATTTCTTTCACCTAAAGCCAAAGTAAAGGAGATGAAAGGTAGTTAAGAGGGTTATATTTGCTTTTGTCCATCCTTTATGCTTGATTTCTTCCAGTCATGATTTGGATTTTATTGGACCTTCTCTCCAAATCTCTTCATCAATGTACAAACACTTTTTGATAAATATGCCCTTGATATTTGCACTGCTGTTCCAGATCACCCTAATATACAACAATTGCTATATATGCCAAAAACAAGTATACTGTAAAATTCTCTTTTTCCTTATACCAAATTCCATTACTTGGAGAAAGCAGAATGTAAATAAAGATAGCATTCAAGCTTTGAAACTCATTTTAATTCTCTTATAATGACTTCCACGGTGCTTTCAAAATGAAAGCCAATCTCTCTGCAAACTACAAACTCATGAGCTCTTTCAGATACCTCCATAATTTGTCTCCCACCTTCTATACCATGACTTTTTGAAGATATAAAGAGCATGTTTTACTTATCTTCCAAACTATTCTATTTTTATGTCAAAAATGTTAAAATGTATGTTACCCAATATATATTATTGTCAGTTTCCAAAACATTTATTTACTGACTAAAAAATCAGATGTTTGTCCAAACCTATCACTAATTAATGAAGAGACTTTTTTTTTTTTTTTTTCCCCAATCTCGCTCAGACGGTAAAATGTCTGTCTACAATGAGGGAGACCCGGGCTCGATCCCTGCGTTGGGAAGATCCCTTGGAGAAGGAAATGGTAATCCACTCCAGTACTATTGCCTGGAAAATTCCATGGACAGAGGAGCCTGGTATGGTAGGCTACAGTCCATGGGGTCACAAAGAGTGGGGCATGACTGAGCGAATTCACATTCACGTTCACATTCAAGTTGTATTTAGTGTATATCAATTGCTTCTTTTCTACTATTTTTTTTTAAGTAAATGCAACCTTGAGAAAAATTGTAAATCCAGAAAAGCTAGGGGATATCACCTCTAGTCTTCTCATCCATTGTGTTTTGGTGGAACAAATGCTTCTCTTTTTCTTTCCCACTAAGAATGTCATGGCTAACATAAGCTCTTGCCAATCCAGTTTTCTCCATCAAAACATATTTATTTCAAAAAGGACATATGGAACACCTTATGTTCCAAAGATAGCAGTAAGCACATGGGATAAAGATCTGACCTAATAAAATCTACCATCTACTAGGAAAGATGTACAACTATCAAGATACAATACTAGTTGGTTAATTTGGTTTCTGTTTTAAATCACACATTTTATTTTTGTGCTTGCAAAAGTAAAAGTTAATCCTGTCACAGTAATCAATATTCTGTTTCTGTAAAAACAGATGGAATCAGATGTGGCTCTTGAAATACTTCTTTTTCTCCAAGGTAACACCAGAAAAAATACTTAAGTCCTGCTTGAGCAAGCTCATTCTGAAAAAAAGTAAAATGCATAAATAATTTTATACCCCTTATTTAATGTCACAAACTCTCATGTGGTATGAAATAAATTCCAATTCTTCACAAGAATTTCTCAGCCTGAAATACCTCAAGTATGTTTTTATTTTTTTTCCCTTTAGGAGTATCACAATGTTACAAATTTAGTTGTTAGTGTTAAACAACTTTGCAAGCTTTTAGAAGTGATGTCTAAAATCAATTTTATCATTCACTGGACAAAAATAATTAAAAATAGTATCACATTCTTGTTTATAAAACTTTTTTTTCTAGGAAGCTCCTAAGTGTATATATAAATTTTAATGTTGCCTTATTTTTTCACTCATTGATTTATTCGAACTGTATATGGGAAAGTAGAAAGAATATTTGATATCAGAGTTAAAATTAGTTCTAATTAAAAAAGATAATTCCAATTTATAGCATATTGCTGGTCATCTGGGTTAAAATAAAACTGTCACATTTCATTTCAAATTCAATTATTCTGATCAATGTAGACAGACAATTTAACCCTTTAGGGTGACCTACTTTTGTTTATTTGTTTGTTTGTTTTGTAGAGTAAATTATTTTTTCCTAAATATTTGGTAAACTGGTTTTAACTCCACTTTGTCAAAATGTATCTCATTAAAAAAAATTCTCCATTGGATATTTATGAACAATCCAATTTACACTGTAATGTAAGATTTTCCAAATATAACTTGACATAGAGTCACAGATTAACATTTTTTAAACCTTAAAATAAAGATGATCCTCAGCATATGTTTGCATATTTGCTTTATTTCAATGCATACTTATGTCTCTCTCCTATGACATGACTCGTATTTTATTGATATATATCTAATGCTAGAACATTGCTTGCTATGAGTAAATATTTATGATTTTTATGAAAGAAACAAAGAACTAAAGAGAAAGAGAGAGAAGAAGAAAGAAGAGAGGGAGAAAGGAAAGCAGGAAGAGAAAATGTGAGGGAAGAAAGAAGGAAGAGAAGTAGGAAAGAAAAGAAAATAAGAGAGTGATAAACTTCTTTTCTGGGCTTCCCAGATGGTGCTAGCTGCAAAGAACCCACCTGCCAATGCAGGAGACAGTAAGAGACATCAGTTCAATCCCTGAGTGGGGAAGATCCCCTGGAGGTGGGCATGGCAACTCACTCCAGTATTTCTGCCTGGAGAATCCCAGAGACAGAGGAGCCTGGTAGGCTACATCCAAGGGGTCACAAAGAGTTGGGCACGACTGAAGTGACTTAGCATGCAGCCGCACAAACCTCTTTTTGAAGATTAGGACTGAGAAAATGCTTATAAATTCATTCAGTTTCTACCCTGAGTACTCTACAAATTCTATACTCTTGAGTCCAATTCTATACTCCTGCTGTCATCTTGTGTGATGACAGTAAGGAAATAATTCTCAGAGCTAGGAATTCTCTGTGAAAGAGTCATGGCTTACATACAGAATATTATTTTTCCATTCTTTAATTAAACTGTCTGTGAGCAGAACACTATGAACATATTATTCATCTCTGCTCTTGAGTTCTGTTACTAAACAAATGTTCAGACAATAGTATTCCCAAAGTAGAAAAAAGTGAAGTCACTCAGGTGTGTCCAACTCTGTGACCCCGTGGACTGTAGTCTACCAGGTTCTGCCAATCATGGGATTCTCCAGGCAAGAATACTAGAGTGGGTTGCTATTTCCTTCTCCAGGAGATCTTCCCAACCCAGGGATCAAACCCAGGTCTCCCACATTGCAGGCAGATGACTTACTCTGAGCTACCAGGGAAGCCCTATCCCCAAAGTATTCACACTTAAAAAGTGAAATCTTGGCAGAAAATATTTCAAAAATTTCAGTTCTGTAGTAAACCTAGTGCCCTCTTCCCACCTATCAAGAATTTCAATGACTACTACAACATGCTACATATGTATACTACTTGAGGTAATCTAGCTTCTTTGGGCTAGAAAATTATTAAAAGAATTGATATTAAAAAGATATTTATTATTATTACTATTATTATATTTATTATTATTAAATTGATATTTAAAAGATATTTTAAAAATATCTTCCTTATAATAGGGAGCAAGGAAAAAGAGTCATCCTTCTAACTTTAACTGAATCTGTCTCACTGGAACATTGCTACCTACATAGAATCTGCATTAAGTATGGATTTGTCATTTACTGCTTTCCCCCTGCTATTGACTACGTGCCAAGTCACAGTTCAATTCAATTCAGTCGCTCAGTAGTGTCCTACTCTTTGTGACCCCATGAACCACAGCACGCCAGGCCTCCCTGTCCATCACCAACTACCGGAGTTCACTCAAACTCACATCCATCGAGTCCGTGATACCATCCAGCCATCTCATCCTCTGTCGTCCATTTCTCCTCCTGCCTCCAATCCCTCCCAGCATCAATGTCTTTTCCAATGAGTCAACTCTTCGCATGAGGTGGACAAAGTACTGGAGTTTCAGCTTTAGCATCAATCCTTCCAAAGAAATCCCAGGGCTGATCTCCTTCAGAATGGATTGGTTGGATCTCCTTGAAGTCCAAGGGACTCTCAAGAGTCTTCTCCAACACCACACTTCAAAAGCATCAATTCTTTGGCACTCAGCCTTCTTCACAGTCCAACTCTCACATCCATACATGACTACTGGAAAAACTATAGCCTTGACTAGATGGACCTTAGTCTGCAAAGCAATGTCTCTGCTTTTGAATATGCTATCTAGATGGGTCATAACTTTTCTTCCAAGGAGTAAGCGTCTTTTAATATCATGGCTGCAGTCACCATCTGCAGTGATTTTGGAGTCCCAAAAAATAAAGTCTGACACTGTTTCCACTGTTTCCCCATCTATTCCCCATGATATGATGGGACCAGAAGCCATGATCTTCATTTTCTGAATGTTGAGCTTTAAGCCAACTTTTTCACTTTCCTCTTTCACTTTCATCAAGAGGCTTTTTAGTTCCTCTTCACTTTCTGCCATAATGGTGGTGTCATCTGCATGTCTGAGGTTATCAATATTTTTCCCGGTAATCTTGATTCCAGCCTGTGTTTCTTCCAGCCCAGCGTTTTTCATGATGTACTCTGCATAGAAGTTAAATAAGCAGGGTAACAATATACAGCCTTGACGTACTCCTTTTCCTATTTGAAACCAGTCTGTTGCTCCATGTCCAGTTCTAACTGTTGCTTCCTAACCTGCATACAGATTTCTCAAGAGGCAGGTCAGGTGGTCTGGTATTGCCATCTCTTTCAGAATTTTCCACAATTAATTGTGATCCACACAGTCAAAGGCTTTGGCATAGTCAATAAAGCAGAAATAAATGTTTTTCTGGTACTCTCTTGCTTTTTCCATGATCCAGCGGATGTTGGGAATTTGATCTCTAGTTCTTCTGCCTTTTCTAAAACCAACTTGAATATCAAGAAGTTCCCAGTCACGTATTGCTGAAGGCTGGCTTGGAGAATTTTGAGCATTACTTTACTAGCATGTGAGATGAGTGCAATTTTGTGGTAGTTTGAGCATTCTTTGGCATTGTCTTTCTTTGGAATTGGAATGAAAACTGACCTTTTCCAGTCCTGTGGCCACTGCTGAGTTTTCCAAATTTGCTGGCATATTGAGTGCAGCACTTTCACAGAATCATCTTTCAGGATTTGAAATAGCTCAACTGGAATTCCATCACCTCCACTAGCTTTGTTTGTAGTGATGCTTTCTAAGGCCCACTTGACTTCACATTCCAAGATGTCTGGCTCTAGATGAGTGATCACACCATTGTGATTATCTGGGTTGTGAAGATCTTTTTTTACAGTTCTTCTGTGTATTCTTGCCACCTCTTCTTAATATGTTCTGCTTCTGTTAGGTCCATACCATTTCTGTCCTTTATTGAGCCCATCTTTGCATGAAATGTTCCCTTAGTATCTTTAATTTATTTCTCAAGAAGTAATTCAAACCTTATACTTGTTATTAAAAAAAAAAAACTCCCAAGAAAATAAGCTGTCTCAATGAGTAAGGCAATCAAAAATTAAGGAGGAAATGAAAAGGGAAGGCCAAAGCAAATTTGAGTACTGTCTCCAGGGATCCCTGCATAATCCCATTTACCTACATCTGTAAATTTTCACCTCGTGGTGAGTTTCCAGGAAACCAGTCTTCTTGTTGTTGGCTAGAACTACCAGGTTCACAATTAGCACAGGCTGCAGTTGTCTTGGTCAAGAGAGCTCCTACCCTTCATCAATCTCAGAAGACTTCAGAAATCTTTTTTTAGCCATCCTCAACATATCATGTAATGTATCATTCTAAGTCACAATAAAATAAATTCCTGTGGCTATCTATCTATTCTGGTTTTTTTTTTTTTTAATCTTTACAGAATAACTACTGTGTCTATAATTTCCTTCAACTCAGTCTCCCACAAAACATTCAAATATATCCCAAGGAAATCCTAATTGTGGTTATATTAAAATAAGAAAATGTAATAAGAAAATGAATAATATTGATGACAGCAAAACTCACACACTGTTATTTTCTCTTCAAAAGATCCATTTTATAAGTTAAGGTAAATTATACACATTAATTAACAACTTACTTATACCTTCAGGTTATTAACTAAATATTTAATCTTATATCTTGATTATTTTTCTTTGAAGAGTCAACCAAGATGTTGATATAAGTGCAACCTGAACTCTTCTCCTCATATATTCACAATTGGCAGATGCAAATTGAGCAGTTATCTATGAAAAAAACCAGAAACTAGCTGAGGGACAGTAACTCTTACATATTGGACAAGTAAGAAGGTACTTACACTGAGACAGACAAGAAAGGTTGAGGCACTTAACATAAGTCCCACAATGGCAGAATGCCATACAAAGAGAACCTCAACTGCCAGCTTCTTCATAGTGTGTGAAGAGTTTAGATCCCACATCTAGTGTCCCAAATTTTAAGATTCCCCAGTCAGGGGTTGAGCCCCCAAAGCACCGATTTCTGAAAGGCAATGAGGTTTTCACCCAAGAGACCCACAAGACAACAACGAACAAAGAACCAGTTCTTAGTGGACTCACAGAGCATGTGTGTGACTGTCTCCCCAGGACTCAGCTTAGTGGGGATGCCAAAACTGAACATCTTTCAGTCTTTGTTTGAAAGGATTTTATCTGCATACTTTAAAAGCTTCTGCCTAAGGGCCAGGATTCTAATTTAACAGATATCTTAGGGGCTAGCTTAAGCCCCATCCAGAGACTAAGGTAGGTCAGAGGAGACTTCTCCAAAAATTTTTTTTCCACTTTGTTTCATTATTTATTTTATTATTATTATTATTATTATTATACTTTACAATATTGTATTGGTTTTGCCACACATCAACATGAATCCACCACAGGTGTACATGTGTTCCCATCCCAAACTCACCTCCCACCCCCCACCCCACACCATCCCTCTGGGTCATCCCAGTGCGCCAGCCCCAAGTATCCTGCACCCTGCTTTAAAACTAGACTGGCGATTTTATTTTTCCTCCAATTTGCTCCAATAGTAAAACAAAGTCACTGGTATTTTCCTGGTAAAAGCTTGTACACATGTCTCACTCCTCAGCCCTTGCAGTTGTCAGCCAGGGACAGGCCCATAGATGATATGGCTCTGATGGTCAATGAGGCTTGCCTTCTCCAGTAAAACAGTTCAGTTCAATTTAGTTGCTCAGTTGAGTCCAACTATTTGTGACCCCATGAACCACAACACTTCAGGCCTCCCTGTCCATCACCAACTCCAGGAGTCCACCCAAACCCATGCTCATTGAGTCAGTGATGACATCTGACCATCTCAACCTCTGTCATCCCCTTCTCCTCCTGACCTCAACCTTTACCAGCATCAGGGTTTTTTCAAATGCGTCAGCCCTTTGCATCAGGTGGCCAAAGTACTAGAGTTTCAACTTCAACATCAGTCCTTCCAATGAACACCAAGGACTGATCTCCGTTAGGATGGACTGGTTGGATCTCTTTGCAGTTCAAGACACTCTCAAGAGTTCTCTCCAACACGACAGTTCAAAAGCAGCAATTCTTTGGCGCTCATGTTTCTTTATAGTCCAACTCTCCATCTATAGTCCATCCATACATGACCACTGGAAAAACAATAGCCTTGACTAGAAGGACCTTTGTTGGCAGAGTAATGTCTCTGTTTTTTAATATGTTTTCTAGGTTGGTCATAACTTTCCATCCAAGGAGTAAGCATCTTTTAATTTCATGGCTGCAATCACCATCTGCAGTGATTTTGAAGCCCAGAAAAATAAAGTTTCTCACTGTTTCCAATGCTTCCCCATCTATTTGCCATGAAGTGATGGGACTGGATGCCATGATCTTAGTTTTCTGAACGTTAAGCTTTAAGCCAACTTTTTCACTCTCCTCTTTCACTTTCATCAAGAAGTTCTTTTTCCTCTTCACTTTCTGCCATAAGGATGGTATCATCTGAATATCTGAGATTATTGATATTTCTCCCAGCAATCTTGATTCCAGCCTGTGCTTCATCCAGCTCAGCGTTTCTCATGATGTACTCTGCATATAAGTTAAATTAGCAGGGCGACAATATACAGCCTTGACATACTCCTTTCCCGATTTGGAGTCAATCTGTTGTTCCATGTCCAGTTCTCATTATTGCTTCCTGGCCTGCATACAGATTTCTCAAGAGGCAGGTCAGATGGTCTGGTATTCCTATCTCTTTCAGAATTTTCCACAGTTTATTGTGATCTACACAGTCAAAGGCTTTGGCATAGTCAATAGATGTTTTTCTGGAATTCTCTTGCTTTTCTATGATCCAGTGGTTGTTGGTAATTTGATCTCTGGTTCCTCTGCCTTTTCTAAAATCAGCTTGAACATCTGGAAGTTCATGGTTCACGTATTGCTGAAGCCTGGCTTGGAGAATTTTGAGTATTACTTTACTAGTGTGTGTGATGAGTGCAATTGTGTGGTAGTTTGAGCATTCTTTGTCATTGCCATGTTTTGGGATTGGAATGAAAACTGACCTTTTCCAGTCCTGTGGCCACTGCTGAGTTTTCCAAATTTGCTGGCATATTGAGTGCAGCACTTTCACAGCATCATCTTTCAGGATTTGAAATAACTTAACTGGAATTCCATCACCTTCACTAGCTTTGTTCTTTGGGATGCTTCCTAAGGCCCACTTGACTTCACATTTCAGAATATCTGGCTTTTGGTGAGTGTAAGTAATCATAGCATTCTGATTTTCTGGGTCATGAAGATATTTTTTGCATTGTTCTTCTGTGTATTCTTGTCACATCTTCTTAATATCTCCTGTTTCTGTTAGGTCCATAACATTTCTTCCTTGATTGAGCCCATCTTCGCATTAAATGTTCCTTTGGTATCTCCAATTTTCTTTAAGAGATCTCTAATCTTTTCCATTCTATTGTTTTTCCTCTATTCCTTTTCATTGATCGCTGAGGAAGGCTTTCTTATCTCTCCCTGCTATTCTTTGGATTTCTGCATTCAAATGGCTATATCTTTCCATTTCTTCTTTGCTTTTCACTTCTCTTCTTTTTACAGCTATTTCTAAGGCCTCCTCAGACAGCCATTTTGCTTTCTTGCATTTCTTTTTCTTGGTGATGATCTTGATTCCTGTCTCCTGTACAATGTTACTAACCTCTGTCCATAATTCATCAGGCACTCTGTCTATCAGATATAGTCCCTTAAATCTATTTCTCACTTCCACTATATAGTCATAAGTGATTTCATTAAGTCATACCTGAATGGTCTAATGGTTTTCCCTATTATTTTTAATTTAAGTCTGAATTTGCTAATAAGGAGTTCATGATCTGAGCCACAGTCAGCTCCTGGTCTTATTTTTGCTGACTGTATAGAGCTTCTCATCTTTGGCTGCAAAGAATATAATAAATCTGCTTTCGGTGTCAACCATCTGGTGATGTCCATGTGTCCAAAAGTCTTGTCTTGTGTTGTTGAAGGAGGGTGCATTCTCTTGGCAGAACTCTATTAGCCTTTGCCCTGCTTCATTCTGTATGCCAAGGCCAAATTTGCCTGTTACTCCAGGTGTTTCTTGACTTCCTACTCTTGCATTTCAGTCCCCTATAATGTATAGGACATATTTTTTGGGTGTTAGTTCTAGAAGGTCTTATAGGTCTTCATAGAACCGTTCAACTTTAGCTTGTTCAGAGTTACTGGCCCAGGCCTAGACTTGGATTATTGTGATATTGAATGGTTTGCCCTGGAAACGAATACACAGTAACACATGGTTAAAACAAACAAAGAAGTAGTTCTTAACAGGTGCAGGAGCACATGTTATCTATACACCTACATCTAGCACAGAGGGAACAGGCAAAAATATCTGTTTCTCCTTAGAATTGGCTTAACTACACACTTTCTAACCTTTTGCCTGAGGATACAGCTTCTAACCAGCCTGAATCTAGGTGCTGACTGTGATGCTCCCATTGGGGTATCCAAGGGTCTTTGTAACACTCCAAATACTGAAGGCCACTAAGAATAAAGAAGCCATCTTAGACAATCACAGAAACTTAAGCAACAATCAATAGCGTAGGCTAGGCTAACTGACAAGTTTAATCTCATATACTGGGATATTTTGTTACACCGGCAAAGGTGGCTATTTTGTGTAAAGTGTAGAAAGCAACACAGGAGAATCAAGAAAAATAAGGAAACAGAAGAACATTTTCCAAATACAATAGCAATAAAAATCTTCAAACATAGATCTTAATGAAACAGAGATAAATGATTTACTTGTGAAAGTATAGAATCAGTCCTAAATAAATTCATTATGGTCAGTATAGTTATGCATGAACAAAGTGAGAAAATCAACAAGGAGATAGAAAATTAAAAAAAAAAAAAAAGAGTCAAACAGAAATCACAGAAGTGGGAATAAATAGAACATAAAAATTCCACAGATAGGTTCAATATAAGATTATCACGTGCAAGACAGGATCAGCAAACTAAAATTCAGTGTAGTGGAATTCATCCAAAAAATGAAGCGAACATTTTAACAAATGAAAAAGAGTAAAAACAGTTTAAAGGGCATTGCAACATCACTTAGGAGACCAAAATTTGCATTACAAGTATCTCAAAAGGAGTAGAGAGGGAGAAAGTGACAGAAAGATATTCAAAGAAATAAGGGCTGAAAAGTTCCCTAACATGGGAGAACAGACAACCAGATTCAAGAAGTCCATAGAGATTACTAACAAGTTTAATTCAAAGAGACTCACACAGTGACATATTATAATTAAATTGTTGAGTTAAAGAAAAGGGATTTTAAAGGCATCAAGAGAAAAGCAACATCTTACATAAAAGAGAACCCATGAAAGATTATGTGTAGATTTTCTGCAGAAATGTTGCAGGTCTAAAAAGAGAGGGATGATATGTTAACACACTTTAAGAAAAAAAGGTGAAACAAAAACCAAAACAAAAGCAAAAACAAACTCCAGCCAAGTCACTCCTATTCAGAACTGAAAATGAGATGAAGAGTTGCAGACAAAAGATAAAGGATGTATCACTGCAAGACTGCCTCACGAGAAATATTAAAGAAAATTCTTTAAGCTGAAATGAAAGAACACTAGCTAGTAACAAGAAAATATACAAAAGCATAAAACTCACTGATAAGTGTACATGTATAATTAAATTCAAAATATGATAATGTAAATGTGATAGTTAGATTATTTATAACTCCAGTATGCAAAATAAATGTATTAAAATAACTATTACTACAATAATTTCCTAATGGATTGATCATGTAAAATGATGCAAATTGTGGCCACACAAAGTAAAATTTGTTGGGAGAGCTTTTTTATACATGCAAACATTAGTTACTATCAGATTAAAAGTGAAAGTGAAAATGAAGTCACCCAGTTGTGTCCAATTCTCTGCAACCCCATGGACTGTAGCCTACCAGGTTTCTCCATCCATGGGATTCTCCAGGCAAGAATACTGGAGTGGATTACCATTTCCCTTTTCCAGGGGATCTTCCCGACCCAGGAATCAAACCCGGGTCTCCCACATTGGAGGCAGACACTGTAACCTCTGAGCCACTAGGGAAGCCCAGTATCAGATTAAAACAGACTTACAATATATTTTATGAACCCTTGTGGTAGTCATAAGCAGAAGTCTTTAATAGCTACACAAAAGATTAAGAGAAAAGAATCAGAGTGCATTACAAAAAAATCATAAAATCACAGAGAAAGAGAACAAGAGAGGAAGAAAATAGCAGTTATTGAAAAGGAACCAGAAAACAATTAAATAATGAAAATACTATCATGTTAACAATAACTTTAAATACAAAAAGATTAAATTATCAAGTTGGAAGAAATAGAATGACTTAATCAGTTCAGTTGCTCAATCGTGTCTGACTCTGTGAGCCAATGGACTGCAGCACGGGAGACTTCCCTGTCCATTGCCAATTCCCAGAGCCTACTCATACTCATGTCCACTGCTTCACTGATGCCATCCAACTATCTCATCCTCTGTCGTCCCCTTCTCCTCACGCCTTCAATCTTTCTCAGCATCTGGGTATTTTCCAAAAAATTGGTTCTTCTAATCAGGTGGCCAAAGTACTGGAGTTTCAGCTTCAGCATCATGCTTTCCAATGAATATTCAGGCATGATTTCCTTTAAGATTGACTGGTTGGATCTCCTGGAGAGTCTCCAAGGGACTCTCAAGAGTATTCTTCAATACCACAGTTCAAAAACATCAATACTTTGGTGCTCAGCTTTCTTTATCATCCAACTCTCACATCCATACATGAATACTTGAAAAACCTTAGCTTTGGCTAGATGAGCTTTGTTGGCAAAGTAAGGTCTCTTCTTTTTAATATGCTGTCTATGTTGGCCATAACTTTTCTTCCAAAGGGCAAGAGTCTTTTAATTTCATGGTTTCAGTCACCATATGCAGTAATTTTGGATCCCCCAAAAATAAAGTCTCTCACTGTTTCCATGTTTCCCTATCTATTTGCCATGAAGTGATGGGACTGGATGCCATGAATTTACTTTTCTGAATGTTGAATTTTAAGCTAACTTTTTACTCTTCTCTTTCACTTTCATCAAGAGGCTCTTTAGTTCTTTATCACTTTTTGCCACAAGGGTGGTGTCATCTGCATATCTGAGATTATTGATATTTCTCTCAAGAAAAGGAAATGCAAAAATTCAAAATGGTTCTCTGATGAGGCCTTAGAAATTACTGAGAAGAGAAGAGAAGTGAAAGGCAAAGGAGAAAAGGAAAGTATACCTATTGGAATGCAGAGTTCCAAAGAATAGCAAGGAGAGATAAAAAAGCATTCCTCAGAGATCAATGCAAAAAAAAAAAAAAAAAGGAAAACAATAGAATGCGAAAGACTAGAGATCTCTTCAAGGAAATTAGAGATTCCAAGAGAATGTTTCATGCAAAAATGAACACAATAAACGACATAAATGGTATGGACATAAGAGAAGCAGAAGATATTAAGAAGAGGTGGCAAGAATATACAGAAGAACTATACAAAAAAGATCTTCATGACCCAGATAATCACGATTATGTGATCACTTACCTAGAGCCATATATCTTGGAATGTGAAATCAAGTGGACCTTAGGAAGCATCACTACAAACAAAGCTCATGGAGGTGCTGGAATTCCAGTTAAACTATTTCAAATACTAAAAAATGATGCTGTGAATGTGCTGTACTCAATATGCCAGCAAATTTGGAAAACTCAACAGTGGCTGCAGGACTGGAAAAGGTCAGTTTTCATTCCAATCCCAAAGCAAGGCAATGCCAAAGAATGTTCAAATTACCACACAATTGCTCTCATCTCACACACTAATAAAGTAATGCTCAAAATCCTCCAAGCCAGGCTTCAACAGTACATGAACTGTGAACTCCCAGATGTCCAAGCTGAATTTAGAAAAGGCAGAGGCACCAGATGTCAAACTGCCAACATCCATTGGACCATCATAAAAGCAAGAGCATTTCAGAAAAACATTTACTTTTGCTTTATTTACTACACCAACACCTCTGTCTGTGTGGATCACAACAAACTGTGGACAATTTTAAAGAGATGAGAATATCAGACCACCTGACCTGCCTCCTGAGAAGTCTGTATGCAGGACAAGAAGCAACAGTTAGAACTGGACATTGAACAACAGACTGGTTCCAAATTGAATAAGAAATACATCAAGGCTGTACATTGTTTATTTAACCCTCCTTATTTAACGTATATGAAGAGTATATCATGTGAAATGCTGGGCTGGATCAAGCACAAACTGGAATCAAGATTGTTTGAGAATGGCTTAATAGGTAAAGATTTAACAAATAATAATAATAAGATACATATAAGATACTCACTTCAGCTTTAAGAATACATAGACGCTAAAAGTAAAGGAAGGAAAAAGATATTCCTTACAAATCAAAACCAAAAGAGACTAAGTGTAACTATAGTTAGACAAAATATACTTTAAGTTAAAATGTTATAGAATCAAAGAAGTCATCATCATCATAAATGCACCAATCCATCAAAGAGTTATACTATCAGCAGCTGTTTATGCATCCAATATAGGAATATCTAAATATCTAAAGCATGGAGAAGGAAATGGCAACCCATTCCAGTATTCTTGCCTAGAGAATTCTGTGGACAGAGGAACCTGCTCTGCTGTCATCTATGGGGTCGCACAGAGTTGGACATGACTGAAGTAACTTAGCGGCAGCAGCAGCAGCAAATATATAAAACAAATATTAATAGATCTAAAGGGAGATAAAATGGCAAAACAATAAAAGTAGGGGACTTTGATACTCTGCCCTGAATAATTGATAGATTATCTGAGACAGAAAATAAAAAAGAAATCGTTGAACTTAAACTCCATATTAGAAAAGAGAGACATAATAGACATTTTCAGAACATTCCTTCAAACAACAGCAGAATACACATTCCTTTCAAATGTATTTGGAACATTCTCCAAGATAGGTCATAGTCAAGTTTGGCAGTAAAACAAATCTTAATAAATTTAAAGATATTAAAAACATAATAATTTTTTTCCAATCATAAAGACATACAAGTAGAAATAAATTACAAGAATAAAATTCAAACATTCAAAAAAAGTTAGAGATTAAGCACCATAGTCCTGAATAACCTATGGGCCAAAGGGGGGAAAAAAAAAATCAAAGATATCTTGAGACCAATGAAAATGGAAATACCAGCTATCAAAACCAGTTCTACCAGGGAAGCTCACAGTGATACGTGCCTATATTAAATTTAAAAAATCTCAAATAAACAATCTAATGCTACACATCAAGAAATTGGAAAAAGAACCCTCTAAACTGAATGTTGGAGAAGGCAATGGCAACCCATTCCAGTACTCTCGCTTGGAAAATCCCATGGATGGAGGAGTCTGGTAGGCAGCAGTCCGTGGGGTTGCTAGGAGTCGGACACGACTGAGCAACTTCATTTTGACTTTTCACTTTCATGCATTGGAAAAGGAAATGGCAACCCACTCCAGTGTTCCTGCCTGGAGAATCCCAGGGGCAGGGGAGCCTGGTGGGCTGCCGTCTGTGGGGTTGCACAGAGTCGGACAGGACTGAAATGACTCAGTAGTAGTAGTAAACTGAATGTTATTGGACGGAAGAAAATAGCATAGTTCAGGTGGCAATATCTTCCCTGGTGGCTCAGACGGTAAAGCGTCTTCCTGAAATGCCGGAGGCCCAGGTTCAATTCCTGGGTCGGGAAGATCCCCTGGAGAAGGAAATGGCAATCCACTCCAGCACTCTTGCTTGGAAAATCCCATGTACAGAGGAGCCTAATAGGCTACAGTCCATGGGGTTGCAAAGAATCAGATACGACTGAGCGACTTCACTTTCAGGTGGCAATAAATGAAATAAAGACGAAAAAGACAAAGCTAAGAGTTGACATATTGAAAAGATAAACAAAATCAAAACACTTTTAACTACACTTGCCAAAGAACAAAAGAGAGAGGAAAAATCTGATAACACAAAATTACAAAGAAATATTAGACTACTATGAATAATTCAGTTCAGTTCAGGTCAGTCACTCAGTCGTGTCCGACCCTTTGCGACCCCATGAATCGCAGCATGCCAGGCCTCCCTGTCCATCGCCAACTTCCGGAGTTCACTCAGACTCACATCCATCGAGTCAGTGATGCCATCCAGCCATCTCATCCTCCGTCGTCCCTTTCTCCTCTGCCCCAATCCCTCCCAGCATCAATGTCTTTTCCAATGAGTCAACTCTTCACATGAGGTGGCCAAAGTACTGGAGTTTCAGCTTTAGCATCATTCCTTCCAAAGAAATTCCAGGGCTGATCTCCTTCAGAATGGACTGGTTGGATCTCCTTACAGTCCAAGGAGTCCAACTCAACAGTGTTATCCAGCACCACAGTTCAAAAGCACTAATTTTTCGGTGCTCAGCTTTCTTCACAGTCCAACTCTCACATCCATATATGACCACTGGAAAAACCATAGCCTTGATTATACACCAACAAATTGGACAAACCAATAAGAAATAGATAAATTCCTATAAACACACAACCTATCAAATCGAAAATAAAATAAATAGAAAATCTGAACAGATCAATTACTATTAATAGTAAGGAGATTCAGTTTGGTTTACTGGAATCCAGTAAACCTGAAACCTTCCCCCCAAAAGGAAAATCCACAGAACCAAAATAGCCTTTTGGTTGGATGAATTTCTATCAAACAGTTAATGAAAAATTAATATGAAACCTTCTTAGGTTTTTTCCAAAAATAGAAGACAAGAGAATATTTCCAAACTCATTTTATTAAGATAGTATTGCACTGATACTTATGCCAGACAAGAAAATTACAAGAAAAATAAAAATATATACCAATATTATAAACTGGTATGTGTGCTAAAAATCTTTCCAGTAAAAACATTTAGCAAATTAAAATTACAATAATAACATAAATAGAAAACAAAAATTAAATTCAATAATACATAGAAGAATCTTACTCCATAATTAAGTAGAATTTATTACAGAGATGCAAGGATACTTCAGCATCCACAAACCAATCAATGTGATACATCCATTTATAAAAGTAAAATATAAAAATAAGATTATCTCAATACTTGCATAAAAGGCACTAGATAAAATTCAACATCTATTCATAATAAAATATCTCAACATACTGGGTAAACGGGAAATTCATCTCAAAATAATAAAAAAATACATACATGATAAGCCCTCAGCTAATATCATAATCATTATGATTATGAGATTATCAAGAGAATTCCAGAAAATCATCTATTTCTGCTTTATTGACTATGAGAATGCCTTTGACTGTGTGGATCAAAACAAACAATGGAAAATTCTGAAAGTGATGGGAATACCAGAACACCTGACCTGCCTCTTGAGAAATCTGTATGTAGGTCAGAAAGCAACAGTTAGAACTGCACATGGAACAAGACTGGTTCCAAATAGGAAAAGGAGTACATGAAGGCTGTATATTGTCACCTTACTTGTTTAACTTATATGGACAGTACATCATGAGAAATGCTGGGCTGGAGGAAGCACAAGCTGGAATCAAGATTGGCGGGAGAAATATCAATAACCTCAGATATGCAGAGGACACCACCCTTGTGGCAGAAAGTGAAGAAGAACTAAAGAGCCTCTTGATGAAAGTGAAAGAGGAGAGTGAAAAATTTGGCTTAAAGCTCAACATTCAGAAAATTAAGATCATGACATCCAATTCCATCACTTCACAACAAATAGAGGAGAAACAGTGGAAACAGTGAGAGGCTTTATTTTGGTGGGCTCCAAAATCACTGCAGATGGTGACTGTAGCCATGAATTAAAAGATGTTTGCTCCTTGGAAGAAAAGTTTTGACCAACCTAGATAGCATATTAAAAAGCAGAGACATTACTTTGTCAACAAAGGTCCATCTAGTTAAAGCCTATGGTTTTTCCAGTGATCATGTATGGATGTGAGAGTTGGATATAAAGAAACACGAATGCCAAAGAATTGATGCTTTGAACTGTGGTGTTGGAGAAGACTCTTGAGAGTCCCTTGGACTGCAAGGAAATCCAACCAGTCCATCCTAAGGGAGATCAATGCTGAGTGTTCATTGGAAGGACTGATGTTGAATCTGAAATTCCAATACTTAGTCCACCTGATACGAAGAGCTGACTCATTTGAAAATACCCTGATCCTGGGAAAGTTGAAGGCAGGAGGAGAAGATGACAGAGGATGAGATGGTTGGATGGCATCACCGACTCAACAGACATGAGTTTGTGTAGACTCTGGGAGTTAGTGATGGACAGGGAGGCCTGGTGTGCTGTGGTCCATGGGGTTGCAAAGAGTCGGACACGGCTGAGTGACTGAACTGAACTGAACCAAATATTGTAATCAATGATCAGAGCTGAAAGTTTTTCTTCTAAAATCTGGAACTAGACAGGATAAAGATCCATTTGTATTCACCTTTTACTCAACATAGTACTGGAAGTTTAGGCAGAGTGATTAGGAAAAAACAAAGAAAAAGAAAAGAAAAATTAAAACATATCTAAATAAGAAAATAGAAAACACAGTTCTATTTGCAAATTACAAGATGTTATATATACAGAAAACCCTAAAAACTCCACAAAAGAAAAAAAACTGTTAGAACTTAACTTCAATAAAGTTTCAAGTTACAAAATCTATTTAAAATATCTACAAAAAATAGAAATTGCATTTCTTACACCATGAATTTAAAAACAACACCATTTATAACAGCATCAAAAATAAAATATTTAGAAATATTTTAAAATAAATTTAACCAAGGAGTGGAAAAACTTGTACACTGAAAATCATAAGATATTGATTAAGTAATTGTAGAAGACAAAAATAAATGAAAATATTCTCTGTGATCATGATTGGAAAAATTAACAATAATATTGATAAATGTTCATATTATCCAAAGCAATCTGTAGATTCAATGCAATCCCTATCAAAATCAACATGGCAATTTTCACAGAAATACACAAGCTACAAAGATTGAAAATATCCAAAGAAATCTAGAGAAAGAGAACAAAGCTGGAGGCATCATATTCTCTGATTTCAAACTCTATTACAAAGCGATAGTAATCAAAACATCATGCTAATGGCAGAAATACAGATAATAGATCGATGGAACAGAGTTGAGAGCCCAGAAATAACTCTGTGCTTATATAGCCAATGAATTTTCAACAAAAGGGATAAGAATAAACATTAGAGAAAGAATAATTCCTTCAATAAATGGTACTGGGGAATCACATGCAAAAGAATGAGGCTTCCCAAGAGGTGCTAGTGATAAAAAATCCACCTGCCAATGCAGGAAATATTAGAGATTTGGGTTTGATTCCTGGGTTGGGAAGATCCCCTAGAGGAGCCCATGGCAAAACACTCTAGTATTCTTGCCTGGGAAATCATATGGACAGAGGTACCTGCAGTTCCTGAGGCTGCAAAAAGTCAAACAAAACAGTGACTGAGCACAGCTCAGCACATGCAAAAGACTGAAACTGAGGCCCTATCTTTTAGCATACACAGAAGACTTAAATATAAGTTCTGAACTCATAAATCTCCTACAAGGAAATTATAGAGGGTAAATTCCTTGACATTAGACTTTTAAAATACTTTTTTTTTTTTTTTTGGTATTTGAATCCAAACGTGAAAGCAATAAATGCAGAAATGAACAAGTGGAACTGCATCAAACTCAAAAACCCTGCAGAGCAAAGAAAACCAATAACAAAACGAAAAGGCAACCTGTGGAATGAAAGAAAATATTTGTAAATGACATCACCTGGTTTGGGGTTAATATCTAAAATACACAAAGAACTAAAAACCTCCATAGGAAAAAAAAAAAAATTAAAGGGCAATGGACCTGATTAGACATTTTCCCAAGGAAGACATTCAAATGGTGAACCTGGTATGTTCAGTGCATGATACTGGATGCTTGGGGCTGGTGAACTGAGACGACCCAGAGGGATGGTACGGGGAGAAAGGTGGGAAGGGGGTTCAGGATGCAGAACACGTGTATGCCTGTGGTGGATTCATGTTGATGTACAGCAAAACCAATACAATATTGTGAAGTAATTAACCTCCAATTAAAATGAATAAATTTATATTTTTTAAAAAAAGGTGCTCAACGTCACTAATCATTAAGGATATTCACATCAAAATCCAATGAGATATCACCTCACTTCTGTTTCAGTTCAGTTCAATTCAGTTGCTCAGTCGTGTCTGACTCTTAAAAAATCCATGAATCGCTGCACACCAGGCCTTCCTGTCCATCATCAACTCCCTGAGTTCACTCAGATTCACGTTTATCGAGTCAGTGATGCCATTCAGCCATCTCATCCTCTGTCGTCCCCTTCTCCTCCTGCTCCCAATCCCTCACAGCATCACAGTCTTTTCCAGTGAGTCAACTCTTCGCATGAGGTGGCCAAAGTACTGGAGTTTCAGCTTCAGCATCATTCCCTTCAAAGAAATCCCAGGGCTGATCTCCTTCAGAATGGACTGGTTGGATCTCCTTGCAGTCCAAGGGACTCTCCAGAGTCTTCTCCAACACCACAGGTTAAAAGCATCAATTCTTCAGCACTCAGCTTTCTTCACAGTCCAACACTCACATCCATACATGACTACTGGAAAAAACATAGCTTTGACTAGACGGACCTTAGTCGGTAAAGTAACGTATGTGCTTTGAAATATGCTGTCTAGGTTGGTCATAACTTCTCTTCTAAGGAGTAAGCGTCTTTTAATCTCATGGTTGCAGTCATCATCTGCAGTGATTTTGGAGCCCCCAAAAATAAAGTCTGACACTGTTTCCACTGTTTCCCCATCTATTTCCCATGAAGTGATGGACCAGAAGCCATGATCTTCATTTTCTGAATGTTGAGCTTTAAGCCAAATTTTTCACTCTGCTCTTTCACTTTCATCAAGAGGCTTTTTAGTTCCTCTTCACTTTCTGCCACAAAAGAGGTGTCTTCTTCATATCTGAAGTGATTGATATTCTCCCGTCAATCTTGATTCCAGCTTGTGCTTCTTCCAGACCAGCTTTTCTCATGATGTACTCTGCATCTAAGTTAAATAAGCAGGGTGACAATATACAGCCTTGAAGTACTCCTTTTCATATTTGGAACCAGTCTGTTGTTCCATGCCCAGTTCTAACTGTTGCTTCCTGACCTGCATATAGGTTTCTCAAGAGGCAGGTCAGGTGGTCTGGTATTCCTATCTCTTTCAGAATTTTCCACAGTTTATTGTGATCCACACAGTCAAAGGCTTTGGCATAGTCAATAAAGCAGAAATAGATGTTTTCCTGGTACTCTCTTGCTTTTTCCATTATCCAGCAGATGTTGGCAATTTGATCTCTGATTCCTCTGCCTTTTCTAAAACCAGCTTGTACATCTGGGAATTCACGGTTCGCATCTTGCTGAAGCCTGGTTTGGAAAATCTTGAACATTATTTTACTAGCATGTGAGATGAGTGCAATTGTGTGGTAGTTTGAACATTCTTTGGCATTACTTTTCTTTGGGATTGAAATGAAAACTGACCTTTTCCAGTTCTGTGACCACTGCTGGGTTTCCAAATTTGCTGGCATATTGACTGCAACATTTTCACAGCATCTTCTTTCAATATTGAAACTAAGCCATGCCCTGTGGGGCCACCCAAGATAGGCAGGCATGGTGGAGAGGTCTGACAGAATGTGGTCCACTGGAGAAGGGAATGGCAAACCACTTCAGTATTCTTGCCTTGAGAACCCCATGAACAGTATGAAAAGGCAAAATAATAGGATACTGAAAGAGGAACTCCCCAGGTCAGTAGGTGCCCAATATGCTACTGGAGATCAGTGGAGAAATAACTCCAGAAAGAATGAAGGGATGGGGGGGAGATCAGTGGAGAAATAACTCCAGAAAGAATGAAGGGATGGAGCCAAAGCAAAAACAATACCCAGCTGTGGATGTGACTGGTGATAGAAGCAAGGTCTGATGCTGTAAAGAGCAATATTGCATAGGAACCTGGAATGTCAGGTCCATGAATCAAGGCAAACTGGAAGTGGTCAAACAGGAGATGGCAAGAGTGAACGTTGACATTCTAGGAATGAGTGAACCAAAATGGATTGGAACGGGTGTATTTAACTCAGATGACCATTATATCTACTACTGTGGGCAGGAATCCCTTAGAAGAAGTGGAGTATCTATCATGGCCAACAAAAGGGTCCAAAATGCAGTACTTGGATGCAGTCTCAAAAACGACAGAGTGATCTCTGTTCATTTCCAAGGCAAACCATTCAATATCACCATAATCCAAGTCTATGTCCCAACAAGTAATGCTGAAGAAGCTGAAGTTGAACAGTTCTATGAAGACCTATAAGACCTTTTAGAATTAACACCCTAAAAAGATGTCCCTTTCATTATAGGGGACTGGAATGCAAAAGTAGGAAGTCAAGAAACACTTTTGTTTAGTTGGTGACTATCAAAAATATAAAATATATGAAGAAAAGGGAAAACTTATACACTGCTGGTGGAAATGTAAAATGAGTATAGCTATAATGTGTATAACCATTATAAAAAAACAGTAAAGTGGTTCCTTAAAAAGAAATTAATAACTACCATACAATCTTGTAATTACACTTCTGGGTATATATCCAAAGCACAAAAAATCATAATCTCAAACTGCTAAGTCGCTTCAGTTGTGTCCTACTCTATGAGACCACATGGACGGCAGCCCACCAGGCTACCCTGTCCCTGGGATCCTCCAGGCAAGAACATTGGAGTGGGTTGTCATCTCCTTCTCCAATGCATGAAAGCGAAAAGTGAAAGTGAAGTCATTCAGTCATGTCTGACTAGTAGCGACCCCATGGACTTCAGCCTACCAGGCTCCTCGGTCCATGGGATTTTCCAGGCAAGAGTACTGGAGTGTGCTGCCATTTCCTTCTCCAACATAATCTCAAAGAAATATCTATATTTCCTTGTTTATGCCACTTACAAGAGCCTAGATATGGAAACAACCTAAATGTCCTGTGTTAACAACAATGGACAATGTATAAATTGATAAAGAAAATGTGACATATATATATATATATATGAGGTGGACACGACTTAAAGACTGAACAGCAACAACAAGAGCAACAAAGAAGGAAATCATCTTATTTGTGACAACATGAATAAGCTTAGAGAGCATAACTTAAGTGTGATAAATCAGACCAAGTAAGATGAATACTACATGGTACAAAGTATCACTTATACTTGGAATCTAAGGCAAAAGCATCAAATTCATGGAAATCCAGAGTAGGAAAAAAAAAAAAAAAGCAGAAAATGGATGTGTTGAGTAACTTGAAGGAAAAAATCTTTTCATGATGTATTTATATATGAAATAAGCACATTGTATACTTAAACTATGTTGTGAATTTATCAACTATAACTCAATAAAGCTGAAAAATAAAATCTAATACAATAAAAGGAAAATATAGATAGTTTTCCTGAAAGGATATTGCTTCCTCTGCAGCCTTCTCAGAAAGATTCTACTTATTTTCCATTCCACATGTATCTCTGACCTCTTTCTGGCAGTAATGTTTACTTTACTTTTTCTGTATTTTAATCTTTTACCCTTCAGTAAAAACACTATCCCAATGGATTCAGTTATCATTCAATAAAGCTTCATGTTAAGCTTGATGTTACCACTGTCATCTAGTCATCAGCCAGTTTTTTTTTGAAGACCTGTGTACCTGGGCAAATCCTTCCTGCCACTGCAAGTTTTGCCATTATCCTATGTGATTTCACCAGTCATATGACGACATATCCTGATACATGGACTTATGAGACACAAGCCCATTTTAATTTGGCCACGAACACTTGTAATAACAACATTGAATTTGGTGAGCAAAGTGTTTTACTGCTGAAATTCTAAATTTACACCTCCAACTATAATATCCTAAATTTCCATCTGGAGTTCTAAATCTGTGGTTTCTATTACAAGTGGTAATGTTATCATCAAGACTTGCAGCTTTTTTACTTTTCATTCAATTCATCTATCTCTGTATCTATCAACCATCCATCTACACATTCATCCGTCCATTCATCTGTTCATGAATCTAAATGTAAGATACTTCTGTCTAAACTTCTTTCCTTCCCTATCCAGTTAGATCACTTAAACATAGTTGTTGTTGATAAGTCACCTAGTTTATGGTATTTTGTTACAGCAGTCCAAACTGATTGACAATTATTAAACTTTTCATTGATAATCTGGCAAAAAGCATTATGAGAAAGCTTTGAAGACTGAAACAGAAAGAGTACTTATATAAGAGCTAACATTTAATTATAACAGGGCAGATATTTTATACTGAAATAATAAGATAGTTCTTAGAATATTATCGAGTGATAGTGGATAAAATTGAACAAGCAGGATTTTTATTTTAATTGGTAAACCTTATAATCTACTTATTTAAAGTTTATCATACCCTTGTAGATCATTTTCCAATTGGATTAGTTACTTTTAGTTCATATTACCAGGAATTTATAACAATAATGAAGTATCATGCTATCTTTTGAAAAATATGTGAGAAAAATAAATATTAATGATAAATAAATTTGCACATTAAGTTAAAATAAATGGAGCATAATTTATTCAATCTTTATTGGGCAAAAATCAAGTAAGTGATTTCAGTGTGCTAGGTACTTTTGTAAATTCCATGAATCAAATGAGAAATATTAAATTCAGTCCAAGATTTCATGGAAATTACAACACTGTGTTTGGTAGGGGGAAAAAGAAACTAACAATACAAAATAAAGGCATTTTCATATACAATTGACTCTTGAATAGCATGGAGGAAGGATTGGAACGTTAAACCTGGTAGCTTGACTGGCTCCTCTGTCCATGGGATTTCCCAGGCAAGAGTGGGTAGCCATTTCCTTCTCCAGGGATCATCCCTGGGATCAAACCCAGGTCTCCTGCATTGCAGAGAAATTATTTACCAACGGAGCTACAAGGGAAGCCCTACTTCTACTTAAAAATCAGTATAGAACTTTACAATTTCCCTCCGTATCCGATCTTCCACACAATTGCATTCATCTCACATGCTAGAATTCATCTCACATGGTAGCAAGGTAATGCTTAAAATTCTCCAAGCCATGCTGCAACAGTATGTGAACCGTGAACTTCCAGATGTTTAAGCTGAATTTATAAAAGGCAGAAGAACCAGAGATCAAGTTGCCAACATCCGTTGGATCATAGAAAAAGCAAGAAAGCTCCAGAAAAGCACCTACTTATGCTTTATTGACTATGCCAAAGCCTTTGACTGTGTGGATCCCAACAAGAAGTGGAAAATTCTTAAAGAGATGGGAATACCATACCACCTTATCTGCCTCCTGAGAAATGTGTACGCAGGTCAAGAAGGAACAGTTACAACTGAACATGGAATAATGGACTGGTTCCAAATTGGGAAAGGAGTTTGTAAAGGCTGTATATTGTTTATTTAACTTATATGCTGAGTGAAAGTTAAACTGAAAGCGTTAGTTACTTAGTCGTGTCTCTTTGTGACCCCATGGACTGCAGTCCACCAGGCTCCTCTGTCCATGCAATTTTCCAGGCAAGAATACCAAAGTGAGTTACCATTTCCTTCTCCAGGGTATCTTCCCCACCCAGGGACCAAACCAGGGTCTCCCACATTGCAGGCAGACTGTTTACCAACTGAGCCATCAGGAGAGATTATTCAGAATACATTAGGTGAAATGCTAGTCTGGATGAAGGATAACCTGACAACCTGGCATTAAGATTGCCAGGAGAGATGTCAATAATTTCAGATACACAGATGAAACCACGCTTATGGCAGAAAGTGAAGAAGAACTAAAGAGACGCTTAATGAAAGTGAAAGAAGAGGGTGAAAAAGCTGGCTTAAAGCTCAACAATCAGAAAACTAAGATCATGGCATTCGGTCCCATCACTTCGTAGCAAATAGATGGGGAAACAGTAGAAACAGTGGCTGACTTTATTTTGGGGGCTCCAAAATCACTTCAGATGGTAACAGCTATTTCATAAAAGTATTTTTCAACTTAAGTTACTTTAGGTTACAATAATAAACCGCTTTCAGTTCTTTAAAGCATGATCAATATGGTTTGGTAGAAAGGCTCTGCTCATTAAAGACATGAACACTGGCTGACCGTCGAACCAATGCATAATTCCATCACCTCCGTAAGGGACTTCTGGCAGAAAAAGAAAACCCAGAGAACTCTTGACTGCCTCTTAATTGTTTCCATCTGGAATGGATGTGTATTACATGTCATGAGTCAAAGCGGAACAAAAGGACAGTCCTAGTTTAAATAGGGCAGGAAATATAATTGTCTTTGGGGTCTGCATCAAGATAGTTGAAAACATTAGCGAGCACTACCAACATCTACCTAAAGAGACCTGTGAGACCCTTGTTTATTAATGATAGCTTAAATCATATAAATGTGTGAGATTATTTACATGGTGATATCAAGTAAAAAGTGCATATAGTGGGAAAAATCTTAAAGAATGCCAGGTTTAGCAGTCATTCTCTGGAAGAGTAATCCACTCTTTATTAGGGTAAGTGAAAACTTTTTATAAAATAAAATTGAAATGCTAGAAAGGAAAATATATAAAAGATGAACCTTAAATGAAGCAAATGCTCATTGAAAAATCTGAGTGATTTTATTTCCAACTTATATTATGGATTATTTTATATTGTATACTTTGCTAAGTATGATATCAGTGTTGAAATAATAGCAAAATAATAATAAAGATGAGCTAATATTTCGTAATGGGCAAGTATTTTGATATTTTGTTTTCAGTATTCATAATTGCTTTGTAGTTAAAAACCATAGATTTTATTAAAATATATAAAATCCTCTTTTCTTAATTTATTTTATCTCCAAACTTCATCAACTATAACAATTTAAGATCAACTTTCTAATCAGACAAAACCACATTCAAATCCCCTATTATTTATGAGATGTTTGATTTGAGCAAGTAGCATAACATGTATAAATCTTATTTATTTTAAACAAATGTAAACAATTAATTGTTGACGTTTTATAAAATGAAAACAAAATTTTATTGTACAGCTTAAGTGATACACTCTATGTACAATAAAATAGATCAATATATATGAAGTTAATTTTTATATCATTTTATGTAATAATTTGGTGAACAAGTATTTTATTTCCTTGATTGACCATCCTGCTAATGATTTCATTACTTATGTCTGTTTAAAACATTTGCTCTCACAGAAAATATAGCTGTTGTTTTGATTGTTATTGTATACTTATTTTGAAATTTTATTTATTTATTTTTTTTTGTTTCTTTATTTTCTTTTTAATTTTTCTCATTTTGTGACTCCAGGGATTTTTCATACTGGCCAGGCTTTCAATGAATAGATCGTTAAGAATTCTCTAAGAAAGCTGAATGACATCCATATCAGTTAATTCTCACCAAAAAAAAAAAAAAAATTGCTAATCATTTCTTGCCAGGCAAAACTTGTCTTAAACCCCTAAAAAAGCTGTGATTTTTTTTTTTTTAAGATTTAAAATGTTTTATTTTTTATTTTTTATTTTTTTTTAATTTTAAAATCTTTAATTCTTACATGCGTTCCCAAACATGAACCCCCCTCCCACCTCCCTCCCCATAACACCTCTCTGGGTCATCCCCATGCACCAGCTCCAAGCATGCTGTATCCTGCATCAGACATAGACTGGCGATTCAATTCTTACATGATAGTATACATGTTAGAATGTCAATCTCCCAAATCATCCCACCCTCTCCCTCTCCCTCTGAGTCCAAAAGTCCATTATACACATCTGTGTCTCTTTCCCTGTCTTGCATACAGGGTCATCATTGCCATCTTCCTAAATTCCATATATATGTGTTAGTATACTGTATTGGTGTTTTTCTTTCTGGCTTACTTCACTCTGTATAATTGGCTCCAGTTTCATCCATCTCATCAGAACTGATTCAAATGTATTCTTTTTAATGGCTGAGTAATACTCCATTGTGTATATGTACCACGGCTTTCTTATCCATTCATCTGCTGATGGACATCTAGGTTGTTTCCATGTCCTAGCTATTATAAACAGTGCTGCGATGAACATTGGGGTACATGTGTCTCTTTCAATTCTGGTTTCTTCGGTGTGTATGCCCAGCAGTGGGATTGCTGGGTCATAAGGTAGTTCTATTTGCAATTTTTTAAGGAATCTCCACACTGTTCTCCATAGTGGCTGTACTAGTTTGCATTCCCACCAACAGTGTAGGAGGGTTCCCTTTTCTCCACACCCTCTCCAGCATTTATTGCTTGCAGATTTTTGGATCGCAGCCATTCTGACTGGTGTGAAGTGGTACCTCATTGTGGTTTTGATTTGCATTTCTCTAATAATGAGTGATGTTGAGCATCTTTTCATGTGTTTGTTAGCCATCCGTATGTCTTCTTTGGAGAAATGTCTATTTAGTTCTTTGGCCCATTTTTTGATTGGGTCGTTTATTTTTCTGGAATTGAGCTGCAGAAGTTGTTTGTATATTTTTGAGATTAGTTGTTTGTCAGTTGCTTCATTTGCTATTATTTTCTCCCATTCAGAAGGCTATCTTTTCACCTTGCTTATATTTTCCTTTGTTGTGCAGAAAGCTTTTAATTTTAATTAGATCCCATTTGTTTATTTTTGCTTTTATTTCCAGAATTCTGGGAGGTGGATCATAGAGGATCCTGCTGTGATTTATGTCTGAGAGTGTTTTGCCTATGTTCTCCTCTAGGAGTTTTATAGTTTCTGGTCTTACATTTAGATCTTTAATCCATTTTGAGTTTATTTTTGTGTGCAGTGTTAGAAAGTGATCTAGTTTCATTCTTTTACAAGTGGTTGACCAGTTTTCCCAGCACCACTTGTTAAAGAGATTGTCTTTACTCCATTGTATATTCTTGCCTCCTTTGTCAAAGATAAGGTGTCCATATGTGTGTGGATTTATCTCTGGGCTTTCTATTTTGTTCCATTGATCTATATGTCTGTCTTTGTGCCAGTACCATACTGTCTTGATGACTGTGGTTTTGTAGTAGAGCCTGAAGTCAGGCAAGTTGATTCCTCCAGTTCCATTCTTCTTTCTCAAGATTGCTTTGGCTATTTGAGGTTTTTTGTATTTCCATACAAATCTTGAAATTATTTGTTCTAGTTCTGTGAAAAATGTTGCTGGTAGCTTGATAGGGATTGCATTGAATTTGTAAATTGCTTTGGGTAGTATACTCATTTTCACTATATTGATTCTTCCAATCCATGAACATGGTATATTTCATTTGTGGTTATACATATCAGCCTTTTTTTGAGTTGGATACTAGCTAAACTGTATATTATTTCAAATAAAATTTACAAAAATAAGACCAATATAATAAAATTTAACAAGAAATTGTGGTCTATCTGTTTTCTACTAAAAAGAACCTGGAAATCTGAATTTGCAATTTATTCTGTGACCTTGAGCATGCTGTTAGCCTTTAGAGATTATTATTTCATTTATAAAATAAGAGTAGATGGACTATATGATCTTGAAATCTTGATCAATTCCTTTATTCTTTGATTTCAGTGGATTACTCTAATAAAATTCTCTAGCTTTTTATATTTTATTTAATTAAATCAAAATGTGTGAATGGCTTCTGAATTGTTTAGAATGTATTTTTCTATTAGCTTAAAATATTGAAGCAGTTCTCTTTTGTATATTTATTATTTCAAGACAGAGAAGGCATAGAAATGGCATATTCCATTTGTTTATGACATATTTGAATGAATAATGCAAAGACAAGAGTATGATAAAAGACTACAACATATTCACATATCTTTTCTTTATACTAATAAGAACACCACAATGTCAAAATCAGTGGCTGTAAAAATATTGCTTTCTTGGTGGCTCAGACAGTAAAGCGTTTGTCTACAATGTGGAAGACCTGGGTTCAATCCCTGGGTCGAGAAGATCCCCTGGAGAAGGAAATGACAATCCACTCCAGTACTATTGCCTGGAAAATCCCATGGACAGAGGAGCCTGGTAGGCTACAGTCCATGGGGTCACAAAGAGTTGCACACGACTGAGGGACTTCACTTCCTATGGGGTTATAGAAGGTAATTTATTAATAACAATGATCTTTGTTATACTTATCTATTAATTTTTAAAAAGTCAATTCACGTCATTAAAAAATTCTAAATAACACAAAATAAATTTTAAAATTTGTCTCTATGAAAATTGATGAAAAACTAATCTAATTAATGAAAAATATTCTATGTTTTTGTAATCAACAAATGCAATAAATTTTATACATGGCATTCTCATTATTACACAGCTTATAATTTTCTCACCATGATCTAATTTAGACTTGTTGAAAAATGAAGTAATAATCCAAATAAAAAATGATATTAGTGTCCACAGTAGATATCATCTACTCATGCTCTTTGGATGGAGTAATACTGATATCACATAAGAGCTTCAGGTCATTTTCTTCAGTTTAGTTTAGTTCAGTTACTCAGTCATGTCCGACTCTTTGTGACCCCATGAACCGAAGCACACCAGGCCTCCCTTTCCATCACCAACTCCTGGAGTATACTCAAACTTACGTCCATAGAGTCGGTGATGCCATCCAGCCATCTCATCCTCTGTCATCCCCTTCTCCTCCTGCCCCCAACCCCTCCCAGCATCAGAGTCTTTTCCAGTGAGTCAACTCGTCGCATGAAGTGGCCAAAGTACTGGAGTTTCAGCTTTAGCATCATTCCTTCCAAAGAACACCCAGGGCTGATCTCCTTCAGAATGGACTGGTTGGAACTCCTTACAGTCCAAGGGACTCTCAAGAGTCTTGTTCAACACCACAGTTCAAAAGCATCAATTCTTCAGTGCTCAGCTTTCTTCACAGTCCAACCCTCACATCCATGCATGACCACTGGAAAAAACCGTAGCCTTGACTAGACAGACATTTGTTGGCAAAGTAATGTCTCTGATTTTGAATATACTATCTAGGTTGGTCTTAACTTCCCTTCCAAGGAGTTCAGTTCTGTTCAGTCACTGAGTCGTGTCCGACTCTTTTCGATCCCATGAATCGCAGCACGCCAGGCCTCTCTGTCAATCACCATCTCCGGGAGTTGACTCAGACACACGTCCATCGAGTCCGTGATGCCATCCAGCCATCTCATCCTGGGTCATCCCCTTCTCTTCCTGACCCCAATCCCTCCCAGCATCACAGCCTTTTCCAATGAGTCCACCCTTCGTCTGAGGTGGCCAAAGAAAGTACTGGAGTTTCAGCTTTAGCATCATTCCTTCCAAAGAAATCCCGGGGTTGATCTCCTTCAGAATGGACTGGTTGGATCTCCTTGCAGTCAAAGGGACTCTCAAGAATCTTCTCCAACACGACACTTCAAAAGCATCAATGCTTCGGTGCTCAGCCTTCTTCACAGCCCAAATCTCACATCCATACATGACCACAGGAAAAATCATAGCCTTGACTAGACGGACCTTAGGCGGCAAAGTAATGTCTCTGCTTTTGAATATACTATCTAGGTTGGTCATAACTTTGCTTCCAAGGAGTAAGTGTTTTATAATTTTGTGGCTGCAGTCACCATCTGCAGTGATTTTGGAGCCCCCAAAATAAAGTCTGACACTGTTTCCACTGTTTCCCCATCTATTTCCCATGAAATGATGGGACTGGATGCCATGATCTTCGTTTTCTGAATGCTGAGCTTTAAGCCAACTTTTTCCCTCTCCACTTTCACTTTCTTCAAGAGGCTTTTTAGTTCCTCTTCACTTTCTGCCATAACAGTGGTGTCATCTGCTTATCTGAAGTGATTGATATTTCTCCTGGCAATCTTGATTCCAGCTTGTGCTTCTTCCAGCCCAGCGTTCCTCATGATGTACTCTGCATATAAGTTAAATAAGCACGGTGACAATATACAGCCTTTATGCACTCCTTTTCCTATTTGGAACCAGTCTGTTGTTCCATGTCCAGTTCTAACTGTTGCTTCCTGACCTACATACAGATTTCTCAAGAGGCAGGTCAGGTGGTCTTGTATTCCCATGTCTTTTAGAATACCATCTTAATTCCAAAAGGAGGACACTTCCATCAGAAAGCACCATAATAAATCCACTGAACTGAAAGTTAAGGCTGCCACCCAGCACATAGGACTCCTCATCTTTCTTTATTAACAAAGAAAAGATTTACTATACTGGGTGGTGTAAGTGATCCTGACTGCCAAGGAGAAATTGAACTACTCTTCCTCAACAGAAGGGAAAAAGAGTATGTCCATAATAAAGAGAACCCTTAAAATATCTCCTAGTATCATCCTTTGATTAAAGTCATTGATAAACTACTTATTAACCAAATACAGGCAGAACTACTAGGGGCCCAGGCCCTTCGTAAATGAGGGTTTGGATAACCTCACAACATAATTTATCACAAATAACTGAGATTTTAGATGAAAGCAAAAGAAATACAGAAAGAATAGTGAAAGAAATCAGTTCTAAATACCAGCTATGACCTCATGACCAATATAATCACAGATTGTAATCATCATCACCATAAATATTTCCTCCTTATTTTATTATGTGTTGCATACATATGGGTATGAACGATATATTTGTTTCCTTCCTTGTCTGTACAGAGGTACACATCATATAACATAAGAAGTATTGACTTTGTGTTATGATATTTAAGCTATACGATATCTTAAATTATCTATATTTAAGACATAGACTATGCAGGGACTCTGTATCCTTTTCTGTGGAAAAGATTTTCATGTTTTTGACCCTACACAGAATAGTTTTATCAAGTTATATGAAAGTATGACCTTGCTTTATTATTTTATTGTCTTTACTTGGAGATTAAATATGATATAAGGACATGTGTATGACTGTCAATATGCCTGGGCTATAGGGTACCCAAATATTTGGTTAAACACTATGCTATATATATAACACTGTGAGGGTGTTTTTGATGATATTAACATTTAAATTGAGTGTGGCATTTGAGTAAAGTAGATTGCCCTCCATAATATGAATGGGCCTCACATAATCAGTTGAAGGCCTGAATAGAACTAAAAGATATCCTGTTCACCAGCAGACTGCTTTCAGCTTCATCTGCAACACTGGCTCCTCCTAATATTAGAGTATACAGACTTCAGAGGAAAGACGTTAATGTCGAGAGAATGAAGTTTGTCCTCATTCTCATGGTTAAAGTTCTAAGTGCCCTTTTGGGTCATAATTTACTTCAAAATGAGAAATTAATGCAGGGTTTTTCTTGACATGAAATGTGAAAGACTGAAGATAGGAAGAAAGGTCCAAAGATAAGTAATCCATGTGAAAAAAAAATAATAATCCCAGTTGAATGAGTCTCATATTACCAAAAAATGGGGATCTAGGCATAAAAATAATTTAAAAAAATATAAATTGTATTTTTGAGACAAGAAGATAGTTCTTGTTTTGATTTGTCTTTGGGATACCAACTGAAAATCAAGGATGAGGGGGCATATTTTTCTCTACTATGCACCCTTCTTACCACTGGAAACTTTTCCTTTCTTATGCCATGTGCTTCTTTCTGATGGCACTCCCAATCATATGGTGTCATCTTTCTCCTGGCAATAGGCATCACTGTGGAATGCAAAGGGACTATTTAAAGTCCTTTCAATATATACCAGATAGTCATACACTAAATCACAAGCAAAAAGAAAAGGACTTGGGTTTCCAGTAGCTATCTTCCCTTCTGTATGGTAGACTAAGCCATCATTGAAAAAGATGTGAATAAACAAGAGTAAATTCCAAGACCAAGCAGAGTCAAGATACTAAAGGGGCCAGGAAGAACTCTTTTGGCCTTTTGTGCCCTGAGTCCATAATGCACATTAACATCATTTAAACTTGTCTCAAGGCATGCCACTCATTCTCCCCTCAACCAATAAAATATATTAAGTAGACTTCCCTGGTGGCTCAGATGGTTAAGTGTCTGTCTACAATGCAGGAGACCCAGGTTTGATCCCTGGGTCGGGAAGATACCCTGGAGAAGGAAATGGCAATCCACTCTAGTACTATTGCCTGGAAAATCCCATGGACAGAGGAGCCTGGTAGGGTACAGTCCATGGAGTCACAAAGAGGCAGACACAACTGAGCAACTTCACTTTAATAACATAATATATAGCCAGGAATTGTTCTCAGTGATACTAATATCTTAGAGAAAATGTGGGAAATATTCCTACCTATATTAAGATGCAGAAACTTGGAGCGAAGCTGAAATTTCTGACATGAGTTTCTAGTACTCAAAATGGGAAAAAGTTCTATCATAGCCTTTAAGCTTTATTTCAACTAAGGAATATACGGGAAAGAGGCCAGGGAGCTAGAAGGTCATTTAGGGATTCCATAAATATGTAAACAGAGTGTTTATGGTCACACTATGAGATAGTATTCATGTCATTGCAAAGTAGATTTTATTTCTGCAGTCAAATTTCTTTAGCTCCAAAATCACTGCTTATGATGACTGCAGGCATGAAATTAAAAGATACTTGCTCCTTGAAAGAAAACCTATGACCAACCTAGATAGCATATTAAAAAGCAGAGACGTTACTTGGCCGACAAAACTCCGTCTAATCAAAGCTATGGTTTTTCCAGTAGTCATGTATGGATGTGAGATTTGGACTATAAAGAAAGCTGAGTGCCGAAGAATTGATGCTTTTGAATTGTGGTGTTGAAGAAGACACTTGAAAGTCCCTTGGACAGCAAGGAGATCCAGTCAATCCTAAATGAAATCAGTCCTGAATATTCATTGGAAGGACTGATGCTAAAGCTGAAACTCCAATAATTTGGCAACCTGATGCAGAGAACTGACTCACTGAAAAAGACCATGATGCTGGGAAAGATTGAAGGCAGGAGGAGAAAGGGATGACAGAGGATGAAGCAGTTGGATGGCATTCCTGACTTGATGGACATGAGTTTGAGCAACCTCTGGGGGTAGGTGGTGGACAGAAAAGCCTGGTGTGCTGCAGTCCATGGGGTCACGAAGAGTTAGACACGACTGAATGACTGAATTGACTGAATTAGATATTCCAGGGGAAAAAAAAGGGGGGTTTTATATAAATTAAGTGATGGTTCAACTGTGCAGTTTTACAAGAAACAAAATTTCTATTTGTAATACCCCATCTTCATTTTGGATGGATTATATGTCATACAGGCTTTCCAGGTGGTGCTAATGCTAAAGAAACTGCCTGCTAATACAGAAGATGCAAGAGACTCGGGTTCAACCCTTGGGTCAGGAAGATCCCCTGGAGGAGGGCACGGCAACTCACTCCAGTGTTCTTGCCTGGAGAATCCCATGGTCAGCGGAGCATGGAGGGCCACACACCATAGGGTCGCATAGAGTCAGACACATCTGAAGCTACTTAGCACATGCACATATATCAAACAGCCTAGATGTAATTATCTTAGCCTCTCAGCACTTCACTGCAGTTCCTTTATTTATCTGTGAGTGATTAAATGACAGTAAAGAAAATCATTACATGAATCTCAGGTGAGGCTTTTTATAAGTGAAGACTCATTTTATAATGCAATTTACCACTTCTTTATTTACTTATTTTGTAAATTAGGAGTTTTATATATGACATTTTCATAAAAATTAAAATCAGGAGGGCTCACTTTTAATTTTTCAAGTAATATTGACCTGAGACATAATGTTATAATACTATTAATGGCAATACATAACATGACAAATTATTCTTCTGAGTTACAAAATATAAGTGGTAAGAAAAAATAAAAACCTGTTAGTACTCAGAGGATGTTTTATATACAGAGTTCAAGCTCTGAACTCTTAGTAACAAAATAATAATAATTACTATTTGGTCATAAGCTGAGCTAACATTAAAAGAAACACATACTTTTTTTTTTTTTCTCAGTGGATGAAAACTTGTAATCTTTCTAAGTAAGATTAAAGGATGTAAGGACTTTTTATTTCGGAGGATGTTTCTGAGGTATTAGAAACATATAAATAATAAAGTATCTTTATTGTAATAGTCATACCTGACATTTTGCATGCTTTACTCTTTCTTTAATGGGTGAAATGCCTTTATTCTTCTATTTCCAGAAACTACAACTAGAGACAAAGACTGCAAAGTGAATGCCCTGAATTTGCTGGTGCTTTAATTGGATTAGAAGTGTCTTTGATGTTGAGAAAATTTTGTGTTTAATCATTAAGCTTATTCAAGACAAGATCTACTCTAGGTAAGCCTGTGGATGTTGTTAAGAACCTCTTCAGCACCCTTAATCAGACCCTGCCTAATGTGCAGGGTTCAGATTCCTTTCCTACAACGTGGCACTGTTCAAGTTTGAGATTTGAGGTCAGAATTGTTTAAGGACTCAGTGTGAAAGAACTAGCATTCAGTATCAAGATTTTCTTACCCAGTGTGAGCCATTCCCTGGTGTTCCCTGATATTCTGGTCTGCCAGCTTCTTATGAGGTGACCCGTTAATATTTGAAGTTGGATTCATTTTCCAATGACTATCCCATTCCAGGCAAAATGTCTGTTTTTAGGATTTGCAAACTCACAACTTGCCCTATTCTTCTACAGCCAACTTCATGTTTATCTCCGAGTATCTAGCATCTCTTTTCTGCATTTCTCCAGTATACAAGTGATCCACTTCCATTAGCCTACATTCACAGATCATGTTCTATGAGCTAGACTCTACCCTTCCATTCCTCAACACAAACCCAATTCAGCCTCATTTAAAAGGATGAATAAATTACTATGTTTACTAATAACAGCTCACTTCCTTTTCTATCCTTTAAGTATTACTCATAAGTTAAGGAGATTGAGTTGGAAAAGCTTGTATCCATCCTTCCTTTGATTTAAACCAAAGTTTTTTTTTTTTTTTTCCACTCTGAGTTTTGTGAATTATCTTCTTAGTTGAGGTGAATTTAGATAAGAATTCAAGTTTCTTTAATACATGAGGGAGCCTGTTTTTGGAGGGTTAGGAATTTTGACACCCATCACATCCATTCACATAAGAGTCAATTCTTAAATTTTTTTTTTTCCAAAGAGAGCAGTTTGTTTCATAAAAATAAAAGAAAACTTTTGAAAAAATGCCAAAGCTTGCTTTAATTAAGGAAGCCATTAATTAATAATGAAACACTATATCTTAGCAAAATATTAGTGAAATGTTAGCCTTAGAGTGTGAATCAATTAAAAAATTCACCCTTTCCTTACTTTCTTTTTTTTTTGTATTTTATTAAAAAAATTATTGGAGTATACTGTTGTATTAGTTTTAGGTGTACAGCAAAATAAATCATTTATATAAACATATATATCCAGTCTTTTTTAGATTCTTTCCCATATAGTCCATTACAGAATATTGAGTAGAGTTCCCTGTGATATACAGTAGGCTGTTTACTGCAAATGGCATTGTTCTGATTTTTTTTTTTATGGTTGAGTATTATTCCATTATATATGTACCACATTTCTTTATCCATTTCACTATTGATGAACATTTAGGTCACTCCCATTTCCTGGTTATTGTAAGTAGCGATGTAAAACAAAAAATACAACCATCAGAATGGGAGAAAATATTTACAAAGAAGCAACTGACAAGGGATTAATCTCCAAATATACAAAGAGTTAAAAATATATAAATAACTCAATCAAAAAACTAGGCAGATCTGAATAGACATTTCTCCAAAGAAGACATATAGATAGCAAAAAAAAAAAAAAAATCCATGAAGATATGCTCAGCCTTACTATTTATTAGAAAAATGCAAATCAAAACTACAGTGAAGTTACCACCTCACAGGTCATAAAGGCCGTTATCAAAAATCTACAAACTGTAAATGGTGAAGAGGGTGTGGAGAAAAGGGAACCCTCCTAGATTGTTGGTGGGAATGTAAACTGGTTCTCCCACTATAGAGAACAGTATGAAGGCTCCTTAAAAAACTAAAAATAGACCTACCATATGATCTAGCAATCCCACTGTTGGGCATATATCTGAATAAAACCATATTTTGGAAAGATGCGCACACCCTTTCTAAATAACATCCTTTCTTTTCCTCCTTATCTTTTGGAAAAATCTCTGTTTTAGAATCTTGCAAAGAAGTCTGGAATTATGTTTTTGATACTTTCTTATGGTCTCATTTCTTAATTGGTCCACAAACTTTTCAAGGTTCAGGACTTTTAACTTTCTGTTATTTTATGTTCTTCTTTTCATTTGATTAGTTATATTTGTCAAGTAACAGGAAAAAGATAACATTTGGGTTCAAATACAGTGTCTGCTGTTATGTTTAACAGATACAAAATTCTAAATAAATGATGTTTCCTATCTTCTTAACTTGCATAGCCTTAAAAAAAAAATTACTTCCTTACATCCCTCACTGTACTCCTCTTTTCTTTCTTTTTCATTTCCTCTCAGTCTTTCAGATTATTTTATATCTTTACCATCACTCCCTCTCCTCTTGTCAGTATCTTTCCTCCCTCTCTTTTTCTTTCCATCTATCTCAGAAGGAGAATTACCATTTCTGCTTGCAGTGAACTTTACAGTTCTAAGCTAGTACTAAGGACAGGGCCGATAATTTAGCCATGAGTGATGAACAACATGTCTGAACTTCCTGGTTAAATGGGAGAAAACACAAATGTGATTGTCTTAAACATGCTTCATAAATACAGTTTTGCTTTTCACATAGAGAAACTAAGGTGCTTGTTTTGTAACAATAAACTGAGATGGGGTCAAGTATGAAGGACTGAGAAAAAGACCAATATTTGGAGAACTTCAATTTAGAAAGTTAAAAGTTGATAGAAATGCTTATAGAGATTTTGAGGCACTGGTTGGCTTTTAACAGGACAGTGAAAGAAACCTTTCAACTGCAGAGAGAATTGTAGAAGGCCAGAAGCCAACAGGTGTGTGACTGGTTCATTGACACTCTCAGGGATGCATCAACTGATATTGAAAAGGAAGGAAACGTTGACAACTACTTAAAAATCAGATTAACAGGTAAGGAACTAAACTGAATTTAAGGGCAGAAAATAACAAAGTGCTTTGGAACAGATAAGTTTGGCTATTCACATAGTTTGCCTCTTATGTTTTCCTAAGGATGGGAGAGGGATTGGGCTAAAATGGACTGGGGAAAAATTTCCTCTCCTCTCAGCAATTTATTTGTAGGACATATGTTAAGTTAATCTTAAAAATGTATTCCAATGTATATCAAGTACAGACAAATAATGTTTGATTCCACTTATATGAGATACCTCAGTTCAGTTCAGTCTCTCAGTCGTATCCGACTCTTTGCGATCCCATGAATCGCTGCACGCCAGGCTTCCCTGTCCATCATCAACTCCTGGAGTACACTCAGACTCATGTCCATCGAGTCAGTGATGCCATTCAGCCATCTCATCATCTGTCATCCCCTTCTCCTACTGCCTCCAATCCCTCCTAGCGTCAGAGTCTTTCCAATGAGTCAGGTCTTCGCATGAGGTGGCCAAAGTACTGGTGTTTCAGCTTTACTAACATTTCTTCCAAAGAAATCCCAGGGCTGATCTCCTTCAGAATGGACTGGTTGGACCTCCTTCCAGTCCAAGGGATTCTCCAGAGTCTTCTCCAACACCACACTTCAAAAGCATCAATTCTTTGGCACTCAGCCTTCTTCACAGTCCAACTCTCACATGCATACATGACCACTGGAAAAACCATAGCCTTGACTAGATAGACCTTTGTTGGCAAAGTAATGTCTCTGCTTTTCAATATGCTATCTAGGTAGGTCATAACTTTTCTTTCAAGAAGTAACTGTCTTTTAATTTCATGTCTGTAGTCACCATCTGCAGTGATTTTGGAGACCCCAAAAGTAAAGTCTGACACTGTTTCCCCATCTATTTCCCATGAAGTGATGGGACCAGATGCCATGATCTTCATTTTCTGAATGTTGAGCTTTAAGCCAACTTTTTCACTCTCCACTTTCACTTTTATCAAGAGGCTTTTTAGCTCCTCTTCACTTTCTGCCATAAGGGTGGTGTCCTCTGCATACCTGAGGTGATTGATATTTCTCCCAGTAATCTTGATTCCAGCTTGTGTTTCTTCCAGCCCAGAATTCCTTATGATGTACTCTGCATATAAGTTAAATAAGCAAGGTGACAATATATAGCCTTGACGTACTCCTTTTCCTAATTGGAACCAGTCTGCTGTTCCATGTCCAGTTCTAACTGTTGCTTCCTGACCTGCATATAGATTTCTCAAGAGGCAGAACAGTCAAATTCATAGAGTCAGAAAGTACACTGGTAGATGCCAGGGGCTGGGAGCTAGGGAATTGGGGAGGGAGAAAAGAGAGTTAGTGTTTACTGGAGAGAGAGTTTGTTTAATAAGGTGAAAAATTCAGGAGATAGATAATGATGAGAGTTGTACAGCAGTGTAAACTACTTAGTGCTATTAAACTGTACAGATAACTACAGCTAAAATTGTATGCCTTATGTGACTTTTATCACAATAAAAAACATTAAAGGTACCTTAATTTAAAAATTCTTTATCACTAAAAAACACTAACTGAAACTTCAGTGACTTGTAATCTTTTTGCAATAGTAACAGCACATATTACTGATCAGAGATCACAAAAACAGATACTATAATAATGATTTTTTTTAATATTGCAAGAATTACAAAAATGTGAGAGATTAACACAAATATAAGCAAATACTCTTGGACAAATTGTGGTGATAGAGTTGCTCGACATAACAGAAAAACCCACAGTATCCATGAAGCACAATAAAGCAAAGCTCAATGAAAAGAGGTATACTTGCATATGACCAACTCTTTCTTGATGCTGTTGTTTTGATGCCTTCTTTCCTACTCAAAAATATTCTCCTGATGAGCTTCACATAGAATTGTTTTCCTTTTCTTCCCTCTCCAAATCACCATGCCAATGAAAAATGGTCAAGCTGGAGAACAATGGAGCCATTACTTGCAAATGACTCATGTTACTATGCTAAAATGAATGTCTTCCTGGTAATAATCCTTTTGTGTTTTCTTACCAACAATTTAGTAGATTATATAAAACAACAGTTTTCATTTTCTGTCTGATCAAAATTTTCTCATTTTAAATCCTATGTAGAAACATGATATATACATCAAAAGTAATTCAAGAAGCATTGCAGAATGGTGGAAATGAAGAACTTGCATGGCCTCCTCACTTTCATTTTCTCTCTTTCCCAAAATATCTTCCATATGGCATCAGTCCATTTTTGAGCATACTCTAGGAGATAGTGGAAGACAGAGGAACCTGAAGTGTTGCAGTCCACGAGGTCACAAAGTGTCAGTCAGACATGACTTAGTGACTGAACAACAACAAAAAGATGTCATAATAAGTCAACTAGAGATCATTCATTGTTCTGTCAACTTCTCTTTTGCCTCTTGTGTGAAACAAAACCAGTCAAAGCATAGGTCTAAGATGAGGAGACAGTATGTTAATTTCAAAGAAATGCTCAACAAGCAGAAAACACAGAAGAAAGGCAAAGACAAATCTTCCATCAGCTTTCTTTTAAGCCACTTCAAATAAACACACTATATAAGCAAAATTAGTGTGCTTTCCTGAACTGAAAGCTGTAAGAAAAATCCTCCATGATTCCTCATCATCTGCTACTTAAACTGTCATCTCTCTTTACATAAATATCTTCTGTCTGTTTATTCAACAGTCAGCTTTTTGCACTATGGTAAGCCAGTCACAGTGTTAGGTACAAAGTAGGATTTTGAAGTGAAGAATTCAATTTGGACGCTTGTCATTTTTTTCAGGGATCTAGAATTATTGCCTTATCCCAATACCTATGGGAAATAATTTGTGTCATTTCTGAAGAAAAGTGTAAATCTCTACCCCTCAGTGGCTGCCTTATCTAAAAGAATAAAGAAGGTTTATATTATATTCAATCTAGTACCAGTCTGTCAGAATAAAATATGAGAAAGTTGGTAAGAAGAGGACAGAAAATATTTTTACCTTTTGCTTTAATGTGTCTTTGTACTCTTCCTCCACAGTTCCTCAGAGGTTAAAAGGAAAGAAAGAAAACGCTCATCACTCATATATTTCCGCTCAAGCAACCCTGAGGGCTACTTCCTGTTTTGCTGTGTGTGAATAATAGCCTGGTGCTGAGGGCAACTGGCTTGTGTTTTATTTTATTGTACTGCTGTAAAGCAATTTTGGTCTCCAATTGAACATTTCATTTCTTCTTTATTAAATTTCCTGATTGTTCTTTCACCTCAGGTAGTTAGAGTACCAGCACTTGTATTTTTGGAGAGCACATTTTCTTCAATGTAAGTACTTATCATAAAGAACCTGGTGCTTTTCAGTACAAGAAATCCAGGCAAAATAAGCTGGAAATGGGTACTTAGACCTTGGAAGGGCAGAGTGCAGGCACTTGTCTAATAGAGAGGGAGGATGGTGAACTGAAATAATGCAGGGCAGATCAATGTGATGCCTAATCAATGTGGCAAAAAGGTCAAATCTACATGGTTGAGATCTGATTGATAATGGTCTTCATGTCTGTGGACAGTCATTAGAGAGGGAATGAATGTGAACTCTGCTGAGTTTGAAGGCAAAGGGCAAAAGCTACAAGTGAGTATAATAGATTTAAGGCCAAGTTCAAATGTTACCTATTCTATCAAGTCCTCTCTGACTCCATCAGTCCTCACTAGTCTTTCTCTTAAATGAGCTTGTATATTGCTTCCTTGGAGAAAGAAATGACAACACACTCTGGTATTCTTGCCTGAAAAATTCCATGGACAGAGGTGCCTGGTGGACTAGAGTCCATGGGGCCGCAAAGATTCAGATATGACTCAGCAACTGAACGATTACCAACATTCTGGACTGTAATACAAAGCTTCACATATCTATTTGGCTTCCCAGGTGGCGATGTGCTAAAGAATCTGCCTGCCAATGCAGGAGATAAAAGATACACAGGTTCAATCCCTGGGTGGGAAAGATCCTTGGAGAAGAAAATGGCAACCCACTTCAGTATTCTTTCCTCCAAAATTCTCTGGAGAGAGGAATCTGGTGGACTACAGTCCATGGGATCACAAAGAGTCCGACATGACTGAGCACACATACTGCATATTGCTTCCCTCACTGCTGCATGATTTAACATTTAATCGTTTTTTGTAGTGTTTGTTTTTCTTTTAAAAATGTTTTTATACTTTATGTTACTGGTTTAGATGGCATACCTTATTGCTTATCTAGCCTGCAAGGCTATAAAAACAGTGATATGTCATCAAAAAGATAACCTGGTGTGGTAGAATATTAAAGCAACCATACTAATTGTGCAAAGTACCACAATTATAATATTTAAAACATGAATCTGCATTTCACAGATTTATATAATTTACTAAAGTATTGATATTAAAATCTAAACACTAGATATATAAACCCCTGCAACTCACATTTATTCTATTATAAAGAAACACTGGAATTCTACTGAAAAAATCAGAATTCTACTCTGAACATGATTCCCTTTTTTGTTATCCACTGTGGATTTTCATTGCCTTTTCCTGAGCCTGAATTTCATCACTCATAGCACAGAAACATTAGCTCGTGTCAAAATTCTTAATATGGTTGAAATGTCAACAAAATAATAACAAATAACAAGAAATTATAAATTTAAAAATATTACCCAAATTAAGGAATGATAACTCCTATCTTCTTTTATACCCCCTCATGAAAGCCATTCAACTATTTTAAATGACATAGTTTTAAAAATGATGATGAAATGAGAAAGTAATATTAATATTCAGTAAATAATAATATTCAGGAAGCAACCCTATAAAATATGCAAGCAATTCTAGAAGATTTTCATGCTGTTTTTAAAATTTAATTTCAGGTGTGTGTGTGTCTGACTTCCCTGGTGGCTCAGATGGTCTATTGTGTTGAGCAAGGTTGGTGAGTATACAAGGGAAGAAATGTTTTGTTTTCTGGAAATAATCACATTAGCAGAGAATATACACAGAAAATAAATTTATTCTGCAAAATACAGTTGTTGATATATCATGTAATAAAATATAACTAAAGTTATTGCTTTGGTATGTTCAAGTGGTAATTGGGCCCCAAACAGTAATTACTAAAAGCCAATATTTTTTGTTTAAAAAATGCTGGAATGTTACTTGACCCCTATTTTCCATGTACCCTCTCCACTACCTAAGGCAAAATAATTTAAATTCAGTTTGCTGGAATCTGTTATTTTGAAATGCTAATTATGAAAGGCTTCTAAATTGGTTGCTCCCTCTAAACCATGTCTTCCAGTACCCAGGTACTTATGTAATCAATCCTCTCCTATGTTAACTCTGGGCTTTGCTGTACAGTTTGGTTTATGAATGGGATATTAGCATGACAACAAAAGAAGAGGTTTAAGGAGTAATTGCATATGGGGGCTTGCCATCTTAGAACCTCCTCTCCTGAAAGACAGCTATCATTCTGCAAAGAAGCTCAGACTAGACTACTGAATAGTGAGAGGGGACACAGAGAGAAGGAGACCTTGAAGGATGAAAGACCATCCTGGATATTCCAACATCAATTGAGCTTCTGTTTGAAGACAGCTTCTTGAATGACTTCAAACAAAATGTGAAGCAGAACTACCCACATAATTATAATAATGAATTACTTAACGACATTGCATTTTCTTTACTATGCTTTGCTGTAACAGCTAAAACACTAAAACAATATTGATATAACACAAATTTCAAGAAGAATATCAATTTTCTATATCATGAAATTACTCATTTTTCTTCCTTTCTTCCACACTGTATTCTTTTCAAGAAAGTCAATGTGTCCAGGCCACAATTAAGAAGTAAGGAGTTATGTGCCACGATTTTGAAATGTGAAGGGTCTAAAAATTTATTTGGAGTTTTGCAAGAGATACCTTCCTATATTCCCCCATTTATTATTTATTCAAGATTTTATTTATGCCAGTGTAGACATACAGATATTTGTTTTAAACTGTAGGTGAAAATTCAATATAACTTTACAATTTTTCCCTCAAATTGTTCCTCTTTTTGCCAATAGGTCTCTTTTGATTATCACAAGTATTCATTTGATATAAACATCATTTTTCTTCTTCTGTTTGTTCCTTTAATTGATTGTTTTTAACACTTTTTTTTTTTTTTTTTTTTTTTTGCATTACAAGGTGCTGTAAGCTGTTCTTACATATTTCTTTCCTGAGTCCTAAAATAAGCCATTTCTCTATGAACCCTGTTTTCTATTGGGAAATAGTATTTAAAATCAACGAAATGTGACATATATTTACAATGAACCACTACTCAACTATAAAAGACAGTGAAATTTTTGCCATTTCCAGCAATAGGAATGGACTGGGAGGGCATTATGCTAAGTGAAATAAGTCAGACTGAGAAATACAAATACTGTATGATATCACTTAGATGTAGAATTTAAGCAATATAACAAACTAGTTAATATAATGAAAAAGAAGCTCACAAATATAGACAGTAGAGTAGAGGTTACCAGTGTAGGAGGAGAGGGACAGTAAAGGGATGGGGAGCAGGAGGGAGAAACTATTGTATGTAAGATAAGCTCAAGGATTTATTGTACAACATGAGAAATATAGGCAATATTTTGCAATAATGGGAGAGAGTAACCTTTAAATTGTATACATTTTTTTTTTAAATTAAAAATCATGGCACTAGGTTTGTTCATGCTACTTGAGTTTCAATGCTTCTAGGCCCTTTCAGCTGACAGAGAAAGGAAATCTATATGTGGAATGTAACCAAGGTACTTACAGATCTATATTTCTATTTGTTACCATCTTCATGTTTATTACATTTAAAATGAATGCATACTGAGGTCTCCTGCTCTAATCCAATACTACATGAATCACTCTATCAGGCTTCTCTGTAGCCTCCCACTCTAAAAGTGTGGTAACTGACTTCTACTGTTGCAAGAAGGGGGACCCCTTCCATGGCCTACAACTGGGCTCTTGTCTAACATTCAGAAATGAATTGTCCGGGGAGATACATCTGCTGACAAAGCAAGAGATTTTATTGAGCAGTGGCACCCCACTACAGTACTCTTGCCTGGAAATTCCCATGGATGGAGGAGCCTGGTAAGCTGCAGTCCACGGGGTCGCTAAGAGTTGGGCATGACTGAGTGACTTCACTTTAAGTGAAGTACCTATGTTAAGCACCTATGCAGGCTCATTTCTGCTCCTTTGCAAAGTGCATCTTCTGCCCTCATCATTTATATCTTTCTTAGGCACATTTCCATTCTGTTTTCTTGGATTCTACCATTTACTGTTGCTCATCCACATTTAAGTGATCTTATATTTGATTATAGCTTCCCTGGTGGCTCAGACGGTAAAGCATCTGCCTGCCATGCGGGGGACCCAGGTTCGATTCCTGGGCTGGGAAGATCTCCTGGAGAAGGAAATGGCAATCCACTCCAGCACTGTTGCCTGGAAAATCCCATGGACAGAGGAGCCTGATGGGCTATAGTCCATGAGGTCGCAAAGAGTCAGACACGACTTAGCTACTTCACTTCAGGGCACCTGGATAGAGAGCAGTAGGGTAAGGGAACCCAGGAGAACTGCTATGCCACAGGGTTTTATGGCTAACAGGTTTTTATGGTGATGGAATTAGTTTCTGGGTTGTCTTTAGCCAATCATTCTGACTCAGAGTCTTTCCTGGTGGTGCACACCTTGCTCAGCTATGATGGATGCCCTCGAGAAGGATTCTGGGAGGTGCTCAGACATGTGGTATCCCCTTTTGACCTTTCCCAAACTCCCTCAGTTGATGGTGGCTTATTAGTTCTGGGTTCCTTACTAGGACCTCATGCAAATGGTTACTATGATGCCTGGCTAGGGTGGGCAGTTTCAGTCAGTATTCTTCCGCTAACACTATGACTTGATATTCACTTGTTCAACGCTCAATTCCAGTACACAGGTGTAGTGGTTTCAGAATTGTCTACCTGGTAACTCCATTGGACAAGAGAAAATTGCTTTTTTTAAAATTAATTTTTACTGGAGTATAGTTGCTTTAAGATGTTGTGTTAGTTTCTACTGTGCAGCAATGTGAATCAAATTTATGTGTTCATATATTTCACCTCTTTTGGATTTCCTTCCCATTTAGATCACCACAGAGCACTGAGTAGGGTTCCCTGAGCTATACAGGAGGTTCTCATCAGTTAGCTATTTTATACAATTATCAATAGTGTATATATGTCAATCCCAATCTCCCAATTCATCCCATCTTCCCTCCCCCCACTGATGTCCATGCATTTGTTCTTTATGTCTGTATCTCTAGTTCTGTTTCACGAATGAGATCAATCTGAAGTCCAAGACCAGATGACTTTACAGAAAACTCTATCAAACATTTAGAGAAGAGCTAACACTATCCTCAAATTCTTCTACAAAAACTGCATAGGGAAAAGCACTCCTAAACTCATTCTACGATGCCACCATCACCCTGATTCCAAAACCAGACAAAAATGCCACAGAAAAATAAACTTATAGGTCAATAATCACTGATGAACATAGATGATAAAAATTCTTAACAAAATGCTAACAAATGGAATCCATTAATATATTAAAAGTAACATGCATCATGATCAAGCAGGATTTATCCCAGGAATGCAAGGATTTTTCAATATATGCAAATCAATCAATATGATACACCATATTAGCAAGTTAGAAAGTAAGAATGACTTTTAAAAAACACTAGAGTGCAATGCTTTGTATATTCTATTTGTGTTTTGTCTTGAAGAATCTATCGTTTCCAGAGTTACTTAAGTCAGCACATTATCACATTGTCCCCTTCACATTGTCAAACACATTCGCAGTATATTTAGATTACTTTTCACATTCTGCATTTCATGCTGGGATGGCCAAACCATAAAGTATTTTTAATTTGCATGCATTAAGATTTATCTCTTCTGTTGTTAACTTCTACTGATTTTGACTGACTCGCTCATTCTATTATATGTCTCTGCATTACATTTTGATAATTCTCACAATTTTTAAACATTTTCATTGTTTTTATATGGTTTTAGTAATCTGTGATCTTTGATGGTACCATTTTAATTGTTTTGGGGTGCCACAAACCACACCCAGGTGAAATAACAAACTTCATGGATAAATGTTGTGTGTGTCCTGTCTATCCCACCAACAGCTGTTCACTCAACTCTGTGCCTCTCCTCAGAACTTCCTCTAACATGTGAGATGCAAAAGTATTGAAACCAGGCCAATTAGCAACTCTAGAGTACAGTTCAATTCAGTTGCTCAGTCATGTCCCACTCTTTGCGACCCCATGAATCACTGCACGCCAGTCCTCCCTGTCCATCACCAACTCCCAGAGTTCACTCAGAAGTACGTCCATCGAGTCAGTGATGCCATTCAGCCATCTCATCCTCTGTCGTCCCTTTATCATCCTGGCCCCAATCCCTCCCAGCGTCAGAGTCTTTTCCAATGAGTCAACTCTTCACATGAGGTGGCCAAAGTATTGGAATTTTCAGCTTTAGCATCATTCCTGCCAAAGAATTCCCAGGGCTAATCGCACTCAGAATGGACTGGTTGGATCTCGTTGCAGTCCAAGGGACTCTCCAGAATCTTCTCCAACACCACACTTCAAAAGCATCAATTCTTCAGCGCTCAGCCTTCTTCACAGTCCAACACTCACATTCGTACATGACTACTGGAAAAACCATAGCCTTGACTAGGTGGACCTTACTCGGCAAAGTAATGTCTCTGCTTTTGAATATGCTATCTAGGTTGGTCATAACTTCTTCCAAGGAGTAAGCGTCTTTTAATTTCATGGCTGTAGTCAACATCTGCAGTGATTTTGGAGCCCAAAGAAATAAAGCCTGACACTGTTTCTACTGCTTCTCCATCTATTTCCCATGAAGTGATGGGGCTGGATACCATGATCTTCATTTTCTGAATGTTGAGCTTTAAGCCAACTTGTTCACTCTCCTCTTTCACGTTCATCAAGAGGCTTTTTAACTCCTCTTCACTTTCTGCCATAAGGGTGGTGTCATCTGCATATCTGAGGTTATTGATATTTCTCCTGGCAATCTTGATTCCAGCTTGTGTTTCATCCAGTCCAGCATTTCTCATGATGTACTCTGCATATAAGTTAAATAAGCAGGGTGACAATATACAGCCTTGATGTACTCCTTTTCCTATTTGGAACCATTCTGTTGTTCCATGTCCAGTTCTAACTATTGCTTCCTGACCTGCATACAGATTTCTCAAGAGGCAGGCAACCAGTAACACTGAAGAAGTTGAAGTTGAACGGTTCTGTGAAGACCTACAAGACCTTTTAGAACTAATACCCAAAAAAGATGTCCTTTTCATTATAGGGGACTAGAATGCAAAAGTAGGGAGTCAAGAAACACCTGGACTAACAGGCAAATTTGGTCTTGGAATGTGGAATGAAGCATGGCAAAGACTAATACAGTTTTACCAAGAAAATGCACTCCTCATAGCAAACACCCTTTTCCAATAACACAAGAGAAGACTCTACACATGGACATCACCAGATGCTCACCACTGAAATCAGATTGATTATATTCATTGCAGCCAAAGATGGAGAAGCTCTATACAGTCAACAAAAACAAGACCGGGAGCTGACTCTGGCTCAGATCATGAACTACTTATTACCAAATTCAGACTTAAATTGAAGAAAGTAGAGAAAACCGCTAGACCATTCAGATATGACCTAAATCAAATCCATTATGATTATACAGTGAAAGTGAGAATAGATTTCAGGCCTAGATCTGATAGAGAGAGTGCCTGATGAACTATGGAATGAAGTCCATGTCATTGTACAGGAGACAGGGATCAAGACCATCCCCATGGAAAAGAAATGCAAAAAAGCAAAATGGTTGTCTGGGGAAGCCTTACTAATATCTGTGAAAAGAAGAGAGGTGAAAAGCAAAGAAGAAAAGGAAAGATATAAGCATCTGAATGCAGTTCCAGAGAAGAGCAAGAAGAGATAAGAAAGCCTTCTTCAGTGATCAATGCAAAGAAATAGAGGAAAAGAACAGACTGGGAAAGACTAGAGATCTCTTCAAGAAAATTAGAAATACCAAGGGAAAATTTCATGCAAAGTTGGGCTCCATCAAGGACAGAAATGGTCTGGACCTAACAGAAGCAGAAGATATTAAGAAGAGGTGGCAAGAATACACAGAAGAACTGTACAAAAAAGAGCTTCACGACCCAGATAATCACGATGGTGTGATCACTCACCTATAGCCAGACATCTTGGAATGTGAAGTCAAGTGGGCCTTAGAAAGCATCACTATGAACAAAGCTAATGGAGGCAATGGAATTTCAGTTGAGCTGTTTCAAATCCTGAAAGATGATGCTGTGAAAGTGCTATACTCAATATGCCATCAAATTTGGAAAACTCAGCAGTGGCCACAGGACTGGAAAATGTCAGTTTTCATTCAAATCCCACAGAAAGGCAATGCCAAAGAATGCACAAACTACCACATAATTGCACTCATCTCACATGCTAGTAAAGTAATCCTCAGAATTCTCCAAGACATGCTTCAGCAATATGTGAACCGTGAACTTCCTGATGTTCAAGCTCGTTTTAGAAAAGGCAGAGGAACCAGAGACCTAATTGCCAACATCTGCTGGGTCATGGAAAAAGCAAGAGAGTTCCAGAAAAACATCTATTTCTGCTTTATTGATTATGCCAAAGCCTTTGACTGTGTGGATCACAACTCGACAATAGCCTCTAAATGTTCAAATAAAGTAAACAGGTGCATGTCTTTTGCTTTAAATCTAAAGTTAGAAATGATTAACCTCAGTGAGGAAGGCACATTAAAAGCCAGGGAAAGGTAGACTGAATTCAAGTTCTCCTGCACCAGTTGGCCAAGTTATGAATGCAAAGTAATGCTCCAGTGAAAATATGAATGAGAAGAAAGAAAAAGAGCCTCATTGTAATACAAAGAAATTTGATACAGAGTAAGTTTTAATCTGGATAGAAGATCAACATTAAGCCGACAGAATCCCTTAAGTCAAAGCCTGATCCAGAAAAAATGAAAGTGTTAATCACTCAGTCGTCTCTGACTCTTTGTCACCCCATGAATTGTAGCCCGCCAGGCTCCTCTGTCCATGAAATTCTCCAGGCAAGAATAGTGGAGTGGGTAATCATTCCCTTCTCCAGGGAATCTTCCTAACCCAGGGATTGGACCCGGGTCTCCCTCATTGCAAGCATATTCTTTACCATCTGAGCCAGAGAGGAAGCCCCACCTGATCCAGAACAAGGCCCTGCTGTTGCTGCTACACCCCTTCAGTCGTGTCTGACTCTGTGCGACCCCATAGATTGAAGCCCACGGGGCTCCGCCATCCCTGGGATTCTCCAGGCAAGAACACTGGAGTGGGTCGTCATTTCCCTCTTCAATGCATGATAGTGAAAAGTGAAAGTGAAGTCACTCAGTCGTGTCTGACTCTTCGCCACCCCATGGACTGCAGCCTACCAGGCTCCTCTGTCCATGGGATTTTCCAGGCAAGAGTACTGGAGTGGGTTGCCATTGCCTTCTCCAGAATAAGGCCCTAAATCTCTTCAATTCTTTAAAGGATGAGAGAGCTGAGGAAGCTTCAGAAGAAATGTTTGAAGCTAGCAGAGATTGGCTCATATGGTTTATGGAACGACTCCATCTCCATATGGTTTTTCCAGTGATCATGTATGGATGTGAGAGTTGGAGTGTGAAGAAAGCTGAGTGCCAAAGAATTAATGCTTTTGAACTGTGGTGTTGGAGAAGACTCTTGCGAGTCCCTTGGACTGCAAGGAGATCCAACCAGTCCATCCTAAGGGAGACCAGTCCTGGGTGTTCATTGGTAGGAATGATACTGAGACTGAAACTCCAGTACTTTGCCACCTCGTGCAAAGAGTTGACTCACTGGAAACGACTCTTATGCTGGGAGGGATTGGGGGCAGGAGGAGAAGGGGACGACAGAGGATGAGATGGTTGGATGGCATCACCGACTCGAGGCACATGAGTTTGGGTGAACTCCGAGAGTTGGTGATGGACAGGGAGGCCTGGCGTGCTGCAATTCATGGGGTCACAAAGAGTCAGACACGACTGAGCAACTGAACTGAACTGAACTGAAGCAACAAGTGCTGATGTAGAAACTGCAGTAAGTTGTCCAGAAGACTTAGCTAAGACAATTAATGAGGTAGCTGCACTAAATGACATATTTTCAATGTAGACAAAGTAGCCTTCTTTTTGAAGAAGATGTCATCTAGAACTTTCATAGCTAAAGAAGAGAAATCAATGCCTGGCTTTAAAGTTTCAAAAAGCAGTCTGACATTTGTTACTGGCTAATGCAGCTGGTGTCTTGAAGTCGAAGCTAGTGTCCATTTACTATTCCAGAAATCTTATAACCTGCAAGAATTACGCTAAATCTACTTTGTCTGTGCTCTATAAATTGAACAACAAAACCTGATTATAGCACTCTGTTTATAACACTGTTTACTAAATATTTTAAGCCCACTGTCAAGACCCACTGCTCAGGGAAGAAAAAAAAAAGATTCTTTCGATATATTTCTGATCAGTGTCAATGCACTTGACCCAGGAACCATGACGGAGATGTACAATGAGATGAGTATTTTTATGCCTGCTAATACAACATCCATTTTGTAGCCTATGGGTCAAGGAAAATATTTGGCCTTCAAGTGTCATTGCCTAAGAAATACATTTCTAACACTATAGCATCCATTGATAGTGATTCCTCTGATGGATCTGGGAAAAGTCAATTGACAACCTTCTGGAAAGCATTCATTTCACCAGATGCCATGAAGAATATTTGTGATTCATGAGAAGAGATAAAAATATCAATATTAACAATAATCTAGAAGAAGTTAATTCCAACCCTAATGGATGATTTTGAGGAGTTTCAGTGTAGGAAGTAACTACTATGTGGTGGAAATTGAAAGATAACTAGAATTAGAAGTGGACTCTAAAGATGTGACGGAATCCCTACAATCTCATACTAAATAATCTCATGATAACAAAGGAGTTACTTCTTTTGGATGAGCAATTAAACTGATTTTTAGTGATGGAATCTACTCCTGGTAAAGATGCTGTGAAGACTGTTGAAATGTCAACACAGAATTTAGAACATTTAAACTTAGTTGATAACACAGTGGTAGGGCTCCAAAGATTTGATTCTAATTAAAAGATGTCCTCTTATAGGTAAAATGTCATCAAACAGCATTGTATGACACAGGGAAATCAGTCATAAAAGGAACAGTCAATTGATGGTGCAAACAACATTGTTTTCTTACTTAAAAAAACAATTGCCACATTGGCCCCAAACTTCAGCAACCTAATCAGTCAGCATCCATCAACATGAAGGCAAGACTCTCCCTCAACAAAAAGTTTACAACTTACTATAGCCTCAGATGACAGCATTTTTAGCAAGAAAAATATTTTTAAATTAAGATATACTATATTTTTAGGTAAAATGCTATGAAACACATAGTAGTTTAAAGCTCAGAGTAAACATAATTTTGTATGAATTGGAAAACAAGAAAAAAATTGTATGACTCACTTTACTGAGATATTTGCTTTATTCTGTTCATCTGTAATCAAACCCACAATGTCTCTGAAATGCTTGTAAATTCCCTGTGATATACTTATCCAACTCTCCATCCACTTCTACCTCTGCCAAACCTATTAGTCACTGATTTATTTACTCTCTTTACGATTTTGCCTTTTCAAGAAAGTCATAGAGTTGGAATTATATGGAGTTGTTCATCCTGACTTCTTTCACTTAGCAATATGCATTTAAGTTCCTCCATATAATTCTGTGGCTTACTAGCTCAGTTATTTTTATGACTGAATAGTGCTTCATTGTAAGGATATATCAGGGCTTATATCCATTCACCTGTCAAAGGACATCTTGGTTGCTTTCGGCTATAGTAAGTGTGAATGAAGTCGCTATTTACAGTCATGCACAGGTTTTTGGGTAGGCATAACTTGTTAATTCAATTAGGTAAATGCTAAGAGCTTGAGAGGTGAATCTTATTATAAAATTACATTTAACTTTGCAAGTGATTGCCAAACAATCTTCAAAAGTCTCTGCACCATTCCCGGATTCAAATTTTAATTGAATGTTTTGAAAGTGCTTCAAATTTTAGTCACTTTAATAAATGGCATTTGATAAGTAGCATTTAATTGTTATTTCCATTTCCAATTATCTATAGCAAATGATTTGATAATTTATCCATCTATATACCTTGTTTGGTGAGTATTCAGTCAGCTATCTTGCCATTTTCAGTTGGCTTGTTCATTTTTCATTCTTGAATGTTAACAGTTATTTTTAAAAGTCCAGTATTGTATATTTTGAATATAAGTTCCTTATCAGATATATGTTTTGAAAATGTTTTCCTCATTTTTTACAATATCTTACTGGTATCTTTCACAGAGTAGTTTTTAATTTTAATAACATCCAAGTTATCACTTTCTTCTTTCATGTGTCATACTAGTGGTGTTTTACTTAAAATTCCACCACCGAATCCAATGTCATCTCAATTTTACCCCAAAAGCTTTCTCTGGCTTATAGATTTGTATTATATTCTTAATTTCTATATCTCATTTTTATCTAATGTCTGCGTGATATATAAATTCTGTTTCTTGGATTATATTTTGTATCAGGCAGCCTGATTTTTCCAGCACAAATGTGTTGACAGACTATGCTCTCTTCATTGATTTCTCTATCAAAGACCTGTTCACTGTATTTGTGTGAGTGAGTTGGTAAGCTCTTTCACCAGCGCTCCATTGTCTTGAACACTGTGTCTTTATGTCTTCAATTTGGGTATTATGAGTCATCCAACTTTGTTTCACTTATTCAGTATTTGGATAGCCTTTTACATTTCTACAAAATTGTAATTTGTTTGTCAATATTGAAAGACAATTTGCTGGGATTTTGATTAGGACTGCATTGAATCTGTAAATCAAGTTGGGAATAGTTGTTATTTTATCAATATTGTTTCTGCCAATTCATAAAATTATATTATCTCTTCACTTATTTAAAAAATAAAAAGAATTATGTCCAACCTATAATCGTAACTGTTGAGCTATTCGGTGATTACATAAAATTATTATTGCTGATTGCATTTGTAAGCAAATTGTTTAAATTATTTTCCTTGGGAAGAACAATATGTTTCTTTTTACTTTACAAGAGCAGTTACTAGATACATGTTCATTCTAAAGTGTTTGGAAGACCATTTTGTTTTTCATATTTGAAAGATGTAGAATTACTAGTTTCTGATACTCAATTAGGCTGCTTCCATACATATGAAAACAAATTCAGAGCCTTTTTAAAATGCACCCATTCATATTCATTTAATTTACTGTGGTTGGGAGTAGGAGTTGAGAATCATTTGAAGTGTTACTATTTAAAACCCAAAAGTTGATACTCAAAGATGTGTGTGGGGGAAATAAATAAATAAATAAATAACAGACAATATGCTAAAAAAAAAAAAAATTGGTTAATACCTTCATCATAGCCAAAAGGATCCTAAAATCGACTCAACTCAAAGGATAAAATTATGTTTAATTCTGAGGATTAGATAGTATCAATAATGGGTGTTTGAGTTAGGGCTTCCATCTGTTGCTTTTGGCAGAGTAAAAAGGCTGAATCTAAACTCATCCTTATCAACACAAATATAATATTTCTTTTTATTGCATCTGGCAAGATAGAATAGATTATTTTTTGCAAAGATGATATAATTAAAACTACACTTTTGCATTTCTGATAGACTATAATGATTCTTAAGATTAATTACTCTCTCCACTATCCTATAGCAGATGTTAAGTGGCCCTAAACATCGATTTAGAATTTTCAAAAAAAAAAAAAGAAAGAAAGAAAGAAAGAAAGAAAAACTTATCCTTAGGAAAAGTATCTCTATTAAGAAAACTTGTTCCAATGAAAATTCAGTTAAGGGTGAAGTGTAATCCATTTATATGTTTCATTTAAGTTCAGTCACTCAGTCGTGTCCAACTTTTTGTGACCCCATAAATCGCACCACAACATTCCTCTCTGTCCATCACCAACTCCCAGAGTTCACCCAAACTCATGTCCATCGGGTTGATGATGCCATCCAGCCATTTCATTCTCTGTCGTCCCCTTCTCCTCCTGCCCCCAATCCCTCCCGGCATCAGAGTCTTTTCCAAAGAGTCAACTCTTCCCATGAAGTGGCCAAGTTATTGGAGTTTCAGCTTTAGAATAGGTCCTCCCAAAGAAAACCCGGGACTGATCTCCATTAGAATGGACTGGTTATATCTCCTTGTAGTCCAAAGGACTCTCAGGATCTTTCCAAACAGCACAGTTCAAAAGTATTAATTTTTCGACGCTCAGCTTTCTTCACAGTCCAATGTTCACATCCATACATGACCACTGGAAAAAACATAGCCTTGACTAGATGGACCTTTGTTGGCAAAGTAATGTCTCTGCTTTTGAATATGCTCTCTCGGTTGGTCATAACTTTTCTTCCAAGGAGTAGGCATTTTTTAATTTCATGGCTACAGTCACCATCTGCAGTGATTTTGGAGCCCCAAAAAATAAAGTCTGAAACTGTTTCCCCATTTATTTCCCATGAAGTGATGAGACCAGATGCCATGATCTTCGTTTTCTGAATGTTGAGCTTTAAGCCAACTTTTTCACTCTCTTCTTTCACTTTCATCAAGAGGCTTTTTAGTTCCTCTTCACTTTCTGCCATAAGGGTGGTATCATCTGTCTATCTGAAGTTATTGATGTATTTCTCCCAGAAATCTTGCTTCCAGCTTATGTTTCTTTCAACCCAGCATTTCTCATGATGTACTCTGCATATAAGTTAAATAAGCAGGGTGACAATATACAGCCTTGACGGACTCCTTTTCCTATTTGGAACCAGTCTGTTGTTTCATGTCCAGTTCTAACTATTGCTTCCTGACATGCATACAGATTTCTCAAGAGGCAGGTCAGGTGGTCTGTTATTTCTATCTCTTTCACAGTTTTCCACAGTTTATTGTGATCCACGCAGACAAAGGCTTTGGCATAGTCAATACAGCAGAAATAGATGTATTCCTGGAACTCTCTTGCTTTTTCGATGATCTAGTAGATGTTGGCAATTTGATCTCTGGTTCCTCTGCCTTTTCTAAAACAAGCTTGAACTTCTGGAAGTTCATGGTTCACATATTGCTGAAGCCTGGCTTGGAGAATTGTGAGCATTACTTTACTAGCATGTGAGATGAGTGCAATTGTGTGATATGTGAGCATTCTTTGGCATTGCCCCTCTTTGAGATTGGAATGAAAACTAAGCTTTTCCATTCCTGTGGCCACTCCTAAGTTTTCCAAATTTTCTGGCACATTGAGTGCAGCAATTTCACAGCAATATCTTCCAGATTTGAAATCGCTCAATTGGAATTCCATCACCTCCACTAGCATTGTTCATAGTGCTGCTTTTTAAGGCCCACTTGACTTCACATTCCAGGATGTCTGGCTCTAGGTGAGCAATCTCATCATTGTGATTATCTTGGTCCTGAATCTCTTTTTTGTACAGTTCTTCTGTGTATTCTTGTCACCTCTTCTTAATATCTTCTGCTTCTGTTAGGTCCATACCATTTCTATCCTGTATCGAGCCCATCTTTGCATGAAAAGTACCTTTGGTATCTCTAATTTTCTTGCCGATATACCTTGTCTTTCCCATTCTGTTGTTTTCCTCTATTTCTTTCCATTCATCACTGAGGAAGTCTTTCTTATCCCTCCTTGCTATTCTTTGGAAGTCTGCATTCAGATGCTTATATCTTTCCTCTTTTCCTTTGCTTTTCACTTCTCTTATTTTGCAGCTGTTTGTAAGGCCTCCCCAGACAGCCATTTTGCTTTTTGGCATTTCTTTTCCATGGCGATGGTCTTGATCCCCGTCTTCTGTACAATGTCATGAACCTCCATTCATAGTTCATCAGGCACTCTATCTATCAGATCTAGTCGCTTAAATCTATTTCTCAGAATGTGGTCCACTGGAGAAGGGAATAGCAAACCACTTCAGTATTCTTGCCTTGAGAACCCCATGAACAGTATGAAAAGGCAAAATGATAGGACACTGAAAGAGGAATTCCCCGGGTCGGTAGGTGCCCAATATGCTACTGGAGATCAGTGGAGAAATAACTCCAGAAAGAATGAAGGGATGGAGCCAAAGCAAAAACAATACCCAGCTGTGGATGTGACTGGTGTTAGAAGCAAGGTCCGATGTTATAAAGAGCAATATGGCATAGGGACCTGGAGTGTTAGGTCCATGAATCAAGGCAAATTGGAAGTATTCAAATAGGAGATGGCAGGAGTAAACATCGACATGCTAGGAATCAGTGAACTAAAATAGACTGGAACGGGTGAATTTAACTCAAATCACCACTAATTATATCTACTACTCTGGGAAGGAATCCTTTAGAAGAAATGGAGTAGCCACCATGGTCAACAAAAAGTCTGAAATGCAGTGCAGTTCAGTTCAGTTCAGTCACTCAGTCGTGTCTGACTCTTTGTGATCCCATGAATCGCAGCACGCCAGGCCTCCCTGTCCATCACCATCTCCTGGAGTTCACTCAAACTCAAGTCCATTGAGTCAGCGATGCCATCCAGCCATTTCATCTTCTGTTGTTCCTTTCTCCTCCTGTCCTCAATCCCTCCCAGCATCAGAATCTTTTCCAATGAGTCAACTCTTCGCATGAGGTGAACAAAGTACTGGACTTTCAGCTTTAGCATGATTCCTTCCAAAGAACACCCAGGGCTGATCTCCTTTAGAACTGACTGGTTGGATCTCCTTGCCAAGAGTCTCCAAGGGACTCTTAAGAGTCTTCTCCAACACCACAGTTCAAAAGCATCAATTCTTTGGCACTCAGCTTTCTTCACAGTCCAACTCTTGCATCCATACATGACCACTGGAAAAACCATAGCCTTGACTAGATGGACCTTTGTTGGTAAAGTAATGTTTCTGATTTTCAATACGCTATCTCGGTTGGTCATAACTCTTCTTCCAAGGAGTAAGCATCTTTTAATTTCATGGTTGCAGTCACCATCTGCAGTGATTTTGGAGCCAAAAAAGATAAAGTCCAACACTGTCTCCACTGGTTCCCCATCTATTTCCCATGAAGTGATGAGACCAGATGCCATGGTCTTCGTTTTCTGAATGTTGAACTTTAAGCCAACTTTTTCACTCTTGTCTTTGCAGTACTTGAATGGAATTTCAAAAGCAACAGAATGATCTCTGTTCATTTCCAAGGCAAATCATTCAATACCACAGTAATCCAAGTCTATGCCCCAAACAGTAACACTGAAGAAGTGAAGTTGAATGGTTCTATGAAGATCTACAAGACCTTTTAGAGCTAACTCCCCAAAAAATGTCCTTTTCATTATAGGGGACTGGAATGCAAAATAGGAAGTCAAGAAACACCTGGGGTAACTGGAAAATTTGGCCTTGGAATACAGAATGAAGCAGGGCACAGGCTAACAGAGTTTTTCCAAGAGAACACAATGGTCATAGCAAGCACTGTCTTCCAACAACACAAGAGAAGACTCTACACAAGGACATCACCAGATGGTCAACACCAAAATCACATTGATTATATTCGTTGCAGCCAAGGATGGAGAAGCTCTATACAGTTAGCAAAAACAAGACTGCGAGCTGACTGTGGCTTAGATCATGAACTCCTTATTGCCAAATTCAGACTTAAACTGAAGAAAGTAGGGAATACCACTAGACCATTCAGGCATGACCTAAATCAAATTTTTATGGTACTGCCATGATTATCGTTATTCTGGTGACTTTCTCTTGTGTCTTGCCAAATTATTTTTCCCACTCATGTTAGTTGAAATTGGATACTGAATAATAGATAAATGTACTCCCATGAGAAAATGCTGGGAGAAGAGTATAAGTTCTGACAATTATAAAAAAGTAATAAAGATTTAAATATGGCTAAAATCAATTATATCTAGATATTCAAAATTTCTTCCATAAGAAAATACAGGGGGACTAAGTTCATTCCTTGAATTTTAAGGTAGAAACTCAAGTTTCAAAAGAGTGTAAAAAGTGTATTGTTGAAACGTGGTATATTTTTAGAAAACTATAGTCTTAGATTGGAAAAAGAGTTAAAGAGTTGAGAGTTGAAGTTTATTTTTAATTTGTATTTCTAAACTCAAAAAATGCTCTATAAATATTAAAATAAAGATTAGATATTTATTTAAGACTCCCAGACTGGCCCAAAATAGTCCTCAAGGAACTTCATTGAGTCTAAAAGAAAAGATTCTTCCCAAGTGGCTCAGCAGTAAATAATGTGCCTGCTAATTCAGAACATGCAAGAAGAGACTCTGGTTGGATCTGTCAATCAGGAAGATCCCCTGGAAAAGGAAATGGCAACCCACTCCAGTAGTCTTGCCTGGAAAATTCCATGGAAAGAGGAGCCTGGTGGGCTACAGTACATGGAGTCACAAAGACTCAGACATGACTGAACACACACACACACACACACACACACACACACACAATACAACTAGTAAAGATACTTTATTTTCTTTTGCACTGATTCTGCTTCTATCTCCAGAGAAATATGTTTGATGAGTTTGTTACACCATTTTACACTGATATGTTAATTTTGCAATTCTGATAAGAACAGAATACATTCTATCTTACTTTGAATCATGAGAATATAATAAAACGTGTTAATTTTTCTATAATTTGGGGTGAGTAATGGCATAATTAAGAGATTTCATGCAACAATGCCTCAATTTTCTCAAAGATGCACAAGGCAAAACCTTGATTAAGGGTGGAGGTGAATTTAAGGTCGAAGGTTTGCGGGGAGAGGGGAGCATATTTTAAAGAGTTGCTTGGGGGAAAATAGCTTAAAATAAGAATTAGTATAACTAAGGACGAATGAAAAAGATTGGCCTAGAGCTGATATTACAGACAAGCATTTTGTTTTAATTTCAAAATCCCTGATTAACATTCTTAAGGATTTCTTTTGCAAAGACAAGTTTCCCAAAATCTACTGAGAAACCAGGGCCATAATATTATCTCAGTGGTCTTTGCAAATGATCGTTCATTCCTCTATTTACCAAAAGGAAAAAAAAATCAAGCAAAAATTAATAATATAAGAAGGAAAGGAAAAGAGACAAAAACTGCTTTATTTTCTTTTTGTTGTTCTTATTTCCAAAATATGCCATATGACAAATATGAAGGATTGTCTGAGTCTTAGACATGGAAGAGAAATTAAGTAAGAGGTGATCTGCTCTGAATGTCAACGTGGAAAATAATCAATAAAGTTGTTCCATGTTTGGATATTTGAATGATTAATTCACAGTTTTACTTTCTCAGTTATTTATGATCTGGAGGATGAACAGATATCAAAAAGCTGATGTGTATTCTTAAGCCACAGTTTACTTGACCAGAGTGAGAAGCTTATCATTTCACTTCTGTCTGTATGGTCTCCCTATCCATTTTCTTTTATATTAGAATTCCTCTTTTACAAAATATATATATATTTTTAATTTTATTTATTTTTTTGTTTTTTAAATTTTAAAATCTTTAATTCTTACATGCGTTCCCAAACATGAACCCCTCTCCCACCTCCCTCCCCATAACATCTCTCTGGGTCATCCCCATGCACCAGCTCCAAGCATGCTGTATCCTGCATCAGACATAGACTGGCGATTCAATTCTTACATGATAGTATACATATTAGAATGCCATTCTCCCAAATCATCCCACCCTCTCCCTCCCTCTGAGTCCAAAAGTCCATTATACACATCTGTGTCTCTTTCCCTGTCTTGCATACAGGGTCGTCATTGCCATCTTCCTAAATTCCATATATATGTGTTAGTATACTGTATTGGTGTTTTTCTTTCTGGCTTACTTCACTCTGTATAATCGGCTCCAGTTTCATCCATCTCATCAGAACTGATTCAAATGAATTCTTTTTTACGGCTGAGTAATACTCCATTGTGTATATGTACCACAGCTTCCTTATCCATTCATCTGCTGATGGACATCTAGGTTGTTTCCATGTCCTAGCTATTATAAACAGTGCTGCGATGAACATTGGGGTACATGTGTCTCTTTCAATTCTGGTTTACTCGGTGTGTATGCCCAGAAGTGGGATTGCTGGGTCATAAGGTAGTTCTATTTGCAATTTTTTAAGGAATCTCCACACTGTTCTCCATAGTGGCTGTACTAGTTTGCACCATCACAAACACGGAAATTGAAACTGTAATCAGAAATCTTCCAGCAAACAAAAGCCCAGGTCCAGATGGCTTCACAGCTGAATTCTACCAAAAATTTCGAGAAGAGCTAACACCTATCCTCCTCAAACTCTTCCAGAAAATTGCAGAGGAAGGTAAACTTCCAAACTCATTCTATGAGGCCACCATCACCCTAATACCAAAACCTGACAAAGATGTCACAAAAAAAGAAAACTACAGGCCAATATCACTGATGAACATAGATGCAAAAATCCTCAACAAAATTCTAGCAATCAGAATCCAACAACACATTAAAAAGATCATACACCATGACCAAGTGGGCTTTATCCCAGGGATGCAAGGATTCTTCAATATCCGCAAATCAATCAATGTAATTCACCACATTAACAAATTGAAAAATAAAAACCATATGATTATCTCAAAATATTTTTAAACTTAGTTTTACTGATATCTCCCACTATGAAAAGATCCCCTATTCCAGTCCTAAAGTTATACAACAAATACAGTTTTTGTATACAAAATAACATTTTACAAAGTAATACCTCTTCAGTACCCTTAGATAAAAAGTAGAGTTACTAGCAAGAGTTAGATAAAATCACTGCTTGCAACAAATTGCAATTTCATTTCCAAATTTCTCCACATCAAGGTTTAATAAAATAAACATATTTTTGTTATTTTATTGAAAATTATTATTTATATAAGGAATAGACTGGAAAGGGGGCTTCCTAGGTGGCTCAGTTGTCAAGAATCTGCCTGCCAATGCAGGAAACACTGGAGACATGGGTTCTGTCCCTGAGTGAGATGATTCCCTGGAGGAAGAAATGGCAAACCACTCTAATATTCTTGCATGGAAATTCCCATAGACAGAGGAACCTGGCAGCTACAGTCCATGTATAGTCTTTATAACCATGAGGTTGCAAAGAGTCAAACATGACTGAGCAATGAGCATGAGCATGAAGACTGATAAATTAATGATTAGAATTTCTTAATTCATGAAGGAAATATAAGAATATAATTAGAATTTGAAGTGCTGAGGGATACAGTTGGAATGGGAAATAATTAAATTCAGGTTTCATGAGGGAAATATCCAAGTGAAGAAGAAGCTGATAGTGAGCATAAAAAGAGCCTTAAGCAGAACAACTAAAGTTGAAAAGAAAGATTGTCTGGAAGCATTGAAAAGAAGGCTTCCTGTGTGCTGTTTTGGATCTGTCATGAATCCTCTGTCCCTTATTAATTCCTGAATTCAGGAATTAAGTGGAGTAACAAATTACTCCCAGGGACTTAGGAATGCATGCATTTCCTTCTTTAGTTTTTCCATACGGTGATAGGTAACTATTTATGACCTTCTTCCTTTTTATGAACCATATGGTAAAAGCGAGGTAAAAGTGATTATTTACAACACTTTCTCTTTCATATGGATGACCTCATGTTTCCTTGATAACTTGTAAGTTTTGATTTTATCTCTGCTGAAAATAGCTACCTTGTAAGACAGTATAAATACCCACACAATGTTGAATAAAACACCTTTGCTCCATCAGAGCTTTTGTCCCCGTCTCTCTCTCTCTCTCTCTCTCTCTCTCTCTCTCTCAGGCTAATTCTCTGGAGTGCAGAGACCTGTCATGCTCACTCTCCTGCCCAGGCTTCTAAGACCCTCTTGAGAAGGTGCACTGTGCCTTCACCTGCCTCGAGAGGGCGCCAGGTGCCTTCATGAGCGACGCAAGCCCTGTGTCAAAGGACTTAATTGGTTTTCTGCATAAACCAAGGAATATCAGCCTCGTTCTCTCTTTTATTTTCTTATTGATGACCCTGAACCATGAGGTTCCGGTCCATTAAAGGACCTCAACAAGTGGCGCCCAGAACAGGTACCTGGTACATGTGGTAGATTCAGATGGAGTGACCTCAAGGGCCTATTGAGGCCAGTAAGTACTAAGACATGGGTCAAACGGCTAGAAAGCCCCATATTTTTTCTTCTTTTCTTCAGCACTTATTTAAAATTCAGGGATTTTCAGTTTTGCCTCAGCGAATAAAGTCTCGCCTTCAGACAGTGGTTGAATGTAACCCTTGATTCCCTGATGAAGGTAGTTTTGATTTAGAAATTTGGCACCAGGCCAAAGAGAATGTTGAACATGCTGCCAGACAGGGGAAAAATATCCCGATAGATTTTTGGCCTCTATGGACTCTTATTGAAGCCATCATTTTGCCATTTCAAGGTAATTCTAGCCCTCCTAATATTTGGCAACAGGCAGAACACTTATTAAATAAATATGAATTAGATGACAAAACCTTATGAAAGGCCCAATTAGAACAACATGAAATATTTCAGAACTTTCCTACAAGCCCTGCCTGGTTGTTCCAAGAGCTCCTCCCCTGCCAGCGGGCACAAATCCCAAAGTATCCCCCTTGCTAGAACCTAATGATTCTGGCAATGACATCTTTTGACATTAAAACCAACAACACCTTTCTGAATAAAAATAATCTACCTACTCACTCTCCTTCATGACAGAGGCTTTCTGAATTGCTGGCTTTGCAATCACAGGTCTCTGAAACCGATGGTTTCTCTGCCTTTCCAGTTTTAAGAAATCCTCATGCTCAAGGGCACATAATCCCTCAATATGAGGGTAGTAACTTCTATCACATGCAGTAAATTAAAAAAGCTATAACTATGTACGGCCCACATTCACCTTTTAGTAAAGTACTTCTAAATTCTATAACATCCTCTATTGGAAATTTTATTCTCCATGATTGGCGAACTTTAATAAAAGCTCTCCTTAAACCAGGAGAATATCTTCAATGGATGATGTGGTTTCATGATATAGCCAGAGATCATGCTAATAGAAATGCTCGAGCTGGCGCTCCCCAAAATCAAATTACTTTTGAAATGCTAACTGGTACAGGACAATTTGACGCTATAGAAGCTCAAATACAGTGCCCTCCCTTGTTACATGAACAATAAAAACAGTAGCCCTTGAAGCTTGGGATCGAATTACTCCTCAAGGGAAGCCTACAGGTAGCTATACGAAAATATTACAGGGACCCAATGATACGTATGCTGATTTTTTAGTTAGATTACAAACTGCTATTTCCTGTACTGTAATTGGAGAAGACTCCAAAAGACAACTAGGGAAATTACTTGCTTATGTAAATGCAAATCAGGAATTCAAAAAGCTATAGCTCCAATTCCTGAGACAGGGACTATTATTGATTATTTGAAGGCTTGTCACAATCTAGGATCAGAAACTCAAATGATGCAAATGCTAGCTGAAACAATTGTTACTGCCTTAAGAAAGGGAAATGAAGAACGCTTTACACGTGGAGATAAGAACCATTTAAAAAGGGACTGCCCTGAGAAAGTTAATAAAAAACTTCCCTAAATCTGCCATCGCTGCCATAGAGGAATGGATTGGGCCAAAGATTGTAAATCTAAATTTGACATTGAAGGGAAACCTATTCCGAGGAACTTCAAGCAGGGGACCCCCCAGGCCCCCTTCCAAAAGAACCAGGGGCAAATTCCGTCTTTTCCCTCAAACCCTCAACATCCATCGATATACCAGCCCTAAATGATTTTCTCCTTTACCCCCAGGCAGTCCCCTGTAGAATACCTACCAGACTTTTTGGACCCCTGCCCCACAAACCTTTGGCCTTTTACTTGGCCTATCTAGTTTGACTTCTAAAGGAATTGCTGTTCACTCTGGAGTAATTGATTCAGATTATAAATGAGAAATTCAAATTATGATGTCATCTCAGATTTTATGGCAATTTAAAAGGGGGGATAAAATTGTTCAATTACTCCTTTTACCTTACGTTTCTATTAACTCCTCAAATGATGTACAGAAGGGCGGATTCAGCAGTACAGATCAAAGACAGTCCTTTCGGACATCATTAGTATCTGGATTTGCCCAATCAACTATAATTATCAAAACTAATGGTAAAAGATTTTCTGGTCTCTTCGACACTGGATCTAATATTACTATTATTTCCAAACATTTATGGCCCAAATCCTGGCCTGTACAAAAAATTTCTTGCCAAACTGCAGGGATTTCTCAAAAAAAAAGTACAAGAGGTTTATCAGAGTACTCAAATTTATCCATGTGAGGGATCAGAAGGCCAGCCTGCAACATTAAAACATTATGTGATAGATGCACCCCTTAATCTAATATGAAGGGACTTATTTATGCAATGGCAAACTCAGATATACATTACACATTTTTCCTAGGGGCCAAAGTTCATTTACCAAACAACACAATTATTAAAATAACTTGGAAGAATGACTAGCCTATTTGGACAGAGCAGTGGCCCCTCACAAAAGAGAAATTACAGGCGGCTAAGGAAATTATAGATACATAACTAGAATTAAAGCATTTTGAGGAATCTTGTTCTCCTTGGAACTCTCCTATTTTTGTTATAAAAAAAGAAATCTAACAAATGGCATCTCATAACAGACCTTGGAAAAGTTAATGCATCTATCTATGAAACCTAAGGGGTACATTACAACCAGGAATCTCATCACCTACCACTATTCCTCAAAATTGGCATATTATTATTATTGATTTACAAGATTGCTTTCTTAATATACCTTTACACCCTTTAGACTGAGAGAGATTCACTTTCTCTCTCCCTTATCATAATCATATTGGATCTCATAAATGGTACCAATGGATTGTACTGCCACAAGATGTCATGAATTCGTTCACCATGTGTCAGTACTATGTAGCCAAAGCTCTTGAGCCTGTGAGAAAGCAATTTTCAAACTTTCTTGTTCTTTACTATATGGATGATATATTAGAAACTATCTATCTTAGAAACTCAACACATGTTTGATAAGCTCAACTATGCTTAAGAAACTCTGGTTTAATCATTGCCCCTGAAATATTCAAACCTCTACACCTCTACCATTATTTGGGTTTTGTTGGTAGTCGACAACGTATTACTCTCAAACTAACTCAGATCCGTACTAATAAATTAACAATGTTACATGATTTTAAAAATCTCTTAAGTGATATAAATTGGATTAAATCTTCTTTCAGTTCAGTTCAGTTCAGTCATTCAGTCATGTTTGACTCTTTGCAAACCCATGAATGCAACATGCCAGGCCTCCCTGTCCATCACCATCTCCGGAGTTCACTCAGACCCATGTCCATTGAGTCCGTGATGCAATCCAGCCATCTCAGCCTCTGTCATGCCCTTCTCCTCCTGCCCCCAAAACCCTCCCAGTATCAGAGTCTTTTTCAATGAGTCAACTCTTCGCATGAGGTGGACAAAGTATTGGAGTTAAAGCTTTAGCATGATTCCTTCCAAAGAACACCCAGGACTGATCTCCTTTAAAATGGAATGGTTGGATCTCCTTGCAGTCCATGGGTCTCTCAAGAGTCTTCTCCAATACCACAGTTCAAAAGCATCAATTCTTCCACACTTAGCTTTCTTCACAGTCCAAATTTCGTATACATACATGACCACTGGAAAAACTATAGTGTTGACTAGATGGACCTTTGTTGGCAAAGTAGTGTTTCTGCTTTTTAATATACTGTCTAGGTTGATCATAACTTTCCTTCCAAGGAGTAAGCGTCTTTTATTTTCATGGCTGCAATCACCATCTGCAGTGATTTTGGAGCCCCCAATAATAAAGTCTGACACTGTTTCCACTGTTTCCCCATTTTTCCCATGCAGTTATGGGACCAGATGCCATGATCTTCGTTTTTTGAATGTTGAGCTTTAAGCCAACATTTTCACTCTCCTCTTTCACTTGCATCAAGAGGCTTTTTAGTTCCTCTTCCCTTTCTGGCATAAGGGTGGTGTCATCTGCATATCTGAGGTTATTGATATTTCTCCCAACAATCTTGATTTCAGCTTGTGCTTCTTCCAGCCCAGGGTTTCTCATGATGTACTCTGCATATAAGCTAAATAAGCAGGGTGACAATATACAGCCTTGACGTACTCCTTTTCCAATTTGGAACCAGTCTGTTGTTTCAGGTCCAGTTCTAACTGTTGCTTCCTGACCTGCATACAGATTTCTCAAAAGGCAGGTCAGGTGGCCTGGTATTCCCATCTCTTTCAGAATTTTCCACAGTTTATTGTGATCCACACAGTCAAAGGCTTTGGCATAGTCAATAAAGCAGAAATTGATATTTTTCTGGAACTCTCTTGCTATTCTGACGATCCAGCAGATGTTGCCAATTTGATCTTTGGTTTCCCTATCTTTTCTAAAATCAGCTTGAACCTCACGAAGTTCACGGTTCACATATTGCTGAAGCCTGGCTTGGAGAATTTTGAGCATTATTTTACTAGCATGTGAGATGAGTGCAATTGTGTGGTAATTTGAGCATTCTTTGGTATTGCCTTTCTTTGGCATTTGAGTGAAAACTGACCTTTTCCAGTCCTGTGGCCACTGCTGAGTTTTCCAAATTTGCTGGCATATTGAGTGTAGCACTTTCACAGCATCATCTTTCAGGATTTGAAATAGCTCAACTGGAATTCCATCACCTCCACTAGCTTTGTTCATAGTGATACTTTCTAAGGCCCACTTGACTTTACATTCCAAGATGTCTGGCTATAGGTGAATGATCACACCATCGTGATTATCTGGGTTGTGAAGCTCTTTTTTGTACAGTTCTTCTGTGTATTCTTGCTACCTCTTCTTAATACCTTTCTGTTTCTGTTAGGTCCGTATCATTTCTGTCCTTTATCTAGCCCATCTTTGGATGAAATGTAACTTTGGTATCTTTAATTTTCTTGAAGACATCTGTAGTCTTTCCCATTGTGTTTTTTTTTTTTTTCTTTTTTCCTCTATTTCTTTGCATTGATCACTGCAGTTGGCTTTCTTATCTCTTCTTGCTATTCTTTGGAACTCTGCATTCTGATGCTTATGTTTTTCCATTTCTCCTTTGCTTTTCACTTCTCTTTTTTTCACAGATTTTTGTAAGGCCTCCCCAGACAGCCATTTTGCTTTTTTGCATTTCTTTTCCATGGGGATGGTCTTGATCCCTGTCTCCTGTACAATATCATGAACCTCAGTTCATAGTTCATTAGGCACTCTCTCTATCAGATCTAGGCCCTTAAACCTATTTCTCACTTCCATTGTATAATCATAAGGGATTTGATTTAGGTCATACCTGAATGGTCTAGTGGTTTTCCCTACTTTCTATAAATTAAATTTGAATTTGGCAATAAGGAGTTCGTGATCTGAGCCACAGTGAGCTTTCAGTCTTGTTTTTGCTGACTGTATAGAGCTTCTCCATCTTTGGCTGCAAAAAATATAATCAATCTTATTTCGGTGTTGACCATCTGGTGATGTCCACGTGTAGACCTTCTTTAGGCATTGCTAATTATCAACTGAATAACCTATTTAATATCTTAAAAGGAGATCCTGATTTAAATAGCCCTCCTTCACTTTCTTAAGAGGCATGAGAGGAACTCTATTTGTTGCAAAATAAATTACAGAAACAATTTCTTACTCACATCAAACTAGATTTACCTCTAGAATTGTTTATACTCCCCTCTCCTCATTCTCCCATAGGACTTCTTGCCCAACAAGAACACCCAGTAGAATGTGTCTATACCCATTTTAGGGGGATAAAGTCACTTACACCCTACCTTGATTTAATTGCTCTAATCATTATCAATGGAAGAAATAGGACTAAAACTCTAATTGGCTCTGATCCTCATAAAATTATAAAACCTATCAATAAATCTCAATTTGAGAACACATTACAAACTTCTGCTTATTTCTAAATAGATTTTCAGGAATATTTTGGAGAAATTTCATTTCATTATCCTTCTGGTGAGCTGTGGATTTTCTTTAAAAATACTGAATATATTATTTCTCACATTATCAGCTCACAGCCTATACCACAGGCCAAGGTTTTTTTTTTATATAAATGGAGCTAAAAACCTGAAAGATGATGCTGTGAAAGTGCTGCACTCCTTATGCCAGCAAATTTAGAAAACTCAGCATTGGCCAGAGGACTGAAAAAGGTCAGTTTTCATTGCAATTCCGAAGAAAGGCAATGCCAAAGAATGCTCAAACTACCACACGATTGCACTCATCTCACATGCTAGTAAAATAATGCTCAAAATTCTCCAAGCCAAGCTTCAGCAATACGTGACCGTGAACTTCCTGAGGTTCAAGCTGGTTTTAGAAAAAGCAGAGGAACGAGAGATCAAATTGCCAACACCCGCTGGATCATGGAAAAAGCAAGAGAGCACCAGAAAAACATCTATTTCTGCTTTTTTGACTATGCCAAAGCCTTTGACTCTGTGGATCACAATAAACTGTGGAAAATTCTGAAAGAGATGGGAATACCAGACCACCTGACCTGCCTCTTGAGAAATCTGTATACAGGTCAGGAATCAACACTTAGAACTGGACATAGAATAACAGACTGGTTCCAAATTGGAAAAGGAGTACGTCAAGGCTGTATATTGTCACCCTGCTTATTTAGCTTATATGCAGAGTACATCATGAGAAACCCTGGGCTGGAAGAAGCACAAGCTGAAATTAAGATTGTTGGGAGAAATATCAATAACCTCAGATATGCAGATGACACCACCCTTATGGCAGAAAGTAAAGAGAAACTAAAAAGCCTCTTGATGAAAGTGAAAGAAAAGAGTGAAAATTTTAGCTTAAAGCTCAACATTCAGAAAATGAAGATCATGGCATCTGGTCCCATCACTTCATAGGAAATAGATGGGAAAACGGTGGAAACGGTGTCAGACTTTATTCTGGGGGGGGGGCTCCAAAATCACTGCAGCCATGAAATGAAAAGACGCTTATTCCTTGAAAGAAAAGTTATGATCAACCTAGACAACGTGTTAAAAAGCAGAGCCATTACTTTGCCGACTAAAGTCTGCCTAGTCAAGGCTATGGTTTTTCCATAGTCATGTATATGATGTGAGAGTTGGACTGTGAAGAAGGCTGAGCAGTGAAGAATTGATGCTTTTGAACTGTGGTGTTGGAGAAGACTCTTGAGAGTCCCTTGGACTTCAAGGAGATCCAACCAATCCATTCTGAAGATCAGCCCTGGGATTTCTTTGGAAGGAATGATGCTAAAGCTGAAACTCCAGAACTTCGGCCGCCTCATGCGAAGAGTTGACTCATTGAAAAAGACTCTGATGCTGGGAGGGATTGGAGGCAGGAGGAGAAGGGGACGACAGAGGATGAGATAGCTGGATGGCATCACTGACTCGATGGACGTGAGTCTGAGTGAACTCCGGGAGTTGGTGATGGACAGGGAGGCCTGGCATGCTGAGATTCATGGGGTTACAAAGAGTGGGACAGGACTGAGCGACTGAACTGACCTGAAAAACGTCAAAGCTTCATTCTGGTCTCTTCAGTTCATTTCAATTCAGTCACTCAAATGGAGCTTTTCTCCAATTTCTATGTGTAACAATGCATTGGAAAAAAGTATATTGTTTTAGAACAGTTGAATTTTGTCTTTAAGGTGTCAATATATTCTCACTCTAAATAATAACAACAATAAAGAAAGAAAAAACGGTAGCACACAACTGGGGATTTAATGTGATGAAGTTAGTTACTCTTTAAGCATTCAATAAAGAACCTGTACTTAACTGTAATTTTTTTTTTTTTAATTCATCCATCCCTGTAGGCTTATAGCCTCACACACTTTTCTGCATAAGACAAGCCACATGCTTTAGAGATTTCAGTCTGTAAATTAACTGCCATGGGAATGTTTAGGTGTGAAATTAGTCACCAGAGGGAGCCCATATAATTCCTCAAAAGCAATCTCCAAAGACTAAGGACAAAATGAAAATACATGTAGAGACTGGGACATAGAAGTTGAAGGAGAGTACAGAGTGTTCTTTTACTGTTTCTTGAATTGCAGTTTCCTCTCAATTTCAAGCTTCAAAATGAACTAACTTTGATAGATGCAAAGGTTTTCTTTCTTTCTTTCTTTTAATAGCAAAGATACAGAAAGAAATAGAACACATTCTACCTCCTCCACCCCGGTGCCTCCCCCCACCCCCCCCATCCTCCTACCCCTGTCAGGGGCTATTTATTCACTGACCTTCTCATTCACTTAACAAGAAAGCTATTTTTGTATATGTATATTCAATTGACCCATAAATAAGATATTTTATTAGATTTCTGGGAAGGTTAACTGTGATAATTTCCAAACAACCCAAATGTCAACAATTTGTGCAATTCTTTTAATGAAATCACTCTTGGTCATGTATTTAGCAACTAGAAACATTTACACATTTTGGCTTTGTAATAAGTATGAAAGAAAGCAGGGTTTGAAAGGAGAAGAAACTCCTTACTCCAAAGTACTTCCTGTTTTGAAATTTTGTAACTATAGGATTTTATGAAATAGGAATCTATGAATACTTGTCAATCAATCAATTAAAACTGGCTAAGCAGTGCAGCTCTTTTTTTCAAAGAGAAATTTAGGACAAAATTTCAAGTAGACATTTTGTTACTGTAAGACTGAATCATTTGTATGCTTGAATGGACTGAGATGAGAGAAAACACCATATGCAATGTACTCTATGATCTCTACTGAATTTGTTTACTCAGATATTAAACTCAAAGAATTGGAGAAAGACCATGGGTTATTCAGATTTTTTAAAATGTTAAACTCATATATCTATTACTGAAAGTATGACTGAAACTCTAATGAAACCTGCGTAACTTTAGTCTGTAATGATTACTTGAGTTGGCTGACTTGCCTTTACAGGTTGAATTCTGCAAAAATTGTCTTTTTTCTTTTATTGAAATATAGTGGACTAACACAAAATGTCTTGTTAGTTTCAGGTGTACAGCACAGTGATTATGTGTGTGTGTGTGTACATATATATATGGTTTCCCTGGTAACTTGGTGGTAAAGAATCTGCCTGCTAATACAGGAGACACAGGTTCAATTCCTGGGTCAGGAAGATCCCCTGAAGAAGGAAATGGCAACCCACTCCAGTATATTTTTCTGGGAAATCCCATGGAAACAAGAGCCTGCCAGGCTATAGTTCATGGGGTTGAAAAAGAATCTGACATGACTTAGTAGCTAAACAACAACATATGTGTGTATATATTCTTTATATAAAGAATATATATATATTATTTTTCAGATTTTTTCCCTTATAGGTTATTATAAAATAGAGTATAGTTTCCTGTGCTAGCTCATAATGGCATTTTAAAGCAACAACAACAACAATCATGATAGTTTTCTTAATTAAAATAAGCAGTACAGTAAATATAAATACATACAATCATAGTTTTCCTTTGAATTGCTATGCAAAAAGGTTCCCCCTGATCTCTAGTTGCCTTAAGTGACCACAGATATCTTTTCAAAGTAGTAAATTCTGCATTCTTCCAATTTTATAAAATTTAAAACAATTGCAAGTGATTCATTGAGAAGATTGTTGATACTTTCTGTTAAATTTGTGTGATGTAGCATAATGTTTTTGTCCACATATGATTATTTTGAGTGATGATGATGATGACAGCAATATGCACAGGCAGTTCCCACTTCTACAGTAGTGCCAGATCAGAAAAAGGTACATACCATGAAATTGAGCAAAGTGATTTTAATCAATGGGAAATTATGATTATTCTGTGACCTTTAAAAATATTTACCAAAACATTATAAACTCTCTTATTGTCAATTATGAGTATATAAATAAAAATTTTAAATAGTAAATAATATTTATTTAGTACACTGCAAAGTAAAAATTAAGAAATAATGAAAACTGTGTTTTAATTCTTTGCAAATCATATACAGTTCTCATTGTATAGCATCTAATATGGAGTGAGCATCTTTTCTATTCCCTACTGAATTGTTATGCTCTTTTCTCTTTAGGAAGCTAAAAAATACCTGGAGTAACAGGCATACTTGGCCTTGGAGTTATGGATGAAGGGGCAAAGGCTAACAGTTTTGCCAAGAGGACACACTGATCATAGCAAACACCTTCTTCCTGCAACACAAAAGAAGACCCTACAAATGAACATCACCAGATAGTCAATACTGAAATCAGATTGATTATATTCTTTGCAGCCAAAGATGGAGAAGCTCTATCCATTCAGCAAAAACAAGACTGGGAACTGACTGTGGCTCAGATCTTGAATCCCCTTTTGCCAAATTCAGACTTAAATTGAAGAAGGTAGTGAAAGCCACTAGACTACTCAAGTATGGCCTAAATAAAATTCCTTATGATTATACACTAGAAGTGACAAATAGATTAAAGGGATTAGATCTGTTAGACCAACTGCCTGAAAAACTACAGACAGAGGTTTGTGACATTGTACAGGAGGCAGGAATCAAGACTATACCCAATAAAAAGAAATGGGAAAAGTCAAAACGGTTTTCTGAGGAGGATTTACAAATTGCTGTGAAAAGAAGAGAAGCAAAAGGCAAAGGAGAAAAGGGTATATATATATATGTATATATGTATACATATATATATATGTATATATATGTATATGGGTATATATATATATATATACCCATTTGAATGAAGAGTTCCAAAGAATAGCAAGGAGAGATAAGAAAGCCTTCCTCAGTGATCAACACAAAGAGATAGAATAAAACAATAGAAGAGGAAAGACTAGAGATCTCTAAAAGAAAGTTAGAGATACCAAGGGAACATTTCATGCAAAGATGGGCAAAATAAAGGATAGAAATGGTATGGACTTAACAGAAGCACAAGATGTTAAGAAAAGGTGGCAAGAATACACAGAAGAACTGTGCAAAAACATCTTCATGACCCAGATTATCACGATGATGTGGTCACTCACCTAGAGCCAGACATCCTGAATTTGAAGTCAAGTGGCCCTTAGGAAGCATCACTGAGAGCAAAGCTAGTGGAGGTGATGGAATTCCAGCTGAGCTTTTTCAAATCCTAAAGGATAATGCTGTGAAACTGCTTCACTCAATATGCCAGTAAATCTGGAAAACTCAGCACTGGACATGAATGAAAAGGTCAGTTTCATTCCAGTCCCAAAGAAAGGCAATGCAAAAGAATGCTCAAACTAGCATACAATTGCACTCATCACACACACTAGTAAAATAATGCTCAAAATTCTCAAAGCCAGGCTTCAACAGTACGTGAACCGTGAACTTCCAGATGTTCAAGCTGGATTTAGAAAAGGCAGAAGAACCAGAGATTACATTGTCAACATCTGCTGGATCGTGGAAAAAGCAAGAGAGTTCCAGAAAAAAACATCTATTTCTGTTTTGTTGACTACGTCAAAGCCTTTGTGTGGATCACAACAAACTGTAGAAAATTCTTAAAGAGATGGGAATACCAGACCACCTGACCTGCCTCCTGAGAAATCTATATGCAGGTCAGGACGCAACAGTTACAACTGCACATGGAACAACAGACTATTTCCAAATCGGAAAAGGAGTACGTCAAGGCGGTATGTTGTCACCCTGCTTATTTAACTTATATGCAGAATACATCATGAGAAATCCTGGGCTGGATGAAGCACAAGCTGGAATCTAGATTGGAGATAGAAATATCAATAACCTCTTACACAGATGACACCATGTTTGTGGCAGAAAGCAAAACAGAACTAAAGAGCCTCTTGATGAAAGTGAAAAAAGAGAGTGAAAATGTTGGCTTAAGGCTCAACATTCAGAAAACTAACACCATGACATCTGGTCCCATCACTTCATGGAAAATAGATGAGGAAACAATGAAAAGAGTGACAGACCTTATTATTTTTTGCTCCCAAATCACTGCAGATGGTGACTGCAGTCATGAAATTAAAAGACACTTACTCCATTGAAGAAAAGTTATGACCAACCTAGATGACATATTAAAAAGCAAAGACATTGCTTTGCCAGCAAAGGTCCATCTGGTCAGAGCTATAATTTTTCCAGTAGTCATGTATGGATGAGAGAGTTGGACTATAAAGAAAGCTAACTGTCAAAGAATTAGTGCTTTTTGAACTGTGGTGTTGGAGAAAACCCTTGTGACTCCCTTAGACTCCAAGGAGATCCAACCTGTAAATCCTAAATGAAAGAATATTAATATTAATTGAAAAGACTGAATATTAATTGGAAGGACTGATGCTGAAGCTTAAACTCCAATACTTTGGCCACCTGATGGGAAGAACTGACTCATTTGAAAAGACCCTGATGCTGAGAAAGATTGAAGGCAGAAGGAGAAGGGGACAACAGAGGATGATATGGATTGGATAGCATTATTGACTCAATGGACATGAATTAGTGAAAGCTCTGGGAGTTGGTGATGAACAGGGAAGACTGGAGTGGTACAGTCCATGGGGTCACAAAGAATCAGACATGACTGAGCAACTGAACTGAACTGAACTTTCTCAGTTTGAATTGGCTTCCAATATTTTATTGTTTGTTATTTCAATGTCATGAAATATATCCAAATAATAATAATAAAGAAAGAAATATATCCAAGAATTTAAGTAATGAAAAGATGTTTTTTTTTTTTTTTTTTTTGCCAATGTCATTTCTTCTAGACATCTTCATCCTTTTTATCACAATTAATTCATTCATTTTGATAACTGCACAAAGTTCTCCTGGCTGTATATCTGAAGTCTCTCCAATTTTGGTAGCATCAATAGTGTGGTTAGTGGTTTTTCTATAATTTGATTTATATAGATTTGAATTTCACTTACAATGTTAGCACTTGGTCTCTCTGTTACAATTTCATGTTTGTTGGCTTACTCCCTCTTTTGATTATTGTAAAGTGGCATGTAGGTTTGTAACTAGGAGACAAGTACACAGCACAACTGTCTGCACCATGTGTGAAATGAGTAACACATGCACAATGCCCAATAAACAACAGCCTTTGAAATAATTAATATTCTAAGTCTTTGAATACAATACTTTAAAACACTTTTGGCACAGTGTTTGTGGAGAGAAGAGCTAGAAGAAAACTTTTTACCTTATGCAATTAATTTCAATTAACATGCTTTGATAACTAAAATTTGAATTGTCATATTAGAAGACAAGTTTCATTTAACTAAACCTTGGTAACTTAAATTTGTGGAAGGTTTGAGCAAGAACTGCCCGTATGTACATTAGGACTTACCTTACTTTATTACTCATTTTCTTGCCATACCTGTTGACCCAGGCAATGTTTCAATATGCTCATCTAAGTGCTCATAAAATATCCATAATTTAACTCTCATATACCTGAGTTATACCTATCCTCAAGAATTTCACAGTATCTAGAGAGATATGAAAGATATAGATCATATAATTATTAAATAACCTTTTGATAACAATTGCTACAAAAAAAGGTAAGATATTTAAGTGTAGAAAAGATGAAAATAATTGATAAGGATGTGGTCAACTCTCAGACTCTTTTTCGTCCGTTGTTTTATAATAAGAAAAATTCCTTATGAATAAATTCCAACATTTGAAACCAATTGGAATTTGTTTGTTTTTACCAATTCAGAATAAATTTATTGGAACTTTGTAGAAGAAATAATTTCTTATTTGCATAAAGATCTAGAGAAGATTTATTTAAGGCACGCTTTATGCCATCTCCCATGTATTGGCCAGTTAGAATTGTCTCATTTTAATCCATATGCTTTTGAAGAGCTGCAGACAAATGTTCTCAATATCCTAGAATCTTTTAAGTGCAAGCAAATCACTGCTAAGAAAACTAGATTTCTTCTTTAAGAAAACGTAATTGCATCTCCCATCATCCTTTAATTGGAATGCAATTAGTATTTACTCTCTTAACTGCTGGTTCTTAGAAAGAGCCTTTTCTTATCTCACCTTTTATTTCTGAGGTAAGTGTGCTTATCTAGGCAGAACTTTCTTTCCATCTACACTTCTATGTTTTCTAACTTGGCCTGACTTTGTGTGTATTTTTCATACTGTCTGTAATAAAAAGTTCATTTATTCCTTAGTATATTCTGTATGTACATCTCCCTCTGTCATGTGTTAAGGACTTTCCTAGCATGATAACCACAGAAATGAAGTAAAATGCTTCCATCTCCCAGAAGGATTGTGTTTAATATCTCACATTTGATTTTAGATAGAATCTGAAACATTTTCCACAGTTCATTGTGATCCACACAGTCAAAGGCTTTGGCATAGTCAATAAAGCAGAAATAGATGTTTTTCTGGAACTCTCTTGCTTTTTCCATGATACAGCAGATGTTGGCAATTTGATCTCTGGTTCCTCTGCCTTTTCTAAAACCAGCTTGAACATCAGGAAGTTCACGGTTTACGTATTGCTGAAGCCTGACTTGGAGAATTTTGAGCATTACTTTACTAGCATGTGAGATGAGTGCAATTGTGCCATAGTTTGAGCATTCTTTTGCATTGCCTTTCTTTGGGAATGGAATGAAAACTGACCTTTTCCAGTCCTGTGGCCACTGCTGAGTTTTCCAAATTTGTTGGCATATTGAGTGCAGCACTTTCACAGCATCATCTTTCAGGATTTGAAATAGCTCTACTGGAATGCCATCACCTCCACTAGCTTTGTTCGTAGTGATCCTTTCTAAGGGCAGATGACACCACCCTTATGGCAGAAAGTAAAGAGGAACTAGAAAGCCTCTTGATGAAAGGAAAAGAGGAGAATGAAAGAGTTGGCTTAAAGCTCAACATTCAGAAAACGTAGATCATGGCATCCGGTCCCATCACTTCATGGGAAATTGATGGGGAAACAGTGGAAACAGTGTCAGACTTTATTTTGGGGGGCTCCAAAATCACTGCAGGTGGTGATTGCAGCCATGAAATTAAAAGACGCTTACTCCTTGGAAGAAAAGTTATGAGCAACCTAGACAATATATTCAGAAGCAGAGACATTACATTGTTAACTAAGGTCCATCTAGTCAAGGCTATGTTTTTTCCAGTAGTCATGTATGAATGTGAAAGTTGGACTATGAAGAAGGCTGAGCACTGAAGAATTGATGCTTTTGAACTGTGGTGTTGGAGAAGACTCTTGAGAGTCCTTTGGACTGCAAGGGGATCCAACCAGTCCATTCTTAAGGAGATCAGCCCTGGGATTTCTTTGGAAGGAATGATGCTAAAGCTGAAGCTCCAGTACTTTGGCCCCCTCATGCGAAGAGTTGACTCATTGGAAAAGACTCTGATGCTGGGAGGGATTGGGGACAGGAGGAGAAGGGGACGACCAAGGATGAGATGGCTGGATAGCATCACTGAGTCGATGGACGTGAGTCTCAGTGAATTCCAGGAGTTGGTGATGGATAGGGAGGCCTGGCGTGCTGAGATTCATGGGGTGGCAAAGAGTCAGACATGACTGAGCGACTGAACTGAACTGAACTGAAGCATTTTAAAAGATGCTATTACTTAGTAAAAAGAAAGAATGAGCATTAGTTCCAGCATGCTAGTTAAAGTTGACTGAAGAAATACAAATGATAGTATCAAAAAAAGTTAGATTTTATATACTCAGATTTCTGAGGATGTAATATACCATTCAGTTGAAATTGTCCTAGTGGTTCATATTAAATTCCCAGTTGAGTTGTTTTTTTTTTTTTCCAGGAAAGAAAGTGAAAACATAAGCTGATAAGCTGAAAAAATTACAATAGATACCTGTGGGAATAAAGATATAAATTTGAGCTAATGGTTCTGTTTATAGAGGATGCTAACTAATCATTAAATTATATTTGGTATATATATTCTGTATATAAATGTGTTAATATTTCCAAAGACCATATGTAAAATTTTAATATAATGATAAATAAACAAGGAGACTAATTTTAAGATTATACTGTTCTAGAAAAAATGTACATGTCAACAAAAATTTGAAATGTACATCTGTATTTCAAGAAGTGACAGGGACAGGTAACCTTCTGCCTAGTCGTGAGAAGTGGGTTGATGCACGTGAAGATTCAATCAAAAGTGACAACTTTGCAGAGATTGGAATGGGAAAGAGAATCTCACAGAGACAGTGTAGAGTTCAGGCCATTGGATGAAGAGGGAAAGAAGCATTCCAGGCCACAAAAACACCTAACAGAGGCAAAAAGATACAAAACAAAACTATGTCTTGCTGCACCATAACTAGTGGTCCTGATAGAGCACTGGAGGTACACTGAGCAAAAGATGAGGCTACAGAGGCAGTCAGTGATAGTGGCTTTGTCTTGTGTCCACCATATCACAGAACTTGGAATAGATACTAGAGGTGAGATAATCCATGAAGGAGCACTGCAATGTATAGTGTAATTACACTTTAGATATTATTTACTTTAGCTTCTTACAAAGCTAATGGAGGTGATCTAAAAAAGCTAGTGGAGGTGATGGAATTCCAGTTGAGCTATTTCAAATCCTAAAAAATGATGCTGTGAAAGTGGTAACTCAATATGCCAGCAAATTTGGAAAACTGAGCAGTGATCACAAGACTGGAAAATGTCAGTTTTCATTCCAATCCCCAAAAAACACAATGCCAAAGAATGTTCAAACCACGACACAATTGTACTTATCTCACATGCTAGCAAAGTAATGCTCAAAATTCTCCAAGCCAGGCTTCAATCGTACATGAACCATGAAATTCCAGATGTCCAAGCTGGTTTTAGAAAAGGTAGATGAACCAGAGATCAAACTGCCAACATCCGTTGTAGCATCGAAAAAGCAAGAGAATTCCAGAAAAGCATCTACTTCTACTTTATTGACTGTGCCTTTGATAGTGTGGGTCACAACAAACTGTGGGAAATTCTTAAAGAGCTGGGAATACTAGACCACCTGACCTGCCTTCTGAGAAGGCACTGGACATGGAACTCAACATGGAGCAACAGACTTGATGTACAGGAAAGCAGTATATTAAGGCTGTATATTGTCACCCTGCTTATTCAACTCATATGCAGAGTACACCCTTGTGGCAGAAAGCAAAGAAGAAGTAAAAAGAGCCTCTTGATGAAAGTGAAAGAGAAGAGTAAAAAAGTTGGCTTAAAACTCAACTTCGAGAAAACTAAGATCATGACATCTAGTTCCATCACTTCATGGAAAATAGATGGGGAAATAATGAAAAGAGTAACAGACCTTATGATTTTGTGCTCCAAAATCACTTCAGATGGTGAGTGCAGCCATGAAATTAAAAGTTGTTTGCTCCTTGGAAGAATATTTATGACCAACCTAGACAACATATTAAAAAGTGGAGACATTACTTTGCTATCAAAGGTCCAGCTATGGTTTTTCCAGCAGTCATGTATGGATGTGAGAGTTGGACTACAAAAAAAGCTGAGTGCTGAAGAATTGATGCTTTTGAATTGTGGTGTTGGAGAAGAATCTTGAAAGTCTCTTGGACAACAGGGAGATCCAACCAGTCCATTCTAAAGGAAATCATTCCTGAATATTCATTGGAAGGACGGATGTTGAAGCTGAAACTCCAATATTTTGGCCATCTGATGCAAAAAGCTGACTCATTTGAAAAGACTCTGATGCTGGGAAAGATTGAGGGCAGGAGGAGAAGGGGATGACAGAGGATGAGATGGTTGGATGGCATCACCGACACAATGGACATGGATTTGGGTGGACTCCGGGAGTTGATGATATACAGGGAGGCCTGGCGTGCTGCGGTTCATGGGGTTGCAAAGAGTCGGACACAACAGTGAAACTAAACTGAACTGATGGCAGTTATATTTCCAGTTTTCTAAGGAATCTCCACTTATTCTACATAGTGGCTGTTCAGTTCAGTTGCTCAGTCGTGTCCGACTCTTTGTGACCCCATGAATCGCACCACGCCAGGCCTCCCTGTTCATCACCAACACCCAGAGTTCACTCAGACTCACGTCCATCGAGTCCGTGATGTCATCCAGCCATCTCATCCTGAGTCATCCCCTTCTCCTCCTGCCCCCAATCTCTCCCAGCATCAGAGTCTTTTCCAATGAGTCAACTCTTCGCATGAGGTGGCCAAAGTACTGGAGCTTCAGTTTTAGCATCATTCCTTCCACATAGTGGCTGTACTAGTTTGCAATCCCACCAACAGTGTAAATGGGTTCCAGTTTCTCCGCACCCTCTCAAGCATTTATTGTTTGTAGACTTTTTGATAGCAGCCGTTCTGACTACCTTGACCTCATTGTGGTTTTGATTTGCATTTCTCTGATAATGAGTGATGTTGAGCATCTTCTCATATGTTTGTCATCCAGCTGTATGTCTTCTTTGAAGAAATGTCTGTTTAGTTCTTTGGTCTATATTTTGATTGAGTCATTTATTTTTCTGGAATTGAGCTGCAGAAGCTGCTTATATATTTTTGAGTTTAATTGTCAGTTGCTTCATTTGCCATTATTTTCTCCCATTCTGAAAGATATATTTTCACTTTGCTTATAGTTTCCTTCATTGTGCAAAAGCTTTTAAGTTTAATTAGATCCCATTCATTTTTGCTTTTATTTTCATTACTGTGGAAGGTGGGTCATAGAGGATCCTGCTGTGATTTATGCCAGAGAGTGTTTTGCCAATGTTTTCCTCTAGAAGTTTTATAGTTTCTGGTCTTACATTTAGATCTTTAATCCATTTTGAGTTTATTTTTGTGTGTGGTGTTAGAAAGTGTTTTAGTTTCATTCTTTTACAAGTGGTTGACAAATTTTCCCAGCACCACTTGTTAAAGAGATTGTCTTTTCTTCATTGTATAATCTTGCCTCCTTTGTCAAAGATGAGATGTCCGTAGGTGTATGGATTTTTCCCTGGACTTTCTATTTTATTCCATTCATCTATTTTCTGTCTTTGTGCCAGTGCTACACCGTCTTGATGACTGTAGCTTTGCAGTATTGCCTGAATTTAGGCACGTTGATTCCTCCAGTTCTATTCTTCTTTCTCAAGATTGCTTTGGCTATTCGAGGTTTTTTGTATTTCCATACAAATAGGGAAATTATTTGTTTTAGTTCTCTGAAAAATAGTTAGTAGCTTGATAGGGATTACATTGAATCTATAGATTGCTTTCAGTAGAACACTCATGTTCACTATATTGATTCTTCTGATCCATGAACATGACATATTTCTCCATCTATTTGTGTCATCTTTGGTTTCTTTCATCAGAGTTTTATAGTTTTCCATATATAGGTCTTTTGTTTCTTTGTTTGCTTTTATGTAAATATATAAAGACTACTTTATAGGAATGTAGTTGCTGGATTAAAGTGTTTGATATATTAGATTTTGATCAGTGTTATCATTTAAGTCTCCAATGGCACCCCACTCCAGTACTCCTGACTGGAAAATCCCATGGATGGAGGAGCCCGGTAGGCTGCAGTCCATGGGGTCGCTAAGAGTCGGACACGACTGAGCGACTTTACTTTGACTTTTCACTTTCATGCATTGGAGAAGAAAATGGCAACCCACTCCAGTGTTTTCACCTGGAGAATCCCAGGGACGGGGGAGCCTGGTGGGCTGCTGTCTATGGGATCGCACAGAGTCGGACACGACTGAAGCGACTTAGCGGCAGTAGCAGCAGCATACATTAAGTCAATTTACACTTCTACCAGTGGCATGTGAGAAAGATCAGTCCTCCAAACTTATTTACTCTAAATGTTATCAAACATTTCATCTAAGCAAATGTAATAAATAAGTGTAGAATCCTATAGACTTGCCTATCTGCAATCATCTGACTATCTTTTGTGTATTAGTCATATTTTTTCTCCTATGTACTGCCTGTTCACACTTCATTTATTGTTTGTTATTATTATCTTATGTATATTCTCATTATGTACATAGCAATTACAATACTTGTCCTCTCAAATAAATTATAATATTTGTCTGTCTCTAATTTTAACTTAATTATTTGACTTTCAAAATTTATAAATGGTTTTAATTTTTGATGAATCTATCCTGTGAATCTTTTACTTTATAGAGATTTCCATAGATCCTAAATTTTATTTTTTAGAATTTTCCTTGTACTTTGAAGAAAGTTTTTAATCAGTTTGGTTTACAACTGTGGATATTCTACAAACTTTTTTTTTTTTTTTTTTTTTTTTTTGTTGTTGTCATTGTTTTTTATTTTTATTTTTATTTTTATTTTTTTTTATTTTTTTTATTTTTTTTTTAATTTTAAAATCTTTAATTCTTACATGCGTTCCCAAACATGAACCCCCCTCCCACCTCCCTCCCCACAACAACTCTCTGGGTCATCCCCATGCACCAGCCCCAAGCAAGCTGCACCCTACGTCAGACATGGACTGGCGATTCAATTCTTACATGACAGTATACATGTTAGAATTCCCATTCTCCCAAATCATCCCACCCTCTCCCTCTCCCTCTGAGTCCAAAAGTCTGGTATACACATCTGTGTCTTTTTTCCTGTCTTGCATACAGGGTCATCATTGCCATCTTCCTAAATTCCATATATATGTGTTAGTATACTGTATTGGTGTTTTTCTTTCTGGCTTACTTCACTCTGTATAATTGGCTCCAGTTTCACCCATCTCATCAGAACTGATTCAAATGAATTCTTTTTAACGGCTGAATAATACTCCATTGTGTATATGTACCACAGCTTTCTTATCCATTCATCTGCTGATGGACATCTAGGTTGTTTCCATGTCCTGGCTATTGTAAACAGTGCTGCGATGAACATTGGGGTACATGTGTCTCTTTCAATTCTGGTTTCATCGGTGTGAATGCCCAGAAGTGGGATTGCTGGGTCATAAGGTAGTTCTATTTGCAATTTTTTAAGGAATCTCCACACTGTTCTCCATAGTGGCTGTACTAGTTTGCATTCCCACCAACAGTGTAGGAGGGTTCCCTTTTCTCCACACCCTCTCCAGCATTTATTGCTTGCAGATTTTTGGATCGCAGCCATTCTGACTGGTGTGAAGTGGTACCTCATTGTGGTTTTGATTTGCATTTCTCTAATAATGAGTGATGTTGAGCATCTTTTCATGTGTTTGTTAGCCATCCGTATGTCTTCTTTGGAGAAATGTCTACTTAGTTCTTTGGCCCATTTTTTGATTGGGTCGTTTATTTTTCTGGAATTGAGCTGCAGAAGTTGCTTGTATATTTTTGAGATTAGTTGTTTGTCAGTTGTTTCAGTTGCTATTATTTTCTCCCATTCAGAAGGCTGTCTTTTCACCTTGCTTATATTTTCCTTTGTTGTACAGAAGCTTTTAATTTTAATGAGATCCCATTTGTTTATTTTTGCTTTTATTTCCAGAATTCTGGGAGGTGGATCATAGAGGATCCTGCTGTGATTTATGTCTGAGAGTGTTTTGCCTATGTTCTCCTCTAGGAGTTTTATAGTTTCTGATCTTACATTTAGATCTTTAATCCATTTTGAGTTTATTTTTGTGTACGGTGATAGAAAGTGATCTAGTTTCATTCTTTTACAAGTGGTTGACCAGTTTTCCCAGCACCACTTGTTAAAGAGATTGTCTTTACTCCATTGTATATTCTTGCCTCCTTTGTCAAAGATAAGGTGTCCATATGTGTGTGGATTTATCTCTGGGCTTTCTATTTTGTTCCATTGATCTATATGTCTGTCTTTGTGCCAGTACCATACTGTCTTGATGACTGTGGCTTTGTAGTAGAGCCTGAAGTCAGGCAAGTTGATTCCTCCAGTTCCATTCTTCTTTCTCAAGATTGCTTTGGCTATTCGAGGTTTTTTGTATTTCCATACAAATCTTGAAGTTATTTGTTCTAGTTCTGTGAAAAATGTGGCTGGTAGCTTGATAGGGATTGCATTGAATTTGTAAATTGCTTTGGGTAGTATACTCATTTTCACTATATTGATTCTTCCGATCCATGAACATGGTATATTTCTCCATCTATTAGTGTCCTCTTTGATTTCTTTCATCAGTGTTTTATAGTTTTCTATATATAGGTCTTTAGTTTCTTTAGGTAGATATATTCCTAAGTATTTTATTCTTTTCGTTGCAATGGTGAATGGAATTGTTTCCTTAATTTCTTTTTCTACTTTCTCATTATTCGTGTATAGGAATGCAAGGGATTTCTGTGTGTTGATTTTATATCCTGCAACTTTACTATATTCATTGATGAGCTCTAGTAATTTTCTGGTGGAGTCTTTAGGGTTTTCCATGTAGAGGATCATGTCATCTGCAAACAGTGAGAGTTTTACTTCTTCTTTTCCAATTTGGATTCCTTTTATTTCTTTTTTCTGCTCTGATTGCTGTGGCCAAAACTTCCAGAACTATGTTGAATAGTAGCGGTGAAAGTGGACACCCTTGTCTTGTTCCTGACTTTAGGGGAAATGCTTTCAATTTTTCACCATTGAGGATAATGTTTGCTGTGGGTTTGTCATATATAGCTTTTATTATGTTGAGGTATGTTCCTTCTATTCCTGCTTTCTGGAGAGTTTTTATCATAAATGGATGTTGAATTTTGTCAAAGGCCTTCTCTGCATCTATTGAGATAATCATATGGTTTTTATTTTTCAATTTGTTAATGTGGTGAATTACATTGATTGATTTGCGGATATTGAAGAATCCTTGCATCCCTGGGATAAAGCCCACTTGGTCATGGTGTATGATCTTTTTAATGTGTTGTTGGATTCTGATTGCTAGAATTTTGTTGAGAATTTTTGCATCTATGTTCATCAGTGATATTGGCCTGTAGTTTTCCTTTTTTGTGACATCTTTGTCAGGTTTTGGTATTAGGGTGATGGTGGCCTCATAGAATGAGTTTGGAAGTTTACCTTCCTCTGCAATTTTCTGGAAGAGTTTGAGGAGGATAGGTGTTAGCTCTTCTCGAAATTTTTGGTAGAATTCAGCTGTGAAGCCGTCTGGACCTGGGCTTTTGTTTGCTGGAAGATTTCTGATTACCATTTCAATTTCTGTGCTTGTGATGGGTCTGTTAAGATTTTCTATTTCTTCCTGGTTCAGTTTTGGAAAATTGTACTTTTCTAAGAATTTGTCCATTTCTTCCACGTTGTCCATTTTATTGGCATACAACTGCTGATAGTAGTCTCTTATGATCCTTTGTATTTCTGTGTTGTCTGTTGTGATCTCTCCATTTTCATTTCTAATTTTATTGATTTGATTTTTCTCTCTTTGCTTCTTGATGAGTCTGGCTAATGGTTTGTCAATTTTATTTATCCTTTCAAAGAACCAGCTTTTGGCTTTGTTGATTTTTGCTATGGTCTCTTTTGTTTCTTTTGCATTTATTTCTGCCCTAATTTTTAAGATTTCTTTCCTTCTACTAACTCTGGGGTTCTCCAACTCTTCCTTTTCTAGTTGCTTTAGTTGCAGAGTTAGGTTATTTATTTGACTTTTTTCTTGTTTCTTGAGGTATGCCTGTATTGCTATGAACTTTCCTCTTAGCACTGCTTTTATAGTGTCCCACAGGTTTTGGGTTGTTGTGTTTTCATTTTCATTAGTTTCTATGCATATTTTGATTTCTTTTTTGATTTCTTCTGTGATTTGTTGGTTATTCAGAAGTGTGTTGTTCAACCTCCATATGTTGGAATTTTTAATAGTTTTTCTCCTGTAATTGAGATCTAATCTTAATGCATTATGGTCAGAAAAGATGCTTGGAATGATTTCGATTTTTTTGAATTTATCAAGTTTAGATTTATGGCCCAGGATGTGATCTATCCTGGAGAAGGTTCCATGAGCACTTGAAAAAAAAGTGAAATTCATTGTTTTGGGGTGAAATGTCCTATAGATATCAATTAGGTCTAACTGATCTAATGTATCATTTAAAGTTTGCGTTTCTTTGTTAATTTTCTGTTTAGTTGATCTGTCCATAGGTGTGAGTGGGGTATTAAAGTCTCCCACTATTATTGTGTTATTGTTGATTTCCCCTTTCATACTTGTTAGCATTTGTCTTACATATTGCGGGGCTCCTATATTGGGGGCATATATATTTATAATTGTTATATCTTCTTCTTGGATTGTTCCTTTGATCATTATGTAGTGGCCTTCTTTGTCTCTTTTCACAGCCTTTGTTTTAAAGTCTATTTTATCGGATATGAGTATTGCCACTCCTGCTTTCTTTTGGTCTCTATTTGCGTGGTATATCTTTTTCCAGCCCTTCACTTTCAGTCTGTATGTGTCCCTTGTTTTGAGGTGGGTCTCTTGTAAGCAGCATATAGAGGGGTCTTGTTTTTGTATCCATTCGGCCAGTCTTTGTCTTTTGGTTGGGGCGTTCAACCCATTTACGTTTAAGGTAATTATTGATAAGTGTGATCCTGTTACCATTTACTTTATTGTTTTGGGTTCGAGTTTATACACCCTTTTCGTGTTTCCTGTCTAGAGAATATCCTTTAGAATTTGTTGGAGAGCTGGTTTGGTGGTGCTGAATTCTCTCAGCTTTTGCTTGTCTGTAAAGCTTTTGATTTCTCCTTCATATTTGAATGAGATCCTTGCTGGGTACAGTATTCTGGGCTGTAGGTTATTGTCTTTCATCACTTTAAGTATGTCTTGCCATTCCCTCCTGGCCTGAAGAGTTTCTATTGAAAGATCAGCTGTTATCCTAATGGGAATCCCCTTGTGTGTGATTTGTTGTTTTTCCCTTGCTGCTTTTAATATTTGTTCTTTGTATTTGATCTTTGTTAATTTGATTAATATGTGTCTTGGGGTGTTTCGCCTTGGGTTTATCCTATTTGGAACTCTCTGTGTTTCTTGGACTTGGGTGATTATTTCCTTCCCCATTTTAGGGAAGTTTTCAACTATTATCTCCTCAAGGATTTTCTCATGATCTTTCTTTCTGTCTTCTTCTTCTGGGACTCCTATGATTCGAATGTTGGAGCGTTTCATATTGTCCTGGAGATCTCTGAGATTGTCCTCATTTCTTTTAATTCGTTTTTCTTGTTTCCTCTCTGATTCATTTATTTCTACCATTCTATCTTCTATTTCACTAATCCTATCTTCTGCCTCCGTTATTCTACTAATTGTTGCCTCCAGAGTGTTTCTGATCTCATTTATTGCATTATTCATTATATTTTGACTCTTTTTTATTTCTTCTAGGTCCTTGTTAAACCTTTCTTGCATCTTCTCAATCCTTGTCTCTAGGCTATTTATCTGTGATTCCATTTTGATTTCAAGATTTTGGATCATTTTCACTATCAATATTCGGAATTCCTTCTCCGGTAGATTCCCTACTTCTTCCACTTTTGCTTGGTTTGGTGGGCAACTCTCCTGTTCCTTTACCTGCTGTGTATTCCTCTGTCTCTTCATCTTGGTTATATTGCTGCGTTTGGGGTGGCCTTTTTATATTCTGGGAATTTGTGGAGTTCTCTTTATTATGGAGCTTCCTCACTTTGGGTGGGGTTGTATCAGTGGCTTGTCAAGGTTTCCTGGTTAGGGAGGCTTGTGTTGGAGTTTTGGTGGGTGGAGCTGGGTTTCTTCTCTCTGGAGTGCAATGGAGTGACCCGTAATGGGTTACGAGACATCAAAGGTTTTGGGATAATTTTGAGCTGCCTGTATATTGAAGCTCAGGGGAGTGTTCCTGTGTTGCTGGAGAATTTGCGTGGTGTCTTGTTGTGGAATTTGTTGGCCCTTGGGTGGAACTTGGTTTCGGTGTAGGTATGAAGGCATTAGATGGGCTCCTATTGCTTAATGTTCCCTGAATTCAAGAGTTCTCTAATGTTTTCAGGCTTTGGATTTAAGCTTCCTGCTTCTGGTTTTCAGTTTTATTTTTACAGTAGCCTCTAGACTTCTCCATCTATACAGCACCGATGATAAAACATCTAGGTTAAAGATGAAAAGTTTCTCCACATTGAGGGACACTCAGAGAGGTTCACTGAGTTATAAGGAGAAGAGAAGATGGAGGGGGTAGTTAGAGGTAACTGGAATGAGATGCGGTGAGATCAAAAGAGAAGAGAGCAAGCTAGCCAGTAGTCACTTCCTTATGTGCGCTCTATAGCCTGGACCGCTCAGAGGTATTTACAGAGTTATACGGGGAAGAGGAGAGGGAGGAAGTAGACAGAGGTGACCAGGAGGATCAGAGAGAGGAATGAGTAGGAGCGAGACAAATCCTGCCAGTAACCTGTTCCTTAGGTGTTCTCCACCGTCTGGAACACACAGAGATTCACAGAGTTGGATAGAGGAGAGATGGGGGAGAAAAGAGACAGAGGCCACCTGGTGGAGAAAAAGGAGAGTCCAGAGGAGGAGAGAGTGGTCAAGCCAGTAATCTCGCTCTCAGGTAAACTGGGATAGTGAAGTTTGGGTTTTTAAATGTACAAAATTGACCACAAAAACCTAAGAGCAAAGATTAAAAATCTAGAGTAGAGGTTGGATTTTCAAAGATACAATATTAGAGAGAAGCAGAAGGAAAAAGGAAGAAAGAAAGAAAAAAAAAAGAAGAAAAAGAATTATTAAAAAACAAACAAACAATCAAAAAAAAAAAAAAAAAAAAGCCATCAACAACCATCCAAAGACTGTATATGGTGTTTGCCTTAAAAAAAAAAAAAAAAAAAAAGTCTTTTTAAAAAACAAACAAACAAAAATAGTAATAATAGGTTATAGAAATAAAAATTAGAGGAGAAATAGAAGACTTAACAATTAAAAAAAAGTTAGAAAAAAAAAGCAAAAAAAAAAAAAAAAAGGAATGATTTTATAAATATTAAAAATATCTGGCCCTTTCTGGTGTAATGGGCCGTGTGGGATCACTTCCAAGGTGGTTCCCTCTGTTTAACTTCTTCTGTTTGCTGGCCTTTTAGGCTCACAGTTGCGCTGTGGGGAGGGTGGCTGCTGCTAACAAATAGCACTGTCGTGTGCACGCAGTATCTCTGCCCGGCTTGACCTGTCCTTTTTCGCGGAGCACAAACTGCTCCGGCTCTAGGATGCTCAGCCAGGAACCGTCTGGGGCCGGCCCTAGGCTGCGTGCACTTCCCCGGTCCAAGCTGCTCAGGTTCGGCGCTCAGGCAGCCCTCAGAGGCACAGATTCGGCTGGAACTGCGCTTTGTGCCCTTCCCAGGTCCGAGTAGCTCAGGAGTTTGGCGAGCGCGATCGCCGCGGCTTGTCACCTTTTCTGCCGCTGCTGCTCAGCTTTCTGGGCGGGCCGCTGGCGCACCCCGTGCGGTAGATGGTGACTGTCCAGCACCCCCAGAAGTCTTAGCAAAGGAGCTTGCTTGCAGTTAGGTAAGTAAAGTCTCTCCGAGTTTGCAATTGCCCCTTTCCAGTCCTTACGACTCTGGCTGCCTGTCCCCGGCGGGGGATGGTCTGCAGCCGGCTTTTCCCGTTCCGTCCTTTGTTCTGTGCTCGGTCCTGGCGGTGTCTTATGTTCGAGCTTTTCGCGTGGTAGCTATCCCACAGTCTGGTTTGCTAGCCCAAGTTAGATCGTTCTGGTTGCGCGTGGGGCGTTCCTGCCCGATTCTTACAAAGCTCTGCAGCCCGCGCCTCCCGCGCGTCCCTGCCCTGCCCCCACTTCCCAGTGGCGGATGCAGGCGTCTGTGCTGCTTTTCCGCTGGGGGAGTTACTGTTGGGCTTGTAATCTGTTGGTTTTAATTATTTATCTATTTTTCCTTCCTGTTATGTTGCCCTCTGTGTTTCCAAGGCTCGCCACAGACTCGGCAGGGAGAGTGTTTCCTGGTGTTTGGAAACCTCTCTTCTTAAAATTCCCTTCCCGGGACGGGCTTCCCTTCCCGGGACGGGCTTCCCTTTCCGGGACGGAGCTCCCTCCCCACCTCCTTTGTCTCCTTTTTCGTCTTTTATATTTTTTCCTACCTGTTTTTGAAGACAATGATCTGCTTTTCTGGTTGCCTGATGTCCTCTGCCAGCCTACAGAAGTTGTTTTGTGAAGTTTGCTCGGCGTTGAAATGTTCTTTTGAGGAATTCGTGAGGGAGAAAGTGGTCTTCCCGTCCTATTCCTCCGCCATCTTTCCCTCCCCCTCTCTACAAACTTTTAATATTTCCCTCTGCTCATAACTTACTACAAAGACTTTATATGAATTAATGCAAAGAGAACAAAAAAGGAAGCTGCCATTTAAATAATTTTTGAAAGCCTGAAGTCAGCTAAAGTAGGACAACTGACTTAACAGAGAAAAATCCAAAGTAATATTCTCTTAGATTCCCTGGTAAATCAGTGGTAAAGAATCCACCTGCCACTCCAGGAAATTGGATAAATCCCTGATCCAGGAAGATCCCACATGCTGCAGAGGTTCATAACTATTAAGCCTTCCCATCCTAAAGGAGATTAGTCCTGGGTATTCATTGGAAGGACTGATGCTGAAGCTGAAACTCCAATACTTGGGCCACCTGATGCAAAGAGCTGACCGATTGGAAAAGAGTCTGATGCTGGGAAAGATTGAGGGCAGGAGGAGAAGGGGACGACAGAGAATGAGATGGATGGATGGCATCACCGACTCGATGGACATGGGTTTGCGTGGACTCCAGGAGTTGGTGATGGACAGAGAGGCCTGGCATGCTACGGTTCATGGGGTGGCAGAGAGTTGGAACAACTGAGCGATGGAACTAAACTGAACTGTACTCTGAAGCTTAGGAGTCACAACTAATACTGAACTCATGTGCCCTAGAGCCCATGCTCTGCAACAAGAGAAGCCACTGCAGTAAGAAGGCTGTGCACATCAGCTAGAAAGTAGCCTTCATGTTGCAACTGGAGAGAAGCCAGGCAGCACCGAAGACCTCATACAGGCATAAATAAGTTAATAAAAATATTTTAAAATAAACAAACTCTTGGAGATGGAGGACTCCTAAAGACTTGAGGACAAGAAAGATTACGTAACACAGACTGGCTACACCAGTCAGTTCAGTTCAGTCACTCAGTCGTGTCCAACTCTTGTGACCCCATGGACTGCAGCAAGCCAGGCCTCCCTGTCCATCACTAACTCCTAGAGTTTATTCAAACCCATGTCCATTGAGTTGGTGATGCCATCCAACTATCTTATCCTCTGTTGTCCTCTTTTCCTCCCACCTTCAATCTTTCCCAGCATCAGGGTCTTTTCAAATGAGTCAGTTTTTTATATCAGGTGGTCAAAGTATTGGAGTTTCAGCTTCAGTCGGATATTCAGGACTGATTTCCTTTATGATATCCTTGCACTCCAAGGGACTCTCAAGAGTCTTCTCCAACACCACAGTTCAAAAGCATCAATTCTTCAGCACTCAGCTTTCTTTTGTAGTCCAACTCTCACATCCATATATGATTGCTGGAACAACCATAACTTTGACTAGACCGACTTTTGTTGGCAAAATAATGTCTCTGCTTTTTAATATGCTGTCTAGGTTGGTCATAACTTTTCTTCAAAGTGTCTTTTAATTTCCTGGCTATAGTCACCATCTGCTCTATACAGTCAGCAAAAACAAGACCAGGAGCTAACTGTAGCTCAGATCATAAATTCCTTATTTCTAAATTCAGACATAAACTGAAAAAAGTAGAGAAAACTACTAGACCATTTAGGTATGACCTAAATAAAATCCCTTATGATTATACAGTGGAAGGGACAAATAGATTCAAGGGATTAGATCTGTTAGACTGACTGCCTGAAAAACTTCAGAAAGAGGTTTGTGACATTTGTACAGGAGGTAGGGATCAAGATCATCCCCAAGAAAAAGAAATGGGAACAGTCAAAATGATTTTATGAGGAGGACTTACAAATTGCTGTGAAAAGAAGAGAAGCAAAGGCAAAGGATAAAAGGAAAAATATACTCATTTGAATGAAGCGTTCCAAAGAATAGCAAGGAGAGATAAGAAAGCCTTCCTCAGTGATCAACACAAAGAAATAGAAGAAAACAATAGAATGGGAAAGATTAGAGATCTCTTCAAGAAAATTAGAGATACCAAGGATACATTTCATGCAAAGGTGGGCAAAATAAAGGACAAAAATGGTATAGACCTAACAGAAGCAGAAGATGTTAAGAAGAGGTGGCAAGAATCCACAGAAAAACTATATGAAAAAGATCTTCATGACTGGCTACTGCTGCTGCTTCTGCTGCTAAGTCACTTCAGTTGTATTCGACTCTGTGTGGCCCCATAGATGGCAACCCACCAGGCTTCCCCATCCCTGGGATCCTCCAGGCAAGAACACTGGAGTGGGTTGCCATTTCCATCTCCAATGCATGAAAGTGAAAAGTGAAAGTCCTACTCTTCCTGACCCCATGGACTGCACCCTATCAGGCTCCTCCATCCATGGGATTCTCCAGGCAAGAGTACTAGAGCAGGGTGCCATCACCTTCTCCTTCACGACTGGCTACAAGAGCTCAAACTAAAATATACTCATAGTCTTAACTCTCCAAAATAAGTCACGATGAAAAATAAGTTTATTCTCAAGGGAGTCTGAATTGGAAATGCTCTAAACTCAGGTGTTTCCAGACCAGCCATGAAAAAGGTGATCCTGAAAGCTCAAAGTATATGGTGCGTGTGGGAAAGTCTAAATGCTGATGTCTGCCAGGCTTCCTGCCATCATCTGGGGACCACACAAATCCCCACACAAGACATTAGGAGAGACTCCTGTGGAATATTAGATTGCTCCTGAAAATAGCCTCTTGATGAAAGTGAAAGTGGTGAGTGAAAAAGTTGGCTTAAACTCAACATTCAGAAAACGAAGGTCATGGCATCTGGTCCCAACACTTCATGGGAAATAGATGGGGAAACAGTGGAAACAGTGTCAGACTTTATTTTGGGGGGCTCCAAAATCACTGCAGATGGTGACTGCAGCCATGAAATTAAAAGACGCTTACTCCTTGGAAGGAAAATTATGACCAACCTAGATAGCATATTCAAAAGCAGAGACATTACTTTGCCAACTAAGGTCCATCCAGTCAAGGCTATGGTTTTTCCTGTGGTCAAGTATGGATGTGAGAGTTGGATTGTGAAGAAAGTTGAGCGCCAAAGAATTGATGATTTTGAAGTGTGGTGTTGGAGAAGACTCTTGAGAGTCCCTTGGACTGTAAGGAGATCCAACCAGTCCATTCTGAAGGAGATCAACCCTGGAACTTCTTTGGAAGGAATGATGCTCAAGCTGAAACTGCAGTACTTTGGCCACCTCATGGGAAGAGTTGACTCATTGGAAAAGACTCTGATGCTGGGAGGGATTGGGGGCAGGAGGAGAAGGGGACGACCAAGGATGAGATGACTGGATCGCATCACTGACTCGATGGACATGATTTTGAGTGAACTTCGGGAGTTGGTGATGGACAGGGAGGCCTGGCGTGCTGAGATTCATGGGGTCACAAAGAGTCAGACACGACTGAGTGACTGAACTAAACTGAACTGAATACAAATATTTGGGGTTTCTTTAGTGAAAAGCTAATTTTAACGTGGGTATTCTACATGATATCCACAGTCAGAGGTCTGATTAAACATTTGGTTCTCCCAAAAATGTTAAGACAATCATAATACGTTAAGAGAAAAAAAAAAAAAAAAGAGGTATTTTGTAGATGGAAATGAATCTGTGGTTTATAGAAGTAAATATAAGAGAGAAGTCTCTTTTGCCTTAAGAGAAAGCAGATTGTTAAGTGACTTTATTTGACAAACAGAAAACAGCTACAAAAAGGAGTATCAATGAATTGATGCTTTCAAATTGGGGTGCTGAATAAGACTCTCGAGAGTCCCTTGGACAGCAAGGATACTAAATCGGTCAATCCTAAAGGAAATCAACTCTGAATACTCTTTGGAAGGACTGATGTTGAATCAGAAGCTCCAATACTTTAGCCATCTGATGAGAAGAGCTGACTCATTGGAAAAAACCTTGCCATGGGTTCATGACACTCCCTGCCCAGTCACCTAACAAGGACATTGGTCCAATTTACCCCTTTTCTTTTCTACTGAATCACACCCATCAGCATGCAAACTTTGTGTAATTTCACCATCCCAAATAAATATTTAATACAAAGAGTGAAATAATAAGAAAACAAACAAGAGTTGTTTAGCCCCACATCCCTTTCTATTTACTATTCCAACTCTCTTCATTATAGCAAAACAATTTGCCCCTAATTATCTGTCCATCCTCACTGACTCCATATGTTAGATTCTCTTTTAAACCTTCCCCAATAATTCTATTGCTTTAATCACTCTACTAAAGTGTACTTAGACAAGATCACCACTGACAACTCTGTTTCCATGTCCACTAGTCAATTCTCAGTCTTCATCTGGATTGACTTAACAGCAGTGATCACTCTCACTTTCCTAAAATGTTGTTTTCGGATAGCTTCTTAAGGACATGGCACTCTCCTGATTATCCTATTTCCGCAATTATTACTCACTTTGCTTATCTTCCAAGCTGTATATTCTGGCATAGCCAGAGCTCTGTCTTTAAATCTCTTCTCTATTTCTGCTCACTCCCATGTGATTTCATCTGCTAAATTGATTTAAAAGTAGTATACCCCCCAATAGTTCTCAAATGGCATACCCTTCCTTCACAGACCTTTTTGAATTTATGAATCAAATTAATTGCCAAAATTACCTGTACTTTTAAGAAGTCTCTCTGATTTAATCCTCATTGTTAACTCTTAACTTAGCATGCATTGTTTGACTCTCTCAAGCCTGTTTCATCTGTAATTTTTTTTTTTGTCCCTCCAAGTTTTCCATTGTTTAAACCATTGCTTAAATGTTACAGTCATCTTTTGTCCTTCTATTTACCTAATAGCGTTCATCTTTTTTTTTTTTTTTTTTAAGTAAATCTTATTGGTTGTTAGTGAAATATTCACAGTGGATACAATTATCGTACACCCAAGGCTGTTTTCCCAGTCCAAGTAATCACACTTTTCACCCAGAAAAAAGTGGCAGTCTACTAAATGAGCTTTTTGCTTTTAGTTTCTTTCCCTGGTAGCTAAGCTGGTGAAAAATCCACCTTCAATGCAGGAGACCGCTGTTCAATTCCTGGGTCAGAAAGATCCACTGGAAAAGGGATAGGCTACCCACTCCTGTATTCTGAGCTTCCCTGCTGTCTCAGCTGGTAAAGATTCCACCCTCAGTGCTGGGCACCTGGATTCGATTCCTGCATTAGGAAGATCCCCTGGAGAAGGGAACAGCTATCCACTCCAGTACTCCGGCCTGGAGAATTCTATGGACTGTACAAGCCATGGGGTCACAAAGAGTCAAGCATGACTGAGTGACTTTCAGTTCATTTCACTTCACTCTAAATATAGCAACCTGAGTGGACTGATCATGCTGTTTCACAAAGTACATATATATGTATATAAAAATAACAAGTTGTATACCTTAAACATACAATTTTAATTAATCAATTATACTTCTGGAAAGCTAGGGGAAATATCTCTCGATTCAAGCCACTTCTCTTTCCAATTATAAAAATGACTTTATATCTCAGTCAAAGTGAAAGCCAATGCTTCCCATCATGGCTTAGCCATCTATAACCTTCTCTCCCTATTGTTTCACCCTTTCCCTTAGTCAGTACATGCTGTCAGGCTAGTCCTTAAACACATCAAATCCCTGTGAACACGAGGGCCTTTACACATGCAATTTGTTTCACCTAGAAATAATGTTCTCCTGATTTTTCTAGTTCTCCCTTCCCTGGATGCTGCACAGCATCAAATGACTAACTAAATGCCTTTTATGATTTTTTTGTTTCCAAATATCAATGATCCTCAAATTTTGTCTATAGAGGAAAAAGAAAGCTTGTAGGTATAGAAAATTTAAAAAATGAGTAAGTCCACAGCAAACACATAGTCTCATTTTATAAGAAATGGTTATTTCACTGTGCAAACGTTTCCAAGTTTTCTCATGAGTAAAGCCTTTGCAAACTATTCTTTCCTAAAAATTCCATCTCTTTTCCTTTATTTTTCTCCTATCTGAGAAAATCATTAAATGCATTGTGTTTTCCATACAACTGTCCTTCAGGTATGTGTGAGAAATTATTATTGTCCCCACTTTATCTTCTCTTCTGCAAAATAAATACCCTGTTTTTGACTGTTTTCTATTTCTATAAGCTTAGAAATAAAATATGTTGTCATATTTCACTTTTTCTCCCATCACTTCCAAACAGAAACAGTATTTTCAGCTTTCCATCTTCAAATTCATTTTGCAATCTGGTTAACTTTTGTCTGAATTTGTGCACTAAAATCAAGTTGGAATTTTATATAATATTCCAATTTTCTTGAATTTAAATGCACTATTTATCATATTTTTCTATCCTTTGAGCTTTCAGTGCATTTTTGCAAGGGAAGATTAAAGCAGGTTTGAGTTCAATCATACTACCTTCTAACTTTATTTATGCTGTATTGTTGAAAATTTTTTCCAAGCAGACCTGTCGCTCTTATTTTATATTAATCAGAACTAAGAAATAAAAACAGCCAAATTAAACTTCTATGGCTTATGGTTTTAATATTTTATAACTTCAGTCATTGTCTCTTTGGTTTTAATCCAGGGACTGACACTTTTTATCTGTACTTCATTCCATGAATAAAATTCCTCTCATAATTTTCAGGAATACCTCTGCATTTTATGTGTGCTTTGGCCAATTTTTCCTGGGATAATTTGTTACTATATGGCTCAGATTTCTTTCTTCAGTGTCTTTACTATCCTTTAGTTGATCTTCCACATGAGAATCTCATTTACTGTTACAGTACAAATATCAGGGCCTTTGATATGGATCTGGGTTCAGTCCCCTGCTCTGATGTATATAAACTTGGACAATCTCCATGATCATTGCAAATTTTATATTCCTTACCTGCAAGTGATTATGCAGATTTTTGGTGGTGGTGATGGTTTAGTCACTACATCATGTCCAACTCTCATGATGCATGAGCCAATGGACTGAAGCCCACCAAGCTCCTTTGTCTATGGGATTTCCCAGGCAGGAATACCGGACTGAGTTGCCATTTCCTTCTCCAGGGGATCTTCCCAACCTAGAAATTGAATTCACATTTCCTGCATTGCAGACAGATTCTATACCACTGAGCCACCAGATTTTTAGTGTTTTGCTTATTTAAATATTTTAAAAATCTTTTGTACAAACTAGATGTTCAATAAACAGATAGTGAGCATGATGATAGTCATAAGATTATTTATAGTTTTAAGTCTTTATAATAAAGCACAGGTGAATTATGTCTTAATTACCTCTGCTTATTTATATTGCTTTTTTTTTTTTTTTTCTGTATTTTGCTACTGAGAACTTCAAATTGGCTGTCTTATTCCGTTAAGGTTGCCATAACAAACTTCCATAGACTAGGTGGTTTAAACCACAGAAACTTTTCTTCATAGTTCAAGAGCCTGGAAAGTCCAAGATCAAGTCCAGCCAACCCAGTGTCTGTTAAGAGCCTGTTTCTTGATTTGCACATGTCTGTCTTCTCTAGTGTCCTCATGTGGTCAGGGGTGGAAACTCCTGTTTCTTCTCATAAGGGCACCAATTCCATTTGTGAGGGAGCCTCCTTCATAACTTAATTACCTCCAAAGGGCCCTACCTCCAATACCATTACATTGGGAATGGAGATTTGGGTTTAAACATATGAACTTGGAAGGGGGCATGAATATTCAGTCCATAACACAGGCATAATAATCTTTCATCATTCTGGGTATTTATTCTCATCAACATAAATCAGATTCAAATTAACAGTTTCCCTATTCCCTTATTCTGATAGGTGAATTAGCCAACAGTGTTAGTTGGAATGAAACAGATTTCCAGTGAATTTCCAAAATTTTTAAATTCTTTCACTACCACAGGTCTAGCTTCTATGTGGATATTGCATTTATTTTAGAGAAGTATTCCTTCATTAAAGCTGTCTTTTAAATATCTTCCACAAAATACTGCCTCTGTTTGATTATATCATCAAAACATAAGCAAAACAAATTATTTCTTTTGGAAAAATGAACAATTGGCACTTCTCATGAGTCCCTCACCTGTGTAATAAGAAAAAAGAAAAAAATTCTGTCATCATATTTAGAGATGCAAGTGGAAAACTTTAAAACGTGAAACAAAAGGAAGGAAAAATACCACCTATGCCCCACTATTTTGCAGTTCTCCAACTAGAAGTTCAGAGTTGACTAGGAATTTCTAGTTCTTTTAGCTCTATAGTTTGTCTAGTACAGTGTAAACAGAGGCAGCTTTTATTCTTGTCAAAGATGTTATCTTAAACATGGCACATAAGGCTGGTGAACACAAGGGTGAGATAAGAAGTAAGCTGTGTGACCTATTAGATGTGGTTCCAGGATCCTCTTTTTCACACTCTAGACCCCACTGATTTCTGCTTGAAATTTTATTGGATTTTTATACCATGACCATTAGCTACTCGCTAATGCACATTTGCACTCACCTCACATGCACAATTGCACACATCTCACACGCAAGTAAAGTAATGCTCAAAATTCTCCAAGCCAGGCTTCAGCAATACATGAACCGTGAACTTCCAGATGTTCAAGCTGGTTTTAGAAAAGGCAGAGGAACCAGAGATCAAATTGCCAACATCCGCTGGATCATAGCAAAAGCAAGAGAGTTCCAGAAAAAACATCTATTTCTGCTTTATTGACTATGCCAAAGCCTTTGACCTGACCTGCCTCTTGAGAAACCTATATGCAGGTCAGGAAGCAACAATTAGAACTGGATATAGACCAACAGACTGGTTATAAATAGGAAAAGGAGCACATCAAGGCTGTATATTGTCACCCTGCTTATTTAACTTCTATACAGAGTACATCATGAGAAACTCTGGGCTGAAAGAAACACAAGCTGGAATCAAGATTGCCGGGAGAAATATCAATCACCTCGTATATGCAGATGACACCACCCTTATGGCAGAAAGTGAAAAGGAGCTAAAAAGCCTCTTGATGAAAGTGAAAGCAGAGTGTGAAAAAGTTAGCTTAAAGCTCAACATTGAGAAAACAAAGATCATGGCATCTGGTCCCATCACTTCATGGAAAATAGATGGGGAAACAGTGGAAACAGAGTCAGACTTTATTGTTGGGGGGCTCCAAAATCACTACAGCTGGTGATTGCAGCCATGAAAAACATGCTTACTCCTTGCAAGGAAAGTTATGACCAACCTAGATAGCATATTCAAAATCAGAGACATTACTTTACCAACAAAGGTTCATCTAGTCAAGGCTATGGTTTTTCCTGTGGTCATATATGGATGTGAGAGTTGGACTGTGAAGAAAGCTGAGCGCCGAAGAATTGATGCTTTTGAACTGTGGTGTTGGAGAAGACTCTTGAGAGTCCCTTGGGCTGCAAGGAGATCCAACCAGTCCATTCTGAAGGAGATCTGTCCTTGGTGTTCTTTGGAAGAAATGATGCTAAAGCTGAAACTCCAGTACTTTGGCCACCTCACGAAGAGTTGACTCATTGGAAAAGACTCTGATACTGGGAGGGATTGGGGACACGAGGAGAAGGGGATGACCAAGGATGAGATGGCTGGATGGCATCACTGACTTGATGGACGTGAGTTGGTGATGGACAGGGAGGCCTGGCGTGCTGCAATTCACGGGGTCACAAAGAGTCGGACATGACTGAGAGACTAACTGAACTGAATGCACATTCTTCCAGAAATGTTTCTACTTAAATGTTGCCTGTCATGATAAATCACTTGCGTAGAATATATCAGGAAAGTATTAAGATAACCTATTTCTGCCTTTTTTTCTTCAGGTACTTTCTATAGAATGTGAGTAAACTTGCTTTCTCAATTAACCTAAGATTTGTTATTTGTAAAGTGACATAGTTTTACTATGTATCACTTAGATTTCCTGCAAAAATCAACTAAGTCAATAAAAATATTTTACCTATTATAGATTGAATTACACGTGATTTTTGAGGGGAACAGAAAACCTACCATGCTATTTTAAAAAGGTTTTGATCATTGCATTTAAATATACTTGCCCTAAATGATGGGTTTTGCTACATACTGGCTGTGAAATCTTATACAACCAATTCTCCCTTTCCAAATCTCAGTTTCCTCACCTGAAAAATGTCATCTATATGTAAGGGAATATTATAATAATTACTTTTGAAAAATATATATTATTGACCTAATATAAGGACCTGTCCCTTGTGGTGATGAAAAGTGCTAATTATTTGCTTGGTTTTCTTCCTTTCCTGTGCAGAAGGTCATTAGGGAAAGTTTTCTTGAGGAAAGGGAGCAATAGCTGAATCTGAATATCTGAGAACAAAAATTGTCAGGATAGACTGAGTCTACAGTGAATAATAATAAGTAACACATAAGGGTTTACTATATGCTTGGCAAATTTTTAAGCCCTTTACATACATTAACTCATTTGATCCTTACAACAATCCTAGGAGGTAGATGCCATTATCAACTCTAGTTTATACATGAGGAAGATGAGGTACAGATAATTTAAGTATGTTCCTAGTTTTACACAACTGGGAAGTGATGGAGCTGAAATCTGAACCATTCTGAATACAGAACGGTTCCTAACTTGCACTCTGGGTTACTACACAGATAGATCACTGCCAAAAGGACCCAGACCTCAGTTTCACTCTCCTTAATTGAAAGTCTTCTCTGAAACTAGTACATCAACAGAAAGATAGACAAAATTGGGATAGTGGCCATTCCACACCCCTAAAATTGCCATGCATTGATCTTTCTATGCCAGAGAGAAATCACTGTGCCTGAAATTTGTTTCTCTTTCTCCAGCTCAGCAGTTTTACTTTGAATCCTCTCTATTTTGGCAGGTAGACAAGGTCATAAAATGCACAATTGCCTGAAGTTTCTTAAGGTAGCCTCCTGACCATGGAGTCAGTGACATTTGCAGCTTTTTAATTACACACATATGCCCCTTTCATCTTACACAGTGTTGAGCAATAAATCCAAATGCACATTCTTTCCTCTGGAGGCTATTTGGAACACAAAGCATTTGTATTATGTGTTAATCAGCACATCAGTATTTTGGTGGGGTATGTATGGACACGAGATACAGGAGTTTGCTTACTCCATTATAATGAATATATAGTCCTGAGGAACTCACAGAAGGGTTAGAAAATGTTTGCTATTATGCTGTTTTAGGAAAATGTATTTCCTGAGGATTTAGAAGTGCTGACTATTGGGGAACCAAAGTGGATTTAAAGGAAGCACATAGCATGACATAAAGTTACATCAAAATAAGTTTTAAGAATATGATCAGGAGACACGGAAGCCAAGAAACGAGAAAGATGAGGAGGACATTACTTGCAAATGATTGCTTCTTGGCAGGATTTCGATTTAGGCTCTGGGAGAGAAACAGATTAAACAGAAATTCAATTTTCACTTTATGCTTAGACGACAACCAGCAAATGGAATTTAAGGAGCAGATTTGCATGCCTGACATCATAATCTGAGAAGCCTAATTGTTGTGCACTTGGGTATCTATCTTTCCTTGTGGTTCCCTTTTTTGGTACAAACTCTGACATCTCCTTAAAGATGTTCTTGCTTAAGAAACTATCTTCAGATAAATAAGGCAAAGTATCTGAGAATTTGGAGTTCATTTCATAAATTCTAAATTTATCTATGTTCAAAGAAATTTCTGGGTACGTAACTTATGGTAGAAAGTGAAGATTAACTAAAAAGCCCCTTGATGAACATGAAAGAGGAGAGTGAAAAAGTTGGCTTAAACCTCAACATTCAGAAACGAAGATCATGGTATCTGGTCCCATCAGTTCATGGGAAATAGATGGGGAAACAGTGGAAACAGTGTCAGACTTTAATTTAAATTTAAGTTAATTTAAATTAAATTACTTTGTTTTAAATGCAGAATGTTTATTTCAAGCCAGACTGTGTTTAATTAGCTTAGTGAGAAAGTATGTGTAAAGTACTAGGCAAAAAATTCAATTCATAGTATGTGCTCAATAAATATGCCAGTGTTTTTAATTCGAACTGGTTTGCACTCAGATTGATTGTTCATCTGTTATTCTGTTTGATTTTGTTTTTACTTAAACTTTATATTTTACTAACTTATTTAACAGTGCTTATGAAAACTTATCTAGACTCTGTGATAGAAACTAAAGACTGATGTGGCTTAGTGATACCTCATCCAAAACAAAAAGTTTGAAGTCTAGTTGAGGGCATAAGCTTAAATAAATGAGAAAATATAACAGATCCAGGCAGTATAGAGTAAATTCCAAGTGACTGCAAGTAATAAAAGCTCTAAATGTGGAAAGAAGGGAAAATCAAGGGTGTTATGAGCAAGGGAGTTTTATGAAGGTTCATCATTAATTGAATCTCATAGGGGGCTGGGCATTTGCATTGGTATATAGAAAGTATTATTTTATAATCAACATATTTTTCTTGTTTATCAGTCACCAAGTTGTCCCAGGCTTCTCTGTACCTCATCATTTCCTGGGGTTTGACCACATTCATATCCAATGAATCAGTGATGCCATCCAAACATCTCATCCTCTGTCACACTCTTCTCCTTTTGCCTTCAATCTTTCCCAGAATCAGGGACTTTTCTAATGAGTCAGCTAATCACATCAGGTGACCAATTATTTGAGCTTAAGCTACAGAATCAGTCTTTCCCAAGAGTATTCAGGGTTGACTTCCTTTAAAATTGACTGTTTTGATCTCCTTGCTTTCCAAGGTATTCACAGGAGTCTTCTCCAGCACCGCATTTCAAAAACATCAATTCTTTGGTGCTCTGCCTTCTTTATTGTCCAGCTGTCACATCTGTACATGACTGCAGGAAAGACCATAGCCTTGACTATATGAAGCTTTGGTGGCAAGGTGATATCTTTGCTTTTTTTGTTTTTGTTTTTTAAATAGTTACTTATTTTTAATTGATTGATGATTGCTTTACAATATTGGTTTGATTTGTCATACATCAACATGGAGTAACCATAGGTGTACCTATGTCCCCGCCCTCTTGAATCTCCCACCTCCTACCCATTCCCACCTCTCTAGGCTATTACAGAGCCCCATTTTGAGTTCCCTGAATCATGCAGCAAATTCCCATTATCTGTCTATTTACGTATTTTGGAGCATATGCATTCATGCTTCTCTCTCCATTCATCTCACCCTCTCCTTCTTGTTCCCCACCCTTGTCCCTTAATCTGTTCTCTATTTCTGCATCTCCATTGCTATGTGAACAGATTCATCAGTACCATCCCTCTTGATTCCATATATATGCTTTAAAAAACAATATTTGTTTTTCTGTTTTTTACTTACTTCACTGTTTAAAAGGCTCTAGGTTCATCCACTTCATTAAAACTGACTCAAAAATGTTCCTTTTATGGCTGAATTCCATATAGTCTTTAATTGTTCCTTAGCCATGTTTTGAGAAGGGTCATGGAGATATTCAGCTCCATTTCAGTTTGGGCTTCCAGTCTTAGTGTACACAGCAGAGCTGCATTCTGGATGAGACCTCTGGCATTTGTGAGCGTGGTGGCCCACAGTGGGCTCCAAACCCTCCTCTGACTAGCAGGCACAGGCGTGTTTTGACTTCAGACTTGGCTCTGTGACCAGCTGGCAGGAGCTTTGTCTCCTCAGGACCATTAGGGCTCAGGCTTCTGAATAATGGGGCTGGGTCCATGTTGAGAGGAGCACAGTTGCCTTAGTACCCACCACCAGTGAGGTGCTGCAAGAGGGAAAAATGAGGACAAAGTAGATGTTTCCTGTGTCCAACTGAGTGCTGACTGGAGGTCCATCTCTGAGGACTCAGGAGGGAAAGAGCTCCATGTGGAAAATTGTGGGGTTTTAGTTAGATTTCTGTATGATTTAGAGGATGACAGGTGAGGTTTTTTAGTGTAGGGGGGCCTGTCAACATTTTTCCTGTCACTGTTTCTTGAGAGGACTGTCCTTTATTCTTCGCATTTTTGGGGGTTGATTGTCATGAACTAACTGGCCACATACATGTGGGTTTATTTCTGGGCTCTCTATTCTATTCCTGTAGTCTGTGTGTTTGTGTTTGTGCCAGTTCCTCACTGCTGTGGTTACTACAGCTCCATGACGTAGTTTGAAGTCAAAGAGGAAAATGCCTCTAGGTGTGTTTTTCTTTCTCAGAGTTTTTTGTCTATTCAAGGTCCTTAGTTTGTTGACAGCTAATATTAGGAATATTTCTATTTCTATGAAAAATTCCATTGTATATTATGTTGTGATTGTAGTCAGTGCATTTGCTGATGGCTTTGGTTGGAATGGACATCCTAATTATTCATTGTTCCAGTGCTTGAGCATGGAATATGTTTCTGTTTATTTGTGTTTTATCTGGTTTCTTTATCAGCGCTTTCTAGTTTTCTGACTATTGATCTTTTATATCCTTAGTTAAGTTTGTTGCTAGATGTTTTCTCTTTTTGATGCAATTATAAATGGGATTTTCTAATTTTTGTTTCTGATTATTATTAGTGTATGGATACACCACTGATATTAAATTATTCAACCTTACTGAATGTATTCTAAAAACTTTTTGAGAGTATATATGGAAAATTTTATTTGTAAAATCTGTTTCTCCTGCAGTAGGTCATCCAGAGGACCTAAGACATGATGGCTACTAATATGTTCATCCCACAGTACTTCTTCACAATGTAGACTCCTACAAGGACAGTGAGCATCACAACTTCCCTTGAACTTGCTTTTTAACACACTGTCTAGGTCTGTCATAGCTTTCCTGATAAGAAGGAATCCTCTTCTAATTTCATGGCCGCAGTCACCATCCAGAGTAATTTTAGCACCCAAGAAGAGGAAATTAGTCACTGCTTCCACATTTTCCTCTTCTATTTGCCATGAATTTATAAGACTGGGTGCCATGATCTTGGATTTTTCTTTTTTTTTTTTTTAGATAATTGAGTTTTCAGCTGTTTTTTACACTCTCATCCTTCACCCTATACATATTAGGTATATTTATAAATAAAGATGAGGATAACTCAGATCTTTGAAGGTATTTAAAAAGTTTAAAAATGGTGTGTATAACAAGGCATTTTGACCATTCTGGATCAGAAACTTTCTTTTCAAATTAATGGAACCAAAATATTTCAAAACAATAATATTTACTACATCATCTTCAATGTTAGAACTTATGACCTTGATCATCTTGGTACCGGAAACTTCATTTGAGAGTAGAAAATGATATAACAAAAAAGAGGACTTGGGAGGATTATTCAAGAAGTTATGTATGTGAATATGCTATAACAAATATAATGCAAAGAAAATATAGTTATAAGGCAATTCACTGCTATAAAACATTTCAAAGATTAGCTAATTAGAATCTGGAGTTTTGTAGAGGTTAAGTAGAAGATCTGTGTGTGTGCACATGTGTGCATGTGTATGTGTGTTAACAGAAAAGACCATTGTTTGCATCAGGCTATACATGTATTTTTCCTTACAAAGAAAGAGCTTTGAACAAGACAGTATGTATAGTCTCTGACAACTTTTAAATGCTATACTTTTATGTCTACACAAAGGAAAAGTACTCAGTGATGTTACATAGCAAATATTTCACAAAACATCAAAATCTTAAATTTCATTTAAATAAATGTTTTGGAAGAGTTTTTGTGTTTGTTTGTTTCAGTGAAGAAGTAAGAGGACATTTAGAGTCTCAGGGACTGATTTTTCAAAGGTTTGGGGCCATTGAATATTATACTATGAATTCCATTTTTAAGTGTAGATATTCTTTCTTCGAGGGCTTCCCAGGTGATTCAGTGGCAAAGTATCTGCCTGCCAATGCAGGAGACTCAGGAGGCTTGAGTTTGATCCCTGGTCTGAGAAGATCCTTGTGAGCAGGAAATAGTAACCCACTCCAGTATTCTTGCTGGAAAAATTCCATGGACAGAGGAGCCTGGCAGGCAACAGTCCATGGGGTCACGAAGAGTTGGCCATGACAGCATTCACATGTGCTCATTCTTTCCTAAGATTTTGGTTGCATTTCACTGTGAAAGTTGAGCATTAACATATATTTATTTTTCTCTTTATATGATGTATCATACCTTCTTTAGCACTAAGGATGGAATCACTATTGATGCTTTAATATTCTTGCTTCTCCATAGGGTGGATAGAAAAGTTCCAAGAATGGAGATAATGCATTTATGATGGGGTAGAATTATTGAGACACCAGAAAACTCATAGGAGCACAATAATAAATTTACAATATGGGAAAAAAGAATGCAATACCAAAGAAAAACTAAAATCTGCCATAGCAATAATAATATTGTGGGAATTTCATTCATTTAATATATTATGATAAAATAAGTAATAATGTTAAGCTTTGAGATATATAAAATGCTAGATAGCACAGTGAAGTATTTGGCCATTTGTACAGCACATGTCAGAACCGAAAAACTTAACAAGTTCAACATATTTGCTTTTCAGCAATTAAATAGACTGGAATATAGTCAATAAGGAGAAGGCAATGGCTACCCACTCCAGAACTCTTGCCTGGGAAATCTCATGGATGGAGGAGCCTGGTAGACTACAGTCCATAAGATCGTGAAGAGTCAGACACAACTAAGCAACTTCACTTTCACTTTTCACTTTCATGCACTGGAGAAGGAAATGACAGCCCATTCCAATATTCTTGCCTGGAGAATCCCAGGGACAGGAGCCTGGTGGGCCGCCATCTGTGGGGTCGCACAGAGTCGGACACGACTGATGTGACTTAGCAGCAGCAGCAGTATAGTCAATAAAACCTGTGATGTCATTAACAGTAAAAACGTCTATTTAAAATTCCCAGTACAATCTTTAAAATTTGTTCAAATTAAATTAAAAATTATAAGCTTCACAGTTCAACAGTAAAATCATTCATGCTTTAAAAAAATCATTGGTTGTCATATAGCTGAATTGGAACATAAGTTATATAGATTTTTGAATCAATAAAAGTTAGTTGAGAGTAAGAGACCTGAGATCTGAGGTCAAGAGGGAGAAATAAAAGATTTACAATCATTATTTGTAAATAGGTCTTGTCAAGTCAATGGCTTAAACCATGATAATCAAGCTTCTGTTACCTGATTTGGGGAGTGCTGAAGAGGACCGTCCATTGTAGGCCTCTCAGGTCTTGGTAAGGACACAAGAAGAATCTGAGGTTTTATTTGTAGCAAAAGCAAGTTTATTAATAATAGAAAGAACACCTCAAGGGAGAGATGGGCCAAGCCAAGAGAGGCAGTGGCCCCAGAATGGTGAGGTACCGGGTTTTTCAAGACAGGGCTTTTACATATTCATCTAGGTGGGTGTGGAGTGACGGTTTTGATTGATAGTTACAAGTTACATAACAACAGCCTCTATTGCACGTCTTTCCCTTAATTATGTTATAATCATATATATGTATGTATAGAATATTTATGAATCTTTAATGGGCTCCTGGCTTCCTAAGGTCACTTGAGGACACAGCTGTGCATGGGCGCCTGTGCCAGAGTTGGAGAAGTCCCTATGCTTAGTTAGATGCAGGTCTGTGAGCTCCCCTGGGCCACATTGAAATGTGTCTGGGCTGGGGTTTAGAGATTAGCTTGAATCTTTTTCTGCTAGGCCACCCCTCCTTGCTCATGCCTAACTTCCTACCTAATACTTCGTGGCTCAGGCGGATCTTCTCTGAGTGGTTTTCAAAGAGAAAGCAGTGTGGTTATATCAGATGATAGAATTAAAACTAATTTGGTGGTGAGGATGCTGTAATGTACAGAGAAGTAGAAATATATTGGTGTACACATGAATCTTATATAATAGCTACTTCATTAAACCAAAGTTATTTCAATTAAAAAAAGAAGAAGAATATCAAGGCAAATGCTTTAGAGCCAATTCTCTTATTGGTCTTCTGTTAAGGTTCAAAATATGGTATTTCCCAACCAGTAGGAAAGGAATGAGGATAGGTAGGAGGTAAAAATCCTGCTCCATAGTGTCTGTCCTTATAGCATCAGGCCCCAGTGGCCACTGGGTGAAATGTAGGTGGGATTACTAAAAAAAAAGAAGAAGAAGAAGAAAAAGTGTTCCAATAGTCTATACTCCATAATTAAGTATGCCAACATTCCTTTATGAAATTAAAGCAACAACCATTTTATTATTTCTCATAATTCCTCATAGTTCTTTAATTTGGTCTTCTGTTTCTCATGGTGTATGCCAGGGATAGAAGGTCCCAGTATTCTTGCTCACTCATGTTTTGTGTTTCACCTGGAGTAGCTCAAACAGCTAGGAGTTAGTCAACCATTTTTTGTGTGTCCATGGAGCCTCTAGCACAGCTATTTGGGGCTCTCTTCTCTGGTCACTCAGCAGCATCAAATTCAGGAGATGCAAGAGGTATGGATTCCATCCCTGGATCAGGAAGATCCCCTTGAGAAGGAAATGGCAACCCACTCCAGTATTCTTGACTGAGAAATCCTGTGGAAAAGGAGCCTAGTGGGCTACACTCCAAGGGGTTGCAAAGATTTGAACATAACTGAGCAACTAACACTTTTGTGCAAAAGAATGGTGGTGTCTGGATAATAAGATGTATTACACAAATGATTTCCAAAAGGGAATGTCACAAAAGTGCAAAAGCTGAAATGTGATTCTTTTAGAAGTTGATATTAGAAATTATAGAGTCACTTCTAGCACAGTGTCTCGCTTATGGCCAACTATGGGGCCATCTTACATTCAATTCAGTACAGTTCAGTCGCTCAGTTGTGTTCGACTCTATGAGACCCCACCAACTGCCACATTCAGGCTTCCCTGTCCATCACCAACTCACAGAGTTCACCCAAACTCATGTCCATCGAGTTGGTGATGTCATCCAGCCATTACATCCTCTTTTCTCCCCTTCTGTTCCTGCCCCCAATCCCTCCCAGCATCAGTCTTTTCCAATAAGTCAACTCTTTGCATGAAGTGGAAAAAGTATTAGAGCTTCAGCTTTAGCACCTTTCCTTCCAAAGAACACCCAGGACTAATCCCCTTTAGAATGGACTGGTTGGATCTCCTTGCAGTCCAAGGGACTCTTAAGTGTGTTCTCCAACACCACATTTCAAAAGCATCAATACTTCGGCGCTCAGCTTTCTTCACAGTCCAACTTTCACATCCATACATGACCACTGGAAAAACCATAGCCTTGACTAAATAGACCTTTGTTGACAAAGTTATGTTTCTGCTTTTTAATATGCTATCAAGGTTGGTCATAACTTTCCTTCCAAGGAGTAAGTGTCTTTTCATTTCATGGCTGCAATCAACATCTGCAGTGATTTTGGAGCCCCTCAAAAATAAAATCTGACACTGTTTCCACTGTTTTCCCATCTATTTCCCATGAAGTGATGGGACCAGATGCCATGATCTTTGTTTTCTGAATGTTGAGCTTTAAGCCAACTTTTTCACTCTCCTCTTTCACTTTCATCAAGAGGCTTTTTAGTTCCTCTTCACTTTCTGCCATAAGGGTAGTGTCATCTGCATATCTAAGGTGATTGATATTTCTCCCGGCAATCTTGATTCCAGTTTGTGCTTCTTCCAGCTCAGCGTTCCTCATGATGTACTCTGCATAGAAGTTAAATAAGCAGGGTGACAATATACAGCCTTGATGTCATACTCCTTTTCCTATTTCAAACCAGTCTGTTGTTCCATATCCAGCTCTAACTGTTGCTTCCTGATCTGCATACAGATTTATCAAGAAGCAGGTCAGGTGGTCTGGTATGCCCATCTCTTTCAGAATTTTCCAGTTTATTGTGATCCACACAGTCAAAGGCTTTGGCATAGTCAATAAAGCAGAAATAGATGTTTTTCTGGAACTCCCTTGCTTTTGCTATGATCCAGCAGATGTTGGCAATTTGATCTCTGGTTCCTCTGCCTTTTCTAAAACCAGCTTGAACATCTGGAAGTTCACGGTTCACGTATTGCTGAAGCCTGGCTTGGAGAAATTTGAGGATGACTTTACTAGCATGTGAGATGAGTGCAATTGTGCAGTAGTTTGAGCATTCTTTGGCATTGCCTTTCTTTGGGATTGGAATGAAAACTGACCTTTTCCTGTTTCCTTGAAACTGGAAAAATCCTACATTCAAGGAAATGTAGAATAGATTTCAACTTTTGATGGGACCAGTGGGAATATATTTGTGGCCCTTACCACAAGAATCGAGATTTTTTTTTAATTTAAGGTTATCTGTATGATTGGCATCCTTTCCTAATATAATCTGTTGGTTGAGGATAACCTGCATTTGCACCTAACCAGAAGGTGAAATGCAAAGGGAAAAGAGTGAGCTATCTTCCTTTGGAGGCAAATACTGAAAATTACCCTCACCACTTCTGTTTTCATTTCCTTAGCAGAACTTAATTGCATGGCCACATCCAGCCCTAAGGTACACTGGATAATATAGAGTCTTCAGGCTGACACATATCCAGCTGTCAAAGAAGGAGAGAAGTCTCTGGTGCAAAACTTATGACTTAAATTATGTGTTTTCCTGTCATTCACAGGTAGATGGGCTTCCCTGGTGGCTCAGTGATAAAATATCCACCTGCCAATACAAAAGATATGAGTTTGATCCCTAGTCTGTGAAGAGTCCCACATGCCAAGGAGCAATTAAGCCTTTGTGCCACAAGTATTGAGCCTGTGCTCTAGAGTCCAGGAACCTCAACTCCTGAGTCCATATTCTGCAACTACTGAGGATTGCACACCCTAGAGCCTATTCCACAAGAGAAGCCACTGTAAGGAGCAGTCCATGCCCTGAGGCTAGAGAGTAGCCCCTGCTTGCTGTAACTAGAGAAAAGCCTGAGTAGCAATGAAGACCCAGCACAGGCATAAATAAATTAATAATAAAATAAAATTACTCTTCTAAAAAATTAACAGTTAGGAGCTGTACCTACTTCATTCCTCTCTTCCCTGTAGGATATTCTTCAGAAAGCACAGTATGGAACACTGCCAGTTGGTTGTGGGAAGAAACATAGCTTTACTGAAGGGTATTTTCTTTTAGTGGCATTTCCTATGAGAACATTTTTTTAAAAGCTCCAGTTCTCGGCTTGCAAGCTTCCACCCTCCTCTCCTAGGAGCCGTAGGCATTTTCCTAATGATGTGGCATCCTTGGATAGACACGATAAGGCCAATTGGATCTCTGAATGCAAAATTCAGCTGAGCTACCAGGGGAAAAAAAAAAAAAAAACTGCACCAGTGTGTGTCTCTTCAACACTTAGATCTCTTCTTAATAAATCTCAACAATGTATACTTCTTATTCAATACTGACCATCCCTCTTCTTCACACAGTAATGACTGGTTATAGACATTTTATTTAGGGAGAACAGAATGATATCTGTCTGAGTAAGAACAAAGTAATTTCCCTCAAAGCAATTGCCAAGTGCATTAGGAACACACACTCCATCACTGCCCAATCCAGTATCTCAGGGCTCATTTCTTAAACTCACTCAGATAGCAAACCTGTCTGAAAAAGGCAAAAATAGTCCTGAATTCAAGTTATTGTTGTTTTATCAGTACTGTAATGAAAAATTGATTGAAACAGAAAAAACAAAACAAAAGTAACTAACTCATAATTTATGTTACCCTAATACTTAATATTTTTCTTTATCCGCATTTACCTCGAAAATATATTTGATAACTCCTCTTTTTTATTAAAATCTCACATAATTTTTACCATTTTACCTTCTTTACCGTACTACTTAAAGTTTTCTCACAATATGCTACCCATGTCAACCTCCTGCTTTGCTATTGTTCAGTCAATCAATTGTGTCCAACTCCCTGCAACTCCAAGGACTGCAGCCTGCCAGGCTTCCCTGTCCTTCACCATCACCCAGAACTTGCTCAAACTCATTTGCACTGAGTCAGTGATACCATCCAACCATCTCATCCTCTGTCACCCCCTTCTCCTTCTGCCTTCAATCTTTCCCAGCATCAGGGTCTTTTCAAATGACTCATTTCTTCACATCAAGTGGCCAAAGTATTGGAGCTTCAGCTCCAGCATCAGTCCTCCTAATGTATATTCAGGATTGATTTCCTTTAGGGTTGACTGGTTGGATCTCCTTGCTGTCCAAGGAATTCTCAAGAGTCTTCTCTAATACCCCAGTTAAAGAGCATCAATTCTTCAGTGTTCAGCCTTCTTTATGGGTAACTCTCACATCCATACATGACTACTGGAAAAACCATAGTTTTGACTAGACAGACCTTTGTCAGCCAAGTATTGTCTCTACTTTTTAGTATGCAGTCTAGTTTTGTCATAGCTTTTCTTCCAAGGAACAAGGGTCTTTTAATTTGGTGGCTACCGTCAACATCTGAAACAGTTTTGGAGACCAAGAAAATAAAATGTTACTCTTTCCATTGTTTCCCCATCTATTTGCCATGAAGAGATGGGACCAGATGCCATAATCTTAGATTTATTTTTTTTTCAGTTTTATTTCTGTATTATATATATATATATATATTTTTTTTTTCTTCTGGAGAGCATTTTTTTAGTTTTTTTTTTTTTTTTAAGTTTTTTATTTTTTTAATTTTAAAATCTTTAATTCTTACATGCGTTCCCAAACATGAATCCCCCTCCCACCTCCCTCCTCATAACATCTCTCTGGGTCATCCCAATGCACCAGCCCCAAGCATGCTGTATCCTGCGTCGGACATAGACTGGCGATTCAATTCTTACATGATAGTGTACATGTTAGAATGCCATTCTCCCAAATCATCCCACCCTCTCCCTCTCCCTCTGAGTCCAAAAGTCCGTTATACACATCTGTGTCTTTTTTCCTGTCTTGCATACAGGGTCATCATTGCCATCTTTCTAAATTCCATATATATGTGTTAGTATACTGTATTGGTGTTTTTCTTTCTGGCTTACTTCACTCTGTATAATCGGCTCCAGTTTCATCCATCTCATCACAACTGATTCAAATGAATTCTTTTTAACGGCTGAGTAATACTCCATTGTGTATATGTACCACAGCTTGCTTATCCATTCATCTGCTGATGGACATCTAGGTTGTTTCCATGTCCTAGGCTATTATAAACAGTGCTGCGATGAACATTGGGGTACATGTGTCTCTTTCAATTCTGGTTTCCTCAGTGTGTATGCCCAGCAGTGGGATTGCTGGGTCATAAGGTAGTTCTATTTGCAAATTTTTAAGGAATCTCCACACTGTTCTCCATAGTGGCTGTACTAGTTTGCATTCCCACCAACAGTGTAGGAGGGTTCCCTTTTCTCCACACCCTCTCCAGCATTTATTGCTTGCAGATTTTTGGATTCCAGCCATTCTGACTGGCGTGAAGTGGTACCTCATTGTGGTTTTGATTTGCATTTGTCTAATAATGAGTGATGTTGAGCATCTTTTCATGTGTTTGTTAGCCATCCGTATGTCTTCTTTGGAGAAATATCTATTTAGTTCTTGGGCCCATTTTTTGATTGGGTCGTTCATTTTTCTGGAATTGAGCTGCAGAAGTTGCTTGTATATTTTTGAGATTAGTTGTTTGTCATTTGCTTCATTTGCTATTATTTTCTCCCATTCCGAAGGTTGTCTTTTCACCTTGCTTATAGTTTCCTTTGCTGTGCAGAAGCTTTTAATTTTAATTAGATCCCATTGTTTATTTTTGCTTTTATTTCCAGAATTCTGGGAGGTGGATCATAGAGGATCCTGCTGTGATTTATGTCTGAGAGTGTTTTGCCTATGTTCTGCTCTAGGAGTTTTATAGTTTCTGATCTTACATTTAGATCTTTAATCCATTTTGAGTTTATTTTTGTGTGCGGTGTTAGAAAGTGATCTAGTTTCATTCTTTTACAAGTGGTTGACCAGTTTTCCCAGCACCATTTCTTAAAGATATTGTCTTTACTCCATTGTATATTCTTGCCTCCTTTGTCAAAGATAAGGTGTCCATATGTGTGTGGATTTATCTCTGGGCTTTCTATTTTGTTCCATTGATCTATATGTCTGTCTTTGTGCCAGTACCATACTGTCTTGATGACTGTGGCTTTGTAATAGAGCCTGAAGTCAGGCAAGTTGATTCCTCCAGTTCCATTCTTCTTTCTCAAGACTGCTTTGGCTATTCGAGGTTTTTTGTATTTCCATACAAATATTGAAATTATTTGTTCTAGTTCTGTGAAAAATACCATTGGTAGCTTGATAGGAATTGCATTAAATCTATAGATTGCTTTGGGTAGTATACTCATTTCAACTATATTAATTCTTCCGATCCATGAACATGGTATATTTCTCCATCTATTAGTGTCCTCTTTGATTTCTTTCATCAGTGTTTTATAGTTTTCTATATATAGGTCTTTAGTTTCTTTAGGTAGATATATTCCTAAGTATTTTATTCTTTTCGTTGCAGTGGTGAATGGAATTGTTTCCTTAATTTCTTTTTCTACTTTCTCATTATTAGTGTATAGGAATGCAAGGGATTTCTGTGTGTTGATTTTATATCCTGCAACTTTACTATATTCATTGATGAGCTCTAGTAATTTTCTGGTGGAGTCTTTAGGGTTTTCCATGTAAAGGATCATGTCATCTGCAAACAGTGAGAGTTTTACTTCTTCTTTTCCACTTTGGATTCCTTTTATTTCTTTTTCTGCTCTGATTGCTGTGGCCAAAACTTCCAGAACTATGTTGAATAGTAGTGGTGAAAGTGGGCACCCTTGTCTTGTTCCTGACTTTAGGGGAAATGCTTTCAATTTTTCACCATTGAGGATAATGTTTGCTGTGCGTTTGTCATATATAGCTTTTATTATGTTGAGGTATGTTCCTTCTATTCCTGCTTTCTGGAGAGTTTTTATCATAAATGGATGTTGAATTTTGTCAAAGGCCTTCTCTGCATCTATTGAGATAATCATATGGTTTTTATTTTTCAATTTGTTAATGTGGTGAATTACATTGATTGATTTGCGGATATTGAAGAATCCTTGCATCCCTGGGATAAAGCCCACTTGGTCATGGTGTATGATCTTTTTAATGTGTTGTTGGATTCTGATTGCTAGAATTTTGGTGAGGATTTTTGCATCTATGTTCATCAGTGATATTGGCCTGTAGTTTTCTTTTTTTGTGACATCTTTGTCAGGTTTTGGTATTAGGGTGATGGTGGCCTCATAGAATGCGTTTGGAAGTTTACCTCCCTCTGCAATTTTCTGGAAGAGTTTGAGTAGGATAGGTGTTAGCTCTTCTCGAAATTTTTGGTAGAATTCAGCTGTGAAGCCGTCTGGACCTGGGCTTTTGTTTGCTGGAAGATTTCTGATTACAGTTTCAATTTCCGTGCTTGTGATGGGTCTGTTAAGATTTTCTATTTCTTCCTGGTTCAGTTTTGGAAAATTGTACTTTTCTAAGAATTTGTCCATTTCTTCCACGTTGTCCATTTTATTGGCATACAACTGCTGATAGTAGTCTCTTATGAGCCTTTGTATTTCTGTGTTGTCTGTTGTGATCTCTCCATTTTCATTTCTAATTTTATTGATTTGATTTTTCTCTCTTTGCTTCTTGATGAGTCTGGCTAATGGTTTGTCAATTTTATTTATCCTTTCAAAGAACCAGCTTTTGGCTTTGTTGATTTTTGCTATGGTCTCTTTTGTTTCTTTTGCATTTATTTCTGCCCTAATTTTTACGATTTCTTTCCTTCTACTAACTCTGGGGTTCTCCAATTCTTCCTTTTCTAGTTGCTTTAGTTGTAGAGTTAGGTTATTTATTTGACTTTTTTCTTGTTTCTTGAGGTATGCCTGTATTGCTATGAACTTTCCTCTTAGCACTGCTTTTATAGTGTCCCACAGGTTTTGGGTTGTTATGTTTTCATTTTCATTCGTTTCTATGCATATTTTGATTTCTTTTTTGATTTCTTCTGTGATTTGTTGGTTCATTCAGAAGTGTGTTGTTCAGCCTCCATATGTTGGAATTTTTAATAGTTTTTCTCCTGTAATTGAGATCTAATCTTAATGCATTACGGTCAGAAAAGATGCTTGGAATGATTTTGATTTTTTTGAATTTATCAAGTTTAGATTTATGGCCCAGGATGTGATCTATCCTGGAGAAGGTTCCATGAGCACTTGAAAAAAAGGTGAAATACATTGTTTTGGGGTGAAATGTCCTATAGATATCAATTAGGTCTAACTGATCTAATGTATCATTTAAAGTTTGCGTTTCTTTGTTAATTTTCTGTTTAGTTGATCTGTCCATAGGTGTGAGTGGGGTATTAAAGTCTCCCACTATTATTGTGTTATTGTTGATTTCCCCTTAGATTTTTAATGTTGAGTTTTAAGTCAGTTTTTTTCACTTTCCTCTTTCATCTTCATCAAGAGGCTCTTTACTCCTCTTCTTTTCTGCCATAAGGGTGGTGTCATCTGCATATCTGAGGTTGTTGATATTTCTCCTGAAAATCTTGATTCCAGCTTGCGCTTCATCCAATCTGGCATTTCACATGATGTATGTAGACTTAGTTTAGTTCTTTCTCCAGAATCACACTCTCTGGAAGTCTTTGGGATAGTTTTCCAAAGAAGAATTTGCAGGACATTTTGGGGGTGGCACTCAGGCAGAAGCCATTATTCTCTGATGGTCACCAATATCAGGCATTGTGACAGACAGATGGGAAGGGGCAATCCCCCTCACCCCTCTATTCTGTGTCCAGATCTTCCCAAATGCTCATCCTTTTTAGCCAACAGCAGATCCAGGCCTTCCAAGAGAAGCATGGCATCAGACCCACAGAGAACATAACACAGAAATGAAATTTTCTATAGACCTCCACATGAGTTTTTTCTTTGCAGGATCATATTAGCCATTCGACATGCTTGATTTCTCAGATTGATTGGTCAGAGATAAATTGTATCATGCCCCAAACACTCTCCTGAATTTTTACTTCACAGCCCTTTCTAAAATTATATAATGTTTAATTCCTATAGAGTCAGTTCAGTTCAGTGCAGTCTCTCAGTTATGTCCGACTCTTTGTGATCCCATGAATCGCAGCACACCAGGCCTCCCTGTCCATTACCAACTCCCTAAGTTCACTCAGACTCATGTCCATAGAGTCTGTGATGCCATCCAGCCATCTCATCTTCTGTCATCCCCTTCTCCTCCTGCCCCCAATCCCTCCCAGCATCACAGTCTTTTCCAATGAGTCAATTCTTCGCATGAGGTGGCCATAGTACTGGAGTTCCAACTTCAGCATCATTCCCTCCAAAGAAATCCCAGGGCTGATCTCCTTCAGAATGGACTGGTTGGATCCCCTTGCAGTCCAAGGGACTCTCAAGAGTCTTCTCCAACACCACAGTTCAAAAGCAGCAGTTCTTCAGCGTTCAGCTTTCTTCACAGTTCAACTTTCACATCCATACATGAACACTGGAAAAACCATAACCTTGACTAGATGGACCTTTGTTGGCAAAGTAATGTCTCTGCTTTTGAATATGCTATCTAGGTTGGTCATAACTTTTCTTCCAAGGAGTAAACACCTTTTAATTTCATGGCTGCAGTCACCAGCTGTCAAATGAGATGGATGGACATTATGCAGAATTAGACAGCGGTTAAAAGCAGCAAAATACAATCAATAAGTAACACAATATTATTCACATAAAATAAAAATGTGCATACACATATACATACTTTAAAAATAATAATGATGACTCTGGCGATACAGACAAATACAAGGAAAATTCAGGGGAATCTCACTATAGACACAAACAAGCAAAACAGATCATAACATTAACTATAAAACTGATAGATTTCAAGTTTGCAAGCAGAAACAGCAAATACCTCCCTTTTGTAAATAGTGGTAGAGTTTAGCATCCTGAATTTTATTCCTCTGTGAAATCTTGCCCAACATTTCCAGATCAGCCTTTCCACTGAAGAAAACAAATGTATTCGAAATGAAAGAAATTTTAAATAGGGCCGTGGTATTCCTTGTTTGAAATCTCTCCTTGTCTTTTAGGAAGTAATGCAGAATCGTCAGTACTCTGGTCCTCCAGATAGAGGACCAGCCTTGGGTGCCTCATGCCACTCTTTTCTCTTCTGTTCACTCCAACCCTATTTATCTCCTTTCATTCACAGTTTCTGGTTCTCTCCTCACTTAACACCTTCACACTTTTGCTTCTCCAAGCTACCACTTTTCTCCCCAGCACACACACACACTAAGTAGAAAATCATACAGAACCATACAAAAGGAAACCAAACCATTCAAATACAAATAGCATCTAAGATAAAAATACATTGGAAAATTGTCCTTAGAATAAAGCCCCCTAATGCATATCTATAGTATCTTATACTTATCCTTGTTAATACCAACTTAGAAGAAATAAGTGAAACCCCCATGGAATTCTCCAGGCCAGAATACTGAAGTGGGTTGCCATACCCTCCTCCAGTAGATCTTCCCAACTCATGCATCAAACCCAGGTCTCCCACATTGCAGGAGAATTCTGTGCCCTCTGAGCCACCAGGGATACTGGAGTGGGTAGCCTATCCTTTCTCCAGGGGATCTTCCCCACCTAGGAATAGAATCAGGGTCTCCAGCATTGCAGGCAGATTCTTTACCAGTTGAGCTACCAGGAAAACTATAGTATCTTCTACTTATCCTTTCTAGAACTGATACTGAAAATTTTCTTCTGTTCTTGTTTTACACTGCTTTGATTTCAATAAAATATTTCTCATCATGATAGCTTTTTGAGAACAGGGGCTCTCTCTCGCGCGCGCGCGCTTTTTTTTTTTTTTTTTTTTTTGTCTGCTATAGTTTAAGGCCTCCTAAAATATACAGTGAGTGAATTTTAAATGATTTATGTGTGTAAACTCCTGATATTAAAATAAGCTTACTTAGAACATTAAAATAATGTCATCTACCTTTGAGAGATGAGTTAATCAAAATTTAAAGAAGGATTACAGGCTATATGCATATAATTAATATATAAATCTAGCTCTAATGAAAATGCACACTGAAAATTCTTTTCAAATTCCTCATTTTGGAAAAAGTATCATTTATTATTTTTTACAGGATGATAAATTATCCAAACCTCATTTTCTGAACTCAGAGCAAAATAAGTCTGATTAATAAGAAAAGAATAGAAAAGTAAAAAAAAAAAAAAAAAAAAAAAAAAAAACCTCTGAAGTATCCAGAAAGATGAAAGCTTTCTAAATACCTCTTGGGTCAAAGAGGAAATGATTACGATAATTTTAGTCTATTTAGAAAATTACAAGTACATGTTCCAAGAAAGAGGTAAAGAACACTTTGGCATATTTCACTATACTGAAATGAATAAACTTGGACACAATTAGGTAAAAATTTAAAAGGGGGTACTTTCTCTAATTTGAAATCAGAAAATTAAAAAAAAATCCAACTATCATTCAGATACAATATTATTTGGACCAAATCGATAAATACCATAGAAGTTAAGAGAGAGCTGATAGCTACAAACTTTTTTCTAGAATGGATTGGTTTATGATTTCAAAGACATATGATCTCTATTGGAGCAACTCAACTCTTCTGTGTAGTGCAAAAGCATTACATAACCAAACAAATGTATGAGACTTTGTTTCAATAGTACCTAGTACATAAACAAATGTGTGAGACTTTGTTCCACTAAAATTTTTTATGGATACTAAATTTGAATTTTGTAAAATTTATATTAGATCAAAATTTATATATTTATATATTCAAAAATTTATATATCATATATTTATATTTTATAATAGGTAAAAATGTCTTCCTTATTTTGCATTTTCTCAACTGTTAAAAGATATAAGCTTGTAAAATCCATTCATAGCTCTTCAACTACACAAAAACATAGAAGGAAACTGACTGTAGCTTGACAATCCATGACCAAACTTTCCATCAATCAAGCACAAATACTAAAGATAACAACCAGGGACTGAGAGACATGGGGAAAATAGGAAATAAACTTAAATTGCATGTCATGAAATAGTTGAATTTAGACATTCCTGTATTTTATTTTTTATCACTCATTGGCTGAAGAAGGGAATGCCAACCCACTCCAGTATTCTTGCCTAGAGAATTCCATGGACACAGGGGCCTAGAGGGCTACAGCCCATGGAGTCACAAAGAGTCAGACATGACTGAGCAACTAACACTGCCACTGTCTCTGTGATATAATTGACATGTTATATAGCAACATGATGACCACAATGTTAGTTAACAAGTCCATGGTCACAATTGTATGTGTGTGTGTTTGTTAAAAAGGTTTTATATTTACTCTCTTAGCAATTTTCAAATATACAATAAAGCTATAGTAACCATGCAGTATGTTCAGTTCATTTCAGTCTCTCAGTCATGTCCGACTCTTTGCGAATCCATGAATCGCAGCACGCCAGGCCTCCCTGCCCATCACCAACTCCCGGAATTCACTCAGACTCACGTCCATCGAGTCCGTGATGCCATCCAGCCATCTCATCCTCCGCCGTCCCCTTCTCCTCCTGCCTCCAATACCTCCCAGCATCAGAGTCTTTTCCAGTGAGTCAACTCTTCGCATGAGGTGGCCAAAGTACTGGAGTTTCAGCTTTAGCATCATTCCTTCCAAAGAAATCCCAAGGCTAATCTTCTTCAGAATGGACTGGTTGGATCTCCTTGCAGTCGAAGGGACTCTCAAGAGTCTTCTCCAACACCACACTTCAAAAGTATCAATTATTTGGCGCTCAGCCTTCTTCACAGTCCAACTCTCACATCCATACATGACTATTGGAAAAACCAAAGCCTTGACTAGACAGACCTTTGTTGGCAAGGTAATCTCTGCTTTTCAACATGCTATCTAGGTTGGTCATAACTTTTCTTCCAATGAGCAACCGTCTTTTAATTTCATGGCTGCAGTCACCATCTGCAGTGGTTTTGGAGCCCCAAAAAATAAAGTTTGACACTGTTTCCACTGTTTCCCCATCTATTTCCCATGAAGTGATGGGACCAGATACCATGATCTTCGTTTTCTGAATGTTGAGGTTTAAGCCAACCTTTTCGCTCTCCTCTCTTACTTTCATCAAGAGGCTTTTTAGTTAATCTTCACTTTCTGCCATAAGTTACGTACCCAGAAATTTCTTACCTTACATGTGGAAGTTTGTACCTTTTGATGCTTTTCATCCGCTTCCCCCACTGTGCCCTCATCTTGATCCTGGCAACCACCAATCCACTACTCTGCTTATATGTTTGTTTGTTTATTCCACATAGAAGTGAGATCATACAGTATTTATATCACATAGCATAATGCACTCAAGATACATCGATTTGTCACAAATGGGAAGATTTTCATATTTTATGGCTGTCGTTTCCGTGTCTTGGCTATTGTGAATAATGATGCAATGAATATGGGAATGCACAGCCTGTTTTCATTTCCTTTGGATATATACCCAGAAATGGATTTATTGAATCATATGGTGTTTGTATTTTTAAGATTTTAAGGAACTGCCATACTGTTTTCCAGAGTGATTATATCTATTTATATTCCCATCAATAGCATAAGAATTTGCTTATCTCCACAACCTCAACACTTGATATCTCTTAGTTTTTCTGATACTAGCCATTCTAACAGGTGTGAGCTGACATCTCATTGTGGTTTTGAATCACACTTTCCTCATGAAGGATGATGTTTGGCACATTTTCCTGAACCTATTGGCTATTTGAGTAGCAACTTTGAAAAAAATGCCTTTTCAGGTATTTGGCTTATTTTAAAAATTGGTATATTACTTTATTGCTTTTGAGCTTATGACTTCCTTATATATTTTGGATATTAACCCATTGTAATATATGTAACTTGCAGGTATTTTCCCCCATTACAGCTATTTGCATAGATTGCTTTTTCATTTTGCTTATTGATCCTTTTGCAGTGTAGAAGCCTTTTAGTCTGATGGAATCACAAAGAAAGGTAATGCCAAACAATGCTCAAACTACTGCACAATTGCACTCATCTCACATGCTAGTAAAGTAATGCTCAAATTTCTCCAAGCCAGGCTTTAGCAATATGTGAACCGTAAACTTCCAGATGTTCAAGCTGGTTTTAGAAAAGGCAGAGGAACCAGAGATCAAATTGCCAACATCTGCTGGATCATGGAAAAAGCAAGAGAGTTCCAGAGAAGCATCTATTTCTGCTTTATTGACTATGCCAAAGCCTTTGACTGTGTGGATCACAATAAACTGTGGAAAATTCTGAAAGAGATGGGCATACCAGACCACCTGACCTGCCTCTTGAGAAACCTACATGCAAGTCAGGAAGCAATAATTAGAACTGGACCTGGAACAACAGACTGGTTCCAAATAGGAAAAGGAGCACATCAAGGCCATATATTATCACCCTGCTTATTTAACTTATATGCAGAGTACATCATGAGAAACACTGGGCTGGAAGAAACACAAGCTGGAATCAAGATTGCCGGGAGAAATATCAATAACCTCAGATATGCAAATGACACCATCCTTACGGCAGAAAGTAAAGAGGAGCTAAAAAGCCTCTTGGTGAAAGTGAAAGAGGAGAGTGAAAAAGTTGGCTTAAAGCTCAACATTGAGAAAACGAAGATCATGGCATCTGGTCCCATCACTATTTCATGGGAAATAGATGGGGAAACAGTGGAAACAGTGTCAGACTTTATTTTTGGGGGATCCAAAATCACTCCAGATGGTGATTTCAGCCATGAAATTAAAAGACGCTTACTCCTTGGAAGGAAAGTTATGACCAACCTAGATAGCATATTCAAAAGCAGAGACATTACTTTGACAACAAAGGTCTGTCTAGTCAAGGCTATGGTTTTTCCAGTGGTCATTTATGGATGTGAGAGTTGGACTGTGAAGAAAGCTGAGCGCCAAAGAATTGATGATTTTGAAGTGCGGTGTTGGAGAAGACTCCTGAGAGTCCCTTGGACCGCAAGGAGATCCAATTAGTCCATTCTAAAGGGGACCAGCCCTGGGTGTTATTTGGAAGAAATGATGCTAAAGCTGAAACTCCTGTATTTTGTCCACCTCATGCAAAGAGTTGACTCGTTAGAAAAGACTCTGATGCTGGGAGGGATTGGGGGCAGAAGGAGAAGGGAACGATAGAGGATGAGATTGCTGGATGGCATCACCTACTCGATATACATGAGTCTGAGTGAATTCTGGCCATTGGTAATGGACAGGAAGGCCTGACGTGATGCGATTCATGGGGTCGCAAAGAGTTGGACACGACTGAACGACTGAACTGAAGTGAACTGAAGCAAGCTAATTTTGTTGCTGGCGACTTTAGTGTTAACTGAAAAAATATTATTGTCAATATCAACGTCAAGAAACTGTACTCTGTGTTTTCTTCCCAGACTTTCATGCTTCCATGTCTTGTATTTCAGTCTTTAAGCCATTTCAAATTAATTATTGTCAGTGATGTAAGGGGTCTAGCTTCTTTCCATTGCATTGAATATTTATTTTTGCAGAACCATATATTGAAGAGACTCTCTCTCCCCATTGATTATTCTTGGCTCCCTGTATAACATTAGGTGACTGTATATGCATGTGTTTATTTCTAGACTCTCCATTCTATTCCGTGACTCTGTCTGTTTTAATTGCAGCATTTTGATTACTATAGTTTTGCAATTATAGTTGAAATCAGAAAGTGTGATGCCTCCAGCTTAATTCTGTCTCAATATTGCTTTGGAAATTTGTCCATATATTCCAGATTGTTTTCCAGATTATCCAATTTGTTGGTATATATATATATATATATACATATATATATATATATATATATATAGTAGTGTCAGGATTCTTAGTATTTCTGTGGTCTCCCTTATAGATACTCTTCTTTCATTTGTGATTTTGCTTTTTTGTCCTGGTTAAAATAGCTAAAGTTTCATATATTATGTGCATATTTTCAAAGAAAAAAATATAGCTTAAAAAAATTCATTCATAACATTCAACCTTTTTGAGGTTCTTTGAGTCTTGTGAATGTGGATGTCCATATCTCTCTTCAGGTTGAAATTTTTTCAGCATTATTTCTTTTTGTAGACTTTCTTTTCCTTTCTTTGAGTCCCAAAATATTATACTGTTGTTTCTTTCATTAGTGTACCATAGTCCCATGAGATTTTGTCTTTTTCATTTTTTTTTCTTTATACTTCTCTGTTTGAATAAGTTTAAAGGTCTTACCTTTTAAATCATTGCTTCTTTCTTCTGGTTGGTGGGAGTCTGATATTGAGGTTCTCTACTGAATTCTTTAATTTAGTCATAATACTCTTCAGCACTTACATTTCTGCCTTTTACGTTTTGAGGATTTCTATTTTTCTTCAAATTTCTCTCTTTTTCATGCATTAATTTCTTAATTTTGTTTAGTTTTCTGTGTTTAGTCCACTAAAATTCTTTTTAAAATTTATTTATTGGAATACAGTTGATTTACAACATTGTATTACTTTCAGGTGTACAAAAAAGTGATTCAGTTATATGTATACATATATTTTTAAAACTTTTCCCCATATTGATTGTTACAGAATATAGAGTAGAGTTTCGTGTGCTATATATTGTCTTTCCTGGCTATCTGCCTTATATCTAGTACTGTGTATATATTAATTCCAAGCTCCTGATTTATCCCTTCCCCCAACATTTATTCCCTGGTAACCATAAGTTTATTTTTGAATCTGTGAGTATGTTTCTGTTTTATATATAACTTCATGTGTATCTTTGTTTTTCAAAAATTAAAATTCTATATTTGAGCATTATCATATGACATTTTTCTTACTTTTTCTCTTACTTTACTTACTATGATAAACTTTAAGTCCATTCACGTTTCTGAAAAATGGAATTATTTTAATCTCTTTTTAAATTTTTTTCTTTATTTCTATGGCTAAGTAATATTCCATTGTTACCATTTATCTGTCAGTGGATATTTACATTGATTTTGTGTCTTGGCTATTGTAAGCAGCATTGTTAAGAACATTGGGGTGCATATATCCTTTTGGACCATGGTTCTCTCCAAATATACGCCCAGGATTGATATTGCTGGATCATATGGTAGCTCTATTTTTATTTTGTAAGGAACCTCCATACTATTCTCAATAGTGACTCTATCAATTTACATTCCAATCAACAGTGTAGGAGGGTTTGCTTTTCTCCACACTGTCTCCAGCATTTGCTGTTTGTAAATTTTTTAATGACAACCATTCTAACAAGTGTGAAGTGATACTTTTTCCTAGATTTGATTTGCTTTAGTCTAACGATTAGTGCCAAAGAATTGATGTTTTTGAACTGTGGTATTGGAGAAGACTCTTGAGAGTCCCTTGGATTGCAAGGAGATCCAAAAAATCCATTCTGAAGGATATCAGCCCTGGGATTTCTTTGGAAGGAATGATGCTAAAGCTGAAGCTCCAGTACTTTGGCTACCTCATGCAAAGAGTTGACTCATTGGAAAAGACTCTGATGCTGGGAAGGATTAGGGGCAGGAGAAGGGGATGACAGAGGATGAGATGGCTGGATGGCATCACTGACTCGATGGACGTGAGTCTGGATGAACTCCGGGATTTGGTGATGGACAGGGAGGCCTGGCGTGCTGTGATTCATGGGGTCGCAAAGAGTTGGACACGACTGAACGATTGAACTGAACTGAACTGAACTGAATGATTAGTGATATTGAGCATGCACCTGTTGGCCCCCTGTTTGTCTTCTTCTGGATAAATGTCTATTTAGGTCTTCCACTCATTTTTGACTGGGTTATTTGTTTGTTTGCTTTTGACAAAAAGCTGCATGGGCTGTTTGCATATTTTGAATACTAATTGCTTATTGGTTGCTTCATTTGCAAATATTTTCTCCCATTCTGTGGGTTGTCTGTTTCATTTGTGATTTCCTTTGCTGTGCAAAAGCTTTTAAGTTTAATTCGGTCCTTTTTTTTCTTTCTCATTACTCTAGCAGGTGAATCAAAAATATATTGCTGTAACGGATGCTAAAGGGTGTTCTGCTTACATTGTCCCTTAAGAGTTTCATAGTGTCTGGCCTTGTATTTAGGTCTTTGATCCATTTTTATTTTATTTCAGTGTATTGGAGTTTGGAATGTTCTAATTTCAGAGAATAGTTAATATCCATCCTTCTGCAAGTCATTTAAAATATTGCAGAGGAAAGAAACCCCCAAACTCATTCTACAAGACCACCATCACCCTAATACTAAAACCAGATAAAGATACCACACAAAAAGAAAATTACAAGCTAATATCACTGATGAATATGGACACAAAAATATTCAACAATATCCAACAAAATCGAGTCCAACAATACATTAAAAAGATCATTCATCATAATCAAGTGGAATTTGCCCCAGGGATGCAAGGATTCTTCAACATATGCATACCAATCCATGTGATCCACCAGACAAAGAAACTGAAGAATAAAAAACATATGATCAACTCTAAAGATGCAAAAACATTTTTGACAAAATCCAACACCCAGGACAATCCTGGTGGTCCAGTGGTAAAGAATCTGCCTGCCAATGCAGGAGACACAGGTTCAGTCTCTGGTCTGGGAAGATTCCATATGCCATGGGTAAACTAAGCCCATGCACCACAACTTCTGAGCACACATCTGCAACTACTGACCCCACGCACCCTAGAGCCTGTGCTCTGCAACAAGAGAAGCCACTGCAATGAGAAGCCTGGGCACCATAATGAAGAGTAGCCCTACTCACTGCAACTAGAGAAAACCCTTATGCAGCAACAAAGATCCAGCCCAGCCAAAAAATAAACAAATAAAAAACCCAACCCCCATTTATGATAAAAACAAAACTCTCCAGGAAGTGGGCATAAAGGGAACATACCTCAACATAATAAAGGCTATATACAACAAACCCACAGCAAACATCATTCTCAATGTTGAAAAACTGAAAGCATTTCCTCTAAGATTAGGAATAAGAAAAGAAAGTCCATTCTTACCATTGTTATTCAACATAGACTTAGAAGTCTTAGCCATGGCAATCAGAGAAGAAAAAGAAGTCAAAGGAATCCAGATATGGGAAAGAAGGAGTAAAACTCTCACTATTTGCAGATAACATGATACTGCACATTGAAAATCCTAAATATGTTACCAGAAAACTACTAGAGATGATAAATGAATTCAGTAAAGTTGCAGGATACAAACTTAATAATACACAGAAATCTGTTTCATTCCTATATACTAATAATGAAAGATCATAAAGAAAAATTAAGCAGTTCAATTTACAATCACATCAAAAAATAAATTATCTAGGAATAAACCAACCTAAGGAAGCAAAAGACATGTAATCTGAAAACTATAAAATGCTGATAGAAGAAGTCAACAATGTCACAAATAGATGGACAGATATACCATCTTATTGAATGAAAGAATCAATATTGTCAAAATGAATATACTGCCTGAGGCAATCTACAAATTAATGCAATCCCTATTAAATCACCAATAGCGTTTCTCATAAAACTAGACCAAAAACATTAAAATCTGCATGAAAGCACAGAAGATCCTAAATAGCCAAAGCAATCATGAGAAAGAAAATCAGTGGAGGAATCAAGCTCCCTATCTTCAGACTGTACTACAAATGTCAGTAACCAAAAACCAGTATGATATTGGTTCAGAAACAGAAATATAGATTAATGGAATGGGATAAAAATCACTGGAGGAGGAAATGACAATCCACTCCAGTATTCTTGTCTGGAAAATCCTATGGACAAAGAAGGCTGGCATCAGCAGTCCATGGAGTTGTGAAGAGTCAGAGATTACTGAGCATGCACACATGTATAGAAAGCCCAAAAATTAACCTGCAAACTTATGGTCAATTAATCTATGACAAAGGAGGCAAGATTATACAATGGAGAAAAGATATTCTCTTTAAGAAGTGCTGCTAGGAAAACTGGACAGCTACATGTAAAATAATTATATGAGAGCAGTTTATGGTTCTGAACAGTCAGCTGGCAGTACCTGTGGTTCACAACAGCTTGCTATGGGGACCCAAGTTGCTTGAGGGCACAGTCCATGCTCTGAGTTCAAGGTATGTACCATTAGATATGATACTCAATTGGGTGGACTCAGTAACTGATGTACTTGCTCAGCCACTTCAGTCATATCCAACTCTGTGTGGTCCTATGGACTGTAGCCTGCTTGGTTCTTCTGTCCTTGGGATTCTCCCAGCAAGAATATAGGAGTGGGTTGCTGTGCCCTTCTCCAAGTGATCTTCCTGACCCAGGGATTGAACCCACGTCTCTTATATCTACCTGCATTGGCATGTGGTTTCTTTACCACTAGCGCCACCAGTGACTAATATATATGTTCAAATGGAGTTACTGAGTGGACTATCTGATCAGGCTGGGCTGCTGTCTGTACTTCACATTCTGATGGGGTCACTAGTTGAACTGTGCAGTCAGCTCTGGTCAGGCAAAACCATAGCCTATTCTCCCTGACAGAGTGGTGCCAGTGGTTGGTACCAGCTCTGCTGATGAGGAAGGCAATAGCTTGACTCTGCCATTGCTCCTGGTTAGATGGGTCTCAAGTACTCTATTACCTAGTGGTGCTGTGACCTGTTCTCCATGTTCAATTGGAGCCATAGGTTCTTTCCTTAAGTTGGAAACTGGAGTAGAGGCTGGGTTTTGTAATCGGATAGGTCAGTGACTGTCCTTCTCTGCTGTTCAAGATTGCTGGCTAGGTTTTTTGGTTGGGAATGGCCTCTAATTATATCTTGCAGTTTGGTGGGGATAGAGACTGCTCTACAATTAGTCAGATTCCTCTTGAATAAGACCATAGGCTGTGTTCAGCAATCAGTCAGGGATGTACACTGGGCTTCACTGCTAAGTAACACTGTAGGCTGGGCTTTGTAGCTGGGCAGAGGTACAGGGAGGGCTTCAGGGCTGCCCAAGGTCATTGTTCAGGCCCTGTGGTTATGTGTGATCACAGCCAATGCTCTACTGTTGGGCAAGTTGCTGGTTTGGCTCCATGCCTGAGTGAAGCTATAGGAGGGGCTCTGAAGCTGCCCAGGTCCTCTGGCTAGGCTTCCTGAATGGGTGGGAATAAAAGCTGTGTTCAGCAATTTGGTGGGGCTGAAAATTTGCTTCGCTGTCCAGGCAGAGTGGTAGAATGGGCTCCAGCTAGAATGGTCCATTGACTGGGGACCCAAACCAGGAATGACTGCCAAATGAGTTCCTTGGCTAGACAGGGGAAGCAGCTCAGCTCTGAAAATGGGCAGAGCTGCTGGCTGGAATCTCTGATTGTGTGACACTGCCAGCAGGTACACTACCAATGTCTGAGAACTAGTTACTGTAAGCCCCAAACTCTCTCTTTCTCTTGCTGATGCCCAGTGGTTAAGCCTCACAAATTCCCCCAGTGATTGTCATAAGGCAAGACCTGAGTGGGTCTCCTAGAAAGTGTCCTGCAATACTGGAGAAGCCAAACGTCCTTGCTGAGGTCTCTTTTCTCACTGGAGAAACCATAAGACCAAGGGAGCCCTCTTGGTGTCACTCTATTTTGACCTGGTGGAGACTCCATGTGGCCAGTGTGTAGCCATTCTTCTGCCCTTCTTATGTGGTCCTTCTTTATCCCTGCCATCTGCAGTGGTGAGTCTTCAGCCTCACCTGGAGATTCTGGAATTTTTTCAGCAGTATTTGTCTATGGATAGTTGATATTCTTGTGAGGAGTTTTTGACTGGAATGACTTATGTTGCTATCTTGATAACATCATTAGCCATTGATGTTCCTGTAATTTCTCTGTAAATATACTCTCTGAACAAACATAGCAAAAGCAAAATCTTCTTTTTATTTATTTTTTGTTTGTGTGTTTTCTCTTTTTATGGACTAACCTTTCTAACTGGAAGGACTAAATACTGAAGATGGCAGTGGGCTGAAAGAAAAATATAATTTATATTTCATTGATTTTAAGAAGCACATTCTCTTGCAAGTAGACACACAAAATTGATTTTTATCTCATTATCATTATGTCTTATAATCACTGTCAGCCAACTGGGGGTTATGAAATAGTTGTCAAGGCCTGCAGATACACAGACTTGATCATTCCTACTTTATTTTTCAATGCAATTGTTTAATGTATTTCATTGTTACTACATGCTTTGAGTTTAATTGCCATTTAAAATGGCATCACAAAGATTACACTATGAGTCATTCTTAAAATGAAATGTCTCTTTGATTATGCAGCAGGTTTCAGAAAAAAAAGCAGTTCAATATGCGTTTTATATGAGTGAAACAAATCTTTGTTGTTGGAGGAATGATAGTGAACTCACATTTTGTTATAAATCAACTGTCAAGTTCAATGTAGAACATAAGAAAAGGCAATGCCCACAAGTAAAATTTAAATTATATTTCTGAGATACACACATATAATTACTAACACAATTTTCACAGTACACAAACAGCAATGCAACTAAATGCAAGTGAAATTATCAAATCACCTAGAATAGATTGAAGAAATTACAAAGAAATGGGACACGTGTTATATACCTTTAAAGAACTGAGTTACAATGAAACATATTTTTTTAATTCGTAATGAAGCATCTTGTAATCAATTGACTGATATAATTGATAAAACTTGGTAAAATATATAAAGACATCTTTGAAGTGATGGGTTAATACTGATTTAGGGAATTTAAAACTAGCAGCACAAGCTTGAATGCACAGATCATCTTTTCCCTTTTCCCAGATATTGCTCAAAAGCAAATTGCCTTTTTTTTTTTTTTAATTTCCATTGTTGGTTCTAGAAAACCTTATCTCATCTATATTTTTTAAAATAAGTTAATGTTTCTCTACTATTATATCACTTAAAGTTTTGATTAAGAGAAAATTACCCCAACAGAGTGTACAAATAATAGGAAACTAGATATCCAGTGTTGGGTTCCAAGAAAGTCCATAATCCTTTTTCCTTTCTCATTTTTAGTTTTTGGATGAATTTGTAAATTCTTTCTTCTTCTTAGGTATTATTTTATCTACTTTAAAAATTATCTTTCTAAGAAATAATTATTCATATTTACTATATTCATTTCCTTTTTGCCTTACCTTACTTTTCTGCTTTGACTAACCTTATTTTCCCAGCAATAAAATCAATCACCCTATAAAGGATGTCCTTATCCAAGTTTCTGATGGAAACATTTGACAGAATTTATATCCTGATGAAACCACTAGACCACTCCAGGAGATTTACATTGATTCACTTACTTGTTCACTTTGGAAAGAACCAGCCAACAATCTTTAATTGTCTTAGGATCCAGTCCACAATCATCTATTATTCTAGCAAGTTTTTGTGTGTATACATATTCCTTATTGAATAAGTGGTATTAGAGAAATAACATGTTGTATAATAATGAATATACAAATTGTCATTCAATCAGGATGTTTTAGAGACTAATAAAATGGTTGTTTTATTTTTAATATAAATTTGTTTATTTCAATTGGAAGTTAATTATTTAACAATATTGTATTGGTTTTGCCATGCATCAACATGAACCAACCACAGGTATACACGTGTTCCCCATCCTGAAACCCCTCCCTCCTCCTTCTCCATACCATTCCTCTGGATCATCCCAGTGCACCAGCCCCAAACATCCTGTATCCTTCATTGAACCTAGACTGGCAATTCATTTCTTATATGATATTATACATGTTTCAATGCCATTCTCCCAAATCATCCCACCCTCTCCCTCTCCCACAGAGTCCAAAAGACTGTTCTATACATCGGTGTCTCTTTTGCTCTCTCACATACAGGGTTATCATTGCCATCTTTCTAAATTCCACATATATGTGTTATTATACTGTATTGGTGTTTTTCTTTCTGGCTTCCTTCACTCTGTATAATCGACTCCAGTTTCATCCACCTCATTAGAACTGATTCAAATGTATTCTTTTTAATGGCTGAGTAATACTCCATTGTGTATATGTACCAAGCTTTCTTATCCATTCATCTGCTGATGGACATCCAGGTTGCTTCCATGTCCTGGCTATTATAAACAGTGCTGTGATGAACAGTGGGGTACACGTGTCTCTTTCAATTCTGGTTTCCTCAGTGTGTATGCCCAGCAGTGGGACTGCTGGGTCATAAGGCAGCTCTATTTCCAGTTTTTTAAGGAATCTCCGCACTGTTCTCCATAGTGGCTGTACTAGTTTACATTCCCACCAACAGTGTAAGAGGGTTCCCTTTTCTCCACACCCTCTCCAGCATTTGCTGCTTGTAGACTTTTGGATTGCAGCCATTCTGACTGGCGTGAAATGGTACCTCATTGTGGTTTTGATTTGCATTTCTCTGATAATGAGTGATGTTCAGCATCTTTTCATGTTTATTAGCCATCTGTAAGTTTTCTTTGGAGAAATGTCTATTTAGTTCTTTGGCCCATTTTTTGATTGAGTCATTTATTTTTCTGGAATTGAGCTGCATAAGTTGCTTGTATATTTTTGACTTTAGTTGTTTGTCAGTTTCTTCATTTGCTATTATTTTCTCTCATTCAGAAGGCTGTCTTTTCACCTTGCTTATAGTTTCCTTTGTTGTGCAGAAGCTTTTAAGTTTAATTAGATCCCATTTTTTAATTTTTGCTTTTATTTCCAATATTCTGGGAGGTGGATCATAGAGGATCCTGATGTGATTTATGTCGGAGAATGTTTTGCCTACGTTCTCCTCTAGGAGTTTTATAGTTTCTGGTCTTGCGTTTAGATCACTGGTGAAAGAAATCAAATAAGACACTAATAGATGGAGAAATATACCATTTTCACGGATCAGAAGAATCAATATAGTGAACATGAGTATACTGCCCAAAGCAATCTATAGATTTAATGCAATTCCTATCAAGCTACCAACGGTATTTTTCACAGAGCTAGGACAAATAATTTCACAATTTGTATGGAAATACAAAAAACCTAGAATAGCCAAAGCAATCTTGGGAAAGAAGAATGGAGCTGGAGAAATCAACCTGCCTGACTTTAGGCTCTACTACAAAGCCACAGTCATCAAGACAGTATGGTACTGGCACAAAGACAGAAATATAGATCAATGGAACAAAATAGAAAGCCCAGAGATAAATCCACACACCTATGGACACCTTATCTTTGACAAAGGAGGCAAGGATATACAATGGATTAAAGACAATCTCTTTAACAAGTGGTGCTGGGAAAACTGGTCAACCATGTGTAAAAGAATGAAACTAGAACACTTTCTAACACCATACACAAAAATAAACTCAAAATGGATTAAATATCTAAATGTAAAACTAAAATGGTTATTTTAAAGTAAAATAAACAAAAATTACTTCATAGGGATACAGGAAATGGAGAAACCCAAGTAAATGTGATACTAGAAAAGAGGACTGTTTATAGAAAAAGTGAAAAATGTTCATATTTATTTTATACAGATGTACTATGTGCTAAGTCGCTTCAATCATGTCCCACCCTTTATGACCCTACGGGCTATAACCTGCTGGGCTCCTCTGTCCATGAGATTCTCCTGGCAAGATGTACTATATTTGCTTGCTAAAGAACATTTTATTAGCTGGAAACAAGAGTTTGTAAATGACTATAGCTGTGTATTTAAAGGAATATTGTGCTGACTAGCTGAGCAAAGTGAAGTTAAAATAACGGATTATATGAATACCAGAGTGATCAACTTTCCTAGTGTCACAGGGATTGTTACTATTCTATCAAACACCAATATATATGAAGGCTGCTGAGGAAATAGACTGTGAAGGCTGGAAGAGTTTAATCTGATGGATTGATTGCAAGATTCTAATATAAAGGTCAATCAAAAGTTACTGGTTCTTTTTAATTTCATTTATATGATTTTGCCTTGTGGACCCCAATACCCCTAATTTGTCATTTTATCAGAATGTTTGGAAGAGTTATGCTAATAGTTGACATGATTTTGGCAGAGTTACTTTAATTAATTAGTATCTCTTGGCCTTGTTGTTGTGTAGTCACTAAGTTGTGTCCAGTTCTTTATGATCCCTGGACTGAAATATGCCAGGCTTCCCTGTCCTTTACTATCTCCCAGAGTTTGCTCAAACTCATGTCCATTGAGTTGGTTGTGCTATTCAACCATCTCATCCTCTACATCTCCTTCTCTTCTTGAACCCCAGTGTCTTGCATTGCAGGCAGATTCATTACCAACTGAGCCATCAGGGAAGCCTTAGTATATATAAGGCTAAGCCTTAGTATATTTAATTGCAAAATGAGAGCTGTTGCCCTGAGAAAACACTAATGGTTATTATTATTTATCACACTGGTGAGTCTTCATTCTGGATACAGTTTGGAAAAGGCTGTGTATTGCTTGTGAGAGTTTTCTTGCCCCATTTGTGTCCATGATCAGATTTCCCCATTCTTCAATTATATTGATAAATTACGAAGCATTGATGAAGTCTTTAGAAGATAGCAAGATCTTTAAGAAGCGAAGACAGGAGAGGCTCAAATAAAAACAAAAATAGCCTTTGAAGGTGAAATTATAAGCTGAGTTGGTAAAATGCTTTCAATAATTGGGTTTTCAAAAAATAAACTTAGCACTTAGAAAATAAATAAATTGGATTGTTTATCCCATAAACAATGTAAAACAAAGTAAAAATGTCTAACAGATACATAAATATTTGTATAATCTAAGAGTTACTATGGGCTTTTTTCAAAAAATATATATATATATCATGAAACCCAAAATACTCAAGAAAAATTTCAAATTCATATGTGTGCAAATATAGAAACAAAATCAAAAGATAAATAAAAAATCAAAGAATAGTTATTTCCATTGTATGAAAATGTTGCCATAAAAATATATGAAGAATGCTTTGTATCCAAAGATAAATGTCAAGACAACACTTGGAGAAATTCAGTGAAAGACATAAAATTATCAATAATCATATGAAATAATTTAACCATCAAAGATAACAAAGCTGTTGACTACCCATTTAAGAATTAAAAATGTTATAAAAATAATTTGGTGAAATTATATGAAAATAGACTTTTTGCTAAACTGTTCTTGAAAAAAAATCAATCTAATGTGTATCTGTACTTATCACAGCTTTTGCTATTCTTTTAAATTAGAACCCATAGGTAAAGCTAGGGTGCAACTCTGACACAGATAAATGCCATACTGTGTTCCTACCTCTCTCAAGGAACAGTTTTCTCTCTCACCTTTACTGAAGAAAACAGAAACAAACAACAAAATTTTTTTTTTACAATGTTTTATATACGTTGTGACGATCCAGTCATCAAAAGTCAGCAGGTTTGGGCCTTTAGGTTTGAATTGTATATTAAGTTCAAGGTTATTAAAGTGTGTTCCTTTTCTCCTGTTAATCCTGTTTTGTGTTAATTTTATTAGCAGTTCAGTCACAATAGTTCAGTAGGGGAAGGGGAAATGATTTCTTCCTCCCAGACAGAGCACTGAGAGCTAATTAGACTGAGTAGGTCCTGATGGAGGAGACCCGAGGAGAGATTTGAGTTCTAATAAGAGGAAGAGATACCAGGATTTTCTCTCTGCCATTTGAGGATATAGTGAGAAGGGTGATCATTTTCAGGCCAGGAAGAGGGTCCTCAACAAAAAATGGAACCTCCCAATACTCGGATCTGGATCTCTTAGCCTTCTAAACTGTGACAAATGGTCTGTTTTTTAAGCCACACAGTCCTTGGTATTTTATTGTTGCAGCCAAACTAAGACAATAACCATTCAATTTCCCTAAACTGTTTCTCTGTTTATTTTATTAAAATAAACTACCCAATCGAAAAATGGGCCAAAGAGCTAAATAGACATTTCTCCAAAGAAAACTTACAGATGGCTAACAAACACATGAAAAGATGCTGAACATCACTCATTTTCAGAGAAATGCAAATCAAAACCACAATGAGGTACCATTTCACGCCAGTCAGAATGGCTGCAATCCAAAAGTCTACAAGCAGTAAATGCTGGAGAGGGTGTGGAGAAAAGGGAACCCTCCTACACTGTTGGTGGGAATGCAAACTAGTGCAGCCACTATGGAGAACAGTGTGGAGATTCCTTAAAAAACTGGAAATAGAACTGCCTTATGACCCAGCAGTCCCACTGCTGGGCATACACACTGAGGAAACCAGAATTGAAAGAGACACGTGTACCCCACTGTTCATCACAGCACTGTTTATAATAGCCAGGACATGGAAGCAACCTGGATGTCCATCAGCAGATGAATGGATAAGAAAGCTTGGTACATATACACAATGGAGTATTACTCAGCCATTAAAAAGAATACATTTGAATCAGTTCTAATGAGGTGGATGAAACTGGAGTTGATTATACGGAGTGAAAGAAGCCAGAAAGAAAAACACCAATACAGTATACTAACACATATATGTGGAATTTAGAAAGATGGTAATGATGTATGCAAGAGAGCAAAAGAGACATAGACGTATAGAACAGTCTTTTGGACTCTGTGGGAGAGGGAGAGGGTGGGATGATTTGGGAGAATGGCATTGAAACATGTATAATATCATATAAGAAACGAATTGCCAGTCTAGGTTCAATGCAGGATACAGGATGTTTGGGGCTGGTGCACTGGGATGACCCAGAGGGATGGTATGGGAAGGGAGGTGGGAGAGGGGTTCAGGATTGGGAACACATGTACACCTATGGGAGATTCGTGTTGATGCATGGCAAAACCAATACAATATTGTTAAGTAAAATAATAATAATAAAATTAAATTAAAAAAATAAATAAAACTGTTTATTTTAATCTGTCTTCTACAAGGTTACTGGCATGATTTGTTAAATCATAGATGCCATCTTTCACAGTTGCTGCTAAGAAACACTTTAGTGATTCACCATAGCCTGCAGGATAAAACCCAAATCCTGAATTGATATACAAGACCTTTCCTGATCTAACCCCAGACACTTTGGTAGCCTCGTTTTCTGGCTTTGAGTCAAATATGCATATTTTTCTGCAGTCATTCAAAACTATATAAGATCACAAAATAACTCCTTTGAGTTTCTGCCATTGTGTGTGTGTGTGTATGTGTGTGTGTGTGTGTGTGTGTGTGTGTGTGTGAGAGAGAGAGAGAGAGAGAGAGAGAGAGAGAGAGAGAGAATGTGTTTGAAGTGTCTTTCCTTATTTTTGCCTTTCCTAGCCTAAAATCTATCTTTGGTACTGAATTCAAATTCATAAGCATCAATGCTTTCTCTTATCACTGGATTTTTATTTTTAATATTGAATTCAAATTAACCTGAGCTACTGTACCCATTCTCTGCCAGGAACTGTGTAGGCATTAATGATACAAATCTGAAGAAAGCCAATATTGACACTATCCTTTTTGGAGCTTAAAATGACCCTTACTTTATTCTGATATTAATACACTATCTCCATCTTCAATCTTTCGGCCAGTGTCTCTCTTATACCAGCATAGAGGTCATAATGTTAAGTATCTCTCTTGTTCACAGCATAAAAGTGTCATCTGGTGCCTAATAAAAGGCTCAATGAAGCTTTTATTGAATGAATAAGTTTTACAATTCTGTGGATTAAATTGTTAAGAAAGTCTATATGAAAGATACTGAATTTGGTATGAGCTGAAATAGTTAATCTGGATTGTTAGGAGAAGGAAAGACATTGAATAATGGGGACTTTTTTTTTAAGGTGTGTGTGGCATTAAAGAGCAAATTAATCTTCCACATCACAATTACTAGTCTGTAAAATTAGGTTACTAATATCTACCTTATAGGGGCTTCCCAGGTGGCTTAGTGGTAAAGAATCCACCTGCCATGCAGGAGATGTGGATTCTATCCCTAGGTCAGGAAGATCCTCTGGAGAAGGAAATGGCCACTCCAGTATTCTTGCCTGGGAATTACCATGGTCAGAGGAGCCTGGTGGGGCTGAGGTCCTTGGGGTTGCAAAAGACTTGGACATGACTGAGAAACTAATCAACTACAACAATGAGTGTACCACATAAGATCTTTGTCAATATTAACTGCCCAAACTTAAGTAAAAGACCTAGTATAATTCTACATGCATAATCAAAAAACACAAAAGAATAATCATCATTGCTATTATATAAGGTATATCCTTCTCTGGAAAGTTTTAAATGGGATGAGTTGCAGTTTTCAAAGGATTTCTGTGCAAAATGACAATACACCTGATACGAATGATAGCTGCTACCATTTTATCTCAACGTGTAAAATATCACCATAAAATTTTACAAGGTAACAATTTTGTAACAAAATATAGATGTAAGCAATTGATATTTATGCCCATTTTAATTACTGTTTACACATTAAACAGTTAACACATCTTAAAATTGAGTATATTGAATTGAACAAACCTTTAAGTGTAGGAACATGCTACTGAAATTTAAGTAATTTCTAATAAATTATTACCTCTCAAGTTTTAAAAGGCTCTTAAGACTTAAAATGATTATTGAAGATAAATGTCATAATTAAGGAAACAGGAAAAACTAAAGTACAGTTTCTTTTTTTTTAATACAAAGGTTATTATACACCAGACACAGAGTGCTCCAAGTCCTTTATAAGTAACGTTGTATATAAGCTTCAAAATTAGTTTAAAGAAGATATACACATGCCCAATAAATATCTGAAAAATGCTCAATAATGTTATCAATTTGGGAAATGAGAATACTTTACACACACTAGAATGGCTACATTCAAGTTTTGACAAGAATATTGGAACTCTCATGCAAGGCTAGTAGGAATGCAAAATGGTGCAGCTGTTTTGGGAAACAGTCTGGCAGTTCCTATAAGAATTAAACAAAGCATTACCCTATAAATTGGAAATTCTTTCCCTTATTATTATAACCAAGAGAATGAAACTATAATTTCACACACACATACAAATAAACCCTTGCATACAAATTTTCATAATAGCATTATTCATAATAGCCAAGAGTAGATACAACCCAAATATCTAGCAACCGATAAACAGATGAAAAATAATGTGAAATATTCATAAAATGAGACACTATTTATCTGAAATGGAATGAAGTACTAATATATGTTATAACATAGATGAACCTTTAAAACATGCTGAGTGAAAGCAGCTACTTAAAAAAAGGCCACATATCATATGGCACCATTCACCTGAAATGTCCAGGATATGCAAATGTTTAACCAGGAAAGCAGAATTAGTGGTCACTTAGGGTGCTAGTGGTAAAGAACCCTTCTGCCAGTGCAAAAGACATAAGAGATGTGGGTTTGATCCCTGGGTAGAGAAGATCCCCTGGAGATGTGCATGGCAACTCACTACAATATTTTTGCTTGGAGAATCCCCATGGACAGAGGAGCCTGGTTGGTGACAGACCATAGAGTCCCAAAGAGTCAGATATGACTGAAGTGACTTATTACATGTGTACACAGGGCTGAAGTGTTAGGGAAAACTAAGGAATCATTGCTAATAGGCAGAGAGTTTATTTTGCGGGTGATGAAATATTTTGTAAGATTTATTGTGATAAATGATTACAAATAGCTCCTAGTCTCAAAACTTAGTGCAAAGTCATGGCCTTATTTCTCAGCCCCCATGACTCTCAATTTTTTCCTCATTTCCAACCAAATACAAATCCTAAAATAATTGTAATTGTCCAAAGCCCTGTAAATATTAAGAGAGAATAGGATTCAAAGCCAACTAAACCCAGCTGAAATCAAGCCCTGCCCTTGTTATCTGAATATGTTTGCTCTTCAAAACTTAGTTTCTCTCATCTTTGAAATGTTGATAATGATGATGATCTCAAGGGCTTTGTGAAGTAGTATTGACTACTTAGGCTGTGGTTTTATGCATTTGTTCATGCTCAGTTGCTTCAGTCATATCCAACTCTTTGTCACCCTCTGGACTGTAGCCTGCTGGGCTCCTCTGTACATGGGATTCACCAGGCACGAATATTGGAGTGAGTTGCCATGCCCTCCTCCAGGAGAATCTTCCTGAACCCAGGCATAGAACCCAAATCCTCTGTGCCTCCACCATTACAGGTGGATACTTTACCCACTGACCTACCTGTGATTTTATAATGTGACATAAATCTGTTCAATTTCTGGCACAGAGCTCAAACCCTTGGTACTTTCTAAGTGATGAGAGCAGTCCAAATACCACCACCATGAGAGTAATAAAGATGTCTTTTGTGAGGTAAATCAGGTGACTTGGAGGATGCACCTGAGAAGTGGGTTGATTGCCAAGAGAACTCACCATGAGATGATAAGATGGTATACACATATAGTACATGACCTGGAAATGCTCATTCCTTTTTCCTCCACTTTAATGACCTCATTTTCACAACTGAAACACTGACTCCACTAACACTTTTATCTGTTCTCAAGCACTCAGCCATCCCCTGATGGACTAACATGGGTTTGACAAATGAAGGGCCCTGGTGTTGTCTCATTACTCTGGAACCCACAACAAATCTCTAATAATTATCATTCCAATTACAATGTGTGGAGGAGTTTTTCCCACAATACCCAGCCATTCTCAGATACCAAGAACATGTCCTATAATTCAACTCAATTCTGACACTATCTACCTGGATTCTGCATGTTAAGGGCTCAGTGCCAGCAGATTGCCAATTGTAAGTCTACATTTTCAATTGGGCTTCTGACTGATTGGTTACAGATTGATGGTTACAATGACTCCGTCATCATTATTGTTGTTCAGTCACTAAGTCACATCTGACTTTTTGAGATCTCATGAACTGCAGCATGCCAAGCTTCCCTGTCCTTCACCATCTCCTGAAGTTTGCTGAAACTCATGCCCATCAAGTCAGTGATGCCATCCAATCATCTCCTCCTCTGTTGTCCCCTTCTCTTGTCTTCCAATCTTTCCCAGCATCAAGGTCTTTTTCAAATAAGTCAGCTCTTCACATCAGGTAACCCCGAAATCACCTGACTAATCTAACAAAAGACATCTTTATTACTCTCATCGCTTAGGAAATCCCAAGGGTTTGAGCTCTGTGCCAGAAATGGGGCAAAGACTAAATATATATGTCTCACTGTAAAACCACAATATTACAACCTCACTAATCAATTATTATACTCCTTCCTGCTGAGCATAGATAGATTTGGCCTGACTTGGCATAAGATTTAAAACATATTTTACAGCCCTTTATTCAATTCTTATGAGAGAGGCTTGAGTTTATACTAATGACAATGAAGATGTTCTGGGTGCATCTTTGTCACTTTTGGAGACAAAGCATTTTCTTTTATTTTATAATGCATGTTTGAAATTTTCATTTTAGTCTTTATCAGTAAGGAGTTAAAAATCTTACAATAGCAAAAAGGCACCCCAAAACAGAATTAAGTTTCATAGTATGTACATATATGTATGTATATGCTTATGCACAGTCACAAATATACACTAATTGTGAGATAAATGAAGATGACAAAAGATAATAAAGTGCTGATTTTCTTTTCTAAGTAAACTAAATATTAAATGGTTAATGTTAATTTTAATCAAGGTGGAATGACTCAGAAAATGCAGGGCTTGAGTTAGATTGACCTTACATGTTTCTAATATTCAGATATTTTTTAAAGATGCTGAAATCCTAAACTATGATATTTGCCTGAGCAACTAATTATCTTAATTAAGGTAAAAGTGAGACAATAATGAATTAAGAAATAAAAAACCTAAAGAAATAATGGAGATACCTAAGTCCTGACTACATCCACAGATTTATATATATATATATATGTATATATATATATATATATATATATATATCTCACATATATTCACAGAACAAACCAAGAATATGGCAGATAAATCATGATTTATCTCCATTTCAATGGTGAATATAAAATCCTGTTTATATGATTTATGGAGTCTGAGAAATGCACATTTCCTTTTGGAGCATTAACAAATGAGTGAGCACTCAGGTCAAGAAAACGATTAATTTAGGAAAAAGATACACTTGATCTTGTACTTAATCAAGAAACACATTTCTCTAGATTAAAAAAAAGAATACAAGAGAATTAGGAATGCAAGGTTGTCTCCCATGCAGAAAGGTCAGAGCAAACCCAAGGCATTTTATAAAAATGGCAAGCTCGGCAGAGCAGTGTGCAATGCCTACTGTTTCCTCAGCAGAGCTCAAGATGGCCTGGGGGAAGACAGGAGACAGGAGGAATTTACCAGTTACTCTCTTGTTTTAAAGTTTGCAATGATAATTTTTCTCTTAAAGAAGAGGTTTAAAATATTTTAAGTATTTAAGACAGAATTTCTCAACCTTGGCATAAGTATCCTGGATCAGATAGATCCATGTTGTGAAGGCCTGTTCCATGTATTGTAGGGTTGTTGTTGCAGTTCAGTCATTCAGTTGTATCTGATTCTTTGTGACCCCATGAACTACAGCAGGTCAGGCTTACCTGTCCTTCACTATCTCCTGGAGTTTGTTCGAACTCATGTCCCTTGAGTCAATGATGCCATCCAACCATCTCATCCTCTATTGCCCCCTTCTCCTCCTTCCCTCAGTCTTTTCCAGCATCAAGGTCTTTTCCAGTGAGTCAACTCTTCGTTCATTCTTGGTCTCTATCCACTAAATGCCAAAAACTTCCCTATCCCTAGTCCTGACATCTCTCCAAATATTGACAGACTTCCCAGTGCATGGATGGTATGTTTCATAATCAGCTGCAGCTGAGATCATTGCTCTAAGACCTACTGTCACCCTCCCCATCTCAGAAACATATTATATGTACAGCAGAATAAAAGCAGATCAGATTTTAAGTCATTGCCCCTGCACAACCATCACTTAAATGCCTTAAGAAAAGTATCCTCTCTACTTTTTCACCTTTATGAGATTATTATAATTCAACTCAGGTCCTAATTCCTCCTGAAGACTTTCCTGATGATACTAGTTTCAATTAGATGCCTTTTTTCTTTTTCCTCATTCTTATTTCTACCAATCATAGAATTTGCCATGCTGTATCACAATTTTTTTATTAATGTGACTGTCTCCTTTCCTAGGCAGAGTTTCTTAAGTTCAAAGTATCTTTCTTACCAGTCTCTTAATACATGAAACTTTACACAAAAGTGTTATGAACAGACCGACAAAAAAAAAAAAAAAAAAAAACTTCTGAATGAAGGAATGGATGAATGTGAGATTTATGTCTCTGCTATAATACATAAAGTCTTCCCTGGTGGCTCAGATGGTAAAGCATCTACCTATACTGTTGGAGACCTGAGTTCAGCCACTGAGTCAGGAAGATCCCCTGGGGAAGAAAATGGCAATCCACTCCAGTACTCTTGCTGGTAAATTCTATGAATGGAGAAGTCTGGTAGGCTACAGTCCATGGGGTCACAAAGAGTCAAATATGACTGAGAGACTTCACTTTCACTTTCATGATACATAAAGAAACTGGAAGATGAGGTACAGACAACTAATAATGAAAGAACCAATATAAACCATCTGATATTCAAAAGAGAGAGAAAATAGATGCATAAAATTTGGATGCATTTGTACTATTATCAGTGCACTGAAATACAATCACCACCTCTGGGTATCTTCTTTGGAAAGTGGATTACTTTGCATAAATCTCTTTAATAGTGGGAAGCCAGGGATCTAGGCAAAGTCATCAGATTGTCAAAGCTTAGGAATGGAAACTATTAGATTTGAAGTGAACCACCACACATTTATAGTCTCTTCTTAAGAAGATTGCTTTTCATTCTGTTTATCAAATTATTGTTTTATAGCTTAGAAACCTCCTGTTGTGAAGATTAATTGTGTCTACCTTATGTTGAGAATGATGATTGTTCAGATACCTGAAGATACTTTGCCCAGACCAAATCTTCTCTTTTCTATGTTAAACATTTCTAGCACCTTCAACTATTTTTCCTGTCCCCTGGTTTCTATATTCTGTATCAAGCTTTATTCAAATGAGGAAAACTTGTAGTAAATTGTTGCAGTTTTAGATTCAGTACAATAATTCAATGTAGGAAATAGTAAATTTCACCTAGGCTTTCTAACATTCTCCTTCCTCATCCATAAATTTGGGATAATTTTTTTCTTTTAGATTCTTGAGGAAAACTCAAAATAATGTAAAAGTTTTTCAATGGAATTTGTACTTGGCAAGTGCTTCATAAATGCCAGTTTCCAGATTTTATCTCCATCCTATGTTCCTCTTTCTCTTTCACTCTCCTTTGATCTATTATGGTAAATTACTTATGAATAATACCCTTAAGATAATTAGTATCTACTCATTTTTATCCCTTTTCCTCCCTTTCAGAATTGCTCCTCCTTTACCACTGCTACATAGAGATGATCAGGGAAATGTTTTTAAATACTGCTACTACTATTAGTTAAGGGCTTCCCTGGTGACTCAGTGGTAAAGAATCTGCCTGCCAATGCAGGAGACACAAATTCAATCCCTGGGTTGGGAAGATCCCCTGGAGAAGCAACCCACTCCAGTATTCTTGCCTGGGAAATTCAATGGAAAGAAGAGCTACAGTCAGTGGGGTGGCAAAAGAGTAGGACATGACTCAGCGATTAAAAATCACTTTATGACTAATTAATTAATAATAATAAAGACCCTAAAGTGCTTTTTTTGCAGCTCTGTCTTTTGAAGAAATAATCCATGTTCAATGGTATCTCCATCTCAAAGCATTCTTACTTTATTATGCCATGATACCAGGATACTCATTCACATTGCTGCATAGATACATCTATACACAGGGACAGTGGGGTGATGTACTGGTTTCCCTGGTGGCTCAGATGGTAAAGAATCTGCCTGTAATGCAGGAGATCTGGGTTTGATCTCTGGGTCAGGAAGCTCTCCTGGAGAAAGGAATGGTTACACCTGCAGTATTCTTGCCAGGAGAAAACCATGGAGAGAGGAGCCTGGCAGGCTAGAGTCCATGGGGTTGCAAAGCAACTTTAATTTTCTTTTTTCATATTGAGTAAATAAGGTTAAAAAGAAAAGAAATAAAAAAATGAGAACTCCATATCATGACTATAATACAATGAGTATAAAATTATAACTGTTTCTAAATCCAATTTGCTGGAGAACAAGGTACTGGAAAAGTACTTACTAGCTATGTTGTTTTTGTGTTAGAGATTCAAATAATAACAATTCACAGTTAGAAATAACAGTAGAGATATTGCAATGTATAGAGTAGAAACTTGAATAATTATAGAGCATTTCATAAATAGCTATGATATAATGGCTAGATATGTTTTAGAAAAAAATGATTAAGCTATATAAAAATATTTAAAAGGTCACATCCTAATTCCTTAGAAATCACTTTGCTTGTGAGCAATTAGTATGCATATATACATGCAAAGATAAATGCCTTTCTTAGCCTTATGTTTTTTTAATTTTTTAACCATAAAAAAATGGCAAGTCTGAATTATCTATCCATTGTATCATAACAGATTATCTCCAAATATAGTTGCTTAAAACAACATGCATTTATTATCTTACAGTTTCTTGAGATCAGAAGTTGGAGAGTGGTTCAGATGTTAGTTTCCAGCTTGGGGTCTCTCATAAGGTTTTAGACAAGCTGTCTTCTGTGCTGCGGTCATTTGAAGACTTGTTTGGGCATCAAAGATGTACTTCCCAAAGGGTTTACTCACTTGTCTCTGGCTGAGAGTCTCAATTCTTTGTTATATTGGTCTCTCCTTTGTGCTGCCTTAGTGCTCTCAAGGTATGGACACTGATTTTCCCAGAGAGAGAGAGAGAAATCAAGACATATGACACAATAGTTCTTTATACCCTAGATTCTGTGCACTATCAATGACTGTATTCATCACAAATGTGTCACTAAGTCTGGCCTGTAGTCAATGGGAAGAGAAAAAAATAGTATGTTATAGTAGACATAAATACAATCAAACAAAAAGATGAAAGTGAGGAGCAGAGGGAGGGAGAGAGGAGGGGAGAGAGGAAGGAAGGGAAGAAGGAAGGGAGAAAGAAAGGATGAGGGAGAAAGATTGCAGCAAGTTTATAGCAATAGCATCCGGGGAGAGTTCACTGGGCGTGTGGTTGGGGAAGAAGTAACATTCAGATGCTGGAACTAGGATTAGAGGCAGAGATTTAGATGAATATTAGAAGTTTGGGACTCCATTTAGAAAGATCTATTTAAGCCATTTTTCCTGTAAAATCCTGTTTCCTCATCTATAAAACAATGTAGAATAAAATGATGAAAATTTTCTAACACTAATATTCTGAGTGGGGATGGGAGAGAGCAAAGGGACTATTTAGGATAAGCACAGATCAAAACATTATTTCTTCAAAGACAATATTGACAATATCTATTAGGCCTATGTGTTTGAGCCATCTAATGCTGCAGAACAAAATACAGCCAAAATGTAATATCTCAAAAAACATCTTACTTACTGGGGTTTCATAATATTCAACCCCGAATATTCACTGGAAAGGCTAATGCTGAAGCTCCAATACTTTGGCCACCTTATGCAAAGAGATGACTCATTGGAAAAGACCCAGATGCTAGGAAAAGTTGAAGGCAGGAAGAGAAGAGGATGGTTGGATGGTATCACCGACTCAATGGACGTGAGTTTGAGCAAGTTCTGGGAGATGATGAAGGACAAGGAAGCCTAGTGTGCAGTCCATGGAGTCACAAAAGTCGGACACAGCTGAGCGACTGAACAGCGACAAAGTTTCAGAGTTTTTCATGTCTTTATAGGTTACTCTGATAGCTCAGTTGGTAAAGAATCTGCTTGCAATGCAAGAGACCAAAGTTCGATTCCTGAGTCAGGGAGATCCACTGGAAAAGGAATAAGCTACCCACTCCAGTATTCTTGGGCTTCCCTTGTGGCTCAGCTGGTACAGAATATGCCTGCAATGTGAGAGACCTGGGCTTGATCCCTGGATTAGGAAGTTCCCCTGGAGAAGAGAAAGGCTACCCACTCCAGAATTCCGGCCCAGAGAATTCCATGGACTGTATAGCCCATGGTATCGCAAAAAGTCAGACATGACTGAGGGACTTTCATTTTCACTTCAGCGGGTTCAGTGGAGTTCTGTATTGTGATTGGGGTCAAATGGTAGCTGTGCCCAGAGTGAGCTGAAGGTTTGCCTGTATGTACACACAATACATCTGACTCACTGCTGATGTCACCATCACTGACTGGAACTCAGGAGCAGCCAGCAAGAGAGCACTGCACAAAGCCTGGGTTTTTCACAGCACTACTGCCAGTTTTTCAAAAGGTAAGAAATAGAAGTTTCCAGGCCAGTTAAGAACTGGCTAAATGTAGGGATGCCAAAGCATCACTTTTTCCTTGTTCTAATTTTGAAAACACTTAGATTCTAGGGAGAAAGGCATAGACTTTACCTCCTGATACAGGGGTAGTTATAAGGTCACAACTGCCAAAGGAAGTGGGGGAGGGGAAATGTTTCTGAAACCACTTTTAGAAAATATTAATTCAGTGTGCCCCAATGAGATTATGTGACAGATAAAACAATACTGAATGCAGATACTCTGAAAATGTTTACATTTACTAAAAATCATGAGTCAGTTGTTAATTCTACCAATGTCTGTAATTATTCATTGATGTCTGCTGATTAATGGACACAAGAGCTGCCTTAATAGGACATTCCTATTTCTCAGGTTGCAAACAGCAGCTAAAATATGGGCATCACTGACTCAATGGCCATGAATGCTACAGTCCATGGGAGTCTCAGAGAGTCAGATAGGACTTAGCAAATGAACAACAACAACACAATTTAGGCTAACAGTGTGCTTGATTAAAAATATGTTCAGGGTTCATACCACCCTTTACATTAGAAAGTTTCTTTTTAGTGTATATATTTGCTTGTGTTTCTGTGAACATGTTCATTTACCTTCAGAGTATTTAATGATTTATTATATACAGATTTAGCAAAGTGAGTAAAATACACAAGTTGACTTCTGGATTTCTTGAAATTATTATTTAAATAAACATTTACAATTGTCTATCCATCAAAAATATAGACATAATGTTACACTGAATTTATAAATAATATAAAATTAGGCACCAGGCTTCCATAATTTCCCCTTGCATCTTGACCACCTGATGAGTAATAAGGATAAATTTATCATTATAGATTTTTATTTGGCATGATGACTTAGAACCAACATCATCCTTTCATCATAGTTCTGTTTAAAACATTCTGCATTGGGGGCTTCTCTGGTGGCTAAGTGGTAAAGAATATGTCTGCCAATGCAGAAAACAAAGGTTCCCTATCTGGGAACATGCCCAGGTACAAACAAACCCATGAGCCACAACAACTGAGCCTATGTTTTAGGTGCCACAGCTACTGAACCCTGCACATCCTAGAGCCCCTGCTCCACAAGAGAAACCACCAAAATGACCAGCCGGAGCACACCAACAAAGAGTAGCCCCTCTCTCAATGGAACTAGGGAAGCCTCATGTCATCAACAAAGACCCAATGTAACCAAAACAAGTACACTAATAAATCTTTTAAAATTCTGTATTATAAGTTTAAAATGTTTTAAGAAAAGTAATGGCTTTGTCAAAAGTTAATTTTTAACTTCTAGAAGAAAAGAGCTAAATTTATAAGCATGCTATGCAAAGTGATAGTTCTCTAACAGTAGGACAATAAAAAGTAAAAACAAATAAAAAGATGCTGCTTTGGCAAATTTATTCTTCCTTTTTTATATTGTTATATTTTTGCTTTGTTTTGAAATGGAAGATTTAAAATCATATTTGGCTAAGACTACAGATTTAGACAAATCAGTTCTTTAAGTGACATGGAGGAGCTTCCATTTCTGGAAGGAGCAGACTTAGGTTGGTTTGTTCCAAATCCTCAGTTAGAACAATTAGAAAAGTAAGACAAAAATTAAAACACAAGTTTGAAAGCACTGGAGAGCTACCCAGAGCACTGAGGAACTATGGTGTCAAATAAGAGAGAAGGAAATTTATATAAATGATCCCAAATTTTCCTGTCTGCTGGAGGAAGCTGCTAATACTAAATGTAGTGGCTAAAAAGATGAGCAGCACATTCAATAGATGTGTCAAGCAGGTGGTACAAAAATTGAAGTTTAGAGATGACCATGGCATCTAAGACAAGACCTATAGCAAATCCAGACAACAGAATTGTGTGTATGTTCAGATGCTCAGTTGTGTCTGACTCTTCGCGATTCCATGTACTATAGCCTTATAGGCTTGTCTGTCCATGGAATTTTCCAGGCAACAGTACTGGAGTGGGTTGCCATTTTCGCCTTCAGAGCATCTTTCTGACCCAGGGATTAAACCTGCATTCTATCTCTCACATCCCCTGCATTGGTGGGTGTTGTATTCTTTACCATTAGCACCACCTGGGAATCCCAACAGAATTAAAGACACAAAAATACAAATGACTCTTAAGAGTCAGCTGGTAAAGAATCTGCCTGCAATGTGGGAGACCTGGGTTTGATCCCTGTGTTAGGAAGATCCCCTGGAGAAGGGAAAGTCTACCCACTCCAGAATTCTGGCCTGGAGAATTCCATGGACTGTATAGTCCACAGGGTCGCAGAGTTGGACACAACTGAGAGACTTTCACTCACTTCACTTACATTCTAGGGCTTTTGTGGTGTCTCAGACTGTAAAGAATCTTCCTACAATGCAGGAAATCCAGGTTCAATCCCTGGATAGGCAAGATACCTGGATAAGGAAATGGCTACTTACTCCAGTATTCTTGCCTGGGGAATTCCAAGGACAGAGGAGCCTGAAATAAAAGACAGGATAGAGAATTTCACCAGAAAATGGAATAAATATAAAAGTGCATAAAATAGATTATCTATAATTTAAAACATAGCTATAGATTAAAAATTCAAAAAAAAATCTAAAGATAATATTAAGAAACTTGGGAAAAAATCATAAGACAATACTCTGCCTACTGGTGCTCTGTATTTTATTTTGGTTTTATATTCATATTTATTTTTTACTTCTTCATTCCTTATAATGGTTTATTTTATGTATAAATTTGACAGAGGTTGCCCAGACATATAGTCAAACATTATTCTCAGTGAATCAAGGAGGGTGTTTCTAGAGGAGATTAATATTTGAATTTGTAGACTTAAATTGAAGAACATAGGGAAAAACACTAAGCCATTCAGGTATGTATGACCCAAATCAAATCCCTTATGATTATACAGTGGAAGTGACAAATAGATTCAAGGAATTAGATCTGATAGACAGAGTGCCTGAAGAACTATGGATGGAGGTTCATAACATTGTACAGGAGGCCATGATCAAAACCATCTCCAAGAAAAAGAAATGCAAAAAGTGAAATGGTTGTCTGAAGAGGCCTCACAAATAGCTGAGAAAAGAAGAGAAGTGAAAGGAAAAGGAGAAAAGGAAAGATATATCCATCTGAATGCAGAGTTCCAAAGAACAGCAAGGAGAGAAAGAAAACTTTCCTCAGTGATCAATGCAAACAAATAGAAGAAAACAATAGAATGGGAAAGGCTAGAGATCTCTTCAAGAAAACGAGAGATTCCAAGAGAACATTTCATGCAAAGATGGGCTCAATAAAGGAAAGAAATAGTGTGGACCTAACAGAAGCAGAAGGTATTAAGAAAAGATGACAAGAATACAAAGACCTATACAAAAGAGATCTTAGTAACCCAGGTATCCAGGATGGTGTGATCACTCACCTAGAGCCAGACATCATGGAATGAGAAGGAAAGTGGGCCTTAGGAAGTATCACTACAAACAAAGCTAGTGGAGGTAATGGAATTCCAGCTGAACTAATTCAAATCCTGAAAGATGATGCTGTGAAAGTGCTGTACTCAATAGGCCAGCAAATTTGGAAAACACAACAGTGGCCAAAGGACTGGAAAAAGTCAGTTTTCATTTCAATTTTAAAGAAAGTCAATGCCAAAAAAATGTTCAAACTATTGCACAATTGCAGTCATTTCACATGCTAGCAAAATAATGCTGAAAATTCTCCAAGCTAGGTTTCAACAATATGTGAACCAAGAACTTCCAGATGTTCAAGCTGGATTTAGAAAAGGCAGAGGAACCAGAGATGAAATTGCCAGCATTTGTTATATCATTGAAAAAGCAAGAGAGTTCCAGAAAAACATCTCCCTCTGCTTCATTGACTACACCAAAGCCTTTGACTAAGCGGATCACAATCAATTGTGGAAAATTCTTCAAGAGAAGGGAATACCAGACCACCTGACCTTCCTCCTGAGAAATCTGTATGCAGCAAGAAGCAACAGTTAGAACTGGACACAGAACAAGGACTGGTTCAAAATTGGGAAAGGAGTATGTCAAGCCTATATATTTTCACCCTGCTTATTTAACTTATTCACAGAGGACATTATGAGAAATCCTGGACTGGATAAAGCACAAGCTGGAATAAAGATTACCAGGAGAAATGTCAATAATCTCAGATATACAGATGACACTACCCTTATGACAGAAAGCGAAGAGGAACTAAAGAGTCTCTTGATGAAAGAGAAAGAGGAGAAAAAGTGAAAAAGCTTTCTTAAAATTCAACTTTCAAAAAGTTAAGATCATGGATCTGGTCCCATCACTTCATGGCAAATAGATGAGGAATCAAGGAAACAGTGACAGACTTTATTTTCTTGAACTCCAAAATCACTGCAGATGGTAAACACAGCCATGAAATTAAAAGATGCTTGCTCCTTGGAAGAAAAGCTATGACAAACCTAGATAGCATACTAGAAAGTACAGACATTACTTTGCCAACAAACATCCATATAGTTAAAGTTATGGTGGTTTTTCCAGTAGTCATGCATGGATATGACAGATGGACCATAAGGTAGGCTGAGCATCAAAGAATTAATGCTTTTGAACTGTGTTGTTGGAGAAGACTCTTGAGAGTCCCTTGGATTGCACAGAGGTCAAACCAGTCAATCCTAAAGGAAATCAATCTCAAATATTCATTAGAAGGACTGATGCTGAAGCTAAAGCATCAGTAATTTGGCCACCAGATGAGAACAGCCAACTCATTAGAATGGACCCTGATTCTGGGAAATATTCAAAGCAGAAGGAGATAGAGAGCAAGATGTTGGATGACATCACTGACTCAAAGGACCTGAGTTAGAACAAGCTCCAGGATATAGTGGAGGACAAGGAGGCCTGGCATGCTGCAGTCCATAGGGTCCCCAAGAATACACATGACTGAGCAACTGAACAGCTGGCTGAATAAAGCAGACTGGCCTCTCTAAGGTGGATGGGCCACATCCAATCTACTATAGACCAGAATAGAACAGAAAAGCTAAGTAAAAAGGAACATCTTCTACCTGCCTACTGAACTAGAACACTAACCTTGTATGCACACACCCATACACACAGACATATCCCCATTCTGCTAATTCTGTTTCTCTTGGAAATTCTCATAATCTCCATTCTGTATCACTGCATGTTTCCTTACTCATCAGTTCCCACTGGCACATAAACAAGCTCCAGCAGTACCAGTTGACATGAGCTTTCCCTTTTGTTTACTGTTCAATTATCACTTATTCTTTGGGTATATTTTTTCACTCCCAGTTTTCTCTTTCTGATGCAGTGGTATTGAGGGGCTAAGGGGAGTGGAGGGGAGGTGGAGATGGCCAATAATCCAAAGCTTTGAATGAAGAGTCCCAGTGAAAGTTTATACATATCAGCTATTAAGCTCATTAAAAAAAAAAAAAAAAAAACAGGCAAAGTTTTATTCTGCTCTCTTTGGACCTATTCATGTGATCAATTGACTGGAGGAAAATGCTTTGCCCTACCTTGATCTTAAAGGTATTTTTAAGGGAAAAACTTATTTATTTAACTTTTTAGCTTATTTTTAAGGGAATATTCTTTTTCCAAATGGAAAATGTTGGTACCTTGATTTTAAAACTGCCAGTCATAGAACTTTGATCTAGCATGGCAGCAAGACCAAAAAAGTGTATGTCAATTCATGTACTAAGCCACCCTTAACATAGCCAAAAGCAGAAAATGTGTAAACACACTGACATTTGGATTCAAACAAGGTGAAAAATTTATTTCCAGATGACATTTTTATCTTAATGCCAAGATTTTATTGAAACTCATGTTCAGAAGATGACTGCTGAAAGTACCCAAACCCTCTGGGGTCGTTGGTAGCTGTCTGATGGGTGCTTAGCTGTTAGTCTTTCTAATCAAAATTTTGTCTAGTTTTTTTTCCTGGATAATGGCAGTATTTTCCCCATGTATTCTCTTTGGGGGTAGCTGATGACTCTGAATATTGTCTATTATCTTTCTCACTTCCACTTGTTGAAGTGTTATCTCTAATGGGTGGCATGATACAGACAAGGGACGGAATACAATGACAAATTTTGTGGCAATTGAATAGCTTGGCTTACAACTGAGCCTCATTTCTATTTGTAAGTGATTGTTAGGGACAGAACTGGTTTGCATCCTTCTATACTTTTTGAATGTTATGATCTTTGGTGATTTAAATGAAGATCATGGCATCTGGTCCCATCAATTCACAGTAAATGCATGGGTAAAAAGTGGAAACAGTGACAGATTTTATTTTCTTGGGATCCAAAATCACTGTGAACAGTGACTGCAGTCATGAAATTAAGACATTTGTTCCTTGGAAGAAAACTATGACAAAACTAGAAAGCATATTAAAAAAAAAAAATGAGACATTACTTTGCCAACAAAAGTCCATATAGTCAAAGCTATGGTTTTTCCAGTAGTCATATACAGTTGTGAGAACTGGACCATAAAGAAGGCTGAGTGCTGAAGAATTGATGTTTTCGAGCTGTGGTGCTGGATAAGACTCTTGAGAGTCCCTTGGACTGAAAGAAGATCAAACCAGTCAATCTTAGAGGAAATAAACCCTGACTATTCATTGGAAGAACTGATGCTGAAGGTGAAGCTCCATTACTTTGGCCATCTGATACAAAGAAGCAACTCACTGCTCATGAGTTTGAGAAATCTTCAGGAGATTCTAAAGGACAAGGAAGCCTGGCATACTGCAGTCCAGGAGTCAAAAAGAGTAGGACACTAATTAGTAACTGAATAACAACAACTACTTCTTTAAGGCTAGATAATATTCCTTTCTACGTAAACACCAAGTTTTACTCACCCATTCATTCATTGATGGACTCGGACTGTTAACACATTTTGACTATCATATATAATGACAATGGCAGTGAATTTAAAACAATGCCTTCCCACCAAAGTACGTGCACCTCTGTGTCTTCAATTGGATTAGTATTTAGTAATCAGAGCACAAATCCCTGATATTTGAAGGACAAAATCCTTATTGCTCACTCTGGCCCCTGCAAGCTGCTTTAGGAACATGTATACAGCCACATGCCACAGTGTTGAGTCTGAGGAATGAATAACTGCTACCAAGCTAAGAGTTAAAATTGACCAAAATTAACCACAACTTATGGGCTTCCCTGGTGGCTCAGCAGTAAAGAATCCCTCTGTCAAAGCAGGAGACAGGAGTCCAGTCCCTGAGTCAGAAAGATCCCCTGGAAAAGGAAATGGCAAACCACTCCAGTATTCTTGCCTGGGAAATCTCATGAACAGAGGACCCAGGTAGGCTACAGTCCACAGGGTTACAAAGAGCTGGACACAGTGTAGCGACTAAACAAATCAACAAACCAGAACTTACCATCCAAGCCTTCTCTTGGATGTTTCAAGCCTTCCAACAGACCCCCATGTTTCAAAATGTGTACATCAGAAAGATTCTGCCATGGTAATTGCTATCTAGGTGTAGAAACAGGCTCTTGGTGTATCCTACTCTGCCACATTCCCAGAAATCTCTATTTGGTAAATATTTTGAAAAATATGGATGGTTATGAAGCATACAAAAAGATGTTCAACACCACTAATTATTAGAGAAATGCAAATCAATACTACAATGAAGTATCACCTCACATTGGTCACAATGGCCATCATCAAAAAAACCTAAAAAAAAAAAAAAAAAAAGAGAGAGAGAATTCTGGAGAGGATGTGGTGAAAAGTGAACTCTTCTATACTGTTGATAGGAGTGAAAATTGGTGCAGCCATTTTGGAGAACAGTACAGAGGTTAGCTATAGAACTAAATAGAACTACTATGCTCAATGCTCAGGTGTGCTCAGTTGTTTCCAGTGCTTTGTGACCCCATGGACTGTAGCCCACCAGGCTCCTCTTCCCATGGAAATTTCTAGGCAAGAAAACTGTAGTGGGTTGCCATTTTCTTCTTCAAGGGATCTTCCCAATCCAGGGATCGAACTCTTGTGTTCCTCGTCTCCTGCATTGCAGGTGCATTCTTTACTGCTGAGCCACTAGGGAAGGTCCAGAACTTTTATATGACCCAGCAATTCCACTTCTGGGCTTGTACTCTGAGAAAACCATAATTCAAAAAGACACATGCATCCTAGTGTTCATCACAGCCAGGATGTGGAAGCAATCTAAATGTCCATCAACAGAGGAATGGATAAAGAAAATGCGGTGTGCATATACAATGGAATATTACACAACTACAAAAAGAACAAAGTGATGTAATTTCAACAACATGGATGGACCTAGAGACTGTCATAGTAGGTGAAATAAATCATACAAAGACAAATATCATATATCACTTATATGTGGAATATTAAAAAACAGAGTACAAATGAACTTGTTTACAAAACATAAGTAGAGGACCAGATGTAGAAAACAAACATGGCTACTTGGGGACAAGAGGAGGGAGAAGATAAATTGGGAGATTGGGAGTGACATACATACTGTGCTACATAGAAAACAGATAACTAGTAACAACCTACTGTATAGCACAGGGAATTCTACTCAATACTCTGCAATAGTCTATATGGGAAAAGAAATCTAAAAAAAGTTGATATACATAAATGTATAACTGATTTACTTTTGCTGTACACCTGAAGCTAATACAACACTGTATATTAACTAGACTCCAAAAAAATTTTTTATAAAACACATTTTGAGAAAAGCTAACAAAGTGAAGTGTACTTAATTTACTATATTTCTTCACTTATTCAATCCATTCATTCATTTGTGGATTGAGTGTCTGCATTGAGAGGCCTCTAAGATTCCAAAGCAAATATGTAGCTACAGCCTCTGAGTTTCTAAAATTATGAAATCAAATATGAGAGACAAACAGAAGTAAACAATTGCAGTACTGTATGAGTTGTGCCCTAATTGACCACTACATGTGATGCAGAATGTCATCCCTTCTGCTTGAGTGAGAGGGACAGGTTGAGAAAGGCCAGGGAATATTCCATTTTGTCCACAACTAGCTCCTTCATATGACTAATTGGGGAAGCCTGGAGACAATCTTTGCTTCCTCTCTAACTTAACTGCTTCACTGCGTTCACAGGTCTCTAAAGAAGGCGAGCCTGTACGAAATGTTGAGAACTGGGTGAACTCTTGTTTTGTGCCCACAGTCTCCATTTATAAGCTCTTTTTCTCTGTCAGTCATTCACTGATTTCATAAGAATGTGTACTCTTTCTTTAAGCCTAGATTTTCCTTTTCCTCATGAATTTATTCATCAATTTATTCATTCAGTAAACATTTTTGGAGCACCTACTATGTTCCAGGGACAATGTTAGACATTTTGTTACTATCTGTAAAAAAAAAAAAAGAAAAAAAGCAGCAGTCAAGGCAAGTTATAGCCTCTGCATTGTGTAACTTGCAGTCTTGTCTGGAACATAGACAATAAATAAGTAAATCAAGAACATAGAAAATAAATTGAGTGAGATAGTTTGCTTTCTCTCTCTCTCTCTCTCTCTCTCTCTCTCTCACACACACACACACACACACACACATACACACACACAAACACACACATATGCATTTGTACAATAACATTTTAAATATCTTTCTTAAGGTTTATCTTCTAATGGATTCACTAAATAGGAAAATTATAACCCTCTTTAGTAGTTCCAACTGCTGCTTCTTTAATGCCATCAGCTCTTATAAATTGATATTTCTTTCTTGTTCTCTTTGTCCAATTTCTATTCTGAGATGTCTCCTTTTATTGAGAAGTTTCTTTGAAGCTCAGTATGTTTTGTTCTTCAGTCTTCCACTGGAGATGAACATGCAACCAGTCTCAGACCCCAATGGTTCCCCTTTCACACCAAATCCAGAGTTATTCAGGTCTTCTGTGGAATCCACTTCATATTCTATCCACCTGCTATTTCTGTCTGACGGCATGCCACATCTGCTCTGCCTTGTCCACTCACCAGGGACAGAAACAGAACATGGTGAGATATTATGTACTGCATTATTTAGCAATGAGCGAGGAGGACACCCCTAGAGAAGAATGCAATTTTAAACTAGAAAAAAAATGATTAAGAATCATAGGCGTGAAAGGAACAGCAGCAAGCAGATGTTGTAAAACATGGGTAAGGAGGACAGAAAGGCAACAGCTGAGAGTGAATTGATTTTCCTCCGAAGTCTTTCATCCCTACTCAATCATGCCAGATGGAGAAGCAATCATGAAGGCATAAGGTCCTGTTGGTCTCACTGCCCTTCCCACAAGAGAACTGGTTGAAAATACTTTCCCAAAGCAGCAGAATGATAAAAGCAACTGCACTGTTTCATTTATTAATCAAGATTAAATTTATCTCTCATTTGAGATGGCAAGCTGTGTTGGAAAAGAACAGTCTTTGAGTAAGAGACATGGCTTTGAATCTTAATTATTTTCCTTACTACATGTATGACCTTGATGGAATGAATGTCTTCCTTTTTTGAGCTTAAGGATTATCAATTACAAAAGATTAAGAACTAAAATTTATTGAGACCTTCCTTTGTGCTGGGCATTATGCTGATTGCTTCATTTTATGATCACATTTAATCCTTCTAAAAAGCCTGTGAGGTACATATTATCAGCTGGTTTATACAAGGCAAAAAAAAAAAAAAAAAAAAAAGGAAAAGAAAGAAAAGAGAGAGAGAGAGAAGTTAACTTAAGAGTTAATTACCTTATAAAGGTGGCAACCTAATGTAGACATCAAGAGCATGGATGAAAGGCTGGAGTTCCTGTGTTCAAATCCAAGATTTGTCACATAAACTTGAATATCTTCTTTTAACCTCTTTTTGCCACATTTTCTTCATAGATAAATGTGGGCCTTGAGAACAGCTGCATCATATAGTGGCTATGAAATTAGATGAGGCAGGCTGTTTCTAGTATCATACCTGGAACATAATAACTGTTCAACAAACACATTAATCAATATTTTGTGTAATATAGTATTATATATCAATATATTATTATCACTGTTGTGGGGCTTCCCTGGTGGCTCAGCTGTAAAGAATCCAACTGCAGTGCAGGAGACAGGGGTTTCATCCCTAGATCAGGAAGATTGTGTGGAGGAGGACATGGCAACCTGCTCCAATATTCTTGCCTGAAGAATCCCATGAACAGAGGAGTCTGCTGGGTTACAGTCCATAGGATTGTACAGAGTTGGAAACAACTAAAGTGACTTAGCATGCATACATCATTGTTGTGATTGTTTGTCTAAGTCACAGGTCTAAATTTAAATCCAGGTCTATCTGACTCCAAATCCCTCACTCTACTCACAACAATAGTGAGTGCTCTTGTGAGTTAATAGCTGTAGCACATCAAAACTCAATACATATTAGGTGCCAAATACTAGCTGATTCTTCCTAGAGCCTCCTCTTTTTCTCCCATCTATAAAGAGGATAAAATCTTGCATTTGACAAGGGTCACACACCTCTTTTAATTTTGTGTACAGATGTCTCAAATTATCATTGTCTTCCTCAAATGACTCTTTTTCAGATTTATTCCTGGACTCATCCTTGTTTTATCCTATAAATATTCATGATATTCAGGGTTATATTCTTGGCCAAATTCTCTCTTTCTTCATGTTCTGTTATACCAATTGTATGTCAATTGCACTCTCAGATTTAAAAAGAAAAGAAAAACAAAACACAAATTCAGGCATGCCAATAAGAAAATTTATTTTAAAAGATTATTGCAAAGAGTGAGGGGGAAGAGGACTATTCTGATAGGGCAATGGGGCCTATTGCAATAGAAAGAATACTAAGGGAGATAAATAGCATTGGTGTAATTAAATAATAGATATCATTTTTATTATTTATTTTTATTCCACCCTATTCTCAGATGATGCTGTTACATGCAGGTTGTACACTGCATCCAGTGAAGGGCAATCAAAAGACTAGGGATCTGAGGCGAGAAATGGAATATTTCCTGCCCTATCAGTAAATAAACGATGACACAGTCATTAGTTATTGCAGCCATCTCTGCTGGTGAGCTGATGAGCCCTGAGGGAACTCAGGAAGGAAAGAATCCCTGCCACCTAGCAGCCATCAAACTGGAGTCACTTCCCTGGTAGGCCCTGAAAAAAGCTCAGGATATAAAAATGTAGAATACTGGATCCAGGTAGGTGCATATTAAAGGAATGATTTCAGTGAACCCAACTCTTGAATCTTCCAATATGTAGAGTAATACTACATTGCTTAAGATATCTGTGCTGTACTGTGCTTAGTTGCTCAGTTGTGCCTGACTCTTTCTGACCCCATGGACTGTAGCCCACCAGGCTCCTCTGTCCATGGGGATTCTCTATGCAAGAATACTAGAGTGAGTTGCCATACCTTCCTCCAGGGGATCTTCCCAACTCAGGGATCAAACTCAGATTTCTTGCATTGCAGGCAAATTCTTTATAATCTGAGCCATCAGGGAAGCCCTAAGATATCTGAGTTTTCTTTAATTAACAATAATCTTTTGATGTTTAGACTACTGCCCTTTGTTGCAGAACTTCTTTATAACCTAGCTCCCCCCTGACTGCCTTGGAGCAGTTTTCTCAAGGTTACTGCTTCCTAGGCTTTGAAGTCCCACTAAATAAAATATAATTTTCAACTTTTTGGTTGTGAATACTTTTTAAGTTTACACGGGGAAGGAGAGAATCTTGACCAAATTTGGATAACAAATTTTTTTTTTTTCTGATTGATCAACAGGGACAAGAGGCTTAATCAATTATTAGGCAAATAATTGAAATTTGGAAGGCCTTCCTCTACCTACCTTCTCCTAGGTAATAAGAAGATCACAAGAGTCTGTGTTATTGTTCAGAAGCTCTTGTTGTTGCTGTTGCTCAGTAATGTCTGACTTTTTGCAACCCCATGGACCATAGAAAGCCAAGCTTCCCTGTCTTTTAGCATCTCCGTGAGCTTGCTCAAACTCATGTCCATTGAATCAGTGATGACAGTCAGCCATCTCATCCTCTGTTGTTCCCTTCTCCTGCCTTCAATCTTTCCCATCATCAGGGTTTTTTCTGATGAGTGGGCTCTTTGCATCAGGGTCTGTGTAAAATGCAATGATAGTATATATCTGCTGCTACTGCTGCTGCTAAGTCGCTTCAGTCATGTCCGACTCTGTACGACCCCATAGACGGCAGCCCACCAGGCTCCCCCATTCCTGGGATTCTCTAGCCAAGAACACTTGAGTGGGTTGCCATTTCCTTCTCCAACGCATGAAAGTGAAAAGCTAAAGTGAAGTCACTCAGTCATATCTGACTCTTTGCGACCCCATGGACTGAAGCCTACCAGGCTCCTCTGTCGATGGGATTTTCCAGGCAAGAGTACTGGAGTGGGGTGCCATTGCCTTCTCCAGTATATATCTAGATATGCCTAATTATGCTGGTTAGATATTATCTCCCTGAAATAATTAATATTTTCAACATAATACTTCCAAAAGTAAACTCATCTTTCCTGTAAAACTCCTAGAGTAAAACATAAGCAGAATACTCTTTGACATAAATTTCAGCAATATTTTTAAACTATTTCCTAAAATTAAGGGAATAAAAGCACAAATAAATAAATGGAACCAAATTAAATTAAAAGGCTTTTGCACAGAAAACTAAACCATAAACGAAAAGACAACCTACTGAATGGGAGAAAATATTTGCAAATGACATGACTGATAAGGAATTAGCATCAAACATATATATAAATAGTTCATAAAACATCATCAAAACAACTAACAACCCAATGAAAAAATGGGCAAAAAAAAAGAAGGAATAAATGTATTTTCAAAAATGAAAGGCAAATGACCAGCAGGCACATGACAAAATGCTTAGTATTGCTAGTCATCAGAGAAATGCAAGTCAAAAGTAGAATGAGATATCACTTCACAATTGTCAGAGGCTACCATCCAAAAGGACAGTAACAAATGTTGGTGAGAATATGGAGAAAAGGGAACCTTCATATAGTATTGGTCGGAATATAAATTGGTGCATACACATCTTTATGCATTCATCCATTGATTGACACTTAGATTCCTTCCATACTTTGGCATTTGTAAATAATATTGTTATGGACATTAAGGTCATGTATTTTCTAATTAGATTTTTTTTTTTTTTTAATATCCATGTGTAGAAGTGAAGTGAAGTCATTCAGTCGTGTCTGACTCTTTGCGACCCCACGGACTGTGGCCTACCAAGCTCCTCTGTCCCTGGGATTCTCTGGGCAGGAATACTGGAGTGGGTTGCCATTTCCTTCTCCAGGAGATCTTCCCAACCCAGGGATCTAACCCAGGTCTCTCATATTGCAGGCAGATGCTTAACCATCTGAGACACCAGGGAAGCTAGAATTGCTAATAGTAGTGTTTTTTGTCTTTTCATGTGGTTCTCAAGGCAAGAATGTTGAAGTGGCTTGCCAATCCATTCTCCATTGGACCACATTTTGTGAGGATTCTTCACCATGACCTATCTGTGTTGGGTGGCCGTACAAGGTAAGGCTCATAGCTTCATTGGGTTAGACAAGGCAAAGGAATCAGAAATCAAATTGCTGACATCCATTGGATCATAGAAAAAGCAACAGAATTCCAGAAAATACATTTGCCTCTGTTTATCAACTGCACTAAAGCCTTAGACTGTGTGGATCACAAAAAACTATGGGAAATTCTTAAACACATGGGAATACAAGACCACCTTGCCTGCCTCCTGAGAAACCTGTATTCAGGTCAAGAAGCAACAGTCAGAATTGAACATGGAACAACAGACTGGTTCAAAATTGGGAAAGGAGTATGTCAAGGCTATATATTGTCACACTAATTATTTAACTTATATGCAGAGTACATCATACAATATATTGGGCTGGATGAAGCACAAGCTGGAATGAAGATTGCCAGAAGTATCAATAATCTCAGATATGAAGATGACACCACCCTTATGGCAGAAAATGAAGAAGAACTAAACAGCCTCTTGTTGAAGGTGAAAGAAGAGAGCGAAAAAGCTGACTTAAAATTCAACATCCAAAAAATGAAGATCATAGCATCTGGTCCGATCACTTCATGACAAATGATGAGGAAACAATGGAAATGGTTTAACAGACTTTATTTTCTTGGTCTCCAAAATCAGTGCAGATGGTGACTGCAGCCATGAAATTAAAAGAATCTTGCTCCTTGGAAGAAAAGCTATGACCAACATAGATGGCATATTAAAGAGCAGAGACATTACTTTGCCAACAAAAGTCCATATAGTCAAAGCTATGTTTTTCCCAGTAATCATGTATGGATCTAAGAGGTTGAACACTGAAGAACTGATGCTTTTGAATTATGGTGCTGAAGAAGACCCTTGGGAGTTCCTTGGATTGCAAGAAGGTCAAACCAGTCAATTCTAAAGGAAATAAACCATGAATATTCATTGGATGGTCTGATGCCTGCTGAAGCTCCAATACTTTGGCCACCTGATGTGAAAAGCCAACTCATTAGAAAAGACCCAGATGCTGGGAAAGATTGAAAGCAGGAGGAGGAGGGGACAACAGAAGATGACATGGTTGGATGGCATCACCGTCTCTATGGACATGAGTTTGAGTAAACTTCAGCAGATGGTGAAGGACAGGGAAGCCTGGCGTTCTGCAGTGCATTGGGTTGCAAAGAGTCAGACATGAATGAGTGACTGAAAGTACGAAGGAACAAATAGTAAGTTCTGCTTTTAGGTTTTTTTTTTTTTTTTTTTTTTTTCCGAGTTATCCCACAGTGGTGGGATAACTTTGAATTGCATTTTTCTGATGATAATGTCGGGGAAGTACATAACTTCATTGGTTCTGTCTCACTGCAGCAAAAATTTGAAGCAACGGACAGATCAGTGTTACATCTCTGTATGATTTCCTCAGGTCTGTCTTGCTGCAGGAAAAATTTGAAGTGACAGACAGACCAGTGTTACAGCTTTGTGTTACAGCTCAGTTTTATTTGGCAAGCAAAGGAAAATATATCCTTAAGGCGTGAGGGCAAGCAGACCCAAAAGACTCGAAGTGAAGAGGAATCCCCACTCAATTTTGGCTTCTCTTTTTACGTGATTTTCTCCTCCCCCTGAGCCTGCACTATGTAAATTGGGCTTTCCAGGAGGGCTGTTTGTTTTACCTGAGGTCCTCACTCCAGTCCTCAGACCTTCCTTTGTTCTATTTTCACAGGTTTTTCCCTTCTTTTTCTTTTATCCACTACCATGCTGGACTCCTTTTTCCTATTCTAACTATCTAACAATAAAAAGTGTTTAGCATTTTTTTCAGAAACTTCCATATTGTTTACCATAGTGACTGAACCAATTTATATTCTTATCAACAATTTAGGAAGGTTGCTGTTTCTCCATACCCTTTCCAACATTCATTATTTGTAAACTTTTCAATTATTGTCATTCTGTTGATATCATATGATGCGTCACTATAGTTTTGATTTGCATTTTGCTAATAATTAGTGATGTTGAGCATCTTTTAATGTGCCTATTGTTCATCCGTATGTTTTCTTTGGAGAAATGGTTATTTAGATTTTCTGCCCATTTTTAATTTTTTTTAAATATATAGAGCTGTATGAGCTGCATATATATATATAGAGAGAGAGAGAGACAGACAGAGACAGAGAGAGAGAGATAAATTAATCCCTTGTCAATTGCATAGTTTGCAAATATTTTCTCTCATTCTGTAAGTTGTCTTAAGGGAAGTGGAAAATTTGCTAACACTCAATAGAGTCAAATTAACTTATAAGAAGATACTAAGCATTGCACCTCCCAGGAAGAAAGGAAAATGCTCAGTTTCCTAAATACTTACAGATAAGTATTCCATTTATAAAAATAAAATCTATTTTGTGGTTAATCTGCATTTGACTTAAAATATTTAAATTTTTTCTCATATGTATATTGGCTATTCACATTTCAGTGTATTGATTTGATCCTTTTTCTGAATGGAAAATACATTAAATAGATGGATACATGTATAAACACTTTCCTTCCAAATCTCAATTTAAAATCTTAATTAGAGAGAAATTGTCAGCTACTCTTTACGAATTGATCTAGAAAGAAAGAAAACTTACTATCTCAAAGGACATTTATTGAAATAATATATACTAAGTCAATAACATTACAAGTACATTTCAATTTTTTCTTACATTTCAATTAATTATTAGTTGAATTTCAAAAACAAATCTTTAAAATAGAGATTCCCAGTTTATAAAGAAGGAAATTCAGGATTAAAAAAATGCCAAGCCACTTTCCACAGGTTATATATGTCGACAATGCCAGGATTTCCAGCTCTAAATAATCAAATTCCTTAGTAGTGCATCTAGCTTAAAATGGTGAAATCCAGCTTCATAGATACTTGATAACCTGAAAGTTTTCTAATGTTGTTTAATACTTTTCTTATACAGGGACACTATACAAGTAGCAGAGTAGGACAAAGGAGGACTCCAGGAGAGGAGTCACACGATCAGATTGTCGACTGAAAAAATAGTCTGAAAAAAAATAGACTGAAAGTTGATAGTTGTTTTATTTGATGGGAATTCTTAGGACATCAAGTCCCAGAGACAGTGTCTCAAGTAACCCTGAGAGAACTGCTCCTGAGAGGTGAGGGGAGGAGCCAGGTTATATAGAAGTTCTGCGAAAAAAGGTCAGTTAGCTTGAACATCAAAAGATTATTGTTAAAGAAAACCAGATATCTCAAGTTGAGGGATTTAGTACTTTTCTAGGTATGTGAAGATTCAAGAGTCAGGGCTCCCTGAAATCCTTCCTTTCATATGCATCTCAGCTACCCTTGACCAGTATCCAGTGTTTTTAAACATCCTGACTTCCCTTAGGGCTCACTACAGGGACTGGCTGCAACCTGCTGACTGCTAGAGCAGGGATATTCGTCTCCTTCCTGGGTGCCCTTAGTGCTCAACAGCTCACATTGGAGGGCTGGAATCACTGATGACTATGACATCCTTGTTTACTGATATGGCAGCAAATATTTCATTTCTCAAGAGGAAAGAGGCACCCAATGTATTCATAAGTGTCTTAGTGTCACTGGGCCAGAGTGGAAAGAAGGCTTTTGTAGGTTCAAGATGCCCAGATTTAAGCAATAAAATAATGACTGAATCATTGATCCCTTTACTTTATATACAGTGATTTACAATTTAAATGGTAGCACTCTGCAGTTTCCATAAAACATTTACACAGTGATTTACATAAATATTTGATTTTCTGTCATGATAGTTGACTGCCCTTTGTTTTTGCTCTGCCTTGGGTCTGTTACATTATATTTTTTGAGTGCCCTGACTTTTCAGTGGTGACCACATTATTTTTTAAAACATTTATCAGATAATCAGATTTCCTAAGAAATAATCTCCATTAGTATTATCAACAATCTCTATTCTGCACTGGGCAAATTTAAAGAGTGCCATACCAACCTTTGTGATCCATTCATTATAAACTGAGATAGTACAATGATTCTTGCAAATATTCATGGTGCTAGATTAATTTTTCTGATGGAGTGGATATATGGAAATTTGAAATATCTGAGTGTAAAAGAAACTGCTGTTATCGAAGTTCCTGCATTCCTTTCTGGCCTGACAATGTGGAATCTCTGGATAAGGACAGACATCAATTGCTTTCACTTCCATCTTCAGGCTATAGAATCAGATAGATGCTATCTTTACTTCTAGGAGAGAAAAACTCTAACGATTCTCTGCCATACTGTGTAGTTAAGAACAGAATGAAAGAAAATGAAAAAAGGGAGAGAGGAAGGAAAGAAGGAAATGAAGCAGGAAGGAAAGAAAGAAAGAAGGGAGGGAGGAAAGAAAAAAGAAGAGAGACAAAGGATTTTTAACTTATATATGAGACTCTTATCAAGCTCATTGTTCCTCAGGCACACTGACTTAGGCAAGAGTCACCCTCTATGTGTGGCAGAAGCAAGAATTGCTAAACATCATGCCTTTTGAAACATAAATCAGGAAGCCCCTGAGAAATCCTAAATCATTACCTGACTACACACATAGCTGTAATTAATGACTGTTTGTAAAAGACTCTGAAGATGAAAAGCACCTTAATTGGAGTAACTCTCAATCATGCAGATGGAGAAAATCTAAAATAAATGGAAATATTAGGATGGATGGATTATTTTACTAGAATAATAGGACATTAAATGCAATTTTGTTTCCCCTCTTGGTATTTCATTTGGTGTTTCAAGCTAAAAACAATATGTTATGCATTTTAAATAGAGCTATGTTCATGTCCCATGGGACATAATAAGAAAAAATCTGTAATTGGTCGTTTGGCTCTTACTTCCCTAAAATACCTCCAGTCTAAGCAAGAAACAGAAAATTACTTTGAAAGAAACTTGTAGAAGCAAATATCACTTTGGTGTTTTGCCTCTCCCAAGAGAAGAGAGAAGGAGGAATGTGCTTTCCCATTCTCAAACCTAGGAGAATGGAGATTCTTAAAAAAAATGAATCACTTAAATATTATATATTAATGCATATAGATGGAATCTAGAAAAATGTATATATGAACTTATTTCCAGGGCAGGAGTTGAAATACAGACATAGAGACGGGCCATGTGAATGCACAGGGCTGGGGGGAGGGAAAGTGGGAAGATAGGATGAATTGGGAGATTAGGATTGGCATATATAAATATAAATAAATAAATATATATATTACTGGGTTGAGTCTGGTGGCTCAGCGGTAAAAGAATCAGCCTGCTAATTCAGGAGACATAGATTTGATTCCTGGAGAAGGAAATGGAAACCCACTCCAGTATTCTTTCCTGGGAAATCCCATGGACAGAAGAGCCTGGTGGGCTACAGTCCATGGGTTAGCAAAAGAATCATGACTTAGTGACTAAACAACAACAATATATATGTTGCTATGTGTTAAATAGATAGCTAGTAGGAAGATACTCTACAGTTTATGGAACTTAGTACAATGCTCTGTAATGATCTAGAGGGGTAGGATAATGGTGGAGAGGGAGCAAGGTCCAAGGGGGAGAGGATATGTGCATGCATATAGTTGATTCACTTTGTTGCACAGCAGAAACTAACACAATATTGTCAAGCAATCATACTCAAATAACAAAGAATGATTCAGAAACTGATAACTTCTTTCAAAATAGGAGAAGAGGGTGGATATATTGTGGGCACTTACTGGATGAAAACGAAGAAGAATACCATCTCTCTGTGGTCACCAGGATTGCAAAAACGGCAGGAGGTTGGCAAATATAAATACATACACATATATATTCTCTTTCCACCTCCCATACTCTCAGAGATTTAGGGAATTTTGTGACAACAGAAAGTATCACCTATTTTCCAAGTGAGGTCTGAAGTCAGGAAGGAGTCTAACTAGAGCAAACAGCAATGTTAGGAAAAAAATGAAAAGGCAACAAATTCAGACAAGCTACAGTTTGAATCATTTATCAGGGCAAATACCTTCCAAATTAACTAGCCTAGGTATGTGTTTTTCATGTAACTTATCTACAGAACTAGGTTAGTTTTGTATTTATTCTCAGGACTTTCCCAATTTTGCTTTAAGATACATCCACATTCTTTAATAGCCCTTGAGGTTATTCAGTTCTTAAGTCATGTCTGACTCTGTGATCCCATGGACTGCAGCACACCAGGCTTCAATGTCCTTTACTATCTCCTGGAGTTTGCTCAACCTTATGTCATTGAGTCAGTGATGCCATCGAATCAACTCATCCTCTGTCGTCCCTTTCTCCTCCTCCCCTCAATCTTTCCCAGCATTAGGGTCTTTTCCAATGAGTGGGCTCTTTGCATCATAATCCTTAGTGTTAACACAATCAGTAATATAAGCCTCATCTCATGACTACTACCTGAGGAATTAGTTCCTGAAATAAGTATGTGTCCTATTTCCTTTTTTCCGGACAATGTACACTTATTTTTCAGCAGTTTGTCAAAAGCAAAATAAAAATCTCAATATGTCTTTGCTTAAGCAAGTGAAGATTTATTACTAATAATTGAAAGGACACATTCACAATGACAGCAGACCTATTTCAACAGGTATAATCTCTTCTGTTGGCCTAGCAGACTATCCGGAGAAGGAACTGGCAACCCACGCCAGTATTCTTGCCTGTAGAGTCCCATGGACAGAGGAGCCTGTTGGGCTGCTGTCCATGGGATCACACAGACTCAGACCTGACTGAAGCGACTTAGCAGCAGCAGACTTTCTCACACTCACCAAGGTCACTGCTTCCTGCCAATGCATGGTAGAAGGCATGCTGGAAGGCATTTCAGAGGCTGGCATTGTGATGTACCCAAGATCCATGATTCCATTGTTGACTTCCTGCTGCTTCGCTAGTGTCAATTTTTCAGTTTCTGTGGTATTGGAAAGCTGTCATTTGACCATAAGGATATGCATGTGATAACATTTTCTCCACCAATAGGCAGAGACAGTGAAATCTCATCCTTGTAAAACTACACACAAAATGCAAATTCTAGCCTTTTCTACCAACCCTGTGCCATTAATCTGTATTTCAGGTTAGCATGGAAAGGATCAGATATATAGCACCATGAAATCTGTATAATACTTCATTTAAATTAGAAACTAAGTTTCTTGCCTACAAGAAAATTTGTCACTTATCACTATAAAGTTAAAGACATGTGCCTTTCTTGGTTGTTGTTCAGTCTCGAAGTCATATCCAACTCTTTGCAACCCCACGGACTGCAACAGGCCACACTCCCCTGTCCTTCACTATCTCCCAGAGTTGGCTCAAATTCATGTCCATTGAGTCAGTGGTCCTGTCTAACCATCTCATTTTCTACCACCCCCTTCTCCTTTTGCCTTCAATCTTTCCCAGCATCAAGGTCTTTTTCAATGAGTCAGCTCTTCACATCAGGTGGCCAAAATCTTAAGAGCTTTAGTTTTAGCAACAGTCAGTTCAGTTCAGTCACTAAGTAGTGTCTGACTCTTTGCATCCCCATGGACTTCAGCATTCCAGGCTTCCCTGTCCATCACCAACTCCTGGAGTTTACTCAAACTCATGTCCATTGAGTCAGTGATGTCATCCAACCATCTCATTCTCTGTCGTCCCCTTCTCCTACTTCCTTCAATCTTTCCCAGCCTCAGAGTCTTTTCCATTGAGTCAGTTCTTTGCATCAGGTGGCCAAAGTACTTCCAATGTAACAGTACTTCCAATGAATATTCAATGAATTATTTCTTTTAGGATTGACTGGTTTGATCTCCTTGTTGTCCAAGGGATTCTCATGAGACCTCTTCAGCACCACAATCTTAAAGTGTTAATTCTTCAACACTCATCCTTCTCTATGGTCCCAAATGCACATATGTACATGACTACTGGAAAAATGATAGCTTTGACTCTGCAGACTTTTGTCAGCAAGGTGATGTCTCTGCTTTTTAATATGCTGTCTAGGTTTGTCATAGCTTTCCTTCCAAGGAGAATGTGTCTTTTAATTTCATGGCTGCAGTTACCTTCTGCAGTGATTTTGGAGCCCAAGGGATAAAAATGAAATCTGTCACTGTTTCCTCTTTTTGACCTTTTATTTACCATGAAGTGATGGGACTGGATGCCATGATCTTAATTTTCTGAATGTTGAGTTCAGAAAGAGCCAGCTTCTTCACTCTCCTCTTTAACCCTCATCAAGAGGCTCTTTAGTTCCTCTTCACTTTCTGCCATTAGAATGGTATCATTTGAGGCTGTGGATATTTCTCCTGGCAATCTTGGCTCCAGCTTGTGATTCATCCAGCCTGAAATTTTGCATGACGTACTCTGCATATAAGTTAAATAAGCAAGGTAACAATATGCAGCCTAGTCATACTCCTTTCCCAATTTTGAACCAGGAAGTCCATTGTTCCTTATCCAGTTCTAACTGTTGCTTGACATACATATAGGTTTCTCAGGAGACAGGTAAAATGTTCTGGTATTCCCATGACTTTAAGAATTTTCCATAGTTTGTTGTGATCCACTTCATTTGCCATAGTCAATGAAGCAGAAATAGATGGTTATCTGAAACTTTCTTTCTTCATGGATGTTGTCAATTTGATCTCTGATTCCGCTGCCTCTTTGAAACCCAGCTTGTGCATCTGGAAGTTCTGGTTTAAGTACTGCTGGAGTCTAGCTTGAATGATTTTGAACATAATCTTGCTAGCATGTGAAATTAACACAATTTTATGATAGTATGAACAGCCTTTTGTGTTGTCCTTCTTTGGGACTGGAATGAAAATGGACCTTTTCCAACCCTGTGGTCACTGCTGAGTTTTCCATTTGCCAACATAGTAAATGTAGCACTTTAATTTAGGATTTAATATTTCATTTGAAATTCCATCAGCTCCAATAGCTTTGTTTATCATCATGCTTCCCAAGGCCTATTTGACTTCACACTCCAGGATGTCTGGCTCTGTGTGAGTGACCACACCATCATGGTTATTCAGACCATTAAGACCGTTTTTGTATAGATCTTTTGTGTGCATTTCTAGAAGTATTTAAGTATTGATGAAGTATAGGTTTCTGTGAAATTATACCATTCTTTGCGTGTGTTTATTTAAAATCTTTAAAACAGGCTTTAAAAATAATATTACCTCTGAAGTTGTCATATGCTGGAAAAAAGAGCTTGACCTAATTCCTTTGATAAACTATCTTTATCCTCTGGCAAAATTCTAATATAATATTGTAATTATTAAACATTAATCAGTTTCTCACCATGTTCTATAGTTTCCAATATATTTGAGTGGTATAGTTGTGCAAAACTCCTTTCTGTCCCAGATTCCAGGAGATCCAAATCTGTGATGCTAATTTATATTTTAGCTTATAGTGAAACTAGTATAAATGTTAGACCCAAAGAGAAATGGGTGCATATTTGGGCTTTCTTTTTTAGCCTCAATTTATTCATCAAAAATAGAAAGAAAACTTGACACCCCTCAGAGATTTGTTTTGAAAATTAAATTAATTAAAATATTATGTGTTATATTCTATCTTATATAAAATATGTATTCAATATTAAATCTGCTAAAATCATCTTTATTTTTCCTTTATTTTTACTGTACCTAACATGAAGCCAGATATTTTGATTTATTTAAAGTAAAATTTTAATGAGCTATGTAGGATCTTCTTCTTCTACTTGACTTTTTCAGATAAATTTGAGATAATTTTTTTCAGATAAATTTTTTCCCTTCAAATATTTATTGAGTATCCCTGATGCTCAGTACAGAAATCCTTGATCCTGTAGGCTTTAAAATGATGAATTAGAAATTGATCTATATATTTTTTAATGTCAAAATTCAGTGCAACATATAATGTGTGTCTATACATAATTTGAATACAAAGAAAAAAACAAAAAAGTGCAAAAAATTAGGATACGGAATTATGATTTTGAACTGTGGTGCTGGAGAAGACTCTTGAGATTCCCTTGGACAGCACAGAGACCAAACCAGTCAATCGTAAAGGAAATCACCCCTTAATATTCATTGCAAGGACAGATGTTGAAGCCGAAGCTCCAATACTTTGGCCACTTAATGCAAAGAGTAGAGTCACTGGGAAATATCTTGATGCTGGGAAAGATTGATGGCAAGAGGAAGGAAGCTTCCCAGGTGGCGCTAGTGATAAGGAACCCACCTGCCAATGCAGGAGATAATAAGAGATATGGGTTTGAACCCTGTGTCAGGAATATCCCCTGGAGAAGGGCATGGCAACCCACTTCAATATTTTTGCCTGGAGAATTCCATGGTCAGAGGAACCTGGTGGGCTATGGTCCATAGTGTTGCAAAGAGTCGAACACAACTAAAACATCTAAGGAAAACAAGGCACCAGGACAGCAGATAGCACTTATTGCTTAACTGCAGATCTCCAGGTTTACCCAGAGCCTTTTGAACTTTGTTATATATGGTTAGATTAACACTATATCTGAGTGTGATTCAGGCAATGTAAGAAAGTGACATGGTGAGGTTACCCCATGGCAGAAGTAAAGCAAGTTGCTGAATGCCCATTCTGAAGCACATACCTAGAGAGGGGCATCTGTGTGTCCTTCTGTCACCTGTGAATACCCCAGTGCATGTATGCTCATACCCTTAGGCTCTTCTGTCCATGGGATTCTCCAGGCAAGAATACTGGAGTGGATTACATTGCCTATTCCAGTGGATACCCTAGTATCTCATAGTTAATGTACAGGCAGGCAGTCTTCAATATCAGTTTGTCTGATTCAAAATCTTGATATTCTTAAGACTCTGGAGTAAGTCCTGAGTTTTTCTGTTTCCTTAGGCTAGCTATTTTCCAGAACTCAGTTGGACATCTGCTTTCTCATTTCTGGATTTCAGACCTCTGACTCAGCCTCTTTTAAGAGCCTGGACAATTTAATTGCATATTCCTCCATTTAACTTATCAAATATTTGACAAATATAATGCAAGGTCTCATGTAAATGTATTTGTAAGAGTCTTGTAAAATTACAAAATAGCCATACTTCTCTGATTCAATCCCAGACTCTCATTCATCTGATTATGGAATACATGGAAATTTCTAGTGCACACAGAGCTCAGTAGGAAAAATCTAAGGATTTTAAAATCCAGTGCATCTGTTATGGTGACACTTCTCCATCTGTGAGTAGGACAGAAAGGTGGGGCAGGCATAATCTCAACCCCTGGACCTTGCAGCTTCTTGACAGCTACAGATCTGTTTTGAGTTCTAGGGGCAAAGGAGGGGAAGTGGCTAGGTAGCAGCCTAGTAACATTTCACTTGAGCCATCCAGTTGAAGAATGTTATATGTTTGAGAAACACATGAACACCTAAGGGAGAGGTGGGCTTCTTTACAGCAAAAAAAAATAAAAAATAAAAAAATAAATATATATATATATAAATCTGAAAACACCATGATTCACTCCAGTCATCTCCCTAAGTCCTATTAATCTCTTATTGTTTTAAAAATATGCAGTATTTTCATTGTAAACATCAGATCAATACTGATAATAATGATCCTAATAACAGGAGAAGAATTGGACAAATCACTTGTAATTAGAAGTTTGGTGGTATTAGAAGAAAACGTTTGTGTTTTGAAAAATATATGGATTTCTATGAGGTCCTGTTGATGGGTTTTTAGTTCAGTCCTAATTTAAGTCTTGACTTGGTCCTGATTTAGTCACTTCAATTTAATTTAGCTCATTTCAGCCAGTGTCTGACTCTGTGCAACCCCATAGGCTGCAGCACAACAGGCTTCCCTCTCCATAACCAACTCATAGAGCTCACTTAAACTCATGTCCATAGAGTCGGTGATGCCATCCAACCATCTCATTCTCTGCCTCCCTTTCTCCTCCTGCCTTCAATCATTCCCAGAATTAGGGTCTTTTCTAATGAGTCAGTTATTTGCCTCATGTGGCCAAAGTATTAGAGCTTCAACATTAGTTCTTTTGATGAATATTCAGGATTGATTTCCTTCTGGTTTGATCTCCTTGCTGCCCAAGGGACTCTCAAGATTCTTCTTCAACACCAGAGTTCAAAAGTATCCATTTTTCAGCATTCAGTTTTCTTTATGGTCCAAATCTCACATCCATACACAACTATTGGAGAAACCATAGCCTTGACTAGATGGACCTTTGTTTACAAAGTAATGTCTCTGCATTTTAATATGCTGTCTAGGTTGGTCTTAGCTTTTCTTCCAATAAGGAAGCAACTTTGAATTTCATTGCTGCATTCACCAGCTGTAGTGATTTTGGAGCTCAATAAAATAGAGTCTGTCACCATTTCCATTGTTTCTCCATCTATTTGCTATGAAGTCGTGGGACCAGATGCCATGATCTTTGTTTTTTGAATGTTGAACATTGCGCCAGCTTGTTCACTCTCCTCATTCGCTTTCATCAAGAGGCTCTTGGTTCCTCTTTGCTTTCTGCCATAAATGTGGCATCATCTGCATATATGAATTTATATTATTCCCAGAAATCTTGATTCCAGCTTGTGCTTCCTCCAGCCCAGCATTTCGCATGATGTACTCTGCATATAATTTAAATGTGCAAGGTGACAATAGCCTTGATGGACTTCTTTCCTGATTTGGAACCAGTACATTGTTTCATGTCTGGTTCTAACTGCTGCTTCTTGACCTGCATGCAGTTCTCTCAGGAGGCAGGTAAGGTGGTCTGGTAGTCCCATCTCTTGGAGAATTTTCTACAATTTGTTGTGATCCACACAACGCTTTGGCATAGTCATTGAAGCAGAAGTAGATGTTTTTCTGGAATTCTCTTTATTTTTCTAGGATCCAAAGGATGTTAGCACTCTGACCTCTTGTTCCTCTGCCTTTTCTAAATCCACCTTGAACATATGACATTTCACAGTTTGCATATTGTTAAAGCCAGGGTGGCAACTTTTCAGCATTATTTTGCTAGTTGGTGAGATGAGTGACATTGTGCAATAGTTTGAATATTTTTTGTATTGCCTTTCTTTGGGATTGAAGTGAAAACTGACCTTTCCAGTCCTGTGGCCATTGCTGTGTTTTCCAAATTTGCTGGCCTACTGAGTGCAGCACTTTCACACCATCATATTTTAGGATTTGAAATAGCTCAGCTGGGATTCCATTACTTCTACTAGCTTTGTTTGTAGTGATGCTTCCTAAAGCCCATTTGACTTTCCATTCCATGATGTCTGGCTCTAATTGAGTGATCACACCATTGTGGTGATCTTTGTTGTATAGTTCGGTGTATTCTTGCCACCTCTTTTAATGTCTTCTACTTCTGGTAGGTTCATACAGTTTCTGTCCTTTATTGTGCCTATCTTTGCATTGAATGTTCCCTTGGTATCCCTAATTTTCTTGAAGAGATCTCTAGTCTTTCCCATTCTATTGTTTTACTCTATTTCTTTGCATTGATCATGTAGGAAGCCTTTCTTATCTCTCCTTGCTATTCTTTGCAACTCTGCACTCGGGTGGATATATCTTTCCTATTCTCCTTTGCCTTTAGCTTTTCTTCTTTTCTCAGCTCTTTGTAAGCCCTCCGCAGACAACCATTTTGCCTTTTTGCATTCCATTTTCTTAAGAATAGTTTTGATCACCACATCCTGTACAATGTCACAAACCTCCATCCATAGTTCTTCAGTCACTCTTTCGATCAGATCTAACCCCTGGAATCTATTTGTCACTTTTATAATATAATCATAAACAGACTGGTTCCAAATAGGAAACGGAGTGTGTCAAGGCTGTATATTGTCACCCTGCTTATTTAACTTATATGCAGAGTACATCATGAGAAATGCTGGGTTGGAAGAAACACAAGCTGGGATCAAGATTGCCAGGAGAAATCTCAATCACCTCAGATATGCAGATGACACCACTCACGGTAGAAAGTGAAGAGGGACTAAAAAGCCTCTTGATGAAAGTGAAAGAGGAGAGTGAAAAAGCTGGCTTAAAGCTCAGCATTCAGAAAATGAAGATCATGGCATCCGGTCTCATCACTTCATGGGAAATAGATGAGGAAACAGTGGAAACAGTGTCAGACTTTATTTTTTGGGGGCTCCAAAATCACTGCAGATGGTGACTGCAGCCATGAAATTAAAAGACGCTTACTCCTTGGAAGAAAAGTTATGACCAACCTAGACAGCATATTCAAAAGTAGAGACATTACTTTGCCGACTAAGGTCTGTCTAATCAAGGCTATGGTTTTTCCAATGGTCATGTATGGATGTGAGAGTTGGACTGTGAAGAAGGCTGAGCACCAAAGAATTGATGCTTTTGAAGTGTGGTGTTGGAGAAGACTCTTGAAAGTCCCTTGGACTGCAAGGAGATCCAACCAGTCCATCCTGAAGGAGATCAGCCCTGGGATTTCTTTGGAAGGAATAATGCTAAAGCTGAAACTCCAGTACTTTGGCCACCTCATGCGAAGAGTTGACTCATTGGAAAAGACTCTGATGCTGGGAGGGATTGGGGGCAGGAGGAGAAGGGGACGACAGAGGATGAGATGGCTGTATGCCATCACAGACTTGATGGAGGTGAATCTGAGTGAACTCTGGGAGCTGGTGATGGACAGGGAGGCTGGTGTGCTGCAATTCATGGGGTAGCAAAGAGTCGGACACGACTGAGCAACTGAACCGAACTGAAGGGATTTGATTTAGGTCATACCTGAATGTTCTAGTGGTTTTTCCCTACTTTCTTCAATTTAAGTCTGAAGTTGGCAATAAGAAGTTCATGATCTTATCCATGGTCAGCTCACAGTCTTGTCTCTGCTGATTGTATAGAGCTTGCCCATCTTCAGCTTCAAAGAATACAATCAACCTGATTTCAGTATTGACCATCTAGTGATGTCCAAGTGTAGAATCGTCTCTTGTGTTGTTGGAAGACGGTGTTTGCTATGACCAGTGTGTTCTCTTTGTGAAACTCTGTTGGCCTTTGTCCTGCTTCATTTTGTACTCCAAGACCACTCTTGTCTATTACTCCAGGTATCTCTTGACTTCCTACTTTTGCATTCCAGTCTCCCATGATGGAAAGGACATATTTTTTGGTGTTAGTTTTAGAAGGTCTTGTAGGTTTTCAAAGAACCACTCAACTTCAGCTTCTTTGGCGTTAGTGGTTGGGACATAGACTTGGATTATTGTGATGACAAATGGTTTACCTTTGAAACAGACAGATTATTCTGTCATTTTGAAATTGCACCTGAGAACTGCATTTCAGACTCTTTTGTTGACTATGTGTTCAGTTTAGTTAAGCAACCCTTAACCCTTAATGGGATGGAATTTACTCACTGAATAGTGCCATTTCCCAATCCAAAGGATAATGGTCTAAAATGACAAGTGTTGCTGACTTTAGCATTTCAATGGACAATAATAGGAGTCTCTTTCCCTTCCCCTTACTCTTTCCTTCAGTTGACTGTTGACCATGCCAGTTTCTCTTCCCCTCTTTTCTTTCCATTCCTTTCCATTCCCCAAACCCCACAAGAAAGGCTCTTTGGGGGAAAGAACGCCAAATATATTGACTGAAAATTTAGGTATTTTCACAGTAAATATACTTCGAGATTACTTTAACTACCATTTTTGGCAGTTTGTATTTTAATATGGCTAATAAAGAAATGATTACCCAAACATTCACTTTCAATGATTCCCTGACCTAGAGTTGTGAAAGAAGGATCTAGAATCCTTCTAGAAGAAGGATCTAGGATCCCAGAGGCTAAATGCCCTTTTATTGGCTTAAAGTCCCATACACATCCAGGGACCTAAGAGAAAGGAGAGGTATCCAGTAGGAACTGTGTGTCAGATGTGAGCATGCAGGTGATTTGGCATGCAGATTCATGTATGTGCGTGGGAGATATGAGTATGTGTGTGTACATGCAATTGGGTTCTATGTATGTGTATATGCATGTGGGTGGAGAGGAGAGGCAAATATGTTGGTGCGTGAGTGTGTGTGTGTTATACATGCATATGTGTTTGCTTTGGAGGTAAGAAATTTTAGGAAAATAAAGGTATGTAAATTAGGCATTGATTAACAAAAACATCATCATTATTATATACTGCACTCAAATTTCAAAATTGTGTAATTTTGTTGAAATCATAGATATGGGCCCTCATATTTTTTAAAACAGATGATACAGGTACCCATTAAAATAGATGGAATATGATTGCCCATGTGAGACTGTTTTGCATTTTACAAAACATGTTAAGAATGCTTTGCTATTACTATTTTTCCTGTTATCCTCATGTATAGATGCATCTTCTCTAATATGCAAATCAAATATAATAAAACAAAGTACCATGAAACAGCTAACTTCAGAAGTCCTCTTAAATTTGGCTCTGCCTTAACCTTTCTTTCACTTCATGCCAGACAAACATTTCAACTCAATATAAAATAAATTAACTTTAGGTTTACCAAATTTTGGGTTAAGAATGAATGTATAATCTATCTCAACAATTGTGCAATTAGCATGTTAGAGGATAAGAATGTATCTCAGCCTCTACTCCATCTTAATGCAGGAACACTGCCTGAATTTGAATCCCATCCCCACCACATAATAACTTTTGTGCAAATTACTTAATACTTCTTGCCTAATTTTTGCCATTTGTATTTGAGGAATCATAATTATTTTCTAGAATTTTACAAAGGATGAAAAATTTAATACATGAAACTATTAAGAATGTTGCTGTTTAGTCATCAAGGCATACCAGACTCTTCGTGACCCAAGGGACTGTAGCCCACCAGGTTCCTCTGTCCATGGGATTTCTCAGACGAGAATATTGGAGTGGGTTGCCATTGCCCCCTCTAGGGGATCTTCTCATGCAGTGATCAAACCTAAGTCTCCTGCATCTCTTGTATTGGCAGGCAGATTCTTTACTGCTGAGCCACCTAGGAATCCCAACTATTAAGAATAGCGTATGGTAAATAATCCATTCTCAGTAATATTTAGATTGTTACCAGTATTAGCATGATAGTCATATAATAGCAAGCTTTATAAATGCTATATTATAAAGATCATCCCATAATATGCATGCATTTTATTCTTAAAAAGTAAAGGTAGCAATTATAAACAAGAAGAGAGGAGAAATCCACTTGGATGGAAAAAAGAAGTTTGCAAAAAGATTGAATATAATAAAATGACATGTGTGTAAAAAGTTCCTGGTTAGAATGATGCAAATAGAGTACAGGGCAAGGATTGAACACAGGCACAAATTAAAATCATACTGATGCATTAGCCCTGATTATGAAAATTTAAAGCTACATATCTATCATACTCTCTGAATTATAAACTTCTTAATAGTAAAAACCATGTTTTCTATACTTGTTAACTCCTTGGTCTCTCTACTTTATAATCAATATTCCTAGAATAGTACCACGAATTTAAGAACCAGCCCCAAGTCCTTAAATTATTGAAGGGGGAATTAAGGTCCTGGTTTCCAGCTGTTGCTTTGGGCTTTCTAGGACACATCTGTCAAGTATATCTGTCTAATGGCAGATGCATCTGGAACTTCTTTGCATCAGTCTCTTTGGTCATGCCCATTTAAGAGTTCTTCAGATTTTCCAAGCTGGTTCAATGTCTAAATATTTATGTATATAGATAATTTTGCTCATTTTTTTTTCTCTCTGAAGTTTTAGCTTCACAAATTGCAGGCAGGCTAAATCTATAAGAAATTGATGGGGAAATTAGGAGGGCAGCCAGAACTTAATATGGTGTTAAGGATGAGAGAGCCCAAGGAAACAGGATGAGTTGATTGTAAAAATAAATAAAGTACCTCAAGTGGTGTTTATAGAAGCAGTCATAAGAGTGTTTAATGAGCTCCAGGAAAACAATCTGATATAGAGGAAAGAGCAAATCAAGTCTCCAAGTGTGGCATATACACCTAAGGATTAGCAAAGACATCTTGCCTTCACTTTCCTTAGGAGAAGTCTCAGCGATTTAACATGTCAGAGGGATTTTTAATGGCACACTATTGCAGATTTAATTAATTTTTCCATCTATATGCAAGCACTCAATTAAAGCTTTACCTCCTCCCCATATGCTCTAAGATTTGCTAGTTACATTTCAATTTAATGCATTGTTTCAGTAGTAGACGGTTAGGAGAGTTTTCATTTACAAATGAGGTCAAGATACAGTAGTACTCTTTTAGAAGTCTGACTTGCTTAACAGAGAGGGGAAGGACACAACACCTATTGGGTTATTGCTTCTCAATCAGAGGTCATTTTGCCCCTCTTCCTCAAAGGACATTTGGCAATGCCTAGGGACATTTCTGCTGTTACTATTTGTATGATGCTACTGAGATCAAGTGGGAAGAGGTAGGGATGCTGCTAAATATCCTACAGTGCACAGTACAGAGTCCCATAAGTTAGCTGAAACAAAATCTGAACAGTGCTGAGACCAAGAAACCTGTGTTAAGTGAAACACATGTGTAATATTTCATTATATGAAGCATTTGTTTTGTACTGAATAGACCGCATTTTTTCCTGGCTGTGTACATTTGATAGCTATTAAAAAAAAAAAAAACAACAAACACGGTTTCAATGGAAAATGAATGCTATATTTAAGTTAAACATATATAGCTTTCTTTCTATAAATATATGCAGTGTATATGCATGTGTACTCAGTCATGTATGACACTTTGTGACCCCATGGACTGTAGCCTGCCAGGCTCTTCTGTCCATGGAATTTTCCAGGCAAGGGTACTGGAGTGGGTTGCCGTTTCCTTCTATAGGGGGTCTTCCTGAACCAGGGATGGAACTCAGGTCTCCTGCATTGCGAGTGGATTCTTTACTGACTGAACCAGCAGGGAAGCCCTATATAACACACATACATAATAATTGTAAGTTATATAAATAAGCCCTTTTGTGCATAAATCTTGTTTTTTAATCAAATTCAAGAGATGATTTAACAATAACAAAGTTCATTTATCTTGTAAGGTGAAATCCACAAAAAGTATAACATAAAAATAATCAAATATCATCATATCATTTACCAGTTAATAGTGTATAATCTTACTCAGAGACTCAGACAGAATTGGAGTTCTTTCAAGTTTTCTGCTACAAGAATGAGCAGTTATTTCAGCAGCCCTAAACTAAAACAAACATATACATCATTCAAATTAATCTAAATAAAGACACACAGATTAACACAATACTGATCCTAAGTTTCTACAAGTGACTGACCTTAGAATGTCCCAATGAAAAATGATGTTCTTTGAAACGAGTTTAGTGTAAACCTAACTCTGTTTTTATCTCAAAAGACCACAAAATGGACTCTTTGATGACCGATAAAATAGTAGACTAAGAGCTTTTCTTTAGTTGAGACTTGCCAGGATATGCATATATGTCAGTTTTCTGAAATGTATTACCTGTAAAATTGCAATAAATTGATAGCTATCATTCATTAAGAGGTTAATCATTGAACTAAGAATGAACCAAACCTGTTGGGGAATAAAATATTTTTGTGGGGTTATCAATGCTGATGTTCAACATTTATTTTTAGTTTTCCCTTCTGGACACATGTTTAGATCCCACTTCCTGATGCCGTAAAACTAGTTATGGCCAATAATTTTTCAGCAGAAGTAACGGTCATCAATTCTGAGACCTTTATTTTCGGCATAAAATTTATCAGAGCTCTACTTTTCTCTGCCAAGGCCATTGGTACTATTCTAGATAGCTAGTGATCCATCAGCCTGAGTCCCAGAGTAAGGGCAGTGAACAAGGCAACTGATTTTAAATGGAATTATTTTTAGAATATTTTTCTTCCATTTTCTGAGAAGGCAGATATTTTGGTAAAACTATAATTTGTGCTTATGTGGAAGGCAGATAATGTACTGTGGTTGAGAGAATAATAGGTCCCAAAATGTGTCCAGGTTCTAATCCCTGGAAACCAGGAATATATGACCTCACACAGCAAAAATAATTTTGCAAACATGACCAAGATTTTTAGGATGGAGAGATTACCTGGGTAATTCCAGTGTAATCACAAAGACCCTATAGAAGGAAAACAGGCAGCTCAGAATTAGAACATATGATGAGGGATACTGAGGTCAGAGTGGTGCAGGTAGGTATTACAAGTCAAGAAAGGCAGGCAGGCCCTAGAAATTAGAAAATTCAAGGAAAAAGAGTCTTTCTTAACACATCCAGAGCAACACAACTCAGCCCCATAAAACCAGTTTTGGATTTCTGACTTCCATAAATGTGAGGTAATATATTTGTATAGTCTATATCTATATGCTTTGTATTTTCCTATATAAGATTCTAAGAATGAGGACACATGATCCAGAGACATGGATACAGAAAGTAGTTTTCAGAATCATGATATATATCTATAAACCAAAAAAGCAGATCAAGATGAAACATATTGAAGTCCACACATGATAGATTTTTATTGAGTGTCATAATAAAAACAGTTGGGATAAGTGAGAGGCTAAGGAAACAGATGTAATATACTACCATTTCTAGGCAATAACACATGCTCCCAAGATACCCTGTGGCCTTAAGAAAGGGTTTTATATATGTGTGTGTGTTTGTGTTAGTCAGTCAGTCATGTTCAACTCTTTGCCGCACCATAGACTGTAGCCCACCAGACTCTTCTGTCCATGGAATTCTCCAGGCAAAAATACTGGAATGGGTTGCCATTTCCTCCTCCAGGGGATCTTCCCAACCCAGGTATCAAACCTTTCTCTCTCTGTATATATATATATATATATATATATATATATGCTGCTGCTAACTTGCCTCAGTCATGTCTGACTCTGTGCAACCCCATAGACAGCAGCCCACAAGGCTCCTCTGTCCATGGGATTCTCTAGGCAAGAATACTGGAGTGGATTGCCATTTCCTTCTCCAATGCATGAGTGCTTGCTAAATCGCTTCAGTCATGTCTGACTCTGTGCGACCCTATGGACAGCAGCCCACCAGGCTCCTCTCTCCACGGGATTCTCTAGGCAAGAATACTGGAGTGGGTTGTCACTTCCATCTCCATACACACATATATATTTCCCTATCCCTGTAAGAGGAAATGCAATCCACTCCAGTATTTTTGCCTGCAGAATTTCATGGACAGAGGAGCTGCTGGGCTGCAGGCCACAGGGTCACAAAGAACTGGACATGACTGAGTGACTAACAACAAAGCGCACACATTATGCATATATATATATATATATAATACACATATATGTAACATATATAAAACAAATTATTATCTTTATTGGATGATACAGAATAGACTTAGTAATCTTTTAGTAGTGTTGGTCTGGCTTTGATATAGCCTTAAACACAATATTTTAGAATAATACTATGCATTTGGTTAAGCCAGTAAAGAACATGGTTTAAAATGTTTAGAGTTTTGACAGTTATGAGCAATAATCCACCCAGGTATGCTGGTGCTGAGATATGGCACTCATGTTCAAGTTTCATCTTTCAAAGTCTATAACTACGTGGCTCATCGTCAGTGCCTAATACATATTAGAAGGACAAAAAGGCTGACTTATTGGACTAGAGAGATGTGCGTAATCACTTGGGTTCAGCATATGCTTTTCCCTACCAGATCATTGCTAATTGCAGGTTGAAAGCTGCATTTTTTTTTTTTTAAAGCAGATATATTAGGTTCTATCTGGCTTCTTTGCTATGATGTTCACTCTGTGGTTCCTTCTGCTCAGCAAATAGTATGTATGGCCTGAATGCTGTGGTTTGAACGTTTGTATACCTCCAGAATTCATATTTTGTAATTTGATCCCCAGATGTGATGGTATTGGTAGGTGGGGCATTTGGAGGTGCTTAATTTATGAGGGTAGAACCTTCATGAATGGAACGGTGCTTCTCAAAAGGGGCTCCTGTGAGCTCCCTAACCCCCTTCCACCATGTGAGAACACAGCAAAAAGGTGTCATCTAAGAACCAGAAAAGAGTCCCTCACAAGATACTGAACCTACTGGCACCATGATCTTGGACTTTCAGCTTCCAAAATTATAAGAAATAACTTTCTATAATTATAATCTGAGGTATTTTGTTACAGCAGCCTACAAGAACTAAGACAGCACACATTGAGAACAAAACTCAAACTGTTGAGTAGATAGGTCCCTCTGATTTTCTGATTTTCCTTAATTAAAAGTGGACTATTCTGTTGTCAGGCCTCCCAGGTGGCTCTAGTGGTAAAGAACCCACCTGCCAATGCAGGAGACGTAAGAGACACAGGTTTGATCCTTAGGTTGGGAAGATCCCCTGGAGGAGGGCACAGCAACACACTCAAGTATTCCTGCCTGGAGAATCCCATGGACAGAGGAACCCAGCAGGATACAATTCATAGGGTCACACAGAGTTGAACACGACTGAGTTAGTACACATGCATTCTGTTGTCACTGAACACCAAATAGGGTTGTGAGGCCAGCCTATGCTTTAGTTTCCAGTAATATTAGAGATTATACTCCTGAGTATAAGATATGGACAGAGATCATTTTTGCCAGAAATTTTTGATCAATAGGATGGTCACTGTTAGTTGTTAGAAGGATTATTTTCCATAGCACAGTCATGACTTAGGACAAGATACACAAAGATTTTAATGGAAATGATGATGCTTTAACATGGGGATTGTCCAGCTACAATCAGAATCCAGTGCTATTTGGTACTAGAATGCTTCTGATGAGCTATCTCTTTTAGTTTACATGGTTAAATTGTATTCATTATTTATATGTTAGGTTAAAATTAGCCTCCTCAGTCAAGTTTTCTTTAAATCTCTGAGAAGTGGTCAGGAACTTAGCTATATAGTTTAATGGCACTTATCACTTTGGCATGTGTGTGTGTGTGTGTGTGTGTGTGTGCATGTGTGTGTGTGTGTGTGTGTGTGTGAACACCTAAGAAATGTAGTTCAGTCTCTTTTTAGTGACAATATAATAACTTGGTCTAAGGTCCAGTCTCCTTCATTTTAAGTCATTATAGACTGTGCCTGTGTGGATTCCCATCCTACTCTAACCTGTCAGGAGTAAACTCACGAACCAGATCAGAACCATCAGAACATTTAGATCATCGTAGCCATAGTCAGATGGCTGAGAGATAACATGTGAATCAAGAGAAGTAATAATAATATTAAAGAAAAACCTTGTGATACCTTCTTAAATGATCTTGAAAGAAGCCAGATGAAATTATGAGTAATATTAACCTAAGGCCCAAGAAATGCTACAATCATTTTATATACATAATGAAGAGGAAAAAAAAAAAAGAAGCAGGAGATAGAGAAAAGAATATAAACTTTTAAGTATCTAGATCTATTTAAGGTTCTTGTACATTTTCCAGGGAAATAAGTGGACAAATTATTTCCCAATTTTTTGTCTTAAACTGAGTTAGACTTCAGTCATTCACTATCAAAATAATACCACTTTTTATGCTGAGCACACAAATAAATGGTAATCTAGAAACCATTTATTTTTTAAATTGATTTATTTATTTTAATTAGAGGCTAATTACTTTACAATATTGTGGTGGTTTTTGCCATATATTTCAAACATGCTGTTTAGGGAATGTTCTAGTCAGATTTGGCTGCTACAACAAAATACCATTCACTGGGTTGCTTAAACAAGAGACATTTATTTCTCCTGGTTCTGAAGGCTGAATTTCTAAAATCAGGCTGCAAATATGGTTGGATTCCAGCAATAGGTCTCTTTCTGGCTTGTCAATGGCCACCTTCTTGCTGAGCCTTCACTTGTATGGAGAGACAGAGCAAACACACTGGTGTCTTCTTTTATAACAGCCCCAATCCCATCATGAGAGCCCTGCCTTTATGACCTAAACCTAATTACATCTCAACATCCTCATCTCAAATTTCATCATGTTAGAGGTTAGGGCTTCAATATATGAATTTTGGAGGCATTCAATTACATCCATCCTAGTGAGTAACTGGGGGATTCCCAGGTGGTGCAGTGGTAAAGAATCCATCTGCTCACACAGGTGTAAGAGACAAGGGTTCGATCCCTGGGTTGGGAAGATCCCCTGGAATAGGAAATGGCAACCAGCTCCAGTATTCTTGCCTGGAGAATTCCATGGACAAAGGAGCCTGGTGAGATACAGTCTATGGGGTCACAAAGACGTGGATGTGACTGAGCGTACACACACAGTGAGTAATGATTAAATGACTGAACTAAACGATTTATAATATTTATAGCAGTTGTTTGAGAATACAAGTTATTATTCTGGCCATATTTCTGAAATCAACTTTGTAATGATGATTACAGTCACTTTATTTGGGTTTCTATTATTATATTATTGTTATAGCCTACCCTTTGTTCAAAAGTACAGTTATTAGAATCAAGGCTGAAGGATAGAGACTAATAAAGTGTTCAATGTCTACAATGACTGGTTAAAATATGAAACAAGGAAGTTTCTGAGTTCTGGTGAGTAGTTGGCAAATATTCATCAGATTTTTGGAGCATAAATTAATGGTTTTCACATGCCATATGAGAATACTGACATATTCCATCTCTTTTGGACTTCTCTTTATCAAGTAGACAAATGACTTTTGGCAAGGATTATTTCTTCAGAAAGTGTAAACAGTGTAACAGTCCAATGCTATTATGTGGGCATGTGTGCTAAGCAGCTTCAGTGTACTGAAGTAGGCTGTAATCTACAACCAATTAATTTTCTATATCTGACTCCTTGTGATACCATGTACTATGGAATTGTGGGTTCCTCTGTCCAACTATGTGGGTATGATATATTGAAGCTTTATAATTAATGGCTTATGTAAAATATATTTGTGTGGATGAAAGAATTTCCTGAAGAATAGCACACTAAGAAATGCTCAACTTCATCATAACTTGAAGCAAATGATACAAGTATCTGCAGAAGCAAATATGAGAGAGAGGGGTAGGTGGATTCCTGGTGAAAGGAATCAGAATTTCTGATCATTGCAAAATCCTTGTGGTTCTGTAACACTTGCAAATTGCAGATAAACCTCAGGCTCATCAAGGCTACCAGTCACTGAAATTTCTACTGTAATGTAGAAAATAATCGATCTCAATTGTTTCTGCTCTCTAAGGGAATCAATACAGAAAATGAACTAATACCATCTATATTATTCTAGTCCTTAATTTATTTATATTTCTATTCAAACACAATAATTCTTATGGCAGATAGGGATATGACAGACATTTTCCATAGGCTAACATGTTACCTCTCTGAATGAGTTAAGCAAGCCAAAATATTAGGAAAGCAAATCCCCAAGTAAATCTCATTTCATCCTCCCCTTTCAAAATATTCTTCACTATAGAACAGAGCCTGAGGTTATAGAGCAACCAATTAATTTTTTATTGTTCTGATCTACTTTCTGAAGCTAAGAATGCTGAAGTGTTTTGACAAGAGAACACCATAAGCTCTCCCTTACTCTTCTAAAAGCATCCGCACACTGATTTGGCACATGCCTGTTGGTCTAAGTTTTACATAGAGTTTCTGGGTTCCCAGACAAAATGGACTGATATGCATACAAAGTTCAAAGCCATGAATTTAGCATTAGAAAATCAAGGCAAATTGGAAGTGGTCAAACAGGAGATAGCAAGAGTGAACATTGACATTTTAGAAATCAGCAAACTAAAATGGACTGGAATGAGTGAATTTAACACAGATGACCATTATTTCTATTATTGTGGGCAAGAATCCCTTAGAAAAAATGGAGTAGCCATCATAGTCAACAAAAGAGTCCAAAATGCAGTATTGGATGCTATCTCAAAAACGACAGAATGATCTCTGTACGTTTCCAAGTCCAACCATTTAATATCACAGTAATACAAGTGTATGCCCCGACCAAGAACACTGAAGAAGCTGAAGTTGAATGGTTCTATGAAGACCTACAAGACCTTCTAGAATCAACACCTTAAAAAGATGTCCTTTTCATCAAAGGGGAATGGAATACAAAAGTAGGAAGTCAAGAAACACTTGAAGTAACAGGAAAATGTGGCCTTGGAGTACAGAATGAAGCAGGGCAAAGGTTAAAGGAATTTTGCCAAGAGAATGCGCTGGTCATAGTAAACACTGTCTTCCAACAACACAAGAGAAGACTCTACACATGGACATCACCAGATGGTCAATACTGAAATCTTACTGATTATATTCTTTGCAGCCAAAGATGGAGAAGCTTCATACAGTTAGCAAAAACAAGACCGGGAGCTGACTATGGCTCAGATCATGAACTCCTTATTGCCAAATTCAGACTTAAATTGAAGAAAGTAGGGAAAATGACTAGATCATTCAGGTATGACCTAAATCAAATCCCTTATGATTCTACAGTGGCAGTAAGAAACAGATTCAAGAGATTTGATCTGATAGACAAAGTGTCTGATGAACTATGAACAGAGGTTTTTGACATTGTGCAGGAGACAGGGATCAAGACCATCCCAAAGGAAAAAATATGCCAAAAGCCAAACTGTCTTTCTGAAGAGGTCTTGCAAACAGCTGTGAAAAGAAGAGAAACAAAAAGCAAAGGAGAAAAAGAAAAATACATCCATTTGAATTCAGAGTTTCAAAGAATAGCAAGGAGAGATAAGAAAGCCTTCCTTAGTGATCAGTGCAAAGAGAGAGAAAAACAATAGAATGGGAAAGACTAGTGATCTCCAAGAAAATTAGAGATACCAAGGGAACATTTCATGCAAAGATGGGCAAAATAAAGGACAGAAATAGTACGGACCTAACAGAAGCAGAAGACATTAAGAAGAGGTGGCAAGAATACACGGAAGAACTGTACAAAATAGATCTTTGTGGACCTGATAATCATGATAGTATGATCACTCACCTAGAGCCAGACATCCTGGAAGGTGAAGTCAAGTGGACTTTAGGAAGCATCACTACAAATGGAGCTCATGGAGGTGATGGAATTCCAGTTGAGCTATTTCAAATCCTAAAAGATGATGCTGTGAAGGTGCTACACTTAATATGCCAACAAATTTGGAAACCTCAGCAGTGGCCACAGGACTGGAGAAGTTCAGTTTTCATTCCAATCCCAAAGAAAGACAATGCCAAGGAATGCTCAAACTACTGCATGATTACAATCAACTCACACACTGGTAAAGTTATGCTCAAAATTCTCCAAGCCAGGCTTCAATACTGTGTGAACCATGAAATTCTAGATGTTCAAACTGATTTTAGAAAAGGCAGAAGAACCATAGGTCAAATTGCCAACATCCACTGGATTATCAAAAAAGCAAGAGAGTTACAGAGAACATTTATTTCTGCTTTATTAACTATGCCAAAGCCTTTGACTGTGTGGATCACAAAAAACTATGGAAAATTCTGAAAGAGATGACCTGCATCTTGAGAAATCTGTATGCAGGTCAGGAAGCAACAATTAGAACTGGACATGGAATAACAAACTGGTTCACATGGGAAAGCAGTGTGTCAAGGCTGTATATTGTCACCCTGCTTTTTTAACTTCTATGCAGAGTACATCATGAGAAATGCTGGGCTGGAGGAAGCACAAGCTGGAATCAAGATTGCAGGAGAAATATCAATAACTTCAGATATGCAGATGATACCACCCTTATGGCAGAAAGTGAAGAACTAAAGAGCATCTTGATGAAAGTGAAAGAGGAGAGTGAAAAAGTTGGCTTAAATCTCAACATATAGAAAATGAAGGTCATGTCGTCTGGTCCCATTACTTCATGACAAATAGATGGGGAAACAGTGGAAATAATGGCACTTTCTTTTTTGGGGCTCCAAAATCATTGCAGATGGTGACTGCAGCTATGAAATTAAAAGATGTTTATTCCTTGGAAGCAAAGTTATGACCAAACCTAGATAGCATGTTATCAAGCAGAGACATTACTTTGCCAGCAAAGAACTGTCTCAGTTCAGACAGTTCAGTCATGTCTGACTTCTTGCAACCCCATGAATCGCAGCATACCAGTCCTCCCTGTCCATCACCATCTCCCGGAGTTGACTCAGACTCACGTCCATCAAGTCCGTGATGCCATCCAGCCATCTCATCCTCTGTCATCCCCTTCTCCTCCTGCCCCCAATCCCTCCCAGCATCAGAGTCTTTTCCAATGAGTCAACACTTCGCATGAGGTGGCCAAAGTACTGGAGTTTCAGCTTTAGCATTATTCCTTCCAAAGAAATTCCAGGGCTGATCTCCTTCAGAATGGACTGGTTGGATCTCCTTGCAGTCCAAGGGAACCTCAAGAGTCTTCTCCAACACCACACTTCAAAAGCATCAATTCTTTGGCGCTCAGCCTTCTTCACAGTCCAACTCTCACATCCATACATGACCACAGGAAAAACCATAGCCTTGACTAGACAGACCTTATGCGGCAAAGTAATGTCTCTACTTTTGAATATACTATCTAGGTGGGTCATAAGTTTTCTTCCAAGGAGTAAGCGTCTTTTAATTTCATGGCTGCAGTCACCATCTGCAGTGATTTTGGAGCCCCCCAAAATAAAGTCTGACACTGTTTCCACTGTTTCCTCATCTATTTCCCATGAAGTGATGGGACCAGATGCCATGATCTTCGTTTTCTGAATGCTGAGCATCAAGCCAAATTTTTCACTCTCCTCTCACTTTCATCAAGATGCTTTTTAGTTTCTCTTCACTTTCTGCCATAAGAGCGGTGTCATCTGCATATCTGGGGTTATTGATATTTCTCCTGCAATCTTGATTCCAGCTTGTGTTTCTTCCAACCCAGTGTTTCTCATGATGTATTCTGCATATAAGTAAAATAAGCAGGGTGACAATATACAGCCTTGATGTACTCCTTTTCCTATTTGGAACCAGTCTGTTGTTCCATGTCCAGTTCTAACTGTTGCTTCCTGACCTGCATACAGATTTCTCAAGAGGCAGGTCAGGTGGTCTGGTATTCCCATCTCTTTCAGAATTTTCCAAAGTTTATTGTGATCCACACAGTCAAAGGCTTTGGCAAGTCAATAAAGCAGAAATTGACGTATTTCTCAAAATCTCTTCTTTTTCCGTGATCCAGCGGATGTTGGCAATTTAATCTCTGGTTTCTCTGCCTTTTCTAAAACCAGCTTCAACATCAGGGAGTTCACGGTTCACGTATTGCTGAAGCCTGGCTTGGAGAATTTTGAGCATTACTTTAATAGCATGTGAGATGAGTGCAATTGTGCAGTAGTTTGAGCATTCTTTGGCATTGCCTTTCTTTGGAATTGGAATGAAAACTGACCTTTTACAGTCCTGTGGCCACTGCTGAGTTTTCCAAATTTGCTGGCATAAGGAGTGCAGCACTTTCACAGCATCATCTTTCAGGTTTGAAATAGCTCTACTGGAATTCCATCACCTCCACCAGCTTTATTCATAATGATGCTTTCTAAGGCCCACTTGACTTCACATTCCAAGATGTCTGGCTCTAGATGAGTGATCACATCATCATGATTATCTGGGTTATGAAGATCTTTTTTGTACAGTTCTTCTGTGTATTCTTGCCACCTCTTCTTAATATCTTCTGCTTCTGTTAGGTTCATACTATTTCTCTCCTTTACTGAGCCCATCTTTGCATAAAATATTCCCTTGGTATCTCTAATTTTCTTGAAGAGATCTCTAGTCTTTCCCATTCGTTCTTTTCCTCTATTTCTTTGCATGGATCACAGAAGAAAGCTTTCTTATCTCTCTTTGCTATTCTTTGTAACTCTGCATTCAGATGCTTATATCTTTCCTTTTCTCTTTTGCTTTTTGCCTCTCTTCTTTTCACAGCTATTTGTAAGGCCTCCCCAGACAGCCATTTTGCTTTTTTGCATTTCTTTTCCATGGGGATGGTCTTGATCCCTGTCTCCTGTACAATGTCATGAACCTCATTCCATAGTTCATCAGGCACTCTATCTATCAGATCTAGACCCTTAAATCTATTTCTCACTTTCACTGTATAATCATAAGGGATTTGATTTATGTCATACCTGAATGGTCTAGCGGTTTTCCCTACTTTCTTTAATTTAAGTCTGACTTTGGCAATAAGGAGTTCATGATCTGTCTATCAAGGCTATATTTTTCCAGTAGTCATGTATGGATGTGAGATTTGGACTATAAAGAAAACTGAACACCAAAGAATTGATCCTTTTAAACTGTGGTGTTGGAGAAGACTCTTGAGAGTCCCTTGGACTGCAAGAAGTTCCAACTTGTCCACCCTAAAGAAAATCTGTCCTGAATATTCATTGGAAGGACTGATGCTGAAGCTGAAACTCCATACTTTGGCCACCTGATATGAAGAACTGACTCATTGGAATAGACCCTGATGCTGGGAAAGATTGAAGGCAGGAGGAGATGGGGATGACAGAGGATGTGATGTTTGGATGGTGTTACTGACTCAATGGACATGAGTTTGAGCAAACTCCAGGAGTTGGTGATTGGCAGGGAGGCCTGGCATGCTACAGCCCAGGGTTTTGCAAATATCAGACACAACTGAGTGACTGAACTGAATTCTTATAGGAATAAATATAAGCAAATACTCTCAAATGAAGTGTAGTCACTCACCTCATCATTCCAGCTGGTTGTCATTGTATGGTTGATGGAATATTAATCCAACTCTACTTTTTATAAAATATTTATTGTCTAAGAAATTAACCTGAAGTAATTTTGAAGTCGTAAAGAATCAGATTCCAGTTTTAGCATTAAATGCCAGTCATTCAAATTCTTCCCTGATGCCTCAGTGGTAAAGAATTTGCCTGCAATGCAGGAGATGCAAGTTCAATTCCCTGAGTCAGAAAGATCCACTGGAGAATGAAATAGCAATGCACTCCAGTATTCTTGAATGGGCAAACACATGGACAGAGGACCCTGGTGGGTTACAGCCATGGGGTCTCAAAAGAGTTGGGTGTGACAAGAATAACAACCAGTCATTTATATACATACATGACTTAGACAAGTTTTTTTGAGGTAGAATTTCTTAAAATTCAGCCTCTAGAGGCTGTGTTCTCTATTATCACATTTAAATGTCCATTTTTTGCATATGATAAATTATGTATCCATAGAAATTATATCAAACACAAACAGAATAAAATGTCATATATATGCTAAAATCACACATTACTGAGCAATATTTTCCACCAAAAAAACCTTCTAGATATTCTTAATTTTAAGCAATGTTAGTCTGACTGGATAATTTATAGCAAAATCATATCACAAAGTAGTGGGCAAATGAACAAGAAAAAAAAGAGTGGAATATCTGTATATTGCAGTGAGGTACATTCAGAATATACTGCTGGATAAAAAATCAATGTATATAAAATATGTCTGGAAGACTAAAATTTACCCCAAAGTGAAGTATTTTTATATTTAAATTTATTAAACATGTTTTTATTATACAAGCATTTTATACATAAAACAAAATATTACCAACAAGAGAATGAAGGGATAGATGAAAATCCTATATTTAGAAGCTAGATTTCTTAGAATATATTTGTTTTGTAGATTTGTCTTTGTAACCACAGAACTATTTTGCAAAGCTTTAACACACAATTAAATTCAAGATAATAATATAAATAAATGATGAGTGATTTGACACCAATGTGTATTGCTAGTTTTTAGCTATAATTGATGTGTTCCTTGAAGAAATGGCTCATTCTTAGTTCTGGGAAAAAAAATACATAACATAAGCTGAGAATCTCTTGTGATAATAGAAAAGAAAAAATTACCAAAGACTATTAAGATCATGTTTAATATTCAGGTGATACTATAAAGAAACATCTATTGGAAAACTAAGGGATACTTAGACATCACTTAGGGCAATGGCAACAATGAACTGAATCACATAAGTTATGCTCACTTCCATAGACATATAATTATATTGATAACTCACATACAATTGCACAAACCACTGTAAGACACCAGTGAATCAATTCATCATTATGAAAATTACAAATAAATAATCAATTATTTATAATATATCCCAAAGTAAGTTTTTAATCTTGTGAGTTTCTACTGAATATAGGGGACTCAAGTTTCCCTCTTGATAGCATGTTGCACAAAGAAAAAGAACTAAATTTTGACACCTAGCAAAGAAGGTAACTCTAAAAGAAGGGTTGGGGGAATAAAATACCCCACTGAGAATTGAGTACTCATAATAACAAGCCAGCCTAAGAACACATTTGTGAGATTTTTATGCTGTCCATATCACTGGGAAAACCTTATATTATAAAGTATAGTCCTAGGTTAGAATGAGAAGCTGGCAAAACTAAAACTCCAGCAGGTCTTTTAAACCAGGCCATAAAATAAGCCACACAAATAAAATTTTAAGAAAAAGTAGCACCTCATAGTCAAACATTTAAAAATAAAAGAGGGAAATAGGAACAGGAATTGAGAGATAGATAAAATAGACAAAATCAGATATTCAACAGTCCAGAGGTTAAAATTTACTATTGAAGATTGTGAGATAAGTAAGCCCACACTTCAGCTGCTGAAAGAATTTTACTCTCTTTACAACTCTACTGGGAGATGACAACTGCAAAATTGAACTTGTTTTTCCTGGACCCTCCCCTATGCAATTTTTCGCTTTACTGAGTTTGACCTGTATTGTTTCATTGTAATAAACTATAACAATGAATACAACAGCTTTTCTGAGTTCTTCTAGAAAATTATAGACCTTGAGTGTGGTGTCAGGGACTACCAAAACATTGAGGCAAAAAAGCATAAATGTGGCATCAAGAGAAAATGGAATGGTTAAATTCTGATTTCTCTGCATGGGAAAGGGAACAACTTGCTATGCAGGATATAAGATTGATTTAGAACCTGACATGAAAAATGTATAAACTTGGGAGGAAATAATGATACTTCTATATAATAGGATAAGTCAAGTAGGACAAAGATCAGGTGGAAGCCAAAGTAGCATTAACAGAGTTCTTTACATTTCTGTTTCTGTAAGAGTTGCTTTTATTTACCAGACATAACTTTATCCCCACAAAGATGTTTTCTGATGTGGAAAAACAAAAAAGTAACTAAATAAATACGATGAGATTTTCAACTCTAGTACTAAGATCCACAGAATGTTTTAGAAAGGAGACTGTGGGGTTACTACATCCATCTTTGGCATCTGCTCTACCCACATCAAGCTCAAATGTATGGCTTTCAGTTCAGTTCAGTTCAGTCGCTCAGTTGTGTCCGACTCTTTGTGACCCCATGAATTGCAGCACGCCAGGCCTCCTTGTCCATCACCAGCTCCCGGAGTTCACTCAGACTCACGTCCATCAAGTCAGTGATGCCATCCAGCCATCTCATCCTCGGTCGTCCCCTTCTCCTCCTGCCCCCAATCCCTCCCAGCATCAAAATCTTTTCCGATAAGTCAACTCTTCGCATGAGGTGGCCAAAGTACTGGACTTTCAGCTTTAGCATCATTCCCTCCAAAGAAATCCCAGGGCTGATCTCCTTCAGAATGGACTGGTTGGATCTCCTTGCAGTGCAAGGGACTCTCAAGAGTTTTCTCCAACACCACATTTCAAAAGCATCAATTCTTTGGTGCTGAGCTTTCTTCACAGTCCAACTCTCACATCCATACATGACCACTGGAAAAACCACAGCCTTGGCTAGACGGACCTTTGTTAGCAAAGAAATGTTTCTGCTTTTCAATATGCTATCTAGGTAGGTCATAACTTTTCTTCCAAGGAGTAAGCGTCTTTTAATTTCATGGCTGCAGTCACCATCTGCAGTGATTTTAGATCCATTAAAATATGTCCATATATTTCTGCACCAACTCCATTATCATCTATAGAAGTTTTATACAGAATTTTAAGCTTTTACTTAGTTTCAATTTTCCCATATTTATAATGGAGATAACAATACTATGTTATGATTCTATTTTAATACATAATGTTATTTAATGATTATATGGGGTTTTTGTAAATTTCCAGTGAGATGATGCTTGTAAATCATTTAGCATGGTAACTAAAGAGGTGTAAATACAGATTATGTAATAAGTATACTTCTGAGTATTTTAAGTATTGTTAGTATAGTTAGAGAAGGAGACGGGAACCCACTCCAGTATTCTTGCCTGGAGAATCGCTTTGGACAGAGGAGCCTGGAGGGCTATAATCCATGCGGTCACGAACAGTCAAACACGACTGAGCAACTTCATTTTCCTTCTTTCTTTATTCTTTCTATTAGTATAGTGGCAGTGAGTGCTTTGTAATCACTAGATCATCTTAGGCCTATAAGGGATAGCTGTTCACAGTACAATATTAATAAGATAGAAGATCATAGGGCCTTCCATGTTAGCCAGAAAGTCAATTATTATGGTTCTTTCTATCCTAAGCATCCAGGCATCTAACTTTATAGCAGTTAATTGATTGCTTTGTAATTCTGTTCTAGAGACAAACAGAGAAACACAAGGAACCCAGTTACACTTTATTCATAGATATGGAGATTTGAGTCCACAGCAAAAAGTAAACAAAGGTCAGAACACACCAGGAGTAAAACACATTCCCAAACTAGCTAAAGGCTAATCTGCTCAAGACATTCGTTAGTCATTCCCAATAAGGTATGCTGCCCTGACCCCTAAATGAGGAGTTAAAACAGAGAATGTGTCATTCCAGACAGAGACTTGGAGACCCAGTGCTCCCAAGGGACTCAGAATTGAATAAAAAGGCCAGGAACAGAGATAAGTTCAGTCTGCACAGTGAATCGCCCTACAAAAGGTGGTCAATTATTTCTGGAGTTAGCAGAAACTTTTACTGCTCAAATAACTGCTGAATCCTAAACCAAAGCCTTTTTATTATTTGCCATTATAATTACTTTTATTAGAACTGTAGATAAAATAAAAGGCTAAAAACAAAGAAATTATTATCATTATTGCATTCATCCATCCAGAGGTGGTTTAGTTTGTAAGCTATTAAAAAAGAACAATTGTAGAATAGATCCTATAAAAGACACTAATTTGAAGAAGAAATGGCTTAAGGTGCTATGTAAACAAGCAATAACCTAATGATATGTAAATGCTTCTAGGAATCCTCCATAAATAGGTGGACACCTGGAAGGCAGAGGAGCAGATCAAGACGTAAAAGTCAAATATCCTCTTATCTTTATGATATGTGAGGATTTCTACTCAGGGACCATTTGCCAAGCCTACCCATTATTTACTTCTAAATTTAATTTAATTTTTAATGCATAAGTGAATTTTAAGTCTTTTCCTGGTTTAATGATTCTTAAATAATATAGAAATCTGTTAAGAGTAGGGAAAAGGGTCGCAATTAAGTTTTCATTGGATAAGACTTAAATAGTGATTATTTTTTCAATAGTGACTGTGTGCCAAATGCTGATTGCAGGAGCAATATATATTAATATATTCAGGGAGAATAATAGGAAAAACAGGAAAGAGGAAAGGAGTACTGAAATATAAGTTTGGAAATTAACTGAGATAATCTTTTCATCCCAAAATATTTCCTAAGAAAAGTTAAAATTCAGCTGAAATGTTAAATCTTTATGTTGTACACCTAAAAGTTACAAAATGTCCTATGTCCATTACATCTCAACATTGTATCTTAATAGAGCTGAAAAAAATCAGTTGAAAAGGAGAGCTTCTAAGTATTGTGAGTAGCTGTAGTTTAGTAAGTAAGTGAAGTCGCTCAGTCTATCCGACTCTTTGGGACCCCGTGGACTGCAGCCTACCAGGCTCCTCCATCCATGAGATTCTCCAGGCAAAAATACTGGAGTGGGTTGCCATTGCCTTCTCAGCTGTAGTTTGCTATACTGATAATAAACAGATCAGACCATCCCACTATTATTTGAATCGAGGTATGTTGATCAAACAAAGAAATAAGAATGTGTATCAGGAGATTCAAAAAGTCTGATGGCAATGAATATACAACTGAAAACACCCACCCCAGAAAAGTTAGGCTAGGAAAATATATTAATAAAAAATTTATGCTGTTATACTGACAGTCGTGTTCAGTTCAGTTCAGCTAAGTCATGTCCAACTCATTGTGACCCCATGGACTGCAGCACACTAGGCCTCTCCATCCATAACCAACTCCCAGAGTTTACTCAAATTCATGTCCATTGAGTCAGTGATGCCATCCAACCTTCACATCTTCTGTCGTCCCCTTCTCCTCCTGCCTTCAATCTTTCCCAGTATCAGGGTCTTTTCGAATGAGTCAGGACATGACTGAAGCAACTTAGCAGCAGCAACAGCAGCCAAAGTATTGGAGCTTCAGTTTCAACATCGGTCCTTCCAATGAATACTTAGGACTGATTTCCTTTAGGACAAACTGGGTGGATCTCCTTGCAGTCCAAGGAACTCTCAAGTGTCTTCTCCAACACCACAGTTCAAAAGCGTAAATTATTCAGTGCTTAGCTTTCTTTACAGATCAACTCTCACATCTATACATGACTACTAGAAAAACCATAGCCTTGACTAGACAGACTTTTGTTTGGCAAAGTAACACCTCTGCATTTTAATATGCTGTCTAGGTTGTGTTACTAGCTGTGTAACTGACTCCAAATTATCAGGAAATGATTATGATGTTTGATGATGATGATGATGATGATGCTATTTTCAAAATAGCCAATATTTGTGTCATACTAACAAATATTAATATTTATTCTATTTATTTATATTAACTCTAATAAAAGAGGTAACTATAAAATAATTTTGGAGCATAGAGAATCTGAGAAGTGTAAAGAAATATTGAGTTTTATACCAGTTTTGCTATGGGTTTGTTTAGTAACCTTGCAAAAGAACACTTATTTTGCTCATTTTAAGGCAACAGTTCTGGATCCCAAAATATGAAAAAATTTTTCTTGAACATTTATTGCTTTGGCATTTAATCATTCCTAAATTCATCAGTCCATGAATTGTGTACTTTCAGATGTTCAAGCTGGATTTAGAAAAAGGCAGAGGAATAGTATAGCCACTTTGAAGAACAGTGTGGAGATTCCTTAAAAAATTGCAAACAGAACTACTTTATGACCCAGCAATCCCACTGCTGGGCATACACACCGAGGAAACCAGAATTGAAAGAGACACATGTACCCCAATGTTCATCGCAGCACTGTTTATAATAGCCAGGACATGGAAACAACCTAGATGTCCATCAGCAGATGAATGGATAAGAAAGCTGTGGTACATATACACAATGGAGTATTACTCAGCCGTTAAAAAGAATTCATTTGAATCTGTTCTGATGAGATGGATGAAACTGGAGCCAATTATACAGAGTGAAGTAAGCCAGAAAGAAAAACACCAATACAGTATACTAACACATATATATGGAATTTAGGAAGATGGCAATGACGACCCTGTATGCAAGACAGCAAAATAGACACAGATGTGTATAATGGACTTTTGGACTCAGAGGGAGAAGGTGAGGGTGGGATGATTTGGGAGAATGGCATTGTAACATGTATACTATCATGTAAGAATCAAATCGCCAGTCTATGTCCGACGCAGGATATAGCATGCTTGGGGCGGTGCATGGTGATGACCCAGAGAGATGTTATGGGGAGGGAGGTGGGAGGGGGGTTCATGTTTGGGAACGCATTTATACCCGTGGTGGATTCATGTCAATGTATGGCAAAACCAATACAGTATTGTAAAGTAAAATAAAGTAAAAAAAAAAAAAAATGCAGAGGAACCAGAGATCAAATTGCCAACATCCGTTGCATCATCAAAAAAGAAAGACAATTCCAGAAAAAAAAAATCTACTTCTGCTTTGTTGACTATCTCAAAGAATTTGACTGTGTGGATCACAACAAACTGTGGAAAATTCTGAAAGAGATGAGAATACCAGACCACCTGACCTGCCTCTTGAGAAACCTATATGCAGGTCAGGAAGCAACAGTTAGAACTGGACATGGAAAAACAGACTGGTTCCAAATCAGGAATGGAGTACCTCATGGCTGCATATTGTCACCCTGCTTATTTAATGTATATGCAGAGTACATCATGAGAAATACTGGACTGGACAAGCACAAGCTAGAATCAAGATTGCTGGAAGAAATATCAATAACCTCAGACATGAAGATAACACCACCCATAAGGCAGAAAGCGAAGAAGAACTAAAGAACCTCTTGATGAAAGTGAAAGAGGAGAATGAAAAAGTTGGCTAAAAACTCGACATTCAGAAAACTAAGAACATGCATCTGGTCCCATCACTTCATGGCAAAAAATGGGGAAAAAATGGAAGCAGTGGCAAAATTTATTTTGGGGGGGCTCCAATATCACTGCAGATGGTGAATGCAGCCATGAAGTTAAAAGATGCTTGCTCCTTGGAAGAAAATTTAAGACCAACCTAGGCAGCATATTGAAAAGCAGAAGGTCCATCTAGTCAAAGCTTTGGTTTTTCCAGTAGTCATATATGAATGTGAGAGTTGGACTATAATGAAAGCTGAGCACTCAAAAATAGACACTTTTGAACTGTGGTTTTGAAGAAGACTCTTGAGAGTCCCTTGGACTGCAAGGAAATCCAACCAGTCCATCCTAAAGGAAATCAGTCCTGAATATTTATTGAATAACTGATGCTGAAGTTGAAACTCCAGCACTTTGGCCACCTGATATTAAGAACTGACTCATTTGAAAAGACCCTGATGCTGGGAAAGATTGAAGGTGGGAGGAGAAGAGGGCGAAAGAGGATGAGATGGTTGGATGGCATCACTGACTCAATGGACATGAGTTTGAGTAAACCCTGGGAGTTGGTGTTGGACAGGGAAGCCTGGTATGCTGCAGTCCATGGGGTTTCAAAGAGTCGGACACGATTGAGTGACTGAACTGAACTGAACTGAATTCCTACATTTGGAGTTGCCATGTAGAGATAAAAAATAGTTCACAGAGATTTGTGTGTGTGTGTGTTTGTGTGTGTATGCATGCACATGGGTGCATATGTACCTTTTCTTTTGCTCTGAGATGGTAATCCCCTATATATACATATATATGTGTGTGTGTATATATATATATATATATATATGTTTAATTCCAAATTTTGAACAAATATTTAAAAGTTAATTTTACAATAAGGCAATTAACTTTTTTTTAATTTTTATTTTTACTTTATTTTACTTTACAATACTGTATTGGTTTGGCCATACATCGACATGAATCCACCATGGGTGTACCGCAGTGGAAGAGAATCTGCAGAAAGGAGTTAACCCTGATCCCCGAATCCCTGAATCCCTGATGGCCTTTTTTTCACCCAGCCATGATTACAGCACACAGCACAGTCAGAGGAATATGCTTGGGCTTAGTCGCACAGTTGTGTCCGACTGTCTGCAACCCCTTGGAATGTAGCACACCATGCTCCTCTGTTCATGGCATTCTCCAGTCTATTGTTCCATGTCCAGTTCTAACAACTACTTTTTGACATGCATAAAGATTTTTCAGATGGCAGGTCAGGTGTTCTGGTATTCCTATCTCTTTAAGAACTGCATTTGTTCAAATTAGAGATCTGCTAATTATTATATGAAGTTAAGTTAGTTACTTTGCCTATTAATTGCTCAGTTCCTCATTCTTAAATGAAGCAGATGCCCATTATTCAACCCAGCAATCCCACTCCTAGGTAATATATTAAGAGAAATGAAAACATATGTCTAAATAACTCTATATTAATCAAAAATATCTGACACAGATAATTATTATCCCTTTATTTGTAATCATCAAAAAGCAACCCAAAATGTGCATTAATTTGTAGACAAACTGTGGTATATACATACTATAGAGTACTACTCAAGAATAAAGATGAATTGGTATTTGTAATAATGTGGATTAATCTTAAATGCATTATGCAGTATGAAAACTGACAAAATAAAAGACCACATTTTAAAATCTCATTTATATAGTATATTGGATTCCAAGGTGGCACAGTGGTAAAAAAATCCATCTGCCAATGCAGGAGACACAAGAGATATGTGTTGGATCCCTGGGTCAGGAAGACTCCCTGGAGTCGGAAATGGCAACCAACTTGAGTATTCCTTCCTAGAAAATTCCATGGACAGAGGAACCTGGCAGGCTGTAGTCTATGGGACCACAAAGAGTCGGACATGACTGAGCAACTGAGCACACACACATATAGTATTATGAAAAGATAAAAGTATGAGGACATAATACATACCAGTAGTTATCATGGGTTATGAATAAAGAGAGGGTATGAACTCCAAAAGGGCCTGAGGGAACTTTTGGAGAGTAATGGACCTGTTGATTGGCATGTGATCATATAATTGAATGCATGTATCTAAGTTTATAGGAATACATATTAGCAAAAGGTGACTTTATAAGTTATATCTCAAAGTTATATCACATAATTCAGTTCAGTTCAGTTCAGTCACTCAGTTGTGTCCAACTCTTTGCGACCCCATGAATCGCAGCATGCCAGGCCTCCCTGTCCATCACCAACACCTGGAGTTCACTCAGACTCACGTACATCGAGTCAGTGATGCTATCCAGCCATCTCGTCCTGTCATCCCCTTCTCCTCCTGCCCCCAATCCCTCCCAGCATCAGAGTCTTTTCCAATGAGTCAACGCTTCCCATGAGGTGGCCATAGTACTGGAGATTCAGCTTCAGCATCATTCCCTCCAAAGAAATTCCAGGGCTGATCTCCTTCAGAATGGACTGGTTGGATCTCCTTGCACTCCAAGGGACTCTCAAGAGTCTTCTCCAACACCACAGTTCAAAAGCATCAGTTCTTCAGCACTCAGCTTTCTTCACAGTCCAACTTTCACATTCATACATGACCACTGGAAAAACCATAGCCTTGACTAGATGGACCTTTGTTGGCAAAGTAATGTCTCTACTTATAAGTTATATCTCAAAACACTTAATTAAAGGGGCATGATAAAGGTACATACTTCATCAGGTGGTTGTGAAAATTAAGAAAGATAGTGTATATAAAACATAGGGTTTGACATTTTAAGCACTCAACAAATCCTAGCTATCATTATGGCCTTAAACCCAATTCTTCATAATTGTAAATGGTGAAATTTTTATTAAAAATTATTTCAAGTAAAAAAGTAACATTTTAATAGCCTTTTAAGAAAATAGTAGGTTTTTTGGTTTAATAATAGTTTGGTTTATAGTAAGGCCCACCTGTTTCTATCATATTAAAAATAACTGCCATACTCTCAGGGCTGTGTTTTCAAGATAGATTCATGTACTGAGGCTGTCCATGAGTTTTTGTGCCAAATGAAATCTAGACACAAATAAACCTAAAATGAGAAGGAAATCTTCTGACTTTTCAGAGGTGTCCAGCCTTTCTTCCAGAGTCCCCCAGCCTCTCATTCAGAGGCCAGGATCAGGACACCTATCCCACTTCCCCAGGGCCTTGCACTCTTTTGTCTCTACCTTCTCAGCACCTTCTCTTGGCTCTTTCCTTCCATATCTCAGTCTTCATATCCACCAAGCTCTGCAAGAGTTTTGATTTGTTAAACCTATCAAATCATTCCATCTCCTTTACATAGTGCCTGGATCAGAGGTGGGTATAACCTGATACTCCCCTGGCCATAGGTAAGGAGCAGAGTAGAGTGGAGAATAGCACCGTAGTTGTTTAATAGTTGTGGGAAGAGACCTCTCTATCTCTTTCTATCTCACCTATAGGTGTGATAATGTGCAGACAGATCCTGAAAGTACCACCACGTGGGAGGCCTGCCATGAGACAAAAGCCAACCAGACTACAACCTCTATCATTTCAGTAACCAATAAATTATCCATGTTGTTTAAGCCATTTGGAGTCAAATCCTTTGCTGACAAAGAAAATCACTTCAGTCAATATATTTCCCATTAATATTCCAGTTTTACAAGTCCAATAAGGTTAACAATGGTTTGGAGCTCAACTAATCTGATTATATATACATTAAGTCCTTAGTGACATGTAATAAGAGATTCTCAAATACACATACACATTTTAGTATACAATTTAGAAATCTTAGAGTGTTTTGTTCAATGAAAATTACACAAAGGGGGTAGGTCTTATAAACATGTTTTGTTTTTTTTATGGACATTTTTTGAAAAATCTACATAAATACTGTCTTACAAAAATTTTCTTTGTTATCTAAATTTCAAAATAGTGAAATACATCTGTAGTTCTCTACCTCTGCTTTCTAACAACAAATGGATGTAGTATAGATTAAAAATGTACAACTTCTTTGGCTTATAAAAATTAATAAAGCTACTTAAAATTTGGGCAAGGATGTCTGGATTAATGCAGAGACTGTGAGCTAATTTCATTAATATTTTTTTAAACTCTGAAAACAAAATGACTACTAAAGCTTCAAAAAGAGTATATCAGACACCTAGCACCAATCCCAGTTCTTTTTAAAGGGAAACAAAAATTGAGAGGAGTTATCTTCATGAGTGAAAATAAAATAAGCTACTTACTATACACTAGTGTCCTAGGATTTTCCAGAACTAGCATTTACTGTTTGTTTGTTTATATTATATCTGTGGGTTGAAGAAAAATGTACAACCTAACAGTCATGTGTTTTATCTAGTGACCTTACTGAGGACTATAGCCCAGGAAATAGCCTCTCAACTCTGAGGAAGTGATATGAAGGGGTAAAGGAAGATCCAGAATATATCAGAGTTTTGGGTACATATATATATATGTAGTTGAATGTCAAAAGATTACTGCTATTCACAAAAAAACAGAAATTTCAAGTTATGATTTTAGTGCTTTTGTATGTATGGGAAGAAGCAAGAGTCTGGGCTCACTGAAATTATTCGTTAGATGTGCATTTTAACCATCTAAGGATAGTACCCAAAGCACAGAATTCTTCCTGTTTTTCTGCATTTTGAATTTTACTATTGGGATGCACTGTTGGGGGTGCATGGGGCAGCTACAGTTTCCACAGGTTAATAGAGGGAAAGGTTCACTTTTCACTGGTTTGCTAGGCAACATTCCCTTTCCACACAGCTATTTCAAACACAAAGTCATACATTTTGTCATTCCTGGATTTTCAGCAAGATAACTGTATCTACGAAACTTTCTTCCCCTTTATCTAATTATACTTGAAATATCATAATTTTTCCCAATTTATATGAATATTCTTTCTTTAGGAATTGAAAATACCCTATGAAATAGTTAGCACTTCACTTTGTTACTGGTAGTTGAAACTTAGTCCTGAGAAACTTAATCTACCAGTTCTTTCAATACAGCTTTAAGAGTAGTAATTGAGAATAAGTGAAGATAATGAATAAAATAAACACTACAACTAGAATATTCCATGTCAAACTGACTCAATCCTTCTTTGTTTCCAACATATACCCTGGTAAGTATCATATCACAACTTTTTATTATAGGATTTTCCCTCCTCTCTTATTATCAAAATAGCCAGTAAGAGTCTAACATGACTCTCAGTTTAAGAGAAAGGAAAAGACAAATTGTGCCCCTATGTTAAAGATATGCCCAAGGCCACATAGGAAGAAACAGAACAGAAAATGAATAGTATTTGCCTGATTGGCATATAATCAACTCCTAGATGGTGAGGTATAGACAGAACCATAAAGAAGATCATACAAAAAAGATCAGCTGTCCAGCAGTGTCCCTAGGGCCCAACTACATGGGTTCATAGCAGGGTCATCCATGTGCTGTCCTGGGATATTAGGACATAACATCTCTGCCTATTTCTGCACCTGAAAACAGAAAAGGCACATGATTGTGAGGAAAACTAGGTAACACATATAAATGACATGACATAGTACTTAGGATGCAGAAAGCACACAATACACATTAGCTATTATTATCACTATTATTGTTATTATTAGTCATTATTACTGAAAGACTTGAAAATTAAAACATGAGCTGAACTGGATGTACCCTGTCTTACCCCCTCCCTGTTGTGGACTGAATTTCCCTGATAAAATTTATATTTTCAAACTCAAACTTCAGCATAACTGTATTTGTAGATGAGGCCTCTATGCCTGCTAATGTAGGAGACATGAGATGCAGGTTTGATCCCTGGGTTGGGAAGATCCCTGGAGAAGGAAATAGCAACCCACTCCAGTATTCGTGCCTGGAGAATCGCATGGACAGAAGACCTTGGCAGACTAGAGTCCATGGGATCGCAAAGAATTGAACATGACTGAGGCAACCATAGTCAAGGCTATGGTTTTTCCAGTGGTCATGTATGGATGTGAGAGTTGGACTGTGAAGAAAGCTGAGCGCTGAAGAATTGCTGCTTTTGAACTATGGTGTTGGAGAAGACTCTTGAGAGTCCCTTGGACTGCAAGGAGATCCAACCAGTCCATTCTAAAGGAGATCAGCCCTGGGTGTTCTTTGGAAAGAATGATGCTAAAGCTGAAACTCCAGTACTTTGGCCACCTCATGCGAAGAGTTGACTCATTGGAAAAGACTCTGATGCTTGAATGGATTGGGGACAGGAGGAGAAGGGGATGATAGAGGATGAGATGGCTGGATGGCAAGCTGACTCGATGGACGTGAGTTTGAGTGAACTCCTGGTAATGGACAGGGAGGCCTGGCGTGCTGCGATTCATGGGGTCTTAAAGAGTCGGACACGACTGAGCGACTGAACTGAACTGAACTGAACTGAACTGAAGCAACTTAGCACACATGCACATGGAGCTAGTTAAGATCCAGTGAGATCACAAGGGTGGGGCCCTGATATATGAAAAGAAGGAGACTACAGAGATCTCTCTTTCTGAGCACAGAGAGAGAAGGTCCTATCATGGCTCAGTAAGAAAAATGCTTTTCAGTAAGCTAGGAAGAGAGACGTCACTAGAAAGAAACCCAGTCAGCAACTTGATCTTGGACTTCCAGGCTCCAAAACTGTGAGAAAATAAATTTCTCAATGCCATTTCTGCCATTTAAGTCTGTGTATTTTGTTATGGCAACCAAGTAGACTAAGACACTACCCATTCTTTTTCTTTATTATCTTATTTAAATTTTCACTGGAATGTAGTTTCTTTACAATGTTGTGTTAGTTCTGCTGTACAGCAAAGTGAATCAGCTATATCAAGTGAAGGACAGGGAAGCTTGGCATGTTGTGGTCCATAGGAACATAGAGTCGGACGTGATTTAGTGATGGAACACATACACATATCCCCTTTTTGGATTTTCTTCCCATTTAAATCACCACAGAGCCTTGAGTAGAGTTTGCTGTGCTATACAGTAGGTTCTCACTAGTTGTCTATTTTATATATAGTAGTTTAGAGTAAGGTAAGTAAAGTTGCTCAGTTGTGTCCGACTGTTTGCGACCCAATGGACTGTAGCCGATCAGGCTCCTCCGTCCATGGGATTTTCCAGGCAAGAGTGCTGGAGTGGATTGCCATTTCCTTCTCCAGGGATATAGTAGTTTAGATCAATCTTAGTCTCACACGTCATCATGATATACATGTTTGTTCTGTTTCTGCTTTGCAAATAGGTTCATCTGTACCATTTTTCTAGATCACAAATGTGTTAATATACAATATTTGTTTTTCTCTTTCAGACTTCACTTGAATGGACCTTGACACTACCCATTTTTGCCCCATCACTTCAGAGACTGGAATGTTTAACAGCTTCTTTCCACCACTCTATGAGGGAAAAGTCACTGACAAAACCCTGCTATCAGTTTTTGTCTTAGACCAGGACTGGAAGACTTTTTTTGAAAAGGGCCTGGATAGTATGTTACACTTTGCAGGACATGTGGTGACTGTTATCACAACTCAGCTCTGCCATTACAATGTGAAAGCCATCACAGATGATACAAACACTCTGAATGGGACTGCGTTCTGATAAAATTTTATTTATAGACATTGACATTAAAATTTCACAAAAGTTGAATATGTCACAAAATATGCTTTATTTTTTTTCAGTTATTTAAAAATGGGAAAAAGCCACATTCTTAGCTTGCTAGCCCCTGTCTTAGAGCATTGCTTAGTTATAAGTATTTACCCTGTCTTTAGTTTCTCTTGTTTTGCAATGGCTTTCCCAAGTTTTATTCACTTAAGTTAGTGCACTGTAAAGTTTTATTGGTTAGAGAAAAATCTGGAAACCTTTGCTCTATTTCCCAAAGACCCTGATTCCAAAATCACACCACCTTGCTCAGATCACAGGAATACATTCTGTTAGAACATTCCCTTGGCAGACTTTTTCCCAACAGGACAAATTAGATTGGCAATCCCTGTACTCGTTCTACGTGACTTTATAACATTAAAGGGATGATACATGCAAAAGAGTTTTGAAAAACAAAAGGGCTATTTAAGTACAAATAATGCAGTAACCTGCTTTGGACATGATTTTTCTCTTCGATACTTATTTATTTAGCTAGTCATGTCCCCTTGATACAATGAAATTTTTTTTAAGGTCAGTCATGATGTCTCTTTATTTCTTTATATCTGAGAGAGTAGTAAAATGCCAAACAGATAGTAGACTCATCAATAACAATTTACGATGTTGAATGAAGCAATGATGAAATAAGTGATGATGATGATAACTGTTTTTCACACATAAATGTACCATTAACTAATTTTTGTTCCATTTTTACCCAAACTACTCAGTAGTTTTCCCTCAAAACCAGAGGATGTCTTTGACCCCCTTGTGTGGAGCTGTCATCACTTTCCATATCATTATTTATATACCATATTGTCAACAAATTCAATCATTTTGAAAGAACATAACTCAAAAGTATAAAGTTTAAAAAGTATACATATTGGTTTTCCATTCCTTCCAATTCACCCACATCTGTTCAGTTAGAGTCATCATTATAGTTCTTTATTAGCTGTCCAGCTTTTCCAGGATGTCTATCTTGAGTCTGATCTTCATTATTTTCTACGTGAATGAATACAATATTCTCCTAGCTGCTTGCCTTACTTCCTATCTTCCTACTTATTTTACTTATCAAATTCATTCTCCACAGTACAAATTACTTGACAAACCTTTCACCTAGGCATTTAATAAATTCTCTATCTTCACGGTTTGGCTCAGGCTCTCCTTCCCACCGAAATTTTGACTTTATCACTTCTTCCCACATATCAGAATTCTATCTGTCCTTGAAAGTTCATCTCAAATATCAGCTTTTCACTGAAAACATTTCCAATGCCTCTATTCCATGTGACCGCCCTCTCCCTTGCTTCTTTATGATAGTTCAATCTTGCCTGTACCGTTTAAAATGTCCTGTGGTCTTGGGTATCTTTTAATCTGTCCTTTGGGAGATTCTACATTTCAGGAAGTCATGTACTGTATCTTCTTAATTTTTGCATTCTCTGTCTCTTACATTCATTTACATAATAAATGATTGATAATAAATGTTTTTATCAATATGTTCTCCCATTTCAAAGTCTTTTTTTCTTAGCTAAGACATTTAGTAAGATCCTTGTGTGGGGAAAAAACTGTAGTTGGACTCATGGATGGGATACTTTTGAAATAAAAAAAGCCTTCCAGCTATCAAATAATTTACACACAAGCTGTCTGGGAAATAGAAGAAAATAGAAGAGTGACCTATATATAGGGGGTTCAACAGTAGGCAGTGCAAACCAATGATCAGGGATTGATCAGAGATTGATCTGAGAAGTCTTCTTTAAGAGCCTGAGTCAGAGTCTCTTATATTCATTTAATCAAATAGTATAACTTGAGTCACAGTTCAGCTGGAGTCTCAATAAGAATAATTTGTAGTTAACATGTTGAGAGTACAGAATTTGCTGTTAATGGAGTTTTTAATTTAATCTTAAAATTATTGCTTTAAATACTCTTTTATTTCCTGAACAGTGAAGATCTCATTAAATTAAGGACCCCAAGAAGTCAAACATGAACATTACAGGTGTTACTAGTTAATGTTAATTCTTTTGGACTTCATTTGGAACATGGCCTGTTATTTATGGTACTGTCTCTCTGCTGAAGTCATTCATCCATTATCACTTGTCATCGTCAACATCCTACCATAGACTGGGCAGGCATTGTTGTCAGACTTAATCCAGTAGATGAAATACTACCACTGAAAATGAAAATGGATGTGTGCTAATTTCAGACTTTATTTAGGGAAAAGGAAAGATGTTGAGGTTGAAAGAACATGTAGAATGGGATAATGCATTTGAATAAAGACTTTATTTGTCTGAGTTATTATTTTGTCTTGGCTGGACATTTTCAAAGTATTTAACAAAAAGCTGATTATAAGCCTGACTATGTGGAGCCCCATGACTGAAGAAAGAGCTAATGTGAAGTTTCTGCTCTCCAGAGGCTGAGATGGGTGTGATTAGCTGTGACATTTTGAAGGGTGTGAATGGATTTAGAAGAATAACATAAAGTACACAGATTACAATTTCAATTAGCTGCCAAATGATTATATAAACTCAAGCAATGTCTATCAATTTATCTCTCATTGTTTTAGAAGCCAAATGAGTAGAAATACTGCACTAATTTGTTTAAAATGCAATTTACCTTAGGTTTTGCAAAAGTACATGATCAAAGATATTAACTGTAACTCTATACAGATGTGTATGTGTTGCTAAATTGCTTCAGTCATGTCCAACTCTTTAAGTCCCGGTGGACTGTTAATCCACCAGGCTCTTCTGTCCATGGAATTCTCCAGGCAAGAATATTTGAGTGTATGGCCATGTCCTCCTCCATGGTCTCTTCCCAATCCAAGGATAGAATCTGTATCTCTTATGTCTCCTATATTTGCAGGAAGTTTCTTTATCACTACGCCACCTGGGAAGCCCTCACACAGATGTAGCAACTAAATGAGAAACTGATATTTTATCTGTCATATAGATATTTTTCCTGCTTCTCAAGCTTTGGAAAAGTGAACTACAGAATAAAACTGAATGACTTGATGCTAGGATGTTTTAAAAATCAGATGTTTCCTACACTCAGTATCAGTATCAGTTCAGTTCAGACCTTCAGTCCTGTCCGACTCTCTTTGACCCCATGGACTACAACACGCCAGGCCTCCCTGTCCATCACCAACTCACAGAGTTTACCCAAACTCATGTCCATTGAGTCAGTGACGCCATCCAATCATCTCATACTCTGTCGTCCCCTTCTCCTCCTGCCTTCAATCTTTCCCAGCATCAGGGTCTTTTCAAACAAGTCAGCTCTTCACATCAGGTAGCCAAAGTATTGGAGTTTCAGCTTCCCACACTACAATAAACAAAACAGATAACCAATAAGGACCTACTGTATAGCACAAGGAACTATACACAATATTTTTCAATAATATAAAAGGAAAAGGGCTTCCCAGGTGGTGTTAGTGGTACAAAGCCCACTTGCCAATGCAGGAGACATAAGAGATGTAGGTTCCAATCCATCCCTGAGTTGGGAAGATCCCTTGGTGGAGGGCATGGCAACCAACTCCAGTATTCTTGCCTTGGAGAATCCCATGGATAGAGGAGCCTGGTGAGCCACAGTCCACATGGTTGCAAAGAGCTGGACATGACTGAAGCAATTTAGCATGCATTCACTCAAAAAGGAAAAGAATCTGAAAAAATATATATGTATATACATAATTGAATCACTTTGCTATATAAGCGAAACTAACTTAACATTGTATATCAACTATATTGCTAAAAAATCTTAGATTTCTCCTCCGCCTAAAAGTCTCACTTTGATTACATGCAACAGAATAAGAATGTTGTCTGACAACTCCGTTACTGAAGGTAGTGCTGACCCATTAAAAAGATCTAGAAATAAACCCCAGAAGAGCTATTCTTAATTATTTACAAAACTGAAGTAGTTGGAAAACATTGAATTATTTGCTGAATCTTCCTGGGACTCTGGAAATTTCTCTGGCTGTGTTTTTGTACCTTGCTTTGGTCTCTGTGTTTGCCTTACCATTCTCCTTAATTTCAATTCCTTGGATAAGTACTGTGGCTGCTCCCTCTAATCTGGCCAATTCAGAGAGCTGAGCTGCCAGCTGGGAGCTGGCTTGGCCTCAGAGTTTGACTGTGGTCCTCATTACTCAACAGAGCAACTCGCAGAACTAGGTGACTCGGTTCTACGATGGGGTAAGACCGAATCCAAACAACCATAGCACAAATCACAAAATGACCAAAATCTCCTCTCTCAGCTATAGTACCTGTTTCTCCTTTACCAAATATGGCCTTAGTTATCCATGGTTCCCCCTGTTTTCAGATACAAATTACTGATGCACCTGATCATAGAATGACCCCTTTTTTCTAACAGCATCCCAATTAGAGAAAAGTCCTGCTTCTTTGTTGCCCTCTCAAAATTACAAATTTTATCACGAAACCCTCCTGACACCATCTAACTAAAGTAGCCTTCTGCAAGGTGACACTTTTTTTTTTTTTTCAAAGTGATAAATAAATAGCTTCCTTTGCTCATGGAGTGGTCTTTGTGGTCCATGGCAGGTAGTCATTGACAACTTTTCATTGAGCACTTACTATCAGTTCTATAATCATAGTGCTCTGGTAAAAAACATGAAGATGTCCTTGTTTGTATGCTATAAAAATGCATACAACATTTTAGAAAAATATAATATTCTCCATGGTCCCTCTATGTTAAGCAGTATATCATTGTTGTTCAGTTGCTAAGCCAAGTCCGACCCTTTGTGTCCCCATCAATTACAGCATGCCAGCCTCCCCTTTTCTTCACTGTCTCCCAGAGTTTGCTCAGATTCATGTCCACTGAGTCAGTGATGCTATCTAATCATCTCATCCTCTGCTGCCCTCTTCTCCTTTTGCCTTCAAGGTTTCCCTAATCATTGTATGGATTAACTAAGAGATACTTACTAAGTTTCAGGATGGCAGTGCCACTATACTTATTGTTCCCACTGTGAAGTTGATCTCACAAGAGTTATAATTTCCACAGTCTCTGTGACAGAGATAAAGATCCACAGCTCATATCACCTGCTGAGTGGGTATAGTGGATTGACCACCCCATCTGCCATGCCCTTGATTCACCACTACCATTGCCATTAACAACAGTGGTGACATTATTGCTGATGTGGCCATACTTTTCTGTGCTGCCCTCTCCATACAAAAATAGAGAGCAGTGGGAATATGAGTGTTGGACCATTCTGATAGGGTGGGACTCCTCTAATGGACAGCTGTGTCTTAAAGACTCCCCAGTGGCCAAGTCAAAGCTTTCTCAGAACCAATCAACAGTCTGAGCTTCTTCCTAACTAATCCTTCCTTCTCATTTCTCTACTTACAGGTGTCAGATCTACATCATGGTCTAAAGGACACCTTGCTGTCTCTCCTTTGTCTGTCACAGTGTTTAGCCAATACATCTCTCATACATCTAATTTCTTCTTGTCATTTGCTTCTTGAAGGATCAGAATTCACAACCATTCAAAGTATAAGCAGAGAAGTTAAATTTTAATGTTGGACCATCTACTGTTGTTCCTAATACTTTCAAAAGTCAGTGAAAGGGGACTTTCCTGGTGGTCCATTGGGTAAAACACCAAGCTCCCAATGCAGGAGACCAGGGCTCGACTCCTGGTCAGGGAACTAGATTCCACATACCACAACAAACACCTAGTACAGCCAAATAAATATTTAAAAACAGAAAATCAGTCAAAAAATGAGACTGCTTTAACTGCCAATTAATGAAGGATGACTTTTAAGATGTCAAAGAGCAAATTTAACTAAGATAGTGCTAAATTTTTTTTAAATTCGTCTGAGCTGTATCATGCTTAATTTCATTTGTGAAATATGGATTTCATTCTTTAATCCCTCCCTCATTTACTCTCGGCATCTGGACATGCTACTTCCTTCTGATATCTATATTTAAGTTGTGGCTATTCATATTCCACTAGCTCTGACCAAACTTCCTTCTCTCCTGTAAAAAATCTTTGTATCTTTCAAGATACACTTAGCTTCTTGAAGAAGCAGTATCGATGCATCTGAAGGCTTAGTCTGGATTCTACTTCTCAATTCACCCACAGAATTTGTGTTTATTACATATGATAGTGTTTGCAGGTTCTCCTACTTTTTATCTCTCTTAGAATCAATGTTTTGAATCACAGCAGCTTCTAGCAGAATTTCTGGTTATTGTTGATAAACATATAATTACTATTAAATTAATACATAAGTGAAATAATGAATAACCATTGATTAATTACTGATTCACCACTGAATTTCATATTTCTGCATGTACTCTATGTTTTTGGGTCCAACTCATGTTAATGACTGAATTTCCTCTGCTGCTTGCTCACTGTATTGGCTCATAATAGTCAACAGTTATATGCTCTTGAGAGTCCCCTGGACTGCAAGGAGATCCAACTAGTCCATCCTAAAGATCAGTCCTGGGTGTTCATTGGAAGGACTGATGTTGAAGCTGAACTCCAATACTTTGGCCCCCTCATGCCAAGAGCCGATTCATTGGAAAAGACCCAGAAGCTGGGAAAGATTGAGGGTAAGAGGAGAAGGGGACAACAGAGGATGAGATGGTTGGATGGCATCACCGACTCAATGGACATGAGTTTGGGTAGACTCCAGGAGTTGGCGATGGACAGGGAGGCCTGGTGTGCTGCAGTTCATGGGGGGGTCACAAAGAGTTGGACATGACTCAGTGATTGAACTGAACTGATATGTTCTACTAGGTCATATCTTGACCAGCCTTATATATATTAGCAGTTTTTCTGAAAAATTAAGTTATTCCTGGATATTATGCTATGAATATGTGATAATATGGGATGTAAGTCCCATGTGGTGGCTATTTACTTCATCTACCCTGCCCATTGGAAAAGGCAATGGCACCCCACTCCAGTACTCTTGCCTGGAAAATCCCATGGACGGAGGAGCCTGGTAGGCTGCAGTCCATGGGGTCTCTAAGAGTCAGACATGACTGAGCGACTTCACTTTCACTTTCATGCATTGGAGAAGGAAATGGCAACCCCCTCCAGTGTTCTTTCCTGGAGAATCCCAGGGACAGGGGAGCCTGGTGGGAGGTTGTCTATGAAGTCGCACAGAGTCAGACACTACTGAAGCGACTTAGGAGCAGCAGCAGCAGCAACCCTGCCCATGCTCTATATACAGCACCAGATATGTTTTAGGAATTCAGTTAATTAGCATGAGATCTTAGTACAAAGAATGCTGTAAACCACAACAGAAGGTCAGGTTAAGAAGATGAGGGCTTTTATAGATTTCTTGAAGGGACAGAGGCTTGACCTTTAGAGAAGGGGCAGGTGAACTTAATTATATAACTGTAGATTATTGGAAACTCTTGAGCACTGGAACTCTCTAAAAATTACAGAAAGGCCCATCAATGTCCCAATACTCATATACAGGCCTCAGGGATGACAAAGCATGATTTATGTAAGCTTATCAAATTTCTCATGAATGTGCTGTGAACTACTGAAGCAGCCATCTTTAGCTCAAACAGTGAACTTTTTAAAATCCAGAATCTGGATGGGAAGGTAGTGAAGTAAATGGAATTTGAAGCTTTTCTGTGATTAAATTCTTATATAGCAATGCAACCAGTACAGTATATGGCTGTAGTCCTCCTAAGCACTATTTCATTGCACATTTTCCATTTTATGACCCACACAAAAAGTGCAAAACAGCTATCTAGGTGAGGTAAATGGAGCATGTTGGTTGTTATATTTAGTAAAGAGTGGAGTAGATATGGTTAATATATTTAAATATAAATAACAATCTCTTTCATGTCAAGGGGATTCTATGCATAGAATTAACTCATTTATAGGACAATAAATCTTAAAATGGAAATAAAGATGGGAGAATCTCTTTTCTGTGGTAACATTTCCTGTGATGATAGTCAGGGACCTATAATGTACCCACCAGAATATGTGGATTAACATTGTATTAGTTGAAAGAAACATGTAGCTATTTATTTAAGACAAAGTAAACATAATTGTGAAATCATGTTATTGAAAAATAACACAGACCTCTTCATGAGAAGAAAAAACTGAAGACAAAGATTTTGAATAAAATCCTTAGTAGCATTTCTACTTGCTAACAATAGGCATTCTTTAAGGAGTTTAGGGTAGGTATAAACATGACAATACTTCTGATGGTTCTGGTGGCAAACTGTGCTGACTGTCCTGTTTTACGGGGCTTCTCTGATGGCTCAGAGATAAAGAATCCACCTGCAATGCAGGAAACTCAGGAGACGCAGGAGACCCGGGTTTGATCCTTGTGTTGGGAAGATCCCCTAGAGGAGAAAATGGCAACCCACTCCGATATTCTTGCCAGGATAACCCCATGGACTGGGGAGCCTGGTGAGATACAGTCCATGGGGTTGTAAAGAGTTGGAAATGAATAAGCATGCTGGTAGGCAGGCAGGCCTGTTTAACAAGCGAAGTCAACAAAATTTCAGTTATTTCTTTGCTGCTCCAAAAGAAGAGTCTCGTGTTTGATCAACATGATAAGCAACAAAATGTATAATAAAAATGCCAAAGTAGTTCTTGTTCCAGGCCTACTTTTTGATCAAAAAGTGATCTTAGTGCTGCCCCAAATATGTGAATTACAGTTAGTCATTCAGTCACACGTTTGTCAATTTCTTCCTGATTCCCCAGTAAGGGGCTAGTAACTGGAAAGCTAGTTTTCAATCTGGAAGTCAAGTTAGAAAAGCCTCCTCCAATGGTGAAAATGCCCCTTTGCTTACACAGGCTACTTCACATTCCTCACAAACAAGTGTCCCATTGAAACACCAGTGCAAGACCAACTGAAGCAGGAGAGGTCATGCAGTAGGGATAGAAAGGGACCAAAAGTTTAAATTATAAGTCATCTGGCCTCAAATTCTCACTATCATCTTGAACAAACAAGTCCTGAGCTGTTTGTACTCAAGGCATTTGTTTCTGGGGGTACAGATCAAGAACTTGAAGATTCTCAGCTTTGATTGAAAAATTTTAAAAATAGGATTATTTTTCAGTCTAGCTATAAACTATTATTTAAATAAAATGTTTAGCAACACACTATCAACAATGATTACACTAAAACACTTCCAGTTTCAATCTGAAGCACAGATTAGGGCTCAGAAAACAGACTGATCAAAAAAAAAAAAATTACCTTCATTATAACTTTTTAGCTCAGCACTCAGAAAACGAAGATCATGGCATCTGGTCCCATCACTTCATGGGAAATAGATGGGGAAACAGTGGAAATAGTGTCAGACTTTATTTTGGGGGGCTCCAAAATCACTGCAGATGGTGACTGCAGCCATTAAATTAAAAGATGCTTATTCCTTGGAATGTTATAACCAACCTAGATAGCATACTAAAAAGCAGAGACATTACTTTGCCAACAAAGGTTCGTCTAGTCAAGGCTATGGTTTTTCCAGTAGTCATGCATGGATGTGAGAGTTTGACTGTGAAGAAAGCTGAGCGGTGAAGAATTGACGCTTTTGAAGTGTGGTGTTGGAGAAGACTCTTGAGGTTCCCTTGGACTGCAAGGAGATCCAACCAGTCCATTCTGAGGGAGATCAGCCCTGGGATTTCTTTGGAAGGAATGATGATAAAGCTGAAAGAAACTTTAGTACTTTGGCCCCCTCATGCCAAGAGTTGACTCATTGGAAAAGACTCTGATGCTGGGAGGGATTGGAGGCAGGAGGAGAAGGGGACGATAGAGGATGATATGGCTGGATGGCATCACGGACTCGATGGACGTGAGTCTGAGTGAACTCCGGGAGTTGGTGATGGACAGGGAGGCCTGGCGTGCTGCGATTTATGGGGTAACAAAGAGTCGGACACAACTGAGCGACTGAACTGAACTGAACTGATACTTTTTAATCACCATAACAACATGGAAACTAGGAAAGAGTAAAGTTCAATACCTTATTCAAGATCACAATACCAGGCAATAGCTGACCTGGGATCTGAGCCAGGGTTCATTTTGTTATTAACCCCTGCTGTAGCTTGCGATATTCCAAGAGGATATGAGTAAGACAAATAAAATTGATGCAGAGATAAATTTCAATTTCAAATAAAAATTATTCAGAGTAGCTATGGTGCTGTATTAATTGAACATATGGATTCTTGATGCAGTGGCTTCATAGATTTTAGGTCCTGAAAGTAATGGAAAAGGCATTAGCTAGTCATCTATCACAGATGGTATATATGGACCCAAATTGTGTTTCTGCAGACTGTAAATTATGACACCATTTAAATGTAAAAACATCCTTGTCAATCTAAAACCTTAGCTCCAAGAAATGAAATTCAGTCCAGGTAGCTTACATACAGTGTATCATAAAAAATTATAAAAATAAAAAAAATATCTCCTGGAAGCCAATAGGTAAAAGTACAGAAAGGTCCCACAGTGAATGGGGATGGTGTCCAGGTCTAAACTTGATTGACAGATGGAAAAATATACATATTTTACAGTAATATATATATATATTTAAAATATAATTAGCATACGTAAAGTGACGTGAAAGTCACTTGGTCGTGTCTGACTCTTTGCGACCTCATGGACTATACAGCCCATGGAGTTCTCCAGGCCAAAATACTGGAGTGGGGAGCCTTTCCCCTCTCCAGGGCATCTTCCCAACCCAGGGATAGAACCCAGGTCTCCCTCATTGCAGGTAGATTCTTTACCAGCTGAGCCACAAGGGAAGCCCAGTATTTATCATGTGTATGCCAATTTTATTTGAATAAATGTTTAAAAGAGTGGATTCTTTCTGCTCTAAAAATAGTGATACAGATTTGTTTCTCTGCTGCTGCTGCTGCTAAGTCGCTTCAGTCATGTCCAACTCTGTGCGATCCCATAGACGGCAGCCCACCAGGCTCTGCCGTCCCTGGGATTCTCCAGGCAAGAACACTGGAGTGTGTTGCCATTTCCTTCTCCAATGCATGAAAGTGAACAGTGGAAGTGAAGTTGCTCATTTGTGTCTAGATCTGCATATATATAGACAGACTTATCTCTATTCTTATCCATATCTCTATTTCTGTATCTTTCTATCTATCTAGAGAAGGATATCTCTTGGCCAGAGGCTACTGAGTAGGGTACCTGAAAGTTTCTTTTTCTCATTTTCTGAAAAATATACCTACAGTTATCTTGGTGTTGATAGATGATAGCTCAAGCACTATGGCCTTATGATCATACAGGGTTAGGGAAAAATGCTTCCGTTTCTCAGTCTGGGTCACACAACAACCACTGACACAAACATCAGTGGTTAGAGAGTAGGGCCACATAATAATAACATGGCTTTCCAAAAATCAGTACACCCATCAGGATTGATCAGGTGTGGGATGTCCTTACAAAATAGTGTGTGTGCTGGATAGATTTCTAGTTGAAATGTGACTTGATCAGTGCTCACACCCTCTCTATCTCCCGGTTCTTTCAAGTTTCCTCAATAAACTATCCCTGTTCCAGTTAAACCCCTAAATTCTAAAACTCTTTTCATGGCGAATAGATGGGGAAAAAGTAGAAACTGGCAGATTTTATATTCTTGGGCTCAAAAATCACTACAGATGGTGACTGCAGCCATGAAATTAAAAGATGCTTGCTCCTTGGGAGAAAAGCTATGATAAATCTAGACAGCGTATTAAAAATGAGAGCTATCACTTTGCCAACAAAGGTCCGTATAGTCAAAGCTATGGTGGCGCTACTGGTAAAGAACTTGAAATTGCTGATGAAGGAGACTTAAGAGACCTGGGTTCCATCCTTTCGTCAGGAAGACTCCCTGAAGGAGGGCATAGTAACCCACTCCAGTATTCTTGCCTGGAGAATCCCATGGACAGGAGAGCCTGGTGGGCTACAGTTCATAAGGTTGAAAAGTTACGTGACTGAGTGCGCCCGCGTGCACGCACGTGCGAACACACAAACACACACACACACACAGATTTTTTTTTTAATTTTTTAATTTTTTTTTTAATTTTAAAATCTTTAATTCTTACATGCGTTCCCAAACATGAACCCCCCTCCCACCTCCCTCCCCACAACATCTCTCTGGGTCATCCCCATGCACCTGCACCAAGCAAGCTGCACCCTACGTCAGACATGGACTGGCGATTCAATTCTTACATGACAGTATACATGTTAGAATTCCCATTCTCCCAAATCATCCCACCTTCTCCCTCTCCCTCTGAGTCCAAAAGTCCGTTATACACATCTGTGTCTTTTTTCCTGTCTTGCATACAGGGTCGTCATTGCCATCTTCCTAAATTCCATATATATGTGTTAGTATACTGTATTGGTGTTTTTCTTTCTGGCTTACTTCACTCTGTATAATTGGCTCCAGTTTCATCCATCTCATCAGAACAGATTCAAATGAATTCTTTTTAACGGCTGAGTAATACTCCATTGTGTATATGTACCACAGCTTGCTTATCCATTCATCTGCTGATGGATATCTAGGTTGTTTCCATGTCCTGGCTATTATAAACAGTGCTGCGATGAACATTGGGGTACATGTGTCTCTTTCAATTCTGGTTTCCTCCGTGTGTATGCCCAGAAGTGGGATTGCTGGGTCATAAGGTAGTTCTATTTGCAATTTTTAAAGGAATCTCCACACTGTTCTCCATAGTGGCTGTACTAGTTTTCATTCCCACCAACAGTGTAGGAGGGTTCCCTTTTCTCCACACCCTCTCCAGCATTTATTGCTTGCAGATTTTTGGATCGCAGCCATTCTGACTGGTGTGAAGTGGTACCTCATTGTGGTTTTGATTTGCATTTCTCTAATAATGAGTGATGTTGAGCATCTTTTCATGTGTTTGTTAGCCATCCGTATGTCTTCTTTGGAGAAATGTCTATTTAGTTCTTGGGCCCATTTTTTGATTGGGTCGTTTATTTTTCTGGAATTGAGCTGCAGAAGTTGCTTGTATATTTTTGAGATTAGTTGTTTGTCAGTTGTTTCATTTGCTATTATTTTCTCCCATTCAGAAGGCTGTCTTTTCACCTTGCTTATATTTTCCTGTGTTGTACAGAAGCTTTTAATTTTAATTAGATCCCATTTGTTTATTTTTGCTTTTATTTCCAGAATTCTGGGAGGTGGATCATAGAGGATCCTGCTGTGATTTATGTCTGAGAGTGTTTTGCCTATGTTCTCCTCTAGGAGTTTTATAGTTTCTGATCTTACATTTAGATCTTTAATCCATTTTGAGTTTATTTTTGTGTACAGTGTTAGAAAGTGATCTAGTTTCATTCTTTTACAAGTGGTTGACCAGTTTTCCCAGCACCACTTGTTAAAGAGACTGTCTTTACTCCATTGTATATTCTTGCCTCCTTTGTCAAAGATAAGGTGTCCATATGTGTGTGGATTTATCTCTGGGCTTTCTATTTTGTTCCATTGAGCTGATCTTTCAATAGAAACTCTTCAGGCCAGGAGGGAATGGCAAGACATACTTAAAGTGATGAAAGACAATAACCTACAGCCCAGAATACTGTACCCAGCAAGGATCTCATTCAAATACGAAGGAGAAATCAAAAGCTTTACAGACAAGCAAAAGCTGAGAGAATTCATCACCACCAAACCAGCTCTCCAACAAATTCTAAAGGATATTCTCTAGACAGGAAACACAAAAAGGGTGTATAAACTCGAACCCAAAACAATAAAGTAAATGGTAACGGGGTCACACTTATCAATAATTACCTTAAACGTAAATGGGTTGAACGCCCCAACCAAAAGACAGAGACTGGCCGAATGGATACAAAAACAAGACCCCTCTATATGCTGCTTACAAGAGACCCACCTCAAAACAAGGGACACATACAGACTGAAAGTGAAGGGCTGGAAAAAGATATACCACGCAAACAGAGACCAAAAGAAAGCAGGAGTGGCAATACTCATATCCGATAAAATAGACTTTAAAACAAAGGCTGTGAAAAGAGACAAAGAAGGCCACTACATAATGATCAAAGGAACAATCCAAGAAGAAGATATAACAATTATAAATATATATGCCCCCAATATAGGAGCCCCGCAATATGTAAGACAAATGCTAACAAGTATGAAAGGGGAAATCAACAATAACACAATAATAGTGGGAGACTTTAATACCCCACTCACACCTATGGACAGATCAACTAAACAGAAAATTAACAAAGAAATGCAAACTTTAAATGATACATTAGGTCAGTTAGACCTAATTGATATCTATAGGACATTTCAACCCAAAACAATGAATTTCACTTTTTTTTCAAGTGCTCATGGAACCTTCTCCAGGATAGATCACATCCTGGGCCATAAATCTAAACTTGATAAATTCAAAAAAATCGAAATCATTCCAAGCATCTTTTCTGACCATAATGCATTAAGATTAGATCTCAATTACAGGAGAAAAACTATTAAAAATTCCAACATATGGAGGTTGAACAACACACTTCTGAATAACCAACAAATCACAGAAGAAATCAAAAAAGAAATCAAAATATGCATAGAAACGAATGAAAATGAAAACACAACAACCCAAAACCTGTGGGACACTATAAAAGCAGTGCTAAGAGGAAAGTTCATAGCAATACAGGCATACCTCAAGAAACAAGAAAAAAGTCAAATAAATAACCTAACTCTGCAACTAAAGCAACTAGAAAAGGAAGAGTTGGAGAACCCCAGAGTTAGTAGAAGGAAAGAAATCTTAAAAATTAGGGCAGAAATAAATGCAAAAGAAACAAAAGAGACCATAGCAAAAATCAACAAAGCCAAAAGCTGGTTCTTTGAAAGGATAAATAAAATTGACAAACCATTAGCCAGACTCATCAAGAAGCAAAGAGAGAAAAATCAAATCAATAAAATTAGAAATGAAAATGGAGAGATCACAACAGACAACACAGAAATACAAAGGATCATAAGAGACTACTATCAGCAGTTGTATGCCAATAAAATGGACAACGTGGAAGAAATGGACAAATTCTTAGAAAAGTACAATTTTCCAAAACTGAACCAGGAAGAAATAGAAAATCTTAACAGACCCATCACAAGCACGGAAATTGAAACTGTAATCAGAAATCTTCCAGCAAACAAAAGCCCAGGTCCAGACGGCTTCACAGCTGAATTCTACCAAAAATTTCGAGAAGAGCTAACACCTATCCTCCTCAAACTCTTCCAGAAAATTGCAGAGGAAGGTAAACTTCCAAACTCATTCTATGAGGCCACCATAACCCTAATACCAAAACCTGACAAAGATGTCACAAAAAAGGAAAACTACAGGCCAATATCACTGATGAACATAGATGCAAAAATCCTCAACAAAATTCTAGCAATCAGAATCCAACAACACATTAAAAAGATCATACACCATGACCAAGTGGGCTTTATCCCAGGGATGCAAGGATTCTTCAATATCCGCAAATCAATCAATGTAATTCACCACATTAACAAATTGAAAAATAAAAACCATATGATTATCTCAATAGATGCAGAGAAGGCCTTTGACAAAATTCAACATCCATTTATGATAAAAACTCTCCAGAAAGCAGGAATAGAAGGAACATACCTCAACATAATAAAAGCAATATATGACAAACCCACAGCAAACATTATCCTCAATGGTGAAAAATTGAAAGCACACACAGATTTTATATTAATCATGTATGGATGTGAGTTGAACTATAAAGAAGACTGTGTACCAAAGAATTGATGCTTTTGAACTGTGTTGGAGAAGACTCTTAGTCCATTGGACAGCAAGGCAATCAAACCAGTCAATCCTAAAGAAAATCAACCTTGAACATTCATTATAAGGACTGATGCTGAAGCTCCAATACTTTGGCCACCTGATGCAAATAGCTGACTCATTGGAGAAGACCCTGATGCTGGGAAAGATTTAGGGTGACAGAGGATGAGATGGTTGGATGGCATCACCAACTCAATAGACATGACTCTCTGCAAACTCAGATAGATAATGAAGAACAAGGAAGCCTGGTATGCTTCAGTCCATGGGGTTGCAAGGAATTGGACACAACTTAGCAATTGAACAACATTGCAGAAAAATAAATGAGTGAGGTAAGATGTCTTATTTGATGAGAAGTTACACGAAATTCAAATCATTGTTTCTTTTTATTCCTATTCAATTGATATAAGTATCTATAACCAGATTGCTTCAGAATTTAAACCCAGAGTACATTACTTAACCCCTATGAACCTGAGTTGGGTAGAGAAAGCATTTTCATATAAAGTAGAAACAATCTGGTATTACACTTTCTCTGCATGTGCACGATACTATTCATTTTTAAATCTTTTGGTCACCAGCATCCCTCCAAATGAAGACTCTCACGTGAATCTGGCAGATCAGGTTTGTTTTTTTTTTGTTTGTTTTTGTTTTTGTAAGTGACACATTTGGGCAGTTATTGCAGCATGACAGATGAGCCATATGATTTGAATTCTTGTCTATCAACGGTCAGTGACAGATGCCACAACTAAGTGATGGAGCTGGCAAAGATTTATATCAATCCATATGTTCTGATCTGACCCAGAACATCAAACAGATTGTTTTTTCTCCCACTCTGACATTTAGCATATTACATATTTACCCTCTCTGCCATAGGCCTTTTTGTGTGCATATCCTTCATGTAATTCTCTATATCTTCTAGCAATTCTTTTCCTTCAGAAGTAAGATGAATATAATTATGCTCATCTCCAATAGCCAAAGCTATCTCCAAAGGATATCACAGGATTACAGTAGTAATTCTGTAAATGGTGCAGTGAAACATGGGATCTAAAATTGTATGCTGATATGCAGAGCTAGAGAAATAATTTTCATGATTATTTTTGAGTAGAAGAGATTCACCTTTGAAAACATTTATTTAGTCACAATTGACATACAATAGACTAAATATATTTGAGCTGTTACATTTGATGAGTTTTACCATATGTATATACCTATGGAATTATCACTAAAATGAAGAGCATTGAACATATCAATCACCTTAAAAGTTCCTTCTTATTCCTTTGTAACCCCTCCCTCCCTTCCTTCTTAACATTCCAAGCAACCATTTATCTCTTCTTCTAGTATATAGGTTTATTATATTTTAAAATAATTTTATAAAAAAAGGAATCATAAACTGTTTACCTTTTTTAATCTGGCTTCTTTCTTTTAGCCTAATTATTTTGATACCCATCTATGCCATTATAAATATCAGTAGTTTATTTCTTATTGAAGAGTTTTATTCTACTGTATTTCTAGTTCACTATTTGTTTATTCATTCATCTGCTGATGGATGTTTGTGCTATTTCCATTTTCTAAATATTCCAGATAAAACTTGAGTGAACACTGAAGTCCATATTTTGGTAGGGATATATGCCATAACTTCTCTTGGGTAAATTCCTATAAGTAGGATGGTTGGTGGAAATAATATAACTTTCTAAGAAAAACACTAAAATAATTCTGGTTTTCTTATAATTGATTTTGGTATTCTTTTTTTATGTTGGATATAATTGTTTCATTAGATAAATTCTTGGCAAATAATCTCATCTAGGCTATGACTTTTCCATTATCTTAACAATGTTATTTTTAAAATATTTTTAAAAATTTGAAAACAGCCAACTTGTCATTTTTAAATACAGATTATATTTCTTGTGTTATACCTAAGTAACGTTCATTAACCCTGGGAAATAAAAGATTTTCTCCTATGTTTTTGTCTCATACTTTCATAGACTTAGGTTTTACAATTATGTCTGTGATATATTTTAAGTTGAATTTTGTACATAGTATGACATGGTGCTAGTGATAATCTGCTTGCCAGTGAAAGAGACCCAAGAAACATGGGGTTGAACCCTTGGGTCTGGAAGATTCTGTGGAGTAGGAACTGGCATCCCACAACAGTATTCTTGCCTGGAAAATTCCATGGACAGAGGAACCTGGCATGCTATAGTCTATGGAGTCACAAAGGAACAAACATGATTTAGGGACTAAACAACAACACTGAATTGTCATTGTACCTTTGTTGAAAATCAATCACTCTTTAAATATTAGTCTATTTTTGGAGTTTCTTTTCTGTTTTATATATCTACTTCTCTATTTTTTATATCAGTAATCTTGCCATTTTAATTATTGTAGCATCATAATAAGTTTTGAAATTAGATTATATTAGATGATCACATAATTCTTTTCTACATAAATTTTGTATTTGGCTGGTTAATTCTACAATAAAAGCCCACTTGAATTCTAATGCATAAATCTACAGATTAATTTGGGGAAATTATATTTTAGTATTAATTTTTCCTATCCATGAACATGGAATTTCTCAACATTTATTTAGGTCTTATTTAATTTATTCCAGTAATGTTTTATAGTATTTATTTTATAGGTCTTGAACACATTTTGTCAGATTTATTTCTAAGCATTTTTTTTAATTTTGTTGCTATGTTTTTAAATTGATATATAATATTATATTAGTATTATATAATTGATATATAGTATTATATTAGTTTCAGGCATACAACATAATGATTCAATACTTGCAAATACAGAAAAATGATCATCACAATAAGTCCAGTTAACATCCATCACCATACATAGTTTCAAAAAATGTTTTTAACAAATAGTATTGCTCTTTAGTTTCCAATTTTGCATTCTTCTCTAGAAATGTGATCGCTTTTTGTATATTGATCTTGTGTCTTGCAACTTTGGTAATGCTGGTTAAATTGCATGCTGTTTTACTTTGTAGAATCCATCAGATTTTCTACATAGATTAACTTATCAAATGTAAATTTAAAACAGTTGTACTTCTTCCTTATCCATTTGAAGTCTTTTATTTCCTTTATTACGCTAATAAAACCTCCAGTAAAAGAATGAATAGAAATGAAAATCAACATTCTTGTTTTGTTCCTGATTTTAGTGGAGGGGGAAAAAAAAAAATTCAATCATTCTCAGCTAAACCATTGTGTGTTTTGTTTTATTGTGTTTTGAAGATGCCGTTTGTTAGCCTGAAAAGAGCTTGTTTTTGGTTTTTTGTTTGTTTTTCCTATTTGCAATTTGCTGAGCAGTTTTATTAGTTGGGATTTTTTTTTCCAAATGTTTGCGTATGTGTGTGTGTGTGTGTGCGTGTGTGTGGTGAAATGATAACTTAGCTTTCATTTTTTTTTTTAATATGGGGATTTATTTTTTTTGATTTTCAAATGTTAAGTCAGTGCTATATTCCTGTGATAACCCTTAAGTCACTGTTTTAGTCAGAGCTCTACAGAGAAATAGAACTGATCAAATATACATGGTTCCATGTCTATACAGATCTATTTATATATCTGTATTGATCCTTTTATCTGCTGAGAAAGATAGAAAGGTTTTAAGGAATTCATTTCTCATATGATTGAGAGACATGGCAAGTCTGAAATCCACAGCACAGCCTAAAAGTCTGGGAACTCAGGAAGGATTACTATTGTGCAGTTGTGAGACAGGATTCTCTCAATACTGGGAATCCTCAGTTTTTGTTTTTAAGGAATTCAAATTATTGGATAAGGCTCAAGAGCAATTAGCAAGAGCAATTAGCAAGAGCAATTTCCTTTCCTTAGAATCAACTTATCATAAATGTTATTCACATCTGCCAAAATATTTCACAGTAACATTGAAAATATGTTTGACTATATAACGACATCACAGCCTAGCTCAGTTCAAACACATTAAAATTAGTCATATAATTCTTATGTTGTTAGGTTTAGTAGTTTTTTATTAATGTCCATGAGGAATATTAGTATGAAATCTTCTCTTTTGCTTTATATTATCTTTTAAACTGCCTTTGGTGTCAAGGCATTGTTGGTTTCATAGACTGACTTATGAAGTACTCACTTTTGATTAATTTTATGCAAGATTTATTGTCGGTATTGTTCAATCACTAAGTTGTGCCCGAGTTTTTGCAATCCCATAGACTGAACTGTAGCATGACATGCCTTCTGTCCTCCATTATCTTGTGGAGTTTGCTCAAATTCACATCCACTGAGTCAGTAATGCTATTTAACCATCTCATCCTCTGCCACCCTCTTCTCCCTTTGCCTTTAATCTTTCCCAGCATCAGGATCTTTTCCAATGAGTCAGTTCTTCACATCAGGTGGCCAAAGGATTGGAGCCTCAGCTTCAGCAATAGTGCTTCCAACAAATATTCAGAGTTGATTTCCTTTAGGGTTGATGGGTTTAATCTCTTTACAGTCCAATGGACTCTCAAAGGTCTTCTCCAGCACCACAGTTTGAAAGCATCAGCTCTTTGGTGCTCAACATTCTTTTTTTTTAATATAAATTTATTTATTTTAATTGGAGGTTAATTACTTTACAATATTTTATTGGCTTTGCCGTACATCTACATGAATCCTCCATAGGTATACATGTGTTCCCCATCCTGAACCCACCCCTCCTCCCTCCCCATACCATCCCTCTGGGTCGTCCCAGAGCATATTTTTATACATACATTATAAATTCAAGCCCACTGAAATTTTTTGTTTAAATAGCTCATTATACTTTAAAGACTAAAAATTATTACATAATTATCCATTGAAATTATTAGTTACAGACTCATATTTTTGTTCTTTTTTTTTTAATCTGGTGATAGATTCTCAGTGTATGCATGACTACCTTTCATATATTTTGAAGTGTAGATTCATTGGTTATATAAACTTTCAGCTTTTCTACATTTGAAAATCTTGTCATTTTGCCTTCATTAAAAAGACATTTTTTTGCTAACTATAGAATTATTGGTTTAAAATGATTCTTATTTGTTTTTAACTCTCTAAAATGTGGTTACCATACTCTTCGATTGTTTTCTTTTGAGCTCTTTCTTTTTATATATCAAAAATATGTACTTCTAATTTCAAATCTAAAATATAAAGAGTTTGGATCCTCACAAAAACAAAAAAGAGTTGGCATCTTCACAAAAACAAAAACAAAAAAAAGCTGACAAATGAAAAAAACAACAACTCTTTTTAGATACACTAGAGAATTAAGGTCACAGAACAAATGACTCAAAATTTTCAAGATAGGTAGATATAGAGAACACATTTGGCTAACAGCAGAAACTACTGTTGGAAGCAGCATCAGGTAAGGATACTTAAAGGGTAGTTGACTAATTGCTGGAGACTGAATACAAACTAGTTTGAGAAATAACATTTTATAGCAGCCTGACATTGGGGGCATTCCCATACATTTATGGCTTATACCTTAAACGTGTTGATGTTGTTGTTGTCCAGTCATGTCCGACTCCTGTGACCCCATGGGCTGCCGCCTGCCTGGCTTCCTTGTCCTTTACCATCTCCCAAAGCTTGCTCAAAGCCAGGTCCATTGAGTCAGTGATGCCATCCAACCATCTTGTCCTCCTGTCATCCCCTTCTCCTCCTACCTTCAATCCTTCCGAGCATCAGGGTCTTTTACGTCAAATAGTTCCAATACTCTGCAAAGACTGGCAGAAAATTACCTCCTGCTTTCAGCTGGAAGAACAGAAATCTAGCTTTTGAAATAAGCCTACACATTTCTGTATTCCTTAATAAGTGCTTGCCCACAAGGGAAACTATTTGATTAAACCTAACCAATGCGGAGGAATGGAAATATCCAAGTCCAGCTGCTTCCAGTGTTCTTGTCTTATCTAAGGAGTGCAATAGGGCTCCTGAATAATAATAGATATTTACAGCTAAAAGAATCTCAAGACTCAGATTCTATGAAGTCCCTGAAAGTGCTAGTCATTCAGTCATGTCCAACCTTTGAGACCCCATGGACTGTGTCCCACCAGGATCTTCTGTCCATGGAATTCTTCAGGCAAGAATATTGCCAAGGGTTACCATTTCCTTCTCCAGGGAATCTTCCCAACCCAACGATTGAACCTGAAAGTGAAAGTGAAGTCGCTCAGTCATGTCCGACTCTTTGCCACCCTGTGGACTGTGCCCTGCCAGGCTCCTCTGTCCATGGGATTCTCCAGGCAAGAATACTGGAGTGGGTTGCCATTTCCTTCTCCAGGGGATCTTCCCGACCCAGGGATCGAACCCAGTTCTCCCACATTGAAGGCAGACGCTTTAACCTACCTGGGTCTCCCTCATTACAGGCGATTCTTTACCATCTGAGATACCAGGGAAGCCCATGAGGTCCCTAAGGAAACACAAAGATGACAGGGGAAACAAAAACTAGGTCACCAGAAAAAACTTCAGCTTCTGACACTTATAGTTACAGTGAACAATAAATAGAGTTTATCTCCCGGACAGATAAACATAAAAACACACAAGAAAGATCTATTTACCTTGTTTCCTTTGACCTGCTATATCACTTCTGGCTTTCAGAAACAACAAAATTACCAAGTCAAGATAAAAGGCAGAAATATAGTTTGAAGATACAGGGAATACCTCAGAACCACAGCTAGATAGGACAGAGATTTTGAAATTAATGGAACAAGAACTTAAAATAATTACAATATGATAATGTTCTAATGTAAAAAGTTGATAATATGCAAGAATGTATGGATAATATAAGTGGAGAGATGCAAACTTGAACAGAATATCATTAAAAAAATTTAAAGACAATGTAACAGAAATGAAGATTACCTTTGATAGGCTCACTAGTAAACTGGATACAGTCAGGGAAACAGTGAACTTAAAGATATAACAATAGAAAATTAAAATTCCCAAAGTGAAATGTAAAGAAAAGAAAAAAAAAAAAGGAATGGAAAAGATAGAACAGAGTATCTAGGAATGCCAGAACATACAAATGGTGAAATATACAAATGATGGAAATACCAGAAGAGGAAGAAGAATAAAAAGAAATATTTAAAGTAATACTGGCTAAGAACTTATTAAAATTTTTGACAGACACAAAGCCAAGATGCTTCAAGAACATCAAGTAAGCTAAATACTAAAAAAATCTACATCTAAGCATTTTAAAGTCAAACTTCAGAATATTGGAGACAAAGAAAATATTTAAAGAATCCAGGATGGGGACAGGAGAAATAAATATCTTACTTATACATAAATAAGAATAAGAATTATGTCAGGCTTCTCTTCAGGCACTATTCAAGCAAGAAGAGAGTGGAGTGATATATTAGAATGTGTAAAGAAAATATAATCTTAGAATCCTAGATTTAACAAAATTACCATTCAGAATTGAGAAGGAATAAAGGTAAAATAAAATATTTTAAAATTTTCTTATTCATAAATATTCATAGATAATAGTTTTTCAAAATAATAATTGCAATAATACTTCGGATGATTATACCTTATGATTAAGTGAAATTTGAAAAAAGGATCCCTAAACTAATCATGAAGTGGCACAGTTTTATTTGAAAATAGACTTAAATTAGCTGTAAATGTATATTGCAAACTATAGGACAATAAGTAATAAAATTTTAAGAGAAGTATAAAGAGTATTCTAAGAGAAGTGAGAAATACAAATCACACAAAATGATTAATTGAAAACAGAGAATGCAGCAAAAAAAGAATGAGAAACAACAACAACAACACACTCAAAGATAGCAATAAATAAAAAGTAATAACAAATATGATAAATATTAAGGCAACTTTATCAATAATCATTTTTAAAATAAATGGTCTTAATATGCATATAAAGACTATCAGACTGGATTAACAAAACAAGATAAAAAATGTGTGTGTTCTCTACAAAAAGCCTACTTTAATTTTAAAACAGTGACAGAAAATATACTGTACTAACATTAATCAAAAGAAATCAGGAATAGCTATATTAATTTCAGACAAAGAAGATTTTAGTGTAAGAATAATATCAGATATACAGAGGGCATCACATAAAGATCAAGGGGTCAATTCTTCAAGTTGGCATACAATTCTTAATGTGTGTACACAGAAACTGCACATCAAAATAAGTGAGGAAAAAAACTGATAGAACTGAAAGGAGAAATAGACAAATCCACTGTTATAGTTGGAGACTTTAAGCCCTAAAATCAGTAACTGACAGGTCAAGGAACAGAAAATCATTAACTATATAGCTGCAATGAACAGCACCATCAATCAACTGAATCTAATGTTGAAGATGAAACTCCAAAACTTTGGCCACCTGATGCGAAGAACTGACTTATTGGAAAAGACCCTGAATGCTGGGAAAGATTGAAGGCAGGAGGAGATGGGGATGACAGAGAACAAGATGGTTGGATGGCATCATCAACTCAATGGACATGAGTTTGAGTAAACTCCGGGAGCTGGTGATGGACAGGGAGGCCTGGTGTGCTGCAGCCCATGGGGTTGCAAAGGGTCAGACATGACTAAGTGACTGAACTGAACTGACAGTTATAAAATACTTCACTTCACAACATCAAAATACAAAATGTTCTAAAACTCACATAAAATATTCCCCCAAATAGACTACAATCTGAATAATTAAGCACATCTTGGCATATTTAAAAGAGTAAAAATTATATAAAGTATATTGTCAGATGACAATAGAATTAAAAATCTATAACAGAATGAGGCTAGAAGATCCCAAAATACTTGATTATGAAACATCATACATTGGTGTAATGCATGCATAAAGGAAGAAGTACCAAAGAAAACTTAAAAAGTATTTAAAAAAATGAAAATACAAATTTTCAAACTTTGTGTGATACAGGAAAATTAGACAAATAAATTCATAAGATTAAATGCTTATATCATTAAAGATGAAAATATAAAATAAATAACCTAAACTTCAACATTTAAAAATCTGAAAATATAGAGCAAATTGAATCTAAAGTAAGCAAAAGCAAAAAAAAAAAAAAATAAAAAACAGAATAGAAATCAATTAAATTTCACATGGAAGAATAACAGAGAAAAATCAATGAATTGAATTAAATCAAAAGCTAGTCATGGAAAAATGAAACAGAATCCATAAATCCATAAAACTTAAGCCAAGATAAACAGGATAAAAACAGAAGACACAAATTATCAGAAATGAAATCAATGCCAGCACAAATCATCTCCTGGTTATTGAAACATAATTGAGGGATATTATTAAAAAAACTCCCTATCCCAAATTTGATGCATTAGATAAAATGGACCAGTTCTTTGAAAGATATGACCCAATAAGATGGACACAAGAAGAAATAGATAATTCAAATAAGCCTATAGTTATTAAAGAAATTGAAGCAGCAAGAAATTACCTTCCAAATACAAAACAACTGGATCCAAACTGTTTCTCTCTGGTAGGAACAAAACAGTTAAAGAACAATATCAATTCTCTAAAATCTTCCCCAGAAAACAGAAGCAGAGGGAATACTTGATAACATGTTCCACAAAAACAGAATTACTCTAGGATCAAATCCAGATAAGGAAAATTACTAAAGAAGATTATAGGAAACCACCTTTCATTATTCATAGGTATAAGCCTCCTCAATAAAATTTAGCAACTGAATCTAACAATATACAGAAAATATTATTACCGTGTCCAAGTGGAATTCATTTCAGGTATGCAAGATTGGATTAACTTTCGAAAATTGATTTATGTAACCAATCACATAAATAGGCTAAATATGAAAAATTACATGATGATATCAATGATGCAGAGAAAGCCTTTGACAAATCAAATTATTTTCTCATGATAAAATCTTTAGTAAATCAGGAATGAAAGATCTTCAACTAGATAAATAGCATCTACAAAAAAAAAAACAAACTAGTACTAACATCATACTTCAGGGTAAGAAACTAGTTGAATTCCACCTATAATCCTATTTTAATTCAACAAGTCATGAAAATAAAAGACATAGAGACACGGAGGAAAGAAATAAATCTATCTTTTTTCACAGATGAGATAATTGTTTATGTAAAAATATCGGGAAGAATTCACACACACACACACACACACACACACACACAACACAATACCTCCTGGAACTAATAAGCTGTTGAAGCAGAGTTGCAGAATATAAGGTCAATATATAAAAGTCAACTTGTTTCTTATGTGACAGCAATGAGCAATCGAATTTAGAATTAAAAACACAACACTGTTTAGAGTAGCAATAACAAAAATCATTGAAATAGATGTAACTCTAAAAATGGATGTACATAGCACAGATATGTATGAGGAAAACTGCAAAAGTCTGATGAAATAAATAAAAGATTTAAATAAATGGAAAGACAGTCCATGATCATGGATACAGATACATTGTTAGAAGTCTATTCTTCCTAACTTGACCTATACATCCAATACAATCTCAATCAAAATCCTAACAAGTTATTTTATGGATATTAATAAATGAATTCCCAAGTTCATATGGAAAAGCAAAAATTTAGAAAAACCTAGGCTATAATAGACAGACTAGACAGACTCCATAAATTCAAGACTCACTATGAAGCTACAGTAATCAAGTCAAAGGCAATGGCTAAAGAATAGACTAAGTGGAACAGAATGGGGGACCCAGAAATAGAATCACACAATATAATCATCTTATATTTGATAAAATAGCAAAGGCAATTCTATGGAAAAAGGTTAGTGCTATAATAATAATAACCTCATTAAGACTAAACAAAATATGATAAATTATTGATTCAATATTTAACAAGATGTGAAAGAAAAATATTTAAATATTGATTTGCCTCTTCTAGTAAGAAAACATACATATTTTGAATATATTTCCATTGCAACATTATGCTTGAGATATGGTGATGGCACTTCTTACTCTTGTGAGGTAACTTGCCATCTAAATTTTATGATAGCAAAATTGACCCAGTCTGGCATATTTGCCACTATAGCAATAAATTGAATTTGCTAGAAGTAGTCCTTTAATGCATATTAATCCCTCCTGGGCCATAATCTTGCAATTGAATTATCTTCTGTTTGATGTATATTTGCACAGAAATGGCTCACTCAGTGGACAGGTAACAGAGAACTCAGAGCATCTGGCATCAAGTATAGTGCTATATTAATAATAAACATATTTTAATTCTATATGTATTTGCACTCAGTGTAAGTAATCTAAAATAATAAGAATACCATGCATTGCATCCTATGTTTCAGATATTTTGTTCACAGTTATCATATATTGTCATATTTAGTATAGAAAAACACCATGGGGCAGATACCATTATCAGAATTTTGTGAACTAGAACTCTAACCTAATGTAGATTAAGCTCCAAAGTCCCACAGGAACTATTAAGAATAAGCAGAGGAGCAAGAATTTTAACACAGATTATTATTTTCATAGTTGATGCTCATAATCACACACTACTATAATCAGTGAAAATTGTACTGAAAAAAGATTATTAAAACAAGTGCATGTTCATCATATTAGCTATTTTCACAATAATTCTGCATAATAAGACTTCTACAAAATTTCATGACATAGAACAACAAACATTTCACTCATGAGTTTGTGGGTCAACTGGCATATTACTGATTTAACAAAAGTTCAAGTTTGCTAGGGCTTCCTTGGTGGCTCAGATGGTAAAGAAGTTGCCTGCAATTCAAGAGACTCGGGTTCCATCTGTGTTGAGAGGATCCCCCGGAGAAAGGAATGGCAACCCACACCAGTATTCTTGCCTGGTGAATTCCATGATCAGAGGAGCCTGTGACCTACAGTACATGGGGTCACAAAGAATCAAACACGACTAAGCGACTAACACAATTTTGCTAGGTTTTAAATTTCATTTTATATCACAATCTGCTTTACTACCCTCATTAGACTAGACGTTACTTGAAGCCTTTTCTTCTTATGGTGGAACACAAATAACTTAAAAATGTAACGCTAGCTGTGCAGCCTTTTGAAGCTTTTGTTTATTTTCCATAACATTGGCTAAAGTAAGTTATTGGCAAAACCCAAAATCAAAAGCAAAGGAAAGTGTACATTCTATTGTGATCATCTAGAAAGAGATGGTCTTCCCAGGTGGCTTAGTGGTAAAGAATCCCCCTGACAGTTCTGGAGATGCAAGAGACTCCAGTTCAATCTCTGGGTCAGGAAGCTCCCCTGGAGAAGGAAATGACAACCCATTCCAATGTTCTTGCCTGGAAAATCACATGGACTGAGGAACGTGGTACGCTACACTCCATGGGGTTGCATGGACTGAGCAACTAACACAACAACAACAGAATGAGATGAATATTTGCTATGTGTGTGCATGACTGCTTAGTCACTCAGACATGTCTGACTCTTTACAACACCATGGACTGTAGCCCACCAGGCTCCTCTATTCATGGGATTTTCCAGGCAAGAATGCTGGAGTGGGTTGCCATTCTCTTCTCCAGTAGATCTTCCCAACCCAGGATTGAACCCAGTTCTCCCATATTCCAGGCTGAGCCTTCCCACTTTTACCATCTGAGTCACCAGTGAATATTTTCTGTATACTAATCTAATTTCTCTCTCTCTCTCTCTCTCTCTCTCTCTCTCTCTCTCTCTCTCTCTCTCTCTCTGTCTCTCTCTCACACACACACACACACTACCACCACTTTAGCATGGGTATACATTGCCAATGAGTCCCATGTCCTTCCTAATCCAAAAGTCATTACTCAACTCTAATCACTCAGTCTTCTACTGTCTCCATGGCATTTAGTTGGCTTTGAGTTTGAGAGTCCAGCTTTCATATTTATTATCTATTTTTAAAGAAAGAATAGATGTGACCTGCTGGGTTTAATTACTTATGCTATAGTTGAAGAAGAAATAATTTGATACCACTGGAGAGATATTAAAGACTCTAATGGTTTAATTTTATAAATAAAAAAATTAAAAAAGAGTAGGGATGAAGATGGAACAATTACTTACAGAGATATAGGATGTAATATTTTTGAGTATTTGGATGTCAAATATATCTTCTCTAAGCATAAATAAGCATTTGCATTTATGCTAATCTGCTACAGTCTATAGAGTTTGATAATACAATCATTTCTTTGCAGGCTATTGGCTTTTTGGTGCCAGACTAAGAGCTAGCCAAGTACAGGGTCATTCAAACTAAGAGACAGAGGTAATGATTTACCCATTTATCCACTTAATACTTTTAAGAACTGAGTTCTGAATTAATGTATAATGCCTGTATGTGTTCTTAACATGCAAATCCAGAACGGGAAGAGTAATTTGAGGAGATTACACACTCAAGATCATAGCATGTTGAGCAATCCTTTCTCAATAACAGAAATATTTGCTCTATAAAATCATTGAATGGTTTTAAAAGTCACAGGGCAAACGGATTTGTCTTATAAGAATGAGAATCAATTTAGAAAAGCTGTCTGTGCCTCTCCACTACTACATATTCTGCCATAAAACTTATTTCTTAGTATTCAAAACAAACATTTGGGAAGATTCTGAGATGATCAGAGAAGTTCTCATTTTTGTTGCCATCTGGATGCAGAATCCAAAGCAACACTATCTCTTCAAAAAAAGCTACTTCTGGAAAACAGAGAGCTGAGGTTATATTGAAGAATGCTCTGACTTAATGCTTACTCCTATCTCATCATAATTCCAACCAATCTAAGGCAGGAAAGAGAAAGGAATTCTTTCCAAACTTCAGAATTCAGTTTGCTCTTAGTCATCAACCACATGATATGGTATAGATTCAATTTAAGATTTTTTAATTTTATTATTCAGAACAAGGAAATTGCTAAGAACACTTGTCACTGGGTCTGCCATTCTCAAGTTATCTGTAAGACTATAGTAAAAGCATAGGGATCTTGGAGAATTCTGTTGTGAGGTTATTGTAATGATGAAGACAGGAAACGATTTTGCATAGAACAGTCTGAAAATTCATTACTATCCATTTTAGAAAAAGGAAATATTAAAGCATGAGAAATTATGAAGAAGATGAAGAGTAGGACATATATTCATGAAAATCTGAAAGATGTCATAGGAAGTCAGAGAAAGGGATGCCTCACTGTTAATACTTAAAAGAGATAGGTTTTACCTAAATCAGATGCTCTACCAAGTAGCAATTACATACTTAAAATTTATCATTCATGGAGTTTAGGCTGACATTATAAATTATTAAGAATAACTTTCCTATAGAGAACAGACCTGCAGACACAGCAGGAGAAGGAGGGTGGGCTGAATTGAGTAGCACTGAAACATATACATTACTATATACACTGAAAACTACATAGCTAGTGTAAAGTTTCTGTATAACACAAACAGCTCAACCCAGCACTCTGTGACAACCTAGAGGGGTGGGATGGGGTTGGGGGTGGAAAGGAGGTTCAAGAGGGAAGAGACATACATACACTTATGGCTGATTCACTTTGTTGTATGACAGAAACCAACACAACACAGCATTGTAAAGCATAAAAAGAAGAAATAAAAGAAGAAAAACATTCCTGGGTTTGTAGCTATTTTGGAATTTCTTTCAAGCAATTGTTTTATCAACTAAAAGCTTCATGCTTCAATATTTATTCCCCATTGGTCCTCCTCTCTCAAACCCCTACTCCCCACAACACCACCACTTGTATCTATAAAGTGGTGTCACATAGTGATTGATAATCTGAAATCCCTATTGTGGGAGAATATTACACATTAATCTCTTACTAACTGATTTTTTGATCAACAAGACAGTGCATTCTACTCTATAGATGCAGGACATAGGGGATAGACATAAATGTTAAAATGAGTATTTAAGTATCTAAGATGCTCCCAGCATAAAGGAAAACAGGAAGGGGAAAGGACAATGTGAATCAGTTCACGATTTGGTTGGAAAAACAAAAAAAAAGAAATTTTCTGGGATCAGCAAGATAGCGATATAGGAATTTCTAGCACTGTCTTCTTCCAGAAATATTGAATAAATATCTGCCCATGAAAACGTCTTCAAAGGAACTAAGGATTCCAGAAGTGAAGAATTACAGCATTTGGGTGGAGCACAGATAATAGACAAAAGACACATTGAAGAAAGTAGTAAAGATAGGTTTACATTGCCCCTAGAACCCCTACTCCAGACCCAGTCAGTCTAAAGTGGAAACACCTTCCACTTGACCTCATTGCAAGGACCCCAGCACCAGGCTTGTACCAGCACTACTAACTACTGTGATGCCAGGCTCCCAACCCACACTAGCAGCAGACAGATCCCCAAAGCCCCAGGGCCCAGATGATCTCTTGTGGTCTTAGGCTCATAGCCTGCCCCAGTATCAGGTCCTTCACGGACCCAGTCTCTATACCAGTGCCCACAGATCCTGGATCCTCCTTTATTTCCATACTAAGCCAGTCTCCATAGATCCAAGCCTCCAGACTGGCTTCCAGAGATGTAGGTTCCAGGCCCATCACAGAGCTAGGGTGGTTGTCAGTGGTCTCAAGTTCCGGGCAGGCTCTCAATACAGGCTCCCAGCCTGTGCCAACACCTCCCAATCTGCCTTGTAGACCCAAATGCCATAGAGACTAAAGCAATCAGAACTGTATGGTATTGGCATAAAAATAGACACATAGGCTGGTGGAATGGATTGAGATCCTAGAAATAGACTCATGCATATATGGTCAATTATTTTTTACCAAAAATTCAAAAAATATACAATAGAGAAAGGTTAGTCCCTTCAATAAATGGTGTTGGCAAAACTGAATAGCCACCTCTAGAAGAATGAAATTGGACCACTATTTACATCAGTCTTGAAAATTAACTCAAAATGGATTAAAGACTTAAATATGAAATCTGAAATTGTTAAACTCTTAGAAGAAAACATAGGAAAAGTTATCAACATTGTTTTTAGCAATGATTTTTCAGATATAAGACTAAAAGTATAAGCATCAAAAGCAAAAATAATGAAGGGGACTATATTAAATTAAAAGGTTTCTGCAAAGCAAAATAAACAATAGAATTAAGACACAGTTCACTGAATGGGAGGAAATATTTGCAAATCATGTATCTGAAATACATAAGGAGCTCATATCAAATAAACAAAATATTCCAATTTAAAAATGGATAGACTTGAAGAGGCATTTTTCCAAAGAAAACATACAACTGGCAAACAGGTACAGGAAAAGGTGCTTAGCATCACTAATAATGAGGGAAATGCAAACCAAAACCACGAGATATCACTTCATATCTGTTAGCATGGCTTTCATCAAAAAAACAAGAGATAACAAGTTTTGGCAATGATGCAGTGAAAAGGGAACATTTATGTACTGTTGGTGGAGATGTAAAGACATTTGTTGGCAAGGTAACATCTCTGCTTTTTAATATGCTGTCTAGGTTGGTCATAACTTTTCTTCCAAGGAGAAAGCATTTTTAAATTTTATTAATAGTTATTAATGTTAGTTAATAGTTATTTTTAACAGTTAATAGTAGTGTATCATATACTCGGCAGTGGCTAAGATCATAGATCTTAAATGTGCTCATATATACACACACAGGTAATTATGTGAGATTATGGAGGTGTTAATTAACCTTACTTTGGTATTCATTTCATAATATATGCATATATCCAGTTATCACACTGTACATGTTAAATTCACACAATGTTACATGTCAATTATATCTATAAAGCTGACAAAAAGAATTTTCTGGGTCCCTGTAAAGGGCGAGGGAACTAAAAATCATTCTAAGGGCTTTTTGGCAAACTCAAAGAACACTGGGGTCTCAGCCCATCTTCTAGAAAACTGGACCTTGAAAATTTATATTAGCCACTTCAATTTGGCCCAAAGAAAATGCTTTTCCTGAACAAACATCACTGTACTATATGTGAAAGTCACAGTGGCAAGTTGACTTCATCTTTCCTAAAAATGTGTGCAGTCTCTGTGGTTTTATAGTCTCCACTCCAGACCTAGCCCCAGTGCCAAAGGTGTGAATTACACACACACACGCACACACGCACACACACACAGACTAAGGCAAAGCTTGAAATGCAATGACCTTGTTATAAGATAAAGGGCCTCATTTTCTTTTCATCTTGGATAATCCTTGTTCAGAATGTCCACTTTTGAAGCAGATGACATTGTATTCTTATTTTTCATGCTTCTTAGACATCCACCAAAATAAACCACAGTGGTCTCTGATTAATGTATAACTATTAAAAATAGGTGGGTTTCCCAGGTGGCACTAGTGGTAAAGAACCCACCTGCCAATGCAGGAGACATAAGAGACATGGGTTCAATCCCTGGGTCAGGAAAAACCCCTGGAGGAGGACATGGCAACCCACTTCAGTATTCTTGCCTGGAGAATCCCATGGACAGAGGAACCTGGCAGGCTATAGTCTATAGGGTCACAAAGAGTCAGACACAACTGAAGTGACTTAGCACGCAGGCACACATTGATAATAGGCAATCCCACAATAAGACTCCAGGTTCTGATAAGAGCTTTCAGTCTTTACAATTATAATTCCTAGGAGTCTCCTGAATTCCTCCATGTATATTTGTCCCCGTAATTATTTTGACAGCTGAAAAATAGGTCATTAGCTAATAAATTATTCCTTGTTCTGGAACTCCTATTCCTTGTGTTTCCTATGAAGATCAACTGTTTTTCTTTTTTACTTTTCTTTCCTTTTTTTTATTCAGATACCACTGAAACAATGGGTTTATATAGAACGTTTCTGTGCATGTAATAAAAAGAAGTAGTAGAAACCTTCCTGAAATTTGAAGGAAAGAATATGGAGTACCCTGTACATGTTATGGAATTAATGAAAACACTTCAAGTCCTCTTCCATTTAAAGAGGATAATAATACTAGCTCACTTAAACTTACAACTTGTTTTCAGGTCAAAAAATTAATTAACTTTTAAAAAAAATTTTCCCTTTTTTTACAGGAAGCATTTATTAATTGATTGTGGCATAAGAGTTTCAACTCATATTCAAATAATCCCACATATCCCTTCATTGAGATTTGGGACAATGTTGTAACAAACACCTTTTCTTTTCAACTCTGCATTTCCTCCCTACACTACAGGGCCCACCCCAGGGCCCAGTATGAAGAAGGGAGTCAAGTAAGGGCATGCAGAACAAAAAGTATAGTGACCTACATTAACCAAACTCAGGAGACTTCCTTGCTGGTCCAGTGTTAGGACTTTGCCTTCCAAAGCAGCATGTGTGGGTTACAACCCTGGTCATTGAGCTAAGACCCCACATGCCTCGTAGCCCAAAACCTAAAACAGAAACAATATTGTAAGAAATTCAATAAAAACTTTAAAAACACCCAGATGTTTTGCCTTGAATTTTAAGCAGATTCTGTTGCCTGGTCCATTCTCTTTTCAAGTTCAAAGACATCAGACAGGTTCCTGGTTTAGCAGCTAAATTCTCTTAAGAGTTGTTTAGTTTGCCCAGACAAGGGGATCCTGCACTTATGGGGAATCTGCAACTCTCATCTTTGTGTTTTCTAGCAGCACCTCACGGATAGGAGGAGACTGGTCAGGATCTCAGGTGCTCCTTCTTGGTCTCAAAGAAAGTGACTCTCTGTATCATTGCCCAGATGATAATGCCCAGGGCAAAGATAACAGCCTTGGCAGTGTAGCACCCCTCTCAGAGTTCAGAGGCTTATTTAAAAGTCTGAGCTGCAGACCGAGGCAGCTAGTATTTATTCGCACTCATATCCGTGTATAGATTCGCGTTGCATTGGAGATTCGACGGAGGGGGAACAGCCCACCGTACACTTTGCTTAGTTCAAAGTCTGCCATCTTGAGGATGGGGGTAACAGACCTCTCTGTGTTGTGCTTGTCCTTTGGCTGTGGTCTCTGTGCAAAACGGAGTCTGAAGGCACTGGCACTCCTGAGCTGTAGCATGAAGCTTTGCTGGCGTACTGGTCTCGCCTACAGAACTAACTGATTTATGTCTTCACCTTTACGTAAGTCAATGACAAATTGGAGGTAGCAAGCCTCAGCATAATCCAGGATCTTTTCTCCTTTGATGGAAGTCTCTATCGGGTGCAGATAAGGCTATGCAGCCCTTATGACCACAGTTCATCCGCCGGCTTGTCAGTTGCATGGCGTGACGCACTCAATCCGCGAAAGGTTCTGGTGGTGCCGCTTGAGGCTGGTCAGGACATGGAATTTGGCCATGCGCAGTCTTCTCCACATTGTCCAGGCCATCTCAGCAAACGTTCTTGATTTCTACAAGGGCCTCGCTGTGTCCTAATCAATACCATAGCTGCTGCGCCTCCTCTCTGGGAGTCCACCAGGTGCCGCCCTCCACCACCACTGTGCCAGGTAGGCTCACCGGAGGCCTTCGCCTCTACTGAAGAGTGTCAAGAAAAAATAGGTTAAAGTAAAGCTTTTTTTTTTTTTTTTTTTTTTAATAGTTCACTCATTATTAGTCATAGCTTTCATGGCAGTGTGAGTGTAATTTTCATATGAGTTACAAAATGAATTGTATCTCTGGAAAGATGATTCAAATCATTTTCCATTTGCTTCTATCTAAGCCCTATTTTAGCATGAAGAATCCCACCTGCCTCATATTTTCCTACTTGAACAGATGGATCATAAAAGTGTGGGCTCACCGAGGAACATTTAGTCTCATCCCATTACACCTGCTGGCCAAGGGAGAGATACAAAACAGCCACGATCCTGATCTCAGACTTATAACCATCTGAGAGAATGTTTCTGCAGCCCTTACTGGCCAGCTGGGTTTGTCCTTGGCTTGTTCCCAATAATATAAAAGTCAATTATAGTAATTGCTGACCATTAGATATCACGTGTATGCAAGCTTTAAGAACTATATTATGTCTGAGAGTAGATAAAGACAATGGATCACTAATAGGCAAAATGTGAGGAATATATATACATATTTAAATTTTTAGCCTGAAAAAATGGTCAAGAAATGGATTTTGTTCACAAAGATAATAAATTAACAGGTTTTATATTTAGAGAGACATCACATTTTCAGAAATTCTGTGTAATTTACCCTCAGGAACATCATATGAATGTGAAAACATGTATTCATGCTTATGGACATTTGCCATCGATCATGGATGACAGACAAATGGCTGGTAATAACTAAAATCTGTATCAATGAGGGCCTGGATAAATAAAATATGGTATATGTATACAATAAATAACTAGGTATATTTCAGTAGTGCTTCCCTGGTGGCTCAGTGGTAAGGAATCCACCTGCCAATGTAGGAATGGTAGGTTCAGTTCCTGGGTCACAAAGATTCCTCTGGAGCAGGAAATGGCAACTCACTCTAGTATTCTTGCCTGGGAAATCCCATGGACAGAGGAGCTTAGCTCGGCTACAGTCCATGGGGTCGCTAAATAGTCAGAGACAACTTAGTGACTGAACAGCAGCAACATACTGAATAATGATGAATAAAATAGAAGTTTTGACAGGAAGATTTGTCCATGACATGTATTTTACTGAAAAAGTATGTGACACACATTATCTGTTCTAATACAATTAAGTCTAAGCCTTAAAGACAGTACTTGTGTGTGTATGTTAGTATATATGAAAGATTTCCTAAAATGTTAATGAAATTTTAGTGACTTTCTTTCTTCTCTGTGCTTTCTGGCATGTTATTCATATTATTTGAGTTTATATTACATTTTCCAAAAGTGATAATTCTTGTTATAAATCATGCCAAGCTACATCTCTGTATAAGAGGAACACAGCATTTTAATTCATTCATTCATCATTTTCATAGGTGAGGGTGGGATGATTTGAGAGAATAGCACTGAAACATGTATATTGTCATATGTAAAATATATGACCAGTGCAAGTTTGAAGCATGAAGCAGGGCACTCAAAGCTGGTGCTCTGGGACAATCTGGAGGGATGGAATGGGGAGGGAAGTAGGAGGGGGATTCAGCATGGGGGCACATGTGTGCACCCATGACTGATTAATGTCGATGTTTACCAAAAAAACATGACAGTACTGTCAAGTAATTATCCTTCTATTAAAATTAATTAATTAAAAAAAGAAAAGATCCTGCATACCTCATTAAAGATCAAGGATCCCACTTGCTGCAACTAAGAGCTGGTGCAACCAAATAAATAATAAGTAAAACAAAATAAATGTTAAAAAATGTCTATTATATTATGGAGCCCAGTTTCCTTATTATTCCTAAAACCTGTCATGGACCAATTCAATAGAATAAAATATTTATATAACAAATGTGAAATATAAGTGAATCAGTGAAACCATGTTCACACATACTTAGGTTTCATGGAAATAATCAATTGCTATTAAAAAATCTATAGTCTTATACTCAGTTTCTATATTTACTAATTGCTGGCTGGTAACACACAGTTTTTGATTCAGCCCAAGTCTGCAGATCACACTTAGAGTGACACAGCTCTACAAAATATGGTAGTGACTAAAGGAATCAAAGAATGATTTCTTTTTTTTTAAAGAATGACATTTTAAAAGACCATTTAATTAATGAGGATAGACCAGCCTTTGCTGAGCTTAAAAATAAGCCAGAAAATCTCAGTGGCTTAAACTAATTTTGGATGATTATTTATCAGTCATTTAGAATCCACTGTGGTTCAAGCCATGGACCTCTGTCTTAATAGCTCATTCTACTTGGAACACTTGGCTTCTGTATCCTCATGATGGAGGGAAAGAGACGAAGGAGGAATAGCAGTTCTCTATTGCCACCAACTATAAAGAATTCATGCCATTGCGATTCTCAGATCATTCAGTTCAGTTCAGTTGCTCTTTGCGACTCTTTGCGACCCCATGAATTGCAGCACGCCAGGCCTCCCTGTCCATCACCAACTCCCGGAGTTCACTCAGACTCACGTCCATCGAGTCAATGATGCCACCCAGCCATCTCATCCTCTGTCGTCCCCTTCTCCTCCTGCCCCCAATCCCTCCCAGCATCAGAGTCTTTTCCAATGAGTCAACTCTTCGCATGAGGTAGCCAAAGTACTGGAGTTTCAGCTTCAGCATCATTCCTTTCAAAGAAATCCCAGGGCTGATCTCCTTCAGAATGGACTGGTTGGATCTCTTTGCAGTCCAAGGGACTCTCAAGAGTCTTCTCCAACACCATACCTCAAAAGCAGCAATTCTTCGGCGCTCAGCTTTCTTCACAGTCCAACTCTCACATCCATACATGACCAAAGGAAAAACCATAGCCTTGACTAGACGGACCTTAATCGGCAAAGTAATGTGTCTGTTTTGAATATACTACCTAGGTTGGTCATAACTTTTCTTCCAAGGAGTAAGCATCTTTTAATTTCATGGCTGCAATCACCATCTGCAGTGATTTTGGAGCCCCCCAAAATAAAGTCTGACACTGTTTCCACTGTTTCCCCATCTATTTCCCATGTGTTAATCATATGGCTATAAACTAAGTACAATTTAGGCTGAGAAATAAAGGAGAAAAATAGATATTTAGTGAGCACTAACTTCTTTGAGAAGTTGTTAATCTGAGTTAACTGATGCTATCAAGATCTTAAAATAATAAGAGAGTCAAGATTCAAACTCCTTTTCTCAAATTCCAAATTTAATATATATTTGTGTTAAACCAGATAAATGAGGTTCAGTTCAGTTCAGTTCAATCGCTTAGTTGTATCTGATTCTTTGTGACCCCATGGACTGCAGCACACCAGGCCTCCCTTGTCCATCACAAACTCCCAGAGTTTAACCAAACTCATATCCATTGAGTCGGTGATGCCACCCAACCATTTCATCCTCTGTTGTCCCCTTCTCATCCTGCCTTCAATCTTTCCCAGCATCAGGGTCTTTTCAAATGAGTCAGCTCTTCACATCAGGTGGCCAAAATATTGGATTTTCAACTTCAACATCAGTCCTTCCAATGAACACCCAGGACTGATCTCCTTTAGGATGGACTGCTTGGATCTCCTTGCAGTCCAAGGGACTCTCAAGAGTCTCCTCCAAACCACAGTTCAAAAGCAGCAATTCTTCGGCACTCAGCTTTCTCTGTAGTCCAACTCTCACATCCATACATGACCACTAGAAAAACTATAGCCTCGACTAGACAGACCTTTGTTGGCAAAGTAATGTCTCTGCTTGTTAATATACTATTAGTTTGATCATAACTTTCCTTCCAAGAAGTAAGCATCTTTTAATTTCATGGCTGCAGTCACAATCTGCAGTGATTTTGGAGTCTCAAAAAAGAAAATCTTTCACTGTTTCCATTGTTTCCCCATCTATTTCCCATGAAGTGATGGGACTGGATGCCGTGCTCTTAGTATTCTGAATGTTGAGCTTTAAGCCAACTTTTTCACTCTCCAATTTCACTTTCATCAAGAGGCTCATTAGTCCTTCACTTTCTGCCATAAGGGTGGTGTCATCTGCATATCTGAAGTATTGATATTTCTCCCAGCAATCTTGATTCAAGCATGTACTTCATCCAGCCCAGCATTTCGCATAGTGTATTCTGAATACAAGTTAAATAAGCAGGGTGACAATCTACAGCCTTGATGTACTCCTTTTCCTATTTGGAACCAGTCTGTTGTTTCATGTTCAGTTCTAACTGTTTCCTCCTGACCTGCATACAGATTTCTCAAGAGGCAAGTCAGGTAGTCTGGTATTCCCATCTCTTTCAGCAATTTCCACAGTTTGCTGTGATCCACACAGTCAAAGGCTTTGGCATAGTCAATAAAGCAGAAATAGATGTTTTTCTGGAACTCTCTTGCTTATGCTTAAGTAAAATAAATAAATAACCCCTGGCTCTCAAGAATTTAGCACATGAATGTTTACTCCGTACACCATTTGAGGTCCTGCTGTCTTAATGTGTATATTTCCAAGGTGATAAGAAGAGAAGAGAGTATCTAGAGAAAGCGAAAGTGAAGTCGCTCAGTCGTGTCCGACTCTTTGCGACCCCATGGACTGTAGCCTACCAGGTTCCTCTGTCCATGGGATTTTCCAGGCAATAGTACTGGAGTGGATTGCCATTTCCTTCTCCAGGGGATTTTCCCAACCCAGGGATTGAACCCGGGTCTCCCTCATTGTAGACAGACGCTTAACTGTCTGAGCCATATTCTCTAAGTTCTGCCCTAGAGCAGATCCTTGTCACTTTCTTTTGAATCAGTTGGCAAGAGCTGAGCATATGGATCTACCCTTGCAAGAATCCTTGGTAAAGCACATATTTGTTTGGTAACAGTGGATGTATATATATATATATATATATATATATACACTATATCACTCAACTAAATCACAGAGAAGGCAATGGCAACCCACTCCAGTACTCTTGCCTGGAAAATCCCATGGGCAAAAGAGCCTGGCAGGCTGCAGTCCATGGGGTTGTTAAGAATCGAACATGATTGAGCGACTTCACTTTCACTTTTCAGGCATTGGAGAAGGAAAGACAACTCACTCCAGTGTTCTTGCCTGGAGAATCCCAGGGACGGCAGAGCCTGGTGGGCTGCTGTCTTTGGGGTCTCACAGTCGGACACGACTGAAGCAACTTAGCAATAGCAGCAGCAGCAACTAAATCAAACAAGCTCTTAATAATTACATAAGTTTTGGTATTTCTTTTCAATCACAGCTATTTTAGAATGGTTAAATAGAATCTGTAAAATGTCTATTTCCTCCTTTATCTTTCACCATTGCAACTTGATGTGTCTACCAAAAGCCATTTCAGCCTTTTTTCCCAAATTCTTCAATCCTTCTGAGGGGAAACATTAGTCACAACTGTAAATAGTTATTTGAAAGGGAAATGATAGTCAAATTTGTAAAACTAAAAACGCATATGGATTTAGCCTTGTATTACCTTCTTTGAGTTTCCAGTGATAAAAATGGTATACCCAACTCTTGTTCTCCTTTTCCATCAACAAAGAGCAGCTTTATCACTCTGTTTGCTCTACCATGGCCTGGAAAACATGTGTGAGTCCTCACTTAGAGAAAGTCTCTTTATCTGAGTTAGGTTGTATATGAGGTTTCTGTTCTTGGAGAATCTTCCAGGAGAAGACTCAGAGAATATGGGTTTAAATTGACTTAAGAAAAGGGAGAATAATCTGTTCTAGCTGACCTAGACTTTTACCACTGTGAAGCCAGGAGGAAGAATAGGTCATGTCTTAAGACAGCTATTTTAGTCGATAAGTGTAAGAAAAAAAGCCATGTATGTGAGTTTGATTGCAGTCATCACACAGTCCTGTCCATATCTGTATTTCATCAGAAAATACAATATGAATTCAAAAATAAAGGTATGCTATAGCAAAAATGACACCTGGAGCTCTAAGTATGATAACAAATCATACAGAACTTGTCAAGACCTTGCAAAAGAGGATTTTGGTTTGCAGTCCTCTACTTATCAGAATTCTGTCTGAGGTGCCTTCCATCTGTCTTGGCAGGTATGTGGATAAAATTATTCATTCTCTATTAGCATATGTTTTACTTCTCGGATATTTGTTTATATAGGAAATTAATGTAGCATGCAACTTGCAATTAGTTTTTATACTGTTAATGACAGGTTCCCATAAAATGGCTTGTACTGAAATATGGAAGCTAATGGCATTAATAACGTATACATATGCTCAGACTCAGATCTGGAGGAAGAAGCCAAATCAATAGAGTTTACTAGTTAAAAATAAAGCCATGTGATGGAATCTGTAGGAATTTTGCAGTTGGCTATCAATTTAGTAACTTGAGCATTAAGGAGTCATTTCTGGCCTAAGTCTTTGATATAAATTGGCCCTGATGGTTAATTAATGAACAATTTACTTTTACTTGTTCATGTGTATATTAATGACACACAGTGACATTCAATGATACACAATGACAACTTCAGTTCATATTCTATTGAAAAACTGCTCTGGACTTGGTTTGAAAAATAAACAGGCAAATAAAGCCTGGTTCCTACCCTCCAGGAGACTTGTTGTAGAAGCAGATCCTGTGTCATTGCACATTAGAAATACCTCTGAAACATTTTAAAAATAGAGATCCCCAGAATGCTCGCATCATTATTTCTTAATTAAGTTGCATTGATTAACTCATTTTTTGAAGATTAAAAAGAAAAGTTTATTTTCATTTATTTTTTTTATTTGTCTGTACTAGGCCTTAACTGCAGCACATGGGGCCTAGTTCCTTGAGCAGAAATTGAACTTGAGCCCACCGCATTTGTAGCCTGGAACATGACCCACTGGACCACCAGAGAAGTCCCAAGATTTATTAACTCTTGATTTTAGTGTAGGCAATTGTATTTTCTTAAACTTCCAGTATTTAAGGTAACTACTCAACTAACTAAAAATTAAGAATCCCCACTAATCTAGTTCCTTTTGTGCTCTTTGAGTATACTATCATCTTTATTTGAAGTACTTCCCTCTTTGTCTCCAATTATCCACAGCATATGCAGCTTAAAAAATAGCACCTTATGTGACATGTCTCCATGAAACTTCTCAGTTCAAGACTTCTAACAGTGACTATTCCTGATCATTGTTCATTTTATGATGTAAAGACAATATGCAGATAATTATTAGCTTGTTCTATGAATTTTCCTATATTACACTTACCATATAATTAAAACCATAAAGTATGTGGACTTTTTTGTTTGGCTTCTTTCACATGCATAATTCTTTAAATGTTCATCCATGTTCTAACATGAGTCAGTATTTTATTCACCTTTGTATAGCTGACCTGCCTCTTGAGAAACCTATATGTAGATCAGGAAGCAACAGTTAGAATTGGACATGGAACAACAGACTGGTTCCAAATAGGAAAATGAGTACATCAAGGCTGTATATTGTCACCCTACTTATTTAAATTCTATGCAGAGTACATCGCGAGAAACGCTAGGCTGGAAGAAGCACAAGCTGGAATCAAGATTGCTGGGAGAAATATCAATAACCTCAGATATGCAAATGACACCACCCTTATGGCAGAAAGTGAAGAGGAACTAAAAAGCCTCTTGATGAAAGTGAAAGAGGAGAGTGAAAAAGTTGGCTTAAAGCTCCACATTCAGAAAACGAAGATCATGGCATCCGGTCCCATCACTTCATGGGAAATAGATGAGGAAACAGTGGAAACAGTGTCAGACTTTATCTTTTGGGGCTCCAAAATCACTGCAGTTGGTGACTGCAGTCATGAAATTAAAAGATGCTTACTCCTTGGAAGAAAAGTTATGACCAACCTAGATAGTATATTCAAAACAGACACATTACTTTGCCGACTAAGGTCTGTCTAGTCAAAGATATGGTTTTTCCAGTGGTCATGCATGGATGTGAGAGTTGGAATGTGAAGAAAGCTGAGCACCGAAGAATTGCTGCTTTTGAAGTGTGGTGTTGGAGAAGACTCTTGAGAGTCCCTTGGACTTCAAGGAGATCCAACCAGTCCATTCTGAAGGAGATCAACCTTGGGATTTCTTTGGAAGGAATTATGCTAAAGCTGAAACTCCAGTACTTTGGCCACCTCATGTGAAGAGTTGACTCATTGGAAAAGACCCTGATGCTGGGAGGGATTGGGGGCAGGAGGAGAAGGGGACGACAGAGGATGAGATGGCTGGGTGGCATCACTGACTCAATGGACGTGAGTCTGAGTGAACTCCAGGAGTTGGTGATGGACAGGGAGGCCTGGTGTGCTGCAATTCAGGGGGTCACAAAGACTCCAACACAACTGAGTGACTTTACTGAACTGAACTGATAGCTGAGTAATGTGCTGTGCTCATTCACTTCAGTTGTGACCTATTCTGTGATCCTACGGATGGTAGCTCACCAGGTTCCTCCATTCATGAGAGTCTATAGGCAAGAATACTCAAGTGGATTGCCAGGCCCTCCTCCAGGGGATCTTCCCAACCTAGGGACTGACTCCAGGTCTCCTGTGTCTTCTATTTTGCCTTTTAGCCACCAGGGAAGCAATAGTTGAGTAATATTTCATTGGATAACTCATTTTCTTGGCCTTTCGACAGTTGAACATCCGGGTTGTTTCCACATTTTGACTATTATGAGTAACGCTCCTGTGAACATTCAGGTAAAATTTTCTATGTGCATTGTGTATGTTTTTATATCTCATGTATGTATCTAGGAAGGAATCCCTGTGTTATGTGGTAATGCGGTTTAATCTTTTTAGGAATCATCTGTTTTCCAAAATAGACGTATCATTTTACGTACCCACCAGCAGTATGTTAGGGTCTGAGTTTTTCTGCACCCAAGGCTTGTTATTGTTCCTTTTGGTAATAGTCATCCCAATGTTTGTGAGGTGGTATAACATTGTGCTTTTGATTTATATTTCCCTATTGGCTAATGACATTGACATATTTTCATGTACTTATTTGCTGTTTGTGTAACTTCTTTGGAGAAATGACTGTTCAAATCTAGTTTGAATTGGGTTATACGTCTTTGCATTATTGTGATATAACACTTTGTATACAGTGGATGACAGATTCTTATCAGATACGTGATTTACAAATATTTCTTCAATTTCTGGAATTGTCTTTTCACTTTCTTTACACTATCTTTTGAAGAAAAAGATTTTCGCTGTGATTAAGTCTAATTTATCTATTTTTCTTTGGTTGGTTTTGTTTTTTTATGTTATATTTAAGAAAGTATTGCACAATTAAAATTCATGAAAATGCAGATATGTTCTAAGAGTTTCATAGTTTTGTGTCTTTAATATAACTCTTTGATTTACCTTTATTCAAATTGCGTTTGTTGTGAGGTAGGAATCCAACTTCATTCTTTTGGATATGGATACCCAGTTGTACTAGCATACATTTGTTAAAAAGACTATTTTTTGACATTAAATTTTGTCTTATGTTTTTTGGCCTACTGTGACAGAATACCATAAACTGGATGGTTTATAAACAACAGGAATTATTACTCACAGTGCTGGAGACTGGGACGTCCGAAGTCAGGATGCCTAGAGATTCACTATCTGGTTAGAGACAGCTTCCTGGCTCACAGATGGGTCATTGTCCACCTGTATCCTCATATGGTAGGCAAGGTAAGAGAGCTCTCTTGGGTCTCTTTTATAGTGCACTGATCCTGTTCATGAGGGCTTCATCCTTCATCTAATCACCTGCCAGAGGCCACACTGCCAAATACCATAACATTGATATTAGATTTCAGCATATAAATTTTGAGGAGATGCAAACATTCAGTGGATTTCTTGACAATCTTGTTGAACAAAAATGTATATGTTTACTTGTAGACTTTCAATTCTATCCCATAGTTAAATATGTCTATCCTTATGCCAGTATGACATTGTTTGATTACTGTAACTTTTGAGTAAGTTTTGAAATTGGAAAGTGAGACTCCTTCAGCTTTGTTCTTTCCAAGATTGTTTTGAATTTGAAGAGAACATGAGACAGCCCGTAATACACTTAGGAATACTCCATTGCTGATTCATCACAGACAGGTAGTGTGAACAAGACTTGAATACATTTCTGTGCTGTTGAGTGACTAAGATTTGAGAGTTTTAGTTACTGCAGCATCACCTAAGGTATTCTGAATGACACATCTCATTCATTAACAATATTTTATTCATCAATCTGTATAAAAGAAAAAATTGTGAGTAAAACTCAGTGTTCCTGCTCAAATAGACTGCAAATTTTTAGTGTGTGGAGCTGCTAAGTGATAAACAGAACTCACTGAGTAAGTGGGTGAAAGTTATATATTTTTATGAACTAATCTGGTATATCAATTCATATAATTAATTTGTTAATAATGTATATAATAAAACAATAAAACCATTAATATAAAAGTATTTTAAAAGTAACTGAAAACATTTAAATAGGTATTTAGATTGTTTTCTTTTGTTATAGTAAAAATATACTTTATTTGTTTAGAGCCTTATCCATGGCAAAGCTGACAGAGTTTAATTAAATTATTCAATGTCACACAACTAGAGAGGTGAAACAAAATATCCCTGTAGAAGTGCCTCTCTTCCAGAACTTGCATGTTTTTCTGGAAGTTCATGTTACATTTTTGGTTGATTGATTCAAATTTCAGTTTTAAAAAAATAAGGTTTCTTTGATATATATCTTAAAATCTCAGAAGGTAGGTGAACTGTTCTGTCCATGGAGAACAACTCTCTTGTATCTTGCTTGATTAAGCATATAACTCAGTCTTTTATTGTGCATCCTTCAAATATTAAATTTCTGGTGTGAGTTAATGAACATTATGTATGCATGTATGTATCTATCTCTCTATATATACATATTTAATAAATAGATATTAACTTTTAAAGGATAATTTTAAAAATCCTCAATTGGTGAGAATTTTTTTTAAATATTGAAAAGTTAATTCATTTATAGAATTCACCTTTTTATAATTAACTTGATTTAAAGTTATTTAAAAATATGTAAATTAAACTAGATATTGGCCTTTTTCTCTTTGTGTTTCTGGAATTGACTGCTTTACTTCACTTCTACCAAAACATATAATTATGAAATTAGTGATAATCCTATTAATATGGGTGGATACTCTTTGTGAGATTAATAGGTTCCCATTCTATCCTATTTAGTTATAGGTTTACCAAGAGATTTCGCTCTTACCTGTGAACATCTTGTATCTTATAAATACCAACTGATAGGACAACAACTTGGCAGAATATTGATTCAAAGGAGTCAGTACAATAGAAAGAGTAAATAGTCAATAGTATTTCATAAAAGAGATAAAAAGTAAATGAAAAAGCATGTTTTCTGGATATTTAACCTTACATTAGGAATTCTGTTCAGAATATGATGGTATTACCATAGAGATCAGAAAACAAAAATCATAATGCATCAATACAGAAATTCCAAATTGCTAAGGTTGAGATTGCCTCCTACATTCTCACCTACCCTGAAAAGAGCAAATGTCATTGAACTAATACAAATTGATGTTTTCCAAGGTTCAAAGCCTAAATCTAAGAGATAAGTAGAACTTAATAAAGACTTTACTTTTTGATACCTGAAATAATTGGTAAATTAAATCAGTCCTGAATATTCTTTAGAAGGACTGATACTAAAGCTGAAACTCCAATACTTTGGCCACCTGATGTGAAGAGCTGACTTATTGGAAGGCGGGAGAAGAAGGGAACGACAGAGGATGAAATGGTTGGATGGCATCACCGACTCGATGGATGTGAGTTTGAGGAAACTCCAGGAGTTGCTGATGGACAAGACAGGGAGGCCTGGCGTTCTACAGTCTATGGGGTTGCAAAGAGTCGGATACGACTGAGCAACTGAACTGCATTGAACTGAAAGTATAATGCTTCCCTTCAAATTTGATTATTGTTTATTCTTCTAGAGTGGGCTTCCCCTGTGGCTCAGCTGGCAAAGAATCCCCCTGCAATGCGGGAGACCTGGGCTCAATCCCTAGGTTGGGAAGACCCCTGGAGTAGGCAAAGGCTACCCACTCCAGTATTCTGGCCTAGAGAATTCCAAGGACTATATAGTTCACAGGGTCACGAAGAGTCAAACGACTGAGCAACTTTCACTTTCACTTTTAGAGTAAGTTTATCTTCCTCCATAAATTTTCTCTGTGATTATAGAAACTATGCTGTGGCCATCATTACCTTATATTTTCTACTTCTTGAATATATATATATATATATTTATTTATTTATTTATTTATTTATTTATTTTTCCTGTGCTGAGTCTTCATTGCTGTAGGTTAACTTTCTCTAGATACGGTGAGCGGGGTCTAGTCTCTAGTTGTGGTGTGTAGGCTTCTTCTCTTTTTGTAGAGCACGAGCTCCAGGGTCTGCGATGGGCTTAGTATTTGTGGCTCCCAAGCACAGGCTAATAGTTGTGGTGCTCAGGCTTAGTTGCCACAACTAATCTTCTCAGAGCAAGGGCTCAGACCTGTGTTCCCTGCATTGGCAGGCAGATTCTTAACCATTGGACCACCAGGGAAGTCCTGTATTTTCTACTTCTAATTTCTTCCAGAAAGTTTGCAGAGAGGTGTGTTGACCATGGATTGCCTCTTCCAGTATCTCTACAATTTTCTCTTAGAAGAAGTATCCACAAACCTGAGGACTTTGAAAGATGTGTCACCCTAAAGGTTTTAGAGCTACCTTTGAAGGCTGATTGAGGAGTTCTACACTTTACTCTCCTGTTATTTTTTGTATTCTAATATCATTATTTCATTAGAATGCACAAACAGAAACACACATACACACACATCCCACACATTTTTTCTACATGAACAATCTTTCTATAAGTTGACATAGTATTAGTTTGATAAATATATTCACTTATACTAACTCAGACTGAACCATGTAAAATCCAATTCTTTTGATATATTGGTTTAAATGCTTGTTATACTAAATCAAATGAACATTTGATTTTTTAGGTTGGTGTGGATATTCCCCAAAAAAAGGTTCTTGAGATTTATACTGTCAAATATTCCTGCAGTTGTCTCAGGCAGTCAAGGAAGCCAAATCTCTGATAGCTGATCCTGATAGAACTGTTAAACCTCTCTGAGACTCAGTTCCCTCCTGTGTAAAATAGTAATGATAATCTTATTATTTAAAATACATGCTGTGCTGTGCTGTGCTATGCTTAGTAGCTCAGTCATGTCCAATTCTTTGTGACCCCACGGACTGTAGCCTGCCAGGCTCTTCTGTCCATGAGGATTCTCCAGGCAAGCATACTGGAGTGGGTTGCCATGCCCTCCTCCAGGGATCTTCTCATACCAAGGATCAAACCCAAGTCTCCCACATCAGCTAGATTCTTTACTGTCTGAGCCACCAGGGAAGCCCAAGAATACTGGAGTGGGTAGCCATCTCTTCTTCAGGGGATCTTCCCGATCCAGAAATCAAACTGGGGTCTCGTGCATTGCAGGCAAATTCTTTACCAGCTGAGCTAACAGGGAAGCCCAAAATACATGTTAACAATATGTATTTCATAGAAATGATGTCATGAGTTTTATTCATTTTATCCTCCCCTAATTAAACTATCTTAGCTTTTGGAACCAGTTAGGAATTGGAGAAGGTAATGGCAACCCACTGCAGTATTCTTGCCTGGAGAATCCCAGGGACAGAGGAGCCTGGTAGGCTGCTGTCTATGGGGTCGCACAGAATCAGACATGACTAAAGTGACTTAGCAGCAGCAGCAGCAGGCCTTATGAAATCTCTAGTCTTCCAAAATGACTGTATGAAGTTCATGTAGTTCCTCTGAGCTAGAACCTACCAATTGTTTTGGGGCTTCCCAGATGGCTTAAACAGTAAAGAATCCACCTGCAATGTGGGAGACCTGAGTTCGATCCCTAGGTCAGGAAGATCTCCTGGAGAAGGTCATGACAACCCACTCCAGTATTCTTACCTGGAGAATCCCATGGGCAGAGGAGCCTGGTTAGCTACAGTGCATAGGATTTTGAAGGGTCAAACACAACTGAGCCACTAATACCTCATTCTTTTATTTATTTCTAGAGCTAATCTTTCTTTCCTTATGAACCCTATCCTACAGACTAGCTAAAAAAAAGTTGTATTTACCAGTCTAAACATCTCATTCTTCCAATTTAAAAAGAAAATCTCTTTCTGTTTCTATCTTTAGTCTCCTAAATATTTAATAATGTTATAAATATTAAAATGTCCTTATCATACCTAACTTAAATAATCTCTTGTAAGATGATTTAGTGCTTTTAAAAATTTAGCCCAACCCTGAGTTTTGTCCTCTTCTTTGAATCCCCTTCATGGAATCTGGACACATACAAGGACTTAATATGTTTTGTAGTTGTGAGGAGAAAGGGCTCTGTAAGAATGCAGTGTTCTCTGTGTCTTTTTTATTCTATCTTGCATATTGACTAAGTGAAGGTCCTCTCTCAGAGGCAATAGTTGAGGTAACCTGGCAGGTTGACATGTTGTAACCAACTGCTAGACTACTTGGTCCAAGCAGTTGCTCATGCTTGCAGCCACTAATTGATTAAGAATATGTCACACACCTTTGGAGTATCAATGTTTTGAAATGTTACTTAAGAAACAGTAGGTGAAAAAAGAGCATTCTAATTCTTCTTTTTCTTCCTGAAAGCTGGAGATAAAACTCCTGTGTGAAATGCATCCTCTTTTTACCAGAAGGAGGAAAGACATACTTATCACTAGAGATGGGGAATTTGGGGCTGAGAAATCTGTACAAACTTTGTTAAAGAAAACGTTTTTCCTGTATGTGTGTGTGTGGGCTCAGTCACTCAATGGTGTCCAATGCTTTGCAACTCCAAGGACTGTAGCCCACCAGCCTCCTATGTCCATAGAATTTTCCAAACAAGGATACTGAAGTGGATTGCCATTTCCTTATAAAAGGGGCCTTATCAAACCAGGGATCAAACCTGAGTCTCTGTGTCTCCTGCATTGGCAGGCAGATTCTTTACCACCATGTCACCTAGGAAGCCAACCCTGTTTTAATACTCTGGCTCAAATCTCTTTGGTTTTTCAGTTCTTCACAAATATATTGTTTCTTTGCCTAAAAGGTGAAAAACAATTCCTACTCTAGTCACATCTTGGGATCTCATTCTCTCATCTGCATAAAAAATTTGATAACATTTATATGCTTTTTTCCTGTTAAGTTATCTTCAGTTCAGTTCAGTTGCTTGGTTGTGTCTGACTCTTTGCAACCCCATGAACCGCAGCATGCCAGGCCTCCCTGTCCATCACCAACTCAAGGGGTTCACCCAAACTAATGTTCATTGAGTAGGTTATGCCATACAAACATGTGATCCTCTATTATCCCATTATCCTCCTACCCTCAATCTTTCCCAGCATCAGGGTTTTACCAATGAGTCAGCTCTTCATATCAGGTGGCCAAAGTATTGGAGTTTCAGCTTCAACATCAGTCCATCCAATGAACATCCAGGACTGATCTCCTTTAGGATGGACTGCTTGTATATCCTTGCAGTCCACGGGACTTTCAAGAGTCTTCTTCAACACCACAGTTCAAAAGCATCAATTCTTTGGTGCTCAGCTTTGTTTATAGTCCAACTCTCACATCCATACTTGACCACTGGAAAAACCATAGCCTTGACTAGATGGACCTTTGTTGGCAAAGTAATGTCTCTGCTTTTTAACATGCTTTCTAGGTTGGTCATAATTTTCCTTCCAAGGAGCAAGCGTCTTTTAATTTCATGGCTACGATCACCATCTACAATGATTTTGGAGTACCCAAAACAGAAAGTCAACCACTGTTTATGCATCTATTTGCCATGAAGTGATGAGACCATGAGATGCCATGATCTTAGTTTTCTGACTGTTGAGTTTTAAGCCAACTTTTTCACTCTCCTCTTTCCCTTTCATCAAGAGGCTTTTTAGTTCCTCTTCACTTTCTGCCATAAGGGTGGTGTCATCTGCATACCTGAGGTGATTGATATTTCTCCTGGCAATTTTGATTCCAGCTTGTGCTTCTTCCAGTCCAGCGTTTCTCATGATATACTCTGCATATAAGTTAAATAAGCAGGTTGACAACATATAGCCTTGGCATACTCCTTTTCCTATTTGTAACCAGTCTGTTGTTCCATGTCCAGTTCTAACTGTTGCTTCCTGACCTTCATACAGGTTTCTCAAGAGGCAGGTCAGGTGGTCTGGTATTCCCATCTCTTGAAGAATTTTCCACAGTTTATTGTGATCCACACAGTCAAAGGCTTTGGCATAGTCAATAAAGCAGAAATAGATGATTTTCTGGTACTCTCTTGCTTTTATGATGATCCAACAGCTGTTGGCAATTTGAACTCTGGTTCCTCTGCCTTTTCTAAAACCAGCTTGAACTTCTGAAAGTTCACTGTCCATGTATTGCTGAAGCCTGGCTTGGAGAATTTTGAGCATTACTTTACTAGCATGTGAGATGAGTGCAATTGTACAGTAGTTTGATCATTCTTTGGCATTTCCTTTCTTTGGAATTGGAATGAAAACTTACCTTTTCCAGTCCTGTGGCCACTGCTGAGTTTTCCAAATTTGCTGGCATATTGAGTGCAGCACTTTCACAGCATCATCTTTTAGGATTTGAAATAGCTCAATTGGAATTCCATCACCTCCACTAGCTTTGTTTGTAGTGATGCTTCCTAAGGCCCACTTGACTTTGCACTCGAGGATGTCTGGCTCTAGGTGAGTGATCACACTATCATGATTATCAGGTCCATGAAGATCTTGTTTGTACAGTTCTTCTGTGTATTCTTGCCACCTCTTCTTAATATCTTCTGCTTCTGTTATGTCCATACCATTTCTGTCCTTTATTGAGCCCATCTTTGCATAAAATATTCCCTTGGTATCTCTTATTTTCTGGAAGAGATCTCTAGTCTTTCCCATTCTATTGTTCTCCTCTATTTCTTTGCATAGATCACTGAGGAAGTCTTTCTTATCTCTCCTTGCTATTCATTGGAACTCTGCATTCAGATGGTTATATCTTTCCTCTTCTCCTTTGCTTTTTACTTCTCTTCTTTTCACAGCTATTTGTAAGGCCTCCTCAGACAGCCATTTTGCCTTTTTACTTTTCTTTTTCTTGGGGATGGTCTTGATCCCTTTCTCCTTTACTATGTCATGGACCTCTATCCATAGTTCATCAGGCACTCTGTCTATCAGATCTAGTCCCTTAAATCTATTTCTCACTTCCACTGTATAATCATAAGGGATTTGATTTAGGTCATGCCTGGATGGTCTAGTGGTTTCCCCCACTTTCTTCATTTTAATTCTGAATGTGGCAATAAAGAATTCATGATTATATCATGTTAGTTCTTGGAAACATCCAGAGATACAAAAAAGGTAGAAGAATTTTTTGTTTCAGACATCTTGTTTCCTACGACCAGAGCTGTGATTCAGACTTGTATTCCCGCAGCAAGCAGGGACACCTGGGGCCCCACACTCTCCAGGCAGCTGAAAAGAAGACAGGGAAAAAGCATCAGACTCATCTCTGCAGACGTTTCACATTTAGAGCCAATGCCACTGCCCCTCACCTCCTTGGAACTAATTATTTGCAGGCTTTCTCTTAAGACTCGGGTGCTTTACTCTGCAGTAGCCTCAGATTTCCCATGGCCATGTGCATCTTCCTTTTCCCTTTCCCAAGGGGAACAGGAACATACTCAATGATATACGCCAGCCTGTCTTTCTTCTTCCCTCAGATTTCTGTCCTGGAAAAGGATATTCTTCATATATTCCATGACATCTCCTGGGTCTTTTCTTTTCTGGCAAGTATAAATTCCAAGGGCTTCGTAGGTTGCTCAGTGGTTAAGAACGCACCTGCCAGTGGAGGAGACACAAGTGACGTGGGTTTGATCCCTAGATTGGGAAGTTCCCCTGGAGAAGGAAATGGCCACCCACTCCAGTATTCTTGCCTGGGAAATCCCATGGGTGGAGGAGCCAGGAGGGCTACAAACTATGGGTCACAAAAGAGCTGCACACAGCTTGGAGACTAAACAACAATAAGATAAATTTCAAGGCCTAATGGGGTCTGGGTTTTGTGCATTAAGTAAATTTCAATTTTAGTATTCTTTCTCTTACTGTAAAATACCAGCACTAAAATAAAGAAACTATCCAGTATAATTTTCTTAAGAGCAGGCAGATAAGTCAGCTCAATAGTAATCTTTTTTTTCTGGAGGAAATTTCCATCTCCTTCCTAAGGGTGATAACTTAGCCTTGGAGCATAAGGTTCTGAAACAACATAATTCAATTATTACATACAGAGGATAAGCACTATTTTAGGGTCAAAAGGTTATTGTTATGACACTGAACAACTTTGCACATATAAAATGATTTTGAATAATTCACTTATTTAGTTTTTTTTGTGGACATAATTCAGTGAAAGATTAATAATGTTTGAAATTATTCTTATACTGAATAAGCATGTACATACATTAGATATGTATGATGGCATAGTTTAATGGGAAAAATACAGACAAGTAGGTATATGACCTTCTTTGCAGTTATTTATAAGGCTAGATCTCTGGTAACTCAATAGTTGATGATTCCATAAAACACTTTATAAAAATGTTATAGAATGAGCTTATGTGAATAGAGATGCTTTTCTTCCATTTAACAGTAAGCAGTAGGTCTTTCTATCTTTCACTCCACTCTTGCATCAGATATGTTGCATGTAACATGTCAGCTGCATTGGGCAATACATTGGCAGCTCTTCTGGCTTAATTGCACTTTACCTTTTATAATATGACTATGCACACACTGTAACATATTACCCTGTTCCCAGAAATCTACCTGAAATCGATATCTATCAGCACATATCTTGAAAGGTCAGATTACAAAGGAACTAAATAGTGAATTTTGAGTAATTGTAATGACAGGAGCAGAACAATGCATACAGTTTGTTGACTCCAGGGAGAGTCAGCAATTTTGTTTTTTCCAACCCAGGTTCCTTTAAGTTTTTTCAAAAAATGATTGAAACGCAGGGATATATCCTTAGCCAGTGAGAAAGCAGATGGTAAAAAAGCAAAAGGATATCCTCCTGACGTTGTTAGCTAGAAAGATAGTGCAACGTTGTAGCACATGGTTGCAAGTGATTAAATTGATATCTTTATCCATCAGTACACCTATATTTCTAGAATAGTTCCAATTGTATATGTCACAAAAAAAAAGGGCAAACACATTTTTCTCACCTCTGAAACTGTAGGACATGATTAGACCATTTTATGATGGAAAACCATTATGGTGGTTACATGGAATATCATCAGTCAAAAATTGTTGAAACTTGAGCAAATCACTTGATCTTTAATTTCTTTTCTCGCACTCCTCCCCTTGAGTTGTTATCATGTTCCAGTCACTTCTGTGTTTAAGATATATTATTTTTATAAAAATCTTGAAATATGGGTACATGGTATTTTCTTAGTCTATAGACAGGAAAACTGAGGTTAGAGAATAGCAGCTGGCCAGGGGCATATAATAATAGAAAAACTGTATATAAAAGCAAGCAATCTAGATTTCAAATATATGTTTTCACAATCAGTACACTAGTCTCAAAGACTTCTGTTTATTTCAGTATTCATTTGAAGCAGGGATAGCAATATGTTGATAATACCTCTTGCTACAGTGTCAGAATCACTCAGGTATATTGGCATCAAAGACCTTGTCTATACCTGGAGACAGGCAAAGTACAGTCCTGGGGCTAAGTCTGCCCTAATATCTGTCTTTGCAAATAAAGTTTTATTGAAACACAACTGTGTCTGTTTGTTTATATATTGTCTTTGGCTGCTTTTATGGTACGATTATAGAATCCAGTGGTTGCAACAGAGATTTTATGGACTGCAAACACTAAAATATTTAATATCTGTCCCTTTAGAGAAATATGATGACCCATTGGCTTTCTGTACACATTATTGCTCTCTGTTGAATCACATGAAGATAACTGAGAACTTTGTATTTTAGAAGGAACAACCTGTTTCATTCTAGTTTTCAATTCAGTGGCAAGATTTCCAACCTCAGGTGTGGTATAGTGAGTCATCAGAGCACTCAGCAGATGATACTCACATCACAGTGATGTGGTTTTAGGTAGAATAACAGGGCTAGGAGGAGATGGAACTGAGGATTCATTCATGCGCTGAGCTGTGCTGTGCTCTGCTGTGCTTAGTTGCTCAGTCATATCTGACTCTTTGCGATCCTGTAGCCCACCATGCTCCTCTGTCCATGTGGATTCCCCAGGCAAGAATTCTGGAGTGGGATGCCTTGCCCTCCTCCAGGGGATCTTCCCAACCCAGGGATAGAACCCACTCGGCTCTGACCCAGAGTTTCTGATTCAGGATTTCTAAGGTAGAGACTGTGAGTTTGAATTTCTAACAAGTTTCCAGGTGTTGCTGATACTTCTGGTAGAGAGAACCACATTTGGAGAGCAGCCGCTCTAGAACTCCAGGCTCTGTTCTCACCCCTCACACACTAGCTTGTGAACTCTGAGAATATCAGCCCTTTTCTTATAATTCTCAGGCAGAATTAAGAACAAACTTCTTTGATATAAGCTCTCTAATAATAGAGCTTTCTAGTTTCAGTCTCTCCTCCTAAAGTCCTTGAATTCTATCCATCCTATATCATATATTAATACTACATGTTAACTAAACCGAACTGTTTTTGAATCTCCAGATCTTTTGCCTTCTCTTCCTGTTTTCTGTATGCATACTGATCCCTTTAGTTTGTATGACAAATTGACTCTCAAACATTGGTTTACATAGATAATGTCACTTTTCCTGAAAATCATTCTTTCCTTGAAAATATTACACATTCGTTTTCTATAGATTTTGCATTCATGTCTTTCAGGATGCTTGTACAATTGCTTCCTTGCTTGTCTTTCTCTAGGAGGGGAATATATTTTCCTTGAGCATGCAAAGGTGAAAGGTTTAATGGTTAATACAGAGTTTCATAACAGTTTATATAAAATTTGGCACATTTTTGGTTCTCTTTCCATATATTATTGTTGTTGTTTAGTTGCTAAGACATGCCAGGCTCTTTGAGACTCCTTGGACTATAGCACTCCAGGCTTCTCTATCCATGGAATTTCCGAGGCAAGAATACTAGAGTGGGTTGCCATTTCCTTCTCCAGGTAATCTTCCTGACTCAGGGGTAGAATCCTGGTCTCCTGCATTGGCAGGTGGGTTGTTTACCACTGAGCCACCAGAGAGGCCCTCTCTCTATATATATGTATATACATATATGTGTGTGCATACATGTATGTATATATATGTATGTATACATATATATTTAAATAAGTGATTTAAATAAATGATTCCTCCCTTATGACACTTCACCCCGATGCTTCCTTTGTACAACTTAAACTAACCAATCCATTATACTTGCCCTAGTTATAGAAGGCAGATTTTTTTTTTTTTAAATCCTTGAAAACCCTGTTGGAAGTCTAAGCCTCATTCACTCTGTGTAGAGTCAAGCTTACAACATGGCAATACTTTTTAATAAGAACTAAAGCAAACTTAGCTTATAATGTTTATTCTATTGCCTACTTTTTATGTGTTTGGAGAAATTGCTCACAATTAATTTCTCATGAATCTTCAAAACAATTTTATCATTGAGTACTATTATTAGTTCTGTATTACAGATGGAGGAACAGAGATATTAAGTATGTTTTTCAATATCATACAAATTTTAAATGATAATTGGTGATTTTAGTTGAAGCAGTCTAGTTTCAGCATCCAGGATTTAAGTACTCTGCAAATATGTTCACATCCCCACACTTGCAGATTAATATTATTTCACCATTTGTAAGATTCCTAGAACAGTCATGCATCCTTAAATATAAAGTAGACTTTCCTTACAAAATAATTCATCTTACACTTTGTGAGAGAAGTATGTTATCCAGATTGTACATTATAGTGTTTCTCAGTCTCAAGAAATGTTAACAGTGGCACAGATAAATCTGTGAAACAGGACTGTATCCATGACCCGTGGTTCTTGAGTGGAGTTTTTAATTTCATTGTAGCAAAGGATAAGACATTTCCTTCTTTATCGACAGAACCCAAAAAATAAAGATTCTGAAACACTTCAAATAGATTTTATGATTTAGAAGATTCTAGAAGTCATAATCAGATTTAAATGAGCCTTCTTAAGTCTTTTGTAGACAGTTACAATTTCACTGGTGGCTCAGTGGGTAAAGAATCCACCTGAAATACAGGAGACCTTGGTTTGATCCCTGGTTGGGAAGATCCTCTGGAGGAGGGCATTGAAACCGACTCCAGTATTCTTGCCTGGAGAATTCCATGGACAAAGGAGCCTGGCCAGCTACAGTGCATAGGATCACAAACTGGATACAACAGAAATGACTGAGCATGCACACACATAAATCATAGATTAAATGAGTGGCATGGAGTAAAAGCTAGAATGAGAGGGTGCTTCTAGATTATAGGTATTCTGATGGATAAAGATCCTGCTCAAATGATGATCTTGATCAGGAAACAGGAACTCATTAAGTTACCCAACAAACTATATTCCTTCACAGCAAAATTGGAGATCAACCTTACTTTATGTCTTTGTGATTATTTTACCAGATCATTGTATATTTGTTATTTGTATTATTCTTTTATACCAAATAACAAAGAGCCTGATACTATTATCTCATGATATGAAATTTCTTATAAGTGGAATCTAAAATGCAACTTGAACTTATTTACAAAACAGAAACAGACATAGAAAACAAAATTATGGTTGCCAAAGGGGAAATGGGTTGGGAGAGGGATAAATTAGGAATTTGATATTAGCAGATTAAAACTACTATATATAAAATAGATAAACAATAAGGTCCTACTGTATAACACAGGGAACTATATTCAATATCCTGTAATATACCATAATGGAAAAGAATACATAAAACAGCATGTATATATATGTATAACTGAATCAATTGGCTGTACACCACAAACTAATACAACCTTATAAAAACTATACTTCAAACAACAACAAAAAAAAATATTGCAAGGACAAAAGAAAAAACGGTCACCTCTGTTCACTTAAACTGTGAACTAGGACTTATCACAGATTTGTGGATCAGTAAGACTTAGTCTTAACCTTGAAGAGTTTAAAATCCAACGCAGAGGACATAAGGGCTTTGTTGTGCCTTAATCTGGTAGGTCACCTGCTAGAGCCCAGATCTAAATCACTGCAGTAAATGGCAATGAGCAAAGGGATCAAACCAGTCAACCCTAAAGGAAATCAACCCTGAATATTACTGGAAGGACGGATGCTAAAGCTGAAGCTCCAATACTGTGGCCACAAGATGTGAAGAACTGACTCGTTGGAAAAGACCATGATGCTAGGAAAGATTGAGGCAGGAGAAGGGTGTGACACATGATGAGATGGTTGGATGGCATCGCCAACTCAATTGACATGATTTTGTGCAAACTCTGGGAGACAGTTAGTGAAGGACAGGGAAATCTAGTGTGCTGCAGTCAGTGTGATCACAGCATTGGACATGACTGAACAACTGAACAACAACAAATTTATAAAGGAGACTGACATGGATAAAACATGAAAATTTAACAAGTGGCGTTATTGAGGAAAATTTAAGCCAGGAAGTGTTTGCACAAGGTTAGACCTAGAAAGAAGAAGTGTGAAATAGTGCTTAAAAGCCCAGGCTTTCCTTGTTTCAAATTCTAATTTACTTTCTTGCTATGTTATTTGTTGCAATTTGTTTAAATATTCTGAGCTTCATTTTCCTTACTAATAAAATGCAGAAGTGATGATTCGTTGAGAAAACAAGTGTGAATTACTTAACAATATGCTCAATAATTTATCATTAATATACTTTTATTATTATTCCTGCTGTTTGATGTGGAGAGAAAGAGGGACATTTATGAGAGAGATTATTGATGAAAAATCAAAAATAATACTTGCTAGCATATGGAGAAAGGGGCAAGAAAGAGATACCAAAGTCACTCTAAAATATTGATTCTGAGTAAAGGGAGAAAAACCTCATTAATAGAAATAAGAATCACAGTGATTCCTGCTCCATAAAGCATCTCCTGAGAATACAACTGACAACAACAAAATGCAAAGAAGATTATTTGGATTCAGCTTTCATTATCTCCCTTTCAGGTCCACCTAGGCAACACTGGCCTCATACAATTTTGGAGCAAGAGTGACATCAGGGCAACAAATTTATGCTTATAAGCGACTGTTCTGAAGCCAAAGTCATGACAACCAAGGAAGTCAAGAAAAAACAGAAGTGTTTATTTATTTTTTCAAAATAAGTTTAATTCATAGTATTTCTTTTTCTTTTTTTCCATTTTTAACCAATGATATTTCCAGATTTTTCAATTCCAACCTCAAAATATTCCTCCCACAGTGTTATTTTGATTTATATATCCTAAAACATTAAGGGTTAGAGGCTCCTGACTATTACTTATTATGAATAGATAGCAATTTAGATAATGCTTAAAAAAGTAAAAGCATAACCATGGCAACATTGTTTATGTCTTGAGAAAAAATAACAAAATCAGTGTTTCAGTAATTTTATGACTGAATAAAAATCAAAAGATCCTTAGCTATTGAGTAGTTTCAACTTCCCTTAGCTAAAGGAAGGGAAGAAATGTTAGTCAACAAAAATTTTATTCTTTCCATAAATCTGATGAACACACAGTAAGGTTTCCTGACAAAGCTTAAGCTTTCTTCCCTATGATTATATGAGGTTGATTATACAAGCTATTACTACAAATTAAAAGTTTAATTAAACTATAGTTACTCTCATTACACCAAGCAAAAATATGTTTTATAATAATACATATACAAATAATTTTATAAATATTTTGAAAAAATCTTCTCAATAAAGTAGCACAGAGAGAACAGAAATTCTTTCCTTAGTACATATCCATTTTGTGCCTGTCCAAGTAGTACTCAGGTCCTGGCAGACTAACCTTCCACTCTGGGAACCAGGGGTGGTGATTAGTTCACATTGTGACAGTATTTGAGTAGCAGATCTTCCTAGACAACTGCATTGAACACTGGAAATGTCTGCTGGGAGTCTTCCCTGAGTATCCCATGTGGAAGTCAAATCTTATACCTGTTATTTTTAATCCTGTGCTGTTTAGAAATCCAAGTCTTTATGTCTGTTCCCTTTCATCCCTTAAGCCAGGCTTGTGAAGATGCTCGTCTCACACACAGCTGAATATCTGTGTGAAAGTGAAAGTGAAGTCGCTCAGTCGTGTCCGACTCTTTGCGACCCCGTGGACTGTAGCCCACCAGGCTCTTCCATCCATGAGATTCTCCCGGCAGGAATACTGGAGTGGGTTACCATTTCCTTCTCCAGCGGATCTTCCTGACCCAGGGATCGAACCCAGGTCTCCGCATTGCAGGCAGACGCTTTAAATTCTGAGCGATCAGGGGGCCACCAGAATGTCTATGTGCTGTATATACTTACCTATGTATTCAAGTTCTTTCCTGTGGACAGGTTCTTTATTTACAATATGTGCTTTGTTTTTTGTTTGTTTGATGGTTTGCCTTTTTTTTATTGGGTTCTTGAATCGGACCTTGATTGTCCCATCAATCTTTAACATTCCCAAACCTGAATCTTGCCCCTAAATTACATGCCTTTTGGATTTTTTCCTAGGTTCTTTCCCTAGGTTCAGGTTGTTTAGACATGATATTTTTAAAGTGTATAAGAGCTACTCAGGCCCTTTATCACAACTCATATTAGCTCTCCCTTCAGCTAAATTTGGTTCCTTTACACTTTCTGGATGATATATTCTGAGAGCCGAAGCAAAAGAGTATTGTCAGAATTTAACACCAGAAAACAGACAAAGGTGACTCAACACTGATTCATATAAATGAAATAGTATTTTTTTTTTAATTTTCCAGTGTTAGATTTCCTGGAAATAAAGTCACATTAAGCAGCAAATTACTGTTATCCAAAGGAAACCAAAGATTACATATAAGGCTTTCTAGAAGCAACAATATTTGAAAATTAATATTGAATCTTAAATATGGATACTGTGAAGATTCTGACAGGACTAGGGCCTTTCTGTTTGAGAGATATGGACTAATAGTATATATTGATTCCTTAAGAACCCATAAAATTGAGGAACTTAAGCAGGCACTTCTGGTCCAGATATTTTGGTAACTATATATTAAACACAGAGAACAGAATTTCTGTGCAAATAGGGTGTGAATGTGTATGTGTGTTCATAAATATCTTATGGAGGGAGTAAGCAAACATGCCCTAACAAGGATGAATACAATTTCACCAGGGATAAAATCTGTTAAATTTCAGAACTGTGCTTTTATTATTAATGAAACTATGAGCCATGCTGTGTAGGGTCACCTAAGACTGAAGGGTCATAGTGAAGAGTTCTGATGAAACGTGGTCCACTGGAGAGGGAATGGCAAACAAATTCAGCATTCTTGCCTTGAGAACCCCATGAATGATATCAAAAAGCAAAAAGATATGACACTGAAAGATGAACTCAAGTTGATAGGTGCCAAATATACTTGGCTTTTGGAAAAAAGCCAAGAAATAGCTCAAAAAAAATTAAGAGGCTATGCCAAAGTGGAAACGATGCCCAATTGTGTGTGTGTGTAGTGGTGAAAGTAAAGTCCTATGCTGTGAAGAACAATATTGCATAGGAACCTGGAATATTAGGTCCGTGAATCAAGGAAAATTGGGAATGACCAAACAGGAGAGGGCAAGAATGAACATCAACAGTTTAAGAATCAATGAGCTAAAATGGACCAGAATGGATGATTTTAATTCAGATGACAATTACATCTACTACTGTGAGCAAGAATCCTTTAGAAGAAATGGAGTGGCCCTCATAGTCAACAAAAGAATCTAAAATGCAGTACTTGGGCACAATCTCAAAAATAACAGAATATCTGTTCATTTCTGAGGCAAACCATTCAGTATCTCAGTAATCCAAGTCTATGCCCCAACCACTAACGTCAAAGAAGGTGAAGTTGAATGGTTCTATGAGTACTTATAAAACCTTTTAGAATTAACACCAAAAAAAAATATATATATGTCCTTTTCCTCATAGGGGACTGGAATGCAAAAATAGGAAGTCAAGAGATACCTGGAATAACAGGCTAATTTGGCCTTGGAGTACAAAACAAAGCAGGTCAAAGGCTAACAGAGTTTTGCCAAAGAATGCACTGGCGATAGCAAACACTGTCTTCCAACAACAGAAGAGATGACTCTGCACATGGATATAACCAGATAGTCAATAAAAAATCAGATTGATTATATTCTCTGCATCTGAAGATGGAAATGCTCCAGACAGTCAATGGAAACAAGACCAGGAGCTGACTGGCTCAGATCATGAAATGCTTATTGCAAAATTCAAACTTAAATTATAGAAAGTAGGGAAAACCATTAGGTTATTCAGGTATGATCTAAATCAAATCCCTTACAATTATACACTGAAAGTGACAAACAGATTCAAGGGTTTAGATCTGATAGACAGAGTGTGTGAAAAATTATGGATGCAGATTCGGAACATGGTACAGAAGGTGGTGATCAAAGCCATCCCCAGAGAAAGAAATGCACAAAGGCAAAATTATTGTCTGAGGAGGCCTTACAAATAGATGTGAATAGAAGAGAAGTGAGAGGCAAAGGAGGAAGGGAAAGATATACCCCATCTGAACACAGAGTTCCAAAGAATTCCAAGAAGAGATAAGAAAGGCTTCCTAAGTGAACAATGCAAAGAAATAGAGGGAAAAAAAGAAAGGGAATGACTAGAGATGTCTTCTGGAAAATTAGAGATACCAAAGGTCCATATAGTCAAAGCTATGGTTTTTCCAGTAGGCATATGTGGATGTGAGAGTTGGACCATAAAGAAGGCTGAGCTCTGAAGAACTGATGCTTTTGAACTGTGGTGTTGGAGAAGACTCTTGAGAGTCTCTTGGACTGCAAGAAGATCAAACCTGTCAATCCTAAAGGAAATCAACCCTGACTATTCATTGGAAGGACTAATGCTGAAGTTGAAGCTCCAATATTTTGGCCACTGATGCAAAGAACTGACTCATTAGAAAAAAATGTGATACTGGGAAAGATAGAGGTAGTAGAAGAAGGGGACAACAGAGGACAAGATGATTGGATGATATTACCGACTCAATGGACATGAGTTTAAGCAAGCTCTGGGGAGCTGTTGAAGGAGAGGGTACCCTGTCCTGCTGCAGTTCATTGGTTGGCAAAGAGTTGGCCATGACTGAGCTACTAAAAAACGGCCAGATAGCTTTACTTCTGAGTATTTTTGCTAATTGTTATAATCTCAATAAACAATTACAGAAATTGTAACATAGCATTATCATAACTAATGTGAAACTTTCTTCATGGTTAAAATGCATTTACTTATAAGGAACTTTGTACATTTAATTTCTGATTATTTTATAAACATAGGATTAACTTAGAGGAGAAGGGAAAAGAGAGTATAGGGCACTTGGTATCTTATATTTTTGAAGAAAGAGCAGGAGCAGAAGTAAAGAAAATAGAGCATTATATGTGATTTTGAATGAGACTCAATCCCTCCTACCTCATTATCTGCAAAAAAAAAAACAAACAAACAAACAAACAAAAAAACCCACTGCATTTTGAAAAACAAAATTACCAAATATCTATTTTTGTTTTTTTCCAATCATCATTTTCTTCTCCTTCCCGTGTCCCAATGCCAAGATTCCAGGGTTAGCTCAATTTTTGTAACAGGCTCTCTGTTGTTTGAGTCAGTTCACTTTATTGTTGAATTACTCTAGTTTTAGAATATCATTTATTAAATTAAGCTAAAATTTTACAGTCTGTGTCTGATTATTTCCTCTGAGGCAATTCACAACAAGTCAAATTACTATACTTGAGAGTTTTTGAAATAATTGTGGAACTGTCATGTTATCTTCTAGATACTTAATATTAATATTTTTCTGGGTTTATGACACTGAAATCTAGGTTGACAGATACTTCATCAGTATTTTTTAAATCAGTTTATTATTTTGACATCATCTGGATATGACCTTATTGAGTTTTGACAATAAGTATTTTTCTTGAGTATTTTTCTTTCTTCAGAATTCCTGACTAAAAGAAACATCACAATTTTAAAAAGAATTAAAATTTGAGTAGAGCCTTACATGCCAAGGAATCATCAAGGGAAATGTTAGATTACGTTTTTCAAAGATTTTGAAGATTATTGAACTGGAAAAAATAACATATGGTTAGAAAGTCCAAAGGGATAACTTTGTTTTTTGGCAACTGGAAAGGAGCATTCAAGGGTAAAATTAAAAACTCTTTAATGTGGATTCTGCTTTCTAAAGATAGCTTAATCAACCATATTTTGTGGGAAAAATTTTTCTTAGAAATAAGATGGTTTTGTTTTGACTTAGGTTGCTGTTTTGTAAATCTTATGATTTTTTTTATTATTTTTTAAATTTTTTTTTATTTTTTAAATTTTAAAATCTTTAATTCTTACATGCGTTCCCAAACATGAACCCCCCTCCCACCTCCCTCCCCACAACATCTCTCTGGGTCATCCCCATGCACCAGCCCCAAGCAAGCTGCACCCTACGTCAGACATGGACTGGCGATTCAATTCTTACATGACAGTATACATGTTAGAATTCCCATTCTCCCAAATCATCCCACCCTCTCCCTCTCCCTCTGAGTCCAAAAGTCCGGTATACACATCTGTGTCTTTTTTCCTGTCTTGCATACAGGGTCGTCATTGCCATCTTCCTAAATTCCATATATATGTGTTAGTATACTGTATTGGTGTTTTTCTTTCTGGCTTACTTCACTCTGTATAATTGGCTCCAGTTTCATCCATCTCATCAGAACTGATTCAAATGAATTCTTTTTAACGGCTGAGTAATACTCCATTGTGTATATGTACCACAGCTTGCTTATCATTCATCTGCTGATGGACATCTAGGTTGTTTCCATGTCCTGGCTATTATAAACAGTGCTGCGATGAACATTGGGGTACATGTGTCTCTTTCAATTCTGGTTTCCTCGGTGTGTATGCCCAGAAGTGGGATTGCTGGGTCATAAGGTAGTTCTATTTGCAATTTTTTAAGGAATCTCCACACTGTTCTCCATAGTGGCTGTACTAGTTTGCATTCCCACCAACAGTGTAGGAGGGTTCCCTTTTCTCCACACCCTCTCCAGCATTTATTGCTTGCAGATTTTTGGATCACAGCCATTCTGACTGGTGTGAAGTGGTACCTCATTGTGGTTTTGATTTGCATTTCTCTGATAATGAGTGATGTTAAGCATCTTTTCATGTGTTTGTTAGCCATCCGTATGTCTTCTTTGGAGAAATGTCTATTTAGTTCTTTGGCCCATTTTTTGATTGGGTCGTTTATTTTTCTGGAATTGAGCTGCATAAGTTGCTTGTATATTTTTTATGCTGTTTTTCATAGACCTGATTAAGTTTCACTCCTGCTTATTCTATGTATTTTATATTACGGGTTTTGGCATAGTTATTGAAGAAGTAGAAACTACAGCAATCACTACACCAATAGAAGAATAGTTTCATAGGTTAAACAATGGATATGTAAATGCTAACAAATCTAGCAATTTTCTATCAGAGCAAATAAATTTAGTCTATTCATTCATTTAAGTAGAGCTTGGCTCTGTGCTCTCATTGTTTATGGGTCATGTGTGTTTGTTTGTTTGCTTTCTAGGTGAATTATTCAAATGGTAAGCAAGCAAACCAACAAAATCAATTTATATAATCTCTGATCAAGTTTGGACCACTAGGCAAATAAAATTGTGTTGTGTTAGTAGAGAGAAAATAAATTTATAATTTTGTACCAGTGTGATATTAAAAATCATTATTTAAAAACAAATGAATCCATTACAGACTTAGCATGACCACACATAACATTTCTTTCCCAGGATTCTTTTTCCAGAAAGCTTCCACAACAGTTAGCCATCATCTTTAATTATTTTTCTTATTGATAGATTGCATAACAGAGACAACATGAGCTGTTTAGACCTTTAGTAAAGTCCAGATAGAAGAAAAGTATTATATTTAAACGCAGTTCTTTGGAAGGAATGATGCTAAAGCTGAAACTCCAGTACTTTGGCCACCTCATGCGAAGAGTTGGCTCATTGGAAAAGACTTTGATGCTGGGAGGGATTGGGGGCAGGAGGAGAAGGGGACGACAGAGGATGAGATGACTGGATGGCATCACTGACTCGATGGATGTGAATCTGAGCGAACTCTGGGAGTTGGTAATAGACTGCGATTCATGGGGTCGCAAAGAGTCGGACACAACTGAGCTACTGAAGGAACTGAACTCTATTCCAGGGATAACAGAGGATGAGATGGCTGGAAGGCATCACTGACTCCATGGATGTGAGTTTGAACAAGCCCCAGGAGTGTGTGTGCTGCGATTCATGGGGTCGCAAAGAGTCGGGCACAACTGAGTGACTGAACTGAACTGAACTGAACTCTATGCCAGGGACAACAGAGGATGAGATGGCTGGAAGGCATCACTGACTCCATGGATGTGAGTTTGAAGGAGCTCCAGGAGTTGGTGATGGACAGGGAAGCCTGGCGTGCTGTAGTCAATGGAGTCGCAAAGAGTCAGACATGACTGAGCAACTGAACTGAACTGAATTCTATGCCAGGTAAAAGTGATGTTTAAATCAAGAATATGAAGAATGTCTTTTCCTTTTCCTGTCAAACTAACTTTGAAAGTATCATCTTCATTTTGTTAAAAATGCCTAAAGACACATGTGAAGTTAAGATTTCTCTTCAACAAATAACAAACAAGATTATGTTGATTGACAGCATAGAACAACATATTTTTAGTGTCTAAAACAAATAAAAATTAAGGTCTAAAATTTACAGTAGTTCCTAAAATTAATAACAAGTTCATTTTAGTTCAGTCTCTCAGCCATGTCTGACTCTCTGCAACCCCATGAACCGCAGCACAACAGGCCTCCCTGTCCATCACCAACTCCTGGAGTCCACCTAAACCCATGTCCATCGAGTGGGTGATGCCATCCAAGCATCTCATCCTATGTCATCCCCTTCTCCTGCCCTCAATCTTTCCCAGCATCAGGGTCTATTCAAATGAATCAGCTTTTAACATCAGGTGGACAAAATATTGTACTTTCAGCTTCAACATCAGTCCTTCCAATGAACACTCAGGACTGATCTTCTTTAGGATGGACTGCTTGGATCTCCTTGCAGTCCAAAGGACTCTCAAGAGTCTTCTCCAACACCACAGTTCAAAAGCATCAATTCTTCAGTGCTCAGCTTTCTTCACAGTCCAACTCTCATATCCATATATGACCACTGGAAAAACCATAGACTTAACTAGACAGACCTTTGTTGGCAAAATAATGTCTCTGCTTTTTAACATGCTGTCTAGGCTGTCATAACTTTCCTTCCAAGGAGTAAGTGTTTTTCAATTTCATGGCTGCACTCACTATCTGCAGCAATCTTGGAGTACAGAAAAATAAAGTCAGCCACTGTTTCCACTGTTTCCCCATCTATCTGCCATGAAGTGATGGGACCAGATGCCATGATCTTCGTTTTCTGAATGTTGAGTGTTAAGCCAACTTTTTCACTCTTCTCTTTCACTTTCATCAAGAGGCTCTTTAGCTTTTCTTCACTTTCTGCCATAAGGGTGGTATCATCTGCATATCTGAGGTTATTGATATTTCTCCCGGCAAACTTGATTCCAGCTTGTGCTTCTTCCAGCCCAGCGTTTCTCATGATGTACTCTGCATAGAAGTTAAATAAGCAGGGTAACAACATATACCCTTGACATACTCCTTTTCCTATTTAGAACCAGTCTGTTGTTCCATGAACAAGACCCCATGTCCAAGGTAAGAGAAACCCAAGTAAGATGGTAGACACTGAGAGAGGGGATCAGAGGGCAAACAGACTGATACTACAGTCACAGACAACTAGCCAATGTGATCACATGGACCACAGCCTTGTCTAACTCAATGAAACTAAGCCATGCCATGTGGGGCCACACAAGACAGGTCATGGTGGAGAGCTCTGACAGAATGTGTTCCAATGGAAAAGGCAATGGCAAACCACTTCAGTATTCTTGCCTTGAGAAGCCTGTGAACAGTATGAAAAAGCAAAAATGATAGGACACTGAAAGATGAACTCTCCAGGTCGGTAGGTGCCCAATATGCTACTGGAGATCAGTGGAGAAATAACTCCAGAAGGAATGAAGGGATGGAGCCAAAGCAAAAACAACAGCCAGTTGTGAATGGGACTGGTGATGGAAGCAGGGTTTGATGCTGTAAAGAACAATACTGCATAGGAACCTGGAATGTTAGGTCCATGAATCAAGGCAAATTGGAAGTGGTCAAACAGGAGATGACAAAAGTGAACATTGACATTCTAGAAATCAGTGAACTAAGATGGACTGAAATTGGTGTATTTAACTTAGATGACCATTATATCTACTACTATGGGAAGGAAGACCTTAGAAGAAATGGAGTACCCATCATAGTCAACAAGAGTCTGAAATGCAGTACTTGGATGCAATCTCAAAAACGACAGAATGATCTCTGTTCATTTCTAAGGCAAACCATTCAATGTCGTGGTAATCCAAGTCTATGCTTTAACCAGTAACGCTGAAAGTTAATAACAAAGAAAACACAAAATTTAACATAAAAAGAATGAAAGAGATTAAATAGGAAATTTATAGAAAGGAATATAAGTAGTCCTCATAATGTTAGTCACTTTGATTAAAAAGTAGACTGCTAAAGGGCAGTTGGGTTGTTATTATATCTTGCTTGTCATAAATAGTGCTGCTATGAATATTGGAAAGATACATGTAAAGGAATATCACTCAGACTTAAAACAATGAAATACTGCTGTTTACAGCAACAGGGATGGAACTAGAGAATATTATATACTTAGTGAAGTGAGTCATAGAAAGTCAACTACTATATGATATCAATTATATGTGGAATCGAAAAATAATACAAATGAACTTGTGTATAAAGCAGAAACAAACTAGAATATAGAAGAAAAACTTATGGTTGCCAAAGGGATAATTTGTCCCCTCTTGGTTTGTTCCAAATTAGAGTATGAGATTAACAGATACAAATTGTTATACTTAAAATAGATAAGAAACAAAGATTTATTGTAAAGCATGAGAAATTATATCCAATATTTTGTAATAACCTATAATGGAATATAATCTGAAAAAATAACTGAATCACTTTGCTCTACACCTGAAACTAACACAATACTGCAAATCTGTTGCTGCTACTGCTAAGTCACGTCAGTCATGTCCAACTCTGTGTGACTCCATGGACAGCAGCCCACCAGGCTCCGCCATGCCTGGGATTCTCCAGGCAAGAACACTGGAGTCGGTTGCCATTTACTTCTCCAATACTGTAAATCACTATACTTCAAATAGAAAGGGGGGGGGGAAGTAGTCTGCTAAAAAAGTGTGTATATGTGTGTGTGTGTACAGGGAAGACTTGAAACTGTTTCTGTTCATGGATGACATGTTTATTAAATCGAAATCCAAAATAATTGATAAAAAGAATCCACATGGAACTAATAAGCAAGGTTGCAAGATACAAAGTTAATGTACAAAAATCAGTTTTTTTTTCTATACCAACCATGAACAAATGGAATTTGAAATTAAAAACATAATTTGAAATTAAAAACTGTTTATAGTAGCACTTCCCTGTAAATTTAAATATTTATGTGTAAATATATCAAGTTCAGTTCAGTTCATTTCAGTTCAGTCGCTCAGTCGTGTCCAACTCTTTGCGACCCTATGAATCACAGCACGCCAGGCCTCCCTGTCCATCACCAACACCCGGAGTTCACTTAGACTCAAGTCCATCGAGTCAGTGATGCCATCCAGCCATCTCATCCTCTGTCATCCTCTTCTTCTCTTGCCCCCAATCCCTCCCAGCATCAAAGTCTTTTCCAATGAGTCAACTCTTCGCATGAGGTGGCTAAAGTACTGGAGTTTCAGCTTTAGTATCATTCCTTCCAAAGAAATCCCAGGGCTGATCTCCTTCAGAATGGACTTGTTGGATCTCCTTGCATCCAAGGCACTCTCAAGAGTCTTCTCTAACACCACAGTTCAAAAGCATCAATTCTTCAGTGCTCAGCCCTCTTCACAGTCCAATTCTCACATCCATACATGACCACAGGAAAAACCATATCCTTGACTAGACGGACCTTGGTCGGCAAAGTAATGTCTCTGCTTTTGAATATGCTATCTAGGTTGGTCATAACTTTTCTTCCAAGGAGTAAGCGTCTTTTAATTTCATGGCTGCTGTCACCATCTGCAATGATATTAGAGCTCCCCAAAATAAAGTCTGACACTGTTCCCACTCTTTCGCCATCTATTTCCCATGAAGTGATGGGACAGGATGCCATGATCTTCGTTTTCTGAATGTGGAGCTTTAAGCCAACTTTTTCACTCTCCTCTTTCACTTTCATCAAGAGGCTTTTTAGTTGCTCTTCACTTTCTGCCATAAGGGTGGTGTCATCTGTATATCTGAGGTTGTTCATATTTCTCCCGGCAATCTTGATTCCAGCTTGTGTTTCTTCCAGTCCAGCATTTCTCATGATGTACTCTGCATATAAGTTAAATAAGCAGGGTGACAATATACAGCCTTGACGTACTCCTTTTCCTATTTGGAACCAGTACATGTCAAATCTATGTGCAGAAAACTACTAAATTCTGATGCAAAAAAAGAAATAAATGGGGGATGGGATAGTTGACTTTTTGCGACCCCATAGACTATACAATCCATGGAGTTCTCCATTCCAGAATACTGAAGAGAGTATCCCTTCCCTTTTCCAGGGGAAGCCCAGGGATGGAATCCTGGTTTCTGGCATTGCAGGCAGATTCTTTACAAGCTGAGCCACCAAAGAAGCCCTTATTAATGTATAGGAAGACTCAATATTGCCAAAAAGTCAGTTCTTTTAGACTTGATATTTTAATTCAATGAAATCCCAATCAAAATCTCAGCAAGTTATTTTGTGTCAAGATACTGACAAACTGATTCTAAAAAACTTATATAGAGAAGCAAAAGACTTTGAATGGCCAATACAATATTGAATGACAAAAACAGAGTTGGAAGATTGATGCTACCATACTTCAAGACTTACTATAATGCTGCAGTAATCAGGACTATGTGGTATTTGCAAATAATAGACAAAAGGAGTGATAGAATAGAATAGAAATTCCACAAACACACTGTCATAAATATAGTCTCTCATTCACACCTAGTAGGAATGCTGAATGGTATACAGCTATAGCCACTTTGCAAGACATTTTGTCTTTTTTTAAATCTTTTAAACAAAATCACACACACTTCCACCATATGATCTAGTAATTACTTTCCTTGGTATTTATTCAAAGGAGTTGAAAAATTTTGTCCACACATAAATCTGCACATGGATGTTTATAGCAGATATATTCATAATTGCCAAAAGTTGGTAATAGCTAAAATGTCCTTTAGTAAATGAAGAGATGAAATGTGGTACATCCAGACAATGGGATATTATTCAGCACTAAAATGAATGTAATATGAAATCATGACAGACATGAGAAACCTTAAATTAATAATGATAAGTGAATGAAAGTCACTCAGTCACGTCCATTTCTTTGCAACCCAATGGACTATACAGTCAATGGAATTCTCCAGGCCAGAATTCTGGACTGGGTAGCCTTTCCTTTCTCCAGGTGATCTTCTCAACCCAGGAATCAAACCCAGGTCTCCTGCATTGCAGGCAGATTCTTTGCCAGCTGAGCCACATGGGAAGCCCAAGAATACTGGAATGGGTAGCCTATCTCTTCTCCAGCAGATCTCCCTGACCCGTGAGTTGAACCAGAGCCTTCTGCATTGCAGGCAGATTCTTTACCAACTGAACTCTCAGGAAAGTCCATAATAAGTGAGCATATCTTTTTAATTCAATAATAAGTGAGTGAATTCAAAAAAGCTACATACTGTACAATTCCAACTATTTGACATTCTGGAAAAGGCTAAAATATGGAGATAAAGAAAAAATCAGTGGTTCCCCAAGGGTAGGGAAGGGGCTGGGGAGAGATGAATAAGCAGAATATAGAGAATTTTTAGGACAATGAAAATACCCTACTTGATATCATAATGGTGGATATATGTCATTATTCATTTGTCCAAATCCATAAATATTACAAAACCAAAAGTGAACCATAATGAAATCTGTGAACTTTGGATGATAATGGTGGTGTCAGTTTAAGTTCATCAGTTGTAACAAACATACCGGTCTGGTAAGGGATGTTGATAAGGGGAGAGGGTATGCATGAGTGCAAGCAGAGAATATATAAGAAATCCCTTTATTTTACCTCAATTTTATTGTAAATTGAAAACAGTTCTAAAATATAGTCTTTAAAAATTTAGTTCTAGGCATGAGTAATATAAAATAGTCAACTTATTGTTGGATAAATGTGAGTTAAAATGATCATGAGCTCCTACTATATACCCATTGTGTGTGTGTGTGTGTGTGTGTGTGTGTGTGTGTGTGTGTGAGCACACTCAGTTGCTCAGTTGTGTCTGACTCTTTGAGATCCTATGGGCTGTAGGCTGCCAGGCTCCTCTGTCCATGGGATTTTTTCCAGGCAAGAATACTGGAGTGGGTTGCCATTTCCTTCTCCAAGGAATCTTTCCAAACCAGGAATCAAACCCGTGTCTCTTGCATCTCCTGCATTTGCAAGCAGATTCTTTAACACTGAGCCATCTGGGAAGCCTACTATCTACTAAGTAGAGACAAACATTAGAAAGTTCAGTCTACCCAACTGTTGGGAAGAATCTGGAGCAACAGGAATACTTGTGTGCTGCTGATGGTAGTAATATCTGGTGACATTAAGTCATATGATGAGTATACATACCCCATGACAGAGCAGTTTCAGCCTTAGGTGAGTTCCTAGGAAATACTTTCACATAATTTGTGAGGGAAATATGCAGAAAGGGTTGTGGCACCTAATATAGCAAGGAATCTGAGGCAATCTAGATGTCTGTTGCAGGTGGAATAGAAACTAGGATTCAGGAGCACATGGAATGGAATCTTGTGGAAGAGTACAAAGAAGTGAGCCATAGGTCAGCAGGAATAGGAACTAGGATTCAGGAGTACATGGAATGGAATCTTGTGGAAGAGTACAAAGAAGTGAGCCATAGGTCAGCAGTGATATATTTTTTAAAATTATTTAGCAATTAAAAAGATATTAATAGCACAGTATTGTGCCTTTAAGAAAAAAATAGTTAATTCCATATATTTTACAAATATCTAGTCGAATAACTTGGTTCTTATACAGGTATGTGTCAAGAATGATGAATGAGGGTGGGGATCTGATCATAAGTCCAAAACCAAACTAGAGAGAGATAGAGATAGATACAGACAGAGATAAAGATATAGAGATGGGGATAATAGATAAAGACTGAACTAGCATCAGGTACCTATGAGCATAGTACACCACATATTGTAAATTATAATTAAATCAATTATCAGTACACAAAGGGGAAAACAAACAAAAACCCTCTTAGGAGTGAAGAAACCTACTTTTCTATGACTCCTCTTGTCATTTAATTTTCTTTTTTAATTTCTTTACCGATTAGACATTAGAGAGAACTATTTTAAATGGATTTATCTAAATTATAAAACAGCAGCATTGAATAACACTGGTCCTTCATCCAAAGTCCCTCCCATCTATCTACTGGGGGCACACACACACTTTTCCCCATTTATTGCTATCTGGTGTTCCTCCTCTAACTTTGTAGAAGAGGGCGGAAGTTATCACTGGTAATATAGCAAAATTGGTCAGAAAAATTTTAGCAAAATAAGACATTTTTGTTGTTTAGTTGCTAAGTCACATCTGACTCTGTGACCCCACGGAGTCTAGCCTGCCAGGCTCCTTCTTTCCATGGGATTTCCCAGGGAAGAATGCTGGCGTGGGTTGTCATTTCCTTCTCCAGGGGATCTTCCAGACCCAGAGATGGAAACCAGGTCTCTTGCATTGGCAGGCAGATTCTTTTACCATTGAGCCACCAGGGGTGCCCAAAATAAGACATTCAGTTCAGTTCAGTTCAGTCACTCAGTCATGTCCGACTCTTCACGACCCCATGAATCGCAGCACGCCAGGCCTCCCTGTCTATCACCAACTTCCGGAGTTCACTCAGACTCACGTCCATCGAGTCCGTGATGCTATTCAGCCATCTCATCCTCGGTCATCCCCTTCTCGTCCTGCCCTCAATCCCTCCCAGCATCCCTCGCTTTTCCAATGATTCAACTCTTGGCATGAGGTGGCCAAAGTACTGGAGTTTCAGCTTTAGCATCATTCCTTCCAAGAAAATCCCAGGGCTGATCTCCTTCAGAATGGACTGGTTGGATCTCCTTGCAGTCCAAGGGACTCTCAAGGGTCTTCTCCAACACCACAGTTCAAAAGCATCAATTCTTCGGTGCTCAGCCTTCTTCACAGTCCAACTCTCAGATCCATACATGACCGCAGGAAAAACCATATCCTTGACTAGATGGACCTTAGTCGGCAAAGTAATGTCTCTGCCTTTGAATATGCTATCTAGGTTGGTCACAACTTTTCTTCCAAGGAGTAAGCGTCTGTTAATTTTATGGCTGCAGTCACCATCTACAGTGATTTTGGAGCCCCAAAAATATAAAGTCTGACACTGTTTCCACTGTTTCGCCATCTATTTCCCATGAAGCGATGGGACTGGATGCCATGATCTTCGTTTTCTGAATGTTGAGCTTTAAGCCAACTTTTTCACTCTCCTCATTCACTTTCATCAAGAGACTTTTTAGTTCCTCTTCACTGTCTGCCATAAGGGTGGTGTCATCTACATATCTGAGGTTATTGATATTTCTCCCGGCAATCTTGATTCCAGTTTGTGTTTCTTCCAGTCCAGCGTTTCTCATGATCTGCTCTGCATATAAGTTAAATAAGCAGGGTGACAATATACAGCCTTGATGCACCCCTTTTCCTATTTGGAACCAGGCTGTTGTTCCATGTCCAGTTCTAACTGTTGCTTCCTGGCCTGCATACAGATTTCTCAAGAGGCAGGTCCGGTGGTCTGTTATTCCCATCTCTTTCAGAATTTTCCACAGTTTATTGTGATCCACACAGTCGAAGGCTTTGGCAAATAAGCCATTAAACATATCTAAAAAAAGAAGTGTCCAATATTATCTGAAATACCAGAGTTGATTGTTTGGTTGGTTGTTCATTTTTGACAATGAATACCAGGCTCTATGGAAGTTTTCTACTTGCCAGAAGTGCATAGGGATAGAGTTTCAAGAGGGCAGGTTACTGAAAAAGTTCTGAAAGTGAAGGAATTTCATCCTATTATCTGAAGTCAAAGGCACATTGGCCAAAAAGAAATCCACGGGAATGAAATGCATTTTTGATCACTGTTACGTTGGGCTGTAAACATAGTTGTTTTATTTTTTTATAGCAATCTATGCCAAAATTCCTTCATAGATGTTGTAATAATTAAAATTTGTGCTAACTTGGATATGCCTATCTGCAGAGTCATTCTTGAGGGATGAGATGACAAGGGGAAGTTAAAACAATTAGTGAACAGTTATAAGGCTGCAATGGGCAGAGCTGAATACAAATCATTTAACTTCAAGCCTGGAGATCTTTCTAATACATTTCATCTGTGTTTCCAAAAGTGATAATATATTTTAAAACACTCTGTAAACAGTAAAATTCTTTAAAAATGGACAGAAATTGTTTGCTGATATATCAACTATCCAAAAATTTTTCCTCAGCTCCAATTACTGCATAATGCATTCGGTTTGGTCAGTTGGTGGGTGATATATCAAATGCGAATTTATAGCTGAATGTTTTATATGAAAACACAAAACCAGTGGCAAACTGCACAAAATGTTCTGCTAAACATATAGCTTGACTTAGTTATATTTAATAAAATTCCACCGTGCTTATATGACAGATATTCCCCAGCAGAAAAACTTAGGGAAATAAATTTATGGATTAGCTACTGCTGATCTAACTTTTGGAAGGCAGCTTTTAGCCTTTAGGCAGGAATAGGTCTAGGAAAACTCTGAAAATACTTATCAGATGCATAACCAGTCACAATATCCTGATGCGTAGACTGTCAAGACTACACAGTTGAATTTATATTCCATTATAATAATTCTACTAGCTGAAGTATTTGACATATTTATAATACATTCCCTCCAGATAATATTTGAATTTAATATTTAAATTTAAGTGGTCTTAAATGCTTTTTTTTATTTTAAGCAAACTCAAAAATCTTTTAAAGAATATCTAAACTAAAGCTTCAATAAACAAAAATCAATTGAACAAGCACAGTTTCCAGTGAGATAGTTTGGAATAAGAGCAGAGACTGTCCTGTCTATATTTTAGACATCATAGTTAAAAGGGCTGTGGTTCAAAGAACAGTTGTAAAAGGAAGAACAAAGAAGGAAGAGAAGAAGGCAGATAAAAGAAAGGAAACTAAAAGCAGATGCAGTTCTAAACTACAAGCATAACCATCATATCACTGCACATTTATTGGGTTTGAGCAGGCTCTTCTGAGTTTCATACTGTGCATGACATTTAATCATTGTACTAACATAGTAGTTGTTATTTTTATATCCTTTATACTAAAAATGAGGAAAATTTGGAGAATCTCTTCCATAGTCTCACATCCATCAAAGGGCGGAGTCCAGAGTGACTATACTGTTTGACCACAAAGCTCTTTTATGAAAACAAAATTGTCCTCAGAAAGAAAATATGAAGATTATTACAGCTCAGTATAATTGAAGATGATTTCTTGGAGAAAATGAACCAAGCTTAGAGGGAGAATGTGACAGCGTTTTAGATAACATGATTGACCATGTGGCATGTGGCACTTGACCAGCAGGGAAGCCATGCGTCAATGAGAAGATGGAACCTGGCACACTGTTTACTATGTAGTCCCAAGTGTAAGTCATTTTATTCAGAGATTTTGTTATGTCAGTGCAAGAAGAGAAATGTGACTTATTTAACATTTCTTTTAAATGTTTTCTTCCTTGAATAAACTTATTCATAAAGCAAACACTGTAGCACATCCACACACACAACACATGCGTTAGTAGCAGGAAACCATAACACTGGTGAGAACAAAGCAAGTTTATGAATTCCAGCAAGAAATTAATGCCTGAATGCCTGCCTAAAATTCTGAGTCTGGAGTCCAGTTCTGCTTTCTTTTTTCTTAATGGAATATAATATGGGTGTTAATAATGACTAGTTGAAGCTGAGCATGTATTATGTGTGAGAGATTGTGTTTTCTAAATAGTTTATGTGATGTCATACACATTTAATCCTGATATCAACTGCTTGAGGTTGGAGCTTCTATTATCCTCTCTTTAAGGATGAGAAAACTATCACTTATAGATTTGTTTAGCAAGTAATAGTAAAGAGATATTGTATAATAAAGATAGACAAGCTACAAATTAAGTCTTTCCACCCAATAAATGAAAAGAGTTTAAAGACTGTTGTGAAGAATCTGCCTTTCAATCAAGGAGATTGAATGTTGTGTGTGATATTTCTTAATGTCACATATTCTTAGCGCTTCACCTAACCTCTCCTCTTACCTCTGCTCCATACTGCAAAGCCTTAAGGGAGGGGATACAGAGTTTATAATATAACACTGAAATTATAGCATCACTAGTTTCTAGTGAGCTACACAGTGACATCATATTTGATGTACAAACACATTTCTGTGAGTAGTTGTAGAGAACTAGCATAAGGACTAACTAGCATAAGGATAACTAGCATTGGGCTTCTTTACACTTTAATTGATCTGAGATTCACATTTTGCAGGGAGCAGAAGGAAAATAAAATGTAAAGATATCTATAGAATCACAGAAGAGAATCCCAATAAGTATTTTGTGCAACTTTCTATACCAAAAATGAGCATTGGGAAGACAGTTTGACAAATTAAACAAAGAATTAAATCTCAAGCACTCAAAAGTGATAGAATCAGTAGTACAGTAGCATGCCCCCAACTCCCACCTTTATTTTAAACTGAGAAAATAGTTTCTACAAAAGTTTGTTTCATATACTGATTTATGGGGAATTTTGAGTTTCTCTATGGCTGTCAGTAGAACAGACTCATGGAACATTTATGAATCACATGGGTCCTGAATTGCAAACATGTGAGAACTAGATCCATATAATCATGTCTGTGTCAGGCAGTTAACTCTACTAATGAAAAAAGAAAAAAAAAGAAAGGAAGAAAGAAAGCATGTAAAAGGTCTCACTGCCTCCTGCTCTTTTATCAAGTGAGTTTGCAGTGTCTTTCAAGTCATTGGCCTGAAGTTGGTGTTGCCATCCTCAGACAGGGGAGTATCTCACATAGTCCACTTGAGAGAAGCAACCCTTTTGAGGGAGAAAAATACAGAAACATGCAGAATTCCATCTTCCTAAGAAGAGCTGGTCTTAACCAAATGATATTTCCTCACTGGTATCCCACCTCAGAGAGCTTGATGCCACTGACAGCTACTTATAATGTGTGGTTAGTTGTGCAGCAAAGCGTCCTCTGCCCACAAACCCTCTGTAATGCCTAACAGTTTTGCCATTAGGCATTTATTGCATACAAAAGTTCTGTGTCTGAGATAGAATGCACTTAATATGATCAACAAATAGCATCATACTGCCCTAGTGAAAATTAACTGCCCTCTGGAGATAATGCAGTCATAGGGCAATGGAGGGTGAGGGGCATGGTTAGGACAATGTGCTGCTAATGAGAAAATGCATAGTTTAATGAAAAGTATGTACAGGCCAATTAATTAGTTAACTCAGTCTGTGTACATAGCAAGTACAGGTAAAATCCAGACTCCATAATACTTCTGTGGCAATAACCTCTGCTGAAACTATTTAGACATGTGTGCCTACTTTTAGCCTAAATGTGTGCCTTAATTTTTGGCCATGTCTCATGGCATGTAGGATTTTGGTTCCTTGTTGCTGTTGTTATTTAGTTGCTCAGTCACGTATGACTCTTTGCAGTCCTATGGACTGTATGGCCTGCAAGACTCCTCTGTCCATGGGATTTCCCAGGCAAGAATACTGGAATGGGTTGCCATTTCCTGCCCCAGGGGATCTTCCTGACCAGAGATCAAACTTATGCCTCCTGCAAGTCTTCTGCATTGCAAGCAGATTCTTTACCGCTGAGCCACCAGGGAAGCCCTTTAAATTCATTCCCCTCCGCAGTGGAAGCACAGAGTTTCCAGTGTTGGACTGCCAGGGGAGTTCCTGCCTACACTTTAGATACCATTTCTGTTTGCTAGCAAAGGAGGTTATCAAAATGATCATTTTTTGCTCTGGCAAGTAAGCAAGTGCTGATGTAAAATAATGACTTGTTTCCTCCTTGTTAAAATACCTCTGCCAGGGCACAGGGTGAGTTTTGAGTCAGCGAGGTCCTTTGAAACAGGATGCTTATTCCTATCAGAGTCTTACCCATTCCGCATTTTCCTGCAGGAAATATTAATCAGGACAGAGCAGGCAAATGAAGGATCCACATATGAATTATTACAGAACTTTAGGGGTAGTAGAGTGAGCATGGTGCCAGGGAACTTCACAGTCAGAGCAGGAAGGTTGCCCACATCACACTGTGTGAACAACACAAATTACTGTGTGGTGGTGGTGGTGGGGAAAGTGTCTAAAACTCCCCATTTTTATGTCCTTTTTTTGTTGAATATCCGTAAGACATTTTTTTAAAGTCTGTATCTTTTCTTTTTAATCAAATCTCACACATTAGAGAGTAGACCAAAGCCTAGGAAAAGAAAAGACAGTGTTCAGGATGAGACATCTGGGCACCTGTGTTGCTAAGGCAACCATTTCATAGGCAGAGGAAGGAAGAGAATGTTACTTACCAGCAAATGATTGAATCATATCTACCTCTCATAAAAACGTGTTAGCTTGAACTCTTCTAACTCAAAAGTGCCTACAGTCCTGTGGATATCTTAACAATTGTTTTGTGAATTAAGTTTTCTCTAACAAAACACAATTGATTTTAGTCTTCTTAATGTGCTCATATTGGTAATGGATTCTTACAGAAGCCCCTTTCATTTTCTTTACTGTGTGTGTATGCATGCTTAGTCAATTCAGTCATGTCCAGCTCTTTGCAACCCCATTGACTATAACCCACCAGGCTCCTTTGTCAATGGAGTTTTCCAGGCAAGAAAACTGAAACAGATTGCCATTTCCTTCTCCAGGGGATCTTCCCAACCCAGGGATCGAAGCTGTGTCTCTTATGTCTCCTGCATTGGCCAGTGGGTTCTTTACCACTAACACCACCTGTGTTACTATATTATAGCACCATCTGTATATGCAATACATTATATATAGCGTGCATATATATATGTATATATATAATATAGTATATATATGCTATATATATTATATACTATATTGCTATAATATAGCACCACCTATATTACTAGATAGATATATTTATACAAAGGCATTGATGTTCCATACAGATCCATATTTCCTACACCTGTTGAAGCTGAAAGAAGATGCATGTTTTCAAAATAGTTTTACTATTTGCACATTCACATCTTTAACCATGGTGATTAATCCCATATTCAGTACTTTCCCCAAAGTTCTGTAAATGCTAGTATAAGTTCCATAAACTGAAATACATTGCTGTAAGATTAAGAGAATATCATTGTTAATGATGCCCCTTAGTGCACTTATAATTTCCTTCCAAGAGTTATTGGCCGAGGGACATTCCAAGCCATATGGATATATATTCTCTAGTCATTTCAGAAATTCCAATGTGAACGCTGATATTCTCATATTTCCTTATTGGCTGCATGGGGAGCACAGAATGCCCTCAATTTGCTTTTTTAATTTTTTTTTTTTTAATCATCTTCAGAGAGGACCAATGTGGCATGCAAAATGAACTCCCTTTGAAGTCAACACTTCTTGGGAATGGTTTTGCACGACATTTAGGTTTATTTTCCATTTAGGTTGGATCATTAGGTCTTCTAAATTGTCATCATTCAAGACATTTTTATAACTTTGTGCTGGGTGGCTGCTCCTGGAAAATTCTTGGTCCCACTTTACACCTTAACATGCAAATCTCCATCCATCATCAGGATCTCCAAGCAGTAAGAAGAATTAGCTTGTGAAAGTGGAAAAGGAAGAGGCTCCAGGGGAGGTTATCACAGACTAAGGCATTTGCACTCTGATGGAGCAAGTAGGAATATTGCAAAAACTCTTGTGATTCTGATTCCTCGACAAAGACTGGAACTTGAAGCCAGATGATTTATTTATAACTATGCAGGGAGATATTTGATAACTATATCATAAACTTTTGAGGAATCTCATATAACTCTAAAATAAAATTTTGAAGATATCTTTGACATTTCTAAACTATTTACTGTCAACTGTGATCAGTTGCCAATTTCTGTTAATTTATGACATTACAGTTCACTGCAGGTCTAGATGACAGTCATTGCAAAATAGACTTTACATCTGTTGTCATATTTTAATAATTTATCGCAGGTCCCTGAATAGTATCCTTATTTTAGAGATGAGATCTGAGTCTTGAAAAAAGTTGATGATTCTTCTTGAGGTCATAATGTCAGGAAGCTGAGGATCAGGGAAATCACTGGAGCTCCGTCTGTCTCTCTAAAGCCTGAGTTTATCCTTTTTTGCCACACTGCTTTGAATTCTAATATTTTCACTATCTCATTTTTTTCATCTCCTCTGATTCCTTCGAGCTTTTGTCTCTCATTTCTGTAAAATTATCATGTTTTTTGCAAGACCTTTCTATACCCAGTGACTCCGATTCCAAAGCTATATGTTCACCATTGTCTATACAATTTCTCTGATGCAGAGTTCAGCTTTATTACGCATTTCCCTGGTCAGAAATGTTTGAGTGATTAGTTCATTGATGTTTGACGAATAAAATGTGAAATATTTATCCTGACATTAAAGACCAATTCTGGAGTTAATTGGAAATACTATCTTACATAGCTGTCTTTCACCTTTACATTTCATTCAAATAAAAAGGCAGGTCTGATGTATAAACCGTGCATCTCATGCACATTCTGATGTCACATCTTTTTCTTTCTTCCTAAATCTATTTAATGGCAAGCTAATCTCAGTTATAATGCCTCCTGTCTCATCTCACTGTAATTGGAGGTTCTCTATTCTCTCTGAATTCTCATAAAATGTGTTCTACTTCTCAATTATGAGCTTTATTATTTTTTACCTTACAACACTGTGTACATATATGGCCTACTTTATTAAGCAAAGAGATTTTTAAATAACTGAGTGATAATTTTGACTCTCTTGTCTACACTTACATGTTTCAATCTGGCCCATCCCACCACCTGAGTTACCTACCCCCCACCCCATCTCCAGATTAACACACTTGATTTTGCTTACCTTATTGAGTTCTACCAGTTCTGAGTGAGGCGTTGGACCTCCAGTGTACTCTAGAGTGACCAACGATCCCTGCTTGCCTGGGAAAGCCCAAGTTTTCCTCGGGCCAACTTCTATCTGATTAGTGACCTGTATCTTACTTTTCTAGACTCTTCCTGGTATTCTTTTCTCCAAGATCTGCCAATATAACCTGGCCAATTTTTCTCTTCCAAAATATTCCCCTTGCATCATTTTTTTTTTTTTTATTCACAGGTTTGCGCTTTTACTTTTTGTGTGTTGTATCAAGGGGATTATTATGGAAGAGAAAAATTGGCTAGCCTATATTGGTAGAACTAGGAGAATGGCTGTTTTCAATGATGTCTAATCAAGATGTTTCTAGTTTTACACAGATCATGAAGATTTTTCAACTCTGGGCATAGTGATTGCTAGTCTAATTCTGATTTCCAAAGTTCAGAATTCCAAATCTAATTTTTTTTTTAATCTTGAGAAAGGCTGTCATAATTGAGAAAATTCAAAGAACAACACTTGAGTGTAGGATCATCCAAGATGAACGGGTCATTGTGGAGAGTTCTGACAAAAACATGGTCCACTGGAAAAGGGAATGGCAAACCACTTAAGTATTATTGCCTTGAGAACCCCATGAACAATAGGAAAAAGCAAAAAGATATGACACTGAAAGATGAATTCCCCAGGTCAGTAGGTGTCCAATATGCTACTGGAGATCAGTGGAGAAATAACTCTGGAAAGAATGAAGAAACGGAGCCAAAGCAAAAACACCACTGAGTTGTGGATGTGACTGGTGATGGAAGTAAAGGCTGATGCTGTAAAGAGCAATACTGAATAGGAACCTGGAATGTTAGGTCTGAAAATCAAGGTAAATTAGAAGTGATCAATCAGAAGATGGCAAGAGTAAACATCAACTTTTTAGGAATCAGTGAACTAAAATGGACTGGAATGGATCAATTTCATTCAGATGACCATTATATCTACTACTATGGGGCAAGAATCCCTTAGAAGAAATGGAGTAGCCCTCATAATCAACAAAAGAGTCTGAAATGCAGTACTTGGGAGCAATCTCAAATATGACAGAAAGATCGTTTCCAAAGCAAACCATTCAGTATCACAATAATCCAAGTCTATGCCCCACCAGTAATGGTGAAGAAGCTGATGTTGACAGTTCTATGAAGATCTACAAGAACTTCTAGAACTAACACCCCAAAAAGATGCCCTTTTGAATAGGGAACTGGAATGCAAAATTGGGAAATCAAGAGACACCTGGGGTAACAGGCGAATTTGGTGGTGTAGTGCAAAATGAAAGAAGGCAAAGGCTTACACAGTTTCCCCAAGAGAGTGCCCTGATCATAGCAAATACCCTCTTCCAACAACACAAGAGAAGACTCTACACATGGACATCACCAGATGGTCAGTACTGAAATCAGACTGATCATATTCTTTTCAGTCGCAGATAGAGAAGCTCCATACAGTCAGCAAAATCAAGACTGGGAGCTGACCGTGGCTCAGATCATGAAGTCATTATTGCCAAATTCAGACTTAAATTGAAGAAAGTAAGGGAAGCACTAGACCATTCAGTTATGACGTAAATCAAATCCCTTAAAATTATACAGTGGAAGTGACAAATAGATTCAAGGGATTAGATCTGATAGAGTGCCTGAAGAACTATGGACAGAGGTTCATGACATTGTACAGAACACAGTGATCAAGAACATCCTCAAGAAGATATACAAAAAGGCAAAATCTTTGTCTTAGGAAGCCTTACAAAGAGCTGAGGAAAGAAGAGAAGTTAAAGGCAAAGGAGAAAAGGAAACATACCCATTTGAATGCAGAGTTCCAAAGAACAGCAAGGAGAGATAAGAAAGCCTTCCTCAGTGATCAATGCAAAGAAATGGAGGAAAACCATAGAATGGGAAAAATAGAGATCTCTTCAAGAAAATTAGAGATACCAAAGGAACATGTCATGGAAAGATGGGCACAATACTGCAGCCATGAAATTAAAAGACACTTCTTACTCCTTGGAAGGAAAGCTATGACCAACCTAGGCAGCATATTAAAAAGCAGAGAAATTACTTTACCAACAAAGGTCCATCTCATCAAAGCTATGGTTTTTCCAGCAGTCATGTATGGATGTGAGAATTGGATTATAAAGAAAGTTGAGCATCAAAGAATTAATGCTTTTGAACTGTAGTGTTGGAGAAGACTCTTGAGAGTCTCTTGGACTGCAAGGAGCTCCAGCCAGTCTATCCTAAAGGAGATTAGTCCTGAGTGTTCATTGGAAGGACTGCTTTTCATAGGAAAAGCAAGAGAGTTCCAAAAAAACATCTATTTCTGCTTTAGTGATTGCACCTTTGTAATTACACAAAGTTAATACACAAATTACACAGAGAGACACAAAGCAGAAAAAAAATCAGATATTTCAGTACTTAGTGCATTACAAAGTGATTACACAAAGCCTTTGACTCTGTAGCTCACAACAAACTGTGGAAAATTCTTCAAGAGTTTGGAATTCCAGACAACCTTACCTGCCTCTTGAGAAATCGGTGTGCAGGTCAAGAAGCAATACTTAGAACCAGACATGAAATAACAGACTGACTCCAAATTGGGAAAGAAGTACATCAAGGCTGTATGTTGTCACCCTGCTTATTTAATTTATATGCAGAAAGCAACATGTGAAATGCCTGGCTGGACGAAGCACAAGCTGGAATCAAGATTGCTGGGAGAAATACCAATAATCTCAGATATGAAGAAGACATCACCCTATGGCAGAAAAGTGAAGAACTAAAGAGCCTCTTGATAAAAGTGAAAGAGGAGAGTGGAAAAGCTGGCTTAAAACTCAACACAAAAAACTAAGATCATGTCATCCATTTCCATCACTTCATGGAAACAGTGACAGACATTATTTTTGTGTTCAAAATCACTGCATTTGGTGACTGCAGCCATGAAATTAAAAGATGCTTGCTCCTTGTAAGGGGAAGGCAATGGCAACCCACTCCAGTGTTGTTGCCTGGAGAATCCCAGGGGTGGGGGAGCCTGGTGGGCTGCTGTCTATGGGGTCGCACAGAGTTGGACACGACTGAAGCGACTTAGCAGCAGCAGTAGCAGCAGCTCCTTGTAAGAAAAGTTATGACCAACCTAGACAGCACATTAAAAAGCAGGGACATTATTTTGCCAACAAAGGTCCATCTACTCAGAGTTATGACTTTTCCACTAGTCATGTATGGATGTGAAATTTGGAGTATAAAGAAAACTGATTGCCAAAGAATTGATGCTTTTAAACTGTGGTGTTGGAGAAGACTTTGAGAGTCCCTTTCACTGCAAGGAGATCCAACCAGCTAATCCTAAAGGAAATTAGTGAGGAATATTCATTGGAAGGACTGATGCTGAAGCTGAAATGTCAATTCTTTGACCGTCTGATGCAAACAACTGACTTTGGAAAAGACCCTGATACTGGGAGAGATTGAAGGCAGTAGGAGAAGGGGACGAAAGAGAATGAAATGGTTGGATGGCATCACTGGCTCAATGGACATGAGTTTGAGCAAGCTGCAGAAGTTGGTGATGGACAGGGAAGCCTGGTGTGCTGCAGTCCATGGGGTTGCAAAGAGTCGGACAAGAATGAGCTACTGAAGTGAAAGAACAAACTTTTGGTGGGTTGGTCAATGTTTGTGAATTTCAGACTCTACACCTGGGAAATGTTATGAATTATAATTTCATCTTGGCTTCTTTGAGAGAATTAAACAAGGTAGAAAAAAATGAGATATTTCAGTGCTTAGTGCATTATGAATGTTCAGTTCAGTTCAGTTCAGTTACTCAGTCTTTTCCAACTCTTTGTGACCCCGTGGACTGTAGCACCCCAGGCCTCCCTGTCCGTCACCAACTCCCGAAATTTACTCAGGCTCATGTCCACTGAGTCAGCAATGCCATTCAACCATCTCATCCTCTACTGTCCTCTTTTCTTCCTGCCTTCAATCTTTCCCAGCATCAGGGTCTTTTCGAATGAGTCCGTTCTTTGCATCAGGTGGCCAAAGTATTGGAGTTTCAGCTTCAGCATCAGTCCTTCCAATGAATATTCAGGACTGATTTCTTTTAGGATGGACTGGTTGGATCTCCTTGCTGTCCAAGGAACTCTCAAGTGAATCATAATTTGTTGTGAAAAGTGTCATTAACAAAAAGAGGAGATGCCTAGTTTTTAAGTGACACTAACTTCATGCTGTGCACCTCTCGGGGGCCTTCAGTCTTAGAGGGCAGACATGAGGTAATCACACAAGACAGAAAGGAAAGGAGGAACACTCAGAAGATTTTCATTTCCTTGGTTAGGGTAAACTAACCCCTTTCCCATTCTGCTGGTGATTCTTTCCGCTTCAATCCTTGTTGCTAATTTGATAGAATATACTGTGAGGAGGTTCAGCCTGAAATGTATTATATAGTGACATGAAGCTAAATATCTGAATCCACACCTAAAAACAAAATTTCCCAGGTCAAATAATAGGATGAGGCAAGTGAGGTACACAACTTAAAAGTTCCAAAAGAATTGTTGTTAAGATTATACAATATCTTTAAAAAACAAAATGGTTGCAAAACTGATGATGAGCAATAAGTAAAATTTTAAAATGGAGATATGATACTTATTATTGATTTTTCCTTTTGCCCTAGGCTCCAGTATGTCTTATACCATTGATCTCCTAGTAAAACACAGAGAAAGTATAAAAGAAGCTAGACTACTGAAAATACATTTTAGAAGTTTTTATATTAACTACATGGATGAAAAGTATTCCCATGGTGTATTCAGCTTAGAATTTTATATATTTGCTTTCTACAAGCAAAGTGAAGAGAACTATTTTAAGTAGACCTGTGTTGATTATTGCCCCTGAAGCAGGTGATAACAAGCCCTCTGCATTCAGGGGAAATAGAGATGGTTCTCATGTTTGCCTGGCATCTGTTAGGAACACAGAGCTCCACATATATGACCTTATTTAATCTCCTTACAATTTGTCACTATTTTAGACATCAGGAAACTGAAGTTGATGGAGGCAAAACAGCTTTCCCAAATGGGAAGTGTCTTGATTTATCAAGATTTCTCTCACATCTAACCAAGTGACATCTCTGTGTTGTTGAGTGCTGTGCTCAGTTACTCAGTCGTGTTAGACTCTTGTGACCCCATGGACTGCAGTCCACTAGGCTTCTCTGTCCGGGGGATATCCCAGGCAAGAATACTGGAACAGGTTGCCATCTACTTCAGGGGATCTTCCCAACCCAGGAATTGAACCCGTGACTCTTGTGCCTCCTGCACTGTCAGGAGTATTCTATACCACTGCACCACCTTTATTTAGATTTTTTCATGTCTTCAAATAGAGTCAAATTGAAGATGTCTAATTATACCACCAGTCTGATCTTACACATTCATTCATGCTTTCTCTCTCTCTCCCTCTCATTCACTCTGACTGGCTTATAGGTCTTGACAAATGTTTCTCCCAGGACATTTTCTACACCATCTCCTGTTTTACAATTTGATTCTTCTCAATACTCCGGTAAGCATATACTTTAAAATTCTGGAGCGTATATCCTCACTGACCTGTAATAATTTCATAAATATTCTTTATATTTGTTGTTAAATACCCTCCATATTTCCTAATTCTTAAACAAGAAATCGGTCTTATACTAATTCAATAATGTTCTCCCTATATACCAGTAGAGTGCTATAGAAAGCATTCTGTAAGTTTTGCTTGGGGAATAAATGATTTAATGAATTTTTCCTTTAGTATTTGTATGATTGTGCTGTGATAGCTTATTTGAATATAAAAACATTTAATTTGTCTTATCAAAGAACTCTGTATAGATGATAAGACTGTTTTAATATCTTCTAGACAGTGGGGCTGAGTGTCTTTATTTTGCCAAATGAAGATTTACTTTTTCACCAGGGTGAACCTCACTATGGCCTTGAATTGTCAGCAGTCTTGCCAAGTGACTTCAGCTAGCTGAAAGGATCTGCCCTTGGCCTTCTGCCACAGTGCACTGCAGATGACATAACCGCTTCCAGAGAAATGACTTAACATGTGAAGTGAATGAAAGATCTCAGAGTCCTAGGATGTCATTTTTCAAATTACATTCTTAGTGCTATAGTTATTCCCTATAAAAGTCTGAAAGGGTTGAGTTGTCTCTGGTGAATTACAGGTCATTGCCTTAGGAAAATTTACTCAACAGTGATAACATTGAAATGGAGAGAGTGGACAAGCTGGAAAATAAATGATGGAGAATAAATGGCGGTGGTGGAAACCTTGGCCTATCATTTGTAGAAGAGATTCAGTAAAAAGAAAAATCTGTTATTACAGAAAAAAAAGACATAACAAAGAACCATGTACTTCTCATAGATTTTCACATCTCTCTCTCTGGCCTCTAAAAGTTATCTGCAGTAAAAAAAAATATTTAACAATATTTTCAAAAGGAGTGAATGCATTTCTCCATAAGTTCTAAAGTTTTTGTTGTTTTTAGTGCCATTTGACTTCTGATTTTTTGTTAATTTCCTTCACATAACCACGAAATCCCAGTCTCTCACTGATGGATTTGATGTTTTAAAGTGTGTGGGCAGTCTGATACAATTTCCCATTCTTTCTTATTATTCCTATGAAGACCTGAGATCAAAATATAGTATAGACCAGGATAAAAAACAAACAAACAACAAAAAAAAAATCTCCTTTGCTGTATAACTCAGGGAACTCATACCAGGGCTCTGTGATAACCTAGAGGAGTGGGATAGGGAAGGAAGTGGGAGGGAGGTTCAAGAGGCAGGGGGCATATGTGTATTTAATGGCTGATACATGTTGATGTATAAGAGAAACCAACACAGTATTATAAAGCAATTATCCCTCAATCAAAAGTAAATACATAAATAAAGAAACAAGCGAACATCAAAGAATATATATATCCTTGCCATGATGTTGGAAGAAAAATTTGTGATAAACTTTTATGCTTCTGAGGATGGCTCTGATGGGGTGAAAGAGGAAGTAAAAAATCTAAAATAAAATGAAGAGGCTTATTCAGCAGTTGATACCTGAAGCTGAGAGAGTAAACAGTCATACTGGTGGGTTTGACTGTGAATTTCAGGCCTAAGCCAAGTCAGCTGAGATGAAAACCTCTGATCTGGGAACAACTTTAGGGGCTTGGAAGACAGTTTGAGGGCATTGGTGGACTCCAGGTCTAAATGGTAGTGAAGGATACTCAAAAACAAAACGATGCTGGGGGCGGGGGGGCGAGAAATCACTTATCTATTATGTATTCTTTCAGTAAACATTTATTGAACACTTATCATGGACCAGGCTGTATTCTTAGCTTGAGGAATAAGTTGGATAAGGAGCTGATTTCTAAGTTCTGTGCAGTAGGGGTCTGAGGCTGTATTTCATTCTCTGTGGAGACTGATGGCTACATAGGGGGACACGGAGCATCTAGGTAGCAGTCTTGAATTAACTAGCGGAAAAGGCAGAGGTGAAAAAGTGAACAGGGATTAGGCAGTACAAGTGGGGCAGGGAATAGCTCTATAGATATTCTAGCAATTATTGTGGTGAATTTACCTTAAATATTCCTGTGATCTCTGCTCATAATTTTCTAAAATAGGACACTTTGAATAAAAGTTTATAATGCACAAAGACAAATGTTATTTTACTTTCTAGATATTTCATATCCAAAAACTGTATGTGCATGTGTTTTTGTATGTTAATGTATCCCCAGTAGTCACTTTTCTCTCATTATCAATAAGAATTAAATTTTGCTTTGTGTGGACTCTGTATTTTGAAGTCAAATTTTTTCTGTTTTCTTAATATTTTGGTATTGCAAAAACAGGTCATTTTTTACCTGTTCTTTCTATATTCTGTAGGATACATGTGAACTAGTTTTGTAACTGTTTTGTTATCCATAGACATTTCTGATATGATATGAAATATTTAATACTACTACAAACAGAAAATTGAGCACCAACTCCTAAAATTCCATGATGTAGATTTGAAATACATATATCAACATCAAGCATGCACAGTCAAGGAATCACTTGTGATGGTAGACACACCATGACTATCAGAAGATTATGAATCTGAAGCTTTAAGAATAATTTCATTTATTTTTACATTTTAGCATGAATGTCTTAAGTTACATGTAAAAAAATCAGCTATTATATAACCTGCCCAAGTTTTGAAAAATTATTAACCTGAATTAGTGATTGAATAGTAAATTTATTTTGTGTTTAAAAATGTATAAATATATTTAGGTATAAAAATAATAAAATTATGCTATATTGCCACTTCTTTAAGTTTTATAATAGCATAGATATAATATGAAGATAAACTATTTTAGCTCCAAAATAATGAAAAAAAACATTGCATCTAATGAAGTCCTCTGAAAAGCAAAGTTGGAAGGCATATTTATTGTCCAAAACACAACTAACAATTAATTTTTAAAATTATTTACTGGATTGAAAAACCATTTTAAAAACACTTTTATTTGTTTATTTATTTTGGCCACACTTTGCATCTTGTAGGATATTAGCTCCCAGACCAGGGCTAAAACCAGTGCCCTCAATAGTGGAAGTGTGGAGTCTTAATCACTGGACTACCAAGGAAGTCCCAACAATTAATTTTTAAGTCAGTGCCCTAATGCCCCACTAATCATGGCAAATAACCTTCTTTATAATCTCCATTTATTATTGTTTGATAAACTAAACTCAGTCATTTATTCTTTCTTATTTTTCACTTTCCTTTTTCCATCTACCAGCACCTTCTGGAGATATTATGCTGGAGACATAATAGGAATAATGTTTCCTATACTAAATAAGTTTAGGCAACAAACAAGCGGGAAGATTGGGAGATGATTCTGAGAGTCACTGTGATGTCACAACAGTGTGATCACCTGAGCCTTTTCTAGCTGTAATACAAGTACCACATCTTTCCATCAGCACCTCCCACCTTCTCCACCCTCCTTCCACACAAACTCCAGACCTTAAAGGACACAAAGATTAACTGCCAGACATGTTTCTATTCTTTAACACAGTTCCTCTACTCTTGGGAGCAAAATTGTACCCTGCTATTTAAATGTGGAAAATTCTGAAAGAGATGGGCATATCAGACCACCTGACTTGCCTCTTGAGAAACCTAAATGCAAGTCAGGAAGCAACAGTTAGAACTGGACATGGAACAACAGACTGATTCCAAATAGGAAAAGGAGTTCGTCAAGGCTGCATATTGTCATCCTGCTTATCTAACTTATATGCAGAGTACATCATGAGAAATGCTAGGCTGGAAGAAGCAGAAGCTGGAATCAAGATTGCCAGGAGAAATATCAATAACCTCAGATATGCAGATGACACCACCCTTAGGGCAGAAAGTGAAGAAGAACTAAAAAGCTTCTTGATGAAAATGAAAGAGGAGAGTGAAAAAGTTGGCTTAAAGCTCAACATTTAGAAAACGAAGATCATGACATCTGGTCCCATCATTTCATGGGAAATATATGGGGAAACAGTGGAAACAGCGTCAGACTTTATTTTGGGGGGCTCCAAAATCACTGCAGATGGTGATTGCAGCCATGAAAATAAAAGATGCTCACTCCTTGGAAGGAAAGTTATGACCAACCTAGATATTCAAAAGCAGAGAAATTACTTTGTCAACAAAGGTCTGTCTAGTCAAAGCTATGGTTTTTCCAGTAGTCATGTATGAATGTGAGAGTTGGACTGTGAAGAAAGCTGAGTGCCGAAGAACTGATGCTTTTGAACTGTGGTGTTGGAGAAGACTCTTGAGAGTCCCTTGGACTGCAAGGAGATCCAACCAATCCATCATAAAGGAGATCAGTCCTGGATGTTCTTTGGAAAGAATGATGCTAAAGCTAAAACTCCAATACTTTGCCCACCTCATGCGAAGAGTTGACTCATTGGAAAAGACTCGGATGCTGGAAGGGATTGGGGGGCTGGATGGCATCACTGACTCAATGGACGTGAGTCTGAGTGAACCCGGGAGTTGGTGATACACAGGGAGGCCTGGCGTGCTGCGAGTCAGGGGTCGCAAAGAGTCGGACACGACTGAGCGACTGAAATGAACTGAACTGAACGGAATTAGACTAAAGATCATTAAAAAAAAAAAATGATCAGACATCAAGGTAATAATTGTGTTTTATGTGGTCTCTATAAAATGATTAGTCAAAAAAAAAAAAAAAACAGAAAATATACTTCTTTTCTTCTCTGTTTCTCCATCAGTGGAATCTCATTACATAATTTGGGGCACAATTTACCATATCTTATGACCTGTACATGAATTCTAGACTTTTTAAAAAATTCAGACCTTTTAGTGCCATCCATCCATATTGTCAAGACCAATGACATGCCTGTGAACTAGGCTATATCTGTTGTCTCTACCTACTTTTCTTTTTCTACCACTCACTTTCAGGGATCCATTCATATAGCTCAGTGTTCTTTACTGCATAACACTGCTCAGATCTATCTCCCTGAATCAGAACATGTGATGCCCAACTTCATTATTTAACTTAGGTCCAGAATTAGCCTCTTCTATTAGCAATTCCACCTGACCTCCCTAAGTACACTCAGTTCTGCCTTCCTGTTCAATGTGTAGTCTGCTTCTCAGCATCTTTGACATCAGCTGGAAGGTTCTTAGGAATTCACTGGCAAGAACCTTCTACTGAGAGAGAATCTGTATTTTATGGAGACTATTCAGGATCCATTTGCTCTTGAAAGTTTGAGAAGCATTGGTTCTGGGGGGTTAATTGTAGAGATTAATTTTAGAAGTAACCTCTCAGGCTGAATTGGCTGTTCAAATGCTGATTAAAAGATACAAAAACAATGTGAATATGAGAAGAAATTCAAATATAAAACCAGCCAGGAGTAATGGTGAGAAATATGTTTTATAAATGTTTTATATAAAATGGTACAGAAAACATTTGCTTTGTTGATTATTGTCAATCAGAAAAGTGGACTCTAGGTCTGTTTGATCTTCCAAATTTCAGGAGAGGATGATGATTATTATGTAGAATCTTCAGTTATGTGCATACTGGAAACTAGTTACATTTTTTAAATACTGGAGAAGGAAATGACAACCCACGCCAGTACTCTTTCCTGGAAAATCCCATGGATAAAGAAGCCTGGTAGGCTACAGTCCATGGGGTCGCTAAGAGTCAGACACAACCAAGTGACTTCACTTTCACTTTTCACTTTCATGCATTGGAGAAGGAAATGGCAATCCACTCCAGTATTCTTGCCTGGAGAATCCCAGGGACAAAGGAGCCTGGTGGGCTGCCGTCTATGGGGTCGCACAGCATTGGACATGACTGAAGCAAATTAGCAGCAGCAGCAGAGAGCCTAACACTCATCTGCCTGCTGCAAATGGACCATTGACCACTAGTATTTAATCACTGTTGTAAGGACTATTTTCAAATTAAAAGTGGATATTTAAAAATATCTCAGATCTGAGTGGATATTTTAATTAATACTTTGGATAATTTTAGAAAATCTCTTAAGAAATCAAGATCATAAATATAACTGTTGGAAAACAAACAAAAAAAGCTACAAAGCTAAACTACAGAGTGTCTTTATGACTTCACTTAGCAAAAAGAACCGGGGGTGGCTTCCTTGAGAAATTAAAGGAATAGCTAAGTTCTGATGGATGAGAAAAATGTTTAAGCAATGGGTAGTAGAAGTAGACAGGAGATGTGGAGAATTTCCAAGGGAGTGAATGATGGCCTGAGACAGGAAGAAGTTGGTATATTTGAGGAAGTGAAGAAAGGCCTGAGGCCTGGAGCATGACTCATGATAATGGTACAAAATGGTTAAATCATGGAATTCACCTTGTATTCTTAGCATTTGCCTCCTTATCTTATATTAAATAAATGAAAGGGGGAATTTATGACTTGTAATGTGATTCATTGAAGCTTAACTTCTCAAACATAACTTAATGACTATATTCTATTGGCCAGCAAATATCTCCCTGTCACATATGAGAACATTAAATGAATTATGAATTTTCATCGGAAAAATTGGGCTTCCCACGTGGCAATGGTGGTAAAGAATCTGCCTTCCAATGCAGGAGACATAAGAGATGCAGGTTCAGTTACTGGGTTGGGAAGATCCCTGGAGGAGGGCATGGCAACCCACTCCAGTATTCTTGCCTGGATAATCCCATGGACAGAGGAACCTGGTGGGCTACAGTCCATGCGGTTACAAAGAGTAGGACATGACTATGGAAAAATTATAGTCTTCTCCAACAGTCTAATTATAAATGCAGCCCTGTTTTGAAGAAAGTGAAAAGCATTTGTTTCCTTGAAGTCCTCAGCCAGCTTTTCATCTGCATGGATATTCTAACTAGAAATTGGTTATTGCTGAATATGAGCATGTCACCAGAGGTTCAAGTTAAAGGGATTAGTAAATCAAGATTGCTGGGAGAAATATCAATAACCTCAGATATGCAGATGACACCACCCTTATGTCAGAAAGGGAAGAGGAGCTAAAAAGCCTCTTGATGAAAGTGAAAGAGGAGAGTGAAAAAGTTGGCTTAATGCTCAACATTCAGAAAACGAAGATCATGGCATCCAGTCCCATCACTTCATGGGAAATAGATAGGAAAACAGTAGAAACAGTGTCAGGCTTTATTTTGGGGGGCTCCAAAATCACTGCAGATGGTGACTGCAGCCATGAAATTAAAAGACGCTTACTCCTTGGAAGAAAAGTTATGACCAACCTAGATAGCATATTCAAAATCACAGACATACTTTGCCAACTAAGGGCTGTCTAGTCAAGCCTGTGGTTTTTCTTGTGGTCATGTATGGATGTGAGAGTTGGACTGTGAAGAAAGCTGAGCGCTAAAGAATTGATGCTTTTGAAATGTGGTGTTGGAGAAGACTCTTGAGAGTCCCTTGGACTGCAAGGATCCAACCAGTCCATTTTGAAGGAGATCAGCCCTGGGATTTCTTTGGAAGGAATGATGCTCAAGCTGAAACTCCAGTACTTTGGCCATCTCATGCGAAGTGGTGACTCATTGGAAAAGACTCTGATGCTAGGAGGGATTGGGGGCAGGAGGAGAAAGGGATGACCGAGGATGAGATGGCTGGATGGCATCACGGACTTGATGGACGTGAGTCTGAGTGAACTCTGGGAGATGGTGATGGACAGGGAGGCCTGGCGTGCTGCGATTCATGGGGTCGCAAAAAGTTGGACACGACTGAGCGACTGAATTGAATTGAACTGAACTGAACTGAAGTTTCTTCTGATAGATATCCCTTTCTTGCCTTATCTTGCCAGAATCTTAACCACTGAATAGTGTATTATTTACCAGCTGAACCACAAGGGAAGCCCAATAATACTGGAGTGCATAGCATATTCCTTCTCCAGAAAATCTTCCCAACCTAGGAATTGAACCTGGGTCTCCTGTATTGCAAGTGGATTCTTTACCAACTGAGCTATCAGGGAAGGCTGGAGTTCCTTCACCAGTAAAATAAGCAAACCTTCATAGTTTTATTGAGTTTATTATGTAAAACAATGTGTTTACAGTCCCTGGTAAAAAGTAGTGGGCTTCCCTGGTGGCTCATATGGTAAAGAATCTCCCTGCAATGTAGAAAACACAGGTTGTTTGATATCTGGGTCAGGAAGATTCCCTGGAGAAGGGAATAGCTATCCACTCCAATGTTCTTGCCTAGAGAATCCCATGGACAGAGGAGCCTAGTGGACTACAGTCTATGGGGTCATAAAGAGTTAGACATGACTAAGCAGACTAACAGTATATAAAAATATCAATAGATATGAATTATTCTCCTTAGAAAAACTGAAGTCAAATATATATTTAAATATATTTCAATTATTGTTTTAAAAAATCTAATATATGATTTGATGATCTGAACTTTAGTATATAATATCCACTTCTTTATTAAATTTCTGAAAAGGAAATGTATCTTCTTAGAACCTGGTTACTAAAAATGTAGTCCTGTGATTTTCCCTTGGGAAATTATTGGCTATTCATTTATACAGATTTTGGATGTGCACTTTACCAAGATTTCCAGGCAACTTGATATTCACATTAAAGTTTGACAAATACTAATCCAAAGGGTTGTATTGCTGTCCTCCAGTTTACCTTCTTAAAAGTCAGCTCTGAAGCAGAAATGAGGTATATAGGCACTCAGAACTAGAAAAGCTGTGATCAGAGCTCTGGTGGATCTCATTTCCTAATGCCTCTTCACGATGTCACTTAAGAATGATTGCTCTCCTGGATTATTTTCAAACCAGTTGGTCTTTACCTCTGTGTGACTCTCAAAGTTCTATATTGGTACTAATGTTACTTCTCTCAACTCCTTTGGAAGCTTTGCTGCTTTGCCAGCACTTTATTGGATACTCTGCACACTTCTATCCCTAGCCCACCTTCCTATTGTTTATCCTCTCTGATTCATTTCAACTTTCATCCTCCATACAGTTCTGGGACCTCTTAATTTTTTTTCAAAAAAAAAAAATTCAAAAGATCTTTAAAGTGTATGTGGGGGGAGAGTGGGTGAGATAAAAGAAAAAAGAAGAGCCAAAAAATGATTGCTTAAAGTATGAAAGAAGATCAAAACAGGATTTTGAAGAATTTGAATTCGATATGTGGTATGACAAGAGACCTAGTGAAATAAAATGGTAAAAATTATATGAGGGATATTATCTTCTGTCAATATTCTCAACATATATTTAATTGTATATGTAATTACATAGAAATTATACATTTTGAAGAAAATTTGAGGATGTTTGTGAATGTCATCCAAATGACCCCCTTTTCTTACTCTTTTCATGAGTTATGGAATAATCTTATTTTTCAAGTAATCAAACTAATTCCTCTGTGTGTTATTCTAGAGCAAAATATATTTGTTCAGATAAATGCATGCACACTATTATAATTGAAATGAATTTATCCTTACAATCATTCTCCATCCTTTTTGCAGTTACTTTTATTTCCATATAGAATTCTATCTCATGATTGTTTAAAGAACAATCATCTGCAGTGTAGTCTCTTTAGGGAATGAATTCTTATATCCTGAAGTGTGCTGAAAGGTACAGATTGATTACAACCTCTATTTACCTCTTGGATCAGTAGGTGATATATTGCTCTCCTTTGGCCTCCACAAGGCTTCAGTGCAGGTTGATGCATATTTACCCTGGAGGGCACCTGCTGAGCCAAAAATTATTTACAGTTGTTGGAAAGTTAGGCATTGCATTTCAAGGAAGAAAAAGATCTTTTAAAAACTTCAGAATATGTATTCTCATGTTTGCACCAGTAATTTTCTCTTTTGCCTTCACACTCTTTCTGGAAAGTCTGTCCTGGAAAGCTGAGTATGCACATGCAGCTCAGTCATGCCTGACTCTATGTGATCCCATGGACTGTAGATCACCGGGATCCTCTGTCCATGGGATTTCCCAGGCAAGAATACTGAAATAGGTTGCCATTTCCTTCTCCAGGGGATCTTCATAACCCAGGGATCAAACCTGTGTCTCCTATGTCTCCTGCATTGGCAAGTGGATTCTTTACCACTTGAGGCATCAGGAAAGTCGAGAGCTAAAGTGTATACTTCAGTGTACAACTCTCTTGCTTAAGAAACATTGAATTATAACCCATTACCTGCTACTGAAGGCTGTATGTCTGTTACTGCCCCATTGACTTTGCTCTTATACTTTTGTAAACTATGTCTGACTGGGTCACTTCTATATTCCACCTCCATATTTAAAATGGGCAATGAAAAAAATGAATGAACTTGATATAAAGAAGGTAATGATCAGACTTGGAAATTACCAAAAGAACATTATCCTACACTGGCTTGAATTCTCTTGACATTCATTCTAATGATTTTTGGAAGCATCAATGGCAAAATTTGTTAGAAATGAGGAAGGATGCAAATAAAGTGTTTTTAAAATTTATGTTTAATGAAGTTCACCTTAAGAGACACTCCAAACATACTTTTTTTTTTTTTAATTATGCTATTACTTCTGTCAAAGTTTCAAATGTGATAAACAGTCACAGGGTGATAATCCCACTTGTTTGATACATTATTGATTCAATAAATGCAACTAATAATTGCATGGATTCACATCTGGTGTACTAAATATCAGAGCAGGAAAAGTGGCCAGAGACACCACTGGCCAATGAGCAACTGTTCATTTTATTTTTCTGATCCCAGTCCATATTTACCCAAAGCTTTGATAGGAACTGATAATAACTTTTTCTCATTATCACTAATTCTTTTACCCACCTGTATTTCTTATTTGTTTATTCTTTTTAAAAGCTTCCACTTTGAAAGGCTGTATGTATTGGGTTCAGTTCAGTCACTCAGTCATGTCTGACTCTTTGTGACCCCCATGAATCACATCATGCCAGGCCTCTCTGTCCATCACCAACTTCTGGAGTTCACTCAAACTCATGTCCATCTAGTCGATGATGCCACCCAGACATCTGATCCTCTGTCATCCCCTTTTCCTCCTGCCCGCAATCCCTGCCAGCATCAGTCTTTTCCAGTGAGTCAACACTTCACATGAGGTGGCGAAATTACTGGAGTTTCAGCTTTAGCATCATACCTTCCAAAGAACACCCAGGGCTGATCTCCTTTAGAATGAACTGGTTGGATCTCCTTGCAGTCCAAGGGACTCTCAAGAGTCTTCAACACCACAGTTCAAAAGCATCAATTCTTCAGCTCTCAGCTTTCTTCACAGTCCAACTCTCACATCCATACATGACAAGTGGAAAACCATAGACTTGACTAGATGGACCTTTGTTGGCAAAGTATTGTCTCTGCTTTCAATATGCTACCTAGGTTAGTTATAACTTTCCTTTTAAGGAGTAAGTGTCTTTTAATTTCATGGCTGCAGTCACCATCTGCAGTGATTTTAGAGCCCCTCAAAAATAGAATCTGACACTGTTTCCACTGTTTCCCCATCTATTTCCCATGAAGTGATGGGACCAGATGCTGTGATCTTCGTTTTCTGAATGTTGAGCTTTAAGGCAACTTTTTCATTCTCCTCTTTCACTTTCATCAAGAGGCTTTTTAGCTTCTCTTCACTTTCTTCCATAAGCGTGGTGGCATCTGCATACCTGAGGTTATTGTTATTTCTCCCAACAATCTTGATTCCAGCTTGTGCTTCTTGCAGCCCAGCGTTTCTCATGATGTACTCTGCATAGAAGTTAAATAAGCAGGGTGACAATATACAGCCTTGACGTACTCCTTTTCCGATTTGGAACCAGTCTGTTGTTCCATGTCCAGTTCTAACTGTTGCTTCCTGACCTGCATATAGGTTTCTCAAGAGACAGTTCAGGTGGTCTGGTATTCTCATCTCTTTCAGAATTTTCCACAGTTTATTGTGATCCACACAGTCAAAGGCTTTGGCATAGTCAATAAAGCAGAAATACATGTTTTTCTGGAACTCTCTTGCTTTCTCGATGATCCAGCAGATGTTGGCAATTTGATCTCTGGTTCCTCTGCCTTTTCTAAAACCAGCTTGAACATCTGGAAGTTCACGGTTCACAGTTCACTATTGATTAAGCCTGTCTTGGAGAATTTTGAGCAGTACTTTACTAGTGTGTGAGATGAGTACAATTGTGTGGTAGTTTGATCATTCTTTGGCATTTCCTTTCTTTGGGATTGGAATGAAAACTGACCTTTTCCAGTCCTGTGGCCACTGCTGAGTTTTCCAAATTTGTTGATGTATTGAGGGCAGCACTTTCACAGCATCATCTTCCAGGATTAAAAATAGCTCAACTGGAATTTCATCACCTCCACTATCTTTGTTTATAGTGATGCTTTCTAAAGCCCACTTTACTTCATATTCCAGGATGTATGACTCTAGGTGAGTGGTCATACCATTGCGATTATCTTGGTCATAAAGATCTTTTTTGTACAGTTCTTCTGTGTATTCTTGCCACCTCTTCTTAATATCTTCTGCTTCTCTTAGGTCCATTCCATTTCTGTCCTTTATCGAGCCCATCTTTGCATGAAATGTTCCCTTGGTATCTCTAATTTTCTTAAAAAGATCTCTAGTCTTTACCATTCTGTTTTTTTTTTTTTTTTCCTCTATTTCTTTGCATGGATCACTGAAGAAAGCTTTCTTATCTCTTCTTGCTATTCTTTGGAACTCTGCATTCAAATGTTATATCTTTCCTTTTCTCCTTTGCTTTTCACTTCTCTTCTTTTCACAGCTATTTGTAAGGCCTCCTCAGACAACCATTTTGCTTTTTTGCATTTCTTTTCCATGGAAATGGTCTTGATCCCTGTCTCTTGTACAATGTCAGAAACTTCTGTCCATCAGGCACTCTATCAGGTCTAGGCCCTTAAATCTATTTCTCACTTCCACTGTATAATCATAAAGGATTTGATTTAGGTCATACCTGAATTGTCTAGTGATTTTCCCTACTTTCTTCAATTTATGTATGAATTTGGCAATAAGGAGATCATGATCTGAACCACAGTCAGCTCCTGGTCTTGTTTTTGTTGACTGTATAGAGCTTCTCTATATTTGGCTACAAAGAATATAATCAATCTGTTTTCGATGTTGACCATCTGGTGATGTCCATGTGAAGAGTTTTCTCTTGTGTTGTTGGAAGAGGGTGTTTGCTATGACCAGTGTGTTCTTTTGGCAAAACTCTTATTAGCCTTTTCCCTGCTTCATTCCATATTCCAAGGCCAAATTTGCCTGTTACTCCAGGTGTTTCTTAACTTCCAACTTTTGGATTCCAGTCCCCTATAACGAAAAGGACATCTTTTTGGGGGGTTAGTTCTAAAAGGTCTTGTAAGTCTTCACAGAACTGTTCAACTTTAGATTCTTCAGCATTGCTGGTTGGGGTATAGACTTGGATTACTGTGATATTGAATGGTTTTCCTTGGAAATGAACAGAGATCATTCTGTCGTTTTTGAGATTGCATCCAAGTACCGCATTTCGGACTCTTTTGTTGACCATGATGGCTACTCCATTTCTCTGAGGGATTCCTGCCTGCAGTAGTAGATATAATGGTGATCTGAGTTAAATCCACCCATCAAGTCCATTTTAGTTCACTGATTCCTAGAATGTCAATGTTCACTTTTGCCATCTCCTGTTTGACTTCCAATTTGCCTTGATTCATGGACCTAACATTCCAGGTTCCTATGCAGTATTGCTCTTTATAGCATTGGATCTTGCTTCTATCACCAGTCACATCCACAGCTGGGTATTGTTTTTGCTTTGGCTCCATCCCTTCATTCTTTCTGGAGTTATTTCTCCACTGATCTCCAGTAGCATATTGGGCACCTACTGACCTGGGGAGCTCCTCTTTCAGTATCCTATCATTTTGCCTATTCATACTGTTCATGGGGTTCTCAAGTCAAGAATACTGAAGTGGTTTGCCATTCCCTTCTCCAGTGGTCCACATTCTGTCAGACATCTCTACCATGACTCGACCATCTTGGGTGGCCCCACAGGCATGGCTTGGTTTCATTGAGTTAGAGAAGGCTGTGATCCTAGTGTGATTAGATTGACTAGTTTTCTGTGAGTATGGTTTCAGTGTGTCTGCCCTCTGATGCCCTCTTGCAACACCTACCATCTTACTTGAGTTTCTATTACCTTGTACGTGGGCTATCTCTTCTTGGCAGTTCCAGCAAAGTGCAGCCACTGCTCCTTACTTTGGGCGAGGGGTATCTCCTCATTGCCATCTCTTCTGACATTGAACATGGAATAGCTCCTCTAGGTCCTCCTGCACCCCGCGCAGCCACCTCTCCTTGGAAGTGGGGTTTCTCCTCCCAGCCGCTTCCCCTGACCTTGGACGTGGGGCAAGTCCTCTAGACCACCGCCCCTGACCTCGGATGTGGGTTATCTCCTCCCAGCCATGCTTGTGTGCCATCACAGTCACAGCCGCCTGCACATGTGTTGAGTACTATGACGTACAAAAAAAAAAAAAAAGGTGAAACAAGGATGTATTTGGAGCTCAGATTACTTTCAGTGTTGTAGAGAAATGTTACATACTCAAAAAAATTGTCAGTAAAAGTAGAGGAATAAGGAGCATGACTCTTCCATGAGTGCTGTGAGGAGAAAAGAGAGAGTCCAGAGCAGGTTACCTGGGTTCCTATTCTAGCTCTACTATACTGTGAAACTTTGTCAAAGTCCTCATACCTCAGTTGTTTCCTTTATAAAATAATGATAATAAGATTACTTCCATTTTACTATTTTGATGATTGGCTGAGACTAAACATGCAAAGTTCTTAAAAGGCAGTCTAAGTGATGAAAGCTCAATATATATTAAAGACTCAGAGATATTTCCATTTTGAGCCAAAGGAGCTCAAATTTTACTCAAGTATGATATAAATTTTAATAAATAGAAATATTTTTCCTCTAGTTTAAAAAAAAAAGGCATTCAAACTTTGCATCTTACATACCATGGGACTAGACTGACTGTCTTGACTCAAACCCAGATTCAGTTACTGGTCAGTTATTATAAGTTGTTCCATGGATGTTAAACTTTCTTGACATTTGACTTTCAACTCTTAATAGAATCATAGATACTGTATAGTGATAAATCAGCTCAGGATATTAAACATTTGGTAAATTTAACATCTATCCAGTAATGCAGACACTTTGATGATGAGTATGGATGTGAGTGATGATTGGAATATGATAATTCAATGGAATTGTCTCTTTGGCATCTGGGAGGACAATTTAAGCTTCCCTGTATTTTTAGGACTGATTCTAGAGTGGCACAGAAGTAGGAAGTTGCTGGAATCAAGAGGGTGGAATAGATTTTTACTGTTGTTAGAATATCTGTCTATTTCAACAAGGTAAGCTGTGATTCCTAGAATTTGAGTAAGTTTCCTTAATACAAAAAATATCTCTTTCCCATATGTGCACTGTTGCTTGATACCTGCTAACTTATAAAACCCTTCATTCCATAGTGTGAGATGATGTTAAAAATGCCAGTGCTTCTGAAAGAGTGAACAGACTGTGACTTACAACTCTTTTGAATTGTAAACAACCCATATTAAGATCTATTTTTCTGAAAGCAGATCTCAAAAAGGTGAAGAAGAAAGAGGTTGGGTGTAAGGGAAGTGTTGCCTGACTGCAGAGAGATAAAGGACATTGATTGTAACAAAAAATGTTTTAGTAATTTGCCCAAGTGAAAAAAGCTAGGGCTGAAAGGAATTCAGAGTATGGGCTACAGTTATAGGGTCCAAGAACAGATGATATGAATGAATGCTGACAGTTAACTGAAGACAGAGCTGGAGAGCTGAGGAAGGATGGTAATGAGATGGTGGCTCATTGGGGAAGAATCTGCCTGCCAATGCAGGAGACACAGGAAAGGCAGGCTCTGTCCCTGCGTCTGGAAGATCCCCTGGAGGAGAAAATAGCAAACCACTCCAGTATTCTTGTCTGGAATATCCCATGGACAGAGGAGCCTGGCAGGCTACAGTCTATGGGATTTCAAGGAGTCAGATATTACTGAGCACACACATGCCGAGGTAGAGTCTGGATAAATGAAAGATTATACTCACATCAGACGTTTTAAACATGAAGACTAAACACATTTGACTAAATCAGTAGCCTGTATTCCAGCACTGACATTTAAATCTAGGTAGTTACCTAGCTTTTTTTTTTTTTTTTTTTTTGCAAATGAGAACCCTGTTGGAGCAGTTTTGTCAAGGTCACCTGGTTCAGGAAAGACAGCTTAGAACTTGATTAAAAATAGTGGTTACCAGACTATTATGCATGAGAACCACTTGGGATCTGTTTTAAAAAGTGGCTCCTAACCTTAGCTGCACATTATTAACATCTGTGGAGGGTTTAAATGATTCAATGCCCAGATCACTTTCCAGTTTAATCAAATTGAATTCTTTTGGGTGGAACCTAACCATTCCTATTTTTAAATCTCTGTAGACTGATGTACAGCCTGAGATAGCATCTAGTGTTTTGAGAGACAACCCCTGGAGATTCTGATTCAGAGAAACTCTAGGAGGGCCAAGAACCTAGCTTTTTAACAAGTAGAAAAGGTATTTCTCATACAGATGGGTACATATAACCACCTTTAAAGTTCTGGTTTAAAAATAAATAAGTAAAAAAACGTGATGTGATTTAAGGAAAGTTTCTTAGAAATAAATAATTCTGCACAAGACTGAGTCTATAACTCCCAACAGTGCTGCTGCAAATTTATAACAGTTAAAGCATCCTGTTCGGGAGAGGAGTGATCATCAGGTACAAATCCACATGACAGTTTATCAAAGAACAGTCAGTGCGTGCCTGTGTATAGAGTCACTCAGTCATGCATGACTCTTTGCGACCCTACAGACCGTGGTCCTCCAGGCTCTTCTGCCCATGGGCTTTTTCAGGCAAGAATACTGGAGTGGGTTGCCATGCCCTCCTCCAGGGGATCTTACCGACCCAGGGATCAAACCCACGTCTCTAATCGTCTCCTGCACTGTCAGGTGAGTTCTTTACCACTCTCGCCACCTGGTGTCGCCTTCCAAAAATGAATCCTTTCTACACGTTTGAGCTTGCTTCTCTAGTGTAGTTCACATATACACCATGCCGAATGTCTTCCTTTTTATCTTAAAGCTGAAACTCCAGTACTTCGGCCACCTCATGCGAAGAGTTGACTCATTGGAAAAGACTCTGATGATGATAGGGATTAGGGGCAGGAGGAGAAGGGAACGACAGAGGATGAGATGGCTGGATGGCATCACTGACTCGATGGAGGTGAGTTTGAGTGAACTCCGGGAGTTGGTGATGGACAGGGAGGCCTGGCGTGCTGCAGCTCATGGGGTCACAAAGAGTCGGACACGACTGAGCGACTGAACTGAACTGAACTGACTGAAGAATGCTACATGCTTTAAAATTGTTGTCATAATTAACCAATTTAACCCATATCAACTTTTATTAACTAAAGTTATAATATTTAAATTTTGTTAGTTTTTACCTACTACCCCTTTTTGTCTGTTTATTCCAGGATACCACATTACATTCAATTGTAATATTTGCTCAGGCTCCTTTTGGCCAATATAGTTTCTTAGATTTTCCTTGATTTTGTTGAGTTTTCAAGGTGTACTGCTCCGATTTTCTATAAGATGCCCTCTATTGGAATTTGTCTGATTTTCTTTCTTTCTTCCTTCCTTTTTTTTTTTTTTTCCTTGTGATTGGACTGGAGATATGGGCCTTGAGAAGACCACACAGGTCATTTTTATCACATCATATCAAGGATACAATGATAAATAGTGATCTTGATCACCTGGTTGAAGTAGTGTTGTCAGTTTTGCCCACTGTAAAGTTGCTCTTTTCCTTTGCCTTTCTATAATTCACTTTCACACCCATATTTTTGAGAAGGAAGTTGCCATCCCTCATCTGTACTACAGACTGGGGAATCAGGACCCCCTTCCTTTAGAGTCAGGTTCAACTCTTTGTGACCCCATGGACTGTAGCCTGCCAAATTCCTCCACCCATGGGATTTTCCAGGCAAGAATACTGGAGTAGGTCACCATTTCCTTCTCCAGGGGATCTTCCCAACCCAGGAATCGAACCCTGGCCTCCTGCACCGCAGGCAGACTCTTTACTGTCTGAGCCAAGGAAACCCTCCTTTAGAGTGGCATCTGTGTATGTTATTTTGGAATTCTGCACAGTTTCTCTTCTTTCTCATTTGTTATGAATATTTGTCCATTTATTTATGTCAGTATGGGTATTTATATAGTATTGGTTATTTTGAGGTGTAATCCAGCAGTGTTTCTTTTTTGTTGTTGTTGTTCAAATGCTTCTAGCTTTGGACATTGGGAGACTTTCAGTTGGTGTTTGTGTACCTTTGACACATCTCTATCGATATGCAGTTGTTTTGATTTTGTTTCCCTTTGATCACTTGTTTACTTTCTGGCACTACACAATGCTTCAGAGCCATCTTGTATATTTCCTATCTAAACCCTAGAATCAGTCATTTTTCCAGTATTCACTGGAGGATAGTATTCAAAACCAATGCCTGGGTGCTAGGTGTGCTCATTACTACTAGGCTGTTATCATTTAACAGTTGTCACTTAGCAATTGTCACTTAGCAGAGGAAAAACTATGATGTGCTGATGTCTGTATAGTAATGCTTGTATATGCAAATATCCATGAAAAGTTCTGTGTGTGACCATTTGTATCTATATTAAGCTAAACATGAGGTCATGTCTCCAAATCTAATCAATTACCACATGATCATTCCAGCCCCCTCCCCATTTCTACACTCACAGTCCAAGGATGAAAAACCTGCTTCTACTATCTGCCCTCAATTTACTTAATTGTGCAATTCCAGTGTGCTTATTCCAAAATTATTGGTTCATATCATGATAGAAAATAATTGTATCAACAAGAGTATTTGTCCTATATACAGATCCATCCACTTTTCATCTTTGAATCCTCTCATTCCAGAGTTACTTAGATCAATACCCGATTCCTGTCATGTTTCAGTGATGTTTCATACATTTGTAATCTATTTAGAGTCATCAATCAAATTCTATACTACATTGTGGGATCCTCAGACTTCTTAAATGATTTTATTTTTAAGTTACTGTACGTTAGTGTTTACTGTTTATTCAGTACAGTTCTGTTGTTTTTCAGTCACTAAGATGTGACAGACTCTTTTGTGACCTCGAAGATTATCATCCACCAAGCTCCTCTGCTCATGGGATTTCCCCAGGCAAGAATACTGGAGTAGATTGCCATTTTCTTCTTCACAGGATCTTCCTGACCCAGGGATTTAACCCACGTTTCCTGTATTGGCAGGTGGATTCTTTACCCCGAGCCATCGAAGAAGTCATGCAAAATTGTTGTCTGAGTAAGTCTTACAAATAGCTGAGAAAAGAAGAGAAGCTAAAGGAAAAGGAGAAAATGAAAGATATACCCAGTTGAATGCAGATTTCCAAAGAAAAACAAGGATAGATAAGAAAACCTTCCTCAGTGATCAATGCAAAGAAATAGAGGAAAACAATAGAATGGGAAAAACTAGAGATCTCTTCAAGAAAATTAGAGATACCAAGGGAACATTTCATGCAAATATGGGCTCAATAAAAGACAGAAATGATATAGGCCTAATGGAAGCAGAAGGTATTAAGAAGAGGTGGCAAGAATACACAAAAGAACTATACAAAAAAGATCTTCATGACCCAGGTAACCACAATGGTGTGATCACTCACCTAGAGCCAGACATCCTGGAATGCGAAGTCAAGTGGGCCTTAGAAAGCATCACAATAAACAAAGCTACTGGAGGTGATGGAATTCTAGTTGAGCTATTTCAAATCCTAAAAGATGATGCTGTGAAAGCACTGCACACAATATGACAGCAAATTTGGGAAACTCAGCAGGGGTCACAGGACTGGAAAAGGTCAGTTTTCATTCTAATCCCAAAGAATGTTCATACTACCACACAATTGCACTTATCTCATATGCTAGCAAAGTAATTCTCCAGGCCAGGCTTCAACAGTACATGAATTGTGAACTTCCAGATGTTCAAGCTGGATTTAGAAAAGGCAGAGAAACCAGGGATCAAATTGCCAACATCCGTTGGATCATAGAAAAAGCAAGAAAGTTCCAGAAAAACATTTACTTCTACTTTATTAACAATGCCAAAGCCTTTGACTGTGTGGACCACAAAAAAACTGTGGAAAATTATTCAAGAGATGGTAATAACAGATCCCAAGACCTGCCTCCTGAGAAATACTTATGCAGGTCAAGAAGCAATAGTCATATCTGGACATGGAAGAACAGACTGATTCCAAATTGGAAAAGGAGTGTGTCAAGGCTGTATATTGTCACCCGGCTTATTTAACTTATATGCAGAGTACATCATGTAAAATGTTGGGCTGGATGAAGCACAAGCTGAAATCAAGATTGCTGGGAGAAATATCAATAACCTCAGCTAGACAGATGACACCACCCTTATGGCAGAATGTGAGGAAGAACTAAACAACCTCTTGATGAAAGTGTTAGAGGAGAGTAAAAAAGTTGGCTTAAAACTCAACATTCAGAAAGCTAAAATCATGTCATCCATTCTCATCACTTCATGGCAATTAGATGGCAAAACAATGGAAACAGTTACCAGCTTTATTTTTGTGCTCCCAAATCAGTGCATATGGTGATGCAGCCATGAAATTAAAAGACAGTTTGCTTCTGGAAGAAAAGTTATGACCAACCTAGACAGCATATTAAAAAGCAGAGACATTACTTTGCAAAAAAAAATAAAAAATCTGTCTAGTCAAAAGTATGTTTTTTTTCCAGTAGTCATATGTGGATGTGAGAGTTGGACTATAAAGAAAGCTACTTGCCAAAGAATGGATGCTTTTGAAGTGTGGTGTTGAAGAAAACTATTGAGAGTCACTTGGACTGCAAGGAGATGTAACTGGTCAATCCTAAAGGAAATCAGTCCTGAATATTTATTGGAAGAACTGATGTTGAAGCTGAAACTCCAATATTTCGGCCACCTGATGCAAAGAACTGACTCATTGGAAAAGACCCTAATGCTAGGAAAGACTGAAGGTGGAAGGAGAAAGGGATGATAGAGGATGAATTGGTTGGATGGCATCCCTGACTCGATGGACATGAGTTTAAGCAAGCTCTGGGAGTTGGTGACGACAGGGAAACCTGGCATGCAGCAGTCCATGGGGTCACAAAGAGTTGGACATGACTGAGTGACTGAACTTGACCTGACAGTTTTGTAGGTCTTGGAAAATGCTTAATGTCATATATTCAGCATTATTTTATCATATATTGATGTTTCATCACCACACAATGTTTCCTGTATTTCACTGTTTATCTGCCTTTGCTGAGCCTCTGACAATCACTGCTCTGTTACCTTCTATAGTTTTGCCTTTGCCAGAATCATACAGTTGGAATCAAAGAGTATGTAGCTTTTTAAGACTGGCTTGTTTTATTTATCAATGTGCATTAAGAGTCATCCTTCTTTTTTCTTTGCTTCCTAGCTTATTAATGTTTTAATAATCAAATCTATTAAATGGATGTACCACACTTTGTTCATCCATTCTCCTACTAAAGTACATCTTTGTCAATTACATCCAGTGTTTAGAACTTATAAATAAAACTGCTTTAAATATTCACATGCATTTTTGTGGACATAAGTTTTTATGTCAGTTGGATAAATACCTAGCAATATGATTGCTAGATCATATGGTAAGACAAGGCTTGATTTTTATAAAGAACGTTCCAAGCATTTGCTTGCAATGGATGTATCATTTCGCAATTCTATTAACAACAAAAGTAAGAGTTCAGTGAGATATCACATCCTTGCAAGCAGTTCATATTATCAGTTTTGGGATTTGAATATTATAATGAATGTGTTGTGGTATCCCTGAAACTGGGAGGATTGAAGGCAAAAGGAAAAGATGGCAGTAGAATATGAGGTGGTTAGACAACATCACCAACTCAGTGGACATCAGTCAGTCAGTTCAGTCTCTCAGTCGTGTCCGACTCTTTGTGACCCCATGAAATGCAGCACGCCAGGCTTCCCTGTCCATCACCAACTCCCGGATTTCACTCAGACTCACGTCCATCGAGTCCGTGATGCCATCCAGCCATCTCATCCTCGGTCATCCCCTTCTCCTCCTGCCTCCAATCCCTCCCAGCATCAGAGTCTTTTCCAATGAGTCAAAACTACGCATGAGGTGGCCAAAGTACTGGAGTTTCAGCTTCAGCATCATTCCCTCCAAAGAAATCCCAGAGCTGATCTCCTTCAAAATGGACTGGTTGGAACTCCTTGCAGTCCAAGGAACTCTCAAGAGTCTTCTCCAACACCACAGTTCAAAAGCATCAATTCTTCGGTGCTCAGCTTTCTTCACAGTCCAACTCTCACATCCATACATGACCACTGGGAAAACATAGCCTTGACTAGATGGACCTTTGTTGGCAAAGTAATGTCTCTGCTTTTGAATATGCTATTTAGGTTGGTCATAACTTTTCTTCCAAGGAGTAAGTGTCTTTTAATTTCATGGCTGCAGTCATCATCTGCAGTGATTTTGGAGCCCCCCCAAAATAAAGTCTGACACTGTTTCCACTGTTTCGCCATCTATTTCCCATAAAGTGATGGGACCGGATGCCATGATCTTCGTTTTCTGAATATTAAGCTTTAAGCCAACTTTTTCACTATCCTCTTTCACTTTCATCAAGAGGCTTTTTAGTTCCTCTTCACTTTCTGCCCTAAGGGTGGTGTCATCTGCATATCTGAGGTTATTGATATTTCTCCCGGCAATCTTAATTCTTTTTTTTTTTTTTTTTTCCGGCAATCTTAATTCGAGCTTGTGTTTCTTCCAGCTCAGCGTTTCTCATGATGTACTCTGCATATAAGTTAAATAAGCAGGGTGACAATATACAGCCTTAACATACTCCTTTTCCTATTTGGAACCAGTCTTTTGTTTCATGTCCAGTTGTAACTGTTGCTTCCTGACCTGCATATAGGTTTCTCAAGAGGTAGGTCAGGTGGTCTGGTATTCCCATCTCTTTCAGAATTTTCCACAGTTTATTGTGATCTACACAGAATTTGAGTAAATTCTGGGAGATAGTGGAGGACAGAGGAGCCTGGTGTGCTGCAAGTCAGGGTTCACAACTGAACAACAGCCAAGTGGTAGCTTACTGTTATTTTAATTGTCACTTCTCCAGTGACAGATGATATTGAGCATCTTTTAATAAAAAGTTTATTTGCCATCTGTATATCTTCTTTGGTGAGGTGTCTGTTCACACTTTTATACATTTTTTTTTTTACTTTTTTTTTCTAAATTGAGACAAGCATTCTTTGTCTATTTTTTCAGATATATGTTTTATCTGTATTTTATCCCAGTCTATGATTTGTCTTATGACAATATCTTTTGCAGAAAGGAAAATTTTTAATTGTCCTTAATTCTTTTTCTTTGTTCTCCTTATTTTTCCTGTTGTTCTCTGAGGTTGTGAAATATATCCCTAAATCTCTGCCACACCTGTCTTGACCTTTATTCTAAGGTTTTAGTACCCAAGTTTTCATTAATTATCTTTTTTTTTTCAGTTATGTTTTGACATCTTCCCATGATTCATGGCTTCCCTGTTGCTCAGCTGATAAAGAATCCACCTGCAATGTGGGTGACCTGAGTTTAATACCTGGGTTGGGAAGATCTGCTGGAGAAGGGAACAGCTACCCAGTCCAGTGTTCTGGCTTAGAGAATTCCATGGACTGTATAGTTCATGGGATCACAAAGAGTCAGACATTACTGAGCCACTCTCATTTTCACTTTCATGAATCATAAATATATGGAATGATAAGTCTATTCCAGAAGCTTTTCAATTTACTTTACCCAGATCTATCAGAGGCATCACTACATATGGCAGTTATAACTTTACAAATGTATTTCTTTTTAAATATGTTTTAAAATTAAAAGATAATTTCTTTACAATTTTGTGCTGGTATCTGTCATAAAATAATATGAATCAGTCATAATTATATATATATATATATATATATATATCCCCTCCCTCTGGAACCTCCCCCCACCCTTCATCCCACACTTCATTCCACCCTTCTAGATTATTTCAGAATACCAGGCTGGGCTCCCTGTGTTATATAGCAGCTACCCACTAGCTATCTATTTTACATGGTAGTGAAAATATTTCAGTGCTACTTTTTCAATTCATTCCACCCTGTATCTCTTTATTCCTTCAAACAATTAAGACAAATAAGAAAGCTATTAAAAAGCATCTTTAGCAGGCAAGTGATCTCTAACAGTCTAATCCACTTTAGACAACACTGGTTTTCTTTAAATGATGTGATGACAGATTTTATTTTTTTATTATACATATATTATATATATAAAATAACATATATATATAATAGCATATATATATAATAACATATATATATATATATATATATATATATATATATGTTGCAGGAAGGGGGACCCCTTCCAGGGCCCAAAACTGGGCTCTTGTCTAACACTAACAGTTGGAAATGAATTGTCTGAGGAAACACATGTGCTGACAAAGCAAGAGATTTGATTGGGAAAGAGTACCTGGGCTGAGAGTAGTGGGGTAAGGGAACCTAGGAGAACAGCTTTGCCCAGTCTTTTATGGTGATGGGATTAGTTTCCAGATTGTCCTTAGCCAATTAGTCTGAGTCCTTCTGGTGGTGCATGCCTTGTTCAGCCAAGATGGATGCCTGTGAGGAGGATTCTGGGAGGTGGTCTGACATGTGATGTCTCCTTCTGACCTTTCTTGAACTCTCCAGGTTGGTGGTGGGGTTTGTGGTGGCTTATTAGTTTTGTGTTCCTTACCAGGACCTCCTGTCATAAAACAACTCATGCTAATGGTTACTATGGTGCCTGGCCAGGGTGGGCGGTTTCAGTCAGTGTGTTTCCCCTAACAACTTCCCCATGAGAGACATCGTACTCAAGATATTCTTGGGAATTGGGGCGGAGGTCTTCTTCTGTAACTTCTTCCTGCTGTGCATGGTCGTAGGCTTGCCTAGCAGAGCAGAAGTCTCTCTCTACCTGATCTAAGTCAAGGTATCTTTTTTGCTTGAAACCAGCATTCACCCTTGTAATAATAGCAATTTAGTTTGAAACTGTTGGCTCCTCTCAGAGATGAAATAGACAAGGGCCAAACAGGAGACCTAATAGGATGGTCTTCACTGGTCCCCAGAAACAGAAGGCAACATTTGGGATGAGGGCTCCAGGGTTTGTGACTTTTGTTTTTGTTTTTGTTTTGTTTTGTTTTTTTTTTTTTTGATTGGTTGGTGGTGAGGCAACAGAGCTGTACTCCAGGAATCTTTGTGTTCAGTCTGCAGTTACCATCCTCCACCTGGGTGGGGGCCCCAGTTCTGCAGAAGACCTTAAAGACATTGTTATGCATATTTCTTTTCTGAGAGGAACCAGGACCCTGTCTGAAGGCTGTACCACCCTTTGATTGTTTCTCCTCTGTTTCTGTATCCCCTCCCTTCCCTGATTAGTAATTGTTTGAATCTACCCTTTGGAACTCAGGGAAGGTTAAGGAGGCTGAATGAAGCCTATATCCCCCAGACAAGAAACAGAGAACACAGAACAGATCTGTACTCTACAGCCCCACAGAGTCCTGCTCAGTTTTAATTTAGGGAACTGGGCAACTATGACTGTGATACCTTCCTGTCAAAATGGGGCATAGGACTGCCTCAGCTTGGAGAATAGACACTGAATTGGAAGTATTCCGGAGTTCCAAGTCCTAGATCTGAGCCTTGTATGATTAAAATCTCAATCCTTTGGTCTGTGATTTCTGTGTAACAGACCCAATTAGAAGTAGCTGGAGGACGGATAACTGGAATTTTAATAGACAAAATAAATCTCATTTCTTTTGAGAATAGACCTGAAACCCAGTCTGGACCTGGCACTTTGGGGAGACTTGTAGCCAAGTAGCCTAGTTTTATAAAAAGTAAGTTTGAAATTACTAGCTTCCAGCAGACATTGTTTTAAGAATGGTGGCATCTAAGCCTAACACGACTCAGAAAACTCAAGTGTTTAGCAATACAAGGCCTAGTCTGAAATTACTGCCATAGTATCACCTCGTTATTTCCCAGGATGTTTGAACCACAGGTACTCTATTTTGACTTTTAACTGTAAAATTTTCTTTAATAGCCAGAGCAGATGTCACCATGAATGACATCAATGCTTCTCTAGGTATGAAAAGATGCAAGAATTGGGACTCATAAAATCTCCTGAAAAGATATAACTATCTGAAGGCCTGTTCTGCCAGTTTTTTCCCCAGAGCACAGAGTGCCTCATTTCTAATTTTCACCCTGAACTCCTTTCAGGGGAGTTGAAGGTCAGCAGTTGCAGTGGCCATGATTTAATCTTTGTAGATGTAGATGGAAAGTGTTAGTTTTCAGTTAGCAGAGCCCCTTTTTGCTCATAAACTTGATTTTGAGGGGGGCATTTCATGACCATTTTATCCCATGGTGCTGAGAATGTCCATTCTCGGGTTTGGCAAAGATTTTGTTGGCAGGCCTCCCAATGTGCTGTTACTGGACTAGACCATCAAAAAGTATCCAAAATTCTCTGGAACACCTGTCTTACTAGCGTCTTAGTCCAGGAAAACATTCCCTCTTGTTACTTCTTCCCATATCTAGAGTTACACTGTTATCATCATTGATCTCATATGGAACTATATATTATTTTATCAGAGGCCTCAGTCACACATTTGGCAGTGTAAGAAACAGCAATTTTGTAAAACAAGTGAAATACAAATAACAAACATAGCCAGCAGTTTTAGTAAAGTCACAGTAAGACTTAAGAGCTTCCATTAGATGTAGCCCAGTATATCCCAGGTCATCTGACTTAGACTACTATGAATCTTTATCTTCCAGGGAAATTATATATTTGCACTGTCTATAAGGCACATAACCCAGCTTTCTAGTGTTACTAGGCTGATTAGCCTTAGTATGATTTCATTGTTTCCAACATAGAGGAGACTTTAAACCTAAATTACCATAGCCTGCTATTATCTATATAAATCCATCCCATAATTGTGGGAAAGTTTTCCTCCTTTGTTGAAACTTTGCTTGTTTCTCTGACTGAGCTTGAGTAATAGAAGAAAACTCAAATTTATGGCCAGAATCAGAGCAGGCATTATTAATTGGCTGGCAATCCCATCTAGTAATATCAATAGTGACCTGAATATGACTGTAATATTTTTTTAAAGTAAATTTTCTCAGAGCCGACCAGTTAGAGCCTTGTAGTAGAGAAATATACAAACCCAGAACTAGGCACAGGTAATTGGCCACACACAAAAAGTTGGATTGATTTCTAAAACTAGCATAGGATCAGGCCGATGATAGAAAAACATTTGATTTATATGCAAAGGTCTAAGAAGTCAAGAAAATATTATAAATAATCATATGAATCAGGTCCAGCATCTTGGGCAAACTGTCTACCTCTGATGTTGTCATCTTCCCATCCTGTTGTAGTGGAGTTTCTCCTCTGAGCATCATTTTAAGATGAAATCAGGTCAGCTGTCTTCTCTCTAGACCAGTCCATGGTAGGGGCATTTGGAACTGGGAATTTATCAAAGAGTCAATTTTCCTTTAGTTTCAGTGTGCATGCTAGTTAAGAGTACCTGATTGTTTAAAATAATCCTTCCATCCAGGTTAGACACAATCCCTTAAATTATGTCTTTTTCTAGTCCTTGTTGTAGGTCATGAGGCATCTGATCTTCATCAAAAGATAGATTACTAAGATAAGCTTCAGAAACAAATTTAGAGTGTTCTTTAAGAATTCAATTAAATTTTGCATTAATATCACATAACAGCAAAGGACTATCCAAGAAATGAGTCTTACTAGATGCAGACCTCCATTAACAAACTGGGATTTAACATTTATTGAAACATTTTCTTCTCCCTAAAATTACCCTCATTTTTATCAAATATAACCAAATTAAGGGTAGTTTGTTTGCAAAATAGGTCTGCTATCACTAATTTTGGCCTGATGATTTATATAACCATAATTGATCATAGACTTTTTATTTTGCTGAAACATTTATAGAGACTCAGACAGAACTTTTAAAATAGAACAGGGCTGGGAACTCACACTAAAGGCTTATCACAAATTTCACCTAACAATCTAGGTGACATTTTCCCTTTTTAAGGTCTCAAAAATTCCTTGATATTTTTGTACCTTTTAGTGAGATAACCTTCCTAACTCATTTGATAAACTTACTGGAAACCTAAGAGCTTCCAATTTCTGGAGGAGTCACATAGAAAATATAATTGTTTTGTTTATAACTTATAATTTTATCAAATTATTGTCATAATTAGTTTGAGAGGAAGCTTTTCCCTATTCCTGGGAAAACATAAGATTCAACCCATAATTTTTCAGATAGAAGCCATGAAAGTTATAAGCATATTCGCTAGCTTATTCAGTCCTTTGTTAACTTTTGTGAAGTTATCAGGTTTTCCATTAGAATACCAGGACATATCAAAATGTTAAGAACTCCATATAATTTCTAGGATATCTATATTAGTAATATTTACCATACATTATAACATGAGAGGATTTATTACTCATTTGATAATATTTTTCATGTAATTTAACTAACTCAATAAACACAGTTTAATATCTCCCTTTGGGATATTTCAGGGACCCTCTGAAGCATCCCAAATTTAGCTAGAGGTCAAAGGAACTTCAAAAGAATTTGATTTAGCAAGTTTTGTCAAAAAGATCAATTAAAAGTGTTTAGAACAGTTGGTCAGATTTAGTCAATGTTGATGGGTATGTCATTTAGCTTGTTCATATGTTACAATGGGTGTATATATATGGCTCAAGGTCTAGTGAAAGTCAAATCTGCCATCTTCGATTTAGTTGGCTCTAACCAGTTTCCTTATTTCAAATACTGGAAGATGATGCTGTGAAAGTGCTGCACTCAATATGCCAGCAAATTTGGAAAACAGCAGTGGCCACAGGACTGGAAAAGGTCAGTTTTCATTCCAATGCCAAAGAAAGGCAATGCCAAAGAATGCTCAAACTACCGCACAATTGCACTCATCTCATAAGCTAGCAAAGTAATGCGAAAAATTCTCCAAGCCAGGCTTCAGCAATATGTAAACCGTGAACTTCCTGATGTTCAAGCTGGTTTAGAAAAGGCAGAGGAACCAGATATCAAATTGCCAACATCCACTGGATCATGGAAAATGCAAGAGATTTTCAGAAAAACATCTGTTTCTGCTTTATTGACTATGCCAAAGCCTTTGACTGCGTGGATCACAATGAACTGGGAAGATTCTGAGAGAGATGAGAATACCAGACCACCTGACCTGCCTCTTGAGAAATCTGTATGCAGATCAGGAAGCAACAGTTAGAACTGGACATGGACCAACAGACTGGTTCCAAATAGGAAAAGGAGTACGTCAAGGCTATATATTGTCCCCCAGTTTATTTAACTTATATGCAGAGTACCTCATGAGAAACGCTGGACTGGAAGAAACACAAGCTGGAATCAAGATTGCTGGGAGAAATATCAATAACCTCAGATATGCAGATGACACCACGCTTATGGAAGAAAGTGAAGAAATAAAAAGCCTCTTGATGAAAGTAAAAGAGGAGAGTGAAAAAGTTGGCTTAAAGCTCAACATTCAGAAAATGAAGATCATGACATCTGGTCCCGTCACTTCATGGGAAATAGATGGGGAAACCGTGGAAGCAGTGTCAGACTTTATTTTGGGGGGCTCCAATACCACTGCAGATGGTGACTGCAGCCATGAAATTAAAAGACGCTTACTCCTTGGAAGAAAAGTTATGACCAACCTAGATAGCATATTGAAAAGCAGAGACATTACTTTGCCGACTAAGGTCCGTCTAGTCAAGGCTATGGTTTTCCCAGTGGTCATGTATGGATGTGAGAATTGGACTGTGAAGAAGGCTGAGTGCTGAAGAATTGATGCATTTGAAGTGTGGTGTTGGAGAAGACTCGAGAGTCCCTTGGACTACAAGGAGATCCAACCAGTCCATTCTGAAGGAGATCAGTCCTGGGTGTTCATTGGAAGGAATGATGCTGAAGCTGAAACTCCAGTACTTTGGCCACCTCATGCGAAGAGTTGACTCATTGGAAAAGACTTTGAGGGAGGGATGGGGGGCAGGAAGAGAAGGGGATGACAGAGGATGAGATGACTGGATGGCATCATTGGCTCGATGGACGTGAGTCTGAGTGAACTCCAGGAGTTGGTGATGGACAGGGAGGCCTGGAGTGCTGCATTTCATGGGGTCGCAAAGAGTCGGACATGACTGAGCAACTGAACTGAACTGAACCAGTTTTCCTATGGCTGTGTCATTCCTAACAAAATCCACTTATCTAACTAATTAGATAATGTAATGTAATCCAATTATAAAAAGTCTTGATTTTGCATAACTCTTTTCAGTATTTTTTTCCTGTTTTTTTTTTTTTTAAACCAAAAACACACTTCCTACTTTCCTTAAGCAACAAATAACTAACTTTTATATTAGCATTTTATAGATTGGTGCGCATAAATACCAGTGATAATTTCTAAAACCCTTGCTTACTTAGAACATGTTAGGATGGCACCGAATATTATTCATTTATAGTCCCAAATCTCTTTAGTTTCTCTGTAAAAGGAAATTAGTGTTTAGTAGTAAATGTTTCAAAATCTTTTTTTATTTGGAAATGACCTAACTATTCAGTAGACTTCCAATACTTAATTGAGCACAACCCTTAGAAATTCAAGTTACACCAATCTGGAGAGGCTATTTTAGACAGATATTCCTAAAGAATAATTATTCTTAATAGAGTTTATCTAAAAGCTCATATCTCATTTACATATTTTTAGAAGTTTCTACACACAAGATAATTTCCTTGTTGACAAACTTATAACAGATATGATAATATTTAACTTATATTAAACCTAGGTACAATGAAAATATTCTACTTAATGTTGATTACTCTAAGACATGTCTATATTAGATAGGTCAATAAACAAACATTAATATCAGGTATTTAATACTGAATATTTCACATGAACCTGGAATATATTTTTTAATTTAGAATTATTTGATTTGTAAGGACTTACTTTACTTTACTTTAAACCAATTAAATAGAGCTCATTTACAAATTAAGCTCGAAAATATTACCCTGAGACAAAGATGTACTAAGACATATTTAGACAGACACAATGTAAGATCTAGCTTCATCTTCTAAGCTTACACATGAATTAGATACTATAATATAAAATTTACTAGTTTATAAAAAAAGTTGGAATAAATAAAATTTTTAAAGGCTTTTTCCCATTTTTCCTCAGTCTCAGGAGTTAGAAATGGTCTAGAGAAGTGTTCCTGAGAACAGAGCCAGAGCCCTGGTCTCAAGGCACAGGGAAAGAAAATCAAGTTCTAAAAAAATGGCGGCAGGTCTAAACCAAATGGTGGCCAGACAAAGCAAAATGGCCATCAAAAAATCACAACACAGAACACAGAATTAAAATACACACATAGACCTGGTAGTCCTCCTCAAACACTCCCTTAAATACAAGAATACAGTCTCTCAGAAAACCTCCTATAAAGACACAGAATTTCAGATCCAAGTACTAACAGAGGAAATGAAAATATCCCAGATCTTCAAAGATTTCAAAGAGAGGAAAGGAAGCCAGGTTTAAAGAAGGGAGAGGAGGCGGGAGTGGGGGCAAAAGGGGTGGCCTTACAGACATCTCCTGCCACCTGCATATAGCCAGGCATTACAGGACTTTACCCTGGACCTCCAGAGAAGGGAGGACTGGAACTCGGCCCTACCAGAAACTAGGACAGAACCAGAATTCGAGTTCTTTTCCAAAAGGCAGTGATCAGTCTCCAATCCTCAGCTCAGGCTGAGACCCTTTGACCAGATTCCTACGTCTAGGACTGAGGAAATAGGAAAAAAGGGACGGACAGAAAAGGTTAAGGGAAGGAAAGAGAGAGGGAAGGAGAGGTCAATAAAATCTCTTGTTCCTTACTGGTCGGAGCACTCTGGCCAGTTGTCCACACGAGGAGGAGACCAGGGACCAAAGGGTCCCAGTTGTTGCCGCTGGGTTTGGTCCATTGGCAGGCAAGCTGTCCCCTGAGTATCCCAAGTGGTCATGATATCAATCACGGCAAAGAAGAGTCCCTGCCAGAGTTGCCACTTGTTGCAGGAAGGGGACCCCATCCAGGGCCTGAAACTGGTCTCTTGTCTAACACTCAGAAATGAATTGTCCAAGGAGGCACATGTGCTGACAAAGCAAGAGATTTTATTGGGAAAGGTCACCCAGGTGGAGAGCAGTAGGGTAAGGGAACCCAGGAGAACAGCTCTGTCACATGGCTTTCAGTCTCTTCTCGGGTTTTGTGGTGATGGGATTAGTTTCTGGGTTGTCCTTAACCAAATATTCTGACTCAGAGTCCTTCCTGATGGTGCAAGCCTTGTTCATCCAAGACGGATGCCAGAGACGAGGATTCTGGGAGGTGGTCAAACATGTGGTGCCTCCTTTTGACCTTTCCTGAACTCTTCTGGTTGGTGGTAGGGTTCATGGTGGCTTAATAGTTCTGCATTCCTTACCAGAACCCCCTGTCATAAAAAAACTCATACAAATGGTTACTATGGTGCCTGGCCAGGATGGGCGATTTCAGTCAGCATGCTTCCCCTAATATATATATATCCGTTTTCATAATGATGATACATTTATTCTATGCAATTTATTAAAATTAAAAAAATGTTATCTATGAAATTGAACTTTGGTAATGTTTGGTTTCAACTCTGTCAAAAAAAAACCCACCAAAAACGAAAAGTCATCACTCCTGTCCTTACAACAAGAAAAATGCTGGACAAACTGAAAATCAATGACTTTTCTTGGAACCATCAGAGACAGAAGTTGTAGGGTGAGCCATCATCTCCATATCTGGAGAGACAGGCAAATACAGATAGTCACAACTGAGATCATTTTACCTGGATTAAAGCTGGTAGAAACATATCAATAGTAATTTTTGCAAAGTTGTGGAGGCTGAATATTGAATACTATGATAGTAAGAAACCATTAATGACAGACGTTTAGAACATTCTGCACACTTTCATAGGTCTTAATCTCCATAAACTTACTCAGAGATTCTCACAGTAAATAACAAGGGCAAATTACCTCAGGTTTCCTTTACAATGTACTGGGTGATGTTCAGTTCAGTTCAGTCACTCAGTCATGTCTGACTCTTTGTGACTCCATGAATCGCAGCATGCCAGGCCTCCCTGTCCATCACCATCTCCCGGAGTTCACTCAGACTCACGTCCATCGACTCCGTGATGCCATCCAGCCATCTCATCCTCTGTCATCCCCTTCTTCTCCTACCCTCAATCCCTCCCAGCATCAGAGTCTTTTCCAATGAGTCAACTCTTCGCATGAGGTGGCCAAAGTAGGGAAATTAAATAAATAGTCTTATTTAGGCATTACTTATATTTTTAATTAACTTTTATTGGAATACATTTGCTTTACCAATGTTGTGTTAGTTTCTGCTGTACATCTCAAAAATAAATAAATAAATAAATAATCTTATTTACGCTTCAGAGACAAAGCAGAGCAGACCTCTGACTTTGCTTTTGACCTACCTGGACACTGCCCAGACTACTGCTGTGGGTGTCAGCCACACATGCTGTGAGTGTAGGAAGGAGAAACACAATAGATAAATAGGGAGCTGATCTCAGAATTCATTAAGCCACTGGAGGGGGCCTGGCCAACCAAGCCCAGAGCTTAACAACATTCAAGTTTTACATGACAAAACAAATAACATTAACAAGAAACCAGAATTGTAATTTGCTCCCTGATTGATGATTATATCAGTTTGCATCCTGGGATTATAAATGGGAACCCAAACTGCAATCTTTGAAGTCTCACCCATGAAGTGGACATTCTGCCTGGGCCCCCACCTTGGCCATTTTCCCAACTGGAACTCCAGGTGTGCTGTGACAAGGGACTTCCCAACTCTGATTAAGTATGGATGTTGGTCAAAACCCAATTTGGTGATGTAGCCTCTGCTCTTTCTATTTCTCTTTTCTTTTATTATTAGTATATTGGAAGTAAGCTAGATTTGTATTATTTATTTGTTTATATTACAAATTTATTTGTTTATATTATGTGTTTATATTTATTGATACTTATGTGCTATATCATTTGTTTATATTGTTTATGAATTTATTTGTATTTGTATTATTTGTTTATAACAAGCAGTTTATTTTGTTAACAAATCTTTTAAACCTGAGACAAAAGTGAAAACTTTTGGCAAAACAGGTGATTATATGAACAGATGAAATAAATAGTAGAAATGTTTTAACTAATGAGTGAGAAAAAATGAGAAACTCTGACATATTTATACTGACTTTGACATACAGTGGGCTTCCCTGATAGCTCAGTTGGTAAAGAATCCACCTTCAGTAGTGCAGGAGACCCAGGTTTGATTACTGGGTCAGGAAGATCCCCTAGAAAAGGGATAGGATACTCACTCCAATATTCTTAGGCTTCCTTTGTGGCTCAGCCAGTAAAGAAGCTGAATAGATATTTCTGGGATGGTGGAAGATAGAGGCTTCCTGAGTGGGAGATATCTCATTAAATGCCCTAGATGCTCAAAGACTTCACAGAAATAAAAAAAAACATCGTAAGGATAAAAATAAATCAAAACAAATAAATACTAATGATTAAATTGTCTCAGGCCTTTATACTGGACTGAATGATTTGCTTCTAGTCTAGCTATCCGTCAGATGCTAAAGCACCAGTCCAAATTTCAGTGCATAATGTTTCCTAAATCTGGGTAAGTATGCACGGTGGGCCTTACCACCAGGTATCCCCCAGTTCTACTACTGGACAAGATTTCTGGTTGCATCCTTTGGTTGGGAGGTCCTCACAGCTGTACCCCACAGTTGACTGGGGCTGTAGACTGACTCCTTGATTGACCAGGATTACTGTTTAAGCTGCCTCACTGGGTGGGGCTATAGATTTTGTACTATGACTGAACTAGGTCACTGACAGGAAAAGGCCTCAGACTACTCTTAGCCATCAGGTAAGATCATAGATTAAGCACTACAAAGCTTCTTGATGAAAGTGAAAGAGGAGAGTGAAAAAGTTAGCTTAAAGCCCCACATTCAGAAAACGAAGATCATGACATCTGGTCCCATCACTTCATGGGAAAAAGATGGGGAAACAGTGGAAACATTATCAGACTTTATTTTGGTGGGCTCCAAAATCACTGCAGATGGTGACTGCAGCCATGAAATTAAAAGACACTTACTCCTTGGAAGAAAAGTTATGACCAACCTAGATAGCATATTCAAAAGCAGAGACATTACTTTGCAAATAAGGTCCATCTAGTCAAGTCTATGGTTTTTCCTGTGGTCATGTATGGATGTGAGAGTTGGACTGTGAAGAAGGCTGAGCGCCTAAGAATTGATGTGTTTGAACTGTGGTGTTGGAGAAGACTCTTGAGAGTCCCTTGGACTACAAGGAGATCCAACCAGTCCATTCTGAAGGAGATCAATCCTGGGATTTCTTTGGAAGGAATGATGCTAAAGCTGAAGCTCCAGTACTTCGGACACCTCATGCGAAGAGTTGACTCACTGGAAAAGACTCTAATGCTGGGAGGGATTGGAGGCAGGAGGAGAAGGGGACGACAGAGGATGAGATGCCTGGATGGCATCACTGACTCGATGGACATGAGTCTGAGTGAACTCCGGGAGTTGGTGATGGACAGGGAGGCATGGCATGCTGCGATTCATGGGGTCACAAAGAGTCAGACACGACTGAGTGACTGAACTGAACTGAAATGAACTGAACTGAACTGGGGGGTAGTCCTGTATAATGTGCTGAGTGGCCCTGTTGGTTAGATTCTGAAGCTGCCCAAGATCATTGCTAAGGCTCCTGTGTTATGTGGGGGCAGATGTTACACTTCACAGTTAGGCAGAACTCCCGGCTTGGATCCTTGCTCATGCATAGTTGTAGGATGAGTTCCATGGCTCCCTGGATTTGCTGTTCAGGCTTTCTGGATGGGTGAGTCTGAAAGCTATAATCAGCCTTTATGTGAGCTTTCACAATCCCCCACTCACCACCACCTCCCAACCCCAACTGGCCCAGGGAGGGCTGTAGAACATGCTTATGGCCAGTATGGCTCAGTGACAGATTACCCAAGACAGGGAGAACTACCGGCTGACTCCCTGGCCAGACAGTGCTACAGCTCAGCCCTGAGATGGTCAGGGCTGCTATCTGTGATCTCTCCTTTGGTGTCTCTGCAAGCATGGCTGAAAGAGAGGTATGTAGCTACCTGATTTCTCTGGCTAGCTTCCTGATCTGGCAAACTGGACTGGCAACTATCTTTAGCAATAAATAGACCTTCAAATTTAATTTTCTGGCTTGGATGGGGCCTTAAAATGAGCCCCATGGCTGGCACAGCATGCTGACTGGAGACATAAACCAAGCAAATTGCCTACTGAGCACCCAACCAGCAGGGCCATGAACACAGCTCTGCAGATGGACAGAGGCATTGGCTGAGATTTCCACTTCGCACAATTGTGATGTGAAATGAAGTCTGCCAAGATCCAAGAGATAATTGCTATAAGCCCCATGCCCTGCTCTACCCCCAGGCTCCATCTGATCTTCAGTTATTAAGCCCTGCAGATCTCCCCAGTGATCCCCATGAGGTGAGATACAGGGATGGGCCTCCTGGGAAGCACCCTGAAATAATAGGGGAGCTGGATGTCCATGTTGGGCTTGTTTATCCAATTGGAAAAACCAAGGGGGACCTCTCAGTGTGATGCTGTTCTGGCCTGGGGAAGGGAGATGCTGTCAGCCGCTCCTCTTAGTCTTCAAGTGAGGTCCTTCTTGGGCTTTGTGGTCCACAGTTTGCTTCAGTGTCACCCCAGTTTCTGGGATTTTCACAATGGTGTTTTGTCTATAAATAGTTACCAGTTGTTATTGTGATGGGGACTGAGAAAGATTGAAATGGGAACAATCAATGTTGCCATATTAATGATGTCCCAACTGCTTTTTAATGTTATGCTTATACTTTATGATACCTATGTTGGCCCCAGCTGTCTGGTGATGCCTTCCAGAATAGTATCAACACTCTTTGCTTTTATATTTTTTGCTTCCTGTGCTCCAATACCCAGATAGCTAAGAGGGTCAACCAGCTGGTATTCATATGTTTTCTCAGGTTAATCAGGAAGTTAATAGGACCCTGAATTAAAGGAACATAAAATTGGTCAGATTTGAGTAAAACAAATAGCACACAAGCAAATAAACAAGCAAAACAAACCAGTTTGGGACTGAGACTTCATCTAGAAAATGTCCATTTGTATTAGGGAATGTAATTGGCCAACTAAGCAACCAAGGACTATGTAACTTGGAATATTAGAAAATGGTAATAGACACTAAAATTAAATAGGAAGTAATTGTGCCCCTTAAAAAACCCTACAAAATACAATCTTTGTACAACTATATAACAGCAATATTTTAGTATGGAGAAAAATGAATAAATTTTTCTCTAGGCTCTGAAGAACTCATAAACTCTGAAGTTATATCAGTTCACTTCAGTTGCTCAGTCATGTCTGATTCTTTGTGACCCCATGAACTACAGCACACCAGGCCTCCCTGTCCATCACTGACTCCTGGAGTCTACCAAAACTCATGTCAATTGAGTCAGTGATGCCATCCAAACATCTCATCCTCTGTCATCCCCTTCTCCTCCTGCCCACAATCTTTTCCAGCACCAGGGACTTTTCCAATGAGTCAGCTCTTCCCATCAGCTGGCCAAAGTATTGGAGTTTCAGTTTCAGCATCAGTCCTTCCAGTGAACACCCAGGACTGATATCCTTTAGGATGGACTGGCTGGATCTACTTGCAGTCCAGGGGACTCTCAAGAGTTTTCTCCAACACCACAGTTCAAAAGCATCAATTCTTCAGTGCTCAGCTTTCTTCACAGTCCAACTCTCACATCCACACATGACTACTGGAAAAACCATAGCCTTTACTAGATGGATCTTTGTTGACAAAGTAATATCTCTGCTTTTTAATATGCTATCTAGGTTGGTCATAACTTTCCTTCCAAGGAGTAAGTGTCTTTCAATTTCAATCGCCATCTGCAGCATCATCTGCAGTGATTTTGGAGCCCCAAAAAATAAAGTCTGACACTGTTTCCACTGTTTCCCCATCTATTTGCCACAAAGTGATGGGACCAGATGCCATGGTCTTAGTTTTCTGAATGTTGAGCTTTAAGCCAACTTTTTTCACTCTCCTCTTTTACTTTCATCAAGAGGCTTTTTAGTTTCTCTTCACTTTCTGCCATAAGGGTGGTGTCATCTGCATATCTGAGGTTTTTGATATTTCTCCCAGCAATCTTGATTACAGCTTGTACTTATTTATTCCAGCCCAGAGTTTCTCATGATGTACTCTGCATATGTTAAATAAGCAGGGTGACAATATACAGCCTTGATGTACTCCTTTTCCTATTTGGAACCAGTCTGTTGTTCCATGTACAGTTCTAACTGTTGCTTCCTGACCTGCATACAAATTTCTCAAGAGGCAGGTCAGGTGGTCTGGTATTCCCATCTCTTGAAAAACTTTTCCACAGTTTGCTGTGATCCACACAGTCAAAGGCTTTGGCATAGTCAATTAAGTAGAAATAGATGTTTTTCTGGAATCCTCTTGCTTTTTCGATGATCTAGCAGATGTTGGCAATTTGATCTCTGGTTCTTCTGCCTTTTCTAAAACCAGCTTGGACATCTGGAAGTTCATGGTTCCTGTATTGTTGAATCCTGGCCTGGAGAATTTTGAGCATTACTTTCATAGCATGTGAGATGAGTGCAATTGTGCAGTAGCTTGAGCATTGTTTGGCATTGCCTTTCTTTGGGATTGGAATGAAAACTGACCTTTTCCAGTCCTGTGGCCACTGCTGAGTTTTCCAAATTTGCTGTCATATTGAGTGCAGCACTTTCACAGCATCATCTTTCAGGATTTAAAATAGCTCAACTGGAATTCTATCACCTCCAGTAGCTTTGTTCATCATGATGCTTCCTAAGGCCTGCTTGACTTCACATTCCAGGATGTCTGGCTCTAGGTGAGTGATCACACCATCATAGTTATCTGCATCATGAAAATCTTTTTTGTATAGCTCTTTGTATATTCTTGCCACCTCTTCTTAATATCTTCTGCTTCTGTTAGGTCCTTTATAGTGCTTTATATTTTACCAAGACTATCTAATTCTTAGAAAACCTTGTTTAATAAAGTATATCTTATTGTCACTATAATAGATAAGGGGAATCAAAGCTCAGTGAAATAATTTTAGTTTTTAAACCCCAGAATAGGTATATGGTTGATATGGGAACTAAACTTGGATCTTTAATTTCTGGGATCTTTTCAGAATTTTCTGAGAAGCACAAGAAAAGTCTTGAAATACAGAATTGTGAATTACAAATTTCCATGTTAGCTATTATAATTAATAAAATAAATTTTCAAGATTTAGAAACATTGAAAATAATTTTTTTTTGCTGATAAAGTATTTAACATAAGCTGAAAAAGCAAACAAAACATGTATTGGTGGTAAATGCAGCTGCCTTTGTTCTTAACCAAAGAAACAAGCAGATGCTGATAGAGGTAAAACAATTTTCCCAAGATCTTTAATGGATAAGTGAGAGAACCGTAATTTGGGTCAGTCTAATTCTGAGTATTGACTTTTGCAGATTAACTTTAGTGTCATCTGATTTTTCTTGTGTTTCCTTCCTCAGTTTGTAAATTATGGAGGTAATATGAGTGCATGCTTTTGTTTGACATGTGACCGGAGGATGGCACTGACATTTACTTCCCAGAGGCCAAGGAAATTCCAGCCCAGTTGATTTCAAATGTCCCTTCTCTGTCCTAGCTGTCTATGACCAAATTTGTTTTTAATATAATATTTGAAAACAATGAGTGAAAGTGTTAGTTATTCAGCCATGTCTGATACTTTGAGACTCAAGGGACTGTAGCCTACCAGGCTCCTCTGTCCATGGAATTCTCCAGGCAAGAATACTGGACTGGGTACTCATTCCCTTCTCCAGGGAAGCTTCCTGACCCAGGGATCAAACCCACATCCTCTGCATTGCAGGAGGATTCCTTACTATCTAAGCCACCAGGGAAGTCCAGCATCTGCAACACAGAAAATGTGATATCTAATGGAATATCTTCTTTTGTTACACAAATTAAACTGCAGTCCTATTTGAGAAAATTTGTTAGGTTTCAGTTTCCAAGAGATTGCTAGTACATTTCTGTTTTTTATTTGAGCTCTCTACTGTGGAAATATTAGAACTGCTCATCATCTCACCAAGCTTCCTTATACTACTTAAAAAAAAAAAAAGGTTGTGTTTCTTTCTTGTCTCTTTCTCTTTCTGTTTTTCTTTTTAATTATCAGGCCATGCGTGAATCGGGTTCTTGTAAATTCAGCGATTGCTAGTGTCCTCAGATCTTTTAGAAGTCAACATGAAGTTTACAAATGACCTTTAGCTGCTTTCAGCCAGACCAGACAGGGAACCTGGAAGGTGACATGTCCCACTCTGTGATCAGCTGCCTGTATCAGTTTGCATCCCTGTTAACATCTAATCAAATAATTGGCATCTCCTATTTAAAAGGGCCAACAAAGTCTGGGAAATACTGATCACAGAGAACTGCCAATAGGCAGGACTTGTCTCCTTAACTTCTTCAATTAACTGGTACAGACCATCAAATGAGTTTTCCCAGATAATATTGAAGTGATTCCCCAGGAGCGTTCCCTTTTACAGGTAACCAGATGATGCATTATATATCTAGTAAACCCATTTCCACACTACATTAGGAATGTATCAAAGCAAACCAAATAGCTTCTCAACCAAATTTAAACCATCTAGAGGAGATTTCATGGCTGTTCCTTGTTTTCTGTCTCACATAATGATTTATAATAATTGTTGTTGGTATTTCCTTGAGCATGTATTAAATTTATGCTATATATATTTTTTGCTTATTTTCTACCCCAGAAAACAACAAAATTCTTTCCTCTTTGCAAAGCAATAACTACTGCCTCACTGGATATAGCAATAAATCAAATTATATCACTGCATTTGGGGTTTTTTAATTTTGGGAACCTCACTCCAGAGAAAAAGATTGAAAATGCTAAAGTGCCAGACATTTAAATGCAATACTATTTGGAATATGTGCTTTCTACCGAAGAAATCTCATCTATATTTCAGAGAAAAATTAACATAATTTCAGATATTGATCAAATCTATTGCAAAGTTTGTAATTTACTGATGTCAGTGCACTTATAAATGGCAGCAATTTAACTTGCCTGATTTGTTTAAGGATAAAGAGCCAGGAAGAAGAAATCTGTGGAGTCAAGTGAGTTGGCTGCTTTCTTGTATAAGAGGAATATCTATGTGATAGCTGTTCATTTCCCTTCTGGAAAATTAATTTTCGTTGATCAATTTTTGGTCCACTAATAGTCGATACTTCCACAGGTGCTAATACAGAAAGGTTACTGGGAGGATGCTTACTACACACTAAGGAGAATAAATCTAAGGCCCCATCTGTTCTACTCTTACAGGACGACCACCTCATGTTTCTTCCCTGTCTCATTCCTGGTGGCATTTATTTATTTATTTTTGTCTTCAGATCTTCAACTAGGAGAGAACTTAGGTAACTTTATGTGTGCAATTACTATTTTGGTGAAAGCACTGGGACTCTATGGCAGTAGTAAGCAAACAACAACTTGTGTGTGGGTGTATGCTTAGTTGCTTCAGTCATTTCCAACTCTTTGTGACCCCTTGGACAGTAGCCCGCTAGGTTCCTCTGTCCATGGAATTCTCCAGGCAACCCACTGGAGTGGGTTGTCATGCTCTCCTCCAGGGGATCTTCTCAACCCAGGGATCAAACCTGCTTCTCTTATGTCTCCTGCATTTACAGGTGTGTTCTCTACCACAAACACCACCTGAAAAGCCCCTAAACAGAAGGTCAGGGTCAGATATAGCCCACTGCCTCTTTTTGTATGGCTCAGGAGCTGAAAAGTGATTCTACAAGTGAATAATATCTCTAATCAATTTGTTAAAGGAGAACACTAATTTATAAGCTCATTTGAGTGAATGAAATGTTACCCTAAAACATAATTTCATTCTACCAATTTGTAGATATATATTGACAAAAATTTCATGATATTTTAAACTCATTAATAAAAATTTTGTGTTTTAGCGATTGTTATAAACATCTACATAACACCCTCAATTCCTGCCCTCCTTGGCCTTCAAAGCCTAAAATGTTTACTGTTTGGCCTTTAACAAAAAATGTGAGTTGATTCCTGCTCTCAAGGTCAGACAAATTCTCCACTGACCTCACAAATGCATTATGACAGAAATTTACTCCTCAATACTCTGCATGATCTATCTTGGGCAGATTGAGGAATTTCTCTGGTCATTCAAATAACTAAAAAATAATTCATTCAATTCAAGAATTGCCTTATTCAGAATTTAAAATATTTCTTTCCATAGAATTTCCAGAAACTCAGAACTTCATTTAAAATTTCCCAACTTCTCCCTCAGTTTGAGTCTACATCAGGATGTTTGGGGGTGGCCTGTAACTGTGTCTTTCTCTACTTATATGTCTATGAAATCTCTCTTCCATCCTCTCCCATTTAATAAGTGGTTGGGCTTCTGCAGTTTTAAGAAGGGAAGGACTTATGCAGGCATAAGTCTTGTGTGAGACACTGGCATTCTTTGAACTAGCTTTGTTCCCTCCATATTTGTTGTCATTCAACCACTCAGTTGTGTCTGACTCTTTGTGATCCCATGGACAGGCTGCCCTGTCCTTCACCATCTCCCGCAGCTTGCTCAAACTCATGTCCACTGAGTCAGTGATGCCATCCAACCATCTCATCTTCTGTCACCCTGCTGACCCCCGCATGACTCTGTATTCATCCATATGTGTAACAAAAGGTATATAAGCAAACCCCAAAATAAAGAAATTAAATATGTATTTTTCCAAGGACGCCAACTTCATCCCCACCTTCGAATCACCCTGGATCCACTGGGGCTGGACCCCAGCATCACCTGCTTCTCCTAATGCCTTCAATCTTTCCCAGCATTAGGGTCTTTTCCAATTAGTTGTCTCTTTGCATCAGGTGTCCAAAGTATAGGAGCTTCAGCTTCAGCATCAGTCCTTACAATGAATATTCAGGAATGATTTCCTTTAGTATTGACTGGTTTGAGTCCCTTGCAGTCCAAGGGGCTCTCAAGAGTCTTCTTCAAAACCATAGTTCAAAAGCATCAGTTTTTCAGTGCTCAGCCTTCTTTATGGTCCAGCTCTCACATCCATTACATGACTACTGAAAAAACCAAAGCTTTGACTAGATGGATCTTTGTTGGAAAAGTAATGTCTCTGCTTTTTAATATGCTGTCTAGGTTTGTCATAGCTTTTCTTCCAAGGAGCAAGCACTTTTAATTTCATGGCTGCAGTCACTGTCCACAGTGATTTTGGAGCCCAAGAAAATAAAGTCTGTCACTGTTTCCATTGTTTCCCCATCTGTTTGCCATGAAGTGATGGGACTGGATGTCATGTTCTTGAATGTTGAGTTTTAAGCCAGATTCTTCACTCCCCTCTTTCATCTTCATCAAAAGGCTCTTTAGTTCCTCTTTGCTTTCTGTCTCCATATTTGGTCTTTGCTTAAAGCTGACTGTCTCTCAGAGCGCTTCCCTGGATGTCTTGGAGAGGGGCTTCCCAGGTGACTCAATTGTAAAGAATCTGCCTGCTAAGGCAGGAGACACAGGGGATGGGATGTGGGTTTGACCCTTGGGTTGGGAAGATCCCCTGGAGAAGGAAATGGCAACCCACTCCAGTATTCTTGCCTGGAGAATCCCATGGACAGAGGAGCCAGATGGGCTACAGTCCATGGGGTCAGAAACAGTTGGACATGACTGAGCACACAACAAAACACACATGTCTTGGAGATCTCTTGACCACACCTCTTAACTGGAATGACCTTGAAATGGTGAAGGTCCATTCTTTTGGTTGGCAACATTTTACCTCCCATCACTCTCTAACTGGTCTCACCTCTTGAAGGGGAAGCACTTGGGCTGTATAACTCTGGAGCTGTTAAACCTCCTTCAGGCTGACATTTCTTCCCTGTCTGGTACCCTAAAAGCATAAAACTATGCCTGGTTTTCATTAAGAGACTAGTTATTTTCCCTCATGTTTTCCTTATAACCTGTTCTACAAAGCACACCTCCCAGACTTGCAATTATCTATCATTTTTTGTTTGTTTCATTTTATTATTTTAAATACTCAAATCAGATAATGACCTACTTCAAGGAAACATGTTGTGTTCCCTAAGAAATCTCCTGGAAGGTCTTCTCATTAAGGTTGATATGAGGGAAAACAAATCCTCACCTTTTCTGTGGGAGGAGTGTCACTCCACTCTAGGAACCTTAAGAAAACGAACAAAAAAACACAAAAATTTTCCTTTTCCAGCTCTTTTACTCTTAATAATTTTATGCACTTGAACTGGGAATTATTTTGATGGTTGCTAAAGACTCATTGGAAAAGACTTTGATGCTGGGAGGGATTGGGGGCAGGAGTAGAAGGAGACAACAGAGGATGAGATGGCTGGATGGCATCACTGACTCAATGAACGTGAATCTGAGTGAACTCCGGGAGTTGGTGATGGACAGGGAGGCCTGGTGTGCTGTGATTCATGGGGTCGCAGAGTCTGACATGACTGAGCGATTGAACTGAACTAAACTGAAAGGTATTTTAGGCTAACTACTTTCTATGGCCCACATAGGCAACTATCACCTTCAGTTCATTTCAGTTCAGTCGCTCAGTCATGTCCGAATCTTTGCCACCCCATGAATCACAGCACGCCAGGCCTCCCTGTCCATCACCAATTCCCGGAGTTCACTCAAACTCACATCCATCGAGTCAGTGATGCCATCCAGGCATTTCATTCTCTGTCATCCCCTTCTCCTCCTTCCCCCAATCCCTCCCAGCATCAGTCTTTTCCAATGAGTCAACTCTTTGCATGAGGTGGGCAAAGTACTGGAGTTTCAGCTTTAGCATCATTCTTTCCAAAGAAATCCCAGGGCTGATCTCCTTCAGAATGGACTGGTAGATCTCATTGCAGTCCAAAAGACTCTCAAGAATCTTCTCCAACACCACAGTTCAAAAGCATCGATTCTTTGGCACTCAGCTTTCTTCACAGTCCAGCCCTCACATCCATACATGACCACAGGAAAAACCATAGCCTTGACTAGACAGACCTTTGTTTACAAAGTAATGTCTCTGTTTTTGAATATGCTATCTAGGTTGGTCATAACTTTTCTTCCAAGGAGTAAGCGTCTTTTAATTTCATGGCTTTCAGTCACCATCTGCAGTGATTTTGGAGCCCCCCAAAATAAAGTCTGACACTGTTTCCACTGTTTCCCCATCTATTTCTCATGAAGTGATGGGACCAGATGTCTTAGGACTATGTAAATATTCATTCCTTTTTGACATTTGTAGAATTTAGTCAAAACTGATATGAAAGTAAATTTCATTTTTAACATCCAGTTTCATTAGGAATTCAGTGATTACTACACACTGGTGGTGATAGTTAACAAAGAATTCCAGTAAAATGCAACAAAGAAAGCTACTATTAATTCTAGACTTTCAAGCTTCTGATCATCATATAAGGTGGTTTCATTGGGCATTATTTTTCTTATGTTCCTTAGTTTATTAAGGTATAATTTACATGTAGTAAAATTCTTACTTAAAATATTTAGTTCTGTTTTTATAGAGTCATATAGCCATCTTCAGTTAACATATAGAACGTTCTATCAAGCCCCAAGTTTTCCCTATATTCACCTTTGTGTTCCTCTTAACCCCTCAAACACTAACCCATTCTCTTCCCAGAATTTTGTTTTTTCATAATTTCAGATAAATGTATGTCTTATTTATTTCACTCAGTTTAATTAATTTGAGATTCATCTATGTATTCAAATCAGTAATTTGTTTCTTTGTATTGTTTAGTGGTATAACTTTTAATGGATTCACCTCAGGTTTTTCTTTTGTTTTGTTTTGTTTTGTTTTGGTATACTTGTCAAATATTGAAGAACATTTGAGTTTCAGCTTCTAGGGTTTATGAATAATTTCTCTATATAAATTGATGTCAGAAGTTTTTTGTTATTGTTGTTGCTAAACATAAGTTAAATGCTCTTTGGTAGAGACTTGGGATTGGAATTTCAGTGCTGTATGTAAACTGTAATTTTTTTTTTTTTTTTAATATCAAGCCTTTTTCCAAAGAGGCAGTACCATTTTACAGCCTGCTGACAAAGGTCTTGTTGCTCTAAATCTCAGTAGAGCTTGGTACTATTTTCCCTTTAACTTTTGCTACAACACTGTCTATTTTTGTAGGTATATAGTAACATCTCCCTTATCTTCTAGAGTAATCCATATTCAGTATTGTTTGTATGTAATAAGGTTAGAACATGTTTTTTCTATGAATCTTCATGTGATCAGATTAGTTGGATTGATAATACTCTAAAGATATACAAAGTAAGGTAATCTTATGAAACCTATAATAACTTATTAGTTTGATTATTTAAAGATTCTTTTTGAATCAAACATTCTGCAAATATGTTGGTTTTGGTTTATGCTTAATGCATAAATCAAATTAGGCCATTAGGGTCTTCAAGCAACTATATATGCATGGCAGATCAGAATTCAGCTATTTATTTTATCTCTCTTTCTGCCTTATCTTTTCCATACACATAAGTGCCCATCTAGTAAATTAACTGTGTATAATTAAAGAAGTCATTAATCATACTTATTATTTATTCTTAATATATTATATTCCATTTTATTATTAATGATTACTATTACAACTGTTATTTAATTTTGATCCATATTTAGGATTACACAGCTGAATTTGACAGAAATTTTTATATAATTGTTTGAGTAGACTTATGTTTATATTTTTCTCATGAAGACCAAAAGTAATATGACAGCTTGATCATCTGGAAGTGGGTTTCCTTAGTACTTTCCATACTCCAGATTGTCTACTGATTGATTCATCAGTTCTATTGAGCCTTAAATGAAATAAAAAGTGGAAAAGTTTTTAAGGAATTTTCCCAGAATAATTCTGTATATATCTCACTACCTTTCTAGGCACATGGCCTCTCACAACTATGGGAGACTGACAAGCTCTTTATTATTGTTTTTTCCATATAATAAATGAGTTTTATTAGAAAGAAAAAGAGGGGAGTGGACAGCCAATTAATGTTTAGCAGTCTTTCAATCATTTTAATTAAATCTGAATTTTTAGAAGTGAATTTGGAGAACTTGTAGTGAGTAGAATGAAGAGGAAGTAAAGAAGAGTAGTTGCAATGTTTTCTGCAAAAGATGATCAGTGAATAGATTATTTCATTTCATTTGAAAATAGAGAATTTTCCTTTTAGTCTAGTAATTATATTAAGCATCTGTTGTTTTCATTTATAGTATTAAACATAAAAAGCTATGTCTAGCCTAAAGAAACACAGTGTCCTTGGGGATATAAACAGAATAATAATTTCAATAGTATAAAAGTCAATGTATTTTGAATGGACCAAAGAAGATCCAACCAGTCTATTCTAAAGGAAATTAGTTCTAAATATTCATTGGAAGAAGTGATGCTGAAGCTGAAGCTCCAATACTTTGGCCACCTGATGTGAAGGACTGACATTGGAAAAGACCCTGGTGTTGGGAAAGACAAGAGGAGAAGGGGACAACAGAGGATGAGATGGTTGGATGGCATCACCGACTCTATGGACATGAGTTTGAGTAAGCTCTGGGAATTGGTGATGGACAGGAAGGCCTGGCATGCTATAGTCCATGGGGTCACAAAGAGTCAGACATGACTGAGCGACTGAACTGAACTGAGAGAAGGAGAAGAATCTGTCATAGCTCTGATGATTTTTGCTTTTGTTGAGACATCATTCGTTAGACAATATTAAGTAAAAGAAGAAATTGATAAAATAAAATGACCGTGGCAAATGAGGCTTGAGGTTCATGAGTTTGAAAGTGTCTGTGGTTATTTCTGGACTGCCCATTGTATCTGGCATATACACATACCTGAGTAATATTTGGCATATATATGAGAATGAATGGAAAGGTTTATTATATACTGTGTTTTGGTGTTCAGTAGGCATATCAAAACCTGACTCAAAATACTGGTGTTTGTAAGGTACAGATAAAGTATAGAGAGTGAACCATTAACATATGTAGTCCATTAGTATGTCTTTAACTTAGCTACTGGTCAGCAGGTCTGGAAGGAGAGCTTACATTATTGGAATATTTGAACTGATTTAAAAAATAAAGAAGTGAACAGTCCCAAAGAATAGTGTCAGTTAATGGTAAATCAATATGAAACTAATATAATAAGGATAAAACATTATTTTAATTGTAGCATGACAGTGTTGCTAAATTTGACATTTGAGTGTTTCAGAACTTACTTGTAAATAAATATAAATATAACCATAAATATAAATGAACACATGTATACCTCTGGTGGATTCATGTTGATGTGTGGCAAAACCAATACAATATTATAAAGTAATTAACCTCCAATTAAAATAAGTAAATTTATATTGAAAAATATAAATATAACCATTCCAGAAATACTGTGCTGGGTGACTTTTTGAGTAATAACTTCTTTACAAATTCTTCACAGATTTGCTATGTAGGGGCTAAATGCAGGAACAGAATCTGAAAAAACATGAGGTATGGATTCAGATAGACTAAGGGTGTTTTATCTGTATAATTATATTTTTTAACATATTTGAATACAAATTCTATAATACTTAAAAACAGATGGAAATATCTAATATATAGCAGTTTTGTGAGCCTGCTGAAACTGCTGGTAAGTTTCATGGAGTGTCAGATGCATTATAGGATCTCAGTGTCTCTTTGCTTATGTTTGGCTTGATTCTGGTTATCCTCTGGATGATGTTACTAGCACTATATTCTCACCTGTTTCACAATTGGAAAGGAATGCTTCTTTAACTATAGTCTACCTATCTTAGAATGAACTAAGAATACTCTTCTAATTTTGTCAGTTTATTGAGAAAAATAGAATGTTTTCAAGGAGTATTTTTTTGTCTTTCATCATGCCTTTTTAATTGGCAGGACCAGGAGAAAAGAATTAATATTAGAATCTGAAGTTTAAGATGGCATGAGATTACAAGGACAAGTATTTTTTTGGTGAAGCTGAAAAGTTCATTCCTTAACAGAAAAGTACCAACTGTCTATGGAATGCATTAGGGAAGGACATGCACTTTCTGTATGATTATTGAGAAGACCAAGGCAGTAGGATTTGGGCATGTGGTGAGAGGTCAAGAATGAAGTACTAATAAATAAAGTCTGTTAATCAAGGAGTGGAGGAGCTGAGGCACTGTTGTCTTATGAATACAGTATTTGATCTGACAAGCAAGTTCTAATTAAAGTAAGCAGAATCTTCATTAGGAATTTTAATCTTCAGTCATTTCCATATATTGGATTTCATGAATCAATAGGAATGGGATGCTGCTAGCAAAACTCTGATAAAAGGTTGAATGCACACATTTAGGGCAGTGCTGTTGGAAATGGAAAAGTGTAGTTACAAGTAGTGACTAGGATAGATACAAACATAGTTGGAGAGACAAAGCAAAGGTGTATGGAAATATTTAGCTCATGTTGGGTAGGTTATGAAACATGACCAAACGGCTTGCATGCCTGTGGAATGCAAAAGGTTATCAGAAAATCAGAGATTAATAAGACATCACATAATATCAAAAAGTAAAAATGAAAGGAGACTGAGATAGGCAGGTATGAAAAGCATTCCCATAAAGAGGTGGTTATAGGAGGCCTGAGAAAGAGAAGTTAAAATCTAGAGGATTTTAACCCTGCCCAAATTCACATGATATACAGTCATTATTGATCTGTAAAAACAAAAGTCAGCATGAATGGTAGATTATTATTTTTTACTACAATATAGAATTTAAAAATTCTATACATGTTTAATGAGATTATTTATTTTATATCTTAGGATGTTTATTGAAGCAAAGGCTTGAATTGATTCACTCAATTTAGGAGACAGGCACTGAGATTTGTGAGGGTTGTTTGGGGTGAAAAGAGATTAGCTTGAAATTCTAATTTCAATGTTTGAAGGTTATAGCAGTCTTCAATCAGAATATGTAATGCTAAGAACTGAAGTCTTAGTTAAAGTAATGAAGACTCCTTAAAGTTGAGATAATCTGTTATTGAAGAATCTAGGGAGTGAGCAGTATTGGACGAAATGACAGAATTTCATTTCTAAAGGTGGGTAACATGACACCAGCCACTGACACTCTGCTCAGGGAGAGGATGATGCACTGAACTGTTTAGAAGAAAAGGTCTCAGAGTCCAGGGAATACTAGAAGTCCAAGTCATGAGATGAGAAGCTAAAGTTAAGTTAGGTGAAATCAACAAGCTTAAAGGAACCTCTGGTTTCAGGATAAACTTAAGTAATATGTGTATATTTACATTAGCCTCATTGTATTTGAGCTGAATAGACTGCTGCTGCTGCTAAGTCGCTTCAGTTGCGTCCGACTCAGTGCGACCCAATAGACGGCAGCCCACCAGGCTCCCCCGTCCCTGGGATTCTCCAGGCAAGAACACTGGAGTGGGTTGCCGTTTCCTTCTCCAATGCAGGAAAATGAAAAGTGAAAGTGAAGCCGCTCAGTTGTGTCCGACTCTTAGCGACCCCATGGACTGCAGCCTACCAGGCTCCTCCGTCCATGGGATTTTCCAGGCAAGAGTACTGGAGTGGGGTGCCATTGCCTTCTCCGGCTGAATAGACTAAGAATGACTAAATACTTCAGAGCTTTCTGTTGTATTCCAAAATTATGTGGTAAGCATATGGAAAACGAGAAACATCAATGGATCCAGTTGACGGTGGTAAAGGAAATGTGAAGATGGTGGATTGTAAAAAATAATAATAATTATAAAAGCACAGTAAATATATATGACTTTATTTTCTGGTCAGTTCTGATCACTATCTATAATATAAGTTGGCCTTACAATACAATAATATTACTATAATATTTACAGTTTACATATTATACTCCTTCTTTAAGAAAGTAAGAAGCATGACTGATTAGTATTTTCATTTCTTATCAGAGCTTGTTTTCTTTCCCAAATTTCACCCCTTTTCTCCAAGTGACTTTCCTGTATTATTTGGTACATTAATTGTCTCTGATATGACGACTGACCCCCAAATTTTTCTCCTTTTACTCTCTTCTCTACTAGGAGAATTTTCTCATAATTATAAAATGCCCCAAAGATCTCCTCCTGGAAGTCTAAATATGACAAGGTGAAATCATTGACATCTCTTCTGAATTGGTTTCTCTTCCAGACTCTTCTGTGTACAGTTTACTCTCACTGTTTCTGGACTTGAAATTTGTTATTTCACCTACTGACTCAAATTTATTAGTAATCCCCAAATTAATACCCATGGCACTTTTGCAGATGTTCATAGATATGTAGAGCAGGAAATAAAAGATGTGAGTCAGCCAGTACACACATGTCACCAGCTGAGGTAAAAATGGGAAGTGTTCCACCACCTTGTTTTGCCTCTCATAATGTAAACAACTGTTCTTTCTATGGTTTATTTAGTGTCACATTTTATGCTGTGTGTTGGTGATTTTTCTTTTTAACATGGCCCCTAGGTGCAGTGTTAAAGTGCTATCTAGTGTTCTCAAACACAAGAACAATACAGTGTGCCTTTCAGAGAAACTATACCTTAGATAAGCTTTTCTTAAGCATGGGTTACAGTTGTTTTGGCTTTGAGTTCATTGTATTAATAGGTGAGTTACAAGTATATATTGGATGTGATGTCTTTAAATAGAAATATAAACAAGACCAGTTATATACTGATGGGTCTATGAAAATGTTGTGACTAGAAGCTCAGATAAACCTAACCTTCTCTTTCCCCTAGGAGTAATGCTTTAATATTCAATAATTCTGGCTCATGGTGAACTTTACAGAATATAACTAATGCAAAATATGAAAACTGACTGTATATTAGCAACTGCATTATCCTTAATATCATGTATATTTTAGCATCTTAGGTTTTGATCTTATTTTTCTCCATTCTGGAAGAATGAATAGAACAAAGGTGGGCTCTGGTTTGGGCTAGGAATAAAAATAAAAAACTGGTAAAGCATGTGTGAGAACCAAGAACAAAAAGTAATTCCCATATAATATCCTCCAATTAAATAAAGAATTTTTTAAAAGAGAAAGAACAGAAAGATTAAAAAAAGGAATTATACAAGTAGAAAAAATTCATATATAAACAACTCTCTCTATGGATTCAGGGACTTCAGTGCCAAATTATGGCTAGAAAGGAGGTGGATCAAGGGCTTTCCAGGTGGCACTAGGGTAAAGAACCCACCAGCAAATGCAAGAGGCATAAGATATGCAAGTTCCCTCCCTGGGTCTAGAAGACGGCTTGGAGGAGGGCATGGCAATCCACTCCAGTGTTCTTGTCTTGGAGGATCCCATAAACAGAGGAGCCTGGTGGATTACAGTCTATAGGGTCACAAAAGATCGGACACAACTGAATTGACTTAACACATACACACACACAGCTGGCACTTCTGTTAACAGTCAACATGTGTGCCTTGTATGTGACACACCACCCTGTCTTTTTGGCAGTGAGTGAGCTCACATTACTCCTAAAGTTCTTAGATGTGTGTCTATTCAGAATACTGGCATTGGTTTGTGTATCAGTAGGTATATATTATGTTGTTTTAAGCTTTTCTTCTTACCAACTCTTGTCTCCTCTAATGTGTTTCAATTTAAAAAAGTTAACCTCTATGTACATAACATACACTGTCAGCCTTGAGCTCTCTCTGGAAGAGATGACCATGGTGAGAAACTATGACCATGGTGAGAAACTCATTTCCTCTGTCCACAAGTAGATGGTCATTGTTTCTTACCATGTCACTTCTTCCAGGGATGATTTAGGGCTTGCCAGGTGGTGCTAGTGGTAAAGAATCAGCCTGCTAGTGGAGGAGATGCAAGAGACGAGGGTTCTATCCGTGGTTTGGAAAGATCCCTGGAGAATGAAATAGCAACCCACTCCAGTATTCTTGCCTGAAAAATCCCATGGACAGAGGAACCTGGTGGGCTACAGTCCATGGGGTTGCAAAATGTCAGACATAACAGAGTACCGATGCCCACATTTAGTACAAAATGGCTGTGCAGATATGAATCATACATGAAAAAATGTTTCTATTGATTTGTGGCTTCTTAGAGCCTTTCACTCTGGGGTCTCCAATTGTCTATTAACATCATTTTCCAGAGAATGGAAATTCAAAGCCAATTATTGATTATCTCCAACCAAAGGTGTCTCCCTGTGACCTCAACTCCTGTGGGATGAGTTTAATTTTCTGTTCAAAGAAAATAGCTGAGAAAGTCTGGATTGTTCTCTGATTTTCAAAATATTCGGTAAAAGCAAAATCAGGTGAATCAAAAGTTGCTATCTGGCAAAAGATTAAGGATCAGTGTTTTAAACATCTTTTAATTTATATATTTCAGTCCTAAACTGGACTTGAGGTTCCATTTTAGTTGATCATTGCAAGAAGTGCACATGGAATTTTTCAGTGTTAAATTGAGATAATCTGCAAATACAGTAGAACTTCAGCAAACAGAAGGCTCATACATTTGAGTAATAGGAGATAGTTTCATGGAATTTGTGTGACTGAAACTCCAGTTTGAATGAATAGATATTAGCCTATGGATGAGAGTGAAAAAGTAATACTAAGTTTGTAAATCAGCATGGACACAGACAGAGTGTGGGAGTAGAAGTACCGTCTGAATGTTGCCATAATACTGCCTCTTGGTAGAAAATGACATTTAAGCATGGGGCCAGATACATAAGTAATTTTTTTACTTGATTTATGAGCAATTATTCTACTTTCTTGAGTGGATTTAAAAAATTGTTTGGCAAGGAAACAGCAAGATGGATTAAAAGGATACATAGAAAAGCTGAAAACAAAGAGTCAAGCTAATAAAAAGTGTCTTAGACACCTAGTCTAGGGCCAAGGGCAATCTAGCCCAGTAGTATTATTGACTGGAGAATATAATATTATTTCTGGGACCTTAGCTGAAATGATGTGTTATGGTGTTCTCAAGTTCCATGACCAATGTGCTCAGTTGCTAAGTTGTGTCTCACTTTTTGCGACCCCATGGACTACAGACCACCAGACTCCTCTGTCCATGAGATTTTCTAGGCAAGAATACTGGAGTGGGTTGCCATTTCCATGACCAATAATACCACCTTAACACATGCCTTTCATAACTTCCAATTTATCTGTTTCTAAAGTAACCTCCTTAATAGTTTTCTCATTCCAAACTGTTCCAAAATTACCTTGCGGAGAGCCAAATCAAACTGTGCTACTTTCCAAATTATTATTTTTTTCTTTTGTGTTTCCATTTAAATAATTTATACTGATCTGCCTTTATGATCACTGATTTTTTTAAAAATTATTTTCCCAATAATAAAAATATTGGGAGTTTGGGATTCATATATACACACTGCTATATTTAAAATTGATAACCAAGGACTTACTGTATAGCACAGGGAACTCTGCTCAATATTCTGTAATAACCTTAAGTGGGATATTTTCACTGCAGCTCCATGACCTGTTGAATAAAGTTTATAGACCTCAGCATGGCCCTTTCTACATGAAATCCTTTTCTACTTCCTTTTGAATTTATCTCCTATCACTTCCTTTTAAAAATTCTATGCTAAACATGTTCAACTAATTACCAGATTAGCTTATATTTCACACATAGTTGTGCCTTTGTAATTTTTATATCTTTGATCTGTAATGCCCTCCCCTATCACTGAATCATCTTTACAGCTTCAGATGTAATGTTACTTTCTTTGTAAAATATTTATTCCCTTAAATTGAACTATTTTCTATTCAAAGAAAGTAGACATGTTTTAAAAAATTTCATATTTGGACAGAACTGCATTTGAATATATTTTATTTGCTAACTCTGAGATTTGTCTATATTGGTTATTGGTTCCATACATTACAAGTATCTCATTCTCCATAAAGCAGATACAATTTATACAACATTTTTTTCATGAGAATAACATGAGATAAACTATGGAATTCAGGGCAATAGGACCACCTCACTGAAGGAAAGTTCTTATTATTAATAACAACAAAGCAATCCTTTCATTTTATTATAACTAATTCATAATAGCTTTCTTCCCCTCCTGTTGTGGTAAAATTCTAGACAAGAGAGAGTATTAACTTCATTTTTCCTTATCTGTTAATTTCTATCACAGTGCCTGCCACATAATAGGCATTTGACAATTATTTTGTTTACATCTATGTAAAATTCATAGCGGTGCCCTGAAGATAATGTGAATAGTCTTGTTCCTAAAGTTAGGAAGAAATAAATTTAAAACTGGAGGAAACTTTAAAAGGTTGAAAGCCCATTTTCTATTATCTCTCCTTTAGCAGACTTTTCCAATGTATAGTTTAGATAACCTAAGTCTTATGACTAAGAAAAAGAGGTCTGTGATCAAATAAAGTGTTAAATAACAGCAGAGTATATCCTTTTAAAATGACTTATAATTTTATATTAGGGAACTTTAGGAATTCTCTTAGTAATTAAACTAATTTAACAGAGAATTAGTTATATTCATGATTCTGCTCAATATGTTTGGGTGAACAGGTAATGTCTAGTCCCATCTATAGAAATATGGCATGTTCATAGGGAATTCTTCACTGTAAGGCCGACCCTTTATAGTTAAATCAGTTTTATTTATATCTATGTTAAGTTGCCTTTGTTGTTTCTGACTCTTTGCGACCCTATGGACTGTAGCCCTCCAAGCTCCTCTGTACATGGGGATTCTCCAGGCAAGACTATGGAGTGGTTGTCATACCCGTCGCCAGGGGATCTTCCTGGCCCAGGGATCGAACTCACCTCTCTTATGTCTCCTGAATTGGCAGGTGTGTTCTTTACCACTAATGCCACCTGAGAAGCCCCTATTCACATCTAGATCTTAGTAAATTTTTCTTCGGTAAAAAAAAAAAAAAAAAAAAAAAAATTCAATGGAAAAAGTGCTGCTACATCTGTATGTATGCCTATCCTATGCCAAAGGGATACCCTGAGTACTTGCCTGAATTATCATTTGACTCTGTAATTGACTATTATTTTTTGCAATTATTAATTTCAAGAAAGTCTGGTGAAGAAAAATGGTTTAAAAGAAATTAGCATTTAAATAAACAAGCAGATTACTGGAAATGATCTAACAAAGATTTGTAGATCTTGGACATAAAAACTTTACATTGAGTGAGATAGTGACTGTTATTATTCTCAGGAACCTGTACAGAAATTGTTTCTTCATCTTTAAAATAATGAAAACCAAACAATCTTTCTTCTTACCTTTCATTTGTGATTCTTGGACATTTGCTTTACAGGAGAGCTATGTGTCAGAGAAAGCAATAGAGCAAAAATGACAACGACCTTGGAAGAAATATTTTGAATTCTCAAGATGTTCCTTTCCTCTTTGATATATTTTTAAGAAGGCATTGAAACAAGAATCGACTTATCCTGTTTACCCATAGGAACACAGTGGAAACTTTTTTGAAACTCAAGTTCTTCATAATACCATTAAGGAAGGATTTTGGATGAACGGTAACCTGGAACCAACACAGACCACACATGGAGAAATTGCTCACTCTTCTAAGGTAGGTTCATGAATTGTCCTTCCAGATGCCAGATGATAAACATCCAACTTCAGCTTTTCTTGTTTGTGCCATGAGTGACAGGATCTGTCACTTCCTTGAAATTTCGTATGTAAGATGAATTGAGGTGTGGCTTTAGTAGTTAAAAGAATAATTTCCATTTGTGACAATTAGAGACCATTTGAAGTTCAATGATCTGAACTCCAACAATACAGCAGGTCTGGGGATATAGTTAGAGGGAGTCAAAATTGCCCCAAACTCATGATCCACATAATTATTTTAGAAATGCATTCCCTGGAGTTGCAAACTAGAATTTAGATGTGCTGTTAGAAACATGATACTACCAAACAAAAAGTTAACCTGGGACTGTGTTCATTTACTGTTTATCATGCAGTAGTTTTCATCTTTAATCATCTGTAGCATTACGTTGATCAGAAAATTCTTGCTAAAATATTAGCCAGTAAAAACATACTATATGAATATTGCTGACTTGAATTGTTCCACACGTTGCCAACATGGGTCTTCTATTGTGCTAGCTATCAAAAACAGAACCTCAAAATCATAGACTCAGACCATATGGGTGGTCTTCTTTTATCAGTGATTGGTAAACTACATGTCCCTTCATGTTACTGAGGACTAGATTTCTCATGTGAGCAAATCAATTGGACTGCAGTTTTTATGGCAAATGTTCAACCAAATTCAATAAAATATATCAAGAATGGTGATTAAAACAAAACAAAAACTGAAATAGAGCCGAAAAGTATAAAAGACAAATTCTCGTAGATTGCACTAAAATATGATTATACAAAATGTGTACAATTCCCTATCATGAGTCTAGCACTCCTATGTCACCTCTTTCTTCACAGAAATGCCATATATACTTTTTCTTCAAAATCCATAATTAATTTCATGACTGCCATTAGAGCAAATGATAAAATTACTCATTAGAGTTGTGGGCAATCATTTAAAAAGCCATTAAAAATGAGTCATCATCTTTTATTTGATGTGTTAACTAGAAACCTTATTAGATTCCCCTCACTAGAGGCAAGATTAAAGGGAAAAGTATGTGTTGCAGTGCTTATTTTCATCTTGTGAATAAAAATGACTTTTAATGCCATGTCTTTAAGACAGAGATTTCTCATTCTAATTATTTTAAGCCTGACATGACTTAGCACTCACAATCCTCAGAAGACTCTGACACAACACCAGCCCATGAATACCCCCCATTAGGATTTTCCCAGAACTTAATCAGGTGGTGCTAGTGGTAAAGAATCCACCTGCCAACGCAGGGAGACATAAGAGACTCAGGTTTGATCCTTGGGTTGAGATGATCCCCTGAAGAAGGAAATGGCAACCCGCTCCAGTATTCTTGCCATTGTTGTGGGGCCTGACAGGCTACAGTTGATAGGGTCTCAAAAAGTCAGCTGAAGCAACGTATCACACAACCACATAAATTTATCACAGCTTAATACAATGAGGAGGCAACATAATAATTTATGTTGTTACATATTTGAAGAAACTGAAGGCCAGTGAAATAAACATCCTTTTTTAAAATGTCAATTTATTTATTTTAATTAGAGGTTAATTACTTTACAATATTGTATTGGTTTTGCCATACATCAACATGAATCCGCCACAGGTATACACATGTTCCCCATCCTGAACCCCCCTCCCTCCTCCCTCCCTGTACCATCCCTCTGGGTTGTCTCAGTGCACCAGCCCCAAGCATCCAGTATACTAACGCGCATATGTGGAATTTAGAAAGATAGTAACGATAACCCTATATGCGAGACAGCATAAGAGACACAGATGTATAGAACAGTCTTTTGGACTGTGGGAGAGGGAGAGGGTGGGATGATTTGGAAGAATGGCATTGAAATAAACATGTTTATCAATGATTTATTTAACACAGTGGTCCCCAAATTTCTGCCAACTCTGGAAGCAACTCCGTTTCTCCTATTCTCCTATTTGTGTTGTCCCTACATTTCTTATAAATAAAGCAGTGTGTTTTTGTCTATTTCTTCACACTGATATTCTGGTACTTCACATTATATAACAATATTTACACATCTCCCAGTTTGTACTTCTATCCTGTGCAAATTGTAATCATCCTTCCAGGCCTAGCACATGTCCTAACTCTCCATAGGGAAGGAAGGAAGGAAGGGAAATTCACTCAGTCGTGTCCGACTCTTTGCGACCCCATTGACTGTAGCCTACCAGGCTTCTCAGTCCATGGGATTTTCCAGGCAAGAGTACTAGATTGGTTTGCCATTTCCTTCTCCAGGGGATCTTCCCAATCCAGGGATCGAACTCAGGTCTCCTTCATTGTAGGCAGATGCTTTACCCACTGAGCCACTGGGGAATCCCCCAACTCTCCATAAAGTCATCTTTAATCATCCAACCCAATGGCAATGTCTCACTTCTTTAAACTTTTATACCTTATCATTATTGATAACATTGATTGAGTGCTTGTTCTGTCTTTACAAGCTTATTTATTGCATACCTTGCTACCTGGTGTTGAGTGTTATTTCTGGCATAGATATTTTAAACTGTTATTTATGCCTTTTGCTTAATAGCAATAGAAAAGACTACATCATCTAACACAATGTTTTCAGGTATAGCAAACTGTTATGCACATAAGTATTTAGTACAGGACTGTTCACTGATTGGCAGACCGTCAGTTAAATACATATAGATCCCTTTCTTTCTTGTTTTCACCAAATGTCTGTCATATCTATTTCAGCTTTCTATCATGTGAATGAAAACTCTTCTTAATATCATGATAAAATTGTGAGAGAGAAAACTGAAATGACTATGGGATTAACTATGTCCTTCCTTAGACCTCTTGCTTAGCCTTCTGGGGAGCCTATTTTTGAGTTTGTTCAATTATCAACTTGTTATTTTTCAGAGAGTATATTTTAACCTTATATAAGACAGAAACAAAGCTGTTTATCTCTCAGTGATGTCATGCATCTTTGTAGAATACTTTCTTTTTTCTTTATCACTATATAATATCTTATGTTTCTTAATTCTGATATGTTTTAGTCCTTTTATACATAAAGAAAAGACAGATTAATGTTATTTTCTCATAAGAATCTAAAAGTAAATAATATTTAGTATTTGCTCACTTCAGGAAGAGTTTTACAAAATACATATTACTCAGTGGAAATAATTATCAGGTTCTGCTTTACCATACAGAAAAAGACACAAAACAGGGCTTAAAAAATGTAGAAGTGAAAAAAAATCACAGAAGTAAATGCCTATATTTTCCTATCAGATTAACTGCTAATTGAGTATACATCATAAAATGACCTTTCTCTTACAATATTCTGATCAATTATACTAACATATAAATAATATTCTTTTGTAATACACAAATTTTTGTTGTCGTTTAGTTGCTAAGCCCTCTCCAACTCTTTTGCAATCTCATGTTCTGTTGCCCACCAGACTCCTCTGGACATGGGATTTTCCAGGCAATAATACTGGAGTGGGTTGCCATTTCCTTCTCCTGGGGATCTTCCTAAACCAGGAATTGAACCTACGTCTCCTGAATTGACAGGAAAATATTTAGCTGAGCCACCAGGAAACCTCAATAGACAAATTATTTTCAGTCAAATAAGCAGTTTGAAACTTTTCCATGAAAGGGTCCTGCTGGGCAAAGAAGGGATAGGTGTGCGGTGAAAGAGCTAGAACTAGCTGTATGTGATGGAAATATCGCCAGATTAGGTCATTAGGACATGGACTGCAAACTGTATGGCAGCCTGCATAAAAGAGACAAAAGTGACAGTTTGGGAAAATACGTCCAACTACAACAACAGAGGTCTTGCAGCAAACTCAGAAGATTTGGTGTCAATTATACAGTGAAATATAAGTTGGAATCAGAAAGAAAGGAGAAATTTGCATGTAAAAATACATATATATTACCATATGTAAATTAGATAACCAGTGGGAATTTGCTATATGATGCAAGGAGCTCAACCTAGTGCTCTGTGACAACTTAGAGGGAGGGGATGGGGTAGGTGATGGGAGGGAGGTTCAAGAGGGAAGGGACATATGTATGCCTGTGGCTGATTCATGTTGATTTATGGCAGAAACCAACACAATATTATAAAGCAATTATCCAATTTTAAGTTTAAAAAATTAAAAAAACAAAAATAAGAGAAAAAGAAAAGCAAGTGGCCACCTAATCACTGGGACAGTGACTGCAGCCTTGAAATTAAAAGAGATTTTCTCCTTGGAAGAAAAACAGTGACAAACCTAGACAGTATATCAAAAAGTAGAGACATTACTTTGCCTACAAAGGTCCATATACTCAAAGCTACGGTTTTTCCAAAGCTATGGTACAAGTGTGAGAAACGTGAAAGTGCAAGTCGCTCAGTCATGTCTGACTCTTTGTGACCCCCATGGACTATACAGTTCATGGAATTCTCCAGGCCAGAATACTGGAGTGGGTAGCCTTTTCCCTCTCTAGGGGATCTTCCCAACCTAGAGATCAAACCCAGTTCTCCCACATTGCAGGTGGATTCTTTACCAGCTGAGCCAAAGGGAAGCACAAAAATACTGAAGTGGATAGCCTATCCCTTCTCCAGTGGATCAAGTTTGAGAGCTGGATGATAAAAAAGGCTGAGGGCCAAAGAATTGATGTCTTCAAACTGTGGCACTGGAGAAGACTCTTGAGATCCCTTGGACAGTAAGGGAATCAAACCAGTCAGTCCTAAAGGATATCAACCCTGAACATTCATTGGAAGGACTGATGCTGAAGCTGAAGCTTCAATACTTTGGCCACTCAATACGAAGAGCTGACTCATTGGAAAAGACCCTGATGCTGGGAAAGATTGAAGGCAGAAGGAGAAGGGGACAACAGAGGATGAGATGGTTGGATGGCATCACCAACTCAATGGACCTGAGTTTGAACAAGCTCCAGGAATTGGTGAAGGACAGGGAAGCCTGGCATGCTGCAGTTCATGGGGTCCCAAAGAGTCAAGCACAACTGAGCAGCTGAACAACAACAACCTAGTTACATTAAAACAGAAAAATAAAACAGACAATCTAGTAAGTAGAACTGTCACATGGTCCAAGGAAAACAAGCAATCTTCAAGTTTGATTAGTAGTGAGATATTTTTTAGGAGGAAAACTGATATCAGAAAGCAAGGAGATTATATTTTGGATTTTTGTTATGTCCTCTTCAAAAAGAAAATCCTGGAATATTAAAAAACCTGGAATGCTCTTTCTTCCATAGAAGTTCTTCATAAAATTCCCTTTGTATGGCCTTCTTTATTGTTCTTTTAAAAAATGTTTGAAAGGGTTCTTCCTATTTGTTAGCTGGGGTCACTAGCCCTGCTTTGCCTGTTTTCGGCTTCCTTACCTCGTCATCTGTGGAGTCAGGGACGCAGCACTTGGAGCCAAGAGCTAAGAAGAAGCAGAGTAGGTCACCCCTTCTCCTAGTGCTGAGATGTGGATCCACATTCAGAACTACCCAAGGCTCCTAGATGCACACAGTTCAGTGAAAGTTGCAAAGCCACAGTTGAGGAGCTGCACAAGCCAGTATGGGCACTGCTCCTCCATAGTGGTCCAAGTGTCAGCACCTCTTCTACAGGGACAAGCAATTGAAAATAGATGAATTTTACTTGACTATGATATTGGACTGAAGTTGCTTTCCTGGTGGCTCAGTACTACCTGCTGATGTCATGTGTCATCACCTGTAGAAGACACAAGTTCAGTCTCTGGGTCAGGAAGATGCCCTGGAGAAAGAAATGGCAACCCACTCCAGTATTTTTGCTGAGAAATCCCATGGACAGAGGAGTCTGGTAGGCTACAGTCCATGGGATTGCAAAAGAGTTGGACACAACTTAGCAACTAAACAACAGCAACAATTGGACTGAGTGACAATTAAATTAGTAGTTCTTCTGGACACTGACCTTCCCAGCACATCTAAACAGACTGAATTACAGGCCAACTTCAGTTCTAATAGTCCTCCTAAAGTAAAGAGATACCAAGGGGTAGACCTTTCAGTCAGCCATCTGCATCAACTGACAGTTTTATTATTAATCCTGGCATTGAACCATCTAAGTGTGTTTTGATCTGTTTTGTTTTAATCAAGTACTTGGTCATGGGAAACTCTTCTCTAAATGTGGCTACAGGCATTTCCCAGAGATACTTCAGGTTTGGTTCCAGACTACTTCAAGAAAGTGAATATCATAATAAAGCATGTTGCATATTTTTGGTTTGTTTTCTAATTACTAAAATTATGTTTATACTCTATTGTAGTCAGTTAGGTATAAAATAGCATGATGTCTAAAAAAAAATGTTTGTAACTTGATTTAAGATTGCTTTGTTCACAGGGACTGTTGAAGGCCATCGTCTGAGCCTTCAGCAGGTCATGTTCTTTTTGCTGGCCCATCAGGGTGGTGGTGGTTGTGACAGTTTCTTAAAATAGCAGTGAAGTTTGCCACATGGATTGACTCTTCCTTTCACAAATAATTTCACTATAGCATGTAAGGCTGATTGACAGCATTTTATCCGCAGTAGAACTTTTTTCAAATTTGGAATCAGTCCTCTCAACCCCACCACTGCTTCATCAACTAAGTTTATATGCCATTCTAAATCCTTTGTTGTCATTTCAACAGCTCTTATCAGAAGTAGATTCTCTTTCAAGAAGCTTTCTTTGCTCATCCATGAGAAGCAACTCCTTATCCAATCTAGTTTTACCATAAAATTACAGCAGTTCATCTGCCTTTTCAGGCTCCACCTGCCATTCCAGCGCTCTCTTCGTTTCCATCACATCTCCAGAACTTCCTCCAGTGAAGTCTGAACTCCCTCAGAGTCATCCATGAGGGTTGGAATCAATTTCTTCTAAATCCTATTAATGTTTATATTTGATATTTTGATTTCTTCCCAGGATCATAAATTTTCTGAATGGTCAGTTTTTTCCAGGTTTCCAGGTGACTTTGATGAGATCCACTGGAGGAATCACTACTATGATAGTTTGGTAAGCCTTATGAAATATAAGTAACTCCTTAATCCATGGGCTGCAGAATGGATGTTGTGTTAGCAGTCATGAAAACAATGTTAACTTTTTGAATTGGAGTTTTCTCCAGATATATGCCCAGAGACAAAGGGTTACTGTCTAGAATATATGTATAGAACACTTGCTATGGACTGAATATTTATATCTACTCAGAATTCATATGGTGAATCCATAAATATCAAGGTGATGGTATTTGGAGGTGGGTTCTTTGCAGGATAATGAGGTTCTGATAAGGTCATATGGTAGAATCCCCATGATGAGGGCAATGTCCTCATAAGAAGAGAGACTATACCATGCTCCCTCTCTCAGTATATCTGTTTCTCTCTCTCTCCCTCCCTTCTGCTCTTCTCACTCTCTTTCTTCCACTTCTCTCTCTCTTCTCCTTTTTCCTCTCCTCTCTCTCTGCCATCTAAGGACACAGTGAGAATGTGGCTATGGGCAAATCAGAAAGAAAATAATCGGAAACAGGATCAACAAGCACCTTCCTCATGAACTTCTTAGCTTTCATAAATATGAGAAATAAATATTAAAGCCGCACAGTTTAGGGCATTTTGTTATAGCAGTTTGAACTGAGACAATGTTCAAAACTCAACAATAAACCAATCAAGCAATGTGATGATAGACCATGAAGAAATATCTCATTGAAGATGACAAACAAATGGCAAGTAAGCATATAAAATTATTCTCAATATTTATCACTAGGGAAATGCAGATGAAAATGACAATTAAATATCATAATACACATATTAGAATGTCTACTTTTCTTAAAATGTGAGAGTATCAAACTCTCACAAGGACATGACAAAGCTGAATCACACATACATTGTGGTAAAAAGTAAAATGATTCAGCCCCTATGGAAAATAGGCAGTTTCTTGAAAACTAATACCATACAGCCCAGCAATTAGACTCCTAAGTCCTTATCCTATAGAAATAAAAATATGTTATCACATGAAAACAATGAAAGAATATGAGATAAAATATACTCAAAATATCCATAAATATTATCCAAAACAAGAAAATGTCTATTTGTTAAAAGTAAGAATGTTATGGAAATATATAAAAATATTATTATAGCCCATAACAGAAACTATATATTATTAATATTTCTCCATGGATGTCTAATGAGAAGTAAAAGTCAGTACCATTAAGAGGTCAAGTGTTCATAATTAAACTAAAAATCAGAGTAATCAATCACATTCTCAAATAAAATTCAAAAAACTTAACAATATGATTTTGAAATTATTATGGAAGATCACTAGGCTATTAACAGGAGAAACTGATGTTTTAATAACATTTTAAGTATGTTTAGTAATTAAAGCAACATTGTATTGGAAAAGAAAGGGACTAATAGTCATGCAAAATAGAATAGAAACCCAGGAACTGTGGAAATTTGAAATCTGACAAAGACAACATAAAAAAAAAAAAGTTGACTAGTTAGTTATTTAATTGTTCTAACTTAATCAATCATAAGTATTTGAAAAAATAATACATCAGATATAAGTCTCAAAAAACAAACATGCACATACTTTAAGTAGGGTTAATACCTAAACATAAAATGAAAACTTAAAATCCTTTATTAAAAAAAGTGTAAGAATGTGTTTTAATTTTAGAAAGAATTGTTTTTAACTAATAAAAAAGCTATTTGTTGAAATAAGCAGCTTTGAGGCATCCTGAGTAGTAATAAAATCTTATCGTAGTCATATGAAGTGAAAATAAAGTGTTAGTCACTCAGTTGTGTCCAACTCTTTGTGACTTCGTGAACTGTATCCTGCCAGGCTCCTCTGTCCATGGAATTCTTCAGGCAAGAATACTGGAGTGAATAGCCATTCCCTTCCCCAGGGGATCTTTCCAAACCAGGGATGGAACTCTGCATTGCAGGCAGTTTCTTTACTGTCTGAGCCACCAGGGAAACTCCATCATAGTTGTATACCACAGTTTACAAAAAATTCTCAAAGAGTGATTTCTGTTTCAGGCAATCACCAAAAGTACTCTTTTAAATTATTATGTACAAAGGTTAGCATTGTTAAAGAAAAACACACTGTGGATTTCTTTACATATTTTCAATTATTTTGCTTATCCCCTTTTGGATATGTTCATAGATCACATTTTCAAGGTGGTAGTTAAAATAAACAGTGGGCAAAAACAGTCAGACAAAGTGAGTCCTAGGAAGATTTGAACTGAAATCAGCCAGTCAGCTTGATTTTACCAGCAGCAAAGCTGAAAAAAATTTGAAAGTAGCTGTCATGTCTGACTCTGTGACCCCATGGGCGATACAGTTCATAGAATTCTCCAGGCCAGAATACTGGAGTGGGTAGCCTTTCCCTTTTCCAGGGGATCTTCCCAACCTAGGGATCCTGCATTGCAGGCAGATTCTTTACCAGCTTAGCCATCAGGAAAACATAAGAATACTGGAGTGGGTAGCCTATTGCTTCTCCAGTGGATATTCCCAACCCAGGAATAGAATTGGAATCTCCTGCATGGCAGGTGGCTTCTTTACCAGCTGAGCTACCAGGGAAGACCAAAAACAAAAAATATTGAAAAAATGAAAAAAAAAAGAAAAGCAAATTTTTCATTCCTTCCCAATATAATGTTGGGGAAATCTCTTACACTTTGTACGTCAGTTTCCCCAAATATTATTAGACCAAAGAGACTAGTTGAGCAACAAAAGTGCTGAACTGAGTCAGGATGCCCTTCTAGTTACGGCTGTGATTTTTACTTTTTCCTCTGATAATGGACAAGTCATTTGTTTCTTGGTTCATCAATTTCCTCTCTTTGTAAGATGAAAAGTTTGGGTTAGATAACTGGTTCTCAATCAGTGCAGGCTGAACACTCTTTGTTTCAAATATATAGTAAACTTCATTTTTTATTATGAAATGAAAATAATAAAGATGTAGTTTACCTGTGTCTGGAAAAGGAGAGGGTTATCCACTCCAGTATTCATGCCTGGACAATTACATGGACAGAGGAGCCTGGTGGGTTGCAGTCCACAATGTCGCAAAGTGTTTGACAAGACTGAGCAACTAACACTTCACTTTCACTTACCTTGTGTGCGTGTATGCATGCTAAGTCTCTTCAGTCATATTCAACTTTTTGCAACCCTGTGGACTCTAGCAGGTTCCTTTGTCCGCGGGATTCTCCGTGAATATGGGAGTAGGTTGTCCTGCCCTCTAAACTTACGTATGCAGTTTTAAACAAAATAAAGGTATTTACAATTGTGTGAAAACGATAGGAAAATAAATATTTATAGTGAAAATAATGTGTAATAGCTAAATGCCTACATTAAAAACTCTCCTTAGAGGAAAATATAGAATGAGTTTCCTAGATAATATCAAGTCTAAAATCTTACTTAAATTGCATTCAAAACTCTTTTGAATTTGATATTACCACAATTACATATATATATTCAAGATATAAATATATACTTAATATAAAAATAATATATTTAAATTGTAAATTTAAATTTATATATTTAAATTTCACCAACAAAGAGGATTAACATGGATTTCAAAAATTCAATGTATCTTTTTATATCCCAATTAGTATAGATTACTTTTTATTTCTACACACTTGTTGATATATGTTCAGATAATCCAAATTCAAAAACAACAGGAAACATCTGTACAATTAGGAATCTGACAAAACATATCTCACTCCAGTGAATGAAAGCTTTGTGAAACTATTGACCATCACAACTCGTAAGCTTCTATGAAGCTTATCAATTGATAAAGAAAGCTAGACTATCCTAGACTACACATATATTCAGCTCTCTTTTGAACACTTTTCAGGAATGGTGATCTCATTGATTCACATGCTTTCAAGAGACTTTGAGAACACCATAAATCTGAGAATTCTTTCAGAGTTCAACATTTGCACCTGATTTTTGTAACACTTTGGCAGAAACTGCTCTCCCAGTCCTTCCGTAAATGTGGCCAGGTAGGATGCTAATAGTGTCAATCAAGATAACTTAAAGAATTGAAACGGACAGTTTTTATCTATACATACCCTTCTCCACAGGAATATATATTTTCCCCTTTCCATATCCAGCAGCAAAGGGTTATATAATTTGTGACTCTATGATGCATGGTGGTTCTCCAGCATTAAATTATGCTTTTTACCTAAGGACTTATTCACAGAACATATAATGTACCTGGAAGGTCCTTCTATGAACAAGACTGCTTTCCAGTGTGAAGCATATTTGCATTGCTCTAGACTCACAATGCAAGTGCTTGTTCCCCTGATTGTTTTATTTGACTAATGGCTTTGCAGTATCACATTCAATTGAATAATTATACAAGGAGAGATGCTGGATGCCCATCTTTGCTAGATTGGAATAATTTATAAATGCAGTTTTTCTATTCTATTAAGCAGTACCACCTTTTAATGAGACATACAACAAGGCAGACAGAATGATATGTCAAAAATAAGAGAAGAAAAGCACAACCTGTGTAGGCAGAAATGTTAATGGAATATCTATCAGGAAAAGCAATTTTAGTTATCATCACAGAACCATATAACTGAAAGAAACCCCAGTATAGTAGCCTTAACATACACACACACACATACACATGAATGACCTATTTCCCATTTTGCATAGATGATTAGTAGCAGAGTCAAGTCTAAAAATTTTAGAACAGGGTTTGGTTTCCTCTTGAAATAACCTGGGACCTATCCTCAGAACATGGATATGTGTGCTTACTTTTCTTGGGAATTTAAGGGAAAAGTTATTTCATTTTTTACCCTATTTTCATGCTCTCAATATGTTTTCCTCTGTGTGTGTGTGTTTTGTTTTTTTTCTTCCCCCATATTGTCCCTCTTTAAATTCAGTTTAAATCTGACAGTCTGGTGCTATTTATGAAGGCCCCATTGGGATGACAGATGGCAAGACTATTCGTCTCTCCTGTGGGTGCCTGGCCATGGGCCATAGGTTACTCATTTATGGTTTTTAGTTCAAGTGTGAAATGAGACTTATTTATAACAAGCTACTTTGGAAAGAGCAGAACCCAATTTTAAAACGGCCTGCCTTAATTTAAGTATATCTGCAAAATTAATTAGGGAAAAGTAAAAATATTTTACATTTTTTAACCAAATGTTTACATTTAAAAATATTTTTACTTTTCAAAAATCTAGAATTTTTTGTTTTAAAAAATGTTTTATTTTTAGTTTTTATGTGTATTAGGTCTTTAAGTGGGAAACCATTCCAGAACTATACTAATCATATGTTTAAATCAAATAGTCAGATACCTGATGTGTCTTTATATAGCTAGAGTTTTGTATCATGAGACAGTTAAAAGGATCATGGCATTAATTTAGGTAAATAGCAGTTTATTGTGTGTGTGTGTATATATATATATATATATACATACATACATATATATTATATATATATATATATAATATACACACATAGATATAGATACTGCATTAAAGGAAAAAACAACAATCAGTTGGTATTATAAACGAATGATGTACTGCCTGTGCCATGTATGTGTTGGGAACATACTGCGAAAATCAAGATTGGAAGATTGTTAGTTTTTCCCAATTCCACTTCATCCAGAGCACCTGTGCTTTTATCTTGTTTATGAAACAAGGCCTAATCATCAGAGATGGGACATAGTTTTGAGAAAATTCCAGCAATTATCAAATCTTCAAAATTCAGTCACACTGGTAGTATTTGGATTTCCTGGATGAAGGATTCTACCTATATATTTTCAAAAACATTTCTTTATCTCAGGACCCAAACGTCTTGGTTGTAAGATGTCTCTAAAAACGAGCCCAAGAGGAAGAATTACTATTTCACATTGGAACAATGATCACTGTTGTAGGGAAGGGTATGGTATCAGAGTTACTATTCACTGATTTCAGTATTTCACTGATTTCAGTATTGAAAAGATGCAGAACACAGCTTCAAGCATCTTTCCAGAGAAGGTACTCATTTTCTGTGGGCAGAGCCCACAGTAATTTTAGAGCAGAGAATTGCTGGCTTATCTAGTGATCAGTGGCCAAGGAAAATGAAGCCAGTGGCAGAAGTCAGTCTGGAAAGGGAGGCAAAGTAGTTTGTTGGGTGTTTCCCAAACAAAATGGGTGCTCCCAAGAGTGAAGAATGGAACGCTTTCTAGTGCTATTTATTTTTCCCTAGTGAGGACTTCCCAGTTTTATTCAATAGTTAAAAATATTTTATTGCTTTGTGGATGTGTGTAATTTTTAAGATGAGATAAAGAGATTCCTTTCAAAAGTAATGTTGTCTATTTGCTTCCAATAATGTTAAGAAAGAATATTTGGAAAATGGTACATACATAAAATAGAATTTTATCACCATCATTATTTTGTTATTGTCCTGAGTAAGTATTGTTTCTCTCTAGTCATAAACTGCAATACATTATCATAATAATTATACATTTATAAAGATGACCTTTGTAAATAAAATTCCCAAACTGCAAACAGCTTGGAATTTTTGGCCTCAGGTTGGTCTGCATTTCAATCCTAGCTGTACAGTTGAACTAAATATGTTATTTGGAGCATAGCTCCTAAGCTGTCTATATAGCAGCAATTGTTGTGAGGCAAACTCAGAATAGCAATTGCCTCTGTGGTAAGTACTCAGTTAGCACAGTCATAACAATTGAAAATGTGTACTGAAAGAGGAAAACACATCTTCCCACTGAGGCAGTCTGGGGAGGACAACTTTAGAAACCAGTCTTCAGAGCCACATGGAAGTTCTGCCACAAAGATATTGTCTATGCATAATTGGCACCTAGTTTCTTTCTTACAATTAGTAGAGCATGGACTCGTTAATTGGTTAACAGTTCTTCCTGCTGTATTCATTTTCATCCACACATGCCTATTTTAGAGAATTTCTCAGGGTATTTTTTATCATTGAAATCATATAATTTCTGATATTTAGAATTGAGGCAGCAGCTTAATGAATTTCTGCAAAATTCATTTCCAAAACATGGAACTTGTGAAATGTTAAAGTATGTCTCATTCATTTCAGAAAATGAACCACCCTGGTGTTGAAATTGAATAGTCCTATCCAAAATGTCATGAAAGGGGCCATTTTCCTGTAATACATCACTTTTCTGTTTAGATTGAAAGTGATAAAGAGGGCAAGGCAAAATAATAGATGATATGCTTCATTCTGAGTGCTTTTTTTACTCAAAAGAAAAAAGAAAAACTCACAGCCATCTGTTATCTGTGTGTCAGTTTGTTGCAAGTGAGTGACATTTTTCTTTTTTATTTGAGAAAAAAGTTATGGAAAAGCTGAGCAAAGTTAATTTTAAAATATATGGTAATACTAATAAAGTACCTATGTAAATATTAAATCCTCATTATGTTTTGCATATCTAGACTTGGATTAGGTCTTTAGCTGTACTCTGTAAGCTTCAGAACAATCATTCCTACTCAAAGTAAGGTGAAGACTTAGATGGAAATGGCAACCCACTCCAGTGTTCTTGCCTGAATATCCCATGGACAGAGAAGCCTGGTAGGCTACAGTCCATGGGGTCGCATGAGTCAGACACAACTGAGTAACTTTACTTTTCTATGAGGGTAACAGGGCTTCCCTGGTGGCTCAGTAGTAAAGAATCCACCTGAAATCAGGAGACGCAGGTTTGATCCCTGGGTTGGGTGATCACCTGGAGAAGAAATGTCAACCCACTCATCATTCTTACCTGGGAAGACAGAGGAGCCTGGCGGGCTATAGTTCATGGGATCATAAAGAGTTGGACACAACTGAGCAACTAAACAGTGACACCACAGAATGTTAAACATATTCACTTGGAAAGTTAAATAAGATTAAAATATATTTATTTCTGCTTTTTGCCATCCATTTTCCTAAGTGCCCATTTTTTTTGGTATTTGTATATTTTATATTAAACATCCTAAAAATTTACAGAAAATCATAAACATTCAGATGGAAGTTAAATGTGCAATTAGATAAAAATAAAGGCTTCCCTTCTTTTCAAATTAGACCTTACTTGTTCCTGGAGGATTGACTTGACAGGTGAATGGTTCAGAGATCAGAGAAATGATCCCTTCCTTCCTGTTATCACTAGGATATGAATGTATTTTATTATTTTTAACAGAGGAAAAACTGGTTTGACATAATTGGATATAAAGTCTTTCAGTTATACATAATCCAGATCTTTTTCAAACAGATACTAGACAGCAGTCAGTGTTGATTTATATGTATTGGAATAGATGACCACTTTGTGAGATATTATCTTAGAATCTCTGAGAAGCACTTGTATATTGCAGGTTCATGTCAGAAATTTCTATAATGGGGACACTTTTTTTTTAACCAGAATTTGAGTTAATGTCCTAAAAGTATAAGAATAGGAAATTAATGACTCATTTTAGGTAAAATGTTATATTTAAAGATAGTATAATAATAGTACTAATGTTGCTATGGTTACATTTACAAGAAGGGGTAACTGTTAAATTAGATCACATATGAGCTGAAATTTTATAGAGGTTATGGAAAGAGAGCCTATGGGCTCATTAGAATGCTGAAAAGGGGAAAGGAAAGGATGGGTATATAAAGATGAAACAGGAAAAGAAGGTGAGCATAGCTGAAACACTAGTAGACTTTGCTTAGTTGAATCCTGTATTCAAACTTCTTGGGTGTGGTTAGTCACTCAGTCGTGTCCAACTCTTTGAGAACCCATACACTGTAGCCCACTAGACTCCTTTTATCATGGAATTCTCCAGGCAAGAATACCAGAGTGGGTAGCCATTCCCTTGTCCAGGGCATATTCCCCACCCAGGGATCAAACCCGGGTCCCATGCAGTACAGATTCTTTACTGTCTGAGCCATCAAAACAAAACATTTTCTGGGCTGGGACTTTTTTCTTTCCAAAATCCCATATATTAATTCAAATTAGTGCTGTGGCATATAATTTTCATCACCATGATGTGATCTAAGAGGCAGTCAAAAGATTTTTTTATCAACGGTATTTTAATATCTCATCAACCAAGTATCCTCAGACTTACAGGATAATGTTTCCACTCTGACAGACATTTTGCCAAATTGGAGATTTCATACAAATGCATTTGTTTCTTTGGTAAGTGCAGTGATGACTATAGCACTATTAAGCCATTACCAGGAAAGGTTAAATATTCCACAGGCAATAAGAGGGCACATAGTATTTGGATGGAAGATGGATGCACAGAAAGATGGAAAAGAGCTTCTAAAAAACTGGCCAGTCTCTTCTGAACTTACCTTATCAACACTCATCTCAAACTAATATTTTCCATGTACTCAAGGCTGAACTTTGCCATTGAACAATTTTGACAAATAAATAAAATAACATGAACATAGTCCCCAATTCCAAAGTGGAATGTATTCTTTATTTGTTATTTTTATATTTTTATTTATTATTTTCCATATATGATGATGGAAATATATCTAACTGAGCCATTGTGAGCATTAATTATAGAGATAATAGTCAATGCATGTCACTTAATATGTATCAAATGCTAGTTGTTTCTGTATCTTAAATTTATCTTTCAGCAAATTTTTATAATTAAAACTTATTTTATTATTTGTATGAAACAGTGAAAAAATTATCTGCTAAACTATAGTTTCTAACTGAAACTGATGGCCTTCTGTAAAAAGAAGCTGCAGCACTGAACAGTGAAATACACTTAGATTGTCTTACTTTGGTGTTTTAAGTAGCATAGTTTCAAGACTCAGAAAGAGTAAGCTTTAATTCCCAGTTTTACTACTTCCCCTGTGACTTTTGGTGCAAAATGGGTTTTTCCTAAGATTCTGGATCATCATTTGTAAACTGAGAGAAAGGAAATTTTTTTTTTTTCCTTTTAGACATATTAAATCAATAAAAGTTAACAATGATTCCAAACATTCAGGATGCTCCCTAACATGAAGTTCTTTTACTTGGGGAACTGAAAGTTGAAATTGTGTAGGTCAAAAACACACTACTTGACATCCAGAAACTCATTTAATCCTTTTCTATTAAATACTTGTGGATTAAACTTAATATTCTCTACTGCTACCAAATGTACTCACAATACAACAGTGTTTATTCTTCCTAAATCATGGTATTAGGTTGAATCTATGAGATGTTAGCTACATATATCTGTTTAAAATACAGTGACTGTACTTTCCATATGTAAAGTGAATGATGATATTTTTAATTTACACTGCACTTTGCCTCATATTTAATCACAAAATCTACTGATTTCATATAAATAACTGTTTTCTCATCTTAAGAAGTAAAATGGTGTTTCTTAAGAGAAGTATGCGGAAGCACTCAAGTTTGACATATCAGGTCTGCAGTTTTTATTTTTTTCAGTTTTATTGAGATATAACAAATAAATAACAAGGTACATGACTTGATCTGGTAGACGTATGGACTGTGAAATGATTACCTCATTAATGTTAAGTTAACACATCCACTATTTCACATAGTTACCTTTGTGTGGTGAGATTATTTAATGTCTATTCGCTTAGAAACTTTCAAGGATACAATAGATTATGAATAGATTACAATTAACTATATTCACCATGCTATGCATTAGATCCCCAAAACTGATCCATCTTTTAACTTAAAATTTGTATCCTTTGACTACTATCTCCTCATTCCCTCCATCCTCTAACCCATGGTAACAGCCAATCCTTTTCCAGTTTCTATGAATTCAACTTAAGTATTTTTTTTTCATTTGTTCATCTATGTTGTAGGAAATAACAGATTTTCTTTCTTCTTTAAAGTTGAATAATATGTATCTGTATACATATTTTGGGGGTCCGGAAGAGTTGGACACAACTGAGAGACTGAACTGAACTGATACATATTTTTTCACATTTTCTTATTAATTTGACCATGAATGAATAATTAGGTTTTTTCCATATCTTGGCTGTTGGGAATAATAGTATATTGAACTTGGGGGATGCAGATATTTATTTAAGAAAGATATTTCATTTTCTTCAAATATGTATGCAGAAGTGATACTGCTAGATCATATGTTAGTCTTATTTTTAATATTTTGAGAAACCTCTAGATGTTTTCCATAATAGTTGTACTAATTTGCATTCCAACCAGCAGTGCACAATGGTTTCCTTTTCTCTGCATCTTTACCAGCACTTGTTATCTCTTATCTTTTGTATAATAAACATGTAAGGGCATGTGAGGTGATACTGTGGTTTTGATATACATTTCCCTGATGATTAGTGATGCTGAGCACCCTTTCACATACCCGATGATCATTTGTAAATCTTCTTTAAAAATATGTCTAGTCTGTCTTTTCTCCTTTCTAAAAAATTATTATTATGTTTTGTTTTTATTTTTTTATTAACCCCTTATCACATTTATGGTTTGTAAGTATTTTCTTACTTTCTGTAATTTGCCTTCTTATTTTTTTGCTTATTTTATTTACTGTGCAGAAGTGCTTTTTGTTTGTTGTGGTCCCACAGGTATATTTATTTTTGCTTTGGTTGTCATGCTTTTGCTGTCATGTTAAAAAATATATATATATATTTGTCATAACCAGTGACAATAGAGCTTCTTCTGTTTGTGTCTAGGAGTTTACATTTTCAGGTTTTACAAATAAGTCTAGTCATTTAATCTATAAATCACTTTGGGTAGTATGGACAGAATATTTTAACAATATTAATTTTCTGATTCATGAACAAGGGCTATCTTTCTTTATCTGTGTCTTTTCCAATTTCTTTTAACAATATCTTATAGTTTCAAGTGTACTGATTTTTCTCTTCCTTGGTTTCATTTGTTTCTAATTATTTTATTCTTTGATGCTATATAAATGGAATGAGTTTCTTTTTATCTTTTTCAGAGTTTGTTATTGGTATGTAGAAACACAATTTATTTCTTGGTTTTGTTTTTGTATCTTATACTTTTACTGAATATGTTTATTAATTATGACAATTGCTTGGTGGAGTATTTAGGGTTTGTTTTCTATATAATATTATGTCATTTGCAGAGAGCAATAGTTTTACCTCTTCCTTTCCTATCTGGATGCCTTTCATTTATTTTTCCTGCTGGATTGCTTTGGCTAGGAGTTCCAGTACTATGTTGAAAAGGAGTGGCAACAGTGAATGCCTTTATCTTGTTCCTCATCTTAGAGGTAAAACCTTCAAACTTCCACTATCAAATGTGATGTTAGTGATGGGCTTATCATAGATGGCCTTTATAATGAGGTATATTCTAATTTGCTGACTATATATCCAATTTGTTGAATTTTTTTTTCTTTTATCATGAAAGTATATTATATTTTGTCACATACTTTTCTGTGTTTATTAAGCTGATATGGTTTTCATCTTTTATTCTATGAATGTGATGATCATATTTATTGATTTGCATATATTGAATCATCCTTGCATCCGAGGGATAAATCCCACTTGATCATGGTGTACTATCTTTTTAATGTACTGCTGAATTTGGTTTGCTAGTATTTTGCTTAGATTTTTTTCATTTATGTTCATCATGGATCTAGCTTATCATTTTGAGTGGAACCACCAGCTTGTCTTCATGGTCAGGCAGGTCACTGGTTGTGCTCCACTGTTGGGGAGGTCACTAGCCTGGTGACAAGGCTATGCTGGTCTGGTGGGGCTGCAGGCTATGCTTTATGAGTAGGTGGGATTGCTGACTAAACTTTCTGCCCAGGTGAGGTTGCAGGCTGTGCATATGTATAGCCTTGTCATAAGCTGAACTCCACAGTTGGCCAGTACCATAGTCTCTACTGTGAAGCTTCCTAGCCTTTCTAAAGTTATTGTTCAGGCTCCTTGTTCAGATGTGGTCAGAAGTTATTCTCATTAGTTGAGTAGGGTTGCTGACTTGGCTTTCTGCCTATGTGATGTATAGAATAGGCTGCTTAGGGTCCCCAGTTGAAATCCCTGTTCAGATGGGGCCAGATGGTACGTTCAGCAGTTGTGCCTGGCTACTGATTGCTTTCATGCTTGAAAATACTGTGAAATGGGCCCTGTGTCCAGGACAACCCACTGGCTAGAAACTTAAACTGAGAAGAATTGCCAGCTGAGCTCCCTGCCCAGATGGGAATGCTGGTTCAGCTCTGTAAATGGGCAGAGATGCTGGCTGGAATCTCCACTAGGATGCTGCCACCAGTAGGAACACACTGTAAGGGGCATTCTCCCTTTCTTTCTCTAACTGATGCCTGAAGTGATCCCCGTCAGTCAGTACTGAAATGTGACTGCCAGGAAGCATCCTTTACTTCTGAGGATATTGGATGTTCACCCTGGACTCTTTTCTTTTACTGGAAAGAGAAGCCATGGACAGAGGAGATGCCTGGGAGAAGGGTGATACAGTCTAAGTGTAACTGCTCCTATTACCATCCTGTTGCACTGGTCCAAGATGAACACTTTAGTCTTTTTCCTTGTTTCTGAGATATTCACAAATACATTTTTATGTATACTTGCTAATTGCTTTTTTGTCTGGTGTGGGGGCAAAGTCAGGAACCACCTGTTTTTCGATTTGCTGGCATCACTCCAGCATAACTCTGCAACTTACTTTAAAAATTTCAGCAAAATAGTCTTTGTATATATCTCTATGTGTCTACATATCTATCTATGTATCGATACATCATCTATCAAGAAACAAAGCCAGTATGACCAGATACCAATGAATCAGGTGAAGAATATGTGAATGTTCATTGTACTATTTTTACTGACTTCTTTTGCATGCACGTGTGCCCAGTCATGTCTGACTCCTTGCAACCCCATGGACTGTAGACTGGCAGGCTGCTCTGCCCATGCAATTTTCTAGGCAAGAATACTGGAGTGGGTGTCCATTTCCTACTCCAGAGGATCTTCCCCACCCAGGGATCAAACCCACCTCTCCTATATCTCCTGCATCGTCAGGCAGATTCTTTACCACTGTGCCATCCAGGAAGTCCTATTGCCTTCTGTATATGTTGGAAATTTCTTCAAAATAAGCATTAACAAATATGAGTAAAAGTCATTTGTCTTGACTTAGGTGATAATTGGAGCATTTTGGATGATTAACTATGTACTCTTCTATAATCTTTTTATTTATGCTATACATGATAAGGAGCTAAGACAGTGAAAGTGTTAGTTATTCAGTGTGTCTAACTCTTTGCAACCCTATGGATTGTAGCCTACCAGACTGTAGCCTACCAGGCTCCTCTGTCCAAGAAATTCTCCAGGCAAAAATACTGGAGTGGGTAAAGTCCTTTCTCCAGAAGGTTTTCCGAACCCAGGGATTAAACCTAGGTCTCCCCCATTGCATGCAATTTCTTTACTGTCTGAGCCACTGGGGAGCCTCTACATTAATCATCTTATTTATCTCTATAGTCCTGAATGTGAAAAAATAAGATCTAGAGGGGAAAGTGACTTTCTTCATAAGTAAAAATTATGTTTTGTTGTGGAAGAGACACCTTAGTCAGGAGACAGCTTATAGCAAACATCTTTGGAATTTTTGAAAATTGTTGCTAAGCTTGTTTTTTGTTTTTGTTTTTTTTTTTTTTCTATTTCAGTTTCAGACTGTGTATTATACCTTAGCAAAAACAATGGCAAAAATAGAATTCTACATTAGAGACACAGGAAGATATACAAGCAACATTCTGTAAGTCTTAATGTTCATGATTGTCTCTTTTTATCCATGTTGCTCTCTTTAACAACTATCCAAATGTGAACTATTCTCAAGAAATGGTGCAAATGGGATATTTGGATTGAGTCATAACAGGATTTTATAAATTTTCCGACATTACACTGATAGTGACAACATCTCACCTTGTTTACTTCAGACATCACAACCATCTTTAATGGAAATATAACAGAAGGAAATTATTCCTAGGCAGTAGATGGAAAACTCCAAACAATGAATTAAAAAAGAAAAAAAGCATATTGAGTCTCTCTCTGGCACATGCATTCACATACAATTTGAGATAAAGAAACCTACTTTCTGATCTGGATTGTAAAGCATTTCTTTGTACAAAATTTCTTTCCCAATTATAAAAGACTGGGAATATAGTTCCAGAGATGACAAAGTTTAAATTTAAATATATGATACTCTGAAGGATTTATACAGTAATCCTGAAAAACTCAGGATTCCCATTTCCCCCTAGTTTTTTATCTTTTATTGTAACTTTTCCATTTATTTATAATAAAAAGACAGCTAAGAAAATAATTGAAAATGAAAAAATAATCAAGTATTCTAGACTTTAAGAATTACAATTTAGGATTTTCATATTTTGTCATTTATTTATGAATTGTCACAGATATCTCACTTAATTAGAAATCTGAACACATTTTAACTCAAATTAGGTCATTATGGTACACTTGATCTTTAATATGACTTGCTACTTGTTTTCCCATCTCATTTGTTAAAAACGAAAAATTTAATTAATAGCAGTAATAAGACTGGTATAGGATAGAAACAAATTGTATGACTAAAATAATTAATATGAAATAATTATATACTGATATGTTTAGTATGATTCTTGAAATAATGACAAAGACATCATTTTATATTCTACAATGGCAATAATAAGCAGTTGTCGGGAGCCACGTTAGGCATTACCGACAAAATGGAGGCACAGCCTCATCCCACTCTCCTCACCCTGCAAGCACGGTCCTGGGATGAAGGAGTTAGGTTTTGTGATTCTGACTTGTTCTTTACTTTTTCGGTTGAGTTGGCCACAAAGAATGTTAAAGTGCTTATTGTTCTTGAGAGAAGCATGAGAAAGCACAAAGCCTTCTGCAGTTGTGCCCAGAAAATAATCTATAAAGTAACCATTGACATTTGTTCAAGGATCTTTACAAAGAATGTTCCAGGCTGAGCACATAGGCCGCAGCTTGAGGCCATGGAAAGGATTGTTATCTGAGACCTGTTTGTGAGGGGAATGTTTATGGCAAAAGAAGTTTGCTGATCTTAGGGTTAATTAAGAATAGCTAGAAGCCTTTTTAGGAGATAGTGTGAAATTAAAAGATGCTTACTCCTTGGAAGAAAAGTTATGACCAACCTAGACAGCATATTCAAAAGCAGAGACATTACTTTGCTGACTAAGGTCCGTCTAGTCAAGCCTATGGTTTTTCCTGTGGCCATGTATGGATGTGAGAGTTGGACTGTGAAGAAGGCTAAGCACCAAAGAATTGATGCTTTTGAACTGTGGTGTTGGAGAAGACTCTTGAGAGTCCCTTGGACTGCAAGGAGATCCAACCAGTCCATTCTGAAGGAGATCAACTCTGGGATTTCTTTGGAAGGAATGGTGCTAAAGCTGAAGCTTTGGACACCTCATGCAAAGAGTTGACTCATTGGAAAAGACTCTGATGCTGGGAGGGATTGGGAGCAGGAGGAGAAGGGGATAACAGAGGATGAGATGTCTGGATGGCATCACAGACTTGATGGACATGAGTCTGAGTGAACTCAGACAGAGATGGTGATGGACAGGGAGGCCTGGCATGCTGCGATTCATGGGGTCGCAAAGAGTCGGACACGACTGAGCGACTGAACTGGACTGAGCGACTGAACTGTACTGAGCTTAGGATCCTAGGGGCAAACAGGATTTAGAAAGATAAGAAATAAACTGAGGAATGTAGCATGAGTTACAATGTAATCACAAGTTAAGTATAGTACACATAAGAGGAAGTAGATAATAGTAAAGCCGATTCTGAGAGAATCGCTGAAGCAGGAACCCTGCCTGTAGGGCAACAATGATTTCAGGGGACAATAAATCTGGTTAGGGGAAACTAAAAATTTCAAACCTCTGACTTAATGCTTTTGTCAAAGTATAAAAGAAAACATGAAGCTTGAAATAAACATGTAGTCCTGTACTTTGAGTCAGAGGCTATATCACCCCCTGCCGACCCCGCTCATCTCTTCAGGTTGAGTCCCTGGCTGCTGGAGCTGGACTCTGGCAAGTAGTAGCCTGGTTTTGGAGCCTATTGTCTTTGAAGACTGCTTTATTCAGTAGAATGCACGTATCAAACCTACCAGGCTGTTACCCCATTTTCAATATATCGACATACACATACTTTTAACGTAATGTAATGTAACATATATTTACTTCATTGAAACTTTGTGGTATCCTTTTCTTGTTTTTTGTCCTTTTTTAAAGTAAGAAACTTAGCGTCAATGAGTCTGTGATCCTGGAAAACATACATTGGAACCAATCTTGCAAGGGAGAACTCATTACTGAATCTATATTTGCATAGATCGTGATCAGGAAAAGCCAAGGACTGAAAGTCTTGCAATCCTAAAAACAAGATACTTTTTGGCAACAAGGCACTAAATATGGATGTAGTGATTAATTAAATGAAATATTAAGCAATAACCTTAATAGCTAAATCAGAAAACAGGCAGAACCAGACATAAAACTTAGGCACACTAGATTTCAACTGCCCTGTGCCTTTATCTATAGTATAGAGTGACGTTATAAGTGATATATTATATAAATGTCATTTCTTACATAATGAACCCAGATGGAATTATCTAAAAATCTCTGAAGATAATATGATGCATCTATATTGTTCATTAAATTAAGACACTTTGACCTATCGTTGGGATTTTGTATATGTTCAGTAACTCTATTTGAACTACTAACAACAGTCACTTGTTCAGGTAAGGATAGCCCACAGCCAAAGTGTCTTCCTCCATACATAATCTGCAGTGAGAGAAGCAAGTTTGCACATAAACACATCCCAATCATTCTTCCCAAATTGAAACTCTGAGTAATAATTTAATCATCATGACAGTTTTGATAATGATGGTAGTGATGATGATGATTTTAATGATATTAGGCTTTTATTGATCTTTTGCTATATTCAAAGTACTATATTATATATTCTACACAGTTTTGGGTTTCTCAGGTAGCTCAGTGGGTAAAGACTCCACCAGTAATGCAGGAGACAGATTGTGGGTTCAATCCCTGGGTCAGGAAGATCCTCTGGAAGAAGGCATAACAACCCACTCCAGTATTCTTGCTTGGAGGATCCTATGGACAGAGGAGCCTGGTGAGCTCCAGTCCATGGGGTCTCAAAACAGTTAGACACAACTGAGCATGCACAAGCCATAAAGACACTGTTTAAAGCTTGCAGTATTCACCATAAATCTGGCTATCTTTTTTTTTTTTTTTTTTGAGTGGTATTAAGGTAGGTAAGTATTTATTGCTATTCAGTCCTACCTAAGCACAGTTACTGAGGCTTTTTTTTCTGTACCATGACCATCTCTGAGAAACAGAGATGCCACATTCAGTTTCAGAAATGAGTGGGCTTATGAGTATTCTAAATCATCATCTGGATAGTAAACACACTAGTTAAAATGGAATTCAGCAAGTTTTCAGGTTTAAGCAGATCCCACTTGTGTAAAGTAATCTACACATATTTAGTGGAGAGATCAACCCAGTGACAATGGGTTCTATGGTGTGAAGACATGTCAAAATGCTTAATTGTTTATGGATCAGTGATCTGATGTGTTGTTTCAGCCTCAGGGAGTTTCTGTTGTGATACTGTGAGATGGTTTCTCAGTGCTTACCTTGCCCACTCTAGCTGGTTCTGTTAGGACCATTTTTTTTTTTTAACTCAGGTTTTCCCTTGTAAAGCATATTTTTTTCCTGGAATGTGAAGTCAAGTGGGCCTTAGAAAGCATCACTATGAACAAAGCTAGTGGAGGTGATGGAATTCCAGGTGAGCTATTTCAAATCCTGAAAGATGATGCTGTGAAAGTGCTGCATTCAATAAGCCAGCAAATTTGGAAAACTCAGCAGTGGCCACAGGACTGGAAAAGGTCAGTTTTCATTCCAATTACAAAGAAAGGCAATGCCAAAGAATGCTCAAACTACTGCACAATTGCACTTATCTCACATGCTAGTAAAGTAATGCTCAAAATTCTCCAAGCCAGGCTTCAGAAATACATGAACCATGACCTTCCAGATGTTCAAGCTGGTTTTAGAAAAGGCAGAGGAACCAGAGATCCAATTGCCAACATCCGCTGGATCATGGAAAAAGCAAGAGAGTTCCAGAACAACATCTATTTCTGCTTTATTGACTATGCCAAAGCCTTTGACTGTGTGGATCACAATAAACTGTGGAAAACTCTGAGAGAGATGGGAATACCAGACCACCTGACCTGCCTCTTGAGAAATCTGTATGCAGGTCAGGAAGCAACAGATAGAACTGGACATGGAACAACAGACTGGTTCCAGATAGGAAAAAGGGGTGCGTCAAGGCTGTATATTGTCACCCTGCTTATTTAACTTCTATGCAGAGTACATCATGAGAAATGCTGGACTGGAAGAAATACAAGCTGGAATCAAGATTACTGGGAGAAAGATCAATAACCTCAGATATGCAGATGACACCACCCTTATGGCAGAAAGTAAAGAGGAACTAAAAAGCCTCTTGATGAAAGTGAAAGAGGAGAGTGAAAAGGTTGATTTAAAGCTCAACATTCAGAAAATGAAGAACATGGCATCCAGTCCCATCACTTCATGGAAAATAGATGGGGAAACAGCGTCATACTTTATTTTTTGGGGCTCCAAAATCACTGCAGATGGTGTTTGCAGCCCTGAAATTAAAAGACGCTTACTGCTTGGAAGAAAAGTTATGCCCAACCTAGATAGCATATTCAAAAGCAGAGACATTACTTTGCCGACTAACGTCTGTCTAGTCAAGGCTATGGTTTTTCCAGTAGTCATGCATGGATTTGAGAGTTGGACTGTGAAGAAGGCTGAACGCTGAAGAATTGATGAATTTGAACTGTGGGGTTGGAGAAGACTCTTGAGAGTCCCTTGGACTGCAAGGAGATCCAACGAGTCCATTGTGAAGGAAATCATGCCTGGGATTTCTTTGTAAAGAATGATGCTAAAGCTGAAACTCCAGTACTTTGGCAACCTCATGCGAAGAGTTGACTTATTGGCAAAGCCTTTGATGCTGGGAGGGATTGGGGGCAGGAGAAGGAGGGGACGACAGAGTATGAGATGGCTGGATGGCATCACCGACTCGACGGACTTGAATCTGGGTGAACTCTGGGAGTTGGTGATGGACAGGGAGGCCTGGTGTGCTGCAATTCATGGGGCCGCAAAGAGTCGAACACGATTGAGCAACTGAATTGAACTGAACATATATATATATATATATATATATATATATATATATATATATATATGTGTGTGTGTTAAATGTTATATTTTTTCTCTTTTTTACTTTTTAAACGAATGTATAACAACACATTTATAAGAGACTTGGAAAATATCAAATAAATTTACATATAGTTCCACTAAATATTACAGATTTTTTTTTATTTTTATTTTACTTTACAATACTGTATTGGTTTTGTCATACATTGACACGAATCTGCCACAGGTGTACATGAGTTCCCAATCCTGAACCCCTCTCCCAACCTATCCCCATATCATCTCTCTGGGTCATCCCAGTGCACCAGCCCCAAGCATCCTGCATCCTGCATCGAACCTAGACTTGTGATTCATTTCTTACATGATAGTATACATGTTTCAATGCCATTCTCCCAAATCATCCCACCCTCTCCCTCTCCCACAGAGTCCAAAAGACTGTTCTATACATCTGTGTCTCTTTTACTGTCTCACATACAGGGTTATCACTACCATCTTTCTGAATTCCATATATGTGTGTTAGTATCCTGTATTGGTGTTTTACTTTCTGGCTTACTTCACTCTGTATAATTGGCTCCAGTTTCATCCACCTTGTTAGAATAGATTCAAATGTATCCTTTTTAATGGCTGAGTAATACTCCATTGTGTATATGTACTACAGCTTTCTTATCCATTCATCTGCTGATGGACATCTAGGTTGTTTCCATGTCCTGGCTATTATAAACAGTGCTGCAATGAACATTGGTGTACACGAAATACAAAAAACCTTGAATAGCCAAGGCAATGTTGAGAAAAAAGAATGGAACTGGAGGAATCAACCTGCCTGACTTCAGACACTACTACAAAGCCACAGTCATCAAAACAGTATGCTACTGGCACAAAGATAGAAATATAGATCAATTGAACAAACTAGAAAGCCCAGAGATAAATCCACACACCTATGGATACTTTATCTTCGACAAAGGAGGCAAGAATATACAATGGAGAAAAGACAATCTCTTTAACAAGTGGCACTGGGAAAACTGGTCAACCACTTGTAAAAGAATGAAACTAGAACACTTTCTAACACCATACACAAAAATAAACTCAAAATGGATTAAAGATCTAAACCTAAGACCAGAAACTATAAAACTCCTAGAGGAGAACATAGGCAAAACACTCTCCGACATAAATCACAGCAGGATCCTCTATGATCCACCTCCCAGAATTCTGGAAATAAAAGCAAAAATAAACAAATGGGACCTAGTTAAAATTAAAAGCTTCTGCACAGCAAAGGAAACTATAAGCAAGGTGAAAGACAGCCTTCAGAATGGGAGAAAATAATAGCAAATGAAGAAACTGACAAACAACTAATCTGAAAAATATAGAAGCAGCTCTTGCAGCTCAATTCCAGAAAAATAAACGACCCAATCCAAAAATGGGCCAAGGAACTAAATAGACATTTCTCCAGAGAAGACACACAGATGGCTAACAAACACATGAAAAGATGCTCAACATCACTCATTATCAGAGAAATGCCAATCAAGACCACAATGAGATACCATTTCACACCAGTCAGAATGGCTGCGATCCAAAAGTCTACAAGCAATAAATGCTGGAGAAGGTGTGGAGAAAAGGGAACCCTCTTACACTGTTGGTGGGAATGCAAACGAGTACAGCCACTATGGAGAACAGTGTGGTGATTCCTTAAAAAACTGGAAATTAAATTACAGTTATTTTTAAGCAGATAAATTAAGATTTTTGGTTGGAGTTTCAATATCAAACTTTCAAAAATTAATAAAATAAATAGAAGAAAAGTAGGATATGGTAGACCTGAATGAACCAATTCAACATAAGATTTATACAATATTCACACAACAGTAGTATATAAATTCTATTCAAGTTCCCATAGAATATAAGCTAGGAGACACTGGAACATATCCAGGGATATAAAATAAGGTGTGAAAATTTCAGAGTCTAAAGTTAATGAAATCATAGGGTACGTTCTTATCACTGTGGAATTATGTTAGCCATCTATATCAAAAGATATTTGAAAATAACTCACATATTTTTCAACTGCAGTGTGATATTTACCAAAAGAGATCTTTAACTTAGCCTTTGAAAACCTTAATAAAATTAGAAGACTGAAAAAACTCAGAGGGTAACTGCAGAGAAGAAAGTATTTACATGAGAAATTAATATCAAAATAAGAAATTAGTATCAAAGATAATTTAAACACCTAATGTATTTGGAAATTAAGTGTCACTTTTAAATAATTAGTGTATCTAAGAAGCCATAACAAGGAAAAATAGAAAATATTTAACAGCATAAAAATGAAAAGAGAATTTACCAGAATTTGCTGCCTGCACCTGAAGCTGTTCAATATAATTAAATATAGTGGAGTCTTGAATAGAGTATGAGAACAAATAATGGACACTAGCATAAAATTCTGTGAAATGTGAACAAAATCAATACTTTAACACAATGAACAGTACTATCAAGGTATCAATGTATACATTCTACAACTTTCTTGCTTTAGTCATTCTCATTTTTATTAGTAAGAGTCTTTTTTGTTTTGTTTTGTTTTTGTTCAATAACTTTGTTGAGGCATACTTTGCATAAAACATATCCCTTTTAAATGTACAATTTGAGAGTTTTTATTAAACTTTTTATATTATATAGATGTCGCCATGATACATGTGTAAAACATTCCCATTACCCCCCAAAAAAGACTCCTTGTACCTCTTTGCAGTCCTTTTCTTATTTCCATGACCACTCCTCAGCCCTAGACACCTACTATCTGTCATAGATTTGCTTTTTTGTTAATTTACTATAAAAGAAATCATACAATTCACAGTATTTCATGCCTGAGCTCTTTCATTTAGTATAACATTGAGGTTCAACTGTTTTATAATTTGAATCAGAATCAGTGAAAATGCTGATTGAACAGGTGCCTCCCCAACTGGTATGAGTGATACCAAGCTACTTCTGATACAGGCTGTTGTGTTTATACCTCCCATGGCCAGGAGAGAAGATCATAGGGCTCCCAGTCAGAAGTAATTATATTTGAATTTTAACTGCTGGGGAATGCACTACCTACCCTAGAAAAGCCAGTTTCTTTTTTTTTTTTTCAGTTTTTTTTTTTTTTTAGTTTTTTATTTTTTTAATTTTAAAATCTTTAATTCTTACATGCGTCCCCAAACATGAACCCCCCTCCCACCTCCCTCCCCACAACATCTCTCTGGGTCATCCCCATGCACCAGCCCCAAGCATGCTGCACCCTGCATCAGACATAGACTGGCGATTCAATTCTTACATGATAGTATACATGTTAGAATGCCATTCTCCCAAATCATCCCACCCTCTCCCTCTCCCTCTGAGTCCAAAAGTCCGGTATACACATCTGTGTCTTTTTTCCTGTCTTGCATACAGGGTCGTCATTGCCATCTTCCTAAATTCCATATATATGTGTTAGTATACTGTATTGGTGTTTTTCTTTCTGGCTTACTTCACTCTGTATAATTGGCTCCAGTTTCATCCATCTCATCAGAACTGATTCAAATGAATTCTTTTTAATGGCTGAGTAATACTCCATTGTGTATATGTACCACAGCTTTCTTATCCATTCATCTGCTGATGGACATCTAGGTTGTTTCCATGTCCTGGCTATTATAAACAGTGCTGTGATGAACATTGGGGTACATGTGTCTCTTTCAATTCTGGTTTCTTTATTAACAAAATGGAGAAAATTATATATGACTTTCAGGGGTTTTGTGATAATTAAACAAAATTAAACCATGGGTCTTCTAATCCTGAGAGAGATGCAGAGAGACAGAAAAATATTTTAGTGTTTTCTTTTTTTTTTTTCCTCTTGAGACTCAGGAATTTTTTTAAAAAGACACAAAAATGGCCTTCCCAAAAGGTATGTTTTAGGCCTGTGGACATGAATACGTTAGCAACATTTATCTTGAAGGAGAAATTATGCATAGGGAATACACAACTGATTCTAGGTATATATGAAGAGCTTCCCAAGAAAGGGGAAATGTACTTATTTAACTCCAATATCAATGAGAAGAGAATACTAGACAGTAGTCTTTTTATCTCAAGGCTATGGAAAATGCTTTTTAGAAAAGTGTATGCCTCTTATAATATATAATTCTATTTCTCTTTTCATGATATATTCAGATCGCTCTCCAGTAATCAGAGATGCTCAACACAGCCTTCAGTGCAGTTCAGTTCAGTCGCTCAGTCATGTCTGACTCTTTACGACCCTACGAATCGCAGCACGCCAGGCCTCCCTGTCCATCACCAACTTCCGGAGTTCACTCAGACTCACCTCCATCGAGTCAGTGATGCCATCCAGCCATCTCATCCTCGGTCGTCCCCTTCTCCTCCTGCCCCCAATCCCTCCCAGCATCAGAGTCTTTTCCAATGAGTCAACTCTTCGCATGAGGTGGCCAAAGTACTGGAGTTTCAGCTTTAGCATCATTCCTTCCAAAGAAATCCCAGGGCTGATCTCCTTCAGAATGGACTGGTTGGATCTCCTTGTAGTCCAAGGGACTCTCAAGAGTCTTCAACACCACAGTTCAAAAGCATCAATTCTTTGGTGCTCAGCCTTCTTCTCAGTCCAACTCTCACATCCATACATGAGCACAGGAAAAACCATAGCCTTGACTAGACGGACCTTAGTTGGCAAAGTAATGTCTCTGCTTTTGAATATGCTATCTAGGCTGGTCATAACTTTTCTTCCAAGGAGTAAGCGTCTTTTAATTTCATGGCTGCAATAATCATCTGCAGTGATTTTGGAGCTCAAAAAAATAAAGTCTGACACTGTTTCCACTGTTTCCCCATCTATTTCCCATGAAGTGATGGGACCGGATGCCATGATCTCCCTTTTCTGAATGTTGAGTTTTGAACCAACATTCTCACTCTCCACTTTCACTTTCATCAAGAGGCTTTTGGACACAGTAAAATTGCCATCTCTGGAGGTCAGGTGTAAAGAGTGCATGATCCTTAAAAAGACAGTATTTCTTGAATGTCTTAGGAGGTAGACTTAATGGTCTTAAAGACCTGTTCTAGTCATAACATCCTGATTCTATGGGTTCTTTTTTTTTTGTAAGAACTTTTAATGGCTTATACAAATAGAGTTACAGATGGTGGAATGTCAGGATGGCAGGGAATATATCTTAGAGCATGAATGGCTCCAACTAACTGCATCTTTTTAAATTTTGCTTGGAAAAACTATCAAAATATGACACCTGCACCCCCAGAGATATGTTTATTTTGCAGTTAACAAAAGAGAAGGCAACTGTTTCTGAAAGTGACTGTTTTGCTTCAAGAATCTCAATCTAAATGTATTTGTCTCATGGGAAATGGAGAAAGAATATATGCTATGGACATTTGTTTTATTTTTATTGCTTTTCTGCCTTTTTGCAAAATAAAACACATCATTTGGAAGAATTTACCATTCCCATTTCCATGTAGCTTCTGATAGGCTGTTTTTAAGTATTTTGACTACAGAAGGATGCATGTGACACATTAATGCCTAATCATTGTACCCCATCCCCTTGCTCCTTCTTTCATCATGATTAGTTAAATGATGGGTCCATTATCCATTGATTCCCATGAGAATCCTTTCCTCTTAGTTTATAAAACTCAGATAACTTAAACCTTTATTTCTCTGTAGCCAAGTTTCCCTATCTAGATATATAAGGAATACTGGCAAAACTCTTAGAGGATCTTGGAGAGAGAAGGAAGAATAGAAAAGGAAAACAAAAGTATATGTATTGTATTTCTTAAGCTTGTTAAGAAAAAGTAATAAGTAACAATGGATCTCTGCTTTTTGTACCTTGAACCCTAAGTAATGTTGTTAATATTACTAGTGGTAAATGTCTCAAGTGATAAATTCTAATATATGATATTCACTGATTTGATGTAGGATGGTAAGTAATGAAAACTCCTTTATCTCTGATCAGGAAATAATGATGATAATAATGATCCTTGTTACTGACTCCTGAATGAACTGTCAGTCATTCAAAGTCATTCTTACACATGCTTGAGTTTTGGAAGTTGGATAGGAAAAAAAGTCAGAAACTTACATTGTATGTAGTCTGCTTCTAACATCATTTTTAAAGATCCTGCCTAAAAAAGAAAGATGCTTTTAAGCTAACACCTGTGGTAGCAAAAACAATCAACATAGAATTTGAAGGCAAGATGAAGACTTGAAGAGCCACAGGAAATGAGAAGGGTTGTTCACCATGATCCTCCCAAATATCTCCTGCTGAGCACTGAGTGATCTGAAAATATAGTGATTCCATCTTAAGGAGAATGTCAGGATAGTCAGGAGGCAGAGAGGCAATTTGACAGAGCTTTAGTGTTTCAGCCAAATATTTCACTTTGATAAGACACAAAGTAAATCAGAGAGACATTTAGCTGAGGTTTAATCCATCTGACATTGACAAGACACCAAAACTGCAACAGTAATGTTGATGTTGAAATACCATTACTCAGTGAAATTTCTGGTTTTTAAATACTAGGGGAGCTTCCCTGGTAGCTCAGCTGGTAAAGAATCTGCCTGTAATGCAGGAGACTCTGGTTCAATTCCTGAATTGGGAAGATCCCCTGAAGATGGGCCAGACTTCCCACTCCAGTATTCTTGGGTTTCCCTGATGGCTCAGACAATATAGGATCCGCTTGCAATACAGGAGACCTGGATTTGACCCTTGAGTTGGGAAGATCCCCTGGAGGAAGGCATGAAAACCCACTCAAGGATTCTTGCCTAGAGAATCACCATGGACAGAGGAGCCTGGCAGGCTACAGTCCATGGGGTCATAAAGAGTTGGACATGACTCAGTGACTAACACTTGAATTTCACTTCAATCCCAGAATTGTTGCATGATGCGCCTGACCAGGTTTTCAAGGTTATATTGACAGATAAAACCCAAGCTTGTCAGTGGTAACAACACTTCAAATCAGAGAGAGGAGAGCTATCTGTAGATGCCATGACAATAGCTATAAAGAAGATTTATTTAGACTATCTTCATTTCCTTCCATTATTACCTATTGAGATTCTGTAGTGATTGACAGTGATCACTGATCCAACATTATCAAGGCCACAAAGAGCATGTCTAGACTCAGACCTTAGTGTTAGCTACAGTACCTGGACAATACTCTGTTCGTCTCACTCTTGGTTTTGATTCTGGATGGTTAAAATAAAGTCCAGATTCTAGTTCTACTTGTCAGAAAAGAATTTTGAACAGGGAACCCAAAAGAGTGACAGGGACTGAATCCTAGAGAGAAACAAAGAAGCAATTTATTAAAAAGGCTGAAGGGAGAGTAGGCACTTGGAGAAGAGTGTGGGCATTCAACCGTTGAATTTTCTGATTTTCCTTTTTCTTAATTTCCATTTTTACAACGTTTTGTTGATTTCTGCCGAACATCAACATGAATCAACCATAGATATACACTCTTTTTATTTCATCTTGATCTTTGAATAAATCGGAGCTGCTTCTATTAACAGCAGGAGATTCTTTGACAAAATAGCCTAGGGGGACAATGATTTCATCTTTTCTAAATGCTAGGTACCTGAAGCCACTGCACATATTCTCCAAGAGCCATTTTCCCTTAAATTTTCGCTTACCTATTGAGAGCCACACATAGAAGATGGTATAGTGGTCATTTGCATTTTTATTGCATGTGCTCAGCTGTGTTCTGTGGATTTTATGATCAAGGTTCCCTACTTAGCTGTCAAAAAGCCTAATCAAAGCCTTGTGTTCTTGCTGCTGACACTGTTCCTCCATGCTTCATGATCTCATTAACTGCTAAACAAGGAGATGACCGTGCCTTTTTGCCTAATGCCTCTTCATGAGGAGGCTTTCCTTGGGCCCAGGCCCATCTTTCCTGGGTCTAGTCCTTTCTTTCCTAACTCAATTTTCATGCCTAGTTTGCAGAAGTCAGAAAAGCTGCATTAAAGTAGGAGGAAAAATTCTTAAAGACGTATTTTATGAAAGCTGACAAAGGTTCTCTCCTTGAACAAATTCTATTCAGACTCTGAGTTCTTTCAAGTAAGCCTTGGTTTTTAGACTTCTGTTGTTTGTCTCTGCATTGTCCAATTTAGCAAGACTCCTGCAAAGTCAGTTTAGTCATCCTTGAAATCTCATGTTCTTTGGTCCCCTAGGTGTTTTCTGATCACCCTGGCCTGCCTTCATCAATAATTCAGACAGGTTGGTTTAGCCAGAATCACCCCTAATCCCTGGTGTTTTCTTTTAGCAATTTTCCATCCTTTGATCCCCACTTTGCTCCTTCGTATTGACTCCCACTTGAGGGGGGGTTATATTCAGAGTTGAGCCCCATCTCTCTCCCTACTAAATACCTATTTGTAGTAGCCTCTTTCACACCCATTGCCATCTTCCTCTTTGAATAAACTGTCTTTATATTCTTTAACAAGTGTCTCGAATAATTTTCTCTTTAATGGAGCACGTGGAAAATCCATTCAGATTTTATTTAATATTCACAAAGAGACATTTGCATTGTTGGAGAGTTTTTACTAACTGCCAGAATATTAATCTTTATTTAGAGCATTTCAGGCATCAGTTGGAAAGATATTTTGGTGCAGAACAAATTTTTTCATCACTCTTAAAATTACACAATTTTGGCAACTATTATCCCATCAACAAGTAAAAGTCAAGTTATATGTCCTTGCAAAAATGGCAAAAAGAGGCTGTGGGTTTTTAAACACACATAGACTCTGTGATTCGCAACACTGTTATGGAAAATGCACAGACTTTCTAAGGGACATATGCTTAAAAGGAAAATAAATAAGACCTGTAAGAAATGACCAACAGAGGCTAGAAAGCTGTCAAGAATTTTTGTGTCTGGGGAAAAATCCTTCTGAAAACTAAGTTGGGACAATTGAATGCTAATTGCCTACCAATTAGAAACAGTAAAATGATGTCAATGAGCTCTCCAAATTGCTGTTATTTTTTTTTGTTTTCATTAGGTTTTAAAATTATCCTTTTATTTCACTCACTGTCCCTTTCTGGCTACAGAATTTCATTACTTTTTTTTTTTTCTTTTTGTCTGAAATTATAGCTCAAATTCAAAGGCTTAATTAAGATAGAGGAATTTGAGCAACTTTGACAACTTCTTTTCAATAGACTCTCTCACTGAGCAATTCAGTCCATTCAAGAGCAACTACAGCAAAGCTTTTCCTTAATGATCAATATTGTTCTCCACTAAGGCTCTGACCTCATCAGAGTAGTTAGTCCTGTTGGTTTGATAACTCTCTCCCAAACTCTTCAAATTTAAAATTATTTGATGCCTGAAGGCATAACATCTCTGCCAGTAAACAGAATTATCTATAAAGTAAATGTGAACCAATGGGTGAGATTCAAGCTTAACATAGAATTTTATTTTTTTTTAAAGAATGGAAGAAAAGAAACAGAAAAGCAGAAATAAATCAGTGGTGGGAATTATATATATATATGAAGAATTTTAGAGTATCATCCTACTTGGCATTTGTTCCTGTCACTGCTGCCATCTCTCAGGACTTTGTACATTCTTACTGACAAAGACACTTACCTTGACCAAACTTTAGTCAGGCTCCTCTGAACCCCCTTCTTAATTAAGCCAAGGTGTCTTTGCATTACTCACTTTTAGCAAGAATCCTGTGTAAAATAAAAATATATCCTGCCATATTAATAAACATGAAATGTCACAGCCATCAGCGACTTCTAGACTCCAAATGTGACTGAAGGCCCCCAAACCTCAATCCAGCGGATGTTGCTACCCTCTATAGTGACTGCTGAGGAGCTGGGAGAATGCAAGAAGCAAGGTGAACAAGGGAAGAAGCAAGGGAAAAGGATTAGCCCCAGATAGCTGAAGTGTGTAATTTAGAGATCCAAGAGGCTTGCATACACCGAATTATAAATCCCTTAACTTGATACTGTTGCAGGGAGAAAGCACTGAAGAACTGAAGCTTTTGAACTGTGGTGTTGGAGAAGACTCTTGAGAGTCCCTTGGACTGCAAAGAGATACAACCAGTCAATCCTAAAGGAAATCATTCCTGAATATCCATTGGAGGGAATGATGATGAAGCTGAAGCGTCAATAGTTTGTGGTGTTGGAGAAAACTCTTGAGAGTCCCTTGGACTGCTAGCAGATCCAACCAGTCAATCCTAAAAGAAATCAGTCCTGAATATTCATGGGAAGGACTGATGCTGAAGTTGAAAAGTCCAATACTTTGGTCACTTGATGCGAAGAACTGACTCACTGGAAAAGACCCTGATGCTGGGAAAGACTGAAGGCAGGAGGAGAAGGGGATGACAAAGGATGAGATGGTTGGATGGCATCATTGACGTGATGGACATGAGTTTGAGTAGGCTCAAGAAGTTGATGATGGACAAGGAAGCCGGGCGTGCTGCAGTCCATGGGGTCTGAAAGAGTCAAGACAAAGTGACTGAACTAAACTAACTAAGCTCATTACTTCTTTCTCTCTAATCTATGAAAGAACCTGGCATCCAGACCCCAATAAGATGGTTATTTAGAGGTGCTAGCCTGCCATTTTCTTGGTCTGCTGGTTCCCTCATTAAAGTCTCTTCCTTGCCTCAACACCTTGTCTCTTGGATTTGTTACAGGAAGGGGGAAATATTCCAGGCCTTGAAACTGGGCTCTTGTCTAACACTCAGAAATGAATTGTCTGAGGAGACACATGTGCTGACAAAGCAAGAGATTCTATTGGGAAAGGGCACCTGGGTGGAGAGCAGCAGGGTAAGGGAACCCAGGAGAACTGCTCAGCCACGTGGCTTGAAGTCTCAGGTTTTATGGTGATGGGATTAGTTTTCAGAGCCTTTCCTGGTGGCACACTCATCGCTCAGCCAAGATGGATGCTAGCGAGGGATTCTGGGAAGTGGACGGACATGTGGTGTCTCCTTTTGACCTTTCCTGAACTCTTCCAGTTGGTGGTGGCTTATTAGTTCCATATTCCTTACCAGGATCTCCTATTATAAAACAGCTCATGCGAATGGTTACTAAAGGGCCTGGCCAGGGTGGGCAGTTTCAGTCAGTGTGCTTCCCCTAACAGATACATTGACCTATTGTGTGGTGAGCAGAGTGAGCTTGGACTTGATAACAGTACCTGTTATTTGGTATTCAGACTGCCTGCTCCCTTTGTTGCAAACTTGATCTTTGCCTTCCCCTCCTGTCTCCTTAGAGCAGTTTTCTCAGAGCTACTGAGATGCTCTCTCCAAGGCTCAGAGTCCTAAACATTCCCACCAAATAAAGTAACACTCTACTTTCATGTTGTGAAACATGATTTTGCTGGTGGCTCAGATGGTAAAGCATCTGCCTACAATGTGGGAGACCCGCGTTCAGTCCCTGGGTCAGGAAGATCTCCTGGAGAAGGAAATGGCAACCCACTCCAGTATTCTTGCCTGGAGAATCCCATGGACAGAGGAGCCTGATAAGCTACAGTCCTTGGAGTCGCAAAGAGTCGGACACCACTGAGCGACTTTACTTTCATGTTGTGACTAAACCTGCTAAGTCAGTATAACAAGAATCTCACATCCTTGGTTTCTAATCCTCCTTGATATCTAATAGAAGTCCTTACTCCCTACCCTTTGCTTGCTCTTAGAAAGAAACTTGTCAAATCACTTTAACCAGAACTGGCAGCAAGTTAGTTTAATATGAATTCTCAACCTCCCATATTTTCATTCAGAAATTTTCCATCTACTGATTACACTCTGTCCCTTAGATAAACTCCCATTTTTTCCTTGTTGTGTTTGAAAATGAGCCCAGTTCTATGTTGAGGAGCCTTTCTCCATGTTACAGCAGTTCTTGAATAAAATATGTCTTTACCACTTTAACTATGGTTTTCTTCAACAGTACATGTAACCCTAATCCTTTCTTTTCCTCTTGGTCAGTAAAGCTAAACTGACTAATCTTCTCCTTCACTTTTGAATTCAACTTGCAAATCTCTATTCTTAAAAATAGGGAAGGGGTCAAGAATAAAATAAATGAATGCATTTGTTATCCCACAGAGGACTATCAGCACAATCAGAACACTGACCTGGCAACCTTCTAAGTTTTCTGATTTTATCTATGAGACTCAATAGCTGCATCATCAATAAAACATGATGTCTGAAACTCACACATACACAAAAACATCATCACCCTCTTGTAGATTAAAGACACATATGAACTGGGTCATTTCATTATTATCTGGAAAATGGGGCTAAGACAATGATTATATAGCTAATGATTCAACAAATTTATTAATAACAGAATTGTCTCTTTGACCATTTGCTTTGAAACACTGACCAAATGTTTCAAATCATGTTTTCTTCCTTACATCTAGGATAAACCATTTATTTATCTGTTATTTATTTTTGTCTACTCATGTTTTCTACCTGACCCATTCTGTACAGAATGTAAGATTCATGAAAGCAGTGAGAGATGTATTTTATTTATTATTATCATCTAATAATGCATAGAGCACAGTGTAGCTATTAATGCAACACACTCACAAACACACAGCTTTAAAAAAGCAGTGATTGAATAAGCATCATTATTATTATCAATTAGAAGTTAATTTACTCCTCTCAACCCTATTATTCTCCATTATTTCTCCTGCATGTTTTTACAAGCTTACCAAGTTCCTGGTCTGCTACCTGTAACTTGAAGAATTCTTATGCCACATAATATTTTTTCCCAAGAGACCAAATGTGATAGTTCTAATATATGTTAAGAAAATGGTAATAGTAACAGTAGTGTCTGACTTATTTGTGACCCCATGGATTGCAGCCTGGATTTCTCCTCTGTCCATGGAATTTTCCAGGCAAGAATATTGGAATGGGTTTCCATTTTCACTCCAGGGACATTCCCCGCCCAGAGATCAAGCCTGTATCTCCTGTGTCTTCTGCATTGGCAGGCAAATTCTTTATCACTGAGCCACCTTGGAAGCCCATTAGGAAAATAACAAACATTTATTTAGCAGCTATTATTTTGTCAGACTTATTGCCTGAAGTTTATTTAATTTCGCAGGAGGGCTATGAGGCAAGGATTCCTAATTCCATAGGTAGAAATGGAAGACCATATAGTATAAGTAACTTGCTTAAGATTATGCATCCAATGAGTCAATAGGTTAAACAGTGAAGGGTTTCAAGTTTTAAGTTTCATTTTTTTAAAGCAGTTTAACTAGAGTTTCTTTCCTGTAGGTCATTCATTTTGATTCTGTATTAACAATTGGAAAATAAAAAGATTTCCTTCATATCTAGGGAAGAGAGAGTTGAGAAAAAACTTCTAGGTTGCAGCTTTAAACTCAAATGATTTTACCAGCTGTATTTCCCACTAGGAGTCCAATTCAGCAAAATAAGGAAGTCTAGTTTCAAGATAAGCGCATCAGTGTGTGATTCAACTTGAAAAATCATTTCAGGGACATAACTAACTATTTTACATGAGTATATCTTCTAAAGGAAGTATCATCAGGCCCACTGCAGCCTAAGCAGTTTTATCCTCTTGAGGAAATATAAATCATTGATGAAGGAAACAGAACAAACAAGACTCCAATGAATTCAGTAGCTATTTGGGAGCTGTCCTAGTTTGTTACCTTTACTAAAGTACAACAAAAGGACAGAGTAAGGAATTAAAGCGAAAGCAAGCAAAACTGTTGCATAGTAAGGAATTATATAATACCAGACAGGTTAGAAACAACTCTGAAATATAAGGTGTTCTGGAATGTTCTACACTGTGAGAGAGGGATATATCACCAGAGGGAGGGGATTACAGGTCCAGAAACACATCATGCCACCTAATAGAATGTTAGGTCTGTCATGAGGGACTGTCAGTTAACATACTGGAAATCTTCAGTTGGGAAAAAAGATATAACTGAAGCAAGAATTTTTTAAGGCTTTATAATATTTCCAAGTTTTGTGCTTAAGTCCTGTGTTTTAGATGTCCATTTTAAGGACTTTCATATTTTTTCCTAAATATTAAAGTAATATTAAATGGTAAATTAAACTAGCAAAAATGCTGCTAGTTAAGTGTTTTTTTTCTTCTATTCATTATTTGTACTCAAAAATCTCTACCTACATGTCTGTTTAATTGAAATCATATTGTTTATCAGTTTTATTATGCAATGTTTTATCTTTAAACTACCATTTTCATTCCCTCAAGCTATTAATAAATCTCTCTATATAAGTGCTAGTTTTAAAATGGATTATTTCAATGTAGATTTTTTTTTTTAATTTAAAATGTATGCCTTTCTTACTGGGTATTTCAGATTTTCTTCCTGTGACAAATATACCTTTGTAAAAATTTGCATGGATATCAATAATTTTTTATCTAGCTAAATTTTCAAAATTACTAAATTGAAAAGATGTATCTTTAAAGATAGTACACATATTGTCTATAGTGTTACTGTACAGGGATCACCCATTATGCTTCAGTGGTTGGACTGAGCTTAAGGAAAAAGTTGGTCCCTAGGTTAAGTAGTTTCTCCCCTGTTGGCAGAGACTCCAAAACAGCAGAAACTCCGTAAAAGCAGGATGATAGAGGAGGGTGGACTCTGCACAGATATGGGATAAAAGACCACATATTCCTCATTCTTGAAATCAAGGATATGTCCTTGACTACACATGCACAGAAAGGCTACTTGGAGATCAAAAAAGGAGGAAGCATCACCTCATAGCAACTGATGTCAACTACCAATACCAACTACCAATAGGCCACTTCACTAGAATTCATCTTGGCTAAGAGATGCATGTATAGATAAGGAGGATCCTGTGATAAACCAAACATGGACTCAGAAACAGGAAAAGTAAGATGATTAGACAAAGGAAACCTGGGATCAGGCTCTCTTCAGCTTGACTCATACAAGGTATATTACTGCTTTGTATTCATTTGATAAGGTCTATGGCTCAACTCCCTGGTGGCTCAGATGGTAAAGCATCTGTCTACGATGCGGGAGACTTGGGTTCAATCCCTGGGTCGGGAAGATCCGCTGGAGAAGGAAAGGGCAATCCACTCCAGTACTATTGCCTGGAAAATCCCATGGACAGAGGAGCTTGGTAGGCTACAGCCCATGTGGTTGCAGAGTCGGACACGACTGAATGACTTCACTTTACTCACTTTACTTTATGGCTTTCCCACAGTCATGCACGGATATGAGAGTTGGACCACAAAGATGACTGAGCAGCAAAGAACTGATATTTTCAAACTATGGTGTTGGAGAAGACTTTTGAGAGTCCCTTGGACTTCAAGGAGATCAAACCAGTCAATCCTGAATGAAATCAACCCTAAATATTCATTGGAAGCTTTGATGCTAAAGCTGACGCTTCAATACTTTGGCCACCTGATGTGAAGAGCTGACTCACTGGAAAAGACTCTGATTCTTGCAAAGACTGAAGGCAGGAGAATGAGATGGTTGGATGGCATCATTGACTCAATGGACATAGATTTGAACAAACTACAGGAGAAGTGAAGGACAGGGGAGCCTCGTGTGCTGCAGTCCATGGGGTGGAAAAGGGTTGGACACTACTGATTGACTGAACAACAACAAGACAACATTAATAATAAACAGTAAGACAGGACTAATAATTCCTGCTTTCCTGTTCTACTACTACAACCCCTGGGTCATGTGTTTCTGGTACTAGCTCATGGTATGTGGCTAGCCTATGGATGGTACTGTTCCTAGGATGCTGAGAGAGGAACTGTCACCTACAAAAGACTTTGGGATGACTGGAAACAGGGACAGTTGTGCAAATTTCTCTTCAGTACTTGAGATCCACAGTTACAAGTGTGTCTGTCAAACTAATGGTAACATTGTTGGAAAACTTTTATATGATTTCTATGTCAAGCCAAGACTCTAAACAGGTATAATTTAGCAAGTGATGGCCTCTGAAGCACTAGTCTTCCTATCAGAGGATTCTGGCTGATAGGTTAAACAGTGAAGGGTTTTTGCACACACTGTGCTACTCTCTTTATTCTGCTTAGATGGACCATCACAAGAGTCTGCGACTACCAAGAGTTTGCTTTGTTTTTATTTCCTTGTTTTCACTCCCCTGTCATGCCTCTGGCCCACCCCCCTGACCCCCAACCCCCCACACATACATACTCAAAAGAATTTAGATACTTTGGGATTTGTAAGAAGAGGGTAAAAATGAACACTGGGTAGATAATCCATATAATCTATTTAGCAAAACACTTGGAATACAGTCAATAAATATGTGCTACTTTTGTTAAATATTATGTCTCAAAGCAAGATATATAGATATGCATTTTATAGAAAACAGAAAATTAAAATTTATACTTCTTGATTTATCCTGAGTGCTCTGTTTGTGAAGGCCTCTTAATCACTTGTCCCAGACTCTTACCTGCATAACACATTCAGATGTGAGAATTACATCTCAACTCCAGGTCCATAACTGCCTGTTGTCTCTGTCTTCCACTGAAGCATTTTCACCCTGAACTATAATGATAAGAATATTTAGTGGGAAGAGATCATTTTTTCTGATAGAGTTCAACCTGAATTTCTCTCAAGGAATTGCAGTAGGTATAAACCCTCCCAGACTCCTCTGGACACAGAAGTTGATGGCTAGAATTTCCCATTAGAGGGCAGAGTGTGCATTAAAGGATTAACACATGTAATTCTGAGAGTCACCCTCTGATAAACAGGTTCCCTTGAGAACAGAGAATCTCTTTTCTTTTTAAAGTTTGCAACACTCAGTACAGCACCTCCCATAAACAATAGGTTGAATAAATGTACACTGAATTCCCATTAAAACAATTAGCTATTTATGAAAAAAATCTATATTTCTTTGTTTTTGAGATAATGTTTATATGTGTGTTCTTGCTCTATATTAAGATTTCAGTCTTAGTTTAGCCACTTTCCAACTCTGGATTTTTCCATTTTGCTATTGCTGTCAAAGAACAAATCTTTAGTTTATTACATATTTTTCATGAAAGATTATTTGTATTTTAGCTTTTATTGGCAGTATAATTTAAGAGCCAGATTTGGCTGTTTACAATGGTCTTGTTTAAAACCATGGGGAGATAATCTGAATCATAGACAAAGTGAGTGAAAATATATTGAAAGGAAATAAGCCTAGATATTCCAAGATTAGCAGCCAGTGAATGAAAACAGTGTGTCATAATTTTATTAAAATATAGTCTAAAATTACTTTTTCATACTGATGCCCAACCACCTCCTCAGTGAAGAATATATTCTCATTGAAGGACATCCAGTAGGAAGTACCTTTCATCCAGGTATCTGTCCATTGCATCTCCATTATCATAAACATTATAAAGTAGTCAGTGACTCAAACATTCCTAGAATTTATGCACTTCTGGTTTTTCTTGCAAAGGCAGTGGCTTTATCTGCCTTAGCCTTGACAAACTCGACTACATAAGAGAGTGTAAAGAACATTAGATGCTCTGTTCCAATCTTCACCTGAAACCTTAAAAGCATTTTCATAGTAATATAAATCACAAGAAATATAAGAAAAGATCATAATTATAGTATTGCTTTGCAATTATCTTTTATTAAAATTATTATTGCTAGTATTATTTTTTTTTATGTTGTTAGATCTCCTATGTAGTAGTCAGAGATATAATTATTTGGACCTCATCTCAGATGAACTGTAATGGATAAGGTGAAAACAATCTAGAAAGCACCTTGGATCCCTTTTCCCTTCTTCCCACATTCAGTCCATTCTATAAGCTAAGTAGAAATCAAATCTCATCTAGACTATCACAAAACTAATTTATCTCAGTTTCTTGTTTTTGCTAAACATGCTTCACATTGGGGAATTTTTGCCCTAGTTGTTTCCTAGAGTCAGAGCTCTTTGAATGGAAAAACTGCGAATTATGAGGACCTCATGGCCTTCACATTTCAAAACTGCCATTTAAGAGAGAAAGTTTTCCTTATTGACTAAACTATAAGGAAATATCCCATTCAAGTCATGTCATTTAATTTTCTGATTTTATTACAGGAAAAGATAGCATCAAAAGTATTACTTTCAATTATTTGAGAGCTGAAAAATAGAGTCAGTGAAAAATATGCAAATATAGTATAGAATTTTTATTTCATAAAACTCATGCAGTCCTTTTAATGAACCTCTGACCATTCCCTGCTGAACAGCATTCTAAGTTTGACTGGTCAATTAATATCTTCTTCAGGCTAAACTGCTTTCTCAATACATTCAATATTTTGTCTAACTCTATCAGACTTTAGGAAAATAGTTTTGGTACATTTAGCTTGTTTAGTAAGCAGTCATTCCTTGTTCTACTCTCAAAATGGAATCTAAATGTGAAAGGGTGTTTATTCAGTAACTGGGATATTAGAGGCAAGTCTTGTTTTCTGGAGTGGAATAGCTGATGACATTTGGTCCCAGATTCACACAGAAATATGACTGATCTTTCTGGATATTTTTTATGAGGGTTGGAAACACCACTGGAATCCATGGAACTCCCATTGTGGTCTTAAATACTTCTATACATGGTGGCATCTCTGCCCTGTTGTCAGGAGCATGGAGACTGTGTTTTTTGTTACAACTCTTGCAGGTTCTGACCAGGTATACCTGATTTCAGTGCATCTGTGTTCATGGGAACTAGGTGCACTAGCTTCACTAGCTTATATTACTCTATCTGAGTTATTGCATCTGCCCATCTCTCCTAGGCTGTGGTGGTTATCGAATACAACCTACCCATGTTTCGCCTTTGAGGATTAAGTCAATATTTCTGATGCATTTAGGGTCACACTTTCTGATCCATTTGACCCTTATATCTGACTGAGAGTGTGCAGGAAAACAGGTAACATATCTAAACTGAGGACACTCCTTAGAAAAACAAGCTTGCAAGTGATCTTTTAGCAAGACGTTTTTGTGCAAACACTGAGATTTTTGCTCAATACTTACTTTCTTTCTGGGAGATTGAGATTTTGGCAAATGATAGGCAGAAGGTACCTAGGTAGCCAATTCCAAACACAGTTTGTGCACCCATATTGCTGCATTTAATTGGTTAGGAAGAGAATGCTTCATGAGACCTCTGGCAGGAGGGAAAGAGCATAAAGACACCTGCATACAAATTTCTCCAGATTCCATCTATATTTCCCCTTTATTATCTGCCCATATATTCTTACAACATCACTGAACTAAGTCTCAACTGTAGGATAAATGTATGTTGAATCCAGCTGTTACCAAACTAAAGACTGCTTGCCTGCATGAAGCAAAGCTTATATACAAGGTTTTGGTGAAGGGAAGTACACTTTATTATAGGAACCAAACAAGGAGTCTGGGTAGCCAGTGTTTAAAAGGCCTTAATTCCCCAAAGATTTTCATGGAAAGATTTTTAAAGATAGGCTGATGAAGGGGGATTGTTAGATGTGTGATCAGCTCATGTACATCCTTCTGACTGGTTCCTGGTGAGGTGATCAGTAGTCAACATCACCAATTTTCTGGTTTCAACCAGCCTGTGGTCTATGTGCTTATGGGCAGTATATAATTGACCTTTCCCATCTAGTGGGCATTTCAGTATCTGCAAAATATCTCAAAGGACATAGCTCAAAACATTATCCATAATCTTTGAGAGGAACTAAAATTTCTTGGCTTGCTTAACTGTTGCCTTTTTTTTTCTTTCTTTCTTTCTTTCTTTCTTTCTTTCTTTCTGCATTTTCTCATCTCTCTGGTTAAATTTACTCTTTAGAACTTAGGAAAAGCCTAGGAGTCTAAATATGTTCTATAGACAGCAGGCAAATGGAGGACAAATGGGGAAAGTGTTGTTCCAAGAAGACCTTGTGAGGTCCTGCTTGGTTACACAGTGAGTCATTCTAGTGAATATCCATACATGGGTAGTCTTAAGGAGCCCCAACCCATAGGAATTGGATGAGAAACAAATAAACCACAATGACAACAAAATGGTATCTTATCCCCTTGTTTTTACCAATCTAATGTATCTTCTTCCCTCCCATAATATTCAGGGACTGTTACCCTATGAATATATTTTATAATTGCCTTTGTCTAAAAAAATTTTTTAATGCACTTGAAAAATAGCTAGGTACTTTGGGATCATTTTTGAGGGAATATATGCCCATTAAAAGTTATTTGCAGTTTTTTTCTAGTAAGAAAGCATATGTCTGTGAAAGGTTTCAGTCAAAGGAACTCCTAGGAACTTTGATGGAAGACTATGTAATAGATTTCATTGAGCTGGTAGAGAAACATTTAGAGTGCTGAATTGATGCAATAGTTTAGAATGAAAATGGCCGAACTAAGGTATTTGGAGTATACAAAAAGTGAAAAGTCAATTAAAAGGTTACATTTAAATGCTTGTACAGAAAACAAAACTTATCAGTTGCAAATTGAGAGGAATCTCCTAACTGTCTTTTTGCCTACCTGCCTTTCATTGGGGAGAATAACACTTATGTGCCTACAAAAAAGAAAAGAAAATTAAACTCACTATCTGAATTTATACTAGTCATTGAATATGGCACAAACTCCATACCTTCTTTCTGAGTTTTCTTCTTATTTAGATTTTATCCAGTGAGTTCTACCAGAACTTTGTCCATTTTTATCATGTTAATCTCATAAAATTTACTGTTTTCTGTAAATTCAATTTTTAGGTTCTGAATACTATTAAGAACAAAATTAATTACATAAATGTGAATGCCCCCATTTCTGAGTATGGAAGGGAGGAGAATGCTAAAAAATTTTACTTAACTCCTTCAGTCTCTCAGGCTCATCTTCCTCTTTCTATCTTTATTTCCCTTCAACTAAGCATTTTGTAAATGTTCCAGGTACTTTTAGCTAAAATAAATAAAGATGATGGAAAATACTCTGTGATAACATATAAACATGGAGTTGGCATGGATCAAAAGCCCAGTTGAATGCTTATTGAACAAAAAAGTGTTTTAAGCTTTCTTTTGAAGCAGGCCACATGTAAGGTGGCATGAGTTTTACAAAAGTGAATAATGTATGAACTTCTCCTTGAAAGAATTTATAGTCTTTTTGTACATCTATAAAATGTAAGGAGAATGCCTATGGAAGTCATTTCCTTTCTTCCACCCAAATAATTAGATGTTTAGGCATTCTCTTGACCTCTCCTCAAATGCATTTTTAGGAATAACAACCTGTCAACAGTCAGAAGGATGCACTATCTAGTGCAGAGACTAATGACAGGAATATTTAGTCGGAGGCAATGATAATGTGTTGTTAGAGAAGAGGTAATTTAAAATCATAATATAAGGTGGAAGATTGAGATCCACCTTTCAATGTGGGAAAAATAAATAGGATTTAGGAGATGGGGGAAGGGAGAGGATATATGATTCTTAGGTTACTTGTGATAGGAAGAATTTTAGTTCTTAGAAAAATTTAAAATAAATTTTAAAATGTTAAATGGGGACATATACAATTGAAGGGACAGAGATGTTTTAGAAATTATTTGGTTTTATTATTTTCTATTTATTTTTATTGAAGGATAACTGCTTTACAATACTGAATTGGTTTCTGCCATATATCAACATGAATCAGTTATAGGGAAACATATATCCCCTCTTTCTTGACCCTCCCTCCCAACTTCCACCCTACCCCACACCTCTAGGTTGTCACAGAGCCTCTGTTTGAGTTCTCTGAATCATACAGCAAATTACCCCTGGCTATCTATTTTCATTTCAGTTCAGTCACTCGGTCATGTCCAACTCTTTGTGACCCCATGGACTGCAGCATGCCAGACCTCCCTGTCCATCGCCAACCCCTGGAGTTTACCCAAACTGATGTCCATTGAGTCAGTGATGCCATCCAACCATCTCATCCTCTGTCATCCCCTTTTCCTCCTTCCCTCAATCTTTCCCAGCATCAGGATCTTTTCAAATGAGTCAGCTCTTCACATCAGGTGGCCAAAGTATTGGAGTTACAGCTTCAACATCAGTCCTTACAATGAACACACAGGACTGATCTCTATTTTAAATATATTATATATATATTAAATATATAAAAAGAGCCAGTGCTTATATTAAAGTTTAAACATGGAACAGTGTATGCAGTGTCAGGTGAGGCCACTGGCATATTTCCAGTGATGACGTGTGCTGCTGCTGCTGCTGCTAAGTCGCTTCAGTCGTGTCCAACTCTGTGTGACCCCATAGATGGCAGCCCATCAGGCTCCCCCGTCCCTGGGATTCTCCAGGCAAGAACACTGGAATGGATTGCCATTTCCTTCTCCAATGCATGAAGGTGAAAAGAGAAAGTGAAGTCTCTCAGCAGTGTCTGACTCTTAGCACCCCATGGACTGCAGCCTACCCGGCTCCTCCATCCATGGGATTTTCCAGGCAGGAGTACTGGAGTGGGATGCCACTGCATTCTCCTGTGATGATGTGTAAAGGAAGCTAAAATAGAACTAATATGTATGTATATATGAACTTCCTTTTATCTTCATTGATCTTTTAAGACTAACTTCTTTTTCATCTAACATTGGCAAATATATATATATATATATATATTTTTTTTTTTTCCTTGTAATAACCACAAGAATGGATATAGTCATTTTTGGCATCCAGTATCACTATAGTATAGTTTTATCTTTTGATATGCTCATTCTCCATTGTTTAAAAGTTCATTTATAGGGCACTTACAATTTCCAGATATTTCCCATATGCTTTGCATGCAATGTCTTATTTTTAAATATGAGGAAAGTGTTAGCAGGTAGGTCTTATTACTTTTCTAAATGTACACAGTAGAATTTTGAATTTACATAAGGTGGCTGAACCAAGTCCCAACAACTCTCAAGTGTCACAATCAGATTTTAGTACCTTCTCTATGGCTTAAGGGAATACAGTTATCCCTTTGTATCAGTGGGTTTGCATCCATGGATTCAATGAACCAAGGATAGAAAATATTTGGGAAAAGATTCCAGAGAGTTCTGAAAATCAAGCTTGAATTTGCCACATTCTGGCAACTATTTGTATAGTGTTAGAATCATATTAGGTGTTTTCTTTATTGTTATTCAGTCACAAAGTCATGTCCAACTCTTTGTGACCCCATGGACTGCAACACACCAGGCTTTCCTGTCCTGCACCACCTCCCAGGGTTCACTCAAATTCTTGTCCACTGAGTTGTTGTTGTTGTTCTGTCACCCAGTCATGTCTGACTCTTTGAGACCCCATGGACTGCAACACACAAGGCCTTCCTGTCCCTTAGCACCTCCCAAAGTTTTCCCAATGTCATGTCCATTGTGTCATTGATGCCATTCAGCTATCTCATCCTCTGATGCATTCTTCTCCTTCTGCCCTCAATTTTTCCCAGTATCAGGGACTTTTCTAATGAGTCACTTGGTCACAACAGATGACCAAAATGCCCAAATTTCGGCTTACAGCATCAGTCCTTCCAGCAATTATTCAGGGTTGATTTCTCTTAAGATTGAATGATTTGATCCTTTTGCAGTCCAAGACACTCTCAAGGGACCATAGCCTTGACTATACGGAGCTTTGTCGGCAAAGTCTCTGCTTTTCAACACACTCTCTAGGTTTGTCATAGCTTTCCTGCCAAGAAGCAAATGTCTTCTGATTTCATGGCTGCAGTCAACATCTGTAGTGATTTTACAGCCCAAGAAGAGGAAATCTGTCACTACTTCCACCTTTCCCCTCTCTTTTTGCAAGAAGTAATGGGGCCAGATGGCGTTATCTCAGTTTTTTTTTTTAATTTAATTTTAAGCTTATGCTTTCACTCTCCTTCTTAACCCTCATCAGGAGACTCTTTAGCTCCTCTTCACTTTCTGCCATTAGACTGGTATCATCCACATATCTGAGGTTGTTGATGTTTCTCCCGTCTATCTTAATTTCAGCTTGTCTAGTGAGTCAGAGATACTATTTAGCCATCTCACCCTCTGCTGCCCCTTCTCCTTTTGCCTTCAGTCTTTCCCAGCATAAAGGTCTTTTCAAGTGAGTCAGTTCTACTCATCACGTAGCCAAAGTATTAGAGCTTTCAACATCAGTTCTTCCATGGTTTATTTCCTTATGGATTGACTGGTTTGACCTCCTTGCAGCCCAAAGGACTATCAAGAGTCTTCTTCAGCAACACAGTTCAAAGGCATCAGTTCTTCAGTGCTCAGCCTTCTTTACCATCCAACTCTCACATTCATACATGACTACTGGAAAAGCTATAGCTTTGACCATATGGACCTTTGTCAGCAAAGTGATGTCTCTGCTTTTTAACACACTGTCGAGGCTTGTCATAAGTGTTCTAAAGATGATTTAAGGTGTATCGGTGTTTGTACATAGGTAGGTTATATGCAAATATCATACTTGGATTTTGATATGAGTTGGGGAGGGGAATCCTGGCACCAATCCCCAGATACCAAGAGTATATGCATAATAAACAGGCAGTACTGTTTCACTATTTATTAATTCTTTGAACTTTCTAAAATATCATTCAAATGCAGTGGTGGGCAAAAGTGTGGCTCCATCAAAATTTCTGCCTTTATTTATTTTAGTTAATAAATACTCAAAGTATAAACTGCTTTCTGTTATAGCTGTGGGGTTGCTTGCCATCTTGCTCTGGATATTCTCTAATCTTGTTTCTATGTCAAATCCATGATCTCTGCTGACCTGGTAGAAATGTGGAAGATTTTCCTACTAATTTTGGAGAAAATGATTGAACTCTCTATTGTGCCAAAGGCTTAGGGGGCTGTACTGAACCTTATATTTTAGTAACCTGGATAGTACAAAGATGCAGGGGCAAAATTTAGACCCAGGTTACATATTACTGAAAAAAGTGGAATCTAAAACTTACCACAATGGAAACTTTTCAATGGAAAAACTGGAGGAAGTTTTGTGAGGTTCTGGAAGATAAGTTAAGGAGATTTCAACAGCTACTTTAAAGATTATTATATAGCACTGAATCTTAAGCTGTTGTTAAAGAGTTCAAATGAACAATTCAACAATCTTTTATAATTGTCTACAGCAGCCGTTCAAATAGAATCTTGGAAAAGGAAACAAATTTTGGCAAGTCACCAAGGTATTGGGGTGAGAGTGTGAGTACAAATGAAAACCAAACATTGGAGTGCATGAGAGAGGCACTAGTGAGGCACTTTTGATATGAAAAACTAGGGGGTATCTCTGTTTAATGGAAGAGGCAAATGAAGTTAGTATGGATTCATGTGGAAGAACTGGAAGCCAAAATATGGATGAAGAGCAGGTTCAGTAAAAGCAAAGAAATAAAAAATAGTGACACTGTTATAAGAAGAATTTTAAAATTATTGTGAATGAGCATTCATATGAATGGGTGGCCATTCTTGTGGGTTACAGAGTGAAGTAAATATTGGCATTACCAGAGCAGAAGGGCTTGAGGAACTAAAAGATAAGAACAATTCTAGGAAACTGAATAGAAGGGAAATACTAATAAAATACCAAAGTTAAGATATTGTTGAAAAAGTTGGAAGTCAATGACAATAAAACAGAATGTTCATTCTCTTTGCTCCTCAATTAAACTCCTCAGTAATTTCGTCTATTAGAGTATTCAACATTTTAAGCTCTAATTGTGTATGTGTCTGCTCTAATTTTGTATTGCCATACAAGAATGTGAGTTCTATAGGAATAGAAAATATATTTTTTTTCTTGTCTGGCAGTACCAAATACACTTTTGTGTATGATGAATGGATAAATGGAGAAATAGAAGGATGAGTCCATGAATAAATTAGTAAAAGTATACTATATGGAAGGAAAGCTATGACAAACCAAGACAATATATTAAAAAACAGAAACATCACTTTGCCAACAAAGATCCATATAGTCAAAGCTATGGTTTTTTCCAGTAGTCATATATGGATGTGAGAGTTGGACCATAAAGAAGGCTGAGTGCCAAAGAATTGATGCTTTCAAAGTGTGGTCATGGAGAAGACTCTTGAGAGTCCCTGGACTGCAAGGAGATCAAATCAGTCAATCCTGAAGAAATCAACCCTGAATATTCATTGGAAGGACTGATGTTGAAGCTGAAACAGCAATACTTTGTGCATCTGATGTGAAGAGTGGACTCATTGACAAAGACCCTAATGCTGGGAAAGATTGAAGACAAAAGAAAAGAGGGCAACAGATGAGGAGATGGTTGGATGGCATCACCAACTCAATGGACATGACCTTGAGCAAACTCTGGGAGATAGTTAAGGATATGAAAGCCTTGCATGTTGCATTTCATGGAATCACAAAAAGTCAGACATGATTTAGCGACTGAACAACAGTGCTATATTACAAAAGTATGGGTCCTAAAGGAAAAAAAGAAGTACTGACATATAGGGAGGTATAATGGTGGAGAAATACTGGGAAATCCACTGCATAGACTGTTTTCCTTAATGAATTAGAAAAATAATAAAATGAGTATTTTCTATTAATGAGAGGTTCTTTAGATAAGGAGAATTAACAGGAAAATTACAAGTTGAGATAAGTGTCCATATAAAAGGTAGAAAGTCATCATGATGAAAGAATTCACATATGATGAGGAATATGGCTGAACTATATTGAAACACATTTGTGTATAAAAATAGCAGAAAGATGCAACTAATGCCCAGGAGAGTCTTTGTGGGCATATGAATGAACGAACCACGTACCTCAGCAATAGGATTCAAAGCTAAAGCACAGCAAAAGGGGGAAAAATGTAGATGCAGGTAGTGTTTGGTTTATATCAGAGATTGACAATCCTGCTCTAAAACAGGTAAAATAACAAGTATTTTAGGATTTGAAGGCCCTACTCAGCTTTGCTGTTACAGTGTGAAAAAGTCATGAACAATTCACAAATCAATGATGAGTCTATGTTCCAATAAAACTTTATTTTGTGGATACTGACATTTGGATATTTAATGTGTAGTATTACTTTGATTTTTGTTTAAAATTTATAAATGCAAAAACTATTTGTAACTTGTAAAGAATAAAATATAGCAAGTGATACATCACTGACTTTGACCTATATGCCTTGATAGGTATATTCATATGTATGTTTCTATATAATTTATTCACTTCTATATCATGCATATGGGGCTTTCCAGGTTGCTCAGTGGTAAAGAATCCACCTGCCAAGCAGGAGAAGGGAGTTTGATGCTGGGCTCAGAAAGATCCCCTGGAGAACGGAATGGCAACCCACTCCAGTATTCTTGCTGGGGAAATCCCATGGACAGAGGAGCCTGTATGGCTACAGCCCATAGGGTCACAAAGAGTTGGACACGACTTAGCAACTAAAAAAGAGAGCAGCATATACTGCATACATACACATCCCTCTGTAATGGTGAGTTACAATCTGTAAGAACAAAGTAACTTAGTAGTAATTTAAGAGTTTAATTATCAGATTGATTAAAGGTAACAATTCTGCCCTAATGGCTATAAATGATTTATCCTGGGTTTTCCTAAATGGCCTAATGAAAGATGATCTTCCAGAGATGGAAGTGCTGTTTCAGCTGAACAATTAGAATGAAAGGGGAAATGAAATGTTCAAACTCAAGAATGCTGGAAAACTAGTAAATAGTTTCAAATATGAACCTTGAAAATTTTTTTCCTTATCCTAAAATAAATGTGTCTTGTATATGTATGTTGAGTTTAACTTAAATTTATGTTTTGTTTTTTTTTTTAGGAGTGGAAAGGAATAAGATCCGTCTACAAATTTTGTTAGAATACAGCATCTGTGTAAATAGTGCTTGTAAGTAACTGTGTATTTTAAATATTTAAATTGTCATATCCACAACATACTCCCAACCAAAGAGAATATCCTTGTAATTGTATAATTCATTCTCTCAAAAGTTTGGGTCCTTGGGTTATGCACCATGTCCTCACAGAAGGTCACTGGGAGACAGAATTTTCAATATGTCATAGGTTTGAAAAAAACATAAACTCAAATTCTAGGGTCTCAATTAAGGCCTTGGACTTGGTGAGACAATAGGATGAAATAACACAAATTTAAGGCACAATCCAGAGTAAGGCATTGATGCCAAAATATTCAACATTAAACAAAAGCAACCACAACCATCGGAGTGCTAGGTGCAGAGAAAGAGGATTTTATACAATGATCCTAAAGATGAGTATTATTATTCTCCATTTTACAGATAGTGAATAGCAGAGCTGGAACATAAACCAGACTTTAGCACTATATAAGGTATCCAAAGCCCCTGAACTTGAGGTAAACAAGAGTCCTGGTTTCTGAAGGACAGAGACATCCAAATGGTCAGAAGGGCAGTGCTAAATGGATTTAGGATTATAGATTTGGGTATTTAAGTCAGTCAAATTCAACCCCCAGGTTTAGTAATATGAACTTTGGGGGAAACTACTTATCTTGATGAAATGGAGATAAAATTACCAGAGATAAAAAGTGGTTATTATGAGCATTTGTTTTAAAGCCGTATGTAAAGCACAAAATATATTGCCAAATATTTTGCATGTTCTCAATAAAGGAAAGCTATTACTTGGCTTCAGATCAGATGAAACTAAGGCCCTGAACTAACCTTATCAGCAAGGGAAAAAGAGCTTTTCAAATCAAACCCTATTATACCAGCAACATTTTCCTTTACCTGTTGTGTTTTACTGTAAATACTTTCCTTCAGATTCTGGACATAGCATTTTGTGCTCTTATATATTTTTCAAATATGTGTATATTTGTTCATGTAACTGACCTGGTTCATTGTTAGTAGTAACCATGAATTGTATAATGAACTTAATTATGAAGATGGAAAAGCCCACAGATGGTAACTTTTTCAGAATTCATTTTTTAATTGTGTCACATCAGTCTTGAAACTAAGCTCTTAAACAGTAAACTTGAGGGCTGTAGGCACTCTACATCTGTAGGGTAACCACATCTTTTCTAATTCTTGCATCTCCACTTTATCATCACACTTCATTTAGCCACTTCCAGATGCTTCTGTTGAAAGATGCTCTTGCTACAGTCTGCAACAAAGCCCTGGTGAGCCACAGTCTGAAAATGAATGGTTTACCTTAAAATAAAATCACCATGTGGTTACATTATAGGCTGATTCTCTCAGTACAGAAACACCATTCTGGATTTAGGAAATGGGCAGTGGGGAGGGTAAGAGGAAGATAGAAATGTAAGAGAGTCTCATCACTCACAGTGGCCAGTGGTACATGTGAGGCTGCAGAGAAAAAAATAAATCTGTGATTCAGGAAGATACTAGTATGGGGCCCAGTAGTGAAGGAATAAAAGTGAAAGTGGAAATCTCTCAGTCATGTCTGACCCTTTGCGATCCCATGGACTGTAGCCTGCCAGACTCCTCTGTCCGTGGAATTCTCCAGGCAAGAATACTGGAGTGGATGGTAGCTTTTTCCCTCTCCAGGAGATCTTCCCATCCCAGGGATCAAACCCAGTTCACCCACATCGTAGGTGGATCCCTTACCATCTGAGCTACAAGGGAAAGCTCCTTAATATCACAGAGACTTAGAATTTGATAGATATTTGCATAATATATAATTTGGAGTAGAGGAATAATTATATTGAACTATCTAGTTTTTTTTTTCTCTTTTGTGAATGTGAAACAGTAGATCAAAAGAGGAAGCTTATGCAACTGTCATGTATTCCTTCTTTTATTCTTGGCTTTTTTAAACATTTTTCTTTCTATTCTCTTTCCACCCTTTCCTTACTTGCCTATGCAAAGAGGTTTGGGTCAAAGAGTAAAGAATCTGCCTGAAATACAGGAGACCTGGTTTTGATCCCTGGGTTAGGAAGATCCCCTGGAAAAGGAAATATCTGCCCGCTTCAGTATTCTTGCCTAGAGAATTCCATGGACAGAGGAGCCTGGCAGGATACAGACCACTGGGTCACAAAGTCGGACACAACTGAGAGACTAACACTTTCACTTTCACTTGTTACTTTCCATATCATCTTTGATTCATTTGTTCTTCTACCCTCTTTCTTATGAAATTTATCTCTTTTCTCCTGGTCATCAGATTATAGCTAAAGATGTATCTTGAGGGTTTTATTTCCAATTCTATTGCTGGCTTATCTCATAACCTGGAACAAACTTCAGTGTTTCATGGATGTGCTTGAGTATCAGAGCTGAAAGGAAACTTTAAGATTATTTACTTTAATATTTTGAAATTTTACTGGAAGAGAAGAAATCAAATTAAAGCTTAGAGAGGTGAAGAGAATTGCCAGGTGTTAAGACATTTGTCAGTAGCAAAATCAACTGAAGTCAGACATCCCAACTCATTTCAGAACTTATGAGTAAGTCCTTCAGCTCCAAGTTGCGTGAAAACCTGTGGGAAAGTATTGATTTTTATTTGTTGTTGTTTTTTTTTTTTCCTTTAAAGTAGGATATTTTAAAGTCCAGAATTGGTATAGGCAGATCTATATGGGAAGTCAAATTATAATTACACTTTGTGTGTTGGTGATATTATTAGATGAAAAGGTTTAAAGAAAGTCAAACGCTAAATGAATCCAGGTTAATATACCCTTACCAATACAATAATGAAAATAACCCCCATATACATATACTTTTATACGCTGCCATACTGCAAAAGGGCTCACAGAGACAAATTAACTTTTAAAAATTAAATATGATCAAAGTGAGTGAGGGAAGTTTTCAATGTGAGAGCAGAAAGACATATGTTATAGTTAACTCGTCACCATCCAAATGTAATCAAAGAAAAGGGGATGGCAGACTAGTGCTCAGTAGTCTTCTAGGAACTGGGAGAATTTTTAGTAATCAAGGTTAGAATAGAGCCCCAAAGCAACATGTGAAGTCTGTTCTGTACGAATAACCCCTGTGTGTCTCCAACAGGAAAAAGTAGACTTCTGTCCATCTTCACTGATGTTGGATCATTCTTCCTCTCTCAGCATGGAAGCACTTTTCCAGGGCTGAGAATACCATTTCTCCCTTTTCATCACAGTCCACTCATTCTTCACTGCACTTTCAGGACTACTGTTATCAAAAAGTCAATTTTATAAATGTGTAAAAATGATAGACAGAATCCCTTCAGACTAGGTGGTACAAGCTTAAGCACAATATGTTGTTGCTGTTCAGTCTCTTCAGCCTTATATAATTCTTTGCAACACCTTAGACTACAGCATGCCAGAATTCCCTGTCCTTCACTATCTTCCAGAGTTTGCTCAAATTCAAGTCTATTGAGTTGATGATGCTGTCTAATGATCTTATCCTCTGTCATCTCCTTCTCCTCTTGCTTCAGTCTTTCCAGCATCAGAGTCTTTCCTAATAAGTCAGTTCTTAGCAAAAGTATAGGTGGCCAAGGCATTGGAGCTTCAGCTTCAGTATCAGTCCTTCCATTGAATATCCAGGGTTGATTTTCTTTAATTAATCAAACCAATTTAATTGGTTTGATTTCTTTGCTGTTCAAGGGACTCTCAAGAGTCTTCTCTAGCACCACAGTTCAAAAGCATCAATTCTTCAGTGCTCAGTCTTCTTTATGGTTCAACTCACACATCCATATATGACTACTGGAGAAACCATAGCATTGACTACACAAACATTTGTTCGTAAAGTGATCTCTCTGCTTTGACATGCAGTCTATATTTGTCATAACCTTCCTTCCGAGGAACAAGCATCTCTTTTTTCCTGACTGCAGTCACTGTTTGCAGTGATTTTGGAGCCTATAGAAATAAATCTGTCAGTGCTTCTACTTTTTCCCCTTTTATGTGCCATGAAGTGAATGAAGTGATTTTGTTGTTGTTGTTGTTTGTTTCATTTTTTAAATGTTGAGTTTCAGGCCAGCTTTTTCAATCTCCTCTTTCACCCTCATGAAGAGGCTCCCTAGTTCCTCTTCACTTTCTGCTATTAGAGTGGTATCATATTTCTCCTGGCAATCTTGATTCCAGATGGTGATGCATCTAGCCCAGCATTTTGCATGATGTACTCGGCAAATAAGCTAACTAAGCAGTGTGACAACATATAGCCCTATCATATTCCTTTCTCAGTTTGGGACTAGTCCATTGTTCCATGCCCAGTTCAAAGTGTTGGTTCTTGACTTGAATACAGGTTTCTTAGGAGACAAGTGAAGCGGTCTGATATTCCCATCTCTTTAAGAATTTTATACAGTTTGTTGTGAGCCACACAGTCAAAGAGCTTAGTATAATCAATGAAGCAGAAGTATACATTTGTCTGGAACTCCCTTCCTTTCTCCATGATCCAACGGATATTGGCAATTTGACATTGGCCTCTTCAAAATCCAGGTTTTACATCTGGAAGTTCTTGGTTCATGTCCTGCTGAAGCCTAGCTTGAAGGATTTTTAGCATAACCTTGCTGGCATGTGAAATACATGCAATTGTATGGTAGTCTGAACATTCTTTGGCACTGCCTATCTTTGGGATTGGAATGAAAACTAACTTCTTCCAGTCCTATGGCCACTGCTGAATTTTCCAAATTTGCTGAACGTATTGAGTCCAGCACTTATACATCATCATCTGTTAGGACTTGGAATAACTCAGCTGGTATTCCGTCACCTCTACTAACTTTGCTCATTTTGCTACTTCCTAAGGCCCACTTTCTGAAAGAGATTGGAATACCAGACCACCTGACCTGCCTCTTGAGAAACCTATATGCAGGTCAGGAAGCAATACTTAGAACTGGACATGGAATGACAGACTGGCTCCAAATAGGAAAAGGAGTATGTCAAGGCTGTATATTGTCACCCTGCTTATTTAACTTATATGTAGAGTACATCATGAGAAACGCTGGGCTGGAAACAAGCTGGAATCAAGATTGCCAGGAGAAATATCAATAACCTCAGATATGCAGATGACACCACCCTTATGGCAGAGAGTGAAGAGGAACTAAAAAGCCTCTTGATGAAAATGAAAGAGGAGAGTGAAAAGGTTGGTTTAAAGCTCAACATTCAGAAGACAAAGATCATGGCATCTGGACCCATCACTTTATGGGAAATAGATGGGGAAACAGTGGAAACAGTGTCAGAATTTATTTTTTTTTGTTCTCCAAAAATCATTGCAGATGGTGATTGCAGCCATGAAATTAAAGGACACTTACTCCTTGGAAGGAAAGTTATGACCAACCTAGATAGCATGTTAAAAAGCAGAGACATTACTTTGCCAGCAAAGGTCTGTCTAGTCAAGGTTATGGTTTTTCCAATGGTCATGTATGGATGTGAGAGTTGGACTATGAAGAAAGCTGAGCGCCGAAGAATTGATGCTTTTGAACTGTAGTGTTGGAGAAGATTCTTGAGAGTCCCTTGGACTGCAAGGAGATCCAACCAGTCTATTCTGAAGGAGATCAGTCCTGGGTGTTCATTAGAAGGATTGATGCTGAAGTTGAAACTCCATTATTTTGGCCACCTCATGCAAAGAGTTGACTCACTGGAAAAGACCCTGATGCTGGGACGGATTGAGGGCAGAAGGAGAAGGGGACGACAGAAGATGAGATGGCTGGATGGCTTCACCGACTCGATGGACATGAGTTTGGGTAAACTCCGTGAGTTGGTTATGGACAGGGAGGCCTGGAGTGCTGTGATTCATGGGGTCGCAAAGAATTGGACACGACTGAGTGACTGAACTGAACTGAAAGCCCACTTGACTTCACACTCCAGTATATCTAGTTCCAGGTGTGTGACCACACCATTGTGGTTATCTGGGGGCATAAAGACCTTGTTTGTATAGTTTTTCTGTATATTCTTGCCACCTCTTTTCAATCTTCTCTGCTTCTGTTAGGTCCTTACTGTTTCTCTTCTGAAGATATCCTTATATATCTCCAATTTCTTGAAGAGACCTCTGGTCTTTCCCATTCTATTGTTTTCCTCTATTTCTTTGTTGTTCAGTTATGAAGGCCTTCTTACTTCTCCTTGCTATTCTCTGGATGCAACTGAGTATATTTTTCCCTTTCTCCTTTGCCTTTTGATTCTCTCCTTCTTCAGCCATTTGTAAAGCCTCATCAGCCAACCACTTTGCCTTCTTGCATTTCTTTTTCTTAGGGATGATTTTAGTCACCACTTCCTGTATAATGTTAGAAACCTCTATTCATAATTCTTCAGGCACTCTATCTACCAGATCAAATTCCTTAAATCTATTTCTCACTTACACTGTATAATCAGAAGGGAGTTGATTAAGATCATACCTGAATAGCATAGCAGTTTTCCTACTTTCTTGAATTTAACTCAGAATGTTGTAGTAAGGAATTCATGATCACATCAGCTTCAGGTCTTATTTTTGCTGACTGTATAGAGCTTCTCCATCTTGAAATGCCAAGAATATAATCAGTCTGATTTCAGTATTGACCATCTCGTGATGTCCATGTGTAGAGTCATCTCTTGGGTTGTTGGAAGAGAGTGTTTGCTATGATCAATGTGTTCTCTTGGAAAAACTCTGTTAACCTTTGCCCTGCTTCATTTTGTACTCCAAGGCCTAACTTGCCTGTTACTCCAGGTATCCCTTGACTTTCTACTTTGCATTCTAATCCCCTATGATGAAAGGGATATTTTTTTTTTGTTTTAGTTCTAGAAGGTCTTGTAGGTCTTCAAAGAATCGTCCAACTTCAGTTTCTTTAGCATCTGTGATTGGGCGATATATTTGGATTACTGTGATGTTGAATGCTTTGTCTTGGAAACAAACCAAGATCATTGTCATTTTTGAGACTGTACCTAACTGTTGCATTTGGACTCTTTTGTTGACTATGAGGCTACTCCATTTCTTCTAAGGGATTATTGCCCACAGTAGTAGATATAGTGGTCATCTGAATTAAATTCAGCCATTCTGGTCCATTTTAATTCATTGATTTCTAAGATGTCCCTGTTCATTCTTGCCATCTCCTGCTTGGCCACATCCAATTTACCTTGACTCATGGACCTAACATTCCAGATTTCTATGCAATATTGTTTTTTACAGCATTGGACTTTTCTTTCACTACCTTATGTAAACACTACTGAGCTTAGTTTCTGCTTTGGCCCAACCTCTTCATTCTTTCTGGAGTTATCGGTAATTGCCCTCTGCTGTTCCTTGTAACATATGGAACAGCTTCCAATCTGGGAGGCTCATCTTCCAGGGTTATATATTTTTGCCTTTTTCTACTGTTCATGGAGTTCTGGTAAAAAGAATAATGGAGTGGTTTTCCATTTCCTTTACCAATGGATCATATTTTGTCAGAACTCTCCTCTATGACTTGTCTGTCTTGGGTGGTCCTGCACAGGGTAGCTCATACCTTCATTGAGTTATGCAAGCCCATTCACCAGGACAAGACAGTGATCCCTGAAGGGGAAGCACAGTAATAAATAACAAATAATCTTTTCTCTCATGTGCACTCCAATTAAAGAAAAAAATAAGCTTTTCAATCGCAAAGTAAGATGTGAGTGGAACTGTTATAAGAAAAAGACGTAAATAGTTAATTCTAGTTCAGTTAAGTTCAGTCACTCAGTCGTGTCTGACTCTTTGCAACTGCATGAACCGTAGCACGCCAGGCCTCCCTGTCCATCACCAACTGCCAAAGTCTACCCAAACCCATGTCCGTTGATTCAGTGATGTCATCCAAACATCTCATCCTCTGTCATCCCCTTCTCCTTCTGCCCTCAATCTTTTCCAACATCAGAGATACCCACAGAATTAGTCAAAACCTTCAAGATTCTGTTGCAGCTCAACTTCTCCCTATGACTAGTTTTGCTTACTCAAGTCTCTCATAGGTGTTGATCCCCAAAGCATTCCCTAATAAACTTCCTGAATGCAGATAGCTATCTCAGATTCAGCTTCTAAGTTAATCCAACTTGCAAGAGTCTGTGTGTGAGTGTTTGTATACTACTTGGAGACTGTAGTGATTCTTTTTTTAAATTAGCTTTTATTGGAGTATGGTTGATTTGCAAATTTGGGCTAGTTCCTGTTGTACAGCAAAGTGAATCAGTTTATACAAGAACATATCTCCACTCATTTTTAGATTATTTTCCCATATAGGTCATTACAGGGTATTGAGTAGTTCCCTCTGCTATACAGTAGATCATTATTTGCTATCTGTTTTGTTTACAGTAATGTGTATATAGCATCACACTCTTCCAATTTATGCCTCCCCCACTTCTCTCTTGGTAACCATAAGTTTGTATTCTACATCTGTGTGTCTATTTCTATTTTATAAATAAGTTCATTTGTATCATTTTTTTTTAGATTCCACATGTAATGATATTATATGATATTTATCTTTCTCAGACTTGCTTCACTCAGTATGACAATCTCTAGGTCCATCTATGTCACTACAAATGTCTTTTTTTTTTAATTTTTATGGCTGATTAATATTTCATTGTATATATGTGCCATATCTTCTTTCCAAAGAAGACATAGAGATGGCCAAAAAGCACGTGAAAAGATACTCAGTGTAACTAATTAGAGCAATGCAAATTGAAACTACAAAGAGTTGTCACTTCACACTGGTCAGAAATCTACACCCTGGTGAAAAAATCTACAAATAATGAGTGCTGGAGAGGGTGTGGAAAATAGGGACCCCTCCTACACTGTTGGTAGGAATGTAAATTGGGAAAACAATATAGAGGTTCCAGTTCAGTTATGTTCAGTTGCTCAGTCATGTTCAACTCTTTGCGATGCCATGAATCGCAGCACACCAGGCCTCCCTGTCCATCATCACCAACTCCCGGATTTCACTCAGACTCACATCCATCAAGTCAGTGATGCCATCCAGCCATCTTGTCCTCTGTCGTCCCCTTCTCCTCCTGCCCCCAATCCCTCCCAGCATCAGAGCCTTTTCCAATGAGTCAATTCCTTGCATCAGGAGACCAAAGTACTGGAGTTTCAGCTTTAGCATCAGCCCTTCCAATGAACACCCAGGACTGATCTCCTTCAGAATGGGCTGGTTGGATCTCCTTGGAGTCCAAGGGACTCTCAAGATTCTTCTCCAATACCTAAGTTCAAAAGCATCAATTCTTCAGCACTCAGCTTTCTTCCCAGTCCAACTCTCACATCCATACATGACTACTAGAAAAACCATAGCCTTAACTAGATGGACCTTTGTTGGCAAAGCAAAGTCTATGCTTTTTAATATGCTATCTAGGTTGGTTATAATTTTCCTTCCAAGGAGTAAGTGTCTTTTCATTTTATGGCTGCAGTCACCAGCTGCAGTGATTTTGGGACCCCCCAAAATAAAGTCTGACACTGTTTTCACTGTTTCCCCATCTATTTCTCATGAAGTGATGAGACCAGATGCTATGATCTTCATTTTCTGACTGTTGAGCTTTAAGCCAACTTTTTCACTCTCCACCTTCACTTTCACCAAGAGGCTTTTTAGTTCCTCTTCACTTTCTGCCATAAGGGTGGTGGCATCTGCATATCTGAGGTTATTGATATTTCTCCTGGCAATCTTGTTTCCAGCTTGTGCTTCTTCCAGCCCAACGTTTCTTATGATGTACTCTGCATATATGTTAAATAAGCAGGATGACAATATACAGCCTTAACATACTCCTTTTCCTATTTGGAACCAGTCTGTTGTTCCATGTCTAGTCCTAACTGTTGCTTCTTGACCTGCATATAGGTTTCTCAAGAGGCGGGTTAGGTAGTCTGGTATTCCCATCTCTTTCAGGATTTTCCACAGTTTATTGTGATCCACACAGTCAAAGGCTTTAGCATAGTCAGTAAAGCAGAAATAGATGTTTTTCTGAAACTCTCTTGTTTTTCTGAAACTCCAGTGGATGTAGACAGTTTGATCTGTGGTTCCTCTGCCTTTTCTAAAACCAGCTTGAACATCTTTCATTTTATTCCCTGTGCTTCAGTCTAGATAGTTTCTATTCACATATGTTCCCGTTTGATAATCTTGTACATACCTATATCCAATTCTAAAAGCATCCATCTAGGGACTTTCCTGGTGGTCTAGTGGCTAAGACTCAATGTTCCCTGTTTAGCGGGCCTGGGTTTGATCTCTGTTCAACAAACTAGATCTACTGACCTAAGAAAGCTAGATTTAACTGATATCTGGTCAGCAACTAAGATTTTGCATGCCCAACTGGAAAAAACAATCTCACATGCCTCAACTAAGACCTGGTACAAATAATTAAGTGAATAAAAATAGATATTAAGTATCTATTAAGATAAAGAAAGTTTGTTCACAAACATACGAAAAGCTAGTTTTTTTCAGGTATGTTCTCCCAAAATTATGTTTTGGATTATGATAGGTCAACAGTGCAGAGACTAGAAAGAAAAAATTCATCCAATAATTAAATTGGCTTTGTGAACTCAGGCCAATGTCTTTCTGCAATATATGCAGACACAAATATATTGAATGATTGAAAACAGAGACAGAAGAATGAAAATAATATGAAACAATAATAAGGAAACTAAATCTTAGGAGAATGGAGAATTAAAATGAAAGAGAGGTACAGGAAGGGCTTATGGAAGACAAGCAGAGATTCGCTTAGTTGTGTCCAACTCTTTGAGACCCCACAGACTATAGCCTGACAGGCTTCTGTGTACGAAATTCTCTAGGCAAGAATATTGAAGTGGGTTGCCCTTCCCTTCTCCAGATCTTCCTGACCCAGGTATTGAACCCATGTCTCTTAATGTCTCCCACACTGGCAAGCAGGTTATTTACTACTAGCGCCACCTGGGAAGCCATTTATATAATTGAATAATGTATAATAGAACAAAGAAATAAACTGCAGCTACATATATCAGCATGGTTAAATCTTGTACAAAATTCCAAATAGTAAAAGTGATGTCACCAAAAAAATACACAGACTGGTTAGAGTAATATGAATTACGAAAAAAAAAAAAAGAAAGAAAAGATCATGGCTGATTTATACTATTGTGTGGCAGAAACCAACACAACACTGTAAGGCAATTTTCCCGCAATTCAAAATATATTAAAAAACAAAACAAGACACTATTTAGGAGTACCCATATGTTAATACTTTAAAGAAAAATAGGGACAATTAACAAATACTAGGAACACTGTTTACTGCTGGGTGAGGTTACTAGCTGTCAGGAATCCACAGTCTACCACTAAGTTACTAGATTTCCATTTCTTACATCAGAAAGTAAACATGTGAATGCTCATTTTGTTCCTTCTTTTTTAACACAGTGTTTTATACTAATTTTAATATATGCTTTATTTCATTTTAGCCATTTTTAAAAGAGAGAGATCGAAACATTAGAAGTGGATAAAACAATTCTTGTATATTTGCTGTGAACAGGCACAGAGAGGCAGCATCGTAAGGAAATATTGGTACAACAAAGTTTCATTGTTTTGTTTTGTTTTACAGCAGCTTTTCTGTCATGTTTGAATGACATTTAAATGATTTAGTAGAAAGGGTCATAGATGAGAAAGTTGTAATTTTATAGTGAAGAAACAGAGTAAATAATACATGATGAATTTCAGAGGATATTGAGAAGAGAATTTACCGTACTCAAAGTTTCCAGATAGTAAATGGCAAAACTAAGATAAAGCTTTCCCTTTTCTGAAGATCTGTTTTATGTGGCTGCATCTATCCTCACTATCTATCTGCTTGCCGTTTGCTTAAAAAATAATGGTAGTAATTATCCATTTGGGCTTCAGCTCAGCTGGTAAAGAATCTGCCTGCAATGCGGGAGACCTAAGTTTGATCCCTGGGTTGGGAAGATCTGCTGGAGAAGGAAACAGCTACCCACTCCAGTATCCTGGCCTGGAGAATTCCATGAATTTCATGGAGTCCCAAGAGTTGGATATGACTGAGTGACTTTCACTTTTCACCCATTTAGCCTTTCTATTACTCTCTAGCATTTTTTATCACAGGGCTCAAGCCTCTGGATGGTTTCACAGCTCTGTGCTGTGTAGCTCTGTATTCTTGAATTAAATCAGATGTAACTTCTGTGCTAATGACTATAAGTTCAGTCCTTATTCATAATTAGAGAATAAATAATACAGTAATTATGATTTGGACCTTTACAGTCAGACTCACCTGAGGCTGAATCTGTTGCTTCCTACCTGATCATAAGCAAGTTATTGTTTATAAACCTCACTTTCCTTACCTATAGTGAAAGCAACAACTCATAAAATGCTGTAAGAACTAACAAACACCTATCCTGTGAGAATGCTGTGAAGAGAAAAATACCATAATATATGTAGTGCTTCAGTGTTACATACTAAACTCATAATAAATCTTGAGTTATTGTTTCATAAAGCTCTAGGTGTCTACTGACCTTAATGAGACTAAGTATCTGGTAGTCCTGGGTTTTAGTTAGAATGAAAAATAAGCATTTGTGTCACCTTGGCCCAGCCATTTACTATCTCTAGACATCAATTCTTCACTGTCAAAAGAGGAGATGCCTCTGCAAAGTATTTTGGAATTTAGGAACGGCAAGCCTGAACATTTAAGCAGAATATTTGCTAACTCTATTAGATTACTTGTAACAATTGGATAACAAATAATATGTTATTGGCATTAGACATGTCTTTGTAACATGTAACCCTAGCAATAAAACCTTTGGATTTAATAATTTTAAATTGCATGATACAGGATGCTCAGGGCTGGTGCACTGGGATGACCCAGAGGGACAGTATGAGGAGGGAGGTGGGAGGGGGTTCTGGACAGGGAACACGAATACACCCGTGGCGAATTCATGTAGATGCATGGCAAAACTAATACAATATTGTACAATAATTAGCTTCCAATTAAAATAAATATATTTATATTAAAAAAATAAAATAAATTGCAAATGTATGAGTGAATATTTTTTAGCCTTCTTAATTTTCATTACGGGCATTACTTAAGTTTCTGCTGAAACCTATTGGAATCTCTCTCCAAATGGGGAGGAGGAAGATCCATAATTTGCAAATAATTTCAAGTGAGTTATTGTATCCCCGTCATTTGCAGGGATCTCCTTAGAGGCTCATGAACCCATCATTAAGTTATTCTGTCTCTATTTTATTTTATTTAATCCTGATTTTTCTTGTGCAAAATTCACATAAAACTATCATAAAATGTTTAAAGTGTACAGCTTAGTGGTATTAGTATAATACGTTCATATTGTCGAGCACCCATCACCATCCTCCATCCCAAGAACTGTTTTCATTTTGCTGAACTAAAGCTCTGTCCCCATTAAACAGTAATTTCCATGACCCCTTCCACAAGCACTGACAGCCACAATTCTAATTTTTTCCTTCCCATTAAAAAAAAAAAAAAGTCTTACTTTTCCCCCCATGCTCTAGTAACCACTATTTTAGTCTCTGTCACTATAAATTTTTCTTTATTTTTTTAAAAGATAACACCTATAAGTGATTTTATGCGCATTAGTCTTTATGTATGGGCTTATGTCACTTAGCATAACGTTGTCCAGGTTCATTCATGTTGTCACAAATTGGAAAGTTTCCTTCCTATACAAGGCCGAATATTATACCATTGTGTATGTATGTGTGTGTGTGTATCTCACATTTTCTGTATCCATTTATCCACTGTCAGACACTTGGATAGCTTTCATATCTTGGTTTTTACAAATAATAGTGAACATGGGAGTACAGTTACCTCTTTGAGATAGTGACTTTCATTCCTTGGTATATATACCAACAGTGAGATTATTAGATCATATGATAAACTGTATTTATTTATTATAGGGGAATACCATACTGTTTTGAATAATCATATCAATTTACCTTCCTTTAATTGTACCAAGGGTTCACTATTCTCTTACATCTTCACCAATACCTGTTTCATTTTGATATTTTTAATAGTAGTCAATCAAATTGGTGTGGAGTTATTTTATTTTAATTATGGGCTCCTGTGGTTCAGTGGTAAAGAATCCTCCTGCTGGTGCAGGAGATGTGAATTGATCCCTGAATTGGGAGGATACCCTGGAGGAGGAAATGACAACCCATGCCAGTATTCTTGTCTAGGAAATCCCATGAATGGAGGAGAAACAGTCCACAGTGTCATGAAAAATTTGGGCACAACTTAGCAACTAGACAACAAATTTTGATTGTATTTCCTCTATGACCAGTGATGTTGAGCATGCTTTCAAGTCTGTTTAGGGAAAATATTTATTCAGTTACTTTACCCGTTTTTTTAATATAAATTTATATTTTGTTTTGCGATGAGTTGTGAGTCATTATACATATTGGACATTAACTCTTAGGTAAGAGACAAAAAATTTGATATTTCTTCCCATTTCAAAAGTTGCTTTTCATTATGTTATTTCGTTTTTTGTGTGTGTGCAAAAAATGTTTTAGTTTTATGTACTGCTATTTGTTTTAGCTTGATGTACTTCATATATTAGGCTTCCCTGGTGGCTCAGACAGTAAAGTGTCTGCCTTCAATGTGGAAGACCAGGGTTCAATCCCTGGGTCGGGAAGATCCTCTGGAGAAGGAAATGGCAACCCATTCCAGGACCTTTGCCTGGAACATCCCATGGACAGAGGAGCCTGGTATGCTACAGTCCATGGGGTCACAAAGAGTCGGACATGACTGAGTGACTTCACTTTTCACTTTATATATATGATTTTGTTGTCTGTGACATTAGTGTCACTTCTAAAAAGCATTGCCAAGGCCAGTATCAAGGAGCTTTCCCCTAGGTTTCTTTTATGAATTTTATAGTTTCTTTTCTTATGCTTAATTCTTTAATGTATTTTGAGTTAACGTTTGTGTATGGTGTAAGACAGGAATCCAATTTCGTACTTTTGCATGTGAATTTCCAGTTTTCCCAGCACTATTTATTGAAAAAACTGTTCTCTTCCCATTGTATTCTTGGAACTTTGTTGAAAATTAGTTGACTGTGTGTATATTAGTTCATTTCTGGGTTTTCTATTTTGTTCTACTGATGTGCGTGCCTCGTTTTATGCCAGTATCATACTCTTTTGATTACTATAGTTTTGAAGTACAGTTTCAAATCAGGAAGTGGTGCCTCCAACCAATGTTCCTTTGCTCAAGATTGCTTAGGCTGTTCAGGATCTTTCATGGGTCTATATGAATTTTAGGGTTTCTTTCTTCTATTTCTGTGAAAGATTCATTGACATTTGGATGGAATTTGTAGATTGTTTTGGGTAGTAAGGCCATTTTAACAATATTTATTCTTCAAAGCCATAAACATAGGATAGCTTTCTATGTATCTGTGTCCATAAACATAGGATAGCTATCTATGTATCTGTGTCTTCTTTAATTTCTTTCTATATTCCTTTATAGATTTTACTCTACATACCTTGTACCTATCTGGTGAGATTTATTTCTAAGTATTTTGTTAGTTTTGATATTATCTAAATGGCATCATTTTCTTAATATCTTTCAGATACCTCACTGTTATTGTATAAAATGTAACTAATTTTTGTATGTTGATTTTGTAACCTGAAACTTCACTAAATTCGCTTACTAAGTCTAACAGTTCTGGTAACATCTTTTGGGACTCTATATAAAAGATCATGTCACTTGCAAACAGAGACACTTTTAGGTCTTTCTCATTTGAATTATATAATTTCTAACTGTTTCAAGAATGAAAAAGAAAAAGAAGAATAGATAGAATAGAGAAGAATTTGCAGTTTAACTCCATGATACTATGAAGTAAAAGGCGAAGCTTAGTACTGAATCAGGAAGAGAGTTAAATTTGATCTATGAATCTGAACAAGTTAATCCCACTTCTGTATGAAATCATCTTACCTATCCTCTTTAAAACTATGTGAAGTCTCTCTCCCACCTGGGCTAAATGGTTGGTAGGAGGATCAGAAAAGATAATGTATACAAAACAAGCTATATACATTACAAAGTGATTTGCCTAAATGCATCAATGCTGCTCATCATCTCTTATATTTTCAAAAGCTTATCCATTTCCTATATCAGAATTTAGAAGGAAGAAATGAAAGAGACTTAGTGGCAGTGTTTATTAGCTTCCTCATTTCAGTGACCAATTCATTTACTCCTGAAATTTGTTTTCATGAGTTAAGTCAAGGTAGAAATATTCTCTGGCCCAGGAAAAAAGCACTCAATGAAAGTAAAGAAAATAATATTGTATATGAGTCAAAGGAATACGAGTCTATCTGTTTTTGTATAAATGAGCTCAAGAGTAGGAATCTGACTCAGGGACTAGAAGGCACCTGAGAGAATTAGGATGAAGTAGTTGTCTTTGCAAGCCTATTTCTGCTTTAATATCTTAGTTTCTGGCATGGTACAAGCCATAAGTCATAGTTTATCTCAACATCTTTAGGAATAATGCTCTTCTCTTTGGCTGAGTATTGGAAGGTGGAGTGCTTGTAAGTAGGTTTCTAATCCACATTGTTTTATGTATATTCATTGAACATCATTTCATAAGCATAAAGTCCATTCTTGCCTATGTTAATTTTCTAAGAGCTAAGTGTTCCACATCTAAACTTTAGATGAGATAGAAAACACTTTGTGTGCCAAAACACTGAATCAAAGGAATGAAAAAGAGAATGGATAAATCTTTCCCCAATAATCTTATGATAAATCGTGCATCTGAAATGCTTTATGATTTTGTAATGGAAATGATGAGTTCCTAAAGGGATTACAATGTGCCTTATATTGATGTTTTTATTTTCTTACTTTGCACATACATGAATGTCCTATTGTAATTGATGGGAACTTAATGTTGAAACGAATGTGTTTTTAATGAAAACTGTTGAGGTAGTTTTGTCAGTTCTTAAAATGATTTTTCCCCTTAGTGGTTGGGAGGGAAAATAAAAATCCATTATGTTAGAAAGAATTTCTAGGGCTCTTTCTCCTACACGATATTTGTGCCTTTGGATATTTCCCCCTGTCATTTTAGACATGCTAACAACTCAGGGATTGTCACAAAGTTGAGCAAAGTGAAATTATACTAAACAGCATAGAAATGAATTTCTGTCAGTCACCTCATGACTGCTTTCAGAAGAAAAATGGTAATTAAAAAAAAAATTTGAAATGGCCATCTTAATTACTAGTTAGTTCCATGGTACTTTATTCCTTCTTAAAACTGCAGAGAAGTACTGAATCTGAGCTAAGAGTGAAGCATAATGAATTGAAAGCAGAAATGTATTTTTTATTTCCCTGCAGATTTTGCTATGGTGACAATAAAGGGAAAAAAATATAAACAAATGAGGGTTGAAAAAAAAGTTTTAGACAATATGCCAATAGAATCCTAGAAGGTGAATGCACAATAGAAGATTATTAACTGATTCATCAGATAAAAGGCTGCTTATCTGATTGATAAGGCTTCCCTTGTGGTTCAGCTGGTAAAGAATCTGCCTGCAATGCAAGAAACCTGGGTTCAATTCCAGATTAGGAAGATTGCCTATAGAAGGAAACAGTTACCCACTCCAGGATTCTGATCTGGAGAATTCCATGGACTGTATAGTCCATGGGGTCACAAAGAGTCAGACAGTATTGGATGACTTTCACTTGATCTGGTTGAGCAAACCAGAGCGAATATCTACAGAGAAGAATGAGAAGCAAGGTTAACCAGATAGAAAATTAAAAAAAAAAACTTTACGAGTTTGATAGCATACACAGGGAGATGGTGGTGAGGCTTTAAGCTTAATCCAGAGAGATTAGTTAAAAACCTGTCATTAGAGCTGTGATAACAATGGGCATCCTCCTTTATCCATTTGCCTCACCCCCAATTTCATGGTCATGGAAGTGGTTTATGGACAAACATGGATATCCAGTTTGTCCAAAGATGTTGTTTTCTAAAAATATTTTGAGAGCCTCTGCATTTTTGAATATGGTGTTAGGGAGGGGATGATAGAGAGATAAGATGACAAAATAAAAAAAGAAATAAACTGGAAGCTGAAAACTGAACAAATTGTTGTTGTTGTTGCTTTTCAGACACTTTCATCACCCTACAGTCATTCTGTATTCTCCCCTAGCTGGAACCTGAGATATATATATATGTGTGTGTGTGTGTGTGTGTGTGTGTGTGTGTCAGTTCAGTTCAGTTCAGTTCAGTCACTCAGTCGTGTCCAACTCTTTGCGACCCCATGAATTGCAGCATGCCAGGCCTCCCTGTCCATCATCAACTCCCGGAGTTCACTCAGACTCATGTCCATCGAGTTAGTGATGCCATCCAGCCTTCTCATCCTTGGTCATCCCCTTCTCCTCCTGCCCCCAATCCTTCCCAGTATCAGAGTCTTTTCCAATGAGTCAACTCTTCACACGAGGTGGCCAAAGTACTGGAGTTTCAGCTTTAGCATCTTTCCGTTCAAAGAACACCCAGGGCTGATCTCCTTTAGAATGGACTGGTTGGATCTTCTTGCAGTCCAAGGGACTCTCAAGAGTCTTCTCCAACACCACAGTTCAAAAGCGTCAATTCTTTGGTGCTCAGCTTTCTTCACAGTCCAACTCTCACATCCATACATGACCACTGGAAAAACCATAGCCTTGACTAGACGGACCTTTGTTGGCAAGGTAATGCCTCTGCTTTTCAATATGCTATCTAGGTTGGTGTATATATGTGTGTGTGTATATATATATATATATATATATATTTGTTTGTTTGTTTTTATTTTCATGACACTGAGTTTCTTCAGAATCTGTCTTAAAAACCTCAGAATCTGAAATGTGGTATAAGTCTTCCAAAGATCTACCTCTCCACCCAATTAACTTGCATTTAAGCCCTCTACTCAGTATGCCTCATCTATTGACTTGAGTTTGTAGTCAGCTTTCCAGTATCTTATTCTTAATTATAAATAAAGAGTCAATGATTATCAATGATGACTACCAGATGTTTTAAGAGAGCTTGCATGAGTGAGAAGACATTAAAAAATAAAATTGAATACAACAGATGGTACCAGAAGCAGGCGAAAAACAAATATATGTATGTTTGTTTACATAGATACACATATACATGCAAACTTCAGGATCATAAAGTAAGTTATCACATTACCAAAAGGAGAACACTACTAAAGTACCTGAGAAAAAAAATCATATGAATTTAAAAAGTAAAAATTAAAGTACCTATACAATAGTAATGAGTCTTGAATATGAATTCAAGGAAATCTTCTAGAAAGTAGAACAAAAGAGACAAAGAAATTAACAAGAAGATTCAGGAGGTCCAACTATCAGAGATGATAAGAATATTAGAGAAATGATAGGAGGAAATGGATATAGAGAATTTCAAATAAATAAGTAATAATAATATATAATAAAGCAAAAAATAAAAATAAAGTTTTCCAAGCTGAATTACATATATTTTCTGAACAATACACTGATTAGTGGGCACTACATGCAATGATAAAAAGCTCACAACAAATCAAATCTTCATAAATCTGCAGGGTATAAAGAACAAAGAGAAAGACACAAAAGCATCCAGAGAGTCAAGAGCAAAATTAAATACAAAAGAAATAAGCATAAAAAAACTTTATTTTTCTTAGCAATCACCCAAGATTCGGGAATTAAATTGAATAGTTACTTCAAAACCTGGGGGATTTACTTTACTTTGTATAATGGGCTCTAGTTTCATCTACCTAATTTTTAATGCATGACTATGGAATCAAGAAAAATGATAAACCTATTTGTAGGGCAGCAGTGGAGACACAAACAGAGCAGATTTGTGGACACAGTGGGAGGAGAGAGTGGGATGAATTGGGAGAACAGCATGGAAGCATATATGTTACCATGTGTAAAATAGATACCAAGTGAGAGTTTGCTACGTGACATAGGGAGCTCAACCCAGTGCTCTGGTTGAAGGATAGAAGGATAGGTGAGGTGGAAGATGGGAGGGGTTCAAGAGGGAGGGTACATATGGATACTTAGCTGATTCATGTGGATGTGTGGCAGAGGCCAAGACAATATTGTAGAGCAATTATCCTTTAATAATTGTATTATGTTCTATACATCTCAATATTGCACAATTATAATCTTTGATAATTAAAAAATAAATTCAAAAAGAATTAAAAAGTATTAGAAGATACTAGAAGATTCAGTTTTCAACAGCCATAAAGGTCAGTAACTGAGCAATTATATTAACAAAAAATCAATTATAAGGACATTATTTGGAAATATAAATGCAAAGTATTAGAGAACATAAGTAAGAACTGAATATGGGACCTCTGAAGATGAGTACAGGTGTCTGGGGTTCATTGAAACAGAGGATTTCTATTTTGCAGTACACATCTTAGTACTATTTGATGGCTTTTTTAAAATGTGTACATATATGTTATTTTTATTTAAATGTTTATGACATTTAATGCTTAATTTTTTCTCTCTTTTTATTTTTGATTGTTTCAAACTTTTATTTTGTACTGGAATATAGCAAATTAAAATGTTGTGATAGTTTCAGGTGCACAGAAAAGGTAGGAAATATAACTTTGATAAAAATTAAATAAAAATACAGAAAACCCTGGTACTACTGAGGTTATATCTGGGTTTGTAACCAGCAAACAATTCTTGGATAGGTCTTTAGCAACTATACTGCCCTCCAGTGTAAATCATGGTTCTAGCTTTGTTTGAAGTCATCAGTGGTCATGAATAATTGGCTACATATATAAATGATTATAATATATTTAAATATCTTTATGGCATACTTGGTTGAAATCAGAACAGTAATATACTACCATATTGCTGAAGACTTTTCCTTATCTAAAAAATATGAATACTACTTCTTTGATTTTTTCAGGCATGAAACTTGACTATTGTTCCCAATAATGTCATTATACTCAACTTTTGCTCCTGAAGACAGTGCATCCTGGCAAGCTTGAAGATCAGGATGGGTTGATGATGTTCCCTTTGTTTGGAAAAGCGAAATAAGCTAACTAGCTATGCATTTAAAAAATCTTTACATTCATTATAATACTCTAAAAACTAAAACAAAGCAAAACAAAAGTTCAAAATTCTTATTCTGGAAAAATAGTTTACCTGCATGAATCATTGAGAGAAAAAATGTACACACATTTATTTATTTCAATGTACCTTTGATCTCAAAACAGAAAAATGTGGCTTTACCCCTCTTCTTTTTTTCTTCCTGAAAGCAAAAAAAAATGTAGTCTTAAGTTCTGAAACCTATACTCCACTGAGTTTTATACTACTGTGGAAGGCAACAGAAAGGGAGATGACACCAGTTTTATCAGTCATCTTTAGAAAAAAACTGGGTTGGCTTGGTTTAAAATATTAAATAAACATATGCCAACAAGACTGGTTTCTCCTTCTACCTCTGTTGGGGGACAAGAAACCAACATATTTTTGTTTTGCCACATATATGCACCACAACTGAATTAACAAGGCAATGTTTTTGTTTCTTTATGTATATATATTTTTGATAACCACAATAGTCAAATGTGCTAGAACAGATGCTTCCATTGCAAGGACAGAGAAAATTACATCTTAGAGATCAAAAACTGATCATTTATAGAGTAAGTGTTCTGTATGCTGTGCTCAGTCGCTTCAGTCATGCCTGATGCTTTATGATCCTTTGGGCCGTAGCCTACCACGTTTCTCTGTCCATGGGATTCTCCAGGCAAGAATACTGGAGTGGGTTACCATGCCCCTCTCTGGGGGATCTTCCTCACCCAGAGATGGAACCCACAGGCTCTTATTTCTCCTGCATTGGCAGGCAGGTTCTTTATCACTAGTACCACCTGGAATACCCTTTTGAAGTAAATCCAGTTTAAAGATAAGACTTGTTTATCAAAGAGCACAAATTATTGAATAAGTGTGATACATGTCAAGATAGGTATAGTGAGTAATAACCTTCCTGTCTCCTTCTCTCCTTTGCCAAAATTTAAATAATGGACAATCACATAAAAATTAGATTTTATAATAAAATAAGTCCTAGCTACCTTGGAAAATCAAAAGGCCTTAGTACTGGTTCTGTCCTCTACCAGTATGTGTGGGTGATGGATGGTATCTTCACATGGAAGAGTGGCTTAAGACCTCAGATTATTCACCAGCATTTAACTCACTTACCCATATGACCCATAAAGGCATTTAACTTTTTATTACTGTAATGAAATACAAAAATACACATAACTAAAATACCAAAAATAATCTCTGGGGGTGATGAAGATGTTAGTAACTTAAGTAAATCAAGAATTTAATGCTAACCAACTATCATAGATATCTTATCTTACATGATACTTATTCAAAAATAGATTTTCTGATTCCCCACCTATAGAGGAATTAACTGCCTCTTGTCCTGGTAGTGCAAAGGAAAACAAACAAAAACACAGAAGTTTTATCTTCTGTTGTAGAATGGCACACAGAGACACACACATTTTCCAGATAGAATTAAATGCTCCTTCTCTCTGCTCCCAGAGCAACCTGGATTGACTATATTATATGTAGTTTATAGTTATTTTCTTGTCTGTCTCCCATACGTGACTAGATTCTAGGCACACTTAGCATCATTAATGTTCATACCCTTAGATTCTAGACTAGGGCTTTGCATACATGGAATTCACTGAAAACTTTTGAAATGAGTGAACAGTAAAGGGCCTGAAATTGCATGTTATTATTGTTTAGTCCTTAAGTCATCTCTGACTCTGCAACCCCATGGACTGTAGCCTGCAGTTCCTCTGTCCATGGGATTTCCCAGGCAAGAATATTGGAGTGGGTAGCCATTTCTTTCTTCAGCAAATCTTCCTGACCCAGGAAACAAATTCATGTCTCCTGCTTTGTAGGCAGATTCCTAACCACTGAGCCATGTGAGAAGTCTGAAATTGCATGGTTAAAAATGTAATCAATTTAGAGAAGACTTTGATCTCTGTTAAATACGCATAGTCTTGTGAGAGAGAGTGTGTTTAAGCTTTATCAATCATTTGGAATTGAATGGGAATGATGCCTATAATTATGGATTATCCAAAAAAAATCAGAAGAAAGTATTGATTTGTGTGTGTGTGTGTGTGTGTTTACAATTGACATAGTCTTTAATGCATCATGATAGTTTATGTGACATGTATAGGCCAAACCTTGTCTGTATCCTGGCTGTTGGGTGAGCTTAAAACAGCTTCCTTGCAAACAGCCATATATCTTTTACTATAATCAGTAAATTGGATATAGTAGAAATGGGAATGGAGTGAGAAGGAAAGAGGGCTGGGTATTTTGTGTGTTTATATACCCAAGTTCGGGCTTCCCTTGTGGCTCAGCTGGTAAAGAATCTGCTTGCAATGCGGGAGACCTGGGTTGGGAAGATCTCCTGGAGAAGGGAAAGGCTAGCCACTCCAGTATTCTGGCCTGGAAAATTCCATGGACAAATTCCACATCAGCAGAGTTGGACATAACAGAATGACTTTCACTTATACTCAAGTTTAGCAACATGCACATACATATGTGGTTGGAGAAGGAATATAAATGTGGATTTATTTCAGAGGTTGGAACAAAGGCCAATTTGTTGGGCTATTAAGTGAAACTCATGACTAAATTTTAATTTTTTCCATTCAAATGTGACTTATGTGTTAATTCCTTTTCATAGGAGGTTTTCAAAAAGGGGGTGAAGGTGGGGTCAGAAAATGGTGTTTTTTTTTTTTTTTTTTTTTCCTAAGCCACTACAAAAAGCTTTATGTGATCTAGCAGATTTTAAAATGGTTATACATCTGAGTCACCTGACAAAATTTTCCTCCTACTGATTCCTGGATCCCATCTCATTCCCACAGACTCAATTTTTATTAATGGGACTCACTGTCTGTATTCTCACAGATGTCTCTATTTCTCAGTCTGTCCAGATGATTCTGAGGCTTCTAATTTGGCACTTATGTGCATACCAGCTTTTGGGAAACACTTCTTTAGATGATTCACATCTCTTTGCCTCTAGTATAATATCAAAACTGGGAGAAAACCTGACAGTTGATATAAAGTGTATAACCTGTATTTCACTGTTGTCTAATAAAATACAAGTAACATTCTGAAGGAGATCAGCCCTGGGATTTCATTGGAAAGACTGGTGCTAAAGCTGAAACTTTAGTCTCATGCGAAGAGTTGATTCATTGGAAAAGATTCTGATGCTGGGAGGGATTTGGGGCAGGAGAAGGGAACGACAGAGGATGAGATGGCTGGATGTCATCACTAACTCGATGGACGTGAGTCTGAGTGAACTCCGGGAGTTGGTGATGGACAGGGAGGCCTGGCATGCTGCGATTCACGGCGTCGCAAAGAGCCGGACATGACAGAGTGACTGAACTGAACTGAACTTTAAAGCAATATTGAAAACAATTTCAAATTCTCAAGAAAATCTTCTGTGCCATTTTTCTAAAATAATTGGTTCCTGGGATAATAGGACTCAAAGAATAATCATCTTATGGTTTATAAATTAATACATAGTTTCTTTGGCCACTGTATATAGAGTCTCAGCCGTACAACTTAACTTAGAATCTTATTGTTCATATCTATATTTCCCTGCTTTCTGTGTCTATTGATATCAGCAGACTATGATAATTTTAAAATATGTGCACCTTTAGCTGAATCATCTTGTTTGGATCAAGCAGATATAGTAAATCCTTTCTTAGCTGATAAAGCTATTGTCATTCATAGACATAATAATCTCTGCCTTGGACTGTGCTTCATTATTCTCCAATTAGAGGGTTCGCCTTTGCATTCAGTCGGAGCAAACTACCAGCAAATGCTTCCATAAAACCTATTAACTCCACTAATTCTTTGCACCTTTTGAATGCAAGGGAATTTGGGTCCTAATTTTATTTCCAAGATGCTCAATGTGCCAATCCATTAGCAAATTATAACTGATGTGTGGCCTTCATGACAGTTGATTTTTTTTTTTTCAATTGGCTCTATCAGCTCTTCCACATTGTCATGCCATGTCTTTCCTTATGTTGTTTTTTGAGTATGTGCACAGAGCTGAGATGCTACACATCCTGGCTATTCTGCTAATTAAGCTAACTGTAACGCCATGTATATGAGGCTAATTCTTCTGTCTTTATTTTAAATTGATCACTCTGTCCCCTCTATAGAAACTACATTTTCATCATGCTAAGGAAAGATATAAGTATCTGAATGCAAAGTTCCAAAGAATAGCAAGAAAAGATAAGAAAGCCTTCCTCAGTGATCAATGCAAAGAAATAGAGGAAAAGAACAGAATGGGAAAGACTAGAGATCTATTCAAGAAAACTAGATATACAAGGGAACATCTCATGCAAAGATGGGCTCAGTAAAGGACAGAAATGATATGGACCTAACAGAAGCAGAAGACATTAAGAAGAGGTGGCAGGGATACACAGAAGACTGTACAAAAAAGATCTTCACTATCAAGATAATTACGATGGTGTGATCACTCACCTAGAGCCAGACATCCAGGAATGTGAAGTCAAGTGGGACTTAGAAAACATCATTAGGAACAACGCTAGTGGAGGGGATGGAATTCCTATTGAGCTATTTCAAATCCTGAAAGATGATGCTGTGAAAGTGCTGCACTCAATATGCCAGCAAATTTGGAAAACTCAGCAGTGGCCACAGGACTGGAAAAGGTCAGTTTCCATTCCACCCAAAGAAAGGCAATGCCAAAGAATGCTCAAACTACTGCATAATTGCACTCATCTCACAAGCTAGTACAGTAATGCTCAAAATTCTCCAAGTCAGGCTTCAGCAATATGTGAACCATGAAATTCCAGATATTCAAGCTGATTTTAGAAAAGGCAGAGGAACCAGAGAACAAATTGCCAACATCCACTGGATCATCAACAAAGCAAGAGAGTTCCAGAAAAACATCTATTTCTGCTTTATTGACTATGCCAAAGCCTTTGACTGTGTGGATCACAATAAACTGTGGAAAATTCTTCAAGAGATGGGAATAACAGACCACCTGACCTGCCTCTTGAGAAACCTGCATGCACGTCAGGAAGCAACAGTTAGAAGTGGACATGGAACAACAAACTGGTTACAAGTTGGAAAAAGAGTCCATCAAGGCTGTATATTATCACCCTGCTTATTTAAATTCCATGCAGAGTACATCATGAGAAATGCTGGGCTGGAAGAATCAGAAGCTGGAATCAAGATTGCCGGGAGAAATATCAATAACTCATATATGCAGATGACACCATCCTTATGGCAGAAAGTGAAGAGGAACTAAAAAGCCTCTTGATGAAAGTGAAAGAGGAGAGTGAAAAAGTTGGCTTAAAGCTCAACATTCAGAAAACGAACATCATGGCATCCAGTCCCATCACTCCATTAGAAATAGATGGAGAAACACTGGAAACAGTGTCAGACTTTATTTTTGGGGGCTCCAAAATTATTGCAGATGGTGACCACAGCCATGAAATTAAAAGACACTTATTCCTTGGAAGAAAAGTTATGACCAACCCAGATAGCATATTGAAAAGAAAGACATTACTTTGCCAAAAAAGTTCCATCTAGTCAAGGCTATGGTTTTTCCTGTGATCATGTATGGATGTGAGAGTTGGACTGTGAAGAAAGCTGAGTGCTAAAGAATTGATAGTTTTGAACTGTGGTGTTGGAGAAGACTCTTGAGAGTCCCTTGGACTGCAAAGAGATCCAACCAGTCCATTCTGAAGGAGATCAGCCCTGGGATTTCTTTGGAAGGAATGATGCTCAAGCTGAAACTTAACTCCAATACTTTGGCCACCTCATGCGAAGAGTTGACTCATTGGAAAAGACTCTGATGCTGGGTGGGATTTGGGGCAGGAGGAGAAGGGGACGGCAGAGGATGAGATATCTGGATGGCATCACTGACTCGATGGACGTGAGTCTGAGTGAACTTAGGGAGTTGGTAATGGACAGGGAGGCCTGGCGTGCTGCGATTCATGGGGTCGTAAAGAGTCGGACATGACTGAGCAACTGAAGGGTCTGCCCAGCAAAGTTAATGTAGAGGTGGTTTCTGAGGAATATTTGGTTCTCAGGACCTATGACTTAAGCCAAGTAGAAGCTCAATAAGTTTGCCAATTTATTAGTCACATTAATATAATATGTCATCTATTATTTGAAGAGACAGTGGTAACTAGCTGACTTTCAAACCACCAAGTAGGAGAGTTGAGTTCAAATGCACTGTAATACTGACTGAGTGACCTGTTCACTTGAAAAATAAGCAGTCTGATTAGATCCGTGGTTCCCAAATACCAAAAGAATGTAGCAGATTATCAGGAACATATGTTACCTTATGGAATCCTAAAGTCCTTTTAAATAAAAATTTGTAAATGTGAAAAAAATATGTAGGTACAAACTCAATGATCATGAATCTGAGTATATTCTGGGATGTTGTAAAGAACAGGGAAGCCTGGTGTGCTGCAGCCCATGGATTGCAAAGAGTCAGACACGACTTAACAACTGGACAATAACAAAAATAGAGCTCAACAATTCATTTTATGAAACCTCTAAAAGAATTGTAGTGAATCCAGTTTTGAAAACTACTAAAATTAAATGTTATCTGTGATGCCATAAGATTATGTCATCTGGGGACTTGAGATAGGAAAAAAATTTCCTGAACAAGATTCCCTCATTCAATTTGATTGTTCATCCCTTACTAAAATTGAGAAAGGAATGTACAATCCAGAAAATATAAAATTAGAAGGTGGGTTCTTAGAAAGGAAAATAATGAGACTTGTGTTCCATATCATAAAAAGATTTGATAAAACACTAAGGATATTGTTTTCCCTTAAACATATTATCCTTTAAACATCCCCATTGAAAAACAAATGGCACTGAACATTCTCTACTTAGAAGGAGCTAGAGTTCTCATTTAAGGATCATTGAATAAGAAGAAAATTGTGCAAAAAATATAGTGTCACTACTCTGTTCAAGTACCTGAACTTTTTGTTCTTTATCAGAACAAAACCCTAAATTTATGGATTTTTTAAATAAAGAAAAAGCTGTTATTAAATCTGTCCTTTCCAATGTTATTCCTATTTGTCTATTCTTAACATTTCTCATACACTAGGAGTCGGGGCACTAAGCACTGGCGGCTGCGACCGGTGCACTAAGCGCTGCCCAGAGGAGATACCCCACGTCCGAGGTCAGGGGCAGAAGCGGGAGGATCCCATGCCCAAAGGGAAGCTGCCAAGAGGAGTTGCCTCACGCCCAAGGTCAGGGGCAGCAGCCGAGAGTGCCAGGCTGCGACGGTGCAGGAATGGCCGAGAGGAGCTACCCTGCGTCTGAGGCCAGGGGTGGTGACTGAGAGGAGCTACCCCACGTTGGAGGTCAGTGGTGGCTGGGAGGAGCCACCTCATGCCTGAAGCCAGGGGTCCTGTCTGGGAAGAGCAATCCCACTTCCCAGGAGGAGTGGCTGTGTGGGCGCAGGACGGCCTAGAGAAGCTATCCCATGCTGAAGGTCAGGAAGGGCAGTAGTGATGAGATACCCCTCGTCTAAGGTAAGGAGAAGTGGCTGCGCTTTGCTGGAGCAGCCATGAAGAGATACCCCACGCCCAAGGTAAGAGAAACCCAACTAAGATGGTAGGTGTTGCAAGAGGGCATCAGTGGGCAGACACACTGAAACCATACTCAAAGAAATCTAGCCAGTCTAATCACACTAGGATCACAGCCTTCTCTAACTCAATGAAACTAAGCCATGCCTGTGGGGCAACCCAAGACGGGCTGGTCATGGTGGAGAGGTCTGACAGAATGTGGTCCACTGGAGAAGGGAATGACAAACTACTTCAGTATTCTTGCCTTGAGAACCCCATGAACAGTAGAAAAGACAAATGATAGGATTCTGAAAGAGGAACTCCCCAGGTCAGTAGATGCCCAAAATGCTACTGGAGATCAATGGAGAAATAACTCCAGAAAGAATGAAGGGATGGAGCCAAAGCAAACACAATACCCAGCTGTGGATGTGACTGGTGATAGAAGAAAGGTCCAATGCTATAAAGAGCAACATTGCATAGGAACCTGGAAAGTCAGGTCCATGAATCAAGGCAAATTGGAAGTGGTCAAACAAGAGATGGCAAGAGTGAACATCGACATGCTAGGAATCAGTAAACTAAAACGGACTGGAATGGGTGAATTTAACTCAGATGACCATTATATCTACCACTGCGGGCAGGATCCCTCAGAAGAAATGGAGTAGCCATCATGGTCAACAAGAATCCGAAATGCAGTACTTGGATGCAGTCTCAAAAATGACAGAATGATTTCTGTTCGTTTCCAAGGCAAACTATTCAATATCACAATAATCCAAGTCTATGCCCCAAACAATAATGCTGAAGAAGCTGAAGTTGAACGGTTTTATGAAGACCTACAAGACCTTTTAGAACTAACACCCAAAAAAGAGGTCCTTTTCATTGTAGGAGACTGGAATGCAAAAGTAGGAAGTTAAGAAACACCTGGAGTAACAGGCAAATTTGGCCTTGGAATGCAGAATGAAGCAGGGCAAAGACTAATAGAGTTTTGCCAAGGAAATGCACTGTTCAAAGCAAACGCCCTCTTCCAACAACACAAGAGAAGACTCTACACATGGACATCACCAGATGGTCAACACTGAAAACAGATTGATTACATTCTTTGCAGCCAAAGATGGAGAAGCTCTATACAGTCAACAAAAACAAGACCAGGAGCTGACTGTGGCTCAGATCATGAACTCCTTATTACCAAATTCAGACTCAAATTGAAGAAAGTAGGGAAAACCGCTAGACCATTCAGGTATGACCTAAATCAAATCCCTTATGATTATACAGTGGAAGTGAGAAATAGATTTAAGGGCCTAGATCTGATAGAGAGAGTGCCTGATGAACTATGGAATGAGGTTCATGACATTGTACAGGAGACAGGGATCAAGACCTTCCCCATGGAAAAGAATTGCAAAAAAGCAAAATGGCTGTTTGGGGAGGCCTTACAAATAGCTGTAAAAAGAAGAGAGGTGAAAAGCAAAGGAGAAAAGGAAAGATATAAGCATCTGAATTCAGAATTCCAAAGAATAGCAAGAAGAGATAAAGCCTTCTTCAGCGATCAATGCAAAGAAATAGAGGAAGAAAACAGAATGGTAAAGACTAGAGATCTCTTCAGACAATTAGAGATAGCAAGGGAACATTCCATGCAAAGATGGGCTCGATAAAGGATAGAAATAGTATGGACCTAACAGAAGCTCAAGATATTAAGGAAGGTGGCAAGAATACAAAGAAGTGTACAAAAACAGCTTCAGAAACCAGATATTCACAAAGGTGTGACCACTCATCTAGAGCCAGACATTCTGGAATGTGAATTCAAGTGAGCCTTAGAAAGCATCACTACAAACAAAGCTAGTGGAGGGGATAGAATTTCAGTTGAGCTATTTCTAATCCAGAAAGATGATGCTGTCAAAGTGCTGCACTCAATATGTCAGCAAATATGGAAAACTCAGCAGTGGCCACAGGACTGGAAAAGGTCAGTTTTCATTCCAATCCCAAAGAAAGGCAATGCCATAGAATACCCAGACTACCACACAATTGCACTGATCTCACATGCTAGAAAAGTAATGCTCAAAATTCTCCAAGCCAGGCTTCAGCAATACATGAACCATGAACGTACTGATGTTCAAGCTGGTTTTAGAAAAGGCAGAGGAACTGGAAATCAAATTGCCAACATCCGCTGGATCATCAAAAAAGCCAGGAAGTTCCAGAGAAACATCAATTTCTGCTTTATTGACTATGCCAAAGACTTTGACTGTGTGGGTCACAATAAACTGTGAAAAATTCTTCAAGAGATGCGAATAACAGACCACCTGACCTGCCTCTTGAGAAATCTGTATGCAGGTTAGGAAGCAACAGTTAGAACTGGACATGGAACAACAGACTGGTTCCAAATAGGAAAAGGAGTATGTTAAGGCTGTATATTGTCACCCTGCTTATTTAACTTATATGCAGAGTACCTCATGAGAAACGCTGGACTGGAAGAAACACAAGATGGAATCAAGATTACCTGGAGAAATATCAATAACCTCAGATATGCAGATGACACCACCCTTATGGCAGAAAGTGAAGAGGAACTAAAAAGCCTCTTGAAAGTGAAAGAGAAGAGTGAAGAAGTTGGCTTTAAGTTCAACATTCAGAAAACGAACATCATGGCATCCGGTCCCATCACTCCATGAGAAATAGATGGAGAAACAGTGGAAACAGTGTCAGACTTTATTTTGGGGGGCCCAAAATCACTGCAAATGGAGATTGCAGCCATGAAATTAAAAGACACTTACTCTTTGGAAGAAAATTTATGACCAATCTAAATAGCATATTCAAAAGCAGAGACATTACTTTGCCGACTAAGGTCCGTCTAGTCAAGGCTATGGTTTTTCCAGTAGTCACGTATGGATGTGAGAGTTGGACTGTGAAGAAGGCTGAGCGCCGAAGAATTGATGCTTTTGAAGTGTGGTGTTGGAGAAGACTCTTGAGAGTCCCTTGGACTGCAAGAAGATCCAACCAGTCCATTCTGAAGGACATCAGCCCTAGGATTTCTTTGGAAGGAATGATGCTAAAGCTGAAACTCCAGTACTTTGGCCACCTCATGCGAAGAGTTGACTCATTGGAAAAGACTTTGATGCTAGGAGGGATTGGGGTCAGGAGAAGAAGGGGACGACCGAGGATGAGATGGCAGGATGGCATCACTGACTTGATGGACGCGAGTCTGAGTGAACTCCTGTATTTGGTGATAGACAGGGAGGCCTGGCGTCCTGTGATTCATGGGGTCACAAAGAGTCGGACATGACTGACTAAACTGAACTGAACTGAGTTAAATTCACCCGTTCCAGTTCATTTTAGTTCACTGAATCCTAGAATGTTGATATTCACTCTTGCCATCTCTTGTTTGACCACTTCCTATTTGCCTTGATAGACCTAACATTCCAGTTCCTATGCAATATTGCTCTTTATAGCATTGGATCTTGCTTCTATCACCAGTCACATCCACCACTGTGTATTGTTTTTGCTTTGGCTCCATCCCTGCATTCTCTCTGGAGTTATTTCTCCACTGATCTCCAGTAGCATATTGGGCACCTACTGACCTGGGGATTTCCTCTTTTAGTATCCTATCATTTTGCCATTTCATATTGTTCATGGGGTTCTCAAGGCAAGAATACTGAAGTCGTTTGCCATTCCCATCTCTAGTGGACCACATTCTGTCAGACCTCTCCACCATGACCTGCTCATCTTGGGTGGCCCCACACAGCATGGCTTAGTTTCATTGAGTTAGACCAGGCTGTGGTCCATGTGATTAGATTGACTAGTTTTCTGTGATTATGGTTTCAGTGCGTCTGCCTTCTGATGCCCTCTCGCAACACTTACCATCTTACTTGGGTTTCTCTTACCTTGGACAAGGGATATCTCCTCACCGCCACCACTCCTGACCTTGAACATGGAGTAGCTGCTCTTGGCCCTCCTGTGCCCACACAGCCACCGCTCCTCAGTATGGTACAATCATATCTAATCTCTTTATACAGTAGGGCATCTAGTCCTTTGTCTTTAATTATTACACAAATGTTATAATTCCAATGTACAGGACATATAGACTAACAGTAAAAAACCCACACAGTGAGAAATTAGAACAGTACATCAACTAGAATGGTCCAGTGATTTGTCACATGTTTTAATGGTGCAATTATAGTAATCAAGTAAGAGTTCAAATATTACTTTGAACATAGTTCAATATTCTTTCAGTGTATTGATTTCTTTAAAGTCATGTTCAGGCAAGGTGTTGTTTTGGACAAAAAGATATGGTTATTGTATAAATGCTTTGAATTGCAAACTCTATCATTTGGTTTCTAGGAAGGGAACTGAAGATTGATTTTTGAATGAGAGGAAGAAGAGATGATTTCAAGCAAAGTTATTCTTTTAGATGAAAAGCGACTGGACTTTGAATGCAGACAGTACAGAATGACTAGGAGGAAAATGAATGATTTAAGTATTTTTGCAGAAATGAAGGTATGGATTTGCCAAATGATTAGGCATTTGGATTGAAAGAAAGACAAGAGATGAAGATAAAGAGAAGACTTTGAGGTTGAGTTCCTGCAATTATGAGATGTCATATGCTAAAACGGAAACTAGGAAAAGGAGGAAGCCTGCACCAGTCTTTGAAGAGAGACACCACTAACTTCTGATAGTGGCACTCAACTAAGGCAGCACATCAAGGTACTAGTAAGAATCTTGCCTCTGTTAAATGCAGACACTTAGACAGATACAAAGAACCTGAAAGCTTATGGGTAAAATCCTTGAATTTTTAATAATGAAAAATGTTCAACCTCTTCATTGAAGATCAATGCGAGAATTTAATTCTTATCTTTCCCATTACATACCTGATTCCTGAGTAGATAAATAAAATATAATATTAATCTGGGAGTGTTTCTCACTTAAAAGGCAACATTGCTGGTACAAAACTTCCAGAAGAAGGAACAAAATGTACTACAAACAGGAGTAGCATGGGGCACTTATTTGCTAATACTTTATGACTTTTTCTTTCTCTATTAATTTATGAATATAATGTGCTTGGGTTGATAGTACTCCCCTCTATTCCTAAAATGATAAAAGAACTCTGTATATTTGGGTGTTGAGCGGTTTGAACTACAGTCTAGTTGAAAGTGGCATGGTAAGCCAAACATACATAAGGTGAGAATAAAAGTGTTTTCTATACATATGTTTTTAAAATTTGTATAGTGTTTTCTTTTATTGTTGAATTCTTAAGGTTTTAGGGAAAAAGCTAAGAAGTAAGAGGCCAAGAAGAATATTTTCCTATTGAGGAAGTCTAGGCAAAAATAGTCTGTTTAGGGAAAGTATAGCCCATCCCAGTTTTTAATACAAATTGTATTTTAGGGCTCAGATTCTGGTTATGAAGAAAGAAGAAATTTTCTAAAATATACACTCTAAGCCAAGTCCTATTCTAAACACTTTACACATATAGGTATTTATATTTCTGAAAATCATAATTTTCTTCAAACATGTGCACAGAAATAGAGTTAATAGAAAAAAGAATGTAGATAAAGTGGACCATTTAAAACATTTGAAATTTTGTAACCTATACACTAACAAAAGTTAGTTAGATTGAACTTGATATATAATCAAGAAAAATTAAAATATATTCTAATTTACAAATAAAGAAATATCATGGTAAACATAACATTTTATATTTTAAAAAAGCTGACTGTAGATCGATGAGGGTATTTGGAAAGGAAGAATCTACTGAATTATGAGGAAGAGAAATAATGTAAAGATGTTGGAGAGAATTGAGAAATTTTAAGACAAAAAAAGTATAGCCAAATTGATCCAGGGAAGGAAAATGTAGTGAATTTGTTTAATCTTAAATTATTGTACCTTTCATCAAGCTGTTTTTCTATAATGTAAAATATAAAGTGAAAGAATCATGTATGACTCAATACATTTTCCTACTTACACATAGAGTGTATTCACATAAAATATAGTAACTTAACTGATCATATTTTGTATCTTGGTATGTTGGTCAGTCCTCATAATAACTCTATAAAGTAATTTCTCTAATTATCTATATTTCAGTGAGGAGAAAATTTGGGAAATGAAAAGTTATGTCTTTTCTGGGAGAATTCAGTTAGGCAAAGATTTAAGATTAGAAGCATGAATGTTTGGCTCCAGAATCTGTGCATTTAGCTGTAACATAAAGCCATCCGTTAAGGGAGTTGGCAGCATCTTTGGGAAACTATTTTAGGGTTCAAGAATTCAGGATATCACTCTATTTAAACAATTCAATAAAAAATAAAGCTAAACAGTTGGAAATAATATATGCAGATTTTGATTTAGTGAAGTTGAATTGTCTGAGAAACATTTAGTATATGTTCAATGGGATCTTACTGTGAATAAGTAGACAGTAGTTTGCATTTAGGTGAGAGTCAGGGTTGGGGCAGAGATGAAAGCATCAACCATAAAGAAGTAGATAGAAACTGAGAATGTGATTGCTCTTAGAATAGCTTTGTTTGTGCTCAGGCGCTTAGTCATGTTTGACTTTGTGACCTTAGGGACTGTAGCCCTCCAGGTTCTTCTGTCCATGGGATTTTCCAGGCAAGACTACTTGAGTGGGTTGCCATTTCATACTCCATAGTGTAGCTTTAGATACAAGAAACAGAACCTGAGATAGAAATATGAAAATATCTGAAGTTAATATTTAAGGTATTAATATATCTTGATACCTAGTGACAGTAAAGTAGATAAAAGAAAAATATCCAGAAAGTGAAAGAGAAAAATGAGACAATTGTTACAAATATTTTAAAAATATTTAATTTTTGAAATTAATCCAGAATAAGTCTCTATTAAAACAATAGTGTAACAAAAGAATAAATAATTTTAAATGGAGGACAAGGTAGAGAAGGAGACTGAAGATATTAATATTTTAAATGTTTTCAGAATAATAAAGAATTAAATAGATTGACTTTGGTAACTGAATGACCTAAGTTGATATGCCTACACAGCTCACATTACCTTCCTTGGAATCCTGTTTCAACACACCCTATGAATACTAATAAAAAATCATGAACATTTTGGCCATAGTAGTTTGGACCTGGTGTGACACTTGACCTGGGAAAAATCAATATATAGGAAAACCAACCCAACCCTCTTCCTAGGAAATTTAGCTCTGGTTTTAACAATTGAATTGTTAGATCTGGGAGTTAAACTCTCATGAAGAATTACTTAAGTAAATATTTGCTACTGGATATTTAAACTATATAAAAAAATGTTTAAGAGTCTTTTAATATAGATTCTACTGTACTCACCTGTCAGTGCAGGAGATGTTAAAACAACGTGGTGTGACTGAGCAGAAGCGGCCCTGGTGCAGTAGGCGTGAGGTAGGAACTGTAGCCTTGTCACTGCTGTGAATGAGCTAAGTGACCCTTAGATTTATTTGCATCACAACTGTCTGAAATACAAAATTATAATCTATTTCACCTGCCTGCGGTTTTGAGTTCCACAGATTAGAAAAATATAATTTTTTACAGTTGTGATTTGTGCATGATTTTGAATTTATGATGCTTTAATAAAACTTGCTAAATAAAAATTCCTATATAACTTTGGGGAAAAAAAAGAAGTCCAGAATGGACAATAAGGACACTTAGATCCATATGCAAGCTTAAAGTCCTACAGAAGCAGAGACCATGCAGAAAGGATAACAATAAATATTCAGAAGAAAAAAATCTGTTGTTTTAAGGCACAGAGAGAACAGAGAGTTGCCTGATGATTCTCTATTCACCATGCCAGATAGCTTCAGTTACTACAGTTGGGTACGATAGACTCTCCTGTTTCCTTGCAATGTTATTTCAATTCAAACTAGTTTGAATGCTTCTGTTGCTTGTCATAGACATTCATTCAGTGAAGCTAATTTAGATATGTGAAAATTATGTGCTGTTCACAGACACAAAATCAAGGATCTTAAGTTTTCTTTTCCAATCTTGTTACACCCTGTGAACAATCCTTTTTCTCATCCCTTATTTTTCACCTTTCATACAGTTACTCTTTTACCTAGAATATTCTTTCTATATAACTCTGTCCTTCTCAAACATTGGACTATAATGTAACATTTACTTCCTGGAAAGAAGAAGAAAGGTTGATGTTCAGAAGGGCGCTGATATTGCTGCTAGTCACTTCAGTTGTGTCCAACTCTGCGCAACCCCATACATGGCAACCCACCAGGCTCCTCTGTCCCTGGGATCCTCCAGGCAAGAACATTGGAGTGGGTTGCCATTTCCTTCTCCAGTGCATGAAAGTGAAAAGCGAAAGTGAATTTTCTCAGTCATGACTGACTCTTAGCAACCCCATGGACTGCAGCCTACCAGGCTCCTCCATCCATGGGATTTTCCAGGCAAGAGTACTGGAGTAGGGTGCCATTGCCTTCTGCGATATTGCTGTTATATAAATGTAAAGACTTATTCGCTTCCTGGAAAGAATAAGAAAGGAAAGGTTCCACATCTAAGTATGTGATATGTTCTTCTTCATTTGGATTTAAATCATTAACAGAATCTGAAATTTCAGGATTTGCATCTAAAAAATGAGGAAGTGAAACATACATGGGTTTTCCTAAAAACAAATTTTAAGAGACAACTGAGATAAATAGTTTTCTTTGTTTCATATATCACTCAGGAAAGAGATGCTTGAAAATAAAGCCTTTTAATTTTAAAAAAGAAAAAAAAATGCAGTATGATTTGTTAGAAAGATTTCTCTTAGCTGTGTTTCCATTATAAACATGCAATGCTCAGTATTGCACTTTGTCAGTTTTGGTGATCAGTGGATCACAATCTTAGCATCCAACACAATTTGATTTTTATCTTCACTTTATTCCTGTGTGTATGTTAACAGAATGAACTCACCAACTTCCTTCATAAAAATATATCATGCTTAAGCTTTTTCACAGGACTTTATTTCCATGAAATACATCTAAGAAACAAACAGAGAAGAAATAATCAGAAAAAAATCCCTCATATATTTTTTTTTCAAAGTATTATATTTCAACAGTGGGGTTGTCCATCTCAGAGCTATTCCAATGGCCTCCTTACTAGGGGGCAACAGCAGTCCTTTAAATGAAATAGCTCATGCTGAAAAGTTTACTTCTCTCTCCCTAAATGTTCATATATAAGGGGTTTTCCAGGCGGCTCAGTGGTAAAGAATCCTCTTGCCAAAGCAAGAGACAACACTAGAGATGCAGGTTTGATCTCTGGGTGGGGAAGAGCCCCTGGAGAAGGAAACGGCAACCCATTTCAATATTCTTGCATGGAAAATTCCTTGGATAGAGGAGCCTGGTGGGCTACAGTCCATGGGGTCAAAAAGAGTCAGACACGAGTGAGCATGCATGCATGCACTCACGTTCATATAGAGGGATTCACCTACAGTCTACAAATGTAGTCTACAAATGAAGTCAGTAGGATCATTTTCTTGCAGTTTCACATTTCCTTTCACATTTTCCCCAACATCATTTCTTTGGCTTTGAGATTGTTTAGATTTTGGTGTATCTTCTGACTTCTACTACTAGGCTGAGTCTAGAGCTTTTGTAAATGAGTTGATCAGTCATGTCCGACTCTTTGCAACCCCATGGATTGTAGCCCATCGGGCTCCTCTGTCCATGGAATTCTCCAGGGAAGAATGGTGGAGTGAGTTGCCATACCCTCCTCCAGGGGATCTTCCCAAACCAGGGATCAAACCCAAGTTTCCTGCATTGCAGGTAGATTCTTTGCCAACTGAGCCACCAGAGAAGTCCAAGAATACTGCAGTGGGTAGCTTATCCCTTCTCCAGGGGATCTTCCCAACTGAGGAATCAAACCAGGGTCTCCTACATCCCAGGTGGATTTCATACCAACTGAGCTACCCCTAGCTTTTAGATCCCTTTAACTATTCTCCCCTCAACTCATCACATTCTGGTGGTTTTGGTATATTGTGTCTGGTAATAGACAAATTCTCCTCTTGTTTTAATCTCCAAACTCACACAAGCATATTCAGTATTTCTAGCTTCTCCAATAAGAGTGTGACCAATTTTCCTACAAACTGTAGCCTCATCTTTGACATTTCTCCTTCAGCTACACTCTTTCTCCACAGGCAGCAAGAACATGTGAGTTCTAAAAGCAGAGAAAATGGTTATTTCAAGAAGCAAGGCACATGCTACACCAACTTCGGTCATGTACTGAACTTCGCCTGTAAACAAATATAGTGTTCAATCAGTACTCAAATAATGTTAGCTCCTTTTAACTAAGTGAATTATCTCAAACTAAAATAGTAATAATATCATTATAAGTATCATCCCCTGTGTGCATCACATACTATAAATCATTAAAGCCTCACAACTACCCTATGACTTAGATATTATTGTATTATAATTTCCATTTTCTAGATAAGGAAACTAAAGCATAGTGAGATTCAGTTATGTATCAAAAGCTAGTTAGTTAATAGTGGAGCTATAGTTTGGACTTAAGCAGTAGAGTTCAGACAATTTTTCCAGCTAACAGTTCCTCCTAAAATTGACGAAGAAGGCAGCATTCAGATTGCAGAGAAGATGGTGAAAAAGTATAGTGTATATAGCAAGAAGATCATAGTTCTGGGGAAGGAGTGAGGCTTTTAATAACTGCTTCCTTTCCTGGTTATGAAATGAACTGATGGAGTACAAGTGGAATACTCCAGCAGCTTCTTGATTACAAATATTTAGGCTTGGGCACCCCTCAGTGGGCTTCACTGGTAGCATGGCTGGTAAAGAATCCACCTGCAATACAGGAGACCCCAGTTTGATCCCTGAGTCGGGAAGATTCCCTAGAGATGGGATACACTACCCAGTCCAGTATTCTTAGATTTCTCTGGTAGCTCAGACAATATAGAATCCGTCTGCAATGTGGGAGACATAGGTTTGATCCCCGGGTTGGGAAGATCTCCTGATGGAGGGCATGGCAACACATTCTAGTATTCTTGCCTGGAAAATCCCCATGGACGGAGGAGCCTAGTGAGCTATAGTCCATGGGGTCACAAAGGGTTGGACATGACTGAGGGACTAAGCACACAGCACACCTTTCAATTGTGTGTGCTCAGTCATGTCTGACTTTTTGTGACCCCCTGGATTGTAACCCACCAGGCTCTTCTGTCTATGAGATTTTACAGGCAAGAATACTAGAGTAGGTTTCCATTTTCTTCTCCTTGGGATCTTCTTCACTCAGGGATTTAACTTCTGTCTCTTGTGTCTCTTTCATTGGCATGCGTATTCTTTACCCCTGAGCCACCTGGGAAGTCCGACGTCTCAATTACTAAATGCATAAACTTATTTGGAAGGTCAAGTTCATGGACTGTTTCTCTCATTACACTGAATGGTAGAGGTTCAGAATTGATGAAGTGCCTATAGGAAGTGTAAGAGTATTTAAGAGGATTTGGAAATGTTAATAGTCACAAGATTAAAATAAATAGAACAGCATGCTATCTGGATTTGTAATAGGGAAAGAATCTCCCTGGCTTTTGGTGCTGAAATACCGGAAGGAAAATCGAACCTTGGAAATGTTCAAAGACAGGAAAGATGGGCAGGCAAGATCCTGAAACTTAAATGCCAAAATAGAAGCAGGATCATGTCCAGGTTTTCCAGGTGACTCAATAGCAAAGAATCTTCCTCAAACCAGGAGACACTGGTTCGTTCCCTGGGTCAGGAAGATCCCTTGGAGAAGGAAACAGCAATCCACTCCAGTATTCTTGCCTGGGAAACCCCATGGATAGAGGTGCCTGGCGGTATGGTCACATATGGTCACAAAGAGTCTGACGCAACCTAGTGACTAAGCAGCAAAAGTATGTCCAGGCACAGATATCAGTTTGCCCCAGCTGTGCACCCCAGGCCTAAAAGAATAAGTGTAATAATTAGGGCTTGTAAGGAAATCTGAGGTCAAAGAGCGTAGGAATAAATAAAAGCGAGGTTTACAGTAGGTAAAAGTTTGATGACAATATTATGGCATGAATTCTTCTAAAGAACTAAGGCTTCAATTCTCAAAAAGAAATCTCTTAAAGTCTTAAAGTTGAAGCAGTTCTTTACTTTAACAACCAAACATTGGCACTTTTGAGAGTGAAAGGGTGCGCTGTTAATAATTACATGAGACAGTGACATAAATTGGACTGTTCCAGGTGAACTGAGACATATGATCCCCTTACTTAAGGGCGTAGTTATATGAGTAAGTTTATATTCCAGTTTATTCCCAAAGTGATATAAAAGTTTGAAATAAGTAAAACAAATCCAAGCTAGTGACTGCAGTATCTGAATTCCAGCTCTAGCTTGGTCACTAGCTTGATATGCACACATTGACAGGTCATATAATTTGTCCAAGAATTCCTCTAGTTTCCCTCTTCCCAAATCTACTTACTTACACTACTAAGTTTAGAGTTCTACAGAGATGCAAATCAGGAAAAGTTCTGAATGATAAATAAGATTCCATAAACCTACTGGCATGGTAGGTGCAATCAGTTGCTGTCTTCATGAATAGTTTTAGGGCTACCAGGCAGATTCCTTTTCTTCTGAAATACCATTCCCACTCTATCTGAGACATCATATTTAAAAGTGAAAGAATTTTTTGAAAAAAAAAAATTGGACAGAATTCATGCTAAGGATTTTCACTTGCACATGTATTATATACATCTTGATCTATATAATGTTGGCTTCTCTTTGGAAAGGGCTTCCCTGATAACTCAGTTGGAAAAGAATCCACCTACAATGCTGGAGACCCTGGTTGAATTCCTGGGTTGGGATTTCTGAAGGGATACCCACTCCAGTATTCTTGGACTTCCCTTGTGGCTCAGCTGGTAAAGAATCCGCATGCAATGTGAGAGACCTGGGTTCAATCCCTGGGTTGGGAAGATCCCTTGGAGAAGAGAAAGGCTACCCACTCCAGTATTCTGGCCTGGAGAATTCCATGAACTGTATAGTCCATGCAGAGGCAGAGTCGGACATGACTAAGTGACTTTCACTTTCACTTCCTTCTCTTTTGTAAGGAGTATTCATTTTGGAATTGTGTTTTAAAGGAAAACTAGACTAGGAGACCCAGGTGTCCCTACAGGAGGCCAAAAGGGTATAATATATGAAGCGCTATAAGCTAAAGACAAATTGTTCACACACCAACATGACTGAAGGTCATTTTATATCTAGAGATGTTGAAACCAAGATGTAATCAATGTTCTTGTACTCATGTCACCATCCCAGTGTTTTGAAGAGTGAACTGTTAATTGAATCAGTAAATTTTCCTGTCCATATAGCTTGGAATTAGTCTGACAGGCATTGTCATCTGCTTGATGAAGCTGACTGGTTGATCTAGCATTGCATAGAAGCAGCTTAACATCAGTGATGTGGATGTGGTAAGAGAAATTGGAGTTGATTGATGGTATTCACAAAGTTAAGGGCTTTGATGACTAGTTCTGAAATAGCAAATCTCAGAAGCTTTACTTGCTGGTTTCAATTATTTAGGTCTTTAGGTCAATTAGCTCCTGGGGCAGAGATTCTCAGTGAAAGCATTAGATATACAGAGTGCTGAGAATAGTTTAGGACATTCCTTATTTACTTTGTTATTCAGTTCAGTTCAGTCGCTCAATCATGTCCCACTCTTTGTGACCCCATGAATCACAGCACGCCAGGCCTCCCTGTCCATCACCAACTCCCAGAGTTCACTCAGACTCATGTCCATAGAGTCAGTGATGCCATCCAGCCATCTCATCCTCTGTCGTCCCCTTCTCCTCCTGCCCCAAATCCCTCCCAGCATCAGGGTCTTTTCCAGTAAATCAACTCTTTGCATGAGGAGGCCAGAGTATAGGAGTTTCAGCTTTAGCATAGTCCTTCCAATGAACACCCAGGACTGATCTCCTTTAGAATGGGCTGGTTGGAGAGTCCAAGGGACTCTCAAGAGTCTTCTCCGCCACCACAGTTCAAAAGCATCAATTCTTCGGCCCTCAGTTTTCTTCACAGTACAACTCTCACATCCATACATGCCCACTGGAAAAACCATAGCCTTGACTAGATGGACCTTAGTCGGCAAAGTAATGTCTCTGCTTTTCAATATGCTATCTAGGTGGGCCATAACTTTTCTTTCAAGGAGTAAGCGTCTTTTAATTTCATGGCTGCTATCATCATCTGCAGTGATTTTGGAGCCCCAAAAATAAAGTCTGACACTGTTTCCACTGTTTCCCCATCTATCTCCCATGAATTGATGGGACCAGATGCCATGATCTTCATTTTCTGAATGTTGAGCTTTGAGCCAACTTGTTCACTCTCCTCTTTCACTTTCATCAAGAGGCTTTTTAGTTCCTCTTCACTTTCTGCCATAAGGGTGGTATCATCTGCATATCTGAGGTTATTGATTTTTCTCCCAGCAATCTCAATTCCAGCTTGTTTCTTCCAGTCCAGCGTTTCTTATGATGTACTCTGCATAGAAGTTAAATAAGCAGGCTGACAATATACAGCCTTGACATACTCCTTTTCCTATTTGGAACCAGTCTGTTGTTCCATGTCCAGTTCTAACTGTTGCTTTCTGACCTGCATATAGAGTTCTCAAGAGGCAGGTCAGGTAGTCAGGTATTCCCATCTCTTGAAGAATTTTCCACAGTTTATTGTTATCCACACAGTCAAAGGCTTTGGCATAGTCAATAAACCAGAAATAGATGTTTTATTTTCCGGAACTCTCTTGCTTTTGCGATGATCCAGTGGATGTTGACAATTTGATCTCTGGTTCCTCTGCATTTTCTAAAACCAGCTTGATATTAGTACTAGTTAAAAAACATCCATGCATACAAAGTTGCTTCAGTGGCATCTGACTCTTTGTGACCCTATGGACTGTAGCTCGCCAGGCTCCTTTGTCCATGGGATTCTGCAGGCAATAATACTGGAGTGGGTTGCCATTTCCTCCTCCAGGGATCTTTCTGCCCCAGGGACTGATTCTGCATCTCATGCCTCCTTCATTGACAAGTGGGTTCTTTACCACTAGCACCACCTGGGAAGCTTAGGTAAAACTCTGAAATGTGCAAATGACTCACTATTTGCACTATAATTAAGCCTGATTCAAGTCATTTCTTGTAAAAGATCAGTGTGTTCTCTTTAATTTTACTATTCTTTCTTGAGAGAGTGGAAAGCTCATAATCTTGTTCAGTCCATGTAAGAACCTCTAAGGTGCAGACATGTTAAATCCCTCCACCTTAGACTTGAGAATTTATACTGTGTGGTGTATCTTAGATCACATTATCACACTTTTCAAAAGTTGCCTTCTGTGAATGTTGCTGGTTTAAGTCTTTCTTAAACTTATAATGCATGTACTTCAATATGATCTGAACCAGTGGAGCATTGGAACAAGGAGGGAAAAGAATGTAAAATGTGATTCTGAGCAAGGAAAAAAGTGGTGCCTGCCTACAAGTAAGAAGCATGAAAAGACAAATTGCTCCTTTCTATAATCTCCCACTAGAATGGCAATATGCCCATCACAGGAGTGGCTTCAGGGTGCATACATGGGTAGATACACATAAGCACACACACACAAACACACACATGCAGTAGTCCTTTCTATCTCCACTTGTGACCAAGTTCGTGTGTGTTTCCTATTGAAACGTACCAAGGGGAAAAAAAAATACAGTGATAAGTAGAGAAGAAAGAAATGTGAAACATTATAAGGCAGGCCACCTTTTATTCTGTCAAATCCCCACTTTCTTGCTGTGAAATTGTTCTTTGAGGCATTTTGCTTTCTTAACACAGACTAGCTCTCACCTAAATCCTTCACAGTGCATTTAGAACTAAATAAACCATTAATATGTTCATCTATGTGAAATGTTCCCTTCACTGCTACCTCCGGCAGTCATTTAACTGAATTTGATATGGAGAACACATTGACATTGTAAAGGTTAATGATCTGATGATTAACAATACTCATTTTCAGAAAATGGTTTTAGTCATTGTTTCATAGAACAGGGGAAAAACAATTTATTTGGTAGTCTCCAATGTCTGGGGGAATTTATTTTTTTCTTTTTTATCCTAAAAGCAGAATGGTATCATTGTCGTCAAGAACATAAGAGTGCTAGCAAATATTAGGCAAAGTGGCTTCTATTGTGCGTCTTCTGTAGGTTGGCACAGAAGGGTTAAATGTGGTGAGAAGGCTTTCCCTGGTTTAAGCACAGCCCTGAAGCACATAAGTGGAAAGCATCCAACCAGGTTAAACAGAGCTTGGTATCAAGAATGTGGTGACAGGTGGTATGAGGTGACTAGAGTCTAGATTTGCAAAGTGAAATTTATCAGGCAGATGGAGCAAGGCAATGAAAGAGCTAGGAAGAAGCAATATTTGGAGTTTCTTATGCTAGGCAAGCAGTGCATTAGGATCATAAGTAAAAACTGTGAAAAGGTAAATCCTAGACAAATGTTAGAGGACTTAAGTTTTAAAAATGAGTGTTCATTTTTAAGAAACGCAGAATCTTTCTTTATTAATACTTGAGTTCAATATAAAAGATCAGTTTCACTGCCATCTTTTATTAAGTGCATCCTGTGTGCCAAATTAGAAACATTTTCTGTATCTTATTGTATATTTTTTACAAACTCATAAGGTGTATATTGTCAACCTCACATTACAGATGCAATGACCAAAACAGAGCAGGGCAGTGCCTTACCTAAGTGTCACAGCTACTAAGTGGCAGATTGCCTACTCAGATACTACATGTTTTGATAACAAAGGATGAGCACAATATCTCCATTTAATAGTACTATGTGTTACTTCTATGCTACTTTCATCATTGTTGATATTGTTAATGTCATAACAACCATGGAACCATTATCAGCATCAACCTCATCTTTATTATGTTATAAGAGATACTTTTCCCACCTCCGTGAATCCCAATTCTGATAGTCATCCAAAGATAATCTTCCTCATCAAGAACCACAGCTATTAAAATTATCCAAATTGACCTAAGAAACTTCATACGACTTCACAGCTTCCAGGTATGAAAACCAAAGCTCTTAGGTGAGAATGAGGTTCTAAGTGATAAGCAACAGTTAACAAGACTGTAGGACAATGAAGAGAATGTATTTCTGGAGCTAAGAACCTGAGGCCATGTTTCTGGGCCAAAAACCAAGGGACATTCAGTGAAAAATAGAGGATAGATGGATCAGGCTGCGAGCTAAGCCTCTCACTATAGTTGTACCTAAAACACAAATAAGACTTGAGTCACCTCCAGAGATGCCAACTGAGGCAGAAGGAGGTGGGCAGAGATGCTTGCTGCTGCCACTGCTAAGTTGCTTCAGTCATGTCTGACTCTGTGCGACCCCATGGATTGCTGCCTACCAGGCTCCTCCATCCATGGGAGATTACAGGCAAGAGTACTGGAGTGGGTTGCCATTGCTTAGGCTTCTCCAATCTCCCCATCCTCACTTGCAAACTCTCATCACTGCTCATTGGCTGAACTCAGCAGGAAACCAGGACTTCCCTGGTGGCTCAGTGGTGAAGAATTAGCCTGCAATGCAGGAAACGTGGGTTTGATCCCTGGGTTGGGGAGATATCCTGGAGGAAGAAATGGCAGCTCACACCAGCATTCTTGCCTGAGAAATCCTGTGGACAGAGGAGGCTGGCGGGCTTTTGCCCATGGGGTCACAGAGTCTTGGAATGACTGAGCAACTAAACAACAACAACAGCTGGATGTCAGCTTACAGGGGAACCTAAGAAATTAAACTTGCAGGGTTACCCACTTGCCCCAATAAGTGAGGCAAAGAAAGGGTAAGGAGTGGATCTGAGTACAGACAGGGTAATGCATGGCAAAATGATCCATCTTCAAATGATGGCCGTCTATCTCTTTCAGGGAGTTACCTAAGTGGCACTAGTGCTAAAGAACTCACCTGCCAATGCAGGAGACTTAAAAGACCTGAAATCAATCCCTGGGTGGGGAAGATCCCCTGCAGGAGGATCTTCTGCAACTCACTCCAGTATTCTTGCCTGGAGAATCCCATGGACAGAGGAGCCTAATGGGCTATGGTCTATAGGGTCTCAAAGAGTCAAACACAACTGAATTGACTTAGTACACATGCAAGTATCTCTTTCAGAAGGAGGTAATAACCTGCATATTTATCTCCTATCACTGCTTTAAATTACTTCTAGTTTCTTATCTCAGAGTTCTCGGGGCCAGGCCTCTGAAAAGGGTCTCACTGGGCTAAAAATCAAAATGCTGGCAGGTCTACATTTATTTTTGGAGGCCCCATAGGAAAATAATTTTTGTTTCCTGCTGTCTAGACATTGTTTACATTCATGGTTTTACAGCCCCTTCCTTTCTTCAAAGTAAGCAGATCTCCTTTCTACTCTTTGACTTCCAACTCATCTGTCTTCCTTTTAAAGATTTTTTTAAGGACCCTCACACTCAAGGACTCTAGGGATTACACTGGGGCCACATGGACAATACATGATTAGCTACTTAGCAACCTTAATTCCATCTTCTACCTTAATTCCACTTTGCCATGTGAAGTCATAACTTTAGGTTCTGGGAATGAGGGCATGTACATTTTGGGGGTTGGGGCCATCATTCTGCTTAGCACTGTCCTTTCAACTGCACCATTTCAAATATAATGTCTGATTCTGATAATAATTCCCTGTGCTAATTTCATGCAATACAGTAACAGACAGGCGGAAAACTCATTTTATTAATATTGATGAAATTCAACTGAATCTGGTCAAAGGCCTCTCCAAATCTTCAGTGGCATTTTATTACCTAGATATTGTTTTGGCTGCTTGGAGATTATACTCTTTTTTTTTTTTTTCCTCTCTCAAAATTTTCATTGTTCTAGACAGCTCGACATACCCTTATGACTGACTTTTGTTTAAGCAAAATGTTATTATTTCAAACACCAGGATTAAATAAAATGAATACTTCCTTTAGTAAACATAGATAATTGCATATTAGTAAAACAAATAGATCCAACCAATCCATTCTGAAGGAGATCAGCCCTGGGATTTCTTTGGAAGGAATGATGCTAAAGCTGAAACTACAGTACTTTGGCCACCTCATGCAAAGAGTTGACTCATTGCAAAAGACTCTGATGCTGGGAGGGATTGAGGGCAGGAGGAGAAGGGGATGACCCAGGATGAGATGGCTGGATGGCATCACTGACTCGATGGACATGAGTCTGAGTGAACTCCGGGAGTTGGTGATAGACAGGGAGGCCTGGCGTGCTGTGATTCATGGGGTCGCAAAGAGTCGGACATGACTGAGTGACTGAACTGAACTGAACTGAAAACAAATTAGTTCAGCCCTAATGGATTTTATTTTGTTTGTTGTTCAATTGTTCGGGCAAGTATTCTGGAGCTGAAAGAAGCCATTTCTGAGAACTAACTTATACTCTGGGGTCTAATCTAGGGTCCTTTCCTTGAAAGAAGGTTCTAAGTTTTAGTCTTTGAAATCCTGACCTCTTCCCTAGAGAACTGATTCTAAGATAAACAAATTCTTGAGTAGCTATGTATCTATTAGGCACAGAGAAACACCATTTGTCTCTTCAAACTGTCTTTTGGTCATATACCTTTTTTCCGATGATTCAATTGATTGGTAACTAGAAAGACACTTTGACAGTGATACACCAATATAAAGATAAGTAATGTGACATATTTATTCAGTTTATCAAATAATGTTAAAGAAGATGACAACCTACTGAAATATTGAAATGCTTAGTTTGATTTTTATGAAACTTAAAGAAATTAATGTTTTGAATTTAATTTGATTTGATTATAGAAAATACTTGATGCATTATATATTCTATCATACATTCAAACACATATAACATATAAATTGGGAGAGCAATCTATAGGTTTGTAAAAAGCGTATTCAGCTACCTGTATTAAAATACGAACTTTTCTCTTTTTTTTTTTTAAATTTATTTTTTTACTTTCTATCTCTGTGACTTTGGGTGAGGTATTTAACATTTCTGTGTTTACATAAGCTTTCTTACATCTGAAATGAAGAAAAATGCTGCTAACTCATTTCATAACATCAATATTGTGATAAAAATAAGTTAATGTATGCAAAGCATTAAGATAAATGCCTTTCGACGATAAAAACTACCTCTCTTCAGTGTTAGAATTATTGTCTGATAACTACTTAATTTTTAATTTTATTTTTTTAATCAAATTGATTGATCATTAAAGATTACAAAGCTCTTTTACAAACACCTGGATAAAGAGAATGACCCATTATTCTGAGTGTACGAACTTTTCTGTAAACACAGAATTTAGGATTGGTCATGTTCTGTCTGCAAGGCTCTCTTTGAAGATATACTCTTCTTTAAATTAACACCTTAAAATATTTCCATTTCCTGAAAGCCACTTTATTTTTTAGCCGATATCTAAGTGTTAGGCAAAGTCATCCTCCTCTTGTAACTAGACACACTCTAAAATAATGAAGAATGCCACATTATAAAGCGAGAGAAATTTTAAAATTTTTCAGGAGAACTGGAAACACAGTGTAAACACAGAGTTTAGCAGTAGCCCTGATTCTCAGAAGAAATGTGGGTTGCTTTTATGAGTATACTTAAGGGATACAGATCAATGCTTCCAACTCTTGAAATATTTTCCCTGAAACACCCACAATAGTGTCTCAGGTTCCACCCTTAAAGCCACTGTGATTTTTAATCTATGACAACAGTTAGAATACTTCACAATGTTGAAATGCTTGTTAAAGGAATACTTTTTTTTTTTTTTTTTTTTAAATTTCAGCCAACAGCTCTGGGACTTACATTGTAGCCAGGTTGGCCATAATCTTGTGAAAACTGGATAAGCTTGAGGAATTGGAGAGATGTTTAAGGCCAAAATACAGAAATAGTCGGACAAGTTTTGAAAAAAAGACTTTCAAAGAACAGCTGCTGCTGCTGCTAAGTCTCTTCAGTCGTGTCCGACTCTGTGCGACCCCATAGACGGCAGCCCGTCAGGCTCCCCTGTCCCTGGGATTCTCCAGGCAAGAACACTGGAGTGGGTTGCCATTTCCTTCTCCAATGCATGAAAGTGAAAAGCGAAAGTAAAGTCGCTCAGTCGTGTCCGACTCTTAGCGACACCATGGACTGCAGCCTACCAGGCTCCTCCATCCATGGGATTTTCCAGGCAAGAGTACTGGAGTGGGGTGCCATCAAAGAACAGTTACAACTCACTTTCCAATACTTGTCAGGGCAGGTACCAAATGTAAGGAAATAAAACCTTATTTCCATAGTGGAATTAACAGCTTCATACCTCAAGTGTGGACCCAAAAGTGTGAACACACCTGAAGCTCTTGGACACAGTATTATTAAGTTTTATTATTATTTCCATGTTATGATAAAATCTTAGTCTCTTTAACTGAGCAGAGTGTTACCTTTCTTTGTTTCTCTGCATACTTCATGAATGTTGTTGTCCAGTTACTAAGTCATGTCTGACTCTTTGTGACCCCATGGACTGCAGCATGCCAGGATTCTCTGTCCTGCACCATCTCTCAGAGTTTGCTCAAATTCATGTCCATTGAATCAGTGATGCTAATTATCTCATCCTCTGCAGGCCTCTTAACACCGTAATTCAAAAGCATCAATTCTTTAGTGCTCAGCCTTCTTTTTGGTCCAACTTTCACACCCATACATGACCACTGGAAAAACCATAACTTTGACTATATGGACCTCATTTCATGAATAAAGGATACTGAATAGATAAGATTAAATAAATAAATCATAACTACTAATAAAAATTTTATGAATAAAATAAAGGGTTTCTATCTGATCAAAAGCTATGCTGGCAAGAAAGATTTATTAAGCAATTTTAGACAGTTTGTAGAAACTTACTCTGTGCTACCGTAAGCTCAAAACTAGTGCATCATTTATCTCACTTGTTTATTTCAGCAATATGGTTGGTTATTTTACTAGTACCTCTGTTTTATAGACAACAAAATTAAGAGTGAGGACAGTTAAGCAATTTGCTTGTGTTCAGACTAGGAATATGGTAGAAGTCACGTGTATTCATGTTTCAAAGTTTGTAATTTATCACTTTGTGTGTGTGTGTGTGTTTAACTGAAATTTTAGACTCTTTTGTCTAACTCATCGCTCCTCCTCAGAATGAGAAATGGCTTTACCCATGACTGTTCAACAGGTTTTTTTTTTTTTTTTTTTTCTCTCATTGCTTTCAGCCTCTGTCTTAAAAATATCCACTCATAAAATAGTGTAAAAGAATAATAATGAAAGTTGAAGACATTACTCTTACCAAGCCATGTTTGTTTCAACAGTCATCTCAGCCTTAAGAGAAAATAATTTCTGATTTGGTCAATTTGGGTATTGAGTAGGGCTTCTCTTGTAGATCTCCCCAGTATGCTCCCCATACTGTCTGAAATGTGGTTCTTTTCTGTCTGGGTTTGGTTTTATTTTCTCTGCCACTCTAACATTCCTCTTCGGGGTTGGACTATACCATTTTCTAGCAACATTCTTTCACCTTGATAAATACTCTTGCTTCTCATCAGTTATTCCTTGCCTTTCTCACAACATAAGATCTTTGCAGAACACAATGTTATCAATCTGATCCTAGCAAAGTGACATTACCAAATGGATGTTTAAAAAATGGGTGTGAATGAATGGTTGCAGTTATAAGCACACAATCAAGAAGATAAATAGGATACACACATATTAAAATTAAGTTTCCAGTCCAAAAAATAAAATAAACTCCTTAAAGTTAAAGTGAAAGTCACTCAGTTGTGTCCAACTCTTTGCAACCCAGGCCAGAATACTAGGATTGGTAGCCTCTCCCTTCTCCAGCGGATCAAAACCCGCTATGTCGATTGTAATTAAATCAGAACCTTGTGAAAGTGAGGCTTTGGCATAAAGAGAGTTCTAAGCTTCCCTGGTGATGGCAACATGGATGCAGGACTGAGCATCACTGTAAAACTTTCATCCCAGACTCCTAATGATCGTTAAACATTTTTGCACTTCCTTCTTGAAATATCTATCAACAGCTTGCACCAGAACAAAAATACATTTGTTAATTTGATGGTTATAGCAAAGAAGCTGTTAAGTGGTCAGGATAAGGTCCATCCAGGATAAGCAATGGTGCTATCAGATTTTTATTGTTCTTACTTAAGACTCTGATTTATGTACTTACTCAAGTCACTTAAAAACAAGTCAGCAGGAAAAGCACATATGCAAAGTTGCTCCTTAGGGGATTAAAGCAAAGGGCAGGGCATACAATGGGAGGTAAGGGATCTGAGGTCTTAGGAAAGTAGTTGAGTCCAGAACAATGTGATGAGGTCAGTAACAGTGAGGTTAAACCTTCCAACTACACTCAGCATCTGCCCTATGTTGAAAAATATTCTGAGTAAATAGACTTGTTTTTGCCTCTTGGCTGAAATTAAAATACAAGGAAAAAAGAAAAGTCTCCCAAAAGTGGTTTCCAAGCTTACAGGTGCAATGTAATCACTGGCAAGCTTACAAAAATCCCCATGCCCAGAACGAACTGCATGCTAATTAAATCATAATGGCTGAGGTGGGGGCTCTGGAATCAGTGATTCTAAAATTTCATTCATTATAGAACAACTCTGCTAATAATTATTTTTCACAGAAAAATGTAAACATTTCTATCTTTTGCTTGTGATATTTGTCCAGAGTTGGAGGATCAAAGAGGACGTTTCCATTCTTCCCCTCACCATCCCTGTAAATTACCCACCCATCTTAACAGGGACTCATTGACTAGAAGCTGTGGAATTGATTTCTGATCATGTACTACATTTTTCTTACATTAGACTAATCCCTTCACTGCTCAGATCCTTAAAAGGACATTGCAAGTCCTGTAGGAAACGATTTATAAGTGACATGCCTCGATTTAATTTTGTGGACCTAATTATAGTCTTTTTTTCTCAAAAAGACTTTTTTTCTCTAATTTTTTCTGCAAAAGAAGGAAGTCAACAAACATCTGGAGTAACAGGCAAATTTGGCCTTGGAGTACAGAATGAAGCAGGACAAAGACTAATAGAGTTCTGCCAACAGAACGTACTCGTCAAAGCAAACACCTTCTTTCAGCTACACAAGAGAAGACTCTACCCATGGACATCACCAGATGGTCGACACCAAAATCAGATTGATTATATTCTTTGTAGCCAAAGATGGAGAAGCCCCATACAATCAGCAAAAACAAGACCGGGAGCTGACTATGGCTCAGATCATGAACTTCTTATTGCCAAATTCAGACTTAAATTGAAGAAAGTGGAGAAAACCACTAGGCCATTCAGGTATGACCTAAATCAAATCCCTTATGACTATACAGTGGAAGTGAGAAATAGATTTATGGAACTAGATCTGATAGACAGAATGCCTGATGAACTACAGACAGAGGTTCATGACATTTTACAGGAGACAGGTATCAAGACCATCCCCAAGAAAAACAAATGCAAAAAGGTAAAATGGCTGTTGGAGGAGGCCTTACAAATAGCTGTGAAAAGAAGGGAAGCAAAAAGCAAAGAAGAAAAGGAAAAATATACCCATTTGAATGCAGAGTTCCAAAGAATAACAAGGAGAGATAAGAAAGCCTTCCTCAGTGATCAATGCAAAGAAATAAAGGAAAACAACACAATGGGAAAGACTAGAGATCTCTTCAAGAAAATTAGAGATACCAAGGGAACATTTCATGCAAAGATGGACTTGATAAAGGACAGAAATGGTATGGACCTAACAGAAGCAGAAGACATTAAGAGGTGGCAAGAATACACAGAAAAACTGTACAAAAAATATCTTCATGACCCAGACAATCATGATGGTGTGATCACTCACTTAGAGCCAGACATCCTGGAATGTGAAGTCAAGTGAGCCTTAGGAAGCATCACTATGAACAAAGCTAGTGGAGGTGATGGAATTCCAAGTGAGCTATTACAAATCCTGGAAGATGATTCTGTGAAAGTGCTGCACTCAATATGCCTGCAAATTTGGAAAACTCAGCAGTGGCCACAGGACTGGAAAAGGTCAGTTTTCATTCCAGTCCCAAAGAAAGGCAATGCCAAAGAATGCTCAAACTACCACACAATGGCACTCATTTCACATACTGTTGTTGCTGCTAAGTCACTTCAGTCGTGTCCGACTCTGTGTAACTCCATAGACGGCAGCCCACCAGGCTCCCCCATCCCTTGGATTTTCCAGGCAAGAACGCTGAATGGATTGCCATTTCCTTCTCCAGTGCAGGAAAGTGAAAAGTGAAAGTGAAGTCTCTCAGTCGTGTCCCACTCTTAGTGACCCCATGGACTGCAGCAGTAAAGTAATGCTCAACATTGTCCAAGCCAGGCTTCAGCAATATGTGAACCGTGAACTTCCAGATGTTCAAGCTGGTTTTAGAAAAGGCAGAGGAACCAGAGATCCAATTGCCAACATCCGCTGGATCATCACAAAAGCAAGAGATCCTGAAAAGCATCTATTTCTGGTTTATTGACTATGCCAAAGCCTTTGACTGTGTGGATCACAATAAACTGTGGAAAATTCTGAAGGAAATGGAAATACCTGATCACTTGACCTGCCTCTTGAGAAACTTATATACAGGTCAGGAAGCAACAGTTAGAACTGGACATGGAACAACAGCCTGGTTCCAAATAGGAAAAGGAGTATGTCAAGGCTGTATATTGTCACCCTGCTTATTTAACTTATATGCAGAGCACATCATGAGAAACACTAGACTGGAAGAATCACAAGCTGGAATCGAGATTGCCAGGAGAAATATCAATCACCTCAGATATGCAGATGACACCACCCTTATGGCAGAAAGTGAAGAACTAAAGAGTCTCTTAATGAAAGTGAAAGAGGAGAGTGAAAAAATTGGTTTAAAGCTCAACATTAAGAAAACTAAGATCATGAAATCTGGTCCCATCACTTCATGGGAAATAGATGGGGAACAATGGAAACAGTCTCAGACTTTATTTTTTGGGGGCTCCAGAATCACTGCACATGGTTATTGGAGCCATGAATTAAAAGACGCTTACTCCTTGGAAGGATTGTTATGACCAATCTAGATAGCATATTAAAAAGCAGAGAGATTACTTTGCCAACAAAGGTCCGTCTAGTCAAGGCTATGGTTTTTCCAGTAGTCAGGTATGGATGTGAAAGTTGGACTCAGAATGCTGAGCACTGAAGAACTGATGCTTTTGAACTGTGGTGTTGGAGAAGACTCTTGAATGTCCCTTGGACTGCAAGGAGATCTATTCAGTCCATATTAAAGGAGATCAGTCCTGGGTGTTCTTTGGAAGGACTGATGCTAAAGCTGAAGCTTCAGTACTTTGGTCACATCATGCAAAGAGTTGATTCATTGGCAAAGACTCAAGCTGGAAGGCTTGGGGCCAGGAGGAGAAGGGGACAACAGAGGATGAGATGGCTGGATGGCATCACCGACTCGATGGATAAGAGTTTGGGTGAACTCTGAGAGTTGGTGATGGACAGGGAGGCCTGGTGTACTGCAGTTCATGGGGTCGCAAAGAGTCGGACATGACTGAGCAACTGAACTGAACTGAACTGAACTAAAATGTATGCATATTAGAACCATGGAGAGAGTGGATTACCTAAATATTGCAGTATTCTCAGATTGCTAACTTGATCTCATTTTTTCAGATACTATTCAGTATTTTTTCCTTTTCGTCCAAAGTGAATACACATTTACACTCTTGTTTAAAAAGCTATTGTTATTTATCAATTTATGTCCAAATACCAGCCTCAATTGGAGAAGGCAGTGGCACCCCACTCCAGTACTATTTCCTGGAAAATTCCATGGACAGAGGAGCCTGGTGGGCTACAGTCCATAGGGTCTCTGAGTCTGATATGACTGAGCAACTTCACTTTCCCTTTTCACTTTCATGCATTGGAGAAGGAAATGGCAACCCACTCCAGTGTTCTTGCCTGGAGAATCCAAGGGATGGTGGGAGCCTGATGGGCTGCCGTCTATGGGGTCGTACAGTCAGACACGACTGAAGCGACTTAGCAGCAGTAGCAGTAGCAACCAGCCTCAGTAAATAACAATTTTTATGAAATATGGCTGGTCATTTCACATAAAGTCAGTTGAACTGGGCAAAATTGACACATTTGCTTTACTAAAATGTAACTAATCATTGAATTATAGCTTACAATGTCAGAAATATTGACCCACTGCTTTCATGAGAAGAAAACAGATCTAGATGAATTTTTCCAAAGAAATGTTTCCTTATAATTCCACACATGCTTGAAGAGGTTTTGATGGATATTAAGTACAGTGTATAATTTTTGCAATTCACTGGGAGTATTAATGTTTATCAAATGATACAAATGATATATTTAGTACTGTACTTCATAACTTCTTTGTTAAATGTGCACTGGTTTTGATTTTCCATATGTAATAGAGTTGCACAGTTTGATTAGTGTGATATAAAGGAAGAAATGCTTGATATATATTTATAGAGAATCATGTGAGTTTTATTCCTATTCCTATTCCTGCTTTTCCCTGCGGAGAGCACATAGGGAAAGAAGAGTAACATATTTTAACTTTGTGTTTGCCACTTTATACATGCTATTTCCCTGAATTTTCATAAGAAGTCTAGAATGAAAATATGGCTATCACTATTTTACAAATGAAGAAGTAGAATCTTCAAGGGAGGACATAAATTTTCCAGGACGCAAAGCTGTAACAGAATGTGACAGCTTGGAGACTTATATCCAGACTTGTCTACTTCCAATGGTTACACTATTTTTTAGCACCAACAGGTGCAATATTTTTTCATACATTGTAGACTTTTTGTTTGATATGTACTTGAAGGGATAGAATATGCAACGATCACAAATCCATAAATACCATGATATAATGTGTTATGTATCATAAAATCATCCATCCTGATTTCAGTATTCACATTAACCCATAGGATTATATCTGGCCTTTAACATAACAGTTTCATCAACAGATTTTACTGAAACATGTTTAGTGAAAATGGTTAACATCTGTAGCTGTCACCTACTGTACATTCAAGTTATCTTAAGTTTTTTGAAAGGAAACAGAATTCTAACCCTGCCTAACTCTAAAGCTTGTTTGAAGCTTTGCAGGGAAATATATATAAAAAGCCTTGTAAACTTCAAAAATTTACATGGGATTCATTATTACATTGTTATATGTGTATTTTTCTTTATATACAAGAACTCATATCAGTATTCTCAAAAGGCAATTCAAAGTATGCATTGATCTCATGTTTATAGATCAATTGAAACAAATGCCATTGGCTTATGCACAAGTATGGGTTATCTGGAAAAAATTACTCTCATAAGTATCTTAGAAACTTGCTGTAGGGCCATAAGTAAGAAAGGCAGCCAGATAGGCAAGCATTTTCTGGCACTATAGAATTAAGACATGTTGCCTCCAGGTGGGTCTCCAATCTGCTGTTTCCATTGCTCTCCAATCTGCATGTTATACAGGAGTAATAACTCAAAAAGCTAGAGAGCTTTTTCCTGAAAGCATCAGATATTTAAGAAAAAAAATAAGCTTGAATCAAGTCCAATAGTAATGTGAAATACAGTGAATTAAAAATTTCTGTTCTGGAGAACATCAGACATTCCAGTTTCTACAGACTGTGGAAATCAACACACATTTTACAGTCCTTGTACTCACAATTCCACCTTGCTGTGTAAATGGAAAAGGACATTTATGCCTTCAGATCTAAAGCAGAAGATTTAATTACATATCACAATATGAAAAAGATCAATGAGTTTGTGTCCTTGAAATAAATAATAAGAACAAGTACATATTTTTGTGCATCTTAAGTTATTTTCATCTCTTCATAATTTTACTTTCTAAGAATTCTTCAAGTATTCCATTGAATTTCAACAAAAGCTCTTACAATATACAAGGTAGTAGTATATACATTTAACATACAACATAAATGAGTTAGGCAGTCTGATTTACTCAAAGTGTAACAGAAAGAACAACAAAAGAGCAATTAAGGGGATCATAAGTGGGAAAAAATTAAGTCCCTGGTTTTTATTTATTTATTTTTTTTATCTTTTAGAATACAGTTTTAGAATCAGATGATATTAACAGGTATTATTGTTTGCTTGTAATGTGTCAACCACTTGCTAATTATAAATAGGTGACTTGCTTGTCCTCTGGGAGTTTATTTTCTAGTGGGTGAATCTGCTTTTAAGTTATAAAAATGGCAAATTCTTACAGAATTCCATGGAAAGGAGTGGGTAGTGTTGCTTTTAGAGTCATATTGGGGGCCCTCTCTATAGGTGTACTGGAATAAGCAGAGATTATATAAATTATTGAACACTGTAAAGGTAAAGTATTGTATACAGTCCAGTTAGACATGGTACAGTTTAGCTGACTGGCAACATTCAGAGTGTGGTCATGGGAGCAGTTGCAGAAATGGAGTAGAGGTGAAAACAAGTGGGGATGAGAAGACCACCAAGTCTGACACTATGGTGTAAGGGTGCTTCCCTGTGTGAACGTTCAGTCACTGGGGTAAGGGCCAGAGGATGACTGCAGACATTTCTTTTCTTCTCTTTCAGTTCTGTCTTTTGCAAAGAATGCTTCTAAGATTGGGAAAATGTACCAACACAGATATTTTAAAATAAATCTTAGTAAAAATGGTTCCTAATTCTTTTTCTTCACTTGATTTTCATAGCCAGTTAGCCCCTAATTTCAGCTGTAAGATAGAAGCGTAAATCTTGATTATATTTCTTTTCATCCCCTTTACCCTTTTTGTTTTTTAGACTTTCATCATCCCCAGTTGGATTACTTCTGAAGCTTTATTACACGAAACTGAACTTCAAGCCACTTAATATATTATCAGAATAATCTTTCAAGGAGGAAGTAAACATAAGGCTGGTGACCCTCAGACAATTCTGTGCCTATGAAGCTCTGTGCAGAGTCTCAAACCCTTCAATTCACTGGCATCCAGAAACCCAGAGCCTCTCCTACCATTTCCACCAGTGTCCATGCTTCGCATATTGTTGTGTCTTCTTCTTCCTTCTGGCTTTCTGCTTTCTTGTTAGAATTCTCTATTCTGGTCCATATAAAAATTCAACCAGGTTTTTTTTTTTTTTTTTTTTTTTTTTTTTTTTTTTTTACTTAAAAGGAAATTAAAAGTATTATACTATGAATTTTGAGAAGATAATTTATTGGCGTTTTCACCAGGAAATAACTGGGTTGGGTGGATGAGCAACAGAACACTTTTATTGTGCCAACAATATATAAAGTCCAAATAGAATAGAAGTTTTCATCATCCTCAAAATCGTCCTAGGCCTCCATATCATCGGGGAACTTTCTGTCATTTCTTATCTTGCCTAATTTCTCCTGCCTTTTTACTTCCTCATATTTTTTTTCCATGTTTATCTCCTTCCTTAATCTTCCCCTCTCCTTTGTTGTGCCCATCTTTGCATGAAATGTTCCCTTGGTATCTCCAGTTTTCTTGAAGAGATTTCTAGTTTTTCCTATTCCATTGTTTTCCTCTGTTTTTTTGCATTGTTCACTGAAGAAGTCTTTCTCATCTGTCCTTGCTATTCTCTGGAACTCTGCATTCCATTGAGTATATCTTTCCCTTTCTCTTTTGCATTTTGCTTCTCCTCTTTTTTCAGCTATTTTTGTAAGACCCCCTCTGATAACCATTTTGTCGTCTTGGATTTCTTTTTCTTTGGGATGATTTCGGTCACTACCTTCTATACAGTGTTACAAATCTCTGTCTATAGTTCTTCAGGTACTCTATCTACCAGATCTAATCCTTTGAATCTAGTTGTCACCTCCTCCATATAATCATAAGAGATTTGATTTAGGTCATACCTGAATGGCCTAGTTGTTTTCCCTACTTTTTTCAATTAAAGCCTGAATTTTGCAATAAAGAGTTCATGATCTGAGCTATAGTTAGCTCCAGGGGATGTAAAGAGATCAAACCAGACAATCCTAATGGAGATCAGCCCTGAATATTCACTGGGAGGACTGATGCTGAAACTGAATCTCCATTAATTTGGTCATCTGATGAGAAGAGCTGACTCATTGGAAAACACCTTGATCCTGGTAAAGATTAAAGGCAAAAGGAAAAGGGGCACCAGATGTTAAGATTTTCAGATAGCATCATCAACTCAATGGACACTAATTTGAGGAAACTCTGGGAGATAGTGAAAGAAAGCGTAGGCTGGTATGCTGCAGTCTATGTGGTTGCAAAGAGTTGAACACGGCCTAGTGCCTGAAAAACAACAAATCTTCCCCTTGGATTTCCCTGGTGGCCCAGTGGTAAAGAATATATCTGCCAAGCAGGAGACATGGGTTCCATCCCTGAACTGGGAAGATTTCCTGGAAAAGGAAATGGCAACCCACTCCAGTATTCTTGCCTGGGAAAGCCGATGGACAGAGGAGTCTGGTGAGTTAGTCAATGGGGTCGAAAAAGAGTCAGACACAACTTAACAACTAAACAACAACCATCTTCTGCTTTGTATTCTCTTCCCATAGCCTTTCACCTCTCTTGATTCCAACTTCAGATCAGAGTAAAAGTAAAACTTTTTGTCTCATGCAAATTAGCTGCTTCTTTCTTTGAGGTCTTGATATTGTCCACCTCAAGACCCAAGTGGTTTATGAAAGAGTTTTTGCCAAACATAAAGTGAAAAGCTCATTAATAGATCTGAGACTAAAATATCTTTTCATGTTTCTCTTTTCCTGAATTTTCATCTCCTTCTTGACACAGGATGAAAGTACTATGTTCCCTGCCTTTCCTTACTTATGTTAACAAATAAGTCTTCATATTCTTGTTCCCTCAGCCATTAGCACTCATTTACCGATTTTCTATGCAGCTTTCTGGTTGGTGTGTGCTGCAGTCCATGGGGTCACAGTCATACACCACTAAGTGATTGAACTGAACAGAACTGAGGCATCTTGAAAGGAATATTTCAGTGTTTTGTGTGACCTGAAACTTCTATATTTTAGAGGCTTTTTAAAAATACAAATTATGGCTGTAAACAGCTATGAAATAATAGTTCTTTATAATCAATAAGCATAATAGTTATAATACATTGTAAATTTTAAAACACTGATAAATGCCACAGTAATAAAAAAAATTATAGAATAACAGAATATTTTTATACATCCATAGTCTGGGAATTCTTTATGTTACTCTTATATTCACCAGATTTTTTTGGCTAAAAAGTAACCTATTCATATGTAAATTTTTACTCTTTACAGGCAAATAATTTTTCTTTTATCACAGTTATTTTTCATATTTATTTATTCATAACAGTTTATCTCTTCCACTTCACAAGCCATTATTGATGTCATAAACATCTTTAGGGTTCTTGTTAAATTCAAAAAATCATCTATCAAGTTTCATTTACAGATGATCTCTGAAAGTTTTAAGCATTTCAGATTTTCTTCCAGTAACTGAATGCTCCCTGAACTGATGTCACCTGCTAACTAGTTTATTGTTGATGTCTTATTGTGTAAGTTAGTCACTCAGTCATATCCAACTCTTTGAGATCCCATGGTCTATAAGCCTGGAGTGCTCCTCTGTCCATGATATTCTCTAGGCAAGAATACCAGAGTGTGTTGCCACTTCCTTCTCCAGGGAATCTTTCTGACCCAGGGATCAAACCCATATCTCCTGCATTGCCAGGTGGGTTCTTTACCACGTGCCATTGTAGGGGCATTTATACATCTTTGGTTTCTTCAATCTCAAGATTTCGTGTCAATGTCTTTGTAATTCAGGGCTTTCCTGGTGGTTTAGATGGTAAAGAATCTGCTTGCAATACGGGAGACCCAGGTTTGCTCCCTGGATTGGTAAGATCCCCCAGAGAAGTGAATGGCAACCCACTCCAGTATTCTTGCCTGGAGAATTCCATGGACAGAGGAGCCTGGTAGGTTATAGTGGATGGGGTCACAAAGAGTTGGCCACTACTGAGTGACTAACACTTTCACATTCTCTTTAATTCACTCCTTAATAACAGTAGCCACCTACCTCCTGATAGGAAAACAAGTATGGTGGGGGCCCATTCTTAACTGCTTGTGGTTAAAATATTATACTTGTTTAAGTTTTAGGACAACTGATATCCAAGTGAACACATTGCTAACACTCCTTGAGATGGGGCTCAAGCCAATGAAAGATCCCAAAACTTAAGCTCCTTTAGCTTTGTGGCAACTCAGTTAAATTCCTCTTGTTCTTGCTTTTCAGACCCTTTCAGATTATGGGATTAGGGATTTTGGGATTAGGGATCTCAAAAATCATTAGGGATTTTGTTTCTGTTTTTCTTCCCTAATAGTAATATCTATATGTTTACCTATGTTTTGAATTGCAGTCCAATAATTGTTAATAACAGCAGTATCTGCATGCTCAGTCACTCAGTTGTGTCTGAGTGACTATAGCAACCCAATAGGCAATAGGCCACCAGGCTCCTCTGTCCATGGAACTTTTCAGGGAAGAATACTCTAGTGCGTCGACGTTTCCTACTTCAGGGGATCTTCCTGACCCAGGGAATAAACCCGCATCTCCTGTGTCTCCTGCATTGGCAGGCAGACTTTTTACCACTGAGCACCTGGAATGCCAATAGCAATACATATTTCCCCCCCCAAAAAGGGATTCACATCATAACACTAGAAATAATGCATTTTTTAAGACACAATAATGTGTTTACCAACACTGTGAAATGGCACTTTTGCATTTACAATGATATCCTAATAATTGAATAAAGTAATTTAAATTACATTTAAATTGATGAATTGGTTGTCTTTAAACTAAAATCAGCAATTGCCCATAGTAAATAATGAATCTAATTTTCTTCTTCAATGTCCTCTCCACTCAGAAGTTTAATTTCAGATTTAGGCTTCTGAAAACCAAGAAGGGTGGTCCAGATTATATGCTGTATGCTCCGTCATGTCTGACTTTTTGTGACCCCATGAACTGTAGCCTCTGGGCTCTTCTGCCCATGAAATTTTCCAGGCAAAAATACTAAAGTGGGTTGCCATTTCATCCTCCAGGGAATCTTCCTGACCCAGGGACAGAACCCACATCTCCTGCATTTCCTGGATTGCAGGTGGATTCTTTATCTACTGAGTCATTGGGGAGGACCCAGAGTTACAAATCCAAATACCTCATCTCTCTCCCATATCTTCCTCAAGTGCTGTGACTCCATTGAATGGTATTATGACGATTTTCCAAGACAGAACACAGGAAGTCAGTTTGCTCAAAGTGTGCCCACTAGCCTATATTGTCCATCTTTGTAGCTTAGTGACCAGGTTCCCAATTCAGGCACTTATTTTCACTTACCTGGGTAAGAATGAAAAACATGTTAAACTCGTCCCCCTTCTAGGAAGCTTTCCTCACCCCCAAACTAATCCATAAACAGCATAATAAAAATGCACTTTGCATACATTCAGGATGTTATTCCTTATTTCTTATATTTTTTTTGTCTCCCTATGGCTTCCAGGATATTATTTAAATGTATTTGCATATGTTATAAGATCTTATACATCTGGGTCTAACCTGTATGCTTTTTAATACTTTTCTTCTACCAATCTAACTCCTGTTCCAAGCTCCAGGAACACTGAACTCTTATAGTTTCTTGAACACTCTCTGACACATGTTCTGTTTTACTGTGTAACATGTGAAATATATACATTTGTAGTTTGTAAAACTTCAGCTCATTCTTCAAGCAGTCACTTGAATTTGGCACTTTATGAGATCTTCCCTGACTTCCCTAGGCACAGCTAAATTCTTTTACACATTTATTTTAAGGAGAAGTTTGCAGGTAAAAATTTCTTACAGAATGACTTTATCTTATGTGTTACATGTTTGACTCTTCACTAGACTGCAATACCTTCAGTCTATTATATATAAATAAGTACATATTTATTATGGGTTAAATATGTTATATATATGTATATATATAGATATATATTTAATGCCAAGCATAATTCTTACTGTATATAAGAAATAAATGTTTTATTAAAACATTATTGAATATATTAGATAGCAGTTATAGTTATTTTATTGAACTTATTCCTGTGTTGATACCTTCCTCAGCTTTCCCAGTTTTTATATAAAGCTATATATATCTTGTATAAATATATTTTGCATATATATTTTGTATAAAACCATATATATCTTGTTATTTTGACACTTTTGTAGTGGATGGAAAAAACATTTTACCATTTTATGCCTATCATAACTCCATCGATTCATGTAACACAAAGGAATATATTAATGGTTTATATGTGTGTGTGTGTGCGTATATATATATATATATATATATATATATATATATATATAATCTACTGAAAAGCAAAAATGGACAAAATTTATCCCTAGATGAGCTGACATGCTGACCAGCTTCCTAGTCACTAAATTGCACCATAACTTGGTCACTCACCTGACCTCAGTGATTCAAACTCGAGAACAAATTGCTTATTTTCAACAGATGCCATGTGGAAGTTGTAGAGGCATTACCTGCTGAGAACACCTTGCAGAATAACACCAATATTTACCTTTTAACCAGTTCAGAAAACTGAGGCTCAGCCTGTAATCCCTCATCCAGTCCCGTCCTTACATGATCCTACATCTCTATAACCTCTCCACACCTCTACACACTCCACACCTCTACACACTCCACACCTCTACACACTCCACACCTCTACACACTCCACGTCTCTACAAACTCCACATCTCTACAAACTCCACATCTCTACAAACTCCCTTTTAGCCATCCCCACTGAGAAATATCAATCACCTCAGATATGCAGATGACACCACCCTTATGGCAGAAAGTGAAGAGGAACTAAAAAGCCTCTTGATGAAAGTGGAAGAGGAGAGTGAAAAAGTTGGCTTAAAGCTCAACATTCAGAAAACGAAGATCATGGCATCTGGTCCCATCACTTCATGGAAAATAGATGGGGAAACATTGGAAACAGTGTCAGACTTTATTTTGGGGGGCTCCTAAATTACTGCACATGGAGATTGCAGCCATGAAATTAAAAGACGCTTACTCCTTGGAAGAAAAGTTATGACCAACCTAGATAGCATGTTGAAAAGCAGAGACATTACTTTGCTGACAAAGGTCCGTCTATTCAGGGCTATGGTTCTTCCAGTAGTCATGTATGGATGTGAGAGTTGGACTGTGAAGAAAGCTGAGTGCCGAAGAATTCATGCTTTTGAACTGTGGTGTTGGAGAAGACTCTTGAGAGTCCCTTGGACTGCAAGGAGATCCAACCAGTCCATTTTGAAGGAGATCAGTCCTGGGATTTCTTTGGAAGAAATGAGGCCAAAGCTGAAACTCCAGTACTTTGACCACCTCATGAGAAGAGTTGACTCATTGGAAAAGACTCTGATGCTGGGAGGGATTGGGGGCAGGAGGAGAAGGTGACGACAGAGGATGAGATGGCTTAATGGCATCACGGACTCTATGCACATGAGTCTGAGTGAACCCCGGGAGTTGGTGATGGACAGGGAGGCCTAGCGTGCTGTGATTCAAGGGGTTGCAAAGAGTTGGACATGACTGAGTGACTGAACTGAACTGAAATGAACTGAACTGCACTGCTTTTCTAGTCTCTATTTCTAGTTATATAAAAAGCCATATATGGTCAACTTCCAGATGCCTGTTTCATCTATTTCTAAATTATTGATATTGGCTACTGTTATATTTTATCCATTATAATTTATATACAAGCTATGATTTTCTTGGAACTTTAATTCTATTGAAACAGTATCTTGATCACTAACTTCTGCATTTGTAGGAAACCATAAGAATATTTTATGACTTGACAACATCCTTGTCTTCTCTCTTCAATCTTTTCTATTACATTGTCAAGATGTTTTATTTGGGCCAAATCAGCATGCCTATGCATTCAGGGTCCAAAATAGTGCATTGAGCAAAGTGGTGTAGTGGATAGGCTTGAATTAGAGACTAGGATTCTCATTCCAGTTCTGCCAAGTATCTCTTTACAGTAGATAGGATATAACGTCTCATACTTTTCAGTATGGAATAGATCTTAAAGAAGTCCTATTCTTGCCAATAAGAAAACTGAGCACCTCAGAGAGTAAGAATAATTTTCTGGAACAGCTGGTCTAATAAAAACCTGACTTGAAATTTAGATCTCTTGGAACTACCACAGGTTACCTCTAAGCCCACAGAATTTGCTGAGCCTGTGTTTTCTTATCATTAAAATGAGAGTCATATCATTAAGTCTTGCATCATAACTTTATTGTAAGAAACAACATCATAGATGTAAAACATTCTAATCAGCAAAAGTGTCCATGCTAACATGCAATATTATTAGTGTAAAACCTTCCTGATTCCCTTTCCCCCCCACATTGTGGGATCACAGATTTTTAATGATTTTATTTTCTTAAATTGAATGTCGGTTATTTAAACCCTCCCCAATACTTTATACACTGTGCGTGCATACACACTTTGTCACTCAGTCGTGTCTGACTTTTGAGACCCTATGAATGTAGCCCACCAGGCTTCTCTGTCTATAGGATTTTCCAGGCAAGAATGCTGGAGTGGGTTGCCACTTCCTACTCCATGAGATCTTTCCAACCCAGGGATTGAACCCACATCTCCTGCATTGACAGGTGGATTTTTTTTTTTTTTTTTTTACCACTGAGCTACCTGGGAAGTCCGTTGTACTTTATAATTGTAATTATTTAAGTGGTAAACAGACTGCAATCTATGTGCACACTCTAATCTCACAGTGGATTTTCCCCAATATTAAATCAGCTAGAATTAGATGCAGGGAATGTACCAACCTGGAACAATACACATCCTAGGACTGAAAGGAAAGGAAGACAGTGACCAGAAATACAGACTAGGGAGAAATAAAACAAAGTCAGTGTTGTTCATTACAGGAAAATGGAAAGTAACAGTTGTTTTACACCTAATATATGCTAGATATACTTACATACATACTTACACTTAATGTGCGCAAGGTCGATGAGTAAGATTGATGGAGTAACTCATCCAAAACAAGTAGAGCCATGATTTAAACTGGTCTGTCTGTTTATTGAATACCTGTTCTTTTCACTACTCCATAGTGGCTCTTGATTTATCATTGCAGATAAAAGAAATCAGAGCCAGAGATTTCAGAAGATCACTGAAACTTTTCCTGGGCTAAATATATAGAGGATATAAAAATTCGTCAGATTCTGACAAGCACTTCCTAAGGGAAAATCGAGGAACTTGATGATGATGGATGACCCTCATGATTGTTCCAGAAGCCTACCCTAATCCTATACCAGGAGCCAAAACTAAAGCCCTGAGAATGGGGAGAGATTTTCACACCAGAACAAGGTTACTGAATGTGAACTGAAAAGTCCAAGTACAATGTTTTAAGACTGGTTAAGTTTACTTTTCCTGCTGTGATTTTTGGAAAGCTGGCACTTCGACACATGAAATTAATCTTAGTTTTTAATGTCAATATCGCTCCCCTTTAGTATACCTAATACACTAGAATATGGGCTTCCCAAGTAGTTCAGTGGTAAAGAATTTGCCTACCAATGCAGGAGATCCAAGAGACCTGGGCTCCATCTCTGAGTTGAGAAGATCCCCTGGAGTAGGAAATGGCAACCCACTCTAATATTCTTGCCTGGAAAATTCCATTGACAGAGGAGATGGTGTTAAAAAGAGTTGAACACAACTGAGAAAGTGAGCACACATACACTAGAATCATAAATAAAAATTTCCAGCCCATTTTTATGTATGTGTATATATATATCTGGACTCCTCAGGTGTTTAATGGTGAAAAATCCACTTGCCATGCAGGAGGCACAAGAGTTTGATCTCTTTTGATCCCTGAGTCAGGAAGACCCCCTGGATTAGGAAATGGCAATCCGTTCTGGTATTCTTACCTGGAAAATTCCATGGACAGAGGAGTCTGGAGGACTATAGACCTTTGGGTCACAAAACAGTCAGACACAACTGAACACACACACACATACATATATCCGAACATCTAATCCCTATTTCTGCTTAAGGGTTTCATGGTAAATCTTACAGAGTATAAAGTATAAGGAAAAATTATTTAATATTATCTCATTTTGTTTAACTGGTGGCCTTAGTTAATAAGTAACACCTCAAGAACTCTGCATCCCCCTTAGTAACCTACAAATACATATCGCAAGTCCTATTAATTGCGTTTCCTAAATTTATTTGTCCATTTACCTCTGACTCCATTCCCGTTACCTTTATTATTTGTCCCATGAGCCACTGAAAAAATGTCTTTTTTTTTCATGCCAGCTTTTGTTCTCAACCCCAAATCCAGTCTTTACCCTTTAAGCAGAGCCTCTTCTATAGATACATAGCTAATTCTGTCACATCTAAATTCCCATCCAGTTAAAATAAAGCTCGTCTCTATACACTGCATTTTGTGTGTGTGTGTGTGAAAGATGCCTCCAAAGTTGTGGAGTATGTGACCTCTGTTGATTATGCCAAGGAACTGAGATTTTTCTTATGTCACTTTATCCATCTGTATCTCTCTTCCCTACTCCTTATTAGAATCGAAAGTTATGTTTTGAGTTAATAATCTATTTAAATCATATATTTACTGATAGACTGTCACTTCATTAAGAGATAACCTAGTTCGTCTAGTCCACCACTGTGTTCTGTTTCCCTAACTTAGTACCTACACAAAACTAGTCACAATAATTGCACTTTGAATAAAGTAATGACAAAATATTTTACTGGTTGGCTAACAGTATGATAAATTGAATAATTTTACTTTGAAATAAAATTGAAGAGAGGTCATTGCTAGGTTTATAATACTGTAGAATAAAGATAATGAAGCTCTTATTTATTTTTTTGTTAAGGAAATATTGATAAACCTTTGACTGTATCTAACATTTTTCAAGGTCAGTTCAAGTGACCTCATTTTTTGGATGACCTCCATGAAAATGCTAACCCAAAATAATATCTTACTTTTCTAACTTACTCTGGAAACAATTATTTGCACTATCCTTTTCAGCACTTGCAATATTCTGCCTCATCAAATTACCCAGAAGATACATGTGGTTATGAGGGGGCCTATCAGACTAGCGGGCCCATTAACTCCTAGAAATGAAAGTGTTTACTGTAAAATGAACGAAGGTGATGTTTAAAGATATCTAAGTTAAATAACATACATATACATAGTTACACACACACTTCTTGTTTTGTGTTTTAAGCATTTCTCTGTCACTGTTGAAGATCCTGGTGACATTAATGATGATGTCTTCCTGAACACCTCACCATCACACAATTTTGAAGACTGTCCTAAAAACTTAGGAGTACTTCTTTTGTCATTGGAGACATAGATAAACAAAAGTTTCAGAATGAAGTATTGCATTGGTTTCCCTGCTGTCCAAAGCATCATCAGCATGGATAGAGGGAACAGAGTGTGTAAAATTTTATATAAGAAATCATTCTCCTTCTGAGTTGGACTAATTAATAATAACACAGATTTATAAATTCAAGTTTCAACAACTCAAAAAACTTATAACTTCTGATATGCATATAATCAGTTCATGCATTTATACATCTTTCTCTCAACATCCTTTATTGAGATGCTATACCTTTCTAGCCACTGTGCTTGGAGTAAGGGATACTCCAAGGATGGATACTTGGTGTTGGTGTGTTGCAGGATCTTACAAAATAAAACTGCAAGTCTATATGACCTCATTCGTTAGATATTTTGATAAGGAGAATCTTAGCATACCATTAGAATCTGTGGAAAAGGAGGAAGTGAGTTAGGCTGACATATTTTAGATGAAACCAGAAGTCCAGTGGAACTTAGTTGAGAGTAGGTTGGTAGCAAGGGGCATACAGGCAAGCAGTGACATTTGCAAAAGCCATGAGTTGAGAAAGAACCTGAGAAATTTGAGGACTTACAAACAAAATAGATAATGAAGTTTCACTTAAAATCAAAAGAAGATGTTAGAAGAGTAGTAATTTAATTTAGATGCTATGCATACAAAAAGCTGGCAAACAGGAAAATCCATACAGAAATATATGTGCTAGTATCAGTGTAAATCCAGATGTTGAAGGGGCTTTGGGAAAGACTCAACCCCGTGTCTCAGGTGCAGTTTTTCTAAGAATTCCTTTTTTGTAGTCTGTTAGTTAGGTTGTTTATTGTGATCCACACAGTCAAAGGCTTTGGCATAGTCAATAAAGCAGAAATAGATGTTTTTCTGGAACTCTCTTGCTTTTTCCATGAGCTAGCAGATGTTAGCAATTTGATCTCTGGTTCCTCTACCTTTTCTAAAACCAACTTGATCTGGAAATTCACGGTGCACATATTGCTGAAGCCTAGCTTGGACAATTTTGAGCATTACTTTACTAGCGTGTGAGATGAGTGCAATTGTGTGGTAGTTTGAGCATTCTTTGGCATTGCCTTTCTTTGAGATTGGAATGAAAACTGACCTTTTCCAGTCCTGTGGGAGAAATATCAATAACCTCAGACATGCAAATGACACCACCCTTATGGCAGAAAGTGAAGAGGAACTAAAAAGCCTCTTGATGAAAGTGAAAGTGAGAGTGAAAAAGTTGGCTTAAAGCTCAACATTCAGAAAACGAAGATCATGGCATTCGGTCCCATCACTTTATGGGAAATAGATGGGGAAACAGTGGAAACAGTGTCAGACATTATTTTGGGGGGCTCCAAAATCACTGAAGATGGTGATTGCAGCCATGAAATTAAAAGATGCTTACTCCTTGGAAGAAAAGCTATGACCAAACTAGATAGCATGTTGAAAAGCAGAGACATTAATTTGCCGACAAAGGTCCGTCTAGTCAAGGCTATGGTTATTCCAGTGGTCATGTATGGATGTGAGAGTTGGACTGTGAAGAAAGCTGAGTGCCGAAGAATTCATGCTTTTGAACTGTGGTGTTGGAGAAGACTCTTGAGAGTCCCTTGGACTGCAAGGAGACCCAACCAGTCCGTTCTGAAGGAGATCAGCCCTGGGATTTCTTCAGAAGGAATGACGCTAAAGCTGAAACTCCAGTACTTTGGCTACCTCATGAGAAGAGTTGACTCATTGGAAAAGACTCTGATGCTGGGAGGGATTGGGGGCAGGAGGAGAAGGGGATGACCGAGGATGAGATGGCTGGATGGCATCACTGACTCGATGGACATCTGAGTGAACTCTGGGAGATGGTGATGGACAGGGAGGCCTGGTGTGCTGTGATTCATGGGGTTTCAAAGAGTCAAACATGACTGAGCGACTAAACTGAACTGAACTGAACTGAGTTAGGTTGTTTCTTTGTGATTTGTGATTTCTTTATGGTGGATAAATGATTCATGCTCCACAGTATTCAAAATATGTGTCTCGTCTTGTGGCTTTCTTGTAGACTCAACACAACTTTTTTTCATGTTTATTTTAAAAATCCTTTATACCCCATTGACCTGACTGTGGTTCCATCTCCTGAGCTGATCCCTTTACCAAAAAAATACTGTGTTTATGAGCCAAATCTTAGGAAACTAGTGATTAATCATAAAGGGAATATAATTAATCTTAGATCAATCAAGTCAACCTCTTTATTGACAAGTAAAGTACTGAAGGAAAATGTCTCCATTAGCCTTATGCTATAGAGCGGAATGGCAACCCAGTCCAGCACTCTTGCCTGGAAAATCCCATGGACGGAGGAGCCTGGTTGGCTGCAGTCCATGAGGTCACTAAGAGTCTGACACGACTGAGCGACTTTACTTTCACTTTTCACTTTCATGCATTGGAGAAGAAAATGGCAACCCACTCCAGTATTCTTGCCTGGAGAATCCTAGGGACAGCGGAGCCTGGTGGGCTGCCATCTATGCGGTTGCACAGAGTCAGACATGACTGAAGCGACTTAGCAGCAGCAGCAGCAGTCTTTATCTTGGAGAAGGAAGTGGCAACCCACTCCAATATTCTTGCCTGGAGAATCCTGTGGACAGAGGAGCCTGGTGGGCTGCTGTCCATGGGGTCACACAGAGTCGGACACGACTGAAGCGACTTAGCATGCATGCATGCATTGGAGAAGGAAATGGCAACCCACTCCAGTATTCTTGCCTGGAGAATCCCAGGAACGGAGGAGCCTGGTTTGCTGCCTTCTATAGGGTTGCACAGAATCAGACACGACTGAAGAGACTTAGCAGCTGCAGCATAGAGAGGAAATGAAGAATCTACAATTAATAATGTCCAGTAAAAGCCTGGGAGAAAAATAGATATTGCATTTCCATCTTAGGAAGTTCAAAATCAGCAATATGGAGAATGTCCAGGTAAAGGAATGTGGAAAGGTTTGGAGATAAAACATTTTAGGAGGTCTTTGCTATTATCTACTGTGGAGTTTGAGAAGGAAATGGCAACTCACTGCAGTATGCTTGCCTAAAAAATTCCATGGACGGAGAAGCCTGGTGGGCCCCAGTCCATGGGGTTGCAAAGAGCTGGACATGACTGAGCGACTGAGCACACTGTGGAGATAATGGTTCTTAAACTCCAATGATGAAAAGGATTGAGTAGCAACAAATAATATATGATGAGTTTTCCAACTTGCATTTCTACCTGAGATATATAATAGCCCAGGATGTCAGCTTGGTTATAATGTTACATTTTCTTACAGTATTTATATTTCACCATTGATGATAGCTTTAAAATTGTTATATATTCCTATGTAGCTGAGGTAAATATCATATGTATTTCTTACTTTATTACATAAAATTTCTTTCAAATTTTATGTAATAACAACTTAAAGCTTTGGATAATTGATATTTTTTATTATATTTATTATTATACTAATGGCTATTTCTTTTTATTTGCCACTGCAGTTTCCCTGAGATGAACATTTTTGTGACTAATACTTCTAAGTTTCTATTTGTTTTCTTCAAAGAGATTCTATAATTTAATATAATTCTGTATTTCTCCCTCTTAACTCTCATCATAGAAGTAGCTACCTAATTATTTAATAATCATTTGTTTACTTACTGGCTTTTTCCATAAGGGAAAGAGCCATGATTCTTTTAATTATGGAAACATTCTCTGTATGCAGCATACTGTCACAAATAATTATTAAATAAACAAATTAATTAACTATATTGATATTTAACACTATTTTTAGAATGCATATATGGATGTGGTTATGCAATACATTGTACCATGCCTATAGTATATATAGATTGGTGTATACATGTAATACATATATATTTGTACATGTATATAGTAAAAACTTATGTATGGATATGTGTATACATGTATTCATACACCCATATTGGGGGCTGTATGTAGCAAATGCTTGCATTATAATTAATGAAAGTCAATCATGAATTCTGGATCAGTAAACTATATGAAAAGAAGGTTGTTCCAATGAATTCCAAGGTAAATTCTGTTATATCTTTTCCTATAAAGAAGTAAAACTTTCCTAATGATTCATTAAATATTTCCTTTCCAATAGCCTTTAACTATGATTAGATGTAGCGCTTTTATTCTATTTCTCACCAGTCAACACTTTTTACAGTATAAATATGTATAAGTGTTAATGTATATGTGTGTGTGTGTGTGTGCGTGTACTCAGTAGCTCAATCGTGTCCAACTCTTGCAACACCATGGACTGTAGCCTGCCAGGCTCCTCTGTTCATGTGATTATCCAGGCAAGAATACTGCAGTGGCTTGCCATTTTCTCTTCCAGGGAATCTTCCCAAAACAGGGATCAAACCTACATCCCCTGAAGCTCCTCCAGTACGGGCATATTCTTTACTACTGAAACACCAGGAAAGCCCATATATATATATATATATAGGCATATTTAAATGTATATATGTATATTTATGTAACGTGGTTATACGAATATTTTGCTTCAAAATGATTTCTAAAAGATAAAACGTTTTACCATAAATTTTATATTAAATAATACATACTCATCAATATTTTAAATGTCAAGGTTTAGGATGGTTCAATAAACACTCCATGACTTTTTCTTCTTTTAACGTGGCAGTACTTGAGTAAATATATCTTTTCCTCTGCATTTTTTCCAACCAAATTAAAGTTGTGGTTGCCTGGAAACCAATTAGGACCAACAGGTGTGATAAACAGAGGTATTTGTCTGTGAGCCTGCTAGTCCCTGAATAGGTCAACTTCCTTTTGCTTTTATTACTGCCCAGATATTTGCAGAGAAGGCAATGGCACCCCACTCCAGTACTCTTGCCTGGAAAATCCCATGGATGGGGGAGCCTGGTGGGCTACAGTCCATGGGGTCGCTAAGAGTCGGACATGACTGAACTACTTCACTTTCACTTTTCACTTTCATGCATTGGAGAAGGAGATGGCAACCCACTCCAGTGCTCTTGCCTAGAGAGTCACAGGGACGAGGGAGCCTGGTGGGCTGCCGTCTATGGGGTTGCACAGAATCGGACATGACTGAAGTGATTTAGCAGCAGCAGCAGCAGCAGCAGTAGCAGAGTATTTGCTCTCTCATTCCCTTTCCCACTACTCAACCCCACAATGGATTTAGCTGGAAGTACTCCCAGATTGTTTTCCTATTTGTTTATCACATCAAGCTCCAAATCTTGGTGAGATACTATGATAGAAAAGTAACATTAGATGGCACTGAAATTAAATTAATATCTCACCCTTTAATAGGTTTACTATGATTATTTTAAGACTGGTGCTTTAAACTCGGAGGTAAATTGAGAGAAACCCATCAGTATCTTACTAGACTATAGAACTTCACATGAGCAGTTTTTTTTTTTCATTATTGTTTATTGTAATTACATCACCTAGAGAGACTAGCATATCATGGGCATTTAATAGGAAATAGTTGATCAGTGAATGCATAGGATAACATGCTTGCTCTCATCGATTTTTGCCTTTTTTAAAAATATTTTTTATCGTGAAACATAAGAAACACAGAGAAAAGTGTACAAAGCATAAATATTCAACTAAATATCTTTTATAAGGATAATACCACTGTAGGCAAACACACTAATAACTAGAAAGTTCCTATAGCATAACAGAACTCCTATGTTTTCTGATGTTAATGAGTATATTGATTTTTATGATAATTCAATCTTTGCTTTTATTAATAGTGTTTGCATAATTACATTTTTCTAAATGTTCTTGTTTACCCTTGTCTATTTTAAAATATACAAAAGCAATCAAAGGGTAAACAGTTCTTGCATTGAGCTTTCTTTTCTCAATGTTATTAATATAACTTTAGTTTCAATAGGGTTATTGCATGTAAATATAATTTCTTCATTTTCTTTTCTGCATAGCATGTTACAGATCCTGGGAAAGATTAAAGGCAGGAGGAGAAGGGGACAGCAGAGGACAAGATGGTTAGATAGCATCACCGACTCAAGGGACATGAGTTTGAGCAACCAACACTCACATCCTTACACGACTATTGGAAAAATCATGCTTTGACTATATGGACCATTGTCTGCAAAGTAATGTCTTTGCTTTTTAATATGATGTCTAGGTTTATCATAACTTTTCTTCCAAGAAGCAAGCATCTTTTCATTTCATGGCTGCAGTTACAATCTGCAGTGATTTTGGAGCCCAATAAAATAAAGTCTGTCACTGTTTCAATTTATCCCCCCCCCATCTATTTATCATGAAGTGATGAGACTAGATGCCATGATCTTCGTTTTTTGAATGTTAAGGTTTAAGTCAGTTTTTCGCTTTCCTCTTTTGCCTTCATGACGAGGTTCTTTAGTTCCTCTTTGCTTTCTGTCATTAGGGTGATGTCATCTGCATATTTGAAGTTATTGATGTTTCTCCTGGCAATCTTGATTCCAGCTTGTGCTTCATCCAGCCAGGGATTTCACAAGATGTACTCTGCATATAAATTAAATAAGTAGTGTGACAATATAAAGCCTTGACATACTCCTTTTCCAATTTTGAACAGTCTATTGCTCTATTTCCTGTTCTAACTGTTGCTTGTTGACCTGCATGCAGGTTTCTCAGGAGGTGGATATGGTGGTCTGATGTTCCCTTCTCCTCAAGAATCTTCCACAGTTTGCTGAGATCTACACAGTCTTAAGGGTTTATCTAGTCAGTGAAGCAGAAATATATTTTTTTTCTGGAATTACCTTCCTTTCTTCTATGATCCAGTGGATGTTGACAATTTGATCTCTGATTCCTCTGCCATTTCTAAATCCAGCTTGTACATCTGCAAGTTCTCGGTTCATGTACTGTTAAAGCCTACATTGAAGTATTGTGGCCCAGTATGTGGTCAGTCCTGGAGAATAGTCTATATACACTTAAGAAGAATGTGTAGTTTGCTGCTTTTGAAAGGAATGCTGTGTAAATATCAATTAATTCTACCTGGTCTAATGTTTCACTTAAACCCTGAGTTCTTTATTGATATTTTGTCCGTTCAATCTGTCCATTGATAGAAATGGAGGTTAAATTGCCTCACTATTATTGTGCTGCTGTTAATTTCTCTTCTTTTGATTGTTAGTATTTGTTATATATGTTGGGGTGCTCCTGTGTTGGGTACATATATATTTAAAACTATTATATCTTCTTGGATTGATCCTTGATCATTTTGTAATGTCCTTCTTTGTCTCTTGTAGCAGTCTTTATTGTAAGGTCTATTGTGTCTGATATGAGTATTGATACTCCAGCTTTCTTTTGATTTCCATTTGCATGGAATATCTTTTTCCACCTCCTCATTTCCAGTTTGTCTGCATCTGTAGGTCAGAAGTAGATAGTTTGTAAATAGTGTATTTTGGGATCTTGTTTTTGTATCCTCTCAGTCAGTCTGTGTGTTTTGGTTGAAGCCTTTAATCCATTTACATTTAAGGTAATTATCTATATGTATGTATCTATTGACATTTTTTCAATATCATATCTCCTTTGGTAGAGGGATTTTCTTGAAGTGTATATTTCTTAACTTTAAATTACATAAGGGTCATAGGGATACTTGCAATCTGATATTTGGTTTAATGGAATTAGGTCAGGAAAAGTTCTCTCTGGTTTAAATCCTTGAAACACATTGAGATTTTATTTTATACTCTATTATATAGGGTTTTTTTTTTGATAGATTTTCTATGTTTTCCTGAAATTAATTATCTTCTATAGCTGTAGGGAGAAGCCTTCTGCGTTTTTTTAAGTTAAATGTGTTAATTTCATAGTTAAAATCTATCATTTTTACTTTACTATCTCTGATATTCTATAAATTAGTGAGACATTAAAATTCTCCATTATAATTTAGAAGTTTTCTTTAAAATTATTTTTATAGTTCTGTGAAGTTATGCTTTCTATTTCAATTTAGGTGATAAAACGCATACACATTTAAAATTCCTTTAGCTAGAGACATAAAACTTTGTTTTATGATTAAGAAGAGTCCCTCTTCATCTCTGACATCTCTGCTTTATCCTTTTATATTTATTTTTTTAGATGTTAGTGTAGCCACACCTGCCTTCTTTTTCTGGTTAGTGTAATAGAATTAGTTAACCTTTATTTTCAAGGTTTCATATGCTAATGTTTTAGATGGCTATCTTGTAAGAAACACTGATATATTATTGAGCTTTGTTTATATTCGAACTACTATTTTTGTGTTTTAATTAGACATTAATTCATTTATATTAAAATTATTCTAAATATTATGATTTTAAATTTACTACCTTAATGTATGCTTCTGCTTTCAATTCTATGTACACTTTAATTTCTTGACCTCTTAAGTGCATTTTTAAAATAACTACATTTTTGTCATTTATTTGTATCTTCACATAATCTTCTGTCATTTTATATGTTGCTTTGGATGCAAGGCTTTTCAATAGAGCTTTCTGTCATATGAAAGTATTTTGTATCTGTGTTGTCCATCTAGATGTCTATTAGCCACTTATGACTATTAAGCACTTGTAATGTTGGCTAGTGTGACTGAAGCACTGCTTTTAAATTGATTTTAATTAATTCTTATTAATTTTAGCAACAAATAGATTTGTTGTTGTTTAGTTGCTAAGTTGTGCCTGACTCTTATGACCCCATGGACTATAGTTTGCCAGGCTCCTCTGCCCATGGGATTTCCTAGGAAAGAATACTGCAGTGGTATATTCTTTTTTAGGGAACCTTCCTGACTCAGGGATTGAACCTACATTTCCTGCTTTTCAGGCAGATTCTTTACCACTGAGCCAGCAAGGAAGTTTAGATAGATAGTGCCTACAGTATTGGAAGGAATAGCATAGAAATTGCAAACTGAATCCTTTACATATAAAGCTTAGCACTATTTAGTTCCTTTTGTTTACTCACTGTTGGTATACAGTACTTCGGAAACTTTAAATTCATGTACTGCTTTGTTCCTAAATTATATGAATTTATATACATTTAAGAATTATATGTATATATTAATTTCACAAAATGTTATTTTTATAGTTTCAGTGATATCTATACAAAACTCTGCAAATGTGAATATGCACACATATATAAGTGTATGTATGCATATATCAGTTATGTATATACTTACATACATAATTATATACATGCATTCATGTATATATTTCCATTCTCAATGTCTTTCTCCGTTCCTAAACTTCCATACTGTGTTATCCTTTCTATTTAAGTGAAACTTTTATAATTTCTTATAATGAAACTCTTCTTGTGGCAAGGTCCCATTAGTTTTTGTCACCCTTATATTTGAAGGATGCCTTTCTTAAATATAATTCTAAGTTGGCAGTCATTTTCTATTGACACATTTTCAAGTTGAGTTTTAGTTTCTCTGTTATAAAATTAATTTGGCAGTTCAATATTTTTTCTTTGAAGAGAGTCTATATTTCTTTCTAGCTTTCTTGAGGTTAAAACCTGCTCCTCTCAGATATTCTGAAGTTTTTTAGCAATGTGTCTGTGCATGTGGTTTCCTTTTTGGTTATTATCTTTGAGGGTTTTATAAATTTCCTTAAATCTGTGTTTAGAATTTCTATAATAAATCCTGAAAAAATATTGGATGTTACATCTTCAAATCTTTTTTAATTCATACTCTCTTCTCATTATAGCACTCCAAATAATTAAAAGTTTAACGTTCCTATTATATACTGTATTCTCTTAACTTTTCTCCCTTACATGTGTTTGTTTCTTTCAGATTTATTTTGTATATTTTCACCTCACCTGTAGTTCAGTTTGCTAGTTCCCTCTTCATGGTTGTCTAATTGATTGCTTTTAATCAACTAGTATATACTTATTTATTTTCCTATTTGTTTTTCTTTAAAATTCACTGTGCAGCTTTTAAACTAATTTGGAGAAATCTTAAAAATCACTTTGATATTATATTTTTACTTTGCAAGCATAGTAATCAGAGTTGTTAAAGATTTTGGTTAGAGTAGTTCCAACTTCTGATTTCCTGTAGTTATTGTCTAATTGTGTATGATTTTTACTCATGTCAGTTTGTCTCCTTGTGTCCCTGGTTATTTTTGGTTAAGTCTGAAAAAAGTAATAAAAAATTGTGACCAACGATATTATCTATCCCACTGAGTATTCTTGTCTCTTTCTTATACCCAGATATACTAAGAATTTACAGTGTACTTCAATTTGGGTAATTTAGATGTTTCCAGGTTGCTCTAGGTTATACAGTACTAAGCTGTAATTTGTGCAAGTGCTGGTTTATTGTCATTTAATCCTAGTTTCAAGGATGCAGTGCTTTGAATCTGAACCCAAACTATTTGTGTTCTAACAAGACCACATTTGCATTCAGTCCCATCACTTTGTGGCAAGTAAATGGAGTGGGGGTGGAATGGAAACAGTGATAGAATTTATTTTCTTGGGCTCCAAAATCACTGTGGACAATGACTGCAACCATGAAATTAAAAGTCAGTTTCCCCTTAGAAGAAAAAGCTCTGACATACCTACACCTACACAAACAGATGTCTCTGCTTTTTAATATGCAGAGGTTTATAGAGTCAAAGTATTGTTTTTCCAGTAGTCACATATGGATGTACAGGAACCATAAAGGAGGCTGAGTGAATTGATGCTTTCAAATTGTCATGCTGAAGAAGACTCTCGAGAGTCCCTTGCACAGCAAGGAGATCAAACTAGTCAATCCTAAAGGAAATCAGTCCTGAATATTCATTGGAAGGACTGATGCTGAAGCTGAAGCTCCAATTCTTTGATCACCTGATGTGAAAAGCCAACTTACTGGAAAAAAACTCAGATGCAGAGAAAGATTGAGGGCAGGAGGAGAAAAAGGCAACAGAGGCTGGATGGCATCACCAATTCAATGGAACATTGAATGAGTTGGAACAAATTTTGGGAGATAGTGAAGGGCAGGGATAGTGTGCTGCAGTCCATGGGTTGCAACAAGATGGACACGACCGAGTGACTTGACGACAGCATAAAGACCACATTTAAGTGATCTTAAATAGATGGGGAAACAGTAGAGACAGTGTCAGACCTTATTTTGGGGGGCTCAAAAATCACTGCAGATGGTGACTGCAGCCATGAAATTAAAAGACGCTTACTCTTTGGAAGAAAAGTTATGACCAACCTAGATATCATATTCAAAAGCAGAGACATTACTTTGCCAACTAAGGTCCATCTAGTCAAGGCTATGGTTTTTCCTGTGGTCATGTATGGATGTGTGAGTTGGACTGTGAAGAAGGCTGAGCACTGAAGAATTGATGTGTTTGAACTGTGGTGTTGGAGAAGACTCTTGAGGGTCCCTTGGACTGCAAGGAGATCCAACCAGTCCATTCTGAAGGAGATCAACCCTGGGATTTCTTTGGAAGGAATGATGCTAAAGCTGAAGCTCCAGTACTTTGGCCACCTCATGGAAAGAGTTGTCTCATTGTAAAAGACTCTGATGCTGGGAGGGATTGGGGGCAGGAGGAGAAGGGGACGACAGAGGATGAGATGGCTGGATGGCATCACGGACTCGATGGACGTGAGTCTGAGTGAACTCCAGGAGATGGTGATGGACAGGGAAGCCTAGCGTGCTGTAATTCATGGGGTCGCGAAGAGTCAGACACGACTGAGCGACTGAACTGAACTGAACTGAGACTCCAATTTTCTATTCCCTAATCACATGAGGTCAAAAGTAATCCTCTCAACCCTTCTGCATTACCAAATTATCACAGAGAAACAACAGCTTCAAAAACATGTTTCAGTAATCTGGAAGCTTGTGTTTTGCCTTCTGTTTAATCATGACATAGTAATATTGGAGATTTAACTAAAACAAAACAAAAACTTAGGCACTGTTCTGCTAAACCATGTTCACTCTGTACCTGGAGCACAAATTGCATGAAATTATGCTGGTTGATGAGCAAATTACGCTGAATTATGGGATACCTTTATAATGTCTATAGCTAGGAAAAAGGCATTATCAATGATCACACCCTTCCCAGTCTTTCCTGCAGTAATTATAATCGAAAACCTTTCAAGCATATGACCTACTTGATGATGAAAATATTCAAGTGGATGCTTTTATTTCAGACAGATCTTACTACTTATTGCATCTCCAAGTGGAGATGTAATAGCTCTTGAAAAGATAATGAGTCATGGAAGAAGCATTCTAAGGTTGCCACTATGGTTTTGACACAAGGGTGTTAATGTAATTTCATTACGATTTTGCCTCTGAAAGGAAAGTAGAATTTTGTTTTAAAAATATCTGCTCTATCACAGTGTCCTTTCTTATACAGACAAAGGACTTCTACAATTTATGTCAGATTCCTGTGTGCTGCTAATGTCTTCTATTTTTTCACATCTTAGAAAATTTTATGCTATAGTTATAAAACTCAAAAATTGTTAAAATTAATGGAGCTATTATAGGTATATCAGTCATAAAAATTTTAAAATTAGTCCATTTAGGGAATTATATCTTCAAAGATCAAAGTATATGAGATTTATGGACAATCTCTATTTGAACTTGTATTTATCTCATTCCAGAGCAGTGACTTGAATATTATTTAATTGGGAAAAATAATACTTATAAATAAAAATAAATTTTTCCAAATTTTTTAAAATTTATGAACTAGGAGTTGCAAAAATAAAACTAGAAAAAAAATTGATTTCCTTTTTAGGATATCCTATTAGATTTCTTAACTATCACTGCAGTGATGTGGACTGGCTTACTCCACTGAAATTAATAGTGATTAGAAAACCAAAAATTGGAAATACTATTTTGTCATAAGCGGAGATGCTAATCATAATAAAATAATTTATTAATATTGTTCAATTCTGTAGCAATTGTTTATATATGATAACACCACTAGGTCTGAGTTTTCAGAATAAAAGAAGCCTAAGCTAGTCTGTTCTATCATTTAGCAACTATGAGAAAGGGCCTGCATAACAAAAGTTGTGAAGCAGAATTGAAAAAGCCCTATTTGGTATATTAAGGAGCACTCACTCAAAGGTTTATAAAAGAGACCAATTAATGCATATTTGCAATTGTTAAAATTTTGTAAGATGTGGTGTTCTCAGAATATAATCATAGGAGCTAGTAGCTGATATGAGGAATGCCAGTGTTGGTGTGGGTGGTAATTATAATACTTAATGTGTAAAACGGGCTTCCCAGGTGGTGTTAGTAGCAAAAAATCTGCCTGCCAATACAGGAGATGGGAGAGATGCAAGTTCCATCTTTGAGTTAGGACAATCTCCTGGAGTAGAAAATGGTAATCTGCTCCAGTATTCTTGCCTGGAAAATTCTATGAACGAGGAACCTGGCGGACTACAGTCCATGGAGCCAAAGAGAGTAGGACGCAACTGAATGACTGAATAGAGCAAAGCACACAATGGTTAAAACTGTTAATGCTGACTATCTCAATCTTCAGTGTAGCCCTTAGAGTAGCATTCCCTTTTTCTCATGGAAAGATGAAAAAGAGGAATGTTTTCTTAAATTGCCCAGTGCCCTAAACTTATCAAATAGCACAACCATGATCTGGACCTAACACATGTGACTCCAGAGTCAGCTATTTTAAAACTGCATTTGAATTCATTTCTGGGTCAAAGGAAGTGTGTTAAATAGAGATCAAAAGAAAATTCCCCACCAAAACAGGAAAATATTCTGATTGAAATGTCACTTAGCATTATGAGAAAGTGAATTTTAAAAAGTTGGGTCAGAATTCACAAGAAACCATCAAGAAAAGACCAATGCTGCTTGAAAAGTGTGCATACAGGCTCTGGAGCTATGAAGCTTTCAATGAGAGAGAGTAGTCAGAGGTATGGGAGGACTTAGAGAGGACAGGAACAGCAGGCATATCTAACAGACTGGTTCTATCTAGTGAGCATGATTTGGGTTCTTAACATCATTTCAGTGGTTAATAAAGAAGCAGGTTGCTAGTAGCAACAACCAATTTCTCTGAGTTTAATTTTACATAAATAAAAGCCAAGCCACATGCAGTGCTACATTTCATCAGAGTTCCAGTGCATCTTTCTGACTCTTTAATTCATTTGTAATTGAGCTATCTCTGGGAGAACAGAGTGTATCTGTCAAGACAGTAGGTTAAGCTGGGTAAAAGGGAAAAAAATTAGTGCTTGAATATAACAAAAACATTTTCTACACACATACTCACCCAGCCGAGGGTTTTGCTCATCATAGTTTCTCTAGAATCAAGGAAACCAGAGTCTTCATTTAAATATTTATTTACAAAATTAGATTGAAACAGGAGGAAATAATCTGGAAAATTGCATAACAGCTTCCATTCCATGGTAAGATACACCACCACTTCTATTAGCCAAAGTCATGTGGTTGGTCATGCCTACCTTCAAAGGGAGCAAAGAAATGAAATGTTGTGATGCCTGGAAATACATGGTAATCAACACACATGTCACTTTTGTTGGCTAAAGGAAGTCATATGGTCATGCTTACCCTCAAAATGATATAATCCCTGGAAATATATGATGATGAGCACAAAGGACTGTCACACACAGGGGAAACATGCCACAAAATCCTAGGAGATTTTACAGTCTTTTCTGAAACAACAAGGTGTCAGGTCAGAAATTAAGGGTAGTATAACACTGCTTTCCTTCAGAAATAACATACTATAACTTATCAAGGATCTTCAATCACTCAATTCAAATGAATGTTAAAGTATTTTTGCTCTGGAATAATACGAATTCCTATTAAAGTTGTTGTTGTTGTTGTTGTTGTTTTTTACTCTTTTCAGACTGTAAAGACTCTTAGTTGTCTGATTCACTAGTCTTTATTGAATTCTCTGATAGTGTCCCTTTGATGGAAGAAAGCAGGAGTTGAGAAGAAATCAAACTAATAACATATGCCAGAGCCAGTGATCTACAAGTTTAAAATCTGAGCAGCTTTTTTGATAGCTCATGTGCAGGAACACTTTAGGGCAGTGAGCTGTTCACCTAATGATATTGTTGGCACCTATGGAGAGATACCTGAGATGAGAAATAAGATGTAATTTTAAATACATTGCAAAGTTTTGTTTTGTTTTTTTTTTTTTTTACTCAGAGAAGAACATACAAAATAACTATGAAGCAGTGTTCCTTTTGCTTGTCAATTTTTTTTTTTTGCTGCTCAAAAATAGCCATAAATTTTCTTTTAATTAAATAACCTAAAAATTCAATCCAGATCTCTTTTAATTACTTTATTAAGTAATGATTGAAGTAGGGGCATGAAGCATATTTAGTGCTCCATTTTTCCTTAATTGAAGCAAGTGTAATATTCAAAAGACATTATTATGCTTCTTTAGGACAATCGTTCAATTGGATAGAAAATTCTCGTAATTCAAGATGCTTTTATTCTTCAAATTTAAAACTCCCTGGTGACTATCGGTAAGGAATTTGAAGACATTCACATCATGTATATTTTTTCTGCATAGTTTTTGGAGTCATTTATTCTTAGTATAAAATGAAATAAAATTACTTTTATTATGTACATAAGAGATCTGAAATGATGCAGCCCCAAAACATAACCATCCAATTCTACAAAGGAAATATCTTTTATAGATTCTTAAATACATCATTTTTATTTTAAAGAAGGAAAGTATCAGGGTTTTTTTAGATAAATAACCAAAAAAAAAAGTTTAAAACAAGTTTAAATGATTATTCCTTGAAGATACATTTCTCAGATTCTGACTGAGGAAACTGACTTTGAATCCTAAATCTGTAACTTCCTTTCTAGGTTCTTTTGTGACATTGTTTAATTCCTCAAAGACTCAAATTTAACATAGTATTTTGTTAATATTTCACTCATTGTTCATATTAATTTATACCATGAGCTGAGACTCAAATGAGAGAAACCCTAGACCACCCTATTATAGCTATGGATAATGCACTTGTATTTGAGAATGTAGAAAGTATTCAGTGCCATATAAAGGCAAAAACTGACAGAGTGTTAAGAGAAAACCATAGCAAAAATAAGAAACTTAAAGTTATAGGTGCACCATAGGCTCCATTTATCAGTGAAGTGAAGTGAAGTGAAGTCGCTCAGTCGTGTCCGACTGTTTGCGACCCCATGGACTATAGCCTACAGGCTCCTCTGTCCATGGCATTTTCCAGGCAATCGTACTGGAGTGGATTGCCATTTCCTTCTCCAGGGGATCTTCCCGACCCAGGGATCGAACCCAGGTCTCCCACATTGTAGACAGACGCTTTACCATCTAAGCCACCAGGGAAGTCCACCATTAATCGGTAGTTCATAGTAAATATTGATTCCATTAGAGTCAGTCAGTCAGACAAGCATGGTAAAAAAAAAAAAAAAAAATGCCTTCCAAAAGTTAAAAAAGAAGCCCTTCTCACTTTTTTTTCCACTTTTTTACTTTTTTTTAAAACCAGGGTTGTACACACACATACACACAAAAACATACACATACTAAGAAACTACCACTTCTTCATTTGATGTCTAGCAGTATACTTATTTCTAGCTCTACTGGCCTTGTATTAGAAAATCTAAGAAACTTAATTTTTAAAACATTGCAGAAGCTACTTTTGTCATTTTCTAATTTGTTCAGCGTGTCCAGAGTAGAGGAGGACTAAGAGTCCCTGTCTTTGATGTACAATCAGTAACTTTTAACATCATGGGAAATGTCACAAAATTACAGCCATGCTTAAACTGAGACTGGGGACCAAAAGGCTATCTTCTTTATTTCAAAATAAAAAGGCTATCTTTATTTCAAAATAAAATTCAGGTGGCTGTGAAGGTAAAGATCTTATTTATTTATGTGAAGGCCTTAGTTACCTTTAAGGAGTATAGTAAATGTCACTGTATTTTGCCTTGAATATGAGCAAATATAAAATCAATGATCAACATGCATCTCTTTCACAAATAATGCATTGTTCATGGATAAGTGTTTTCTTCTCCTTCAGTGCACAGGAATAAAGATCCTTCCTTCCACCTTCAAAATGGGTGTAGTCTTGACTTGGTTCAGCCAGTGAAATGTGAATGGAAATGTGACTGTGTTACTTCCTGCATTTAGTGAAAGGGCCACTGGGATTAAGGAAGTGTGTATTGATGTGGTGAACTGCTGTATCTTCCCCTGCAGGAGAGCCTCCCTGGACAGATGGCTGAATGCACAGTCACCTTGAACAACTAGCATGAACAAAGAAATAAACTATTGTTTTCGAGTCACCACAAAAGGTGGCTTGTTTCTATGTACAGTGAAGGTGGCTTGTTTCTATGTACAGGTAAACTGCCTCACATGTATTCCCTTTCTCCAGCAGTTTCCAGAGTTATCCTCCTCTTACCTATACTCTTTCTTCAAGAAAGGGTGATTGATGACTCATCCTTGCATTAAGCTTTTCAAACTAAGTGAATCTAATTGTTCTTTTCCCTTCTATATTCTATTGTTCTAAAAGAGCTTGTTTATAAGAAGATTTTTTTAAAAGGATTATTGTTAAAAACGCAGAGTTGGTGTTTAATATGCTTTTACCAGAAAATTACTTAACTGAAGCCTCAGATTTCCTTAGCTAGAATTCTGTTTGTAATACATAATATGGATCAAACATGCTTGCTTCCTAAATTTTGGTGTATGGTATCTGGTCCCATCAGTTTGTGGCAAATAGATGGGGAAAAAATGAGTCCCTACACTGAATGGCACTGAAAACAGTGACAGACTTTATTTTCTTGGGCTCCAAAATCACTGCAGATGGTGACTGCAGCCATGAAATTAAAAGATACTTGCTCCTTGGAAGAAAAGCTATGACAAACCTAGATAGCATATTAAAAAGCAGAGACATTACTTTGCCAACAAATATCCATCTAGTCAAAGCTACGGTTTCTCCAGTAGTCATGTATGAATGTGAGAAAGTGAAAGTGAAGCCGTTCAGTCATGTCCGACTCTGCAACCCTGTGGACTGTGGCCCGCCAGACTCCTCTGTTCATGGGATTCTCCAGGCAAGAATACTGGAGTGGGTTGCCATTTCCTTCTCCACTGGATCTTCCCAACCCAGGGACTGAACCCAGGTCTCCTGCATTGCAGGCAGATGCTTTATCCTCTGAGCCATCAGGGAAGTGGATGTGAGAGTTGGATTATAAAGAAAGCTGAGAGCCAAAGAATTGATTTTTTTGATTTGTAGTATTGGAGAAAACTCTTGAGAATCCCTTGGACTGCTGGGATATCCAACTAGCCCATCCCAAAGGGAATCAGTCCTGAATACTCATTGGAAGGATTGATGCTAAAGCTGAAACTTCAATACTTTGTCCACCTGATGCAAAGAACTGACTCATTTGAAAAGACCGTGATGCTGGGAAAGATTGAAGGTGTGGGGCCCTAAATGGGAAACCTTAAATGAGGGCGTGGCACAAGTTGTTTGTCAAAACTTTTGATTGGCTCTCTTGATTTCCATGCACGTAAACAGCGCGTGATTACCATAGACTCCTGTTACAAAGAAGCGGATGACGACTTGAACTTTAACGTGATTGGTGCAACTATGGTATATTAAGATTTGACCTTTAACGTGATTGGTGCAACTATGGCATATTATGATTTGACCTTTAACGTGATTGGTGCAACTATGGAAAGTCCCTCGCAAAACCCCCTTGCTTGCCTATATAAACCAAGAGTTTGTGGCAATAAAGGGGAATTGCTTAGATGGAACCCCTGTTGCGTCTGATTCTCTCGCTCGCCAAGGGCCCGGGTTGGTGGACAGCAGGCTCACCTCTCCTCGGGACCCCTGGGCTTTGCTGAGGGAAGTTCCACTGCCTCTCTCTTTCTGCGGAGCGCCCCCCACAGAAACTGGCGCCCAACGTGGGGCACGAAGCGGAAGGACGGAGGTGGTGTCACTGTGCGGCTCTGAAAGAAGGAGCGACAGCAGCGTGGAGCTCCCCTTTAGAGTATCGCCTGAGGTAATCCGGATTTCAAGGTGGGCCCCCCTCTGTTTTGAGGGAAGTGGCAAAAAACTCTCCTGACTTATTTTCTTACTCCTCTTCTTTTCTGATCTGTCCCTAATTCCTTTTTCGGGAGTTTCAGTGAACAGGCGAACGGTTGTGGAGGCAATTGATAAGTCCTGGCTAAGGCCACTCTCTGGCGGACTTTGAAGGCCCTGCAACAAGTAAGCCTCAGTAACTAGAGCCCGACTGGGTGAAGCTCTCCTTTAATCATTCTTAACTGAGGACGTGGCCTAGAATCTTCCCTGTGGGCACGGGTCAGGGACTTAAAGGCCATTAGGGCACCTGCCACTTGAAGACTTCCATGACAGGATAAGGGGGTCATAGAATGGGCTAGAAACCTTTAGGGTGCCCGCCCCCAACAAGAAAATTCCGTGCAATGACGCAGGCACATAAACAGTTTCAAAAGCATACCAGAAGCCCAACTTTCTGGCCGCCACCACTCCCAGTAGGATTTTTGGTGGTTGTCCTCAGTGACTTTTCTTTCTATTCTGTCTCAGCAGCATGGGAAATAATATCGGAAAATCTGATGAGCCCGCACTCAGGGCACTGAGATATATGCTCATAAGCAGCGGACTTGAGATTTCTGACACTCAGGCCATTAAGGTCTGGGGACCATTGTACAGTTAGCCCCCTGGGTTGCTTTGGCCAATCTGTTCTCTTGGAACACTTGAGATCGAGTACAAAGCCTTGCTAGGCAGCGAGAGGTTCAATACGGTGAGGAGCCCCCCTTTAGGGTTCTGTCTGACCATTTCAGCCCTCAAGCTCTGCTTTTCATGGAGCAAGGAGCATGTCACTGATATGGGTACCCCCAATTCAAAATCAGAAAAACAATGGGAAAAGTTTGATGAGAAACGAGTCATGTCAGACCAAAATATAGCAAAAGAGACTGTAGGGAATAAAGACTCTAGAGCGAATAGTGGGCCATGGGAGCCTTTTGGGGATGACAAAGGGGTGGGAGAGAATAGAGACCCCTCTGGTGCCCTGAGACCTGGAGCCCAAGGGAGAGATCTGAGCCCCTCCCTGCCTCCCACACTTGAGGAAGTTTTGGGAGCACCTTGGGTGGGAAAGACAATGAGCTCACTTTGGAAAGGGAGAACCTATCCTGGGGACCCTTGGAGATCCTCGATGCCCTTTACCGGCCCTCGAAGCCTTTCCTGTAAATGTTAACCCAGAGGGGAATAGGCCAGCAGTCTGGTACCCCTGGGAGGCCAGTGATTTAAAACAGCTCAAAAAGGCAGTGGCAGAGGACGGCCCAAACTCCCTGTGGGCAGAAACTATTCTCCAGGGCCTGGCTCATCAACCTTGTACGACCCAAGACTGGAAGATGCTATGTAAGGTAGTGCTCCCCAGCAATACCTATATCAAATGGTGTGCCTTTCTCAAGGAAGAGTGTCATGCTCAGGCAGAAAGAAATCAAGCTGCCAACCCTGCTATCCCAGTGACTTTTGACTTTCAGGATATTGTCAGGGACGGCAGATCAATGGAGTATGGGACCTCAACAGGCCACCACTCCTGCCTCTTTTACAGATCAGGTACGGGCCATATGCCTGGCCACCTGGAAAAAGCTTGCAGAGGGCCCCAGTGAGCCCCCTATATCAGGCATCACTCAAAAAAATAATGAAGACCTCTCCACCTTCATAGATCGGGTGGAAAAGAGTATACAGAGAAAATTCCCTCCAGGGCCCCTGAGAGATCAATTTGTTAGGCTATTAGTCTGGGAAGGGATGAACTCAGACCATAAGTTGGCTTGTGCAGGACAGAAAGACTGCTTTATGGAGCGATGGATTATAGCCATCAAAGACGTGGGGACACAGAGCCATCAGACCTGCTCTATTTCGACTGCCCTTCAGGCTCAGACTGAAGCCCTTACCGAGGCGATGACCAAGGCCCTCTCTGCTATGATGGCCTCTGGGGAGACCACATCCAAGGGACCCCCAGCCCTATATGGGTGCCAGCAAGGAATCTTAAATTTACACCACAAGAGAGAGGTCAAATTTCAAAATCTGACACAGATTAAAGAGACACTCACATATTGAGCCCAAGAACAAAAAGTTGCTGAGGCGATCTTTTCTTCCCTTTCAGATCATTGATGCGGCGACACTGGTGGACACTGCTCCTGGTGATCGTCAGATTACCTATCCTCTCCTTGCTGACCCTTGTCATTGCCACGGCTGTGCAACAGTTTTTAGAATCTTTGAAGCCTGGGTTTAAAGACATACAAGCCCATCAAACATGAGGGTACAACAGTGTCAGCATCCATCAAGTTCAACAAGCTCAGACCATCGAGGTTATAAACAACATATCCACTGTCTCTGCTCAAGGATTTCAAACCAGCTCGAACACCTGAGATTCGCCATAATGGGACTCCAACATCAGCTTGATCTCCACGCCAGAGTGATCGAGACGTTGAGTGTCTTGGCGCACATGGACTGCGATGTGAGATACCCCAGCTTTTGTCTGACAGCTTTTCCAGTGTTAAATGAGACTCTTAACAGGTGAAAAAGGGAGCAACAGATCTATGGGACTGGGTACAAAGTCCATTTACCTGGTTTAAAAATGCCTTCTATTTGCTTGTTTTTGTTATTCTGCTTGTTGTAATGTTAAAGGTAAAAAAAAAAACAAAAAAAAAAAAAAAAAAAAAAACCTCACAGCCCACAATAGTTATGCTTGCCCAGGTCATGGAAAAGGAGCCCCATGTTGGGCACCCACAAAACCCCTGGATTAATTTAGCCCTTCAAGAGATTAACCTAGACAGATAAAGAGAGTTCTAGATGCCCATCATCTAGAGAGATTCAGCCTAGCCCCCAAGAGGTGGCTGGATAGCCAATGATGGGTAAGACCCTCAGAGGAGGGCAACCTAAGACAGGCACAGCCACGAGAGGGGCTGGCGAGCTTGGAGGTTGGCCGCCTACAGCTTTATGCCTTGTTCTACAGAACATCAATACAAATGTCTCGAGGGCTTAAATAAAATAAAAAAGGGGGAGATGTGGGGCCCTAAATGGGAAACCTTAAAAAAGAAGGGCTAGCTTTGCAGTTTAGAGCTAAGATGGCGCCTGGAGGAAGAGATGAGGGCATGGCGTAAGTTGTTTGTCAAAACTTTTGATTGGCTCTCTTGATTTCCGTGCACGTGGACAGTGCGTGATCACCATAGACTCCTGTTACAATGAAGCATGACGACTTGACTTTTAACGTGATTGGTGCAACTATGGCATATTACAATTTGACCTTTAACATGATTGGTGCAACTATGGCATATTACAATTTGACCTTTAACATGATTGGTGCAACTATGGAAAGTCCCTCGCAAAACCCCCTTGCTTGCCTATATAAACCAAGAGTTTGTGGCAATAAAGCGGAACTGCTTAGACGGAACCCCTGTCGCGTCTGATTGTCTCTCGCTCGCTGAGGGGCTGGGTTGGCGGACAGCAGGCTCACCTCTCCTCGGGACCCCTGGGCTTTGCTGAGGGAAGTTCCACTGCCTCTCTCTTTCTGCGGATCGTCCCCTGAAGAAGGCAGGAGGAGAATGGGGTGACAAGGATGAGATGGTTAGATGACACCACCGACTTGATGGGCATGAGTTTAAGCAAGCTCTGGGATTATGCATAGGGAGGCCTGGCTTGCTGCAGTCCATGGGGTTGCAAAGAGTCGGACATGACTGAGTGACTGAACTGAACTGAGGGAAACCTGATGTGCTTCAGTCCATGGTGTTGCAAAGAGTCAGACACGACTAAGCAACTGAACTGATGCCCCTTAATATAAGTCTTAAGAGGTGTCACCTACATACCAAATGGTTTTATGGGTGATTTCTACAATATTCTCTGAGATGGTATTTCTAGTCTCACATCTCTGTCTCCAGCATTTGTAAAATTACTGTCCATTTCTATTGTTTTTCAGTTTACAAAAAGGAAAGCTTCTACAATTGTTCCTCCAGTAATAAATTATTGAACAATTTATTGAATTCCTAGTAAGTGTGAGACCTGGGATTAGGCTTCAATTTAAGAAGGGATTTGGGGATACAGTGCAGATTTTAACAAGGGATAGCTCTCCTCCTCAATAGTTTGCAATCTAGTTGGAAAGCGAAACTATAAACCTTCCCCCTCAAAAACTAGAACAACAGTAATTGATATATGCAAATATGTCCAACTGGTAAGGTAGCTAAAGGAGAAATAGCATGGAATTAGTATGAGACTTAGATCTTTAATGTAGCAGACAAATCACTTACTCTTTCCTGGAATCTCAAGTTCTGTATTTGTAAAATGAGGAGATTGAACCACATAATATCCAAGGTTCCCACAAATTCTGGGAAACTAATTCAAAATTAGAAAATGCACTCAGGTAAAGTCATTTATGTCTTTAGATTTTATCCACAAGGATGCTGCTTGCCAATCTGTTTCTCCATTTTGAGATGCAGAATATACTAATTTTAAGTCTGAATTTACACAGATTCAGCATTTGGACTTGCAGATTGAAAGTAAATTTATTTTCACCCAGAGAATGTGGATGTGGAGAAACTTATAGAAAGTAGCCTATTATGCTTAGTGGTAAACTAAATCATTGAAAATAGTTAGCATAGAGACTGCACAGAGGATGAAGTGATTCACAGAATAGAATGTATTATCGGCATGTGAAAAATCAAAAAAAGAAAACTCTTTGATCTTAAAATCAAAGGGCCCAAGATGTCAATCACCAAAAGGCTACCAGTTAGCCTCTCATTTTGCCTTAGTTTAATGCTTTCAAAAATTATAAAATTTAAATTTTTTAATCGAAAAACAACCTCTAATAGAGTGCCTGAAGTTCTCTTAAAAATTCATCATCTGTCAATTTCAGCCCAGATAATTATATCTTCCCTTACCATGCAAGTATGTTCCTTTTCCCGAATTTCCTAGCACATATTTTAGATACACTAGTATTCAGTTGACAGGATATTTATATTGAATTTTAGCAAAACAGAGAGGATTATTTTTGCTAAAACAGAAACACAAATTCTTAGTTTTTGGAAATTACTAGACAAGATATTTGTTAGCTGTGGGTTCTGTTAGAGTTGCTTATTTCATCTATGGAAATATTTCATTTTTGAATAGCTTTTTACTGTTTTCTGGGAAATTTATGATGGAGTTTTTAAAACATAATAAAGCAAATAAATTGTGATTAAAATTGCATAATGAATCAATAAATGGTAAGAAGGAGAAAAGAGCAAAATGACACACACACACACAAAAAAAAACAAACATAAAAATATTGTGCATAAATAGGGGGAAAGATGGGGAATTTAATTAAAATAATAATAGCAAACAATTATATTGTATCAGTTATATTCCAGACAGTATTAGAAAGACTTTACAAATACTAGCTCATTTAATTTTTACATGAGTTCCATGAGAGAATTGCTGGTATAAATCTACATTAGCAAATAATGAGGAGGCACAGAAAGTTTCAATGACTTGCCCAGGGTCATGCATAGCTAGTAAAAGACAAATCCAGAATTCAAGCAAAGCAGTCTGCCTCCAGTATTCATATTATTACTGCTATATTGTGACTATATTTATAAAGTAGTAATAGACTAAAATCTTAATTTAAAAGACAAAAGCAGCAGGGTATATTCTAAAAATTAACTTTTTATTCTCTCAACTGGAATACACCTAAAATAGAAGGACAGAGAAACACAGGATAAGTTATAAGAAAAAAAATAGAAAAAGATTTATCAGGCAGACACTAGTTGGGGTAGTACACTAATAGTTATTAATAGCAAGTAACATAAACTTATTTGAACAATAAAGATGAAAATAATTATTTCAATATGTTAAAAACTTTAATTAAATCAGAATAATTAAAAAACACTGAGTAAATCTTAACTCTTATACACCTGAAAACAGCATCTTAAAATACCTTGAACACAAATGGAAAGAACATAAAGGAGGAAGTAATAAATCTTTTACCTCATTTTGTATTTAGTAAATTCTCAAGGAAAAATACAAAAAGTGACTTAGAAGTTTTAAAAATATTCACTTCACAAGATCGATCTAATGGGAGGATATAAAATTGCACAAATAATTGAAAAATACATGAAACCTGTTAAAATCTAGAGTGTGTTAGACTATAGACCAAGTCTCACAAATTTCAAAGGTTTAGAACTCAACTGATCAGGACTTCAACCACAATGCAAATCAATTAGTAATTACAGGAATTATGATTAGAAATTTAAAAGTAACTAACAACTTATAAATAAAAATCATAATTCATATTAAAAGCATTTAAAACAGAATAAAGAAAATGGTATACTTAAGATTTAGAAATAATACTAAGGTGGCAAAAAATGAAATGTATAGCATCAAGTATTTATATTCACAATGATGAAATCTAAAACAAAGCCAGCAATTTTAAATATTAGAATGGAGATATTTTATAATGATTTTAATGAAGCAGAAGAAAGGATAATGTTAATAGACTCTATTAAAATAGAACTCAAATAGGAAATGAAGACAGTCAAGAATCACAGTTTTAAAAAAATAATAACATTGAATGCAGTTGGCTAGATTAATTTAGAAAAATAACATTAGCAATTGAAAAGAAGAGCCAAAAATCAAAACTCTATGCTAATATATTTGAAAGCTTAGATAAAATTAATATTTTTCAGAAGAATAAAGCTTACTACTACCAACATAAGGAGAAAAAAATGCACTCAGACAAATAAAATATTTCTGAAAAGCAACTATCAAGACAGGTTGATTGGTAGTTAGGTGTAATTAAATATTCACAGGTAATTCCAATTTTAGACAAATTCTTCTAGAGAATACAAATGAAAATAAATACTAACTACATATGATGCCAGTAAAAATGTTGACCAGAGAAGGCAATGGCACCCCACTCCAGTACTCTTGCCTGGAAAATCCCATGGATGGAGGAGCCTGATAGGCTACAGTCCATAGGGTCACAAAGAGTCGGACACAACTGAGCAATAATTAACTACTTTAAAAATAATTAATTACTTTAAATATTTTATTAAAATATTTTTAATACTAAACTTGCATTTCCTAAGGAGGCAGGAATGAAAATGACCGCTCTAGATCGGTCATGCAAGGAATTCTAGAGCAATACATTTTTATTTCTCATAATAGGTGGGAAATGCACTAATATCATTTTCATAGTTACATATCAAACTGGTCATGGGCATTTACTACTCAATTTTGTAAAGCTAATTGGGAGCAAGACTTGAAGACTCATAGACTAACAATGAGGAAATCAGATTTCCAAGCTATGCCTTACTAGCTGTGAATATCTACTTCAGTCATTGGAAGTTTACCTAGGATGTTAACTATTTTATTTTGGAGTCACCAAAAGAAATTATGATATTAGATGACTACCTAATGTGAAGAGCTGACTCATTTGAAAAGACCCTGATGCTGAGAAACATTAAGGGCAGGAGGAGAAGGTGATAACAGAGGATGAGATGGTTGGATGGCATCACTCTCAATGGACTTGAGTTTGGGTAAACTCCAGGAGTTGGTGATGGACAGGGAGGCCTGGTGTGCTGCAGTTCATGGGTTCGCAAAGAATGGGACACTACTGAGCGACTGAGCTGAACTGAAGAGGATCAAGAAAGAAAAAGGTGTTCATTTCAGGGTATCTAAAATATTTTGGCTCCTTTTGTGAAAAAGAAAATTTAAGATCTTTTTCTACATTGTTGCTTTTTAATTGCTATTTTTAACATGGGCAGTGAGGTGATGGTGGTTTAGTCACTAAATTGTGTCTGACTCTAGTAATACTATGGTTGTCTGGGAAATCCCATGGACAAAGGAGCCTAGTGGGCTACAATTCAAGGGCAGCAAGGAGGTAGCATTCTAAAAATACCCATTCACCCCCCTCACTAGCCATTTTTCAAAGCATTGCCTTAACTCCCATTGTTAAAGGATAAGGTCCACACAGTTAATTGAATAAAGTCTTGATAAAGCTCTAATCCATCTTTCAGATCTCTCCCTTTAATCTCCTCTTTGAAACCTGGTCCCTTCAGACTGACTTCTTGCTCAATTTTGTCCAACTGTTTCTGACCCCATGGATTGCAGGAGGCCAGACTTTCCTATCCTTCACCATCTCCTGGAGTTTGCTAAAACTCATGTCTGTTGAATGGGTGATGACATCCAACCATCTCATCCACGGTCGTCCCTTTCTCCTGCTTCTGCTCAGTTGTTGAGTCTTATGCAACTCTTTGCAACCCTATGGGCTTCAGCCTCACCAGGCTCCTCTGTCAATGGGATTTCACAGGCAAGAATCCTGGAGTGGGTTGCCATTTTCTACTCCAGGAGATCGTCCCAACCCAGCGATGGAGCCCACATCTCTTATGTCTCCTTCATTTAGCACTAGCGATACCTGGGAAGCTTGACTTAGTGTTTCTCAAATGTCTATTTGATTTTCCTACCTCCTGGTATTTTAGTGATATATATGGAATGCAGAAGCCATTTTGCTAATCTCCATGTACTGAAATACCACAAATTCCTGAGGATAAAACTGAAATAACTCTTTGGATTGCAAGGATCTTCTACATTGAACTTTTCTGGAATATATTTCTCTTTTCTAAACTGCCAGATAGTGGTTTGGCATGTGCACAAGGCAATCAAGTGGAATTCCTGAAGTGAAGGAAGAAATCTTCTATTTTAGTTAGACTCTAACAAAACCAGAAACAGTTAATGTATGGATTAATTGCGGTGGCATAAGTATACAATGTATGAACTAATTCACATTTATGAATATGATTTATTCTTTTAATTATAGGGGAGGGTGATTAATGTATAAGACTCAAGACTTATCCTCATCACAATTTGTTAAGGTAAGGTTTGTCTTTTTAAAAAGTAGTAATGTTAGAACTTGCTTCATAGGTTAGTATAAAAAGCAAATTAATAATATAATGTAAACTTTTCATATATGAAATAGAATTAAAATTGTGTATGGCCCATAGTTATGTGTGTTCTAGCTATTTTTAACTATTCCATTTAAAATAAAAAAAGAAATTAAAGGCTTATTTTAATAGAAAACTGTCCACTTCTACTTAGTTATTAATTCTTATAGCCAAGCATTTACTCCCTAAGCAAAAAATATATATGTCAAATAAATAATGGGAAGACAAAGTAAAATAAATAAATAAATAAAGCATTTGCTTGACTTTCCAATGCACATACTCATTTCTTATCCTTCTTATTATTTATATTCTTTATATTCTTTATTTATATTCTTATTTATATTCTTTATTAACACACACAAGAGTTTATGTGTGTTATATTCACAGCTGTATCTTCCACACCTATGACGGTTTCTAGCACATTTAAAAAAAACTCAATAAATATTTGTTTAATCTATGTTAAAAATAATAGCGACAAAATAGTATCTTTCATATACATTTAATAGTTCATCTCTGATACCGAGTCAATATATGTCTCAGAATAAAACCCTTTATATTCTGGAATTTGTGGGGCCTTATATCGTGTTTTGCTTTTCCTTTTTCATCTTAAAAATACAATGTCATATATCATTTTTTTTTTCTATCCTGGCTTCCTATTGTATCATATTTATATGCAAACAACCAAACAAGTATTAACAAACATGTGAGTAAAATTTACTGTAAGAAAGAAAGATCAACATAAAATACTTCAAAAGAAACGGAAAAAATTGAGAGAACTGAAAATTAATTTTTAGAGTTTGGATTTTTGTTTGCAAAGAAATTAGAAAAAAACATAGAATCTTCTTAAGACAAAAATGCAATACTAAGAAAAAAGAGGATAAAAAAATATGAGTTCTTGGAAATGTAAGTAGTTTTCAATATGATCACAAGTATAGGCATAAGAATCCTAAGTAGTAAATTTGGGAATATTTCCCCAGAGTAAAACAAATATCCAGGAAACAAATATAGAGGGATAGATAATAAAAGAAACATTAATTTAGAATGTGCAAAATTGTATTTATGAGAGTTTCAGAAAGAGGGAACAAAGGGAACAATGAGGAAAAATTTGTCAAAGAAACAATATGAAATGATTTTCCAAACTAAAATTTATGTATACATCTAAAAATTGAAAAATCTTGCTAATTTATAAGTAAGGCAAATAATAAAATGTCCATATTCCAAACTTAGATATGTGTTGAAAATGTTCTCCCTATGGAGGAAAAGAGAAGGTCTTAAAAAAGAAAAACAAAATGAAGCCAGCAGTCAGATATTTGACTGACTACTTTGATTGCCATAAAAAATAGGGGAATTCCATTATAATTTTGAGAAGAAATATTTTAATTCTGAAATTGGTTACCCAAGTGAAATGATCAGTGTGAAAGCAACAATATGATATTTAGCCAAAAAGCAAATGTCAGAAAATTTACCTAACAGACTAAATTGCTTAGAGAGTCATAGAAGAAGAATATAAATCAAGAGAAAAGATAATAAGTGATACAGTAAAGAATAATTCAGACACAGGATAAGGGAGAACACAAGATGCCATCTGCACAGCTGGACTTGACAGCAGTACATCCAGACACTGAGAGGAACTTCAAAGATGATGTCTTGGGAAACAAACAAACAAAAAATTTAAATAAGCTAGAGGGGGTGTTTAAGAATTTTGAAGAATTTTGGATTATGATTAAGAAACAATGGGAAAAGAAAAAAAGAGTCAACAATTGTGCTAGGAAAAAATACAAAATAACTACACAAAAAAAATGATAGATAAATTTAGTGTTCTACTTGACTGCAGTGAACAGTGTTCATAAATTTATAAAATATAAATACTAATTATTGATTTTTTCACTTAAATTCAAAATATAGATGAAGCATAACATAATCAACTGTGGTTACAGACAGTATATAGATATAATTGACCTTGAAATATGAAAATAACTACAGAGTTTTATAGAAGTTAGGAGGCTTAAAGCCAGACAGGATGAGAGGTCTCAGAAAAGGCGACACCGCAACTATCTCTTTGCTTAAAACCTGGGAGTTGAAAGAATACCAAGTATGGATGAATGAACCAGATGTGAGACTATAAGTGCATTACTGAAAGTTGCATAATATTGTTAACTGTGTTAGTCTACTGAAACAGAAATCCAGAATATTTTTGGCAACACACTATTGATGCTTCTTCTCTCTTACATCCACTAAATCCCGAGGATAATGATCCAGGATTAGTTCGTGTGACTGAGCAAACACACCCACACAGTTAGTGTGGATCAGAATGTCGTTAATGTTCAGAATCCTTGTTTCTCTCTGTTCTGCCCTTTTTACGACTATCCTCAGGAAAATTTTCAGACCAGTCACGGGTTGACCGCTGACTCTCTAGCAATCAACTGAGCCTGGAGTAGGAGGGAGGCATAACAGTAAACGAGTATCTGTTGCCCGCTTCACTTAAGAGACTGTCCTGAGCTCTTTATGACAATTTCAGCTCACATTTCTTTATCCCTCATCAAGCTAAAAATTCATTTTTTTTGTCTGGTCACATTACTACTACAGTTTATTTATTTATTTTTAGGGAAGAAATAAAAATTGATGTTGGCTATAAAACTAGTCATATCTGCAACACAACGATAATCAATATAATAAGTAAAGCTAAGATTTTAACAATATTGGGAAAGGTAAAAACCAAAAACCTCTCAGTCATCATTGTAGGAGGTCAATAGTTGTAAGAAGATAGATCAATTTACACTAATACAAGTCCATTGTTTAAGAATGATGGTTTATTTTACTTCAGTCATTATAAAAGTAATTATTTGGGAAATAATTATCTCTGGGAAACAGCCTTGGAGATACAGGGACAAAACTTGTCCCTTTAAATTATAGATTTGCTGTATTATTTGACTTTTAAACATTGACACATTTTACTTGTAATTTAGATATAAGATAATTATTTCATTAATTATTCCTCTGTACCTCTAAAATACTCTTCCTTACACACGTAGGATTTTGTGGTGAATATTTCTGAGAGAATAAATGAGTTTAGGGAAAACTGCAAATTATCAAATCCTTTGAAATATAAATCATTTTCAAGAACAAAGTCTGGCTTTTCATTTATTTCAATTTCTTTCTTATGGCCAGAGAAGTGTTGCACTTAAATTTGATGCTAGGTATGTTTTATCATTGTTGAAAGTACAAAAATGACTTTAGGAGCAGAACAATATATATAGTAACAATATTGATACTCATATTAATTTTATAAATAGAATCTTAGTGGATGCTCTTGGGTTTTCAAAGGATGCCTATGTAGTCATCAACAAATTATACTTTTTTTCAAAATCATAATTTTCCATTAGTAGTACTTCAAAAATAATGCTAGATAATATTAATGACAATGCATATTTTTACCAGACTTTAATGATAATGCATCTTATCCCACTGCAATGAAAATAAATTTTTATCCCTAATAAGTGTTTTTTAAAGAAAGATTCACAACCACCATATATTATCCCCTTCACCATGCCCCAAACCATCACTAAAGAGTCACTATGTTATTTTTCATTAGAAATGAGTAGAAAAAATTTAGATAGTTTTTTGGTCAGCTATTGAATGGTACATTTTTGTTTAAAAAAAACTGAGAATAGTTTCTATTCCTTTCTATTTTACTAATTATAATGGTCATAATCGCATTAATCTGCAGATGAAAGCTTCTTTTAAAATATAGAGATGGGAGGAAATGAGGAAATAAGTAAAAAGGCCATTAATCTTGTAATATCTCCTAGAATGGCAAGCTTCAGGCAGAGGATGTGTTCATTTCTTTCTTCCTGCCATTTAAGGGTGGACAGGGTCCTGAACAAAGGCACTTTTGCTTAACAGTCAAGCAGAGGGACAGGATTTTCTGAATCTGGCCATTATGTATGATTATAATAACAAAAGCAAGTCAAAGAAACAGTTTCAACATGGAGTCAGAATCAGCCCCTCTGGGCAATAATTCCCCACTATCAATGTCCATTTCACAGTCTTTTGGTAAAAAGGGAGACAACCTTTCTAACTGCTTCATCAGATGTATCTTTCTGGGAGTATCCACCATCAGTGCCATTGCAAAGGTTGAGATTTGTATTCCTTTGTTACCCTGGAAATTTCTACTTTACACCTGTATACTTAAAAGGTATTTATAATCTGAAAATTAAGAGTTCTGTCTTATTCAGCAGGACTTTTTTTTTTTTTTTTCTCTAGGACTTCGAATCTAGGAGGCAGCATCTCAGGTTAAGGAATTAGTACTTTTCTATGTATGGGAAGATGCAAGAGTCAAGGTTTGTTTAAATCATTTCCTTGATATGACCTCAGTTATCTGGGGCCTATAATCCTATGTTTTCATATACCAAGTTTTGTCAAAGCTTACCATAGGGAGTGGCTCATATTAGAGGCCTATAATCACTGATTAAATTTCTCAGGTCCTTCCTTCATGGTCAGGAATTTGACCAATATCTAGGAGACATTTTGTGATCCAATTGTGTCCCATGGTTCTGGGAGGCTCGTTATCGGTCAGGTGGAAATTCTTGATATGCCACTTCAAGAGCTAAGTTTTGGAATTGGTCCCACAAATAAAGATTCTCTAGATCCTTTGATTGTGATCCAGGAGACATTTCCTCTTGTTGCCTTTTTCTATACTTCAGTTCAGTTCAGTTGCTCAGTCGTGTCCGACTCTTTGAGACCCCATGAATCGCAGCATGCCAAGCCTCCCTGTCTATCACCGACTCGCAGAGTTCACTCAGATTCATGTCCATCGAGTCAGTGATACCATCCAGCCATCTCATCCTCTGTCATCACCTTCTCCTCCTGCCCCCAATCCCTCCCAGCATCAGAGTCTTTTACAATGAGACAACTCTTTCCATGAGGTGGCCAAAGTACTGGAGTTTCAGCTTTAGCATCATTCCTTCCAAAGAAATCCCAGGGCTGATCTCCTTCAGAATGGACTGGTAGGATCTCCTTGCAGTCCAAGGGACTCTCAAGAGTCTTCTCCAACACCACAGTTCAAAAGCATCAATTCTTTGGCCCTCAGCCTTCTTCACAGTCCAACTCTCACATCCATACATGACTACTGGAAAAACCATAGCCTTGACTAGATGGACCTTTGTCGGCAAAGTAATGTCTCTGCTTTTTAATATGATGTCTAGGTTGTTAATAACTTTCCTTCCAAGGAGTAAGCGTCTTTTATATTCATGGCTGCAATCACCAACACAGTGATTTTGGAGCCCCCCAAAATAAAGTCTGACACTGTTTCCACTGTTTCCCCATCTACTTCCCATGAAGTGATGGGACTGGATGCCATAATCTTCATTTTTCTGACTGTTGAGCTTTAAGCTAACTTTTTCACTCACCTCTTTCACTTTCATCAGGAGGCTTTTTAGTTCCTCTTCACTTTCTGCCATAAGGGTGGTGTCATCTGCATATCTGAGGTTATTGATATTTCTCCCAGCAATCTTGATTCCAGCTTGTGCTTCTTCCAGTCCAGCGTTTCTCATGATGTACTCTGCATATAAGTTAAATAAGCAGGGTGACAGGATACAGCCTTGACGTACTCCATTTCCTATGTGGAACCAGTATGTTGTTCCATGTCCAGTTCTAACTGTTGCTTCCTGATCTGCATACAAATTTCTCAAGAGAACACTTCAGATTATTACAATTATTTTATGTTATAACTGTGACCTAATTCCTTAAGCTCTTCAGCCAAAGAAGTTTTGTTAGAGACTTGGTTACACTTGTGAAGTCAAGTGAGCCTTGAAAAGCATCACTACAAACAAAGCTAGGGGAGGTGATGGAATTCCAGTTTAACTATTTAAAATCCTTAAAGATGATGCTGTGAAAGTGCTGCACTCAATATGCCAGCAAATTTGGAAAACTCAGCAATGGCCACAGGACTGGAAAAGGTCAGTTTTCATTCCAATTCCAAAGAAAGGCAATGCCAAAGAATGCTCAAACTACCACACAATTGCGCTCATCTCACATGCTAGTAAAGTAATGCTCAAAATTCTCCAAGCCAGGCTTCAGCAATCCATGAACCGAGAACTTCCTGATGTTCAAGCTGGTTTTAGAAAAGGCAGAGGAACCAGAGATCAAATTGCCAACATCCGCTGGATCATCAAAAAAGCAAGAGAGTTCCAGAAAAACATCTATTTCTGCTTTATTGACTATGCCAAAGCCTTTGACTGTGTGGATCACAATAAACTGTGGAAAATTCTGAGAGAGATGGGAATACCAGACCACCTGACCTGCCTCTTGAGAAACCTGCATGCAGGTCAGGAAGCAGCAGTTAGAACTGGACACGTAACAACAGACTGGTTCCAAATAGGAAAAAGAGTATGTCAACACTGTATGTCATCCTGCTTATTTAACTTATATGCAGAGTACATCATGAGAAACGCTGGACTGCAAGAAGCACAAGCTGGAATCAAGATTACCAGGAGAAATCTCAATAACCTCAGATATGCTGATGACACCACCCTTATGGTAGAAAGTGAAGAGGAACTAAAAAGCCTCTTGATGAAAGTGAAAGAAGAGAGTGAAAAAGCTGGCTTAAAGCTCAACATTCAGAAAACGAAGATCATGGCATCCGGTCCCATCACTTCAAGGGAAATAGATGGGGAAACAGTGAAAACAGTGTCAGACTTTATTTTTGGGGGCTCCAAAATCACTGTGTTGGTGATTGCAGCCAGGAATATAAAAGACGCTTACTCCTTGGAAGAAAAGTTATGACCAAACTAGACATCATATTAAACAGCAGAGACATTACTTTGCCAACTAAGGTCCATCTAGTCAAGGCTATGTTTTTTCCAGTGTTCAAGTATGGATGTGAGTGTTGGACTGTGAAGGAAGGTGAGCGCTGAAGAACTGATGCTTTTGAACTGTAGTGTTGGAGAAGACTCTTGAGGGTCCCTTGGACTGCAAGGAGATCCAACCAGTCCATTCTGAAGGAGATCAGCCCTGGGATTTCTTTGGAAGGAATGATGCTAAAGCTGAAACTCCAGTACTTTGGCCACTTCATGGAAAGAGTTGTCTCACTGTAAAAGACTCTGATGCTGGGAGGGATTGGGGGCAGGAGGAGAAGGTGACGACAGAGGATGAGATGGCTTGATGGCATCACTGACTGGATGGACATTAATCTGAGTGAACTCTGTGAGTTGGTTTTGGACAGGGAGGCCTGGTGTGCTGGGATTCATGGGGTCGCAAATAGTTGGATACTACTGAGCGACTGGACTGAACTGAACTGGTTACACATAGGGTACTGTAAGAAACAACAATCTCCTAGAGGATATTAAGTAATGAAGATAGTAACATTGATAGTGACATAGTGCAGGAGAGAGACACAAAGCTTAATTTCAAAACAAAGAAGAAATTAAAACATTGATTATTATAATTAGTTGTAATCCAGTTGCAATAATCTAGTGACCAAAGAGCTATAACTGATTTAATGAGCTATCCACAGTTTTTTTTTTGTACAGCCTATGCACAACTTATCCCTGACTCAATCTTAGAGACAAGCATATGTTACTGGCAGGATAACATAAAGAGAAAAATATAAATGCTTTAGTTCTGCTTACAAAAAGTATAATTTACCAAGTTACTGTAAGTCATAATTAGTTTAAGGAGAAGGTATTTCTTATACCTGGAAGATACAGTTTTAAACCAATAAACCTTTATTTAGAACCCATAAAAATTATAGCCATATTTACCAGTTTACTCAGTCCTATATAACTAATCCTTTATGTCAACAGCTTTATGAAGTCGTTAGGTTTCCAATTACATTTTTTTCAGCATGTTACCCATTTTAGCTTTATGATCAAAAGTAAGAAACTTGTATTTATCTAAAAATCCTTTTTATAAATCTTCTTGAAGAGGAGGCATTTTTTCAAAGGCATTAGAGTGAAACCATAACTGAGCATAATAACAAAAGACTAAAGAATGCATATTTAAATCTGATTACAATGCAAATGACAAGCAATTCAATCACTACCATGACATATAACTTTCAGATAATAACTAGAATTAAAACTGATAGTATATTACAAGGACATATCAGAATTCCATCTAATCTTCAGAATATCTATATCCTTTTTTATACAATATAATCTGAATATTTATTATTCATTTGATAACAATTTCTATGTAATTTAACAGACCAAGTGAACCTAATTAGTTTAATGTCTCGCTTTGGGTTGCTTTAGGGGCCGTTTGAAGCATCACAAACTTTAGCTAGACGTAAAGGGAAATTTATTATAATTTCATTTGGGACGTTTTGACAAAAGAACATAAAAAATAGCTTTTAAAATATAACAAGATTATAGGTCACTGTGAAGTATTAGTTATTATCTTAGGCAAAGTAACAAATGATTTCAAAGGAAAGTATGGAACATATCACTTAAAAGGTAAAGAAAGTTAAAATCTGTTATTAAAGACTGTTTAAAATATTCAGAAAATTTGCTTTTTCTTTTTAACAATGGGCCACTAATTGTTTATTTAACTTTTTTATTTTGTATTGGGATATAGCAGTGTGGGAGACCTGGGTTTGATTCCTGGAGGAAGATCCCCCTGAAGAAGGGACTGGAAACCCACTCCAGTATTCCTGCCTAGAGAATTTCATGGATAGCAGAGCCTGGCAAGCTACAGTCCATGGGGTCATGAAGAGTCGGACATGACTGAGTGACTGATACTATTTTTTATAGCCAATTAACAATGTTATGATAGTTTCAGGTGAACAGTCAAGACTCAGCCATGCTTATACATGTATCCATTTTCCCCAAACCTTCATCCCATCAGGTTGCCACATAGCACTGAGCAGAGTCCCATGTGTTACACAGTAGGTCTTTACTGGTTATCCTTTTAAATATGGCCGTGTATCCATTTTCATCCCCAAATTCCTAAGTATCCCTTCCCCTTGGGAACTATAGTTTCATTCTCTTAGTCTGTCTGTTTCTACTTTGTAAGTAAGTACATTTGTATAATTTTTTAGATTCCACATATAAGGGATCTCATACAATATTTCTCCTTCTCTGTCTGACTTAACTTAGTATGATACTCTCAAGGTCCATCCATGTTGCTGCAAATGGCATTATTTCATTCTTTTTAATGGCTGAGTCATATTCCGTTTTATATATGTATCATGTCAGTGGACATTTGGGTTGCTTTCATGTCTTGACTATTGTAAATAGTGCTGCAATGAATATTGGGGATCATGTATCCTTTCAGATCATCTTTTTCTCTGGATGTATGCACAGGAGTGGGATTGAAGAGTCATATGGTTACTTTTTAAAGGAACTTCAATACTGTTCTTTATAGTGGCTGTACTAACATATCCTTACCAACAGTGTGGGGGGTTTCCCTTCTCTCCATATCCTCTCAGCATTTATTGCTTGTGGATTTTTTTGATGATAGCCATTCTACCTGCTGTCAGGTGATATCTCATTGCTGTTTTGATTTGCATGTCTCTAATAAATAACGATGATGAACATCTTTTCATGTCCCTCTTGGCCATCTGTTTGTCTCCTTTGGAGAAATATTTATTTAAGTCTGCTGCCCATTTTTTGAGTAGGTTGTTTGTTTTGATGCTGTTAAACATAATGATCTGTTTGTAAGTTTTGGAGACTAATCCCTTACTAGTCACATCATTTGCAAATATTTTCTCCCAATCTGTAGACTGCCTTTTCTGAGAAAATTTGTCTCTTTTAATGGAGGGAAAAGCCAAATTTGAATTTTGCACCAGCTTACTTTCAAGGATCATTTACTCAATTAAATTTATTTTAATCTTTGTCAATCCTGACCTATTATGTATAAACTGCCTTTTTTGGGGGGACCCATTTTCCATAAACTTTTCGTCACTTATTTTAGCACAATTTTAACTTTAACTTTCTAGATGTAGAACATCTGGAGGGAAAAGTTCACTCAAAACTCTTATCTCATTTTCATTTTCTTTCCTTATAATTTATTCATATCAAGTACTTTCCTTGCTGACAGACAAAAAATAAATATTATAATTAAGTATTAACATAATATTAAATATTACCCAGGTCATGGGAACCTGAATCTCATTTAGCTTAATTTCTATTGTATTTAGAATTGTTTGGTTTATAAGCTCTTACTTTCATTTAAGCCAATTAAATAGAGCTCTTTTACAAATCAGCCTCAGCAATGTTATCTAAAATCAAAGACTCGTACAAACTTACAAACAAACAGTGACACTTCGTTTGTTTTCATTTCAAGACTTCAACCTGAGTCTGATAGGTAATGTAAAATCCCAAAGCTTACAAAAGAGGTTGGATTAGAATTGGGTTTCTCACAGATGGAACAAGTCATACTCACTGGGCTACATGGCTAAATATTTGCAGAAAAGACGTTAAGGATTTATTTATACCCTGAACAAGCCAACATCTAAATCACTTTACCCTATTTAAAATCTTAATTTTTATAGGATGGTAGAGATGATGGTTTCAGAGAAGACTAGATAGGATATTTGCATCTCAAAAATACAGGTAAATTTTCCATGAAGAAGTGAAGTGAAGTGAAGTCACTCAGTTGTGTCCAACTCTTTGCAACCCAATGGACTGTAGCCCACCAGGCTCCTCCATCCATGAGATTCTCCAGGCAAGAATACTGGAGTGGGTTGCCATTTCGTTCTCCAGGGAATCTTCCCAACCCAGAGATCAAACCCGGGTCTCCTGCATTGTAGACAGACTCTTTACCATCTGAGCTACAAGGGAAGCCCATAGGATGCCTTTATTTCCCCTTTGTTTAATACTGCAGCTTCTCAGGTAGCATAGTTGATTAAAAAAAATCCACCTGCCAACTCAGGAAGATATAAGAGGTGTAGGTTCGATCAATGGGTCAGGAAGTTTCCCTGGAGTAGAAAATGGCAACCAACTTCACTATTCTTGCCTGGAAAATGCCAGGGACAGAGGAGCTTATCTATGGACTGGACTATAGTCCATGGGATTGCAAAGAGCTGAACACGACTAAGCAAGGACAAAGGCAATTTACTTTAATAGTTACAAATTGCTTAAGATAAACAGAGGTTTGCAGAGTGGTAAAAGGATTGATGGGCTTCAGATTATTTTGGAAATACACTTCTGCTCCTATAAAGACTACACTGGTTAACAAAGGACAGCTTTGTTTTGTTTTTTGAAAGCGTTGGGTGGCTACCTCAATGATATTGAAGAACTGACATGCCCAGTTACCTACATTGGAAAGCTTTATGTTTCCTCATTTAGCTTAGGGGAGAAAGCTTTATCCAAAATTCCTATTAGGCTCTCAATATCAGCTCTAATTAATTTGTTATTGTTGTTGTTGAGTTGCTAAGTCGTGTTTGACTCTTTGCCACCCCATGGACTGCAGCTCACTAGGCTTTCCTGTCCTTCACTGTCTCCTGAAGTTTGCTCAAACTTATGGTGATAGAGTAGGTGATGCTATTTAACCCTCCCATTCTGTGCCACCCTCTTCTCCTTTTGCATTCAATCTTTCCCAGTATCAGGGTGTTTTCCAATGACTCAGCTCTTCACATTAGGTGGTCAAAGTACTGAAGCTTCAGCTTTAGCATCAGCCCTTCCAATAAATATTCAGGGTTGATTTCCTTTAGAATTAACTAGCTTGATTTCCTTGCAGTCCAAGGGTCTCTGCAGAGTTTTCTCTAGCATCACAATTCAAAAGCATCTGTTCTTCAGTGCTCAGCCTTCTTTATGGTCCAACTCCCTTATCATGACTACTGGAAAAACCGTTGTTCTGACTATGCAGAATTTTGTTGGCAAAATGACGTCTCTGCTTTTTAATATGCTCTCTAGGTTTGTCATAGTTTTCCCTCCAAGGAGCATGCATCTTTTAATTTCATCCACAGTCTCAATCCACAATGATTTCAGAGACCTAGAAAATAAAATCTCTCACGGTTTCCACTTTTTCTCCTATTTGCCATGAAGTTCTTGGACAGGATGTCATGATCTTAGTTTTTTGAATATTAAGTTTTAAGCCAGTTTTTTATTTTATTTTATTTTTCAATCTCCTCATTCACCCTCAACAAGAGGTTCTTTAATTTCTGCTCTTTAGAGTGATATCATCTGCATATCTGAGATTGTTGATATTTCTCCAGGAAATCTTGATTCCGGCTTGTGATTCATCCAGCCTGGCATTTCACATGATGTACTCTACATATAAGTTAAATAAGCAGGGTGACAATATACAACCTTGATGTATTCCTTTCACAATTTTGAACCAGTCCATTGTTTCACATCAAGTTCTAATTGTTGCTTCTTTACCTGAATACAGATTCTAAAGGAGGAAGATAGGGTGGTCTGTAATTCCCACCTCTTTAAGTATTTTTGACATTTTGTTGTGGTCCACACAATCAAAGGATTTAGCATAGTTAACAAAGCAGATGTTTTCCTGGAATTCCCTTGCTTTTTCTATAATTCAACAAATGTTGGCAATTTTATCTCTGGTTCCTCTGCCTTTTCTAAATCCAGCTTATATATCTAGAAGTTCTCTATTCATGTACAGTTGAAGTTTAGCTTGAAGGATTTTGAGCATTACCTTGCCAACACATGAAATGACTAATTTAGTAAACCCATGGCCTCCCATTTTGGTAATCTATTTAGACACATTGTTGAGGCAACTCATCATTTAAAAATTTCCAAGAGCCCCCCAGGTGGAGATAGAACTTTACAGGAAGTGGTTCACATTTAGCTCAAGCAGTTAATACCAGATGTTTGAGCATTACTGAAGTAACTAGCCAGCCATAAAGTCACATTCAAAGTCAAATGGCAAAAGTGCCCCAAATATGACTTCCTGGTCCCATTAGACCTGTGAACTTTTTTCTAAAGCACCTTATAAATTGAGTTTTCCTTCACAGGGGGAGCTCCTCAAGTTAAAGCTGAAGCTCTCCAAATCAGAATGAGCTCCCAAAAAAAAGCCCTGGTGGGACCCTGATGTAAAACTGTTCTGGGGAAAAGGTTACTTGAGCATTTAATTTGCAAAGGAGAGTGGTTTCTATTAGAAAGCCAATAAACTTGTTCCCTACTGCCACAGTTACTATGGGCTCTTGTGGGTAAATTAGAATTGGACATCTCAAGTCCAAGGGAGTCCATGGGCCTCTTCATTTATTATCAGGGTGTTCCTTTTCCTTGTAAAATACTTTTAACTGCAAGATCATATAACAATTGCAAGACACACAGGGGCCTTTGCTCTCCTAATCTTAGCATATTTAATATACACCCAAAAGAGCTTTTCTTGTGTTAGATGAAGTACTTCCCATTTCTATAAGTGTGATAATACCAAAACACAAAGATGTAGGCAAATTCCAAAAAAAAGGGCACAGACAAATTCCAGAATTGATTCACAGAAGAACCAGTTCCCAATTCAGGTAAATAAAATTACCCTAAAAAACAAATGAACTAATTCCAACTAGGATAGGCTTACACCCACAGGATCTAGCTCTCCCAATGAACCAGTTTTGACTCAGGTAGAGTCCAACAACAATTCTCCTCTCCAACAAGCTACCCCAAACAAATTGGTTTGTTCTGTAAAGTAAAAGCCCAAATTGGAGGGAGGGGGATAATTTCCTTGTGTATACAATGGAGCAACTTAACCTACGAAATTGAGTCCGTGGATTCACAGAAGTTTGTTGGCTCCTTGCTTCAACTGCCAAGTGCTGGGGAAGCCTTTGCCACTTTAGGAAATTTTTACAGAAAGATTCTCAGGACAAATGGTCTGGCAGCTGCTGAGGCCTTGGCTCAATATTCCCTGACTGCCACTGGTTAGCCACAAGCAGCAAGGTTCCAGGCTGACTAAGTTCAATTTGTTACTCAGTCCGAGCTCACCCAACACCATGCAAGTCAGGCCAATAAATCTCTGAAAGATGAAGTATGGACGCAAGGAGTATGACTATTAGGAAAGCTTACTGACCAAGAAGATGGCAAACTAATGTCTCAAAATAATCATCTTTTTGGGGTCTGAATGCCATTTCTTTTAAAGAACAGAGATGGGGTGATGGGGTGAGGAAACAAAGTAAGAGGGCATTAATCTTGTAAATATCTCCTAGAATGGCAAGCCTCAGACTGGGAATGTGTTCATTTCTTCCTTCCTGCCATCCACAGGTGGACAGGGTCCTAAACAAAGGCACTTTGGTTTAATAGTCAGGCAGACAGACAAGGTTTTCTGAGGCAGGCCAATATATATGATTATAATAACAAAAGCAATGAAAAGCAACTCAAAGAAACAGTTCCAAGATAGGGTCAAATTGACTCTTCCTTGCAAGAACCTCATACCTGATACCCAAATTAAGGTATTGATAAGGAGCTTTCAAAGGTGAACCCAACTACTTTTAAAATGATGCATTGTTCTGGAATTATGGATGATCTAAATCTAATAATGCTGCCCTTCACTCAACAAATAAGGATTCATGGTCCTTGGTGTGTCAAGCAGTCAGTGAACTGTGAACTCAACAACCTAGCCCTGCCTCAGTTCAGTTCAGTTCATTTCAGTCGCTCAGTCGTGTCTGACTCTTTGTGACCCCATGAATCCCAGCACGGCAGGTCTCCCTGTCCATCACCAACTCCCGGAGTTCATTCAGATTCACGTCCATCAAGTCAGTGATGCCATCCAGCCATCTCATCCTCTGTCGTCCCCTTCTCCTCCTGACCCCAATCCCTCCCAGCATCAGAGTCTTTTCCAATGAGTCAACTCTTCCCATGAGGTGGCCAAAGTACTGGAGTTTCAGCTTTAGCATCATTCCTTCCAAAGAAATCTCAGGGCTGATCTCCACATGGAAGTAAAAGATGCCTTTAATTCCTGTATTACATTTTATAATATGTGCTAGGTAATTTTTTTAACTGTGAAAATTTATTATATAGTACAGGTAATGCTTGATTTTATTTATTTTTTACCCATTTCCATGGCCTTCAGTGAAGGCTAAATTCAAGGAGTGACTTCCTGAAGTCTTTACACATCTTATTTCTTTAAAAATTTCATTTCTATTTACCTGGAGAATAATTGCTTTACAATATTGTGTTCATTTCTTCCATATGTAAAAATGAATCGGCCATAGGTATGCATATGTCCCCCTCCTTTTGAACCTCCCTCCCACCTCCTACCCCTCTAGGTTGTCACAGAGCACTAGATTTAAGTTCCCTATATCATATAGCAAATTTCCAGCGGCTATCTAATTTATCTTATTTCTGAGTCTTATCTTGAATTGACTCCCAGAGAGTATGCCTTGTATATTGTTGTTGTTCAGTCACTAAGTCATATCCAACTCTTTGCCACCCCGGAGACTACAGCATGCCAGGCTCCTCTGTCCTCCACTGGCTCCTGGAGTTTGCTCAAATTCATGTTCAGTGAGTCAGTGATAGCATCAGGGGATGCTAGTCTCATCCTCTGCCTTTTATACCTACTGATTATGTGGTCACTCCTGTTTCCCTGGTTTGCAGGTCCTTCTGGCACTTTGTTCATTTTTTTCCCCCTAAGTCTTTTGGTTTCTACTTTGCCCAGTTGTGTTCTTCTTGTCCAGGTTCCTCAGATAATATCCAGGAATGAAATTTGTGTTATTACTGACTGGTTTGGGCATTGTTGAGGCAAGAGATCAGACAGCTGTCATAAAATTCCTTTAATGTGACATTCTTGAGCTTACAGAGCTCTGGGCACAGAAGTCTGCACTTTTGCTTTGTATTTTGCTCCATGCATGAATTTCCAGTATAAACTATGACATGTATAATTACTCAATAAAAATTCCAGACACTGTGTGACTTAGAGAGTTTGTGTCTTTGTTGAGGCTTTTGAAAGATAAATTCAGAACAAGAAAAATGTGTGACTCACTACTTATTCCATGTTTTATTTTTGCTCTGAATTATGTTAGGCATTGTAATTATTCCATTTGATAATATCCACATCATATGCTTATCTATGTAATATGCTGTATTTTATATCTCACCCTAAATAGTATCAGATATGTTTATATTTGGCATTCTTAAAATTTCAAAGTTGTTTTTGAACCGAAGATGTATTGGTTTAACAGTGAAGGGCTGTGGAAAAATGTCATATTTGGATTTCTTGCATTTTTATGAATAAAAAAGGCACCCATTATTTCAAGATAATTCATGATTGTCTTGTGCTTTAATGGAGTGAAGGTAACTGTGAACTTAAATTGTTTTAAAGACAGACTATACTTTGAGCTATCTGTGATTACCCAGGCTCAGAACACATCAGTGTGGCTACATTTGAATGCCTAGCGCCAGAACACTACACTGCAGATCAAAGTCATTGGGTCTAAATTTTTAAATCAACTTGCTAAGTATGCAGCCTAATGAACTCTGTTGTTTCATTCCTATAAATATTTTACTGCTCCTTCACTGTGACCATATACTGTTCTTTCTTGATTTATTAATTTCTATCTATCCTAATTTCTTTCACCAAAGACCTTAATTGACTGCCATGCCACTTTGGGAAAAACATGTACTCACCTCTCCAAAAATTCTGCTTCCTAATGCTGATTTTATTATGCTGATATTGTGGTTAGAACAATATATATTTAAATTGCATGTATATATATTAGCGTGCTTATGTGATTTATTTGTAGGAACACTGTCATTATAACATCTTGCTAAGTTTGTTTTACTTGTGCAGATGTATTTTTAACTTATTTATATAATATGAGTGTTTTGAATTTCCTTATGTTTGTTATTTTTTCCTGTTTCATCTTATTACACAATAAATTAATGCTAAAAGGGAGAAGAAAAAGAAAAACAGCTTGTCTGGAAGAAGGTAAACAATAAACTTTACTTAAGCAATTTTTTTGCCCCTGCCACTATATAAGAAAGATTTGTGCTTCTATTTAAAGGACTTCTGCTCCATATCACTTTCTCCTGTAACCATTTTTCGTCTTTTTTCATCATTTCCTTAAAGTATGCTTCCCCTTGCTTCCTGCTATCCTTTTGGAACTTTGATTACAAAGATGATATTTTTGTTTACTCTCATAGTTAATTAGGCAACAAAAAATAAGGTTGAAGAAATATATATTTAACTACATTTTAAATTATAAGAAGAAATTCATTTGTTAAATCAACTCAAAAGTAATATATTAGTTACTCCATTCCTAACTCTAGGCTGAGTATTCTATGAAATACCAAAAATACACCAGAGAAAACCTCCTGCTTTAAAATAGTTTGCATATTTATGAAGGCATGGCATACAGTGAAGTGTAAAGAATAACATAAAACTGTTTAACAAATCACCAAATGCTTATAATTTCTTCCATGGGAAAATCAGATTCAATGAATAATATTTAACCTAAGTTATGATCGCATATAAGAGACGTAACAATTTTAGATATGTTAAATATGAAAAGTGTGCATGTTAGAATTAATGAAATATGATGGATTAGTATTTGTGTTGTAATATTTCTCAATATGTCTTTTTCAGTATATTAATGCATCAATTTAGTGCATGGTCTTAAAGTTCAACTTGCATATTAATGGCTCTAAAGCACTACACAGTGATATCTTTTTTCCCGTCTGCTTCTCATATATGACCTATGCAATCACAATCATTCAGCCTTCAATTACATCCCAATGTCATCACATTTCCCAGCTTCTAACACTGTTGCACTGACCAAATGACCCCATCATCCCTAGGATACAGCAATGGTACTCAAATTGTTCTGAGTATTCAGACATGCTAACCTAAAATCTATCTACAAAGAAACAGCCAAAGTGACTGTCTCAAAACCTGAAGTCATGTTGCTTCCCTACCTCAAACCTGAAAGCTTTCTCATTGTTTGTAATAAACCCCTAAGTGTTTGCCACAATCCAGTCTACAGGAGCAATACAATATATAGTGTCAATAACGATAGCCATATTAATTTTATAAACAGCACAAACTATCTCCTTCTCTGACTTTCTCTGATGCCTCTCTTCACCTCACTTTTTATTACACAGCTACATTGAGACGCACATTGTTCCCTGAATATCCTGACTTCCTATGGCTCTGACATCTTTACAGTCTTACAACTGCTGTTCTTTTTGTCTAGAAACATCTGTCAATAAAGCAGTGAGGTGGTTAAGAATATGGATAGCGAAGTCTGATGTCCTGGCTAAAGCCCTAGCTTTGACACTTACTTGCTAGGTGCATGACCATGGGAAAACAGTCAGCTCACCCTTGACAATCTCAGTATATCTGAAAAATGAGGATACTCTTTGCACCTATTTCTGAAAGTTGTGATTAAGATTAAATGGTTTATTTGTGTAAGGTGCTTATAAAGTACAAAAACTAGCCATATAAAATTAGTCATGTTTATCTTGTTAATTGATAGATCTCTTCTTAAGTATCACTTCTGTAAATTACTATCTGTACTTGACTATGCTCAGTTCCCCAGTTCAGTTCAGTTCAGTCACTCAGTCGTGTCCAGCTCAGTTCCTCAGTCCTATCCAACTCTTTGCAACCCCATGGACTGTAACCCATCAGTCTCCTTTGTCCATGGGATTTTCTTGGCAAGAATACTGGAGTGGATTGGAATTTCCCTCTCCATATTATTTGTATATCTTCTATAAAATAGAGACCTCTACTTCTTCCATTTCCTTAACTTGTTTAGCTTTTTTCCCCTTATAACATTACAAGTAAAAAAATGTACTATTTTGTCTTGCTTTCTTACTTACTATCTATCTTACCCTTCATAGTATACAATCCATGAGCACAAAGACTTTATCATCCTTGCTTACTACTTTACCCCTGGTTAAGGAAACGCTGGCATATAGTAAGTATATACTGAGCATTTGTGAAAAGAAAGAGAGAAGTTGCAAGTTCTGAAATACAGCTTTAAAAATTTGATGATTTTAGTTTTCTAACCAATATGCCACCATGCACTGACTTTGTAAGGTGCGCAAAGAATCACAAAATCCCGTAATCCAGGTAAGATTTTTCCTGGTCTGATCAAATCTCATTTTCCATGGGAAAATCAAACTCAATGAATACAGCAGGTGAGCCAGTGAAGAATCCATTTGTTTATACGATGTAGTATGAAACATCCTGAAAGTTCCACCTCAACCATGTTACCTCCAGGCTTAAAACACTTACTGTTGGCTTGAGGCACCATCTCTCAAAATCTCTACAGCACCAGAATCTTAAGGTAGTCACTGCTTGTGGTCAGAGCACAAAGATGCTTAAGAAGCAGAAACTTAGCAGCAGGGCCTCCAAGTACTATAAACATAATACTTGAAATGATTCAGGGATATATAAAATATTATACAAGTGTAGATTCCAAAGAAAAACTTGGATTCATCTGGACCTTTCAAATATACATAGAAAAATCAAACTATTAGTGATGCACCTCAAATAGTGGAATGCTTTAGCACCTTTCCTTGTGCCTGATAATGTCAAACCTGTACCTACCTGCTTTGATAGCAATTTATGGTTTTAATCCAACTTCTTCACAGAATTTTCAAGTATTAATTCATCAGAAAAGAAAAACAAAAATGATAAATACTTAGTATGGAATTCTGCACTACACATTCTGTTCATGTTCCCTGACATCACTTGCTATGCTGGACATGTTTCCCTGGACTCTCAACTGTGTATCACAACATACAGAATATTTGGATATTTGAAATTGAATCTCTAGTTTGTCAAATGTAATTTAGAGCTTGTTTGTGGGGGTCTCATTTCAGAAGTCTAATTAGAGGTGGTTCTGGAAAATAAAATGAGCCATAGTGAAAGACAAGACTGACTGGTTGCTAAGCACCATTGCTATTACCCATGGACCTTTCTGGTGTTTGAGATGCTATCCTAACATGTATTTTTATTTTTATTGTTAATGTGCTCTTAATTAAATGATTTTCTCATCTTGTAATTACTTGTTTGGGTAGTATGCTATTTTCTCAAGAAATGGGAAGTAGTGATGTAACCTCACAACTGGAAAGTCCTGTTTCTTTATGACTGGGTGGCCCAGTTATTAAGCTAGAAAAGCTAATGTTATCAAGTAGCCACAAGAGCTTGCTGAGTTGGTACTGTCATAGGCTGACTCTCTTGCCCTACTCAATTAGAATGAATATATTTGGTTGTAACAGAATGAGATGAGAGTGTGTGGATGCACCTGTGCATTACAATTCCATAACTTGGTGAGCAATTTAAAGCAGTCATCAATGAATATAAGATGAGCTTGGAGACTACACCATAAGTTCTCTTCATTAAGGGTTCGTAGTTTTAAATAAATGTGTCAGAGAGTAAAAGTGAACATCCCAATTCTCCAGAGCATATGAGGTCTCAGAAGATTGATATTCTCCTCTTTCACTTAAGAATTACTCAGCCCTCAGTGGGAAGAGGGGGGGGAATCAATAGTTCTCTTGAGTTTGTAAGAACCTCTTCTTCCATACTCACCTTGTAAGTTGAGCCCTTAACCAGTTGAGCTATCCCTTAAAAATCAGAGCCAATAAGACCAATACTTGAATTTGTTATTCTAATGATTGCTTTTCTCCCACCTGAATATGAAATAATCAGCTTCATCCTATCCTAAAGTCTTATTTGTATTCCTCATCCTGGTCAACTGTCTTCAAAGCTTGTCACAAAAAAAAAGATTAAATGCCAGGAGAAGGCATTGTCACTTTCAATCATAGAATGGGTGAAAGGAAAATGAGAGGTGGCCTTAAGCTAATTAATTAAGCCATCTAAACATTTTTTAAAAAGTCATCAGCCCAACAAAAATACAAGTGGGAAATTAAGTTGAGACAAATGTCACTGAGTTAGCTTGCATCTAACTGTGAAATAAATGGACGGACACTGAGTAGATGGAGGAAATTTACCTGAATCATTGTAAATCAACTATACTTTAAAAAAAAAAAAAAGCAAAACTAAAAATAGAGCTACCATGTGCTGTGCTTAGTCACTCAGTCATGTCTGACTTTCATGACCTATGGATTGTAGCTTGCCAGGATCCTCTGTCCATGGGATTCTCCAGGCAGGAATACTAGAGTGTTGTCATGCCCTCCTCCAGGAGATCTTCCCAATCCAGAGATCAACCCATGTCTCCCACATTATAGGGGGATTCTTTACCATCTGTACCACCAGGGAAGACCAGAGCTATCATATGACCCTACAATCCCACTTCTGGGCATATACTATCCAGAGAAAAACATTATTTGAAAGGGTACATGCACCTATCTGTTTATTGAAATACTGTATACAATAGCCAAGACATGGAAGCAATCTAAATGTCCATTAACAAAGGAGTGGATAAAGAAGATGTGGTATATATATATACAAAGGAATATTACTCAGCCATTAAAAAGAATGAAATAAAAGCTATTTGCAGCAACATGGATGGACCTAGAGAGTGTCATACTGAGTTAAGGAGAAGGAGACAGAGAAGGAGGAATATTGTATGACATCCCTTATATGCGGAATCTAAAAAGAAATGATACAAATGAGCTTACTTACAAAGTGGAAAGAGACTCACAGACTTAGAGAATGAACTTATGGTTGCCAGGAGGAAGGGACAGTTAAGGAGTTTGTGATGGATGTGTATACACTGCTATATTTAAAATGAATAACCAACAAGGACCCAATATATGGAACTCTGGTCACTGTTATATGGCAGCCTGGATGGAAGGAGGGGAGTTTCAGGGAGAATGAATACATGGATCTATATGGCTGAGTCCCTTTGTTGTTTACCTGAAACTATACCCTACTACAAAATAAAAAGTTTTAAAAAACAAATAAAGCTATGTTAACTCAGCATCTAAATTATATTTAGATTGTGGTCAAGGTTCTTGAACAGCCTACAATAAAGATTTTTATAAAGATAGAAAAATAAATAGATTATCATATTAAGGGAAGTAAATCAGACAGAAAGACAAATATTATATGCTTTGATTATATGCAAAGTCATATTGTAAAATAGGATACAAATGAAAATAGAAATAGAGGAGAGAGGACAAATTAGAAATTTGGGATTAATACACTATTATATATAAAATAGGTAATCAGCAAGGGATTATACCTACTGAATAACCTAGGGAACTATACTCAATTTCTTGTAATAACCTATAATGGAAGAGAATGTAAAAAAAAAAAAAAAGAACGTATATATATGTATAACTGAATCATTTTATGTACATCTGAAACTACTATGACATTGTAAAACAACTATAAATGAGTGAGTAATTGTTATTCAGTCATGTCTGACTCTTTGCGACTCCATGGACTGTATCTCTGTCCATGGGATTCTCCAGGCAAGAATACTGGAGTGGTTTACCATTTACTTCTCCAACTATATTTCAACTATAGTAATAACTATAAAACAACTATACTTATAAAACAAGTGTATTTCAATAATTAATAAAAACATTAATCTGAGGGGAGAGGAGTACAAATGCAAGATAATTAAAATACATTTGAAATTAAGAAATCAGAAATGAGTTAAAAACAAAAGAAAGAAGGAAAAAGATTCTGCTAATTGCCTTAGATGCTTATAGCTGAATTGATTTTGATTGGCACTCCTAAAACAGCATTGCTCAACTGAGACAGATGTGAGCATGACCTCTATTTACTGTAAGCCAATCTTTATGAGACAGTTGTGTCTACCCTGCTGTTAAGGTAAGAAAAGGCTGAAATATTAATAAGCACTGAATAGGAGACAGAAGTTTCTTCTGAATTGAAAAATAGCTAAAGAAATAGTAGTCCATCAGGTGATGGTAAATTTTTAAATCATTAACTCAGTATATTTTGTCAGTTACAGATATAGATTTGATCTTACTGTTTCAATCAATGAGAAGAGGGCAGTATTACCTGACCACATGGTGATTAAATGAATCCTGGGGTTATTCCTTTATAAGCAGATTTTACAAATCAAGAAATTAATTGAGGAAAAAATACCAATTAATATTTTATGTAGGATCTATGCTTTTGATTGTCAACTTCAAGTTGCTGTTATCACTTTTTTCTCCTGAATCTTTCACCATTTCTTAGTTATCAGTTGCTTTCTGTTTTTTCATTAAAGATGATGAAAGTATCTTTACCCACCCCTATATCTATCTCTACCTTGACGGAAAAATAAAACTGAGAAATAGAACTGTTGGTTTATGAGGACAAAAACGTACTTTCTAATATCATTCTATGTTCACCTATACTATCCAGCCACCAGTCTAGCTAACCTTGATAGAATAAACTGAGAGATGAACAACAACAAGAAATATAATTTTGAACATACTATGCAAGGTAAGGTGACAGTAAGTTAACAAAGTATCAAAGGAGGGAAAAGGAGAGAAGCTCTGAGAGAAACTGGTTCTTCTCAAATTAAATGAGGTGAGTCTAGAAATTATCTCTGGGTCTGATGTTGTGCTTGGTGGCAAGAAAGTTAATGCTTATATTCTGAGTAAACACCTTGTCTGAAGTGATAAATAACTATCTTAGAGTATGTGCTTGCATTATCTTTGTGCTGCATTTCAGTAGGGTTTTCATGGTACCCAGTTTTTCTTGAATTTCATTCTTATTTTCAGTTTCCCTTCCTCAATTGTTCATGGAAACAAATTTCCTCATGTTTCTTTTCTATCTGCCCTCTCTCTCATTTCCTTATGCATATAAAAAACTGACCTTCCGTATGATAGTCTTCAGTAACTTCTTTTAATAAAAGTAGACTAAAGAGCTGTAAGTAAACTCAACAATACAAGTGAGTTACAACATAGTTTATTTCTTTCTTACAGACAAACCCAAGGCCAGTCTTGATTCTAATCACCACCTGGGGGTGTGTTTTCCTTCATTTTATAATTCTGCTATCCTCAAAAGTATTGTAGCTCCTGAGTAAGAAAATAGAGGATGTATGAGGCCATATTCATACCTTTTAAGCTGATGATGAATCAGAAGTTACAAATATTAAGTCTGCTTGCATCCCATTGACTAACATTTAGTCAAATATCCCAATCTAAATCTAGTGGAAGTCAAGGAAATAGTGTCTTTTCCTGGGAAGTCAGATTTTCTACTGCAATTCAATTGCTATAAAACAAGGATGGAACAGCTGTTATTGGCCAACAAGCAGAATTTACCACATTTATTTATGTAAATAATTCTTTTTATATTAATGATTTCCTAAAACTCACTATGCATATGTAGTAGATATCAATGGCTGCATTAAAAAAGTAACCTCAAACTTAGTGGATTAAGACAACACAACTTATTAACATTTCCTGAGCAGCAGAAATCCAGGACCTGGGTGGTTCTGGTTCAAGGCTTCTCTTGAGGTTACAGTCAAGTCATTGGCTAGATGTGTAATATCTCTAAAGCTTTTACTTAGGAAGCATATACTTTTAAGATGCACTGTCACATAGCAGTTGGATGGAGTCCTCCACTCCTCACTGGCTATTGGATAAAATTCTCAGATCCTCTATATACTGCCTCTTCACAGAGCTCACAGAACTGTGTATGGGTCCTCATAACATGGCCATTCCATTCCTCAGACTAAAAGAAAGAGAGGCAGGAAGAATAGGGAAGGAGAGGAAAGCAGAGAGAAGGAGATAAAAGAAGAAGAGGAAGGAGATTGGAGGAGGGGAGGAGGAAGAGACAGAGCCCAAGATGAAAGCTCTATGCCTTAAACACCTACTCTCAAAAAAGACACACTGTCACTTCTACCATAGTCTATTGGTTGCACAAACAACCTTGTATAGTTGGATACAAGATAACCAAGAATTAAAGATTATGGAAAGTAAGAGGTGGCATTATTGGGGGCTACATTAGAAGCTTATGACTACATCTCTCAATGCTATGATAGTTATCTTTGCAGTCTAGAATAAGAGATTCATGAAATATAATTTAATATAATATTCAAGCTATATTAATATTACTGTAAGCCAGAAAATTGACATCCAGATAATTTTTTTAAATGGAGAAGAAACCAGAACACTGGATATACTTATGACATAGATAAGGGTACAATCACAGTCCTGTGAAATCCTTATTCTTCAACAATGCCTTCTATTTCTTGATTCCACTCCACCATGAAATGCTAAATGTCATCTTCCTAGTCTTTTTTGGGGTCAGTGACTGAGAGGTGATTAATGAATTTGTCCTAAGTTCATAATGTGTTCTTTCTCTAGGGAAAAAAGGAAAATGAAGGGGCTATTTTTGAAGAGTTCTTTAAAGACTTAAACCCAATCTCATACAAATGATAGATCATTATTTTATTGTATTTTTCTCTATTACTTATTCTATTTTGTAGTGGAAGGATCCTTTTATATTCCTCATTACAAACCAGTTTGCCTAGGTTGATACTGCCTTTGTCATGTTAGAGGATCATGAGGGTTAGTTGCAACATAGTAATAGTAGTAGCAGTAGTGCTAGTTGCTCAGTTGTGTCCAACTCTTTGGACCCCATGGACTATAGCCTGCCAGGCTCCTCTCTACATGGAATTCTCCAGACAAGAATACTGGTGTGGGTTGCCATTCTCTTCTCCAGGGAATCTTCCCTACCCAGGGATTGAACTCAGGTCTCCAGCATCTCTCTTTTTTTTTTTTTTTTTTTCCTCCGACCCACCTGATAAGTGCATTTACAAGGAATTGCAGTCAGGTCAGATTCTTTACCACTGTGCCCCAAGGGAAACCCCAACATAGATTATCATTTATTTAACTAGAACAACAGGAGGTAGTATTGTTTCTATGACAGAAAACAGAACTGGAAATCAGCTGTTTTGGGATTCTATTCCTAACTGTACCAGAAATTGACCCTGATACTAGTTATTACATTTTATTTATGTATTTACTTGTAAATTGTAAACTTTATTAAACTTTATAAACATTTAAATTTTGGTGAATTAGTTTCCTCATATCTAACTAAGGACTTCAGTATAACTTCCTCTTAAGATGACATTTCTACCTAAATTCCCTTCAATGGGATATGGTTTTGGGGCACTGAGTTTCCATTTCATCAATGTCAAAATGAGCCAAAAGATAGATTTGCATTATATTGATGAACACATTACAAAATGTCAGCAGACTAAGTCACATAGAAATTATTTCTATGTTCAAGATTATGCAAAATCTATACTCATATAAAGTGTTAGTCACTCAGTCACATCCAACACTTTGCAACCACATGGGCTATAGCCTGCCAGGCTCCTCTGTCCATAGAACTCTCCAGGCAAGAATATTGGAGTGGGTTGCCATTTCCTTCTCCAGGGGATCTTCCTGACTCAGGGATTTAGCCCAGGTCTCCTTTATTGCAGACAGATTCTTTACCATCTGAGTCACCCTACACCCCAGCAAATTCAAAGTAAGGATGAATCCTTTTTTTTTTTCTCTGACCCACCTGATAAGTACATTTACAAGGAATTCATAAAATTCATTCTTAATAGTGTACAAATTCTAAATGACTAAATGTAAATGGAAAATAATCCAGGCCCAAATAAGAGTCAAGGGAAAGTATTGTCTGTTTCCTATTTTCCTGAGTATACAGGAATTTGTTTACATTGTAGTACAGTCTAAGAAATTTGAAAAAATACACACAAGGTTTTTCCTTTTAAACTAGCTTCCCAATACTTGATATTATACTTGACCTTAAAATAAACAGAGATCAAAATCAGAATAAATTTAGCTCTCTGGTTTGGCCTCCCAAATACATTTCTCATCCTGTCTCTTTTCTTTGCACTCAGCTCCTCTCCACCTAATACAATTGTTTTTCCTCTGCACTTAGAATGCCTGCCTTTTCTTTTAAACCACTGTACTCTGTAATGATCTTTCTAAAACCATGGTTCCCTTTCTACTGCTCCACTATATTTGCATTTATAATCAAGCCATTTACCTCTACCCTCTTCATCGTGGTTACTGTTCTTTAATTTCTTCCTCCCTTCTCTTGTAATTTATTTGCATTTGTAATTTCATTATGAGTTGTTAAAGTTCTTCAGGACACTTGTTTATATTAAAGACGTTTTATCTAATTATACTATGTGGCACAGCTTGCCCATTCACTCAAGTGCTCTTATGATAATTGTTGATTTATTCTCTATTAAGCACTTGGTATTGTTTCAAGATGGCATATTGCAGACTTTATAAATTATACTGAGAAAAGTGATAGCCAGGATAATCAGGAGACCTGGGTTCTACTCCAAGTTTTTACAACACAGATTATTTTGGTGTCCTTTTTTTTTTTTTTTTTAATCAACTTCAACAACATTTAATACATATAAAGAACCAAGCCCTAACTTAGAGTTTATGATACAAAGATAAAACACCTGTTCCCTGAACTAATGCCACCCAAGTGTAGAAAGGATGGCAGCATAAAAAAAAAAAAAAAAAGAACAATGATGGAGTCATGTGCAAAGTACTACATTTGCACACAAAAGGAACAGACTTTTCTATGTTCAGACAGAGAGACACTTAGAGACTAGGATACAAATGACCTGAGGATTGTAAATGAGCAGTAATTTTATAAGGAAAACAGAGGAAGGCATCAGATAAACTAGGAAGGGCAGTAAATGCATGGAATTAGGAGAGCCAGCTGTAATTTCTTGTCAAGATGAAAAAAAAAAAAAAAAAAAGGTACATGTTGCTGGCTACTCTCTCATAGTCAACTCTAGTGAAACTAAAGAAGAAAAACAGAAGCTTCAGTTCAGTTCAGTTCATTCTCTCAGTCGTGTCTGACTCTTTGCGACCACATGAACCACAGAACTCCAGGCCTCCCTGTCTATCACTGTCTCCCAGAGTTCACTCAGACTCACGTCCATCGAGTCAGTGACGCCATTCAGCCATCTCATCCTCCGTCATCCCCTTCTCCTCCTGCCCCCAATCCCTCCCAGCATCAGATTCTTTTCCAATGAGTCAACTCTTCGAATGAGGTGGCCAAAGTACTGGAGTTTCAGCTTTAGCATCAGTCCTTCCAAAGAAATCCCACAGCTGATATCCTTCAGAATGGACTGGTTGGATCTCCTTGCAGTCCAAGGGACTCTCAAGAGTCTTCTCCAACACCACAGTTCAAAAGCATCAATTCTTCAGCACTCAGCCTTCTTCACAGTCCAACTCTCACATCCATACATGACCACAGGAAAAACCATAGCCTTGACTAGACGGACCTTAGTTGGCAAAGTAATGTCTCTGCTTTTGAATATACTATCTAGGTAGGTCATAACTTTTCTTCCAAGGAGTAAGCGTCTTCTGCTTTCATGGCTGTAGTCACATTCTGCAGTGATTTTGGAGCCCACCAAAAATAAAGTCTGACACTGTTTCTACTGTTTCCCCATCTATTTCCCATGAAGGGATGGGACCGGATGCCATGATCTTCGTTTTCTGAATGTTCAGCTTTAAGCCAACTTTTTCACTCACCTCTTTCACTTTCATCAAGAGGTTTTTTAGCTCCTCTTCACTTTTTGCCCTAAGGGTGGTGTCATCTGCATATCTGAGGTTATTAATATTTCTCCCAGCAATCTTTATTTCAGCTTGTGTTTCTTCCAGTCCAGCGTTTCTCATGATGTACTCTGCATAGAAGTTAAATAAGCAGGATGACAATATACAGCCTTGACATACTCCTTTTCCTATGTGGAACCAGTCGGTTGTTCCATGTCCAGTTCTAACTGTTGCTTCCTGACCTGCATACAGATTTCTCAAGAGACAGGTTAGGTGGTCTGGTATGCCCATCTCTTTCAGAATTTTCTACAGTTTATTGTGATCCACACAGTCAAAGGCTTTGGCATAGTTAATAAAGCAGAAATAGATATTTTTCTGGAACTCTCTTGCTTTTTCCATGATCCAGCAGATATTGGCAATTTGATCTCTGGTTCCCCTGCCTTTTCTAAAACCAGCTTGAACATCAGGGAGTTCATGGTTCATGTATTGCTGAAGCCTGGCTTGGAGAATTTTGAGCATTATTTTACTAGCGTGTGAGATGAGTGCAATTGTGCAGTAGCTTGAGCATTCTTTGGCATTGCCTTTCTTTGGGACTGGAATGAAAACTGACCTTTTCCAGTCCTTTGGCCATGGCTGAGTTTTCCAAATTTGCTGGCATATCGAGTGCAGCGCTTTCATAGCATCATCTTTCAGGATTTGAAACAGCTCAACTGGAATTCCATCACCTCCACTAGCTTTGTTCATAGTGATGCTTTCTAAGGACTGCTAGACTTCACATTCCAAGATGTCTGGGTCTAGTTTAGTGATCACATCATCATGATTATCTGGGTCGTGAAGATCTTTTTTGTACAGTTCTTCCGTGTATTCTTGCCACCTCTTCTTAATATCTTCTACTTCTGATAGGTCCAGACCATTTCTGTCCTTTATTGAGCCCATCTTTGCATGAAATGTTCCCTTGGTATCTCTAATTTTCTTGAAGAGATCTCTAGTCTTTCCCATTTTGTTGTTGTCCTCTATTTCTTTGCATTGATCGCTGAGGAAGGCTTTCTTATCTCTTCTTGCTATTCTCTGGAATTTTGCATTCAGATGCTTATATCTTTCCTTTTCTCCTTTGCTTTTTGCCTCTCTTCTTTTCACAGCTATTTGTAAGGCCTCCCCAGACAGCCATTTTGCTTTTTTGCATTTCTTTTCCATGGGGATGGTCTTGATCTGTCTCCTGTATAATGTCACGAATCTCATTCCTTAGTTCATCAGGCACCCTATCTATCAGATCTAGGCCCTTAAATCTATTTCTCATTTCCACTATATAATCATAAGGGATTTGATTTAGGTCATACCTGAATGGTCTAGCGGTTTTTCCTACTTTCTTCTATTTGAGTCTAAATTTGGTAATAAGGAGTTCATGATCTGAGCCACAGTCAGCTCTTGGTCTTGTTTTTGTTGACTGTATAGAGCTTCTCCATCTTTGGCTGCAAAGAATATAATCAATCTGATTTCAATGTTGACCATCTGGTGATGTCCATGTGTAGAGTCTTCTCTTGTGTTGTTGGAAGAGGGTGTTTGCTATGACCAGTGCATTTTCTTGGCAAAACTCTATTAGTCTTTGCCCTGCTTCATTCCACATTCCAAGGCCAAATTTGCCTGTTACTCCAAGCCGGCGCACTTAAGCGCCGTCCAGAGGAGCTACCCTGCATCTGAGGTCAGGGGCAGCAGCCTAGAGTGCCAGGCTACGAAGGTGCAGGAACAGCTGAGAGGAGCTGCCCTGCGTCCGAGGTCTGTGGCTGTGGCCGGAAGGAGCTATCTCATGTCCGAGATCAGGGGCAGCGGCTGAGAGGAGCTACCCCGCATCCGAGGTCAGTGGCAGCTGGGAGGAGACACCCTGTGTCCAAGGTCAGGGGCGTCTGGGAGAAGCCACCTCGTGCCTGAGGCCAGGGGCGGTGACCCTGAGGAGCTACCCCAAGCCCGAGGCCAGGGGCGGCACCTGGGACGAGCTACCCATGCCTGGCCCAGGGCCTGCGGCCAGGAGGAGCAACCCGAGGAGCAGCGGCTGCACAGGCACAGGAGGGCCTAGAGGAGCTATCCGACATTGAAGGTCAGGAACGGCGGCGGTAAGGAGATACCCCTCGTCCAAGGTAAGGAGCAGCGGCTGTGCCTTGCTGGAGCAGCCATGAAGAGATACCCCACGCCCAGGGTAAGAGAAACCCAAGTAAGATGGTAAGTGTTGCAAGAGGGCATCAGAGGGCAGACACACTGAAACCATACTCACCGAAAACTAGTCAATCTAATTACACTAGGACCACAGCCTTGTCTAACTCAATGAAACCAAGCCATGCCTCACGGGCAACCCAAGATGGGCGGGTCATGGTGGAGAGGTCTGGCAGAATGTGGTCCACTGGAGAACGTAATGGCAAGCCACTTCAGTATTCTTGCCTTGAGAACCCCATAGGAGGAAAAGGCAAAATGATAGGATACCAAAAGAGGAAATCCCCAGGTCATTATGTGCTCAATATGCTACCAGAGATCAGTGGAGAAATAACTCCAGAAAGAATGAAGGGATGGAACCAAAGCAAAAACAATACCCAGTTGTGAATGTGACTGGTGATAGAAGCAAGATCCAATGCTCTAAAGAGCAATATTGCATAGGAATCTGGAAAGTCAGGTCCATGAATCAAGGCAAATTGGAAGTGGTCAAACAAGAGATGGCAAGGGTGAACGTTGACATTCTAGGAATCAGAGAACTAAAATGGACTGGAATGGCTGAATTTAACTCAGATGACCATTATATCTACTACTGTGGGCAGGAATCTCTCAGAAGAAATGGAGTAGCCATCATGGTCAACAAAAGATTCTGAAATGCAGTACTTGGATGCAATCTCAAAAACGACAGAATGATCTCTGTTCGTCCCCAAGGCAAACCATTCAATATTGCAGTTATCCAAGTCTATGCCCCAACCAGTAACGCTGAAGAAACTGAAGTTGAATGGTTTTATGAAGACCTACAAGACCTTTTAGAACTAACACCCAAAAAAGATGTCCTTTTCATTATAGGGGAATGGAATGGAAAGAGAAGCTCAGATTTAACAAACTATATAAGTTAAAGAAAAAAGAAAAAAAAAAAAAAACCAGTTGAATGCTGTCCTGACTTAGTAAGTATTCTGGAGTTGAGATGGAAAGGCACATCTGTAGCTGAGTTCTGGAGGAAAGAGTAGAAGTGGGGGTTGGAGGAAAACACGCAAGTTCAGCTTTTACAGCTCCTGGAGTTGCCTTACAAGATTCAGTGCAGGTTACACTTTCACACAAAAATCGTTAGAACAGTCCAGATAGTCCTTTGGATTTCATGGGATTAGAGTCTTATGAAAGTTTTATTGTGGGAAAGAATTAAGGTCAGCTATTCAGGATGTCCTTCTCCACTTCTTCCTTCCAAGCACACAGCTCATGTCAAGAAATACTTCAGATTTTTATCCTATAGACCATGATCTCCTTAGCTCCTAGCAGTTTGCTATTTTCTGGTAGTTTAACCCCTTTACCAGAGGCATACTTCCTTACATACCTAGGCTTCTCTGTCCTAAATTTCATATCATTCTTCATCTTTTCATTCACCTAGAGGGATCATGGTTGATGTCTAATTTTCTGCCTTTCTCTGTCACAGAGTAGAAGTTACCAGAATGGACACAGAAAAGTTAAATCATTTGCCTAACTATACAAGAGTAGACAGTGGTAGTGCTGGGCAATGAACCAGGGAATCCAGTTCCAAGTCTGTATTATAGATTCGTCACATGTATTGGGCTTTCCAGGTGGCATTAGTGGTAAAGAAGCTGCCTGCCAATGCAGGAGACATAAGAGACACAGGTTTGATCTCCCTGGGTCAGGAAGATCCCCTAGAGAGGGAAATGCCAACCCATTCCAGTATTCTTGCCTGGAGAATTCCATGGACAGAGGAGCCTGGTGGGCTACAGTCCATGGGGTCACAAAGATTCAGACATGACTCAAGTGACTTAGCATGCACACATACATGCACATATGTTAGTGTATACAACCTATTGTATATGTAGAAAGTGAGCACATGTATATACTTTAAAGTGAAGTCCTAGAGAAATGACCACTCCATCTGTATACTTACCACTTGGGCACACTTTGAACATCACAGTGCTTATTCCTGCCAGGGGTCTGTGACAACTTTTCCCTGCAACCCAGGAGAAGTGAGTGGCTACAGTAGACATGATACTTGGCCTCTGGGCTGGATATCAATTTTGGAGAAAATCAGCCGTATATTAAATCCTCAGGTTATGCATATATGAGGAAAGAAATAAACCTTCTAAAGAATTCATGTGCTTAAGCCTCTTTCAGGTGCATCAAGGAATCCCATGTTTAAATGTAACAAGGTGCTATACTCAGCATCTTTACATTATATAAATTAGGAAATTTCAGATAAGATGCTGACATTAGCATTGGGTCCTCAGGATAAAACATAGGCTGGGTTATAAAAAGAGAAAGTGATTTGAAGCCTAAGACAGACAAATCCACTATACAACTGCACAGTAAGGCAGTCTTGGTAAACAGGAAATCATCTAAAATAGCAAATCTCTACTGATTGAGGCAGAGGGCACAAATGCTATAAAAAGAAAGATGGAAGTGGGAAGATTTGACTTTTTTTAATAGAGAAGTGCTTGAGGCAATAGGAAGCAGAAAGCTTTTTAGAAAGGAAACCTTGTTGCTGAACCTGTGGGTATGAAGATGGCCATTTTGGTGCAGATCTGGTCTTAGCCTAGGCCAATCATATTTTTCCTGACCAGCTACCTAGAGACTGTGCCAGGTTCCTGGAGAGGACAAGACTGTCATAACCTTAAAGCCTGAGGGGGAAAAAAAAAAGTGGCTGAACATCCAGAAACAATCTCAGTTCAGTTCAGTTCAGTTGAGTCATGCAGTTGTGTCCGACTCTTTGCAACCCCTTGAATCACAGCACGCCAGGCCTCCCTGTCCATCACCATCTCCCGGAGTTCACTCAAACTCACAACCATTGAGTCGGTGATGCCATCCAGCCATCTCATCCTCTGTCGTTCCCTTTTTCTCCTGCTCCCAATCCCTCCCAGCATCAGAGTCTTTTCCAATGAGTCAACTCTTCGCATGAGATGGCCAAAGTACTGGAGTTTCAGTTTTAGCATCTAGAAAAATGAAAACAAAAGATTTTGTAAACAAACTCAGATTTTCTCAAAACAAAGAGGAAAGGATGCCCCACGTCCACCACTGACTTCAGAGTAACAAGAGTTAAAGAAAGATAGAGTTGTAGCCATGAGCTGACATGTCTGATATCCAAATGCAAAGGCAGAGTGACTACTTGCTTGATTCACAATTTTTCTGTGACCAGATCATTCCACTACAGTAAATCTGATGTATTGGATTCAGCAACTCACCACATCTGCTTCAGACATAACTTTCCTTGTTTGCTGTTGGTTTTTTTGATTCTGAAGCATCAAAGCAGATACAGAGGTGTGTTGTTTTTTTTTTTTCTTTTCACTTCAGTGCTATAGTTTTTGCTGGAGGCGTGTCTGGTATTTGTGTGTGGTGTGGACCCCAAAAAAGTAACCCCTCTCTAAATATGACAACCGTCCTCTTCCACCATCCTACCTTCTAGTGTTTGTTCAAGTGTTTTTCCCTGGCTGCCTAGATTGAGACACTGTTAGAACTAAACACAAGAGAGAGGAGATAATTCGCAAAATATGGCCACCCTTTCCTCATTGTCACTGAAAAGTACCATCCTCCCATAAAAGGATGGATGTGATGGAGACAAAAGGTCAGCATTATTGTCCTTAAGAAGGCTTTTCAAGCCAAGTTGCTTTATTATAAGAATTGTGCTTCATCCTCTTCTTCTTTAATTTTTTTTTCTTTTAAAACGAGGAGGTCCCTGAACTGGGAAGTTTCTCAATATTCAACTCCATTCAACCCAGCAATTATTGGACTTTTTTGTTATGTCAAGCACCATGATGGTTACTTAAAGACTAAAAATATAAAGAAAACAGAGCTACTCCCTTTGAGATACTATCTTCTAGTAGGGGAAAGAGTGATGTAAATAATTACAATATAAGCATAATTAATATAATACTCTTAATATAATTATTATAATATAATCCTTATAATACATCTGGCTGGCCATGGGGCTGCAAAGAATCACACATGACTAAGTGATTGAGCACACACATGGTATCATCATATCTACAGAGGAAAGGATCTGATGATATCCAATATCACTGGTTTGTATACACTATTCTCTTCATCCACTCAGTGAAATTTGGTGAGGAAGTTGGATTAGCCACCTTTGTGATTGTGCCAACTTTAAACAAATTATTTATCTCTATAGCTTAGTACTGTGTTAATCTATGTTAATCTATAAATTTATAATAATATAAGCATACTTGATTAAATAAATTCTTCAATATAGAAAAGACATGGGGATACTGAAGAAAATAGGATTTTTTAATTGAGAATGTCCAGTAAGGATTTTAACAAAGATGAAAAGAAGGAAAGACTGTGATAAGTAGAGAAATGATGTGAAGTAAAGAATACTCCAAAAGGAATGAAAATTATAAATAGAAGCACAGAAGATTGTAAGTGCATATTTGAGGAACTGAGAATAGTCCACGTGGATGATTTATGGAAGAAAATAAAGGGAAAAGACTGTGGGCCACCTGGTGCCTAAGGAAACCTAGTTTTCTATACTCTGCCTCCCTTCCCTTTCATCCTTGCTCTGTGACCTTGCACTCAAGTGTTTGGAAATGAACTTCTTTGAGCACCACTGTCTATGTTGTAGTCTATCTTCCACGAATCACAAAGCTCACTAGTGAAGTGGCCCTTGCTAAGGGATTCCTAGAGTTTTATTTCATTCTTCTTATGTCAATGCATTACATAAGGATCTCACTGGATGATGATTTGCAAGAGCAAGACAATTTGCTCTTTCCATGAGCAAAACAATCTTCTTGATTATCCTGTTGTTCAACACAATTTATTTAGAAAAAATTACTGAGGGTTATCTATCATCCAAAATTAAAATTTAGTCTAGGCACAAACTTTTATATTGAGTAGTTACCCATCCAACAAATATTTAACTCCTTCTCTATACCAGATTCTGCTTCAGGGATAATAATATGGACAAGTATAAGAGAGGCAAGTCTGGGGACTCAGATTGTATATATCTTCAAAAAATTTGGATTGATTATTGGATTTCATCATGAGTTTGCTGAATTCTTTATTTTTGTGTAACCTCTGTATATAAACTCTCAGAAGCTTAGTATTCTGAATTATAAAGTGTCTTTAAGATAACCTGCTTAAAACATGAAGCTTTATAGAATTTTATGTTCAATATAAACATAAAATATTTTAATGTTATAGAAAGTACAATATTAATTAATATGAATATACAATTAATATGAATTATTATAATTAACAAGATTGTTCATGCTAAAATTAATATGAATTATAATTAACAAGATTGCTCTTGTTAAAATTAATATGAATTATTATATTAATATAAAATTAATATGAATTAAGAAAGGTAATGCGAAAGAATGCTCAAACTACTGCACAATTGCACTCATCTCACATGCTAGTAAAGTAATGCTCAAAATTCTCCAAGCCAGGCTTCAGCAATACATGAACCATGAACTTCCAGATGTTCAAACTGGTTTTAGAAAAGGCAGAGGAACCAGAGATCAAATTGCCAACCTCCACTGGATCATGGAAAAAGCAAGAGAGTTCCAGAAAAACATCTATTTCTGCTTTATTGACTATGCCAAAGCCTTTGACAGTGTGGATCACAATAAACTGTGGAAAATTCTGAAAGAGATGGGAATACCAGACCACCGGACCTGCCTCTTGAGAAATCTGTATGCAGGACAAGAAGCAACAGTTAGAACTGGACATGGAACAACAGACTGGTTCCAAATAGGAAAAGGAGTACGTGAAGGCTGTATATTGTCACCCTGCTTATTTAACTTATATGCAGAGTACATCATGAGAAACGCTGGACTGGGAGAAACACAAGCTGGAATCAAGATTGCCGGGAGAAATCACAGTCACCTCAGATATGCAGATGGCACCACCCTTATGGCAGAAAGTGAAGAGGAACTAAAGAGCCTCTTGATGAAAGTGAAAGAGGAGGGTGAAAAAGTTGACTTAAAGCTCAACATTCAGAAAACGAAGATCATGGCATCTGGTCCCATCACTTCATGGGAAATAGATGGGGATACAGTGGAAACAGTGTCAGACTTTATTTTGGGGGGCTCCAAAATGACTGCAGATGGTGACTGCAGCCATGAAATTAAAAGACGCTTACTCTTTGGAAGGAAAGTTGTGACCAACCTAGACAGCATATTCAAAATCAGAGACATTATTTTGCCAACAAAGGTCCGTCTAGTCAAGGCTATGGTTTTTCCTGTGGTCATGTATGGATGTGAGAGTTGGACTTCCAAAAAAGCTGAAAGCAGAAGAATTGATGCTTTTGTACTGTGGTGTTGGAGAAGACTCTTGAGAGTCCCTTGGACTGCAGGGACATCCAACCAATCCATCCTAAAGGAGATCACTCCTGAGTGTTCATTGGAAGGACTGATGCTAAAGCTGAACCTCCAATACTTTGGCCACCTCATGCGAAGAGTTGACTCATTGGAAAAGACCCTGATCCTGGGAGAGATTGGGGGCAGGAGGAGAAGGGAACGACAGAGGATGAGATGGTTGGATGGCATCACCGACTCGATGGATATGATTTTGGGTAGAGTCTGGGAGTTGGTGATGGACAGGGAGGCCTGCCATGCTGCAATTCATGGGGTCACAAAGAGTTGGACACGACTGAGCGACTGAACTGAATTATAGTTAACAACAAGTTTTCTCTATTTTTTTTCAGAATTTCTTACTCTTATAAGTCATGGAAATTTATGGAGAAGGCAATGGCACCCCACTCCACTACTCTTGCCGGGGAAATCCCATGGACGGAGGAGCCTGGTAGGCTGCAGTCCATGGGGTCTCGAAGAGTCGAACACAATTGAGCGACTTCACTTTCACTTTTCACTTCCATGCACTGGAGAAGTAAATGGCAACCTACTCCAGTATTCTTGCCTGGAGAATCCCAGGGACAGACGAGCCTGGTGGGCTGCCATCTATGGGGTCTCACAGAGTCGAACATGACTGAAGTGACAGCAGCAACAGCAACAGCATGGAAATTTCATGTAAAGTGTATTTTAAATTCACAAAGGTAATTATTTTAAATGAAGTGAAAAAAAAGTAGAACTGTGAGAATCTCATGCAGGTATCTAATACAGCAAAGAGTTAAGTCTGAATTATTAATGGGATGAGAAGCCAAGTAATATTTCACATGGTTCAGATATTGGTCTTAAGACAATGGCAGAGGGGATAAATATTTTTAAGAAAAAAAAAAAGGAGGATTAATTTAGTATATGTGGAACCTAGTTTAATATGATGACTTGACAGGGAAGGAAAATGTCATGATGGTTGTGAGCTACTGTGCTCATGGTAGCTTCACTGACCTATGTAGAGAATACAGGAAGAAAAGCAGGCAAGGTTCAACAGAATACAGCTCAAATTTCTGTGAGTGTTAGGTGCTCTATTAATATCTATTGTTACCTAACAAATGATTCCAAGTCTTAGCAACTTAAAATGAGTATCTGTTAATGCATACTTTTTTGTATCACTCTTAGGAATCAGAAAATGGCTTTGGTGGGTGGTTATGGCTCAGTCTCTCATGAGATCTTAGCGAAATTTTGAGCAGGTCTGTACTCATATTAGGGAAAATCAGTTCAAAGCTAATTCATGTGGCTGTTGGCTGAAGGCTTTAGTGCCTCATGAAGGACTCTCCATAAGGCTGGTCATGATATCATTTCTTCTAGAGAAAATCATCAGAGAAAGAGAGAAAAGAAGAAAGAACTCAAGAGAGAATTCAGTCTTTTCTATAACCTCCTTTTGGAAATGACATGGCCCCACTTGTGCCATATGCTGTTTATTGATCACAAAGTCCAATTCCAGTATGATGTTCAAGGGTACTGCACACGAATGAATATTTCAAAAGGTAAGGATCATCTTAGAGGATACTTACCAGGTTTGGCTTCCCTGTGAAAGAATCCACCTGCAATGTGGAAAACCTGGGTTCAATCCCTGGGTTGGGAAGATCCCCTGGAAGAGGGCAGGACAACCCACTCCAGTACTCTTGCCTGGAGAATCCCATGGGCAGAGGGGCCTGGTGGGCTACAGTCCATGGGGTGGCAAATAGTCAGACGCGACTGAGTGACTAAGGATACCAGATTTCATGAACAGCCAAGGTATTGAAAAGAGGAGGACAGGGTTAGAGATGGAGATTTGAATATTTTTAGCAGATGGGTGGCAGCTGAAGTACTGGGAGGAAACAAGAGGTCTAAGTCAGAGTTGTAGACCTATCATTGTCATAGGAGTACATATGGGTCGCATTCACCATCGAGATCAGCCTGGATGGGTAGGAGTGGGAGGGCAGCACTTAATTTCCAAAATCTTTGTATGTGTGTGCTCAGTCGCCCAGTCATGTTCAACACTTCATGACCCCATGGACTGTAACCTGCCAGGATCCTCTACTCATGGGATTTCCCAGGCAAGAATACTGGAGTAGATAGCCATTTCCTTCTCCAGGGGATCTTCCTGACCCAGAGATTGAACCCACGTCTTCTGCATTGCAGGAGGGTTCTTTACTACTGAGCTACCTAATCTTTGTTATAGTTTAAAAAGGCACTTCCAGAGATTCTGAGTGAACTTATCCCATCTACATATGCTATTTCCCTTGAGAGTCACATGAATTATTACAAAAATCTCTCAATTCTTCACCGTGACTCTTTTTCCCAATTCCACCCCCTTCTCAGGGATAGGTTCAGTTTAAATTTTTTCTCCTCCCTTGAGATTTTGGTTGTCTTGTAGTAACAGCATGTTTTAGCTCCAGGGAAGAAAATTATTTTCTCTGGGTACATAAGTGGTATGTTGACTTATCCTTCATAGCAGTGAACTATATTTGACTTTCAGCAGATACAAAGACTGAGTCTTTTGATTTATACAAATAAGCTACAGCAAATGTATAAAACATAAAAATATTGGCCTCAATTCATCTTCATACAGTTTGAATGTAAAATATATATATAGAACCATGTTAAACTTCTTTAAATCCTTTTACAAGCCATAGTTTCTTCCTGTTATTAGACATAAGTATTCCCGTTGATGATAGTTTGGTTTAATTCAGGCAACCTATAATACTTAAAAAAAAACTATTTAAAAATATCTTACTAATATTTTTGTAGGGAGAAATGCTATAAATGTAGTAGAGGCAATAGAAACCATTGTGTCTAATACATAACATAAAGTAAAACATTTAGTCTACATCTCTCCAACTAAAAAAAAAAATAGATAATGCAGTTGCATTTTCTTTTCTTTATTTTAAATGACAAGCTCTCAGCCCAAGTCATATAGCCTGAGAAGCAGGGAGCTACATGGTGAGAAACATGAAACATTATTTATTTATTTATTCATTCATTTTTGGCTGTTCTGAGTCTTCTTTAATGCACACAGATTTTCTTTAGTTGCGGACAATGAGGGCTACTCTTTTTTGTTTGTTTGTTTGTTTGTTTTGTTTTAATTATTTTTCTTTATTTCACTTTACAATACTGTATTGGTTTTGCATACATCAACATGAATCTGCCATGAGTGTACACGTGTTCCCCATCCTGAACCCCCCTCCCACCTCCTTCCCCATACCATCTCTCTGGGTCATCCCAGTGCACCAGCCCCAGGATACTATCCTGTATCCTGCATCGAACCTCGACTGGCGATTCATTCTTATATGATATTACACGTTTCAATACCATTCTCCCACATCATGCCACCCTCTCCTTATCCCTCAGAGTCCAAAAGACTGTTCTTTACATCTGTATCTCTTTTGCTGTCTCGCATACAGGGCTACTTCTTTGCAGTGTACGGGTTTCTCATTGCAGTGGCCTCTCATCGAAGATCACAGGCTCTAGGGGCATGGGCTTCAGGAGTTGTGGCAGTAGCTTAGCTGCCCCCAAACATTTGGAATCATCCTATACCAGGGATTGAATCCGTGTCCCCTACATTGGCAGATGAATTCTTAACCACTGGGCCACCAGGAAACTTCTGCAATTGCTTTTTCTACTAAGGGTAACAGTTATATTTTACTTTGTCATTATGTCAATATCAACAACTTAATTCTCAAATTTTTAAAATAGATTTGGTGAAGTTATCTTGGTACTCAAGTTTTAGAAGTGATAACTGAAATTTCACTATAATGCAATACATTAACACTGTGATGTGAATATGTTTATCACACCTTTTCTAGCATGAAATCTAAATAGGTTTGACCAGAAGAAAATGTACTTCACACTAACGAATTCTGTTTCCATGACAAGCACGTGCAGGCATTCAGGGTCCCAGAAGACAGTCTAAAACCACCCCTAATTGCTCTCTCAGCCTGTGGACCATATCCCCTACTCTGTCCTTCTCCCATCTCAGCTTTCCTTTCCAATAAACTCACTTACCACTTCTCCACTGTGAAACCTATGCCAGTGTATCTCTACAGAAATTCCTCAAGAGATCCATGGAAGCTGGGTCACAATTTTCTTTTGTTAATCTACAAATGAGCCTTGTTATCAACTGTTGGTCACCCCATATAACTCTTAGCCTAGTTACACTCGACTTCTTTCCCAGGGGATCTTCCCAACCCAAGGATTGAACCCTGGTCTCCTGTATTGCAGGAAGATTCTTTACTGTCTGAGCCACCATGGAACACAGTTTCTCCAATACATGGCATGTGTTTTAAAGTCCTTGTTGATACAGTTCTATTTGCCTGAAATGCCTTCCCCTGCATAAGAAACATCTTCAACTTTATTATTATTTTTTGTATTGTTAAAAATAATGTTTATTAATGCAAAATTCAGACTAAGCTACCTTAAATCAGTTTTTGGAACAAGGTGAAAGAATCAATAAACAAAATATAGAGGTATTTGAAAAAAGAAAAAAAATAATCTATTATCATCATCTAGACATACACTAAAATCTTAACAGTGGCTATTGAGTTTATCCTTTTATCCCTCCTTCTGAGTGGGTTTATTTTTTACACAGTTATTATGATTTAGTATATATTTTTTATTTGCTTTCTTGTTACATTAGATTGAGTATTTTTCTGTGTTTTCACAAGGACATGGTAAACACTGTTTTATGATTTCATTTCCTCCATCAAGTGGCTAAACCACATTTACAGGCATCTCCAAGCACTATGTTTGTCCCATTTTCCTATAAGCTATCATCTCCCCATGGAGAAACTGGCTCATGCTTCCTTGATACCCTTTAAAAGGGAAGAAACAGCACCAAACTCTCTGTGCCCTACTGTTCCTGGCTCTAACCCTTCTGTGAGGCAGGGCAGCAGGCAAGAGTCTGGATGCAGCCTTCCTCCAAGATTAGAAAACTGAGTGATCTTTTTCTAATTTTATTTTCTTGGTGGATAATTTTAAATTCACAAATAAATTAAAATGGAGCACAAAGAGTTTCCATATACCCTTCCTCCAATTTCCTTTATTTAGTAACTTACATTATCATAAAATATTTATTTACCTTTTTAAAATATATTAACTAATATAACCATTTTGTACACAAGTTTTGTTTTATTTTGATATTTTTTGTTGCAAAATCTAACTCAGGACTCCATGTGGACTTAATTGTCTTGTGTCTGTAGTCTCCCCTTATCTGTGAGAGCCCCTGAATCTTTCTTGTCTTTTAAGATATTTTTCATGCTTTCTCTTTCATAGTTTCATGTCACTTTTGAAGATCAGTTAACGTGTAGACTGTCCTTTGACTTGAGATTGTCTGATGTTCTTTCATTATTTCATTGAGGTTGTGCATTAATTACCTTGACATTATGCAAATATTCTGTTTCTGCTTAAAATTTCACCTGCTTGTTTCTGCATTCATGCATGAATCTTGCCCAGAAAATTATTACTGTGATATAATAAATGGCAATTTTCTATTTTTTTCTCATTATCTTTATTGATTTGAATTATTCTGCAAGAAATAGTTGACACATCTCTCTATCCCTATTTATTCATTTACTTAGTCATTAGATAAGTATGAACTTGCAGATATTTGTTTGTGTTATTATTATTTTCAGAGTACTTCCTTACACTCTTGCATGCGTGATGCCAGACTTACTTTTCCTTCCCTCACCTAAGCCCTGGAATCAGCCAGTTAATTAAAGAGCTAATTTCACATCTATGTGAAATACATAATCATGCATATATACATCTATATGCATTTCACATAGATTATGCATATATACATATATATATATATATGTAATTCTTTATCTATATGTGCAAATAAAGCAGTATCAGGATTCCTAACCCTGGCCCCTGTGAGAAATCAATGAACCACCCAGGTATAGTGTTTGTGTTTTGTTCCTTTTGTTTTCTGCCTTACACTATCTTTCCTTAATCAAATTTGCAACTTCAATGACACATCCTCTGGAGACTTTCTCCCAGGCCCATGACTAATGAAAAGCACTACCAATGACTTCTGCTTATACTTCCATGAGGGAGGTTAGCCTCAATTGTATTAAGCCTGGGCTTCCTTGGTGGCTCAGATGGTAAAGAGTCCACCTGCAATGCAGGAGACCTGGGTTCGACCCCTTGGTTTGGAAGATCTCCTGGAGAAGGGAATGGTTGCCCACACCAGTACTCTGGCCAGAAGAATTCCATGGAGTGTATGGCCCATGGATTCACAAAGAATCAGACAGACTGAATGACTTTCACTTTTTCACTTTGCTCATCCTAGGAATGTAGATATAGAAAAGACATATCTCTGATCTCAAGGAATGTATTGCCTTAGACAGGTTGTTGCCTGTTTTTGCTTAGAATATTGAATCATACAGTCACAACACACTGCCTGATACTAGAGTTTAACAAATTTTATTTAAAGTTTGGGGCTACACAAGTGATACAGTGTGTAAGAATTTGCCTGGAAAGCAAGAAACATGTGTTCAATCCCTGGATCAGGAAAATCCCCTGGAAGAGGGCATGGCAACCCAATCCAGTATTCTCTCCTGGAGAATCTTGTGGACAGAGGAACCTGGCAGGGTGCAGTCCATAGCGTCACAAAGAGCTGGACACAAATGAAGCAACTGAGCATACACACACTTTTAGAGTTTAGCACTATCAGTACTATCAATATTGGGCTCCCCTTGTGGCTCAGGTAGCTGGTAAAGAATCCATCTGCAGTGCGGGAGACCTGAGTTTTATCCCTGGGTTGGGAAGATCCCCTGGAGAAGGGAAAGGCTACCCACTTCAGTATTCTGGCCTGGAGAATTCCATGGACTATATATAGTTCACAGGGTCTCAAAGAGTCAGACACGACTGAGTAACTTTCACAACTATCAATATTATTTCAGTGAATGAACAAATGGATATTCCATGGAAAAGAAAAGAAAGCGATCTGGAAAGACATGGGGGCTAGGATGCAGAACTTTTGGCTGTTTAGGAGCCCTGGCTTTGGAGTTGCACATACCTAGGTTTGGAATTCAACTCTGCCATGTATTGCTGACTATGTGAATTTAAGCTACACAAGAATATTAGATATAAAGAATTACAGACAGAGGCTGACACTTACAGGACTAAATTAGTTAGTTAAGTCGCTCAGTCGTGTCCGACTCTTTGCGACCCCAGGGACTGTAGCCCACCAGGCTCCTCCACCCATGGGATTCTCCAGGCAAGAATACTGGAGTGGGTTGCCATTTCCTTCTCCAGGGGATCTTCCCGACCCAAGGATCGAACCCAGGTCTCCCATATTAGAGGCAGAGGCTTTAATCTCTGAGCCACCAGGGAAGCCTTAATAAATAAAATAAAAAACAGGACTAAGTAAATACAGTCAAATTGTAAACTGTTTTTTTTGAAAACTAGGAAAATGTTGGTACTAGTAAAAAATCTCACTGATATATGACAGATTAAGATATTTTCATCATTCAAAGATTACAACACAATGCTAAAAAAAAAAAAAATTTAGATGCCTGCATATGGGCATTTAGTTTTAATTCATTTGACATTATTACATTTTGGCATTAATTTTGGGTTTTTTTTTTCCTTAGAGGAATGAACTCGACTTTTTTAAATCCCCTCTTCCACCTCAGCCAACCACCAAACTCAACAGGGTTTTAGTCTCTTGCTTACCATGGCTGATACAAAAATTACATTTGTGAAGTGGCAAAGAGTAGGACCCCTTCAAAAGTGCAAATCATTGTGCAACCTTTCATTTGTATTCCTTTCCCTTCTCTTTTCCTTTTGAGCATAAACTTTCAATCCTTTTTCCTATATAGATTAGAATGTCACTGGTTCAGTTGCAGATTCTTTCAATTTTTAATTATTCATTTGAATATACATTAATAAAATGTTTCTTAAGGTGTTCTGATCAACATTAAGATGACTGACAACCCTAGATCAGATGATAATATTTACTTTTCCCCAAATGAGTATGAAAGTTGCTGAGAATGCGCTTTGCTGAAATAAAGACTGTAGGTCATTTTCTCAATATGGATCCACTTACACAACTCTATGTTTTCCCCATCACTTCTCATCATTGTGTCATAAACCTTGACTCGCTAGGGACAATCAGAAAGGCAAGAGGACATAGATTCTTCATTAGTGTCTGTTTCAAAGCAAGAGATGTGATAAGGAGATAATTGAAGCACATGTCTTATACTGCTCTACAAAATCAATCAACTTTCTCACCATGACACAAAAACCAGCTCTGAATTCATTTTATTAAAGTAAACTTTAAGGATTTATAATGAGATTATAACTTATAATCCTTGGCTTTCATCATTATATAGCATCCTGCATAATTCAACGAGAAATAGTTATAGACAGGCTATATACAAAAGTATAAAAGGACCACTTAGTATAGTACAGAGACTTATGGCTAACAGTATCAATGTTCTTATCAAGCTTAACCCAAAATGATCAAGATAGTGTGTCTCAAAGTACAAATCAGGAACCAGAAGCATTAGCATTACTTGGAATCTGTTAGACATGAAAATACTCAGCCTCCATCCCTGAACCTAAAACTCTGAGTCCAGTCCCCACCAATCTCTATTTTAATAGGTGATTCTGATACATGGTAGTATTTGAGAAACTGGGCTGGGAGAAACAGAGACACCTGGTGCTCAGAAAAGGAGAGAATCACATTGAACAACTTGAGAGGAGTATTAATATTCAACTGAGGAAAATAGTTCAAATTAGGCTGAATGTAAGTAGAGATTTGCCTGGGCCAGATGAGATTTAAAACCTCTTCTACAAATATAACCATTAGTAGCACTTCTTTCACTCTCAGATTTGTCCCCATTTGGAAGAAAAACTGCGCAGTCGTCCCAAGCTAAGTTGTGTTACAAGAAAGCTAGGGAAATAAAGACTTTCTGTCCTCCTACCCTCTCATCTTTCAGCATGATCTTCAGTGCCCAAACCCTTTGGAAGCCTCAGTGGCATATGAACTCTGTGGCTGTAATTCACACAGGTCAATTTGAAAAGACATAAGCATATTAGAGAATGGTGAAAAATGGAATAGCAAATGGAAGCTGTTGGTCATACCCGGTGTTTGGTTTTCCTTTACTGATTTAAGAGAAAAGAAATAATATATTCATTTATTTATTACTTAATTTTTAAATTTGTTCTCCTATTGAGACGTTAATAGATATGCTTTCTTTTCCACAGATGGCGAATTATTCATGTCTGAAGTTTCCACTGAGTTCCTTTGGACCTTTCACTTATGGAATTGAGAAATCGAGTCAGGATCAAGATAACAAAGTGCTGGACTTCCCTGTGGTCCAGTGATTAAGAATTCACCTGTCAATGCAGAGGACTCAGGTTGGATCCCTGAACTGGGAAGATTCCACATGCCTATGGTCAACTGAGCCTGTGCACCACAGTTACTGAGCCCACGTGCTACAACTACTGAAGCCTACACACCCTAGAGCCTGTGCTCTGCAACGAGAGGCCACATCAATGAGAAGGCTGCACACTTCAACTAGAGAGCAGCCCTTGCTCACTGCAACTAGAGAAAGCCTACCCAGAGCAGCAAAGACCCAGCACAGTCAAAAAATAAACAAAGAAAATTAAATGAATATAAATAGTCTCCCAAAATGTACTTCTTTTGCAATAAATGTGTCCCATTTTAACTCTTCTCTCAAAACCTAGGTAAGAAATTTCATATTGTTGTATGAAAGGAGGCATGAGATCATAATCTCTGTACTAGAAATACCTAATTCTTTTCATGGAGTGGAGTTAGTAACTGAAATGTTTTTTTGATTTAAGTTTTTTTAAGATGATTAAGATACATTTGTTCCTTTAAATGTAGACTTGATATCAGATATAGCTTCTTTCTCCCTCAGAAATACAGGTGAACATGGCCCAAGCTCCATTTTTTAACATTATATCAATCCAGATGATTGCCCACATTTTTCTGTACATCCCCATGATTTACTCTGTCATCTTCTTTACCTCATACATTTTGTGTTTATGCTGTCTCAATTCAACTGATAGTAACCTTAGGTGCAGAACTCTGCTTCTTCAATTTTTTACTGTTACTATTGTTTTTAAACTTTTACTCAATATTGAGAAGCTAGTACATCACATATTCTTTTGCCCATAATGTGTAGCCCTGTCAGAGTACATTCTGTTTTATTCTATAGGATGCAGCACTATCTAAAATGATATTGTTAATTTTCTCAATTATTTTTCAATATTTCTTACCAATACAAATTCATATGCCTAATAGAGAGGCCAAACAATACTAAATGTCTGATTTTAGAGCACATAAAGGTTTATTGCAGGGTTATGCAAGGAAAATGGGTAGTTTATACCCCCAACCCCCTAAAAAATCTGAAGGATTTTAGCAAGATGTTTTTTATTTAAAAAAATTATATTAAAATGGAGGATAATTGATTTACAATGTTGTGTTGGTTTCTGCCTTACATCAACATGAACCAGCCAAAGGTATGCACATGTTCCCTCCCTCTTGAACCTCCCTCCCACTTCCCACTCCATCCCACCCAAGTAGTTACCGATCATCAGACTGAGATCCCTGCACTATACAGCAACTTTCCATTAGCTATTGGTTTTACACATGGTATTGTATATATTTCAATGGCACTCTCTCAATTTGTCCCACCTTTTCCTTTCCTGCTCTGTGTCCATAAGTCTGTTCTCTATCCTTGCCCTGAAAATAGGTTCATCAATACCTTTTTTCTAGATTCCATATATATGCATTAGCATCTACAATATTTGTTTTTCTGACTTACTTCACTGTGTATATCAGGGTCTAGGTTCATCCACCTCACTACCACTGACTCAAATTCATTCCTTTTTTCACGACTGAGTTATATCTCATTGGATAGTAAAACAGTGTCAGACTTTATTTTGGCAGGGGGGGGCAAAATCACTGCAGATGGTGATTGCAGTCATGAAATTAAAAGACACTTACTCCTTGGAAGAAAAGTTATGACCAACCTTAATAGCATATTCAAAAGCAGAGACATTACTTTACCAACAAAGGTCCGTCTAGTCAAGGCTATGGTTTTTCCTGTGGTCATGTATGGATGTGAGGGCTGGACTGTGAAGAAAGCTAAGTGCCAAAGAATCGATGCTTTTGAACTGTGGTGTTGGAGAAGACTCTTGAGAGTCCTTTGGACTGCAATGCGATCCACCAGTCCATTCTAAAGGAGATCAGCCCTGGGATTTCTTTGGAAGGAATGATGCTAAAGCTGAAACTCCAGTACTTTGACCACCTCATGCAAAGAGTTGACTCATTGGAAAAGACTCTGATGCTGGGAGGGATTGGGGCCAGGAGGAGAAGGGGATGACAGAGGATGAGGTGGCTGGATGGCATCACTGACTCGATGGAGGTGAGTTTGAGTGAACTCCGGGAGTTGGTGATGGACAGGGAGGCCTGGAGTGCTGCAGTTCATGGGGTCACAAAGAGTCTGACATGACTGAGCAACTGAACTAAACTGAACTGAACTAATACATGTAATACAACTTTTTTATCTATTTGTCTGTCAACAGACATCTAGGTTGCTTGCAGGTCTTAGCTATTTTTAAATAGTTCTGCAGTAGACACTGTGATACCTGTGTCATTTTCAGTTGTGGTTTTCTCAAGGTATATACCCAGTAGTGGGATTGCAGCACAACATTTTTAAAGGCAAACTGAGGAATCAGAGTGTTTGGTTTTTGGAAACTTCTTGGTGTAGAGTTCTGTTGTTTTTGAAACTGTCCACATAGGTAAAGTAACAATGATCCTATAAATCTCTAAAAAGAAAATAGTATTTACTCTTTTTCACCTTTTTTTATTTCTATATGAAGTAAAAAGTGTTATACACTTAAAGATCAGAGCCTTGAGAATGGGCTCTCCCATGTATTTCAAGCTATGGGTATCATTCTTAATGCAAAGCAAGAGCAATAGAATATAAAGGTTAAAGCAGAAAAAAAAGACCTAATATGGAGTCAGATTTTCCCTTTCCCACTACATATTTTCATCATTGAATTATACGCAAAAAGAGCAGTCTTATTCTGTTTATTACTGTAGACCTTGTACCAGGCACATAGTAAATATGCAATAAATATTAGCATGTGGAGTAGCCAACTGAATAAGTGGATGGATACATTCATAACTGAATAATAGTACATGGTTTTCACTTCTACTCTTTTCCTCACTTATCTTCCCAACACTTTCCTAAACTCCTACCCACTCCAGAATTCTTGCCTGGAGAATTCCATAGACAGAGGAGCCTGGCAGGCTACAATCCATGGGGTCGCAAAGAGTCAGACATGACTGAGCAACTTTCACTCTTCTCCCTACATCTCATCTTTGCTCTTCTCCTCTCTCCTGTCACCTCTTTCTACTTCTTTTCCTTTTCCTCTTTGTTTTCTTCCTCCAGAGAAATTTCTTTTATTTCAGGTATCCTTAGAATGGGCTTCCCAGGTGGCACTAGTTGTAAAGAACCTGCGTGCCAATGCAGGAGTCTTAAGAGATGTGGATTAAATCCCTGGATGGGGGAGATTCCCTGGAGGAGGGCATGGCAACCCACTCCAGTATTTTTGCCTGGAGAAACCTCATAAACAGAATATCCTGATGGGCTACAGTCCATAGGGTCACACAGAGTTGGAGAGGACTGAAGTGACTTAGCACAGCAAAGCATAGCACATTCTTAGAATACTCATCACCACAAAAGGCACTTATATAATTTTTTGACTCTGTTTTCTTAAAAGAAAGTCATGGGTTCCTCTAAATAAAATTTTCATAAAGACAAATTTTCCCTACCACTTGTGCAGCAAATATTTATTAAGCTCTATTTCAGTGCTATACTAGATAAGGAGCTACCAGGAGGAACGTGCTAGTTGCTGAGTTGTGTCCAATGTCTGTGACCCTTTGGACTATAGCCCTCCAGGCTACTCTGTCCATGGGATTTTTCAGGCAAGAATACTGGAGTGGGTTGCCATTTCCTTCTCCAGGGGGTATTCCCAATCCATGGGTTGAACCTGCGTCTCCTGTGTCTCCTACATTGCAAGAGGAATCTTACACTGAGCCATCAGGGAAGACCCAAGGAGGAGCATAGCAGATATAATTACTCATGTGGGGCCTTAACATGGTGGAAAAGAGAGATATTAATTTGATTATAAAGTATTCATTTGGATCATTATTACAAACTGAGATTAATGCCATGAAGGAACTGATAAGGAACCATGAAAACATATTACCGTGGAAACATACAGTCTGGAGATTCAGAGGGCTCTCTTCACAGTAAACTTCAATAGAGAAATGAAGCAATAGAAGAAGTTTATTAAGCAAAGGGGATGAAAACATGCTTAAATTAACAGATGTATAAAGGCCCTGGTATAGGAGGGAATGTGGCAATTGTTAACATTGAAGGACTGGTAATGACTGGAGTATTACGAGCAAGAGAGATGGACAAAAGCATGGTTCTGCAAAATACTGAGATCAAACTAGATATTTTAATCTTATCATTAAAATGATACAAGGGTCTAAGCACGGACTTTTTAAAGTGAAGTATTCCTTCATCTGCAACCAAGTGTGGGAAACCGACTGGAAGGGATTGTAAATAGGTGCATAAAGATCAGTTAAGATCAGGAATTCTCCAGGCCAGAATACTGGAGTGGGTAGCCCTTCCCTTCTCCAGGGTATCTTCCCAATCTAGGGATCGAACCCAGGTCTCTTGCATTGTAGGCAGATACTTTACAAGCTGAACCACAAGGGAAGCCCATGAATATAAAATAGATAACAAATAAAGACCTACTGTACAGCACTAGGAACTCTATTCAATACCTGCTGTACAGCACTGGGAACTCTATTCAATACTCTGTAATGGCCTATAACGGAGAAGGCAGTGGCACCAGACTCCAGTACTCTCGCCTGGAAAATCCTATGGACGGAGGAGATTGGAAGGCTACAGTCCATGGGGTCGCTGAGGGTCGGACACGACTGAGCAACTTCACTTTCACTTTTCACTATCATGCATTGGAGAAGGAAATGGCAATGCAAAAAAAAAATTTTTTAAGAGTGGATATATGTATATGTATAACCGATTCACTTTGCTATACAGTATAAAGTGACACAAAATTGTAAATCACCTCTACTCCAATAAAATTAAAAAAAATAATAATAAAGATTCGAGATCTTTGGGAAAAAAGAAAAAAAAAAAAAACATGCATATGAGGTTCTGTATCTCCTAACATGCATGTAGGAGGATTTTGTTAAGTTTTGCAACTTGAAACAGAATTGCTGGCCATAGAGTATATACATCCTCAATACCTGTAAATGTTACCAATTTGTTCCCTGGAAAATGTCATACAATTTACACTTCAGCAGTGTCTCAGGGTACATGGTGCTTTAAATTTTCCCCTTTACTTGCATTTGACATATTTAAAAAACCCAAAAACCTGTAATTCTAGTGAGAAGGAAACTAAATTCTGTGTAACAATAATTTTATTTCCCTGAATAATTGGATTATTTTACATTTCCATGACTACTACTGAAGTTCTGAATCTTGACAAGTGTTTCTTGGTTTATTATATTTCTTCTATGCATTATTTATTTTCTATTGGATTGTGTATTTCTTTTGACTTGTAAACAATATTTTCTGATTGGTATCTTTCTCATCTCTGTGATAAAAATTTTCTCTCCATTCTGATTTGTCTTCTCATGTTTATTTATCATTTCATTGATGATCCTTTTTCACTGTTAAATTCAATTAATTTTACTGTAAGTATGTTTGCCTCTTTTTTGAGAAATTGTGTTTATCTCAAATAAATTGGCATATACTTTTCTATTTAAAGTTTGTTTTTCTATATATTATTTAATTCACTTGGATTTTTTCATTGTATGGTGAATGTGACTTAATCTAATTTATTTTCATATGGGAAGAAATTGAGCTAGCACTGTTACTTGAACATCTTTCTCTAATCTCATTTGCTAGTTCATGTGCACATTGTTTTCAGGCATTCAAAATAATGTGTCTGGACTTGATTTCATTATACTAACTTTGATCTGTCATTTTCCTTAACTATACTGTTTTAATTCTATCATTTACTAATATAAATGTTGACTCCTAGTAAAGTGGGACATGGGGCTTCCCAGGTGGCGCTAGCAGTAAAGAACCTGCCTGCCAATGCAGAGTCATAAGAGAGGTGGGTTCGATCCCTGGGTTGGGAAGATCCCTTGGGGAAGGGCATGTCAACCCACTCTAGTAGTCTTGTCTGGAGAATCACCGTGGACAAAGGAGCCTGGCATGCTACAGTCCATGTGGTCACAAAGAGTTGGATGACTAAACTGAGTGACTAAACACAGCACTGCACACACACACACACACACACACACACACACACACATATGTATATATATATTTTTCAGATTATTTTCTCATGCATTATTACAAAATATTGAGCATAGTTCTCTGATATATAGAGTAGGTCCTTGTTGGTTATCTATAATATATATAATAGTCTTGCCTGGATAATTCCATGTACAGAGGAGCCAGATGGGTTAGGGTTCATGAGGTTGCAAAGAGTCAGACACAATTGAAGTGACTTAGCATGCACACGTGCAAAGTGGGACACACTTTATTTTCATTCAAAATCACATTTTTATTAATATTTTGTGTTTTCATTTATTATTTAAAACTAGTTTTTTTCAGTTTCCTTTGGTTGCAATAACACTGAATTCATAGAGAATTTAGGAAGAACTGACATTTATCAAGTATAATCATCCTGTTCTTGGTTGTGAAATATCTTGTCTTTTATTGCCATCACTTCTCAATATTGTTCATTTTCTCCATAAGGGAAAATTATTCACATTCATATTCTGAAAGTTCATGATTATATTTTAATTTTGAAGTAAGTTATATTTATTTGTTGAGCTGTAATTGGCAAACATTATGTTAGTTTTAGGTGTATAGCATAGTTAGTCAATATTTGTGTATGTTGTGAAATGGTTACATTGTTCTGTTTCTATACAATAAAAAAGAACTAATCAAAAAGAGAAATTAAACAATCCCATGTATAAAAATCACAGAAGAATAAAATACTTAGCAATAAATTTAACCAAGGACGTGAAAGACCCCTACACTGAAAATTATTACATTGATGAAAGAACTTGAATAAGACACAAGTGAATGAGAGATAACACTGTGCTCATGAATTGGAAACATTTAATATTGTTAATATTTCTCTATTACCCAAGGCAATCTAAAGATTCTGTGTAATCTCTATCAAAATTTTAAATGGTATTTTTCACAGAACTAGAACAAATAATTCTAAAATTTGTGGAAATCACAAAGTCCAATGAGCTAAGTTACACAGTCTATTTTATTTTTTAATATGCAAAGCAATCTCTTTTTAATTAAAACATAGCTGATTTATAATGTTTTGTTATTTCCAGTGAACTCCAAAGTGAGTAGTACATAATATGTGATCAGTTCAGTTCAGTCACTCAGTCATGTCCGACTCTGTGCGACTCCATGGACTGCAGCACACTAGGCCTCCCTGTCCATCACCAACTCCTAGAGCTTACTCAAATTCATGTCCATTGAGTCAGTGATGCCAACCAACCATCTCATCCTTGTCGTCCCCTTTTCTACCTGCCTTCAATCTTTCCCCAGGGTCTTTTCAAATGTCAGCTTTTCATATCAGGTGGCCAAAGTATTGGAGTTTCAGCTTCAACATCAGTCCTTCCAATGAATATTCAGGGATGATTTCCTTTTGCATGGACAGGTTGGATCTCCTTGCAGTCCAAGGGACTCTCAAGAGTCTTCTCCAACACCACACTTCAAAAGCATTAATTCTTCATTGCTCAGCTTTCTTTAAAGTTCAATTCTCACATCCATATATGACTACTGGAAAAACCATAGCCTTGACTCCATGGCCTTTGTCTGCAAAGTAATGTCTCTGATTTTTAACATGCTATCTATGTTGGTCATAACTTTCCTTCCAAGTTATTGTATTTTGATTTCATGGCTGCAGTCACCATCTGCCATGATTTTGGAACCCTCAAAAATAAAGTCTGCCACTGTTTCCACTGTTCCCCATCTATTTGCCATGAAGTGATGGGACTGGATACCATGATCTTAGTTTTCTGAATGTTGAGCTTTATACATGTATGTGGGCTTCTTGGATAGCTCATCTGGTAAAAAATCTGCGGCAGTGCAGGAGAACCCGGTTTGTTTCCTGGGTCGGGAAGTTCCCTTTGAGAAAGGATAGGCTACCCACTTCAATATTCTTGGGCTTTCCTGGTGGCTCAGATGGTAAAGAATCTGTCTGCAATGCAGGAGACCTGGGTTCGATTCCTGGGCTGTGAAGATTCCCTGGAGGAGAACGTGGCAACCCACTCTAGTATTCTTGTCTGGAGAATCACCATAGACAAAGGAGCCTGGCAGGCTATAGTCCATGCGGTCACAAAGAGTTGGACACAAGCACATACACACACATGCACACACACACACATATATGTCTGTATTCAGTTCAGTTCAGTTTAGTTCAGTCGCTCAGTCGTGTCCGACTCTTTGCGACCCCATGACTCGCAGCATACCAGACCTCCCTGTCCATCACCAACTCCCGGAGTTCAATCAGACTCATGTCCATCGAGTCAGTGATGCCATCCAGCCATCTCATCCTCTGTCGTCCCCTTCTCATCCTGCCCTCAATGCCTTCCAGCATCAGAGTCTTTTCCAGTGAGTCAACTCTCCCCATGAGGTGGCCAAAGTACTGGAGTTTCAGCTTTAGCATCATTCCTTCCAAAGAAATCCCAGGGCTGATCTCTTTCAGAATGGACTGATTGGATCTCCTTGCAGTCCAAACCAATACAGTATTGTAAAGTCAAAAAATGAAAAGAAAAAAAAGAAAAAATAGAAAATAAAAAAGAGTCATCTCCAATGCCACAGTTGAAAAGCATCAATTCTTTGGCGCTAAGCCTTCTTCACAGGCCAACTCTCACATTCATACATGACCACAGGAAAAACCATAGCCTTGACTAGACGGACCTTAGTCGACAAAGTAATGTCTCTGCTTTTCAATATGCTATCTAGGTTGGTCATAACCTTTCTTCCAAGGAGTAAGTGTCTTTTAATTTCATGGCTGCAATCACCATCTGCAGTGAATTTGGAGCCCCCAAAAATAAAGTCTGACACTATTTGCACTGTTTCCCATCTATTTCCCATGAAGTGATGGGACCAGATGCCATGATCTTTGTTTTCTGAATGTTGAGCTTTAAGCCAACTTTTTCACTCTCCACTTTCACTTTCATCGAGAGGCTTTTTAGTTCCTCTTCACTTTCTGTCATAAGGGTGGTGTCATCTGCATATCTGAGGCTATTGATATTTCTCCCGGCAATCTTGATTCCAGCTTGTGTTTCTTCCAGACCAGCGTTTCTCATGATGTACTCTGCATAGAAGTTAAATAAGCAGGGTGACAATATATAGCCTTGATATACTCCTTTTCTTATTTGGAACCAGTCTGGTGTTACATGTCCAGTTCTAACTGTTGCTTCCTGACCTGCATACAAATTTCTCAAGAGGCAGGTCAGGTGGTCTGGTATTCCCATCTCTTTCAAAATTTTCCAGTTTATTATGGTCCACACAGTCAAAGGCTTTGGCATAGTCAATAAAGCAGAAATAGATGTTTTCTGGAACTCTCTTGCTTTTTCCATAATCCAGTGGATGTTGGCAATTTGATCTCTGCATCCTCTGCCTTTTCTAAAACCAGCTTGAACATCAGGAAGTTCTCGGTTTACTTATTGCTGAAGCCTGGCTTGGAGAATTTTGAGCATTACTTTACTAGCATGTGAGATGAGTGCAATTGTGCAGTGGTTTGTGCATACTTTGGCATTGCCTTTCTTTGGGATTGGAATGAAAACTGACCTTTTCCAGTCCTGTGGCCTCTCCTGAGTTTTCCAAATTTGCTGGCATATTGAGTGCAGCACTTTCTGTATGTATATATGTATATATATATTTTTCAGATTATTTTCTCATGCATCATTACAAAATATTGAGTATAGTTTTCTAATATACACAGTAGGTCATTGTTGGTTATCTATAATATATATAGTAGTATATATATTTTAATCCCAAACTCCTAATTTAACCCTTCCCCACTTTCCTCTTTGATAACCATAGCTTTGTATTCAATGTCTGTGAGTTTATCTCTATTTTCTATAAGTTCATTCACATCATTTTTTTTTAGATTCCAAATAAAATATAAGTAATACGATTAGGATATTTTCCTGAGTTACTTCACTTAATATGGTAACCTCTAGGCCTATCCAAGTTGATGTAAAAGGCATTATTTCATTCTTTTTTTATGGTTGGGTAATATTCCATTGTTCAGTTCAGTTGCTGAGTCGTGTCCGAATCTTTGTATCTCTTTGCAACTGCAACATGCCAGGTCTCCCTGTCCATCAACAACCCCTAGAACTTACTCAAACTTATGTCAATTGAGTCAGTATTGCCATCCAACCATCTGATCCTCTGTCATCCCCTTTTCCTCTCGCCTTCAATCTTTCCAAGCATCAGGGTCTTTTCGAATGAGTCAGCTCTTCACATCAGGTAGCCAAAGGATTGAAGTTTCAGCTTCAGCATCATCCCAGCTATTTACCTGAGGCCAAACTATGGTGGAGGAGAAGGCAATGGCACCCCACTCCAGGCAGAGCCTGGAAAATCCCATGGACGGAGGAGCCTGGTAGGCTGTAGTCCATGGGGTCGCTGAGGGTTGGACACGACTGAGCGACTTCACTTTCACTTTTTTCACTTTCATGCATTGGATAAGGAAATGGCAACCCACTCCAGTGTTCTTGCCTGGAGAATCCCAGGGACGGGGGAGCCCGGTGGGCTGCCGTCTATGGGGTCGCACAGAGTCAGACACGACTGAAGTGACTTAGCAAACTATGGTGGATGTAATGAAGATAATGGTGACCTCCCTCAAAAGATCCCATGCATGTACTGCTACAGTCCGTGCCCCAACCCTGCAGCAGGCCGTCACTGACCCATACCTTTACCAGAGACTCCCAGATACCCACAGGCAAGTCTCCTGTGGGGTCACTGTTCCTTTCCCCTGGATCCTGGTGCACAGAGTTTTGTTGTGCACTCCAATAGTCTATTTCCCAGCCCTATGTAAGTTCCAGCAGCTCTATAGCAGGGTTAATGGTGACCTCCTCCAAGAGGACTTATGCCATACTCACACCCGGAGCCCCTGTTCCTGCAGCAGATGACTGCTGACCTGTGCCTCCACAGGAGATGCTCAAACACAGTTCTGTCTCAGTCTCTGTGGAGTCCCTGTGTCCTGGTGTACACAAGGTTTGCTTGAGCCCTCTAAGTGTTTCTGGTGGGAATGGGGTTTGATTCTAAATGTGAATTTGCCCCTCCTACCATCTTGCTGGAGCTCATCCTTTGCCCTTGGACGTGGAGTATGTCCACACAGCTGGTCCAGCGAAGCACAGGCACCACTCCTGACCTTGGATGTGGAGTATCTCCTCTTGGCCACTTGCCACTCCAGAACCACGCAGCCACCACTCACGGCTCCTGCACCACTGAAGGAAGTACCAAATATACTAAATGCCAAATATACAAATAAATAGCCCATGTAAGTCAGGGCTAAAAGAGTTCATTATCAACCTTTTCTTCAATCAAACAAATGCTTAGATTTCTGTGTCTTGAGTTCAGTGTTTATAGATTTTCCCCTATATTCACCACAACTTGTCGGCATTTGGAATACATTTAATTTGGAAAAAAAAAAACAAAACAAAAAAACCCTAAAACCAGATCATCAATGTCATCCTGCCAGCAGCTGAATCATGTGTGAGGTGTGTCTAAAGCTGCATTTTTAGGAAGGAGTAGATGTATGTGTGTGCCCCGTCGCCCAGTCTTGTCTGACTCTTTGTGATCCTAGGGACTGTGGCCTGCCAGCCTCTTCTGTCCATGGAATTTTCCAGGCAAGAATAATGAAGTGCGTTGCCATTTCCTTCTCCATCAGATCTTCCCAACCCAGGGATTGAACGCAAGTCTCATGTGCCTCCAGTACTGGCAGGCAGATTTTTTATCACTAGGGCGACCTGGGAAGCCTCTTAGGTAAGAAAATGAATTAAAATCCCAACAACTGGAAAACTTAAAAATAGAGGAATCTAAGATAATAGTTATTTTTAATAATTAACAGGCTCTTTGACATTTTCAGTAGAATTTGAAGTTGCTTTTCTTTGATATATATTAACAACTCTAAAGCAAAACTATTAGTGGATAATATATAGTGAACAGACAGCAAAAACAAATTGGCAAGTTTCTTATCTGAAAGTTGTGAACCCGTTAATTCATAATGTTTACTTCTGAACTAGATTGTAGTGGTTAATTGTTTGTGTCAACTGGCCTGAACCACAGAGTGCCTCATTATTTGGTTATTCCTCATTATGGGTGTGTGAGGCTGTTTCTGGATGACATTAACATATTACTTGATAGAATGAGTTAGTAGATGGGCCTCTCTAAAATGAGTGGGCCTCATCAAATCAATTATAGATTTTCATGGGGCGGGGGGAATCTGACCCACCATCAAGTAAGTACCTTTGTACTCAAACTGGACATCAGTTCTCCTGATTCTTATGTCTTTGGACTCAGGTTGAAACTACACCATCAACTCTCCTATGTCTCCAGTTTACCTACTCATTCTATAGGTCTCGGATTTTGTCAGATTCCATAATCATGTCAATCAATTCCTCATAATAAATATCTATACACACACACACACATATACACACATCCCTACCTCTTATTAGTTCTATTAGTTTTATAAGAGAAATTTGATTAACTTACAAATTTACAATTCAATATTAAATATATTATTTCTCCACTATAACACACATTCTAACATATAATTTATATATAACTTTTGCTGTCATTGTTGTTCAGTTGCCCAATGATGTCCGACTCTTTGCAGCCCCATGGACTGCAACACGTCAGGCTTCCCTGTCCCTCACCATCTCCTGGAGTTTGCAAAAGTTCATGTTCATTGTGTTGGTGATGCCATCCAATCATCTCATGCTCTGACATTCTCTTCTCCTTCTGCCCTCGATCTTTCCCAGCATCATGGACTCTTCCAATGAGTCATCTGTTTGCATCAGATGGCCAATATACTGGAGCTTCAGCTTCAGCCTCAGTCCTTCCAGTGAATATTCAGTGTTGATCTCCCTGAAGATTGACTGGTTTGATCTACTTGCTGTCCAAGGGGCTCTCAGGAGTCTTCTCAAGCACCACAGTTTGAAGGCATCAAATCTTTCATGTTCTGCCTTCCTTCTGGTCCAGCTCTCACAGCCATACCTGACCACTGGGACATAGCCTTGACCATACGGACCTTGGTTAGCAGAGTAATGTTTCTGCTTTTCAACACACTGTTTATGTTTGCCATCTCTTTCTTGTCAAGAATCAATCCTCTTCTGATTTCATGGCTGCAGTCACTCTCTGCAGTGATTTTGGAGCCCAAGAAGAGGAAAACTATCAGAACTTCCATGTTTTCCCCTTCAAGATTATATACATATATATTATATATTATTGTATATAATCATATATATCAGTTCAGTTGCTAGTCATGTCTGACTCTTTGTGACCCCATGGGTTGAAGCATGCCAGGCTTCCCTATCCATCACCAACTCCTAGAGCTTACTCAAATTCATGTCCATTGAGTCAGTGATGCCATCTAACCATCTCATCGTTGTCGTCCGCTTCTCCTCCCCACTTCAATCTTTTCCAGCATCAAGATCTTTTCAAATGAGTCAGCTCTTAGCATCAGATGGCCAAAGTATTGGAGTTTCAGCTTTAGCATCAGTCCTTCCAATGAATATACAGGACTGATTTCCTTTAGGATGGACTGGTTGAATTGCCTTGCAGTCCAAGGGACTCTCAAGAGTTTTCTCCAACACCACAATTCAAAAGCATCAATTCTTTGGTGCTCAGCTTTCTTTATAGTCCAACTTTCACATTCATACATGACCACTGGAAAAATCATAGCTTTGACTAGACAGACTTTGTTGAAAAAGTAATGTCTGCTTTTTAATATGCTGCCTAGGTTGGTCCTAAGTTTTCTTCCAAGGAGTAAGCGTCCTTTAATTTTATGGCTGCAGTCATCATCTGCAGTGATTTTGGAGCCCCCCCCGCAAATAAAGTCTGCCACTGTTTCCAATGTTTCCCCATTTATTTGCCCTAAAGTGATGGGACCAGATATCATGATCTTAGTCTTCTGAATGTTGAGTTTTAAGTCAGCTTTTTCACTCTGCCCTTTCACTTTCATCAAGAAGCTCTTTAGTTCTTCACTTTCTGCCGCAAGTGCGGTGTCATCTGCATATCTGAGATTATTGATGTTTCTCCCAGTAATCTTGATTCCAGCTTCTACTTCATCCAGTCCAGGATTTCTCATGCTGTACTCTGTATATAAGTTAAATAAGCAGGGTAAAAATATACAGCCTTGATGTACTCCTATTGTGATTTGGAACTAGTCTGTTGTTCCATGTCCAGTTCTAACTGTTGCTTCTTGACCTGCATACAAGTTTCTCAGGAGGCAGATCAGGTGGTCAGATATTCCCATCTCTTTAAGAATTTTCCACAGTTTGTTGTGATCCACACAGTCAAAAGTTTTGTAGTAGTCAATAAAGCAGAAGTAGATGTTTTTCTGGAATTCTCTCGCTTTTTCAATAATCCAACGGATGTTAGCAATTGATCTCTGGTTCCTCTGCCTTTTCTAAATCCAGCTTGAACATCTGGAAGTTTACGATTCATGTACTGTTGAAGTTTGACTTGTAGAATTTTGAGCATTACTTAGCTAGCATGTGAGATGAGTGCAACTATGCCATAGTTTGCACATTCTTTGATATTGCTTTTCTTTGGGATTCGAATGAAACCTGACCTTTTCCAGTTCTGAAGCCACTGACGAGTTTTCCAAATTTGCTGGTATATTGAGTGTAACACTTTCACAGCATCATCTTTTCAGATTTGAAATAGCTCAACTGGAATTCCGTAACTTCCACTAGCTTCGTTTGTAGTGATGCTTCCTAAGGCCCACTTGACTTCACATTCTAGGATATCTGGTTCTAGGTGAGTGATCACACCATTGTGGTTATCTGTGTCATGAAGATCTTTTTTGTATAATTCTTCTGTATATTCTTGCCACTTGTTAATATCTTCTGCTTCTGTTAGGTCCGTACCATTTCTGTCCTTTATTTTGCCCATCTTTGCATGAAATATTCCCTTGGTATCTCTAATTTTCTTGGCGACATCTCTAGTCTTTCCCATTCTATTGTTTTCCTCTATTTCTTTGCATTGATCACTGAGGAAGGCATTCTTATCTCTCCTTGCCTTAGTTTGGAATGCTGCATTCAAATGAGTATATCTTTCTTTAATATATATATATATATATATATATTATATATATATAACTTTTCAAGATTACCAAATCATCCAACGTGCCATACAATTAGACGGTTTCCCAGGTGGTGCTAGTGGTAAAGAAGCCACCTGTCAATGCAGGAGACTTAAGGGTCTTGGGTTCAATACCTGGGTCAAGAAGATCCCCTGGAGGAAGGCATGGCAACCCACAAGTATTCTTGCCTGGAGAATACCATGGACAGAGGAGCCTAGCAGGCTGTGGTCCATAGGGTTGCACAGAGTCAAACACAATGAGAGCAACTTAGCACAAACACACACAACTGTACATTTCATAAGTCCTTTTTGTTTACTCTCTCACAGAAATGTTTCTCTTACAAGTTATGAATACACCAGTAATTTTCTCCCATTTTCTATTCCTGATTACTTTTAATTCTCTGTAATGTCTTTGTGAAAGAAGGCTCTAGCTTAGATATAGCAATTTTCTTTTGCTTTTTATCATGGCATCTGTTCATCTTCAGCCCTGAGCTTTGTATAGTTAATTCAGAGCATGAAATTTATTTTTATTTCTCAACTTATCCCTCTCTGTCTCTCAGTCACAAACCAAGGGCAATTGATCCCTTACTCTGTGGACCTGACAAAGTTTCTTTTATCCCAGTGTTCAGTCATAGTTGTCATTTGCAAAACACTAACAGGTGCTTTGGGTATATTTGCCTTCCCTAATTTCTTTCATATTTAGACAGTTCCTTGCTTCTGCATAATATTAGATTGCTGAAAGGAAACATAACTCTTCAAGGCTTATGCTGTTCAAATAAGAAAAATATGCTAATTTAAATCCAATAGAAACCATGTTTCTCCATCTTTGTTCATTCAGGCAGCTATAACAAAATACCAGACTGGCTAGTTTATAAACAATAGAATGTATTGCTTATAGTTCTGAATAATGGAAGTCTGAGATCAAGGTGTCAGCTAGTCAGGTAAGGATCTTCTTTTGGATCACAGAATTTCCCTTGTATCCTCACATGGTGGAAGAGGCTAGGGAGGTCTCTGGGATCTCTTTCATAAAAGCACAATCCCATTCATGAGACTCTATCCTCTAGACTTAATTACCTCTCAAATGCCCACCTACTAAGACTGTCACCTTTGTCCACTGAATACTGAATACTGACCTCAGTATAAGATACAATTGTTTCTTTAAATTCTATAAATGATAAGAAGGGATTCAGAGAAGGGGTATGTCTGAGATTTAATTGTTCCATCATAGTTCAGTCATGTCCACTCTTTGTGACCCCATGGAATGTAGCCTGCCTGGATCCTTTGTTCATGGAATTCTCCAGGCAAGAATACTGGAGTGGGCAGCCATTCCCTTCTCCAGGGGATCTTCCCAACCTTGGGATTGAACCTGGGTCTCCTGTATTGCAGGCAGATTTTTTATAATCTGGGCCACCAGGGAAACCCTGATGGGGATCAGAATATCAACATATGAATTCTGGGGGTATACAAACATTCAGATTACTGTACATAGTTTCACAAAAAGTTGCTTCAATTTGTAATTTCTTCTTCTTTCCATTGGTCTATAGTCAATGGTTCTGTATCTTTTTGGTATTATGATGCCCATTACTGGAAGACAGAATGGTCATAAGATAAAATATATAAGGTTCTATATCCTTGAGGAAAGCGTTTTTGTTCAGAAGATTTCTAAAACTTTTACAGTACAAGAAAGACTCAAATAAGCAACTGAATACTGACCTCAGTATAGGATATAATTGTTTCTTTAAATTCTATAAATGATAGGAAGGGATTCAGAGAAGCGGTATGTCTGTGATTTAATTGTTCCCTCATAATTCAGTCGGTAAAGAATCCGTCTGCAATGCATGAGACCCGGGTTCAGTTCCTGGGTCCGGAAGATCCCCTGGAGAAGGAAATGGCAACCCATTCCAGTATTCTCGCCTGGAGAATCCCATGGACAGAGGAGCCTGGCGGGCTACAGTCCATAAGGTCACAAGGAGTCGGACACGACTGAATGACTAAACCACCACCACCGCCATCAGTATGAGAAGGGGTACAGAAGCTGAAACAGTTGAGATCAAAGAATATCATTTTTCAAAAGCAAAAATGAAAATAAGAAGTAGTTTAGAATGTGTTTCTCTATGTGAAAATGATGATGAAGAATTCTGCATAATAAAAGGCAGTTGATATAATTATACCCTAAGAGAAATTACATGTTTAAAAGTACTTTTATAAAAATTACCTAAACATTTTTCGGATTTAAAAATGTATTCTTCCCTTTTCTCACTAGACTTCTCATTTCATTTTAGAAATAAGAAAATATTCCTAAATCTTATTTTATACACTGAATAAAATGGTGTGAAGTAACACACAGGTGCACACATACATACACACACATGCACACACAGAAAAATTAAAGGGCTTTTGCCTCCTTGCCTAATTCTTTCATCCTTGTTCTTTGTTTCTGATTGAATTATTTTCTCAATAAGGGTCACTTTTCCTCAGTTAGGGCACTTCTTAGATACAAAATCTACTGTATTATGAAACCGATCATATCTACAGATATGCATTTCACTCACATATTTAATAATAGTGTTAATGGCTGTTGGTCTATGCACATGTATGTGAATAGGGGTTCTAAGCATTTTAAACAGGTTATGGTAACTACCATATAGTATTGAAAGGCTCTGTATTGTATATATATACATATATATATAATGTTACACCTTATTATATTGTGTACATATATATGAATAGATTCCATTTATATGTACTATATAGAGAAATAATATATAATATATATATACATACATTAAATATCTATACTTGATTAAATAAACATAGATACCAAATTCTGAAAGCAAGAAGGCAAGTGGGATATGATTAATCCAATAAAATCAAGAGAGAGAAATGGAGCTATAGCATAAACTTGACCACAAAAATCCAAAAATGTTTAAATTATCTTTAAATTAGTTCAAATAAATTGAATATCTTAAACAGTGGAAAGCAAAACTAAGGTGCTTGCTACCCCAGAAGGTTGAAGAGCCTAGGTAGAAAAATATCTTCAAAAATGACTTAAACAAAAATTATAGATTAAAAGTTTCAATAAGTTTTACTTCAAAAGCACTTTTACCTTTTCATTACAGCTTATCAGATGGCTTCATAAAATATGATTTACTTTATAATCTTAGGTATTTATATCAGAGATTGTAGTGATCTGCATTAGTTGAATCTTTTCTTACAAACTTAGGGTTATCAAATGAGGATGATATTTCATGACTGCAAAATTAATAATTAACTAATTAGGTAACTAATTTGATTAATTGGAAATTAATTTGCTAATTTGCTTGTTATTTTGAAAATAGTTGTACCAATCTCGCTGGATTGGGAACAGACCTTAGCTAATGGAAGTGTTCAGTGTACTGATTAGAAGATGGGCTTTAGAGCCTGCCTGCAGTGCAGGGGGCCTGGGTTCAATCCCTGAGTTGGGAAGATCCCCTGGAGAAGGAAATGGCAACCCACTCCTGTATCCTTGCCTGGAAAATCCCATGGACAGAAAAACCTGGCAAGCTGCAGTCCATGGAGTTGCAAAGAGTCAGATACAACTGAGCGACTTCACTCACTTCACTTTAGAGTCAGACTAAAGTTTTTTTTACAGTTTACTTTTACTGAAATATAGTTAATTTACAATGTTGTGTTAATTTATATCATACAGCAAAGTGATTCAGTTATATGTGTGTGTGTATATTCTTTTTCATATTCTTTTCCATTATGATTTATCACATGATAGTGAACATAGTTCCCTGCACTGTATAGTAGGACATTGTTATTTATCCATTCTATATGTAACAGTTTGCATCTGCTATTCCCAACCCCGCAATCCATCCTTCCAAAACCTGCCTCCCCCTTGGCAAACACATATCTGTTCTCAATGTAAAAGAGTCAGACTGTTTTTAACCCTGGCTGTACAACTTATTTGCAGTGATATGTAAAGATTGAGAGTATTCTTAACCTCTCTGACCTGAGTTTTCTCATCTGTAAAGTTTGATGGTAAGACTACTCCTCACACATTTCCTGTTCAGCACAGTAATTCACAACTATTATGTGCTTAATAATATAATCATCCCTAGAAGTTGGCCTTTTTTAGGGAAGTTGTTTATTTCCCTTTAGCTTACTTTCTCTGTTGATCAAATATTAAGTCATAGGAGAGAAAATCTTGTTTTTAGTCTCTGTAATATCATACACAGTCACAAAATTCTCCTTATGATATTGTTGCTTTAACTTTCCTTCACCTGCATTCTACATGTATACTATCATGTAAGAAATGAATCGCCAGTCTATGTTCGATACAGGATACAGGAGCTTGGGGCTGGTGCACAGGGATGATCCAGAGAGATGATATGGTGTGGGAGGCAGGAGGTGGGAGGGGGGTTCAGGATTGGGAGCTCATGTACACCTGTGGCAGATTCATGTCAATGTATGGCAGAACCAATACAGTATTGTAAATTAAAATAAAGTAAAAATTAAATTTAAATAAATTTTAAAAAAGAGAAAAAAAATAAAATGAGGAATTACTGTAAAATATATATATATAGAATAATAAAAAAACTTATTCTAGTATAAATCATTATGTATATATAATTATGACAAGATGGGGAATAAGTGTGACCCAATACTGTGAATGCTTAGCTTAGTAGACAAACCATCTCAATTCTTTCTTACATAATTACTTTACTCCCATAACCTGCTGGGTTCCTAAGAAAGAAATCTGAATTTTAATAGAATTTAGCCTGCATATGGACTTCACCAGTGGCTCAGTGGTAAAGACTTTGCTTGCAATGCAGGAGATGTAGGATATGTGGGTTCTATTCCTGGGTCAGGAAGATCCCTTGGAGGAGGGAGGGAATGGCAACCCACTCCAGTGTTCTTGTTTGGAGAATCCCATGGACAGACGAGCTGGGCAGACTACAGTCCATAGGGTCTCAAAGAGTTGGACATGACTGAAGTTACTGAGAATACACACATGCATACTCAGCAGGGTAGGATGAATTAGATAAGGGACATGGTTAGCTGTGCTCTGCTCCTCTTATCATTTCCAATATTCTTCTGTCTTTGATTCACTTTGGTGTTCTCCTTTTAGTTTTTCATTTCAACTTTACAGTCTAGTCTCAAATGATGTTATTCATTTGGTCAATACCTTCAAATGGGCTTCCCAACTTACTTAGGATAAAGACCCAAATCCTCCTTGTGGGCCACAAGAAAGACCCTTCCTAAACTCCTCCCACCCACTCCTCCTTTATCTTTCTGACTTTGTCTCCTGTCACTTCTCTTTGCTCATTCCATCCACACTGGCTTTCCTGCTAAGCCCTGACTATATTCTAAACACAGAGAATTACTGGGTTTGTTTGTTTGTTTTTATCTGTGATGTTTTTCTAATTAACTTTTTAAAAAACAGCTTTATTTTTATTTATTTTTAAAAAACTTTATTTTCTATTGGGGTATAACCATTTAACAATGTTGTGATTGTTTCAGGTGAACAGTAAAGGGACTCAGCCATACATATACATGTTTCCATTCTTCTCCAAACTCCCCTCCCATCCACACTGCCACATAACATTGAACAGAGTTTCATGTGCTCTATAGCATGTCCTTGTTTGTTATCCATTTAAAATATAACAGAGTTCATATGCCCCTCCCAAACTCCCTAATTATCCTTTTCCGCCATCCCTCCCACCAGCAATCAGAAGTCTGTTCTCTAAGTCTATGAGTCTCTTTCAGTTTTTTAAGTTCATCTGTATTATTTCTTTGTAGATTCCACATGTCATAGGATGTCATTGGATAGTCTCCTCTGTCTGACTTACTTCACTCACTATGAAATTTTCAAGGTCCATCAATGTTGCTGCAAATGTCATTATTTCATTCTTTCAATGCCTGAGTAATATTCCATTGTGAAAATGTACCACATCTTTATCCACTCCTATTTTGATGCATATTTAGGTTGCTTTCAAGCCTTGGGTATTGTAAAAAGTGCTTCAATGAATATTGGGGTGTACATATCCTTTCAGATCATTTTTTTCCCTCTGAATATATGCCCAGGAGTAGGAATGTGCCTCATATAATAGTTCTATTTTTAATTTTTTTAGGGAATTTCCATAGAGTTCTCCATAGTGGCCATACCAATTTACATTTCTGCCAACAATGTAGGAAGGTTCCCTTCCCTATGCATCTTCTCCAGCATTTTTTGTTTCTGATCTTTTTGATGATAGTCATTCTGATTGCTATGAGATGATATCTCATAGTTTTGATTTGCATTTCTTTAATAATCAGTGATTATGAACAGCTTTTTATGTGCCTCTTGGCCATCTGTATGTCTTTTTTTTTTTTTTTTTTGAAGTGCTTATGTATTTGTGCAATTATTTCATGACTCACATGTATAAAATCACAGACGGCTATAAATCCAACTAAACTGAGAGCACCACGAAGGTAGGCACTGTTATCTGTCTGGCTCTTCTCAGGAAACCTGGGCCTGGCACACAGCTTGGGCCCAAACACCTGAATGACTCCAGCTGAGGTGGAGACATAGTCAAGAACAACTCCAAAGTCAAAAAGACAGCTGCCCACGTTCCTTCAACATTCTCTCCACCTTCATTCTCCATAGCTCAAATTAAACCATTCAAGGTATCAGATACCTCATGTCTTCAACCTCAGGCAGCCCCTGCTTTCTCCCCTTCCCAATAAAGTTCCAGGTCCAAAGAGAATCCCTCGTAGCCCTGGACCGGGTAAGGAACGTGCTTCTTTTGCCCATGCGGGTGTCGGGGTACTGGACTATCCGGGAGAAATTTCCTAATCCTGACACCCTGGCGTAGCGTCTGAACACTAGTCCGCGGAGCCTGACACACGCAGGCCCAAGCGCTTTGTCAGCTGTGAAGAAGCAAAGAGTGAGGCTCTTCTTTGAGACTTCTCAGACGCAATTCAAACCGCGCCTCCCAGCTTGAAAGTAAAAATGCATCGCAGACCCTCAGAAGTCCATTCCATTCAAGAAGGTGGGAGAGAAAACAACGACCCACGTGCCTTGCCCTTTAAGAAACACCCCCGGTTTAGGCAGCCAGGACTAGAGTAAATTCTCTGGATGTCTTCTTTGGAGAAGTATCTATTTAGGTCTTCTGCTCATTTTTTGAGAGTGTTGTTTATTTGAATACTGATAAATGTCAAGAGCTAGTTGAAACTTTTGGAGACTAGTCCTTTATCAGTAACATCATTTCTATATACTAACAACAGAAGATCAGAAAGGGAAATTCAAGAAGCAATTCCATTTATCAATGCATCAAAAAATAAAATAACTAGGAATAAATTTACCTCAGGATGCAAAATAGTACAATACTCTCTTGTCTCTGAAACTATAAGATACTAATGAAAGAAATAAAAGAAAACATAAACAGATGGAAATATATACCATGTTCTTGCACTGGAAGAATCAATACTATCAGAATGACTATACTTCCTAAGGCAATCCACAGATTCAATGAAATCCCTATCAAACTATTAGTGGCATTTTTCACAGAAATAGAACAACAACAATAACAAAATCTCAAATTTTAATGGAGAAACAAAAGAATCCCAAATAGCCAAAGAAATCTTGAGAAAGAAAAACGGAGTAGAGGAATCAGGCTCCCTGACTTCAGACTATACTACAAAGCTACAGTCATCAAAAAAGTATGGTACTGACACAAAAATAGAAATACAGATCAATGGAACAGGATAGAAAACCCAGAAATAAGCCCATGAATATACAGTCAATTAATTTATGACAAAGGAGGCAACACTACACATTGTTGACTACATAGTGAAGATATTTCTCTTCAAAAAATGTTGCTGGGAGAATGAAACAATTACATGCAAAAAAATTAAATAAGTTCATTCTTTAACTCCATACATGAAAATAAGCTCAAAATGGATTAAAAGCCTAAATGTGAGACTGGGTACTATAAAACTCATAGAGGAAAACATAGGCAGAACAATCTCTGGCATAAATTACAGAAATATCTTTTTCAATTTGTCTTCCACAGTAATGGAAATAAAAATAAATAAATGGTACCTGCTTAAAAGCTTTTGCACACCAAGGAAACAATAAGCAAAATGAAAAGACATCTATAGATTGGAAGTAAATATTTGCAATATTTTCGATTCATATCTCCACGTGGCTTAAATGTAGTTGCAGAGATTATTTTACCTTAGGCATATCAAGTGTGGAAAACAGAATAATGCCTCTACCCGAAGTACCAATATTTTAACTCCTAGAATCTGTGTGTGTTACCCAATATGATAAAAGAACCTTGACTTTGCAGGATGATTAGTTTAACTATTTGCAATGGGGAGTATTCTGGGTTAGCCAGGAGGGCCCAATATAATTGTAAGGGTACTTTAAGAGAGAGGCAAGAGGTTCAGATTTGGAGAGAAGGCAATGTGATTATGAAAACCGAGGGAAAAAATGATATGTGATTTGGAGCCATAAACAGAAGAGCAAGGAGTGATCCTAGAAGTTAGTAAATTTAATGAATTCCCAAGAGCTTCCTGAAAGAACACAGCTACCAACACCCATTTTTGAGTTTCTGACTTCAAAAGTGAAATAAAATGAGCTTGTGCTGCTTTAAGCCACAGAGTTTTTGTTGATTTGTTACAATGATAAGAGAAATTGAACATATCAAGTTGACCTTATTAGCCCCCTTTAATGCAGGATTGAGACATATGGTTGGTTCTGCCCAGTAGGCTGTGAGAATACATTTGCATGACCTTGAAGCTAAAGTTGTTGTTTAGCCACTAAGTCATTTCTGACTCTTTGTGACCCCATGGACTGTATCCTGGCAGATTTGTCTCCATGGAATTGATTTCTGGGGAAGAACACTGGAGTGAGTTGCCATTTCCTTCTCCAGGGGATCTTCCTGACCTAGGAATTGAACCCATGTCTACTGCTTGGCAGGTGGATTCTTTATCACTGAGCCACCAAGGTAGAGCTAAAGTACTGACAGGTTGATATAAGGCCCTCTCATTGTTCTCCCCACAGCATAGAGACATCCAAGGTTGTGTGCTCCTGTGCAGCCCATACAAGTTAGAGCTGCCATCAGCCTTATTGCTTCAAAGACTGTGTGGAGCAGAGCATACTACCCACTCTCACTGAATATACAACAAAAGCAAGGAATTGTCTCTAGTTGCATTATTTCACTGGAGTTTTGGAGTCAAATTTTTACTGAAGTTTAGACTAGCATTGCTGTGAATGGTATGCATCTCCTTCAGTTCCTTTGCCAATAGTCACATTCTCAGAAAGAAATCCCCTGACCACTTAAAATACACACACACACACACATACACACACAGATGCTCAACATGGCTAAACATCAAAGATATGCAAATCAAAACCACAATGAGATATCAACTTACATCTGCCAAAATGCTTATCATCAAAAAGAACATAAACAAATATTGGGCAGGATGCATAGAAAAAGTAACCTTTGTACACTTAATTGGGAAGGTAAATTGCTACAGCTCCTATTTAAAACAGTATAAAGTTCCTTAAAGAAGCTAAAAATAGACTTACCATTTTTTTTTTACCAATTCCATTTCTGGATATATATCTAAAGAAAATAAAACCACCAACTCAAAAGGTATCTGCACCCCAATGTTCAGATATATATATACACACACACACACACACATACAAAGGAAGACTGTTATTAGCCTTAGAAAACTATGAAATTCTTCCATTTGCCACAATATGATGGACCTAGAGATCATTATGTTTAATGAAATAAGTGAGCCAAAGAAAGGTAAATATTCTGTTATCACTTATACATGGAATCTAAAAAAGAAAACAAATAAATATATATAACAAAATAGAAACAGATTCACTGGTTACCAGTGGGTGTAGGGAAGGTGGGGGCAAGATCAGGGTATAGGATTAAGAAGTACAAGCTACAATGTATAAAACAAATTAGCAACAAGGATACATTGTACAGCACAGAGAATATAGCCTTTATTTTTAAATAAATTTAAAAGGTGTACAGTCTATAAATATATTGAATCATGATGTTGGACACGATACTAATATTCTAAATTCACTGTACTTCTATACAAATTGTCATGAAAATAAATTTCCTTCTTGCCTTGGTTTATTTCTTTTTTCCTTTCTCAGTGTCAACCTTCACTATCTACATTTTTTGGCACTTAAGATTATTCAGTTATTTATTTTGTCATCACCTATCTCCTCCACACTGTCACTGTCCTCTTGTAGCCTGGAGGCCTAAGGGATTAGGAGAGGCATGTTAATGTCAGATCTAACAGTACAGAGATTTTTATCTACTTATCATGGCTTTTTCCTAGCACTTGGAATAGTGTCTGCCATTTTTCACAGATTGATAGATAAATGAGTTTATGCAGGTGCCTCTCCAGTCCCTGATCCCTTTGTTCCTGATCAGACTTGTTTCAACTCACAACCTGACTTCAGCTTCTGCCTCATGCTGCTCTAGCACTTCATTTCTGAATCATTTTTTCAATTCTTTCTGTCTATCAAATCTATTTTACACAGTATGGCCAGAACTTTTTTTTTTTTTTTCTTCCCCTGAACTTTGATAGAACATGAAGGATGAAACAAAGAACAAGAATATTTGGACCAAGAACAAGCTAGATAATGAGGTACAGAAAAAATGTATTTCATCTTCAAGTATTTCGTGATCATGAGTGGTGACATGCAAATTGAATCAAAATTATAATTAATTATAATTAATCAGTTAGCATTTAATTAATTAGTAATATATAAATTGTTACCTTTCACTAAAATATTGAGTTTAAGACACACGTGTTTAAGCTAGGTAACTTGCATTTATTCAGAAAAATATTGTGTAGCTATCACTATAATTCATGCTGGGAATATAAAAGTGAGCTCAATTGACAGTATCATTGCCCTATACTGCTTGTCAAAGGAATTAGTAGCAGCTTGTGAAGAAAGGGAGATGGCCATTTACATTTGGTTCAGAGAATATAACAAAAGAAATTGCCTGCAAGCTGTGATGAATTACAGATGATCTGGAATGTCTGGATTACAGGGTCAGGACATTAAGAAGATCAATGGAGGCCTTGGATTAACAATATTTCAAAAGGCTTGGAATTTTTTATGAAGAAAATTTGGTTCATCAAATTAAACAGTAGAGTAATATGATTATGTATACAATTTGGAAAGATTGTTCTGTAAGAAATGTAGATAGATGAGAAGAGGACAAAACTATAGTCAGGATGTCTTGTAGAATCCTGTTATAACAATCCTAAAGAGAAATTATAAGACTCTTTGAAATTAGTCATAACAGTGGGAAAAATGAGTAGCTGAATGACTGAAAATTAAGGTTTCAAATTAAAAAAATAAAAATATTGGTTCAAGATGAAGTCAATCAAGACATTGAACACAAACTTTTATTTTGAAATATCCTAATTGAAACTAGGCAGGTGGTAACCTTAATTTAATTGGTATTTTCTGTGTGCCCTGATAATGATTTTCTCCCTCCTGGATCTCAAACCATATGCTAAGCTTAAATGCTTCTGTTTATTTTAAAACCTTCTTAGATAATGCCTGTTAATTTTTCCAAAGGATATTTATTTGAAACCAAATTAAAATGTTTCAGCTTAAAAAAATGAAGGAAAAAAACCTGTGAATATCATAATTTATGGCAATGATGGATGTCTGCTTTGATTTTAAATTTACAAGATATTTCCAATGATTAATATGCACAGTTCTTAACCCACTATTATTAATTTTACTCAGTGAGAACTTTTTTTTATGTGTTGATCATGGAGAGTTGAAATTATATCTGGACAAGAGTCCAAAATTCTAAATTTTTGCTGAAATACACATAATGATCATACACAGAACACACAAAGGCAATTCTCTGATAACTTTATTATGCCTTTGCTTAAAGTGAAAACCATGTACAAGTTCAGTGTAGACTAGAAAACTGTATAAAATCTCCATGGTTATTATAAACTCTTGCTAAAGCACTAGAAAGAGATTTGCCTGAAAGCCAGCATAAGCAATTTTCTGGCCCTTTACTTCTAGGCTGTACTCATTCTTTTCTGTCTACGCTTATTTATCCTGTGGAAAGAAGAGACAGTGAAAGAAGAATCTGAACAAAATCCTACCAAAGGGAAAATAAAATGACTCTCTCATATGTAGACAAGAGTTTAGTCAACCCTAAGCCTGGTAACTCCCCAGTCAGGAGTGTTGACTTAAAAGATATTCACAATCTAAAAGTTGAGAGTTATATTTTATGTGGCAGGGATTTTGAGGACTTTGGGCTTGGGAGACAGCATCTCAAAAGACTATGAGAGAACTGCTCTGAGGAGGCAAGGGGAGCAGCCAGGTTATATAGAAGCTTTACAACAAAGGGCAAGTAGTCTGGACATCAAAATTTTATTGTTAATTAAAGAAAACCAGATATCCCAAGTTAAGGAATTTAGTGTTCTGTGTATGGGAAGATGCAAGAATCTGGGCTCACTGAAATTATTCCTTTCATATGCATCCCAGCTATCTGGGGCCAGTGCTTTTCACATCCTCAGCTCCTTTGGGCTCACCATAGGAAATGGCGGGCAGTCTGACCTTTTCTAGGTAGCAAGCATTCTTCTCCTTGAGTTCTCTTACAGCTTGCTGGCTCACACTGGAGGGCTGCAAGCACTGATGACTATGACATCCTTGTTTACTGATACGGCAGGAGATATTCCATTTCTCAAGAGAAAACCTCAGTCCTGTTCAGACTATACCAACCACAAAGAACCAACATTCCAGGAAGTATTTAAAGAAGAGTAATATTCAGAGAGATGCTGCAACCCAAAATATGATGCTTGTAATTCTTAATCATCATCATACTAATGATTTTATTTAAAGAATGCTGACCTTTACTAGGCCTGCATTCAGTATAGTGTCTCAAGCAGTCTTCACAATTTCCCTATACACATACACTTCTGTATTTTTTATTATAAATTTATTTATTTTAATTGTAGGTTAATTACTTTACAATATTGTATTTGTTTTGCCATACATCAACATGAATCTGCCACAAGTATACACGTGTTCCCCATCCTGAACCCCCATCCCTCCTCCCTCCCCGTACCATCCCTCTGGGTCGTCTCAGTGCACCAGCCCCAAACATCCAGTATCATGCATCAAACCTGGACTGGCTATTCATTTCATGTATGATATTATACATGTTTCAATGCCATTCTCCCAAATCATCCCACCCTCTCCCTCTCCCACAGAATCCAAAAGACTGTTCTATACATCTGTGTCTCTTTTGCTGCCTCACATACAGGGTTATCGTTACCATCTTTCTAAATTCCATATATATGCATTAGTATACTGTATTGATCAACCCTGGGATTTATTTGGAAGGAATGATGCTAAAACTGAAACTCCAGTACTCTGGCCACCTCATGCCAAGAGTTGACTCATTGGAAAAGACTTTGATGCTGGGAGGGATTGGGGGCAGGAGAAGAAGGGGACAACAGAGGATGAGATGGCTGAATGGCATTACTGACTCGATGTTCGTGAGTCTGAGTGAACTCCAGGAGTTGGTGATGGACAGGGAGGCCTGGCATGCTGCGATTCATGGGGTCACAAAGAGTCGGACACGACTGAGCGACTGAACTGAACTGAACTGAACTGATACTGTATTGATGTTTTTCTTTCTGGCTTCCATGACTCTGCATAATAGGCTCCAGTTTCAACCACCTCATTAGAACTGATTCAAATGTATTCTTTTTAATGGCTGAGTAATATTGCATTGTGTATATGTACCACAGCGTTCCATTCATCTGCTGTTAATAAGTGGAAAAAGGCTCTCAAAACCTAAGTGACATTATCCAGCAGGAAATTAAAAGCACAGGATTTTAATTCAGACCTTTTCCCTTCTTTAGTCATTTCTATTCCTTTCTGTTTGGTCTACACTGTGTTTTAACCCGATAATGATCCAGGGTATTGTTCTATATCTTGCTCCTAGGAAATACTGAACCTTCTCAAGTAGTTTGAGAATATCATTACTTAAAGTTACTGGTATAACAAAGGATTAACAGATAAGCATGTAGTTTGTTTGCCAGGTAGGATTCAAAGAGCAGGTAAAGCTGAAATATGTTTGTCAGAAGTGCAATTAAGTTGGCTGACTTGGTGGGCATTCTCATCAGGGGTCAGAAACTGGATAGGCTGCATCTGTTGCCGCTTGTGTTATTACTGATATCAGCAGGACCCTGTGTGTGGGACCCCTGGGCACAAAAGCCTTCTGTGTCCCCCATTTCTTTCATTAGGAAATAGGCTTCATTCAACCTTCATGACTTCCCCTGAGTCTTAATGGCAGGTTAAAGTGGTTGTTAATCAGGGAAAGGAGGGGATGCGAGATAAGGGAGATAGAGTCAAGGGAAACAATTATGCAATCTCAGAGAAGGGTCATGGCTCCCCCTCAAGAGATACACACAAAAATACCTTTGTTTTACAGAGACTGAAGCCCCTATCAAGTAGGAGAAGTTAACAGTTAACAACAGTACCTGCCCACAAACACGCAGACCCAAGACTGGTTGGAACCAGAAGGGATGATGGTTCCACTTCCACTTACTTCACCACCAACCAATCAAAAGAATGTCCACAATCTGATCACACACTCCTTGAACAATTACTATGAAACTCCTCACTACTCCATCCAGGCTGAGACACAGTGTTGAGGGCTCTCTCTCTCTGTGGCCCCCTCTGCCTGGAAAAACAGTAAAGCTATTTTCCACTTCACTCCAAACTCTATCCCTGAGATTTAATTTGTTATCAGGGTATGGAGACTGGATTCAGCTTCTCTACCATCACCAAGACAGAGGGCAACAAGAAATATTATAGACCAGTACTTAAATACATGTTGTTGCAACTAGAGAGGATGTAGGAGAAGAGCTGACCGCATATTATCTATGTCAGCTGGGATCATACCTTCTCTATGACATGGTAAGAGAATCACTGCTAGTGAATAATCATTAAATATTTATGCCTATGGGTGATTCATGTTGATGTTTGGCAGAAACCAACCCAATTCCATAAAGCAATTATCCTTCAATCAAAAAATAAATTAATTAAAGAAGAAATATTTACAGTCTGAATGACATTGGGCCTTGAGTGCAGCTGGGCACTTGGAATAGAAATTTAAGTAAATGAAATAAAAATATATGTATAAGCCCATTTGGATGTGACACGAGGGATATAGCCCACAACCAAAGATAAACCAAAAGATATCTTGCAAAAGATAAACCAAAATGAGAAAAATTCAGAAAGTAACACTAGTGGCAGGAAAACTAGGGAAAAGAGGAAGCAAAATAAGCACAGGGGACTTCTCTGGTGGTCCAGTGGCTAAGATTCCATGCTCCTAATACAGGGGGCCCAGGTTCAATCCCTGGTCAGGGAATTAGACCCCATATGCCACAACTAAGACCCAGCACAGCCAAAATAAATAACTATTAAAAAATAAGCCAGGAACTTGAGGTAACCTCAGAATATTGCTTTGTTTTATTTTCCAATGGTAAATGTTATCTTGTCTCTTCATCAAAATTGCAACTGCTTGTCCCTTGACCAATACCATTCCCACATCAGAGCAATATTATCCTGTGATTAAAACGCATACACATTTTGACCCAGGATTTAAGGGTTCTATTTGTGCAATTTATCTTTTACTTGTAATGTCTTTTTTCATTATTGTTTCACTAACTTTGGCTGGACTCTTTCATATGATTTCCTTCTAAGCTCTATCTCACCTTTTTGTCACTATGCTAAATAGCTGCTCTTAGAAGAGCCTAATGCTTTGACCTTTCACAGAATCAAAATAATTTCTTAGCAACCTCTTTTCTAAGACCACTTCAAATTTTATCAATAATGAATTGTTTGTGACTGCTAGGTTAGGTCACTGTGTTACCATAAGATGTGATTATAGCAACTGGTTGAATCAAACTTTTCTGGAATAGCACCAAGAAAGAGTTAAATTACCCAGAACCTATTTCACTTGGTGAGAATAAGCATCTAGAGACTCACAGATGAAATTGTTATTGACATATTCTCTAAACAGGTGCTGAGAAATCAGATGAAAAAACAGGAGTTCTCTTTTCATGAGTTTTTGATGGATATTTAAGAAAAACATTTTGAAGAATTATACTGGGAATGCAAAGTGAGTCTCTAGACAAAGTCATTCTCAAATGAAATTTGGGACACACACCACTTTCCAGTTTTCAGAAATGATGCCCTTGGAAAGCATGAACGTCATACTAGGAGAGAGAAGTGAAAGGTGTGCCAACACCAGACACGGAGAAAAAGTGTTTCTTTGGGATGGAATATGATACCAATTGAATGGTCTCTGCTATATTGAGATAAATGCTGAACATTTATCCAGTAATGTTTACTCAAAAGTGAAAGATCAAGCTTAATATATCATTTATGATACCAGTGTTTCTACTGGAAAGGAGAAGGAGATGGGTATTTTGGAATCCTGGTTAAAGGATTAGAGAGTACTCTCCTACTTCTGTGAGCAGTCTTGTAGTTCTGAGGGAACTGGTAAAGTTGACATTAGCAGAAACAGATGCAGTGATGACAACAGAGGTAGGCATTATGAAAAGTTCAGCTCTGGCAAGATTTGAACCAGGAGGCAGGAATAACATCGTGTTGTTAGTGACTTGATCTTGCAACATCCTGGCCATGAGTAGTGACAACTATTGAAACCACGCGGTTCTGCAGCAGAACCATACATACTGGAAAAGAAGCTGGAAGCTGGGCTACCTGATGGCACTAGCAAAGAGAAGAGGTGAGTTCCACTGTGAAGAAGGGAATGAGAACAAAACAGAAGGAAAGAGCCACAGTGTTGCACAGAGTGCTGGCACAAAGGCAAAGCACACTCCCTCTCACTGCTGGCTTCCCCAAACTCTCTTCGTGTTCTCTTCTTAACTAATGTATGCAGGAAAATCATGCAAGATTAATAAGAACAATAAAGAAGATTAACAAACCCCAGTGTTTATATACATTATTTAATCAGAACACCCTAAGACATCCCTGAAAGAAATTCAAAGGAATTTTCAGTTTTTGCAGTTGAACTTTGGTAATAGAATTATCAAGGTAGAATACTGGCTATTTAGTAACCTTGGGGCATTGGACAAAAGCAATTGAACAGTCTAATTTTACTTTTCTAAAATTAAAAAAAAATTGGTGATGGTCAAACATTAGGGTATATATATGTGGTAATATTTAACCCAATGTTTTATTCATCACAAATACATACACACACATGCAAATCATGGTTTCACCTCTTCTGTCACCTTCTGTACTTAAAAAACAAAGACTGAGTGGTAAGATTTGGGTTAATGGTGGTTATAGCATAAAAAGAACATTTGATTTGTGGATTTTGATTTTGGAAACTGTTTTGCTATTAAATAGGTCAAGAATACTTGCAAATAATTCTCAATCTACAATTAAATTTAGTGTAGCTACATAAGAGCCTAAGAGTAATATAACCTCTTCATATTTCAATAACTGTCCAGGTCTTTCTTGGCACTAATGTTGGGACTCTTCTGCTGCTGTTTAGTTGCTCAGTTGTGTCCAACTCTTGTGACCCCATGGAGTATAGCTTTCCAGGTTTCTCTGGCCATGGGATTTTCCAGGCAAGAATACTAGAGTGGGTTGCCATGTCCTTCTTCAGGGAATCTTCCCGACCCAGGGATTGGACCTGCATCTCCCATGTTTCCTGCATTATAGGCGGGTTCTTTTCCCACTGAGCCATTGGGACTCTGGTATTGAGTAACTATACGACAGGACAGACACATCATATCTGATCTCTGCCTCTAAAGAAGACACAGTTGGTTGTGAAGTTAAAGATGCAGAAAAGATATATTCCCTCATCAAGTTATGTGTGTGTGAAGTCTCTCAGTCGTGTCTGACTCTTTGAGACCCCGTGGACTGTAGTCTGCCAGGCTCCTCTGTCCATGGGATTTTCCAGGCAAGAATACTGGACTGGGTTGCCATTTCCTTCTCCATATCAAGTTATAGTTGTCACCTATTTTATAGATGTACAGCAATTGTTGAAATAGATCAAAACAAACGTTTTTCCAGCGGTGTATAATTCACCATCAGGTATTAACTGTTTTGAAGTTCTATGGGGAATACTGGTTGGCTGGTTAAATGAGAATAAGACTAGCATGTACATGATAATCAATAGGACAAAACCACTATTCAAGAAATGTCTGGTGTTATGCTTCAGAGCTTTAACACATTTCTGACTGGAGTGAGAAAACATGTATTTCTTTTACATCTCACAGTGAAAGGAATCCAGGGCATTCTGGGAACTCACTCATTTCTTTAAAACATCTGAAAAAATAGATTGAGTGTTGGTCTCTTTGGACTGCTGTGTTTTGTTGAGGGTGAGAGTTTTTATATTCAGAGGAGAGGCTGTTTGAGAATATTGAAGACATTTCACATAACAAACCCCAACACAAATCCAGATAAGAAGCTGAATCCTTGTCCTTAAATTTTGAAACTTCAGTTACAAAGGGTAAAAGTAAAAATGTCATGATCACCGTTCCTCTGCTGCCAATTCATCACAAAAATTCTCTGGGCTATGATCTGGTGTCATCTATGATGCTATTGTTTACTTAAGGAGATACACACAGGTTAAAGCTGACAGAAAAGCAAACTGGGCTTCACTATTTCGTCTTTTCTGTACCATTTTGATTGTATTGCTCTGGGGAGTATCATATTTTTGTTACTATTACTTAGGCATTGGAAAAGACCCTGATGCTGGGAAAGGCTGAGGAAAAGAGAAGGAGGTGACAGAGGATGAGATGGTTGGAAGGCATCACTGATTCAATGGACATGAGTTTGAGCAAATTGTGTGAGACAGTGAAGGACAGGGAAGCTTGGCATGATGCAGTCGATGGAATAGCAAAGAGATGGACATGACTTAGTGACTAAACAAACAGCAACAACAACTTTGGCATTCCTTAGAATGCATGTTTATAAGGATGACAACTATAAAGTCTTATGCTGCCATTTTACCATTTATTAATCAGTTATAATTGACATTGAAGATACACCCATTGGTGACTCCATTATCATTACAAAGACAAAATTGTCAGCACTCATTATTGATCACTTGGAGTTATTGTGCAATTAGAACGCATGTACACCCGTGGTGGATTCATGTCAATGTATAGCAAAACCAATACAGCATTGTACAGTAAAATAAGTAAAAATAAAAATTAAAAAAAAAATAAATGGATCAGTTCAGTTCAGTTCAGTCGCTCAGTCTTGTCTGCCTCATTGTGACCCCATGAATCACAGTAAGTCAGGCCTCCCGGTCCATCACCAACTCCTGCAGTTCACTCAGACACATGTTCATCGAGTCAGTGATGCCATCCAGCCATCTCATCCTCTGTTGTCCCCTTCTGCTCCTCCCCCCAATCCCTCCCAGCATCAGAGTCTTTTCCAATGAGTCAACTCTTCGCATGAGGTGGCCAAAGTACTGGAGTTTCAGCTTCAGCATCATTCCCTCCAAAGAAATCCCAGGGCTGATCTCCTTCAGAACGGACTGATTGGATCTCCTTGCAGTCCAAGGGACACTCAAGAGTCTTCTCCAATACCGCAGTTCAAAAGCATCAATTCTTCGGCGCTCAGTCTTCTTCACAGTCCAACTCTCACATCCATACATGACCACAGGAAAAAAAATAGCCTTGACTAGATGGACCTTAGTCGGCTAAGTAATGTCTCCGCTTTTGAATATGCTGTACAGGTTGGTCATAATATTTCTTCCAAGGAGTAAGCGTCTTTCAATTTCATGGCTGCAGTCACCATCTGCAGTGATTTTGGAGAGTCAAAAAACAAAGTCTGACACTGTTTCCACTGTTTCCCCATCTATTTCCCATGAAGTGATGGTACCGGATGCCATGATCTTCGTTTTCTGAATGTTGAGCTTTAAGCCAACTTTTTCACTCTCCACTTTCACTTTCATCAAGAGGCTTTTTAGTTCCTCTTCACTTTCTGTCATAAGGGTGGTGTCATCTGCATATCTGAGGTGATTGATATTTCTCCCAGCAATCTTGATTCCAGCTTGTGTTTCTTCCAGTCCAGCGTTTCTCATGATGTACTCTGCATAGAAGTTAAATAAGCAAGGTGACAATATACAGCCTTGACGTACTCCTTTTCCTATTTGGAACCATTCTGTTGTTCCATGTCCAGTTCTAACTGTTGCTTCCTGACCTGCATACAGATTTCTTAAGAGGCAGATCAGGTGATTTGGTATTACAATCTCTCTCATAATCTTTCACAGTTTATTGTGATCGACGCAGTCAAAGGTTTGACATAGTCAATAAAGCAGAAATAGATGTTTTTCTGGAACTCTTTTGCTTTTTTGATGATCCAATGGATGTTGACAGTTTGATCTCTGGTTCCTCTGACTTTTCTAAAACCAGCTTGAACATCAAGAAGTTCACAGTTCACATATATATTTTTTTTAATTTTTATTTTTACTTTATTTTGCTTTACAATACTGTATTGGTTTTGCCATATATTGACATGAATCCACCATGGGTTTACATGAGTTCCCAATCCTGAACCCCCCTCCCACCTCCCACCCCATATCATCTCTCTGGATCATCCCCGTGCACCAGCCCTAAGACTCCTGTATCCTGAATCAAACATAGACTGGCTGGCTTGGAGAATTTTAAGCATTACTTTACTAGCATGTGAGATGAGTGCAATTGTGTGGTAATCTGAACATTCTCTGGCATTGCCTTTCTTTGGGATTGGAATGAAAACTGACCTTTTCCAGTCCTGTGGCCACTGCTGAGTTTACCAAATTTGCTGGCATATTGAGTGCAGCACTTTCACAGCATCATCTTTCAGGATTTGAAATAGCTCTACTGGAATTCCATCACCTCCACTAGCTTTGTTCGTAGTGATACTTTCTAAGGCCCACTTGACTTCACATTCCAAGATGTCTGGCTCTAGATGAGTGATCACACCATCATGATTATCTGGGTCATGAAGATCTTTGTTGAACAGTTCCTCTGTGTATTCTTGCCACCTCTTCTTAATATCTTCTGCTTCTGTTAGGTCCATACCATTTCTGTCCTTTATCAAGCCCATCTTTGCATGAAATGTTCCCTTGGTATCTCTAATTTTCTTGAAGAGATCTCTAGTCTTTCCCATTCTGTTGTTTGCCTCTATTTCTTTGCATTGATTACTGAAGAAGGCTTTCTTATCTCTTCTTGCTATTCTTTGGAACTCTGCATTCAGACGCTTATATTTTTCCTTTTCTCCTTTGCTTTTCGCCTCTCTTCTTTTCACAGCTATTTGTAAGGCCTCCCCAGAGAGCCATTTTGCTTTTTTTGCATTTCTTTTCCATGGGGATGATCTTCACCCCTATCTCCTGTACAATGTCATGAACCTCATTCCATAGTTCATCAGGCACTCTATCTATCAGATCTAGGCCCTTAAATCTACTTCTCACTTCCATTATATAATCATAAGGGATTTGATTTAGGTCATACCTGAATGGTCTAGCGGTTTTCCCTACTTTTTTCAATTTAAGTCTGAATTTGGTAATAAGGAGTTCATGATCTGAGCCACAGTCAGCTCCTGGTCTTGTTTTTGTTGACTGTAAAGAGCTTCTCCATCTTTGGCTGCAAAGAATATAATTAATCTTATTTCAGTGTTGACCATCTGGTGATGTCCATGTGTAGAGTCTTCTCTTGTGTTGTTGGAAGAGGGGGTTTGCTATGACCAGTGCATTTCCTTGGCAAAACTCTATTAGTCTTTGCCCTGCTTCATTCCGCATTCCAAGGCCAAATTTGCCTGTTACTCCAGGTGTTTCTTGACTTCCTACTTTTGCATTCCAGTCCCCTATAATGAAAAGAACATCTTTTTTGGGTGTTAGTTCTACAAGGTCTTGTAGGTCTTCATAGAACCATTCAACTTCAGCTTCTTCAGCTTTACTCATTGGGGCATAGACTTGGATTACTGTGATATCGAATGATTTGCCTTGGAAACGAACAGAGATCATTCTGTCGTTTTTGAGACTGCATCCAAGTACTGCATTTTGGACTCTTTTGTTTACCATGATGGCTACTCCATGTCTTCTGAGGGATTCCTGCCTGCAGTAGTAGATATATAGTCATCTGATAAATAGGGATATAGTAGATATTATTGAATGATAAAGCACTGTCACTTTGTAAATAATCGCCTGTTTATGTAGGCCTTAAATGCCCAGTTATCTGAACATTATATGCCCCTATCCTTTCTCTTTCTCATCAAAACTATAATATAGACAGTATAGTTTTCTCAGCTGATTCTTCAGAAACAATAAATGTTAGTAATATTTTCCAATATCTATCCAAGTGTGATTGAGCACATTATTAGAATTATTAAAATTCAAATTTATTATTTGAAAGAAGATGCTTAAGAACTCTAAAGGCTCAAATGTATGTACCTCTAAAAATAAAATGTTAGTGATAAGGTCGGAGAAGGCAATGGCACCCCATTCCAGTACTCTTGCCTGGAAAATCCCATGGACAGAGGAGCCTGGTAGGCTGCAGTCCATGGGGTCGCTAAGAGTCGAACATGACTGAGCGACTTCACTTTCACGCAGTGGAGAAGGAAATAGCAACCCACTCCAGTGTTCCTCCCTGGAGAATCCCAGGGATGGGGGAGCCTGGTGGGCTGCCGTCTATGGGGTTGCACAGAGTCAGACACGACTGAAGTGACTTAGCAGCAGTGATAAGGTTAATCATTTAAGAAAACATTTTATTCTCTTGATTTTTGTAGATGAACCACACAAAATCCTCAAAATGGAGAGGACAGGGCAACTGCCTACTCTATCTCATATAATCTGTATCTTTATTAAAAGTCTCCTGTGAATCCCAAGAACAAATAGAATTATACCATGATCTTAACACACTACAAAATATCCCATTGAGCTGAGGAACAATGCTATTTACTTATTCATTAATTTACTTAACAAAGAAGCATTTAGCACCAACTGTGAAGACCATTCTCCTTGCATGTAACCTCTTATTCTATTCAGATATAAAGCTTTATTAAGTAATTAGAACTTGAGATCTGCTTTTCGGATCCCAGTTGTACCCTCACAAGCAGATACATTTTGTAAAGCCACTCCTATCATCCAGCCTTGCTTCACTTGAGTGGTGATAGTATTATATGAAACAGATGCCATCAATTCTAACTCAGCCATCACCACGTAAGAAGCCTTCAGATTTATAAAAAGAAACTTCTCAAGTGCCCCTGACCTTACTTTGTGTTCTTAGTTTCTGGTCATACAAAACATGGCACTAGGTCAGTTCATGCCTTAGAGAAACTGGAGTCCCTTCATTCAAATAGGAAAGAAGTTTTTCGTAAATATGTGTTTCCAATTATGTCATGCCTGCCCCATCTTGTAACCTCTTCATCATTCATATTAAAATGAAGAGGGGAGGGTAATCCTAACCAGGTGATGGGGTTTCAGGTCATTCTTCATTGCTCATCATATTTCTGTCATCTCAGTCTTTAATTCACACCATAAATATATCTTCTGGCTCTGAAAGACTTGATTTCTTTAAAAATATGTTTAAACTGAAGGTGTAAAGGAGAGGGTGAGATAATTTCAGAGAATGACATTGAAATATATACATTACCATATGTAAAATAGATAGCCAGCGGGAATTTGCTGTATGATGCAAGGAACCCAAAACTGGTGCTCTAAGAAAACCTAGAGGGTGGGATTGGGAGGGAGGCAGGAGGGAGATTTAGGAGGGAGGGGACATGTGTATACCTATGGCTGATTCATGTCAATGCGTGGCAGAAACCATCATAATATTGAAATTGTACTCTAATTAAAATTAAAATAAAAACTTTTAAGATATCAATAATTTTTGACCTTGATGATCTGGAAACATTTTCTCCCTCGCATTATTTTCACTTCTTTTTATGTAACACCTTGCCCCAGAAAGTAGTTTTGCGTTCATATAGTGACCTTAAAAAGTCCTAGATGGGGAGGCATTTTTAGTCTAAACAGCACCCTCTGGTTCACTCAATAAAGGAAGTCAATTACTCTTCCTGTTTATACAGCCCACTTTAGTAGGAATCTTATAGACTACAGGTTATCAATAATTTTCCCTCCTCTGTTTTGTTTGTGAATGGATGTGCTTTTATTGGAAGAGGGAAATGGCAATGCATTCCGGTATTTTTGCCTAGAGAATCACATAGACAGAGGAGCCTGGTGGGCTGCTGTCAATAAGGTCACACAGAGTCGGTCACAACTGAAGTGACTTAGCATGCATGCATGCATTGGAGAAGGAAGTGGCAACCCACTCCAGTGTTCTTGCCTGGAGAATCCCAGGGACAGAGGAGCCTGGTGAGCTGCCATCTATGGGGTTGCAGAGTCAGACACGACTCAAATGACAGCAGCAGCAGTGCTTTTATTGAAATGAATAAAATGAATAAAAATCTATCTCTACAAATATGTATAAATCTATCTATCTATCTATATATATCTACATTTATTTTGCTATATGAAAAGGGGTTTGAGGATGAGCTAGATACTTAGTTTTTGAGACCACAGCATTCATCAAAAACAAAGAAGCAAGTAAAAGTACTTTTATGTTTTCTGGCATAACAAAATTGAGAACTTTATGCTTTAAACCACTTAAAAATTACATGGCTTTTTCTATTTTGAAATGGAAATCTCATCACCTTGGTGTCAAACTCTATGACTTCAAAGCCAGTGAAGGACTAATATAAGGAACTGGGAAAATGAAAGAAATGTAAGTTAAACATAATTGCTTTAAAGAAGATGTGAAAATGAAAATTCATTAGCTTATCCTTTGACCAAAGTGGAATAGCTAATTTGCTGGATTTGCTAAGTCATAGACAACAATACACATACACACACACACACACACACACACACATACACACACAAATCCACATACTGAGGCTAGTCTGTGGGAAGTAATTTAAATACTAGCAAATGTTCACTTTGTGCACGGTCTTTGCTAAAGACATTAAGTTCATCATGTATTTAACCTGCACAACAATCCTGTTAGGCAACTTACATATCTTCATTTTAGAAATAAACAAAAAATCAGTGCAGTTAGAAGTTTGTGTCAAGTCACACAACTATCAAATATTGGACCTGAATTTAGAACTTCTTTAGCTCTAAAGTCCAGCACCTAAAACAGAGTAAGGCTCAAAACAAGCTCTCTATTAGTATTATCAGTGTTATTTAAATATTGCTTTTTACTGTTTTACATATAACTCTAGCAAACCATGCACATATACATGGTTGTGCAACCATGATTTTGGGTCATTCACATGGCTTTGCTCCCATGAATAATATATTCTTCTCTTAGAGTTAATTTTAAGGTTAAAAATCACTCTTGGATTGTATCTCTTTAACATTGTTATTTGATTTACAGAAATGTCCAAGTTACTGGGGAATATGAACTGTAAAGCAGGAGTTTTATGGAGACTATTGCAGTTAGGTGGGGATAAATAATCATAAGCATCTTAACAAGCAAGAGAATTTACTTTGTAGATAAATTCCACTGTCACCCTCAACCTCTACACCCACCAAGAACCAATAATAAGGACCAATAGCAATAGTAATACCTATAGTAATTATTTTGCCTCTCTGTTAAAATTACTAAGACAGGTTTCATGAGATTAAGTGTTTTGGGGCCCCATACAACCTTGATCATGCAAAAATAAGAGGTAAAAAATATAATTGGCAGTTAACTAAAAATGAGATAGAGAAATTAGGGACTGGACAGTTATTTGAAAGGGAAAGGAAGTGCTGCTATTCTCTCCATTTTGGAAGTAAAGCTATTAATAAACTGCTGAAAAGTCAGCTGATAGTATTATGGATTTCCCTTGTATGTAAATTACTGCTTTTCCTTGATACTTTTAATATTTTCTCTCTCTCTCTCCTTTTTTTTTTTTTTTTTTTTTGTTTAGAGACAGAATCTCTCTATGTTACGCAGGCTGGAATGCAGTGGCTATTCACAGGCATGACTCTACTACTGATCAGCATGGGAATTTTGACCTGCTCCATTTCTGACCTGGGCCAGTCTACCCCTCCTTAGGCAACCTAGTGGTCCCCCGCTCCAGGGAGATGTTCATATGCCAAAGTTAGTGCAGATACCTGATTGGCCAGTGCTCTACAGCCCAGAACTCCTGGCCTCAAGCAATCCTCCAGCCTCAGCCACCCAAGCAGGTGGGACTACAGGCACATGCCACCACGCATGACAATAATTTCTCCTGATCTCTAATATTTTCCATTTTAATTATAATGTATCTTGGTGTGGTCCTCTTTGGGTTGATTTTGTTTGAGACTCTCTGTAATTCTTGGATATAGATATCTGTTTCCTTTTCTAGTGAGGGAGTTCAGTTCAGTCTCTCAGTCGTGTCCAACTCTTTGCAATCCCATGAATCATGGCATGCCAGGCCTCCCTGTCCATCACCAACTTCATTACCCAAACTCATGTACATCGAGTTGGTGACGCCATCCAGCCATCTCATCCTTTGTCGTCCCCTTCTCCTCTTGTCCCTAATCCCTCCCAGCATCAGGGTCTTTTCCAATGGGTCAACTCTTTGCATGAGGTGGCCAATGTATTGGAGTTTCAGTTTTAGCATCAGTCCTTCCAATGAACACACAGGACTGATCTCTTAGTGAGGGAAGTCTGTAACTGTTATTACAACAGATATGCTGTTTGCTCGTTTCTCCCCCTCTCTCTTCTCCTTCCAGAACATTTATAATGCAAATGCTAGTATGTGTGATGTTGTCCCAGAGGCCTCTAAAACTGTACTCATTTCTTGTATTGTTTTTTTTCTTTCTCTTTGTTTGACTGCAGTCATTTCCACCACAGTATCTACTAGCCTCGCTGAGCTGTTTCTCTGTATCATCCACTGTTGATTCCTTCTAGTATATTTTTTGTTTCAGTTGTTGAATTATTGATCTCTCATTGGTTCTTCTTTATAGTTTCTCTTTATTGAAAGTGTCTAACTTCTCACTCTGCTCATGCATTCTTCTCCCAAGTTCTTTAAGTATGTTTATGATCATTACTTTGAACTCTGGTAGATTGCGTACATGAGTGCTAAGTCGCTTCAGTCATGTCCACACTCTTTGTGATGCTATGGACTATAGTCCACCTGGCTCCTCTGTCCATGTGATTTTCCAGGCAAGAATACTGGAGTGGGTTGTCATTGCATTCCCAAGGGAATCTTCCTGATCCAAGGATTGAACCCAAGTCTCTCTTACATCCCATGCATTGCAGGCAGGTTCTTTATCACTGACTCTGCCTTGGAAGCCCATTGGGTAGATTGCCTATCTCCAATTCACATAGTTCTTATGGGGTTTTATCATGTTTCTTGTCTGGAACATGTTCCTCTGTTGCCTCATTTTCTATATTTATTTCTGGGTAGTTGGTAGGCTGGTTATGTTTCCTGACCTTGAAGAAGTGGTCTCTTATAAGAAATGCCCTACGCTTCCCAGGATCACATTTCCTGTGGTCACCAGAACTATATGCTCTAGGGATGCCCCTTATTTGGGCTTCATGTGTCCTTCTATTGTGGTGGACTCTCTCCTATGTGCAATCTGGTGGGCATGGCGGCCTCCTTCCAGTTGGTTGCCACTGGTTGGTAGGATCATGATTTGGCAGGCTGCAGAACCCCAGGGGTGTTTGGGGCTGGGGCTAGCTCAGTGGTGGGCAGAGCCAGGTTTTGCATGTGTGGTTGTGGTGCCAGGCCTCTTGAATCTAGAGTCAGCTTCCTAGTGGGTGGATCCAAGGCTCAGAGAGTCCTGGGGCTCACTGGTAGGCAGAGCTGGATACTGGCATCCCTGGTTGCAGGTCCCTGGGGATCCTGAAGATGGTTTCAGCCTGATGGAGGGTGAGGCTAGATCCTAGGGCTTTACACACATCCATTGGCATGTGAAGCTACATCTGGGGCTAATTTGTCTTGGGATCCACTGGTAGGCATAGTGGAACCTTGATAAGTGAGGTCTGTTTCTGACACAGCTGACTGCAGTATCCAGGGTGCCCCAAAGCTTGTGTGTGCCCATTGTTTGGTGCAACTGGATCCTGAAGATATTGGCTGAGAGGCCCAAATGTCTCAGAGCTGGTGTCGCCTGATGGTGGACCAGGTCAGGGACCACAGGGTCCAAGGCTGGTGCTAGCTAGCTGGTGAGTAGACTGGGTTTTGTCATACCAGGCTTAGGGGCTGCAGTGCCCATGGTGGGCACTGATAGGGCCCTTGGTGTCCTGAGACTGATGCCATCTCACTGATGTGTGAGGTTGATCCCAGGGCTAGTTCTGTCTCTCTTGTGGGGAAAGCCAGGTCCTAGTGTTTCTGCTTGCAGTTCCCTGAGTTGGTTGTCAGATTACTGGTGTGTAAGACTTGGGCCCAGGGAGTTGTAGGCTGTTGACAGCTCACTTTTAGGCAGAGTGGGGTCCCAGAATCTCTGCTGTTGGGATCCAGAAGTCCCATAGTTGGTGTGTCATCTCACTGGTGGTCAGAGTTGGGACCCAGTTAAGCCTTAGGGCAGATGCCTACCCATGAGTAGGTGAGGCTGTTTTCAAGGCTAGAGCTGGCTCACTGGTGAGTAGAGATAGTTCCTGGGGCATCTACGCCAGGGCCTTGTTAGTCCTGGGGCTAATACCTACTCACTGGTGGAGAGAGCCTTGTCCTGCTTACTTTGGTGGATAGGGCCATGTCACAGGGATCAGAGAGACTTAAAGCATATTGCATGATGGTACAAGAAAGTTAAAAAAATGGCATTTGTCCATATCAGTGTTTATGCAGTAGAATAAGCTTTCAAAAATGGTTGTTGCCAATGTCTATGTCTCCAGGGTGAGCTCCAATTGTGTTCTGCCTCTTTGGGAGAGTCTCTAAAACCAGCAGATGAGTCTAACCCAGACTCCTTTCAAATTACAGCTTCTGCTCAACTCCTCTCAAATTACTGCTTCTGCCTTGGGTTCCAGAGCATGTGAGATTCTGTGTGCATCCTTTAATAGTAGAATATTTGTTTGTGACAGCCCACTGGATCTCCTGAAAGCAAGCCCTGATGGCCTTCAAAATCAAACTTGCTGTGAGCTCATCTTTCCAGTACAGAAACGCAGGGCTGGAGAGTCCAATGTGGGGCTCAGACCCATTACTCCTGGGAGAGAATCTCTGAAGTTGTAAGTATCCTCCTGTTTGTGGGTCACCTCCAGGGGTTATTGGTCTTGACTCTAGTGCAAATCCATATCCATGCCATTTTGTGTGCTTCTTTTTTATATATTTGGTTGTAGAAGATATTTTATTTTGATAGGTTTTAGTTTTTTATTAATAGTTGTTCTGTAAATAGTTGTAATTTTGGTGTGCCTGTGAGAGGAGTCCATTCTGAAGGAGATCAACCCTGGAATTTCTTTGGAAGGAATGATGGTAAAGCTGAAACTCCAGTACTTTGGCCACCTCATGTGAAGAGTTGACTCATTGGAAAAGACTTTGATGCTGGGAGGGATTGGGGGCAGGAGAAGAAGGGTACGACCTATGATGAGATGGCTGGATGGACGCAAGTCTGAGTGAACTCCAGGATTTGGTGATGGACAGGGAGGCCTGGCGTGTTGCAATTCATGGGGTCGCAAAGAGTCAGACATGACTAAGTGACTGAACTGAACTGAACTGAACTGTGAGAGGAGTTGGAATCAGAGTCTTCCTTCTCTGCCATCTTGGTTATTCTTCAGGAAATCCGTTTTGAAGAAAAAAAAAAACTGCTTGATCCAGGACTTTAATAATTCTCACAGAATTATTTCTCTCCTAGAAAATATGAGCTCAAACAGAAGAAAACTCATCATATGACAGTATAAGCCAAATCTAAGCAATCATGGATATACTTTAATCAAATTATTAAAAAGATTATAAATATGTGATCCAAATGTTTAAGTGGAAAACATAAAAATGGACAAGATTAACAAAAAATATAAAATTGACTTTATTTTAAAATAACTATTTACTACTTCATCCCCACTAAGATAGCTACAAGTATAGGGGGGAAAAAAAGGAAAATGACAAGTGTGTTCATGAGAATGTGGAAAAATTGGATTTCTCATATATTGCTGTTGAAATGTACAATGGTGTAGTCATCATGGGAAACATTCTGTTGATTCCTCAAAAAGTTAAACATATAATTATGCAATTGTGGAGGCTAGAAAGTCTCAATTTTGAATGGTAGGCCAGCAGACTGGAAGTCTGGAAATTTAAGCAAGAGTTGATATTTCAATTTTGAGTCCAAATTCTGTGTAAGAGAAGGCTGGAATCTCACAAAAGAGCTCTGTGCTATAATCTGGGGACAGAATTTTTCTCCTTCAGAAAATTTCATTGTTGATTGAACAACTGGGCACCATAACCTAACTCCTTTGACGCATAAAATTAACCATGAAGATCACTTTCTGGTAGGAAAGTTCAGTGCCAGAATCCATTGGCCAAATCCTTTCCCTTTGGTAGAATGATGGTAGAATATATTTTGAGATAAGGTCTTCATCAATCTAAGATCCTAACCAACCTATGGTAGGAATGTAGAATTAGTCAGAAATATATACCATTTGTTATTGGGAATATTCATTGCTGTAGTGTAACCTAGCCTATACTAAATGATGCATAAGCAGTGTATGTGTGTGATGTGATATTCTGTACTTAAATGAAAAAGAAAAGGGAAAGAAAGAGGCAACTCTTTGTGATTCCATGGGCTGTAGCCTACCAGGCTCCTTTGTCCATGGAATTTTCCAGGCAAGAGTATTGGAGTGGGTTGCCATTTCCTTCTCCAGGGGATCTTCCTGAGCCAGAGATCAAACCCGGGTCTCCTGCATTGCAGGCAGACATTTTAACATCTGAGCCACCAGGGAAGTATGCCTTAAAATGGTGGCATCTTAAACAATGAGAAAATATCTTGATCTAAAATATTGAAGCAAATATTTAATACTAAAGACATTCAGCTTGTAATATTAGTGACTTAAATTTTTGATGTTGTCAATGACCTGAAACGCATCAGACTATGAGCGGTTACTTTTACTAGTAGGTGAGGAATATCTGAAAGAATATTTGTTGGTTGCAAGATCATCCTCTTTACTGGTATGAATTTATATATCTAAGAAACATCACTGTGTTATGAAAGACATTATTGATTTTAAAGGGATTTGGGCCATGTTAACCTACAAAATGAATAAACACAATATAAGCTAGGTATTTGTAGTAGAACTTAATTATTCAGCTTTTTACTGGGAAGAACCATAGCTAGAAAGTAAATTTATGCACTTCTCCTGTATGAACTCAAAAATTACTCATCAGTCAAAACAGTAATATTAAAATATTTTTTGTCAGAAAACATACTTTCTGATTGAAGATCTACTATAAAAATGGACTTCAATTTAGCCAGTGTCTTTGATGTTATATTCTATGCAGCATAATAAAGATCTCCATGCCAGTAATGATGTAGAGTGTACTCCTACTTACATTATTTTGTGAACTTTCTTATCTAATAACTTACTTTTAGTATACTTAAAAGTAATCATGAAAATATCTGCAGTGGCTGAAAAAATGTGAGATATGTTGGATAGTAAGTTCAAAATGACTCAAAGGGATGTTGTAGGCAGCATCCATAAAGGCAGCCAGGTATGAGATGTCGTTTATTTTACTTCTTGAAATAGATTCACTACATACTCAGTAATGTGCTTATATCAGTTTTCTTACTAAGATGGGGAGATAATTTGTGACAAATTGTAGGTAACATATGTCATGTCTTTCTTTCAGTATTCTGACTCCTCAGACTTTATCTGTGGTGTAGAAAAAATAGAAACGTTCAATTAATACTATAAAAAGTCAACATACCCAGAAATAAAACTCAAAAATAAGGTTTGTAAACATGCTTTGCTTTTTAGACTGGTCAAGATTTTTAAAGTTATAATTGATGGGGAATCTCATGCACTGCATGCAAATTAGTAAAATACTTCCAGAATATTTAATAGAAATATTGGACATAAAAAAATGCTCAAATGTTGACTCAAAAACTCCACTTATAATAAATAGTCTTGAAGAAAATGTAACAGAAAATAATATGTGTATGAGGATGTATATCACTGTGTTATTTGAAGCTGTAAAAAATGAAGCAAAATCTAGGTAGCTACTTACAGATACTAAATAAAATACGGTGTAACATTTTGATAGATATAAATTTAGATATATTGTTGGTCATATATATGGAAAATATATATATTGTCCCATTTGTGAGGCAGTCAACTAAGTTTTATAGAATATAATCATATAAACACATCACACTGGATAGCTACAAAATAATGGTAACATATGCAGGCAGTGTGGATACATCAGTCAGTTGTTCAGTTCAGTCACTCAGTCGTGTCTGACTCTTTGCGACCCCATGGGCTGCTGCACACAAGGTCTGGCTGTCCATCACCAACTTCTGGAGCTTACTCAAACTCATACCCATTGAGTCGGTGATGCCATCCATCATCTCATTCTCTGTCATCCCCTTCTTCTTCTGCCTTCATGCTTACATATAATTAGAATGTTTGCTTAATTCATTTAGTCTTTTTCTTAAGTGACCATGTACTACCTTCATAATAAGATAATATTCCTATACATATTAACTGAGTAATGTACTTCTAAGTGCTCTCTAAGTCAGGATAGAGACTGCACATTTAAAACTAAACAGTTTAAATTTTATTGATTGTTTTTTATGGTTAAAAAAATGATGACTTTATTCAAGACTGTAAACCAGTAAGAACAGAAGAATCAAGTTCAAATATTATGATTAAGTACAATATTTTGCATCCATGTGTCAAATAAAGAATCATTTCTGACTATGGTGACTATGGCTCTGACTATGGTGAGGAGAGAGAACAAGATATAAGATCAGGAGAAGCCACCTGCCAATGCAGAAGCCATAAGGGACTCGGGGTTGATGCATGGGTCTGGAAGATCCCCTGGAGAAGAGAATGGCTAGCCACTCCAGTATTCTTGCCTGGAGAATCCCATAGACAGGAACCTGGTGGGCTATCATAGGGTCAAATGCCTGGTGGCAAAGAGTCAGATGGATACCACTGAAGCAACTTAGCATATTGTTTCTCATCCATGTGTCACATAAAGAAGTATTTCAATGTATTCCAATGGGTCTGACTATGGTAAGGAGGGAAAAGGAGATATTATACCAGGAGAAGGGTAATGACAGCAGCATGTCCTTTCATTATTACAGGTAACTCCTTGATACAGAAATCTATGTGTTAAAAACTAAATAGATAAAAGAAATGCACTGTATTCAGTGATGTAATAACTTTCCAAGTATGTGGCCTAAGAAAATGTTAAAAATAAGGATGACAGGCAAAAACAATAAATTTCAAATGGAACCTCATTAACAAAGTTCAGTTCAGTCACTCAGTCATGTCCCACTCTGGTGGTGAAGGTAAACAAAGAATTGTCTTTGTTTGTTCATTTGTATATTTTATGACTGTTGTTGTTGTTCAGTTGCTAAATCATGTCTGACTCTCTGTGACCCCATAGACTGCAGCACGCCAGGTTTCCCTGTCCTTCACCATCTTCCAGAGTTTGCTCAAATTCATGTTCCTTGAGTAGGTGATGCTGTCTAATCATCTCATCCTCTGTCGCTCTCTTCTCCTTTTGCCTTCGGTCTTTCCCAGCATCAAGGTCTTTTCCAATGAGTCAGTTCCTCTCATCAGGTGGCCAAAGTATTGGAGCTTCAGAATCAGTCCTTCCAGTGAATATTCAGTACAGACTTCCTTTAGGATTGACTGGTTTGATCTCTCAGTCCAAAGGACTCTCAAGAGCCTTCTCCAACACCACAGTTCAAAAGCATCAATTCTTCAGTGCTCAGTTTTCTTTATGGTCCAATTCTCACACCCATAGATGACTACTGGAAAAACATAACTTTGACTATATGGACCTTTGTCTGCAAAGTAATGTCTCTGCTTTTTGATATGCTGTCTAGGTTTGTCACAACTTTTCTTCCAAGGAGTAAGCATCTTTTAATTTCATGGCTGCAGTCACCATCTGCAGTGATTTTGGAGCCCAAGACAAGAAAACTCTCTCACTGCTTCCATTATTTCCCCATCTATTTGTCATGAAATGATGGGACTTGGTACCATGATCTTAGTTTTCTGAATGGTGAATTTTAAGCCAGGTTTTTCACTCCCATCTTTCCCCTTCATCAAGAGGCTCTTTAGTTCTTCTTCACTTTCTGTCATAAGGGGGTGTCATCAGCATATCTGAGGTAATCATTTTTCTCCCTGCAATCTCACATGATCTATTCTGCATAGAATAAAAGTTAAATAAGCAAGGTGACAATATGCAGTTTTGATGTACTCCTTTCTCAATGTGGAACCAGTCCGTTGTTCTAAAGATTGCTCTACTATTGAGATAAATGTACTCGATGAACTAATGATTCTTTATTGCTCTTCTTAATCTTCTTAATTATAGAAGAAAAAAATAGCCCTTGTAGTGCTATGGGGTTTAACCATTCTGAACACAGAGAAATGACTGAGAATTAATTTAGCAACTGAACTGATTCATGAGTAATCTTTTAATTGCACAATCCCTCATTTTCAGTGATTTTAGAAGGTTTCTATAAAGTGACATTTGTTGAAAGATTGGATTACTATGCTGATGACAGAGGTAGTACATTTTTGTAAGCTTAGGACACTTTTGGTGAGTATATTTTGCCCATGTTTAAAATGGATTAAAAACCCATAGCAAAGGCTTTCAAACTATTCCATGCTGAAAAGAAAAAGCTAAGAAAATAGATCACAAGGTCTAGGCTAGACTTCAATGACAAAGGACTCAATTTCACCTATAGAGCAGAAAAAAATCTTTTTTGAAAGTCACTGGGACTCTACCTCAACCTCTAATGGGTAGAGACTCATGAATGTTTACTTTAGTTGCCAGTAGAAAAATATTCAGGAGTAACATTATAACCATTCTCTAGGCAAAGAAAATCTGCAAAATAGCTTTAAACATGATACTATATTTGACTTTCAAATAAATACTTTCCCTTAACCAATCAATTAATAATTAAATATAAGGTAAACTTTAAAAGAACTTAAATTCTCTAAGATTTTGATTAGATCATTTACCTCCATGTCCTCGAAGCAAGATTTCTGAAATAGCTTTCTTCTGATAGGAAAATACTTACTGTCATTTGTGTAACATCTTTACTTGCAGCACCTTTAAGGGGAAGAAACACCTCACTTTCAAATTAGGATATTGTAGTTTAAATCTTAGCTGTGTTCTTATCTACATAAATTCAAGCAAATATGTTAACTTTCCTAGTCTCAGTTTCTGAAACTAAAATGTGAATATCTATGTCATAGTTATCGTAAAAATGTACAGAGATTGTTTACTAACAAATATATTCAACAAACACATATTGTGAATCTACTATGTGTTAAAACATTAGTAGATGCCAGTGATGCACTGTTGAATCAGTCAGCATGAGATTACAGACATGCAGAGGAGAAATACTTTAATATGTCATGCAAATAGTGGTAGGCACTGCCAAGATTCAAAACAAGAAGTTATGAGAAATACTTTGAAGAGATATACTGTAAGGTAGAAGAAAAGCTAATGGTACATAAGCTGAGATCTGAACAATATTAAGAGGTTTCTGGGTAAAAAGGGGGATATAAATCCTCTGAGGCAAGCTAGATGGTAACTAAGGTGAGAAAAAATTTTAAAGGGAAAAATAAGTGGAAGGAATTTAAATATTCCTCAATAGGTGACTGGATAAGCTAACTGTAGTGCATCTCTACAATGGAATATCATGCAGTGATAAAAAGAAATGAGCTATCAAGCCACAAAAGATACGGATAAATTTTAAATGTTTATTTCTAAGCTGCAGAATCCAGTCTGAAAGGTTATAAACAACATAATTCCAATTATTTGACATTTTGGAAAAGACAAAGCTATAGAAACAATAAAAATTATCAGTGGTTTCCAGGGTTTTAGGGGGAAGAGAGATAAGGCAGTTCCACTAAATCACAGTGAATTTTTAGGGTGTTGAAACTACCCTGTATGATACTATAATTATGAATATATTACATTATATATTTGTCAAAACTCATTGAACTTTACATAAAAAGATTGAAATTTAATATATGCAAATTAAAAAACTATCCAGGAGTTCAGTGGAAAATCCAGCATGTGATTAAGATTGGGAAAAAATAATCTGAATTATGAATGTGTAAACAACCTCCTTCAATGGGGTGGGAAAAAAGTTGCTGACCTAAGTAACTTTGGAAAGTGGAATCTATAAAGCTAAAAGCAAAAGATGTTTTCCACAAACACTGTACTCTAACTGACAAATTTATGTCTCAAGGGAATATGTTAACAATTCAGATGCTTTTATTCATGTATACTGGAAATGAAAAATTAAGTAAATGGGTAGTATTTGTTGTAGGTAAGTTTTTCACTGCTGTAGTAGAAGGTTACTTATGAGCAAGGGAGGAAGTCATAAAAATCAATATGGTAATTGATTAGAATCAGAGACATCAGTGCAGACTCATTTCCAGCTTAACATGGATGCATATCGCTACTATTTAAATATGTATGGATGTAAGTATTAGCATATGCACGTGTATTTTCATTCTCTGTAAGCTGGCAAAGCCTAAAAGTACTGTTATCCTAGTAGCAATGAGCACACTTACCACCAGGTTTGGTTTCTAATAGCATTCTGTAACAAATGGAATTAGAAGTCTTTGGAGAAATTGCTGGTTCTTAGACAGAGGCCATAAACAAATAAGACGGACCATCTGGTAGTATAAGAAGAAAGGAAATATACACACACGAACACACACAAAAGAAAAAACAAAAACAAATTAATGAATATATGTCAAAGGGAAACTGGAGCCAACAACAAAAAAGCTAGTAATAATCAAAGCTGGAGAAATTTGTCCAACAAAATTAAGTAGTACTGGATTAAATCTCAAAGTATAAACTAAATATCCAGAGTCTGTACTGACATACATACCTGTCATACATACACAAATATATTACATTAACTGGCAAATCGTAGAGAAGAGACAAATCTCCCAGTAAGAGACCAAATAATGTTTGTAAATACTCTGCCTTGAAAAATGCAGTACACAACTCCTTACTCCTTATGTGTAGTTTCTGCACAGTCACTGTCTTCCAAAGAGGAGAGTAAAAAAAATGAGTAAAGAAGAGTAAATTTACAGTGGAGAACTTTGACAAACACCACCTTAGCCAAATTATGAAAGTCAACATCAACAGTGATGACTCATGTTGAAAGTAGATACCCTTGATATATTGCAATCAGAAGAACATTTTGTCTCTGCGGTCTTTCTCGCCAAATCTCAAGTGTGATCATAGAAGAAAAAAAAAAAATCTGACAAATCACATAGAGGTCAGTTTTAAGAAGAGGTGACAAGAATACACAGAAGAACTATACAAAAAAGATCTTCATGACCAAGATAATCACGGTGGTGTTATCACTCACCTAGAGACAGACATCCTGGAATGTGAAATCAAGTGGGCCTTAGAAAGCATCACTACGAACAAAGCTAGTGGAGGTGATGGAATTCCAGTTGAGCTGTTTCAAATCCTGAAAGATGACGCTGTGAAAGTGCTGGGCTCAATATGCCAGCAAATTTGGAAAACTCAGCAGTGGCCACAGGACTGGAAAAGGTCAGTTTTCATTCCAGTCCCAAAGAAAGGCAATGCCAAAGTATGCACAAACTACCGCACAATTACACTCATCTCACATGCTAGTAAAGTAATGCTCAAAATTCTATAAGCCAGGCTTCAGCAATACGTGAACTGTGAACTTCCTAATGTTCAAGCTGGTATTAGAAAAGGCAGAGGAACAAGATATCAAATTGCCAACATCCACTGGATCATCAAAAAGCAAGAGAGTTCAAGAAAACCATCTATTTCTGCTTTATTGACTATCTCAAAGCCTTTGACTATGTGGATCACAAACTGTGGGAAATTCTAAAAGAGATGGGAATACCAGAGCACCTGACCTGTCCCTTGAGAAACCTATATGCAGGTCAGGAAGCAACAGTTAGAACTGGACATGGAACAACAGACTGGTTCCAAATAGGAAAAGGAGTACGTCAAGGCTGTATATTATCACCCTGCTTATTTAACTTCTATGCAGAGTACATCATGAGAAATGCTGGGCTGTAAGAAGCAGAAGCTGGAATCAAGATTGCCAGGAGAAATATGAATAACCTCAGATATGCAGATGACACCACCCTCATGGCAGAAAGTGAAGGGGAACTAAAAAGCCTCTTGCTGAAAGTGAAAGAGGAGAGTGGAAAAGTTGGCTCAAAGCTCAACATTTAGAAAATGAAGATCATGGCATCTGGTCTCATCACTTCATGGGAAATAGATGGGGAAACAGTGGAAACAGTGTCAGATTTTATTTTTTTAGGCTCCAAAATCACTGCAGATGGTGACTGCAGCCATGAAATTAAAAGACGCTTACTCCTTGGAAGAAAACTTGTAACAAACCTAGACAGCATATTGAAAAGCAGAGACATTACTTTGCCAACAAAGGTCCATCTAGTCAAGGCTATGGTTTTTCTAGTGGTCATGTATGGATATGAAACTTGGACTGTGAGCTGAGCACCGAAGAATTGATGCTTTTGAACTGTGGTGTTGAAGAAGACTCTTGAGAGTCCCTTGGACTGCAAGGAGATCCAACCAGTCCATTCTGAAGGAGATCAGCCCTGGGATTTCTTTGAAGGAAATGATGCTGAAGCCGAAAATCCAGTACTTTGGCCACCTCATGTGAAGAGTTGACTCATTGGAAAAGACTCTGATGCTGGGAGGGATTGGGGGCAGCAAGAGAAGGTGATGACAGAGGATGAGATGGCTGGATGGCATCACTGACTTGATGGACGTGAGTCTAAGTGAGCTCTGGGAGTTGGTAATGGACAGGGAGGCCTGGCGTGCTGTGATTTATGGGGTTGCAAAGAGTCGGACATGACTGAGCGACTGAACTGAACTAAACTGAACCTATATTTCTCAGAATCTTCAGGGCTATTATCATAAACAAAGTTTGAAAATCTATCATAGCTATGAGAAGCATAAGAAAATATGATGATTATTTCTAATGTAGTATCCTGGATGGAGCTCTGGACCAATGAAAGAGTTCTTTGGTAAAACACTAAGAAAATGTTAACAAGATATGAACTTTGACTATTATAATATATCAAAATAAGCTCATTAATCATAAAAATATATATTAATATAAGTTGTTACTGTTAGGGAAAACTGGCTGTGGAACGAGTATGGGAACTCTCATACTCGTCTCAGTTTTTATGTAAATGTAAAACTATTCTAAAAACTAAAATTTATTTTTTAAAAAATGAAAAACACTGGGAACATGGGAAGCTATGTAAGGATCTGGTCACAAAGGGCTTTGTAGGCCATGAAAATATCTTTAGAAATTATTCTCACTGCAGTAGGAAGCAACTTGATCCATTTAAATCTAGTGTGTGATGTAATTCATTTATGATTTTAAAATCGTGATAGAATTCTAGTAGCTGTGAAGAATGGATTGTCTTGAAAGTGGAGATGGCAAGGATGTAAGGACTAAAACAGGAGGAACACTAAAGAAGTTCTTGTAATAGTACAGATAAAAAATGATGGTAACTGGGAATATTTGGATGGAAGTACATGAATTTGAAATATATTTTGAATATAGAATGGGAAAACTTGCTTATAGCTTGTGATTGAGTTGAGGTAGAATAAATGATGGCATAAATTTCTAGCATTCTGGTAGGAGAAAATTTACAGAGATGTGTAGAACCAAGGGAGAATGCAGCAATAAAAATATCCAGAATTTGTTTTGGACATGTTCAGTTTGGGAAGCCTTAAGCCATGTAAGTGAAGATATTAATATCAAGCAGTCAACGGTCTGCTCAGAAGAAAGGTCAAAATAAGAAATAAAATTAGGTAGTTAATACATTGTAAATGATATTCACAAACTTGGAAGTGGATGAAGTCATCCAGAAAGAAACATTACAAAACAAAAAAGATGGAACCATGAAAAACTTAAGCATTTGGTTAGCTTACTAGTGGCTAGCAGGGGAGATAAAGAGATACATAGTCTGGGAACACAGAAATGTTTTTCAAGAGGGGCAAGTTCTCAACTCTATTTTATGCTGCCATGAGTTCCAAAAAAATGAGAAGAGAAGATGTTCTTTTGAACTAAGGAATATAGTGGTCATTTTCATATCCTAAGGGCTTACCCGGTGTCTCAGATGGTAAAGAATTTGCCTGCAATGTAAGAAACCTGGTTTTGATTCCTGGGTTGAGAAGATCTCCTGGAGAGGGGCTAACCACTCCAGCATTCTTGCCTGGTGAATTCCATGGACAGAGGAGTCTGGTGGACAGTAGTCCATGACGTCACAAAGAGTTGGACATGACTGATCGACTAACACTTTCACTTACATTTCTTAAGAGTAATTTTCAGATAATAGTCTGCACAGGAATAAAGCACTGAAGATTGGAAGGTGAGGGAGTTGATATAGCACATGTTGAAATGTTTCCTGCAGAGAGTCTGAGTAAGATATGGAACAATAAATAGAGCAGTAGCTGGGAGGATATATGAAACAGATGAGAGATATTTTTAGAGATATTTCATGTTGTAGAGAACTGGATTCCTTGGGAAAGTGAGAGGTGATAGAATGTGGAACACAGGTGGAGATTTCTGCATTTCATAGAAAGACTTCCTTCATCATGAGATGAAAGGAAGTGGATGGAAGGAGAAGACAATGATTTGTGCAAAAAAAAAAATACTTTTAAAATATCTGGTGTTAGAAGAAAAGGGAGTTATTCTTTTAGTTCTTTCTACCTTCTCAATACACATTAAGGAATATTAATTGGCTGAAAATTAAAGCAGAAGAGAAATACTCTTTTTAAAAATTGATTCAGTCATCCAATAGATACCTTTTAGAGTAAACATACTAGAGAAATATAATTAACCAGATTCTCATTTTAGTGTAAAAGCAAGAAGTAGAAAATGCATCAGTTCAGTTCAGTTCAGTTGCTCAGTTGTGTCCGACACTTTGCAACCCCATGAACTGCAGCACGCTAGGCCTCCCTGTCCATCACCAATTCCTGGAGTTCACTCAAACTCACTTCCATCGAGTCAGTGATGCCATCCAGCCATCTCATCCTCTGTCGTTCCCTTCTCCTCCTGCTGTCAATCCCTCCCAGCATCAGAGTCTTTTCCATTGAGTCAACTTTTCGATAAGGTGGCCAAAGTACTGGAGTTTCAGCTTTAGCATCATTTCTTCCAAAGAATACCCAGGACATCTCCTTTAGAATGGACTGGCTGGATCTCCATGCAGTCCAAGGGACTCTCAACAGTCTTCTCCAATACCACAGTTCAAAAGCATCGATTCTTCGGCGCTCAGCTTTCTTCACAGTCCAACTCTCACATCCATACATGACCACAGGAAAAACCATAGCCTTGGCTAGACGGCCTTTTATTGGCAAAGTAACGTCTCTGATTTTCAATATGCTATCTAGGGTGGTCATAACTTTCCTTCCAAGGAGTAAGTCTTTTAATTTCATGGCTGCAATCACCATCTGCAGTGATGTTGTAGCCTAAAAAAAAAGTCAGCCACTGTTTCCCCATCTATTTCCCATGAAGTGATGGGATCAGATGCCATGATCTTTGTTTTCTGAATGTTGAACTTCAAGCCAACTTTTTCACTGTCCTCTTTCACTTTCATCAAGAGGCTTTTTAGCTCCTCTTCACTTTCTGCCATAAGGGTGATGTCATCTGCATATCTGAGGTGATTGATATTTCTCCTGGAAATCTTGATTCAGCTTGTGCTTCTCCAGTCCAGCGTTTCTCATGATATATTCTGCACATGCATATCCTCTCATTATCTGTACTTTACCTGGAATTAAGTACATGCATTGAATTGCTCTAAGGGAATGTTGTATGAATTATTTGACAGATGATTTCTAGGCTTCTGAGGCCAAAGTTTGCTTTCAATATCAACATTAATTACATAAGCTGGAAATATAAAAAGCTATGCTATTGTTTTGCATGTGTGCTCAGTCATGTCTGATTCTTAGTAATCCTATGGACAGCAAGGATCCTTGTCCATGAGATTTTCCCAGACAAGATACTGGAGTGGGTTGCCATTTTCTTCTCCAGGGGAATCTTACCAACCCAGGGATCGAATCTACAACTCCTGTGTCTCCTGCATTGCAGGTGAATTTTTTTACCGCTGAGCCATCAGAGAAGCCCATAGAATGCTTGAATTCATTTTGTTGGTAACTTGAAGTGATTGTTAATAACAAAACATGACCCTGGGACTGTGGCTGAGACAGAGATGATGAAAAGGGCTTTGGAGATAAGGCTATTAGTAACTAAGCACAGATGAAAATTTAAATGAAGAATGTCAGTTTCAGCAAAGAAAGAGGGAAGAGTAGGTTATAGGCATATGAATAAATGATAATTTTAGAAAATGAAGAAATTTATGATCTGGAGGAGACACTAAGAGATGGGAATGAAGATATTCCCACCTCCTATCCTGAGATACTTTGGGTTTAAGAGGATGTGTTTTTCTTCTGGAGAAAAGATTTGATAACACATCAGAAGAGAGTCAGATTTTTAGTTAAGGCAAGACAGTTAGAGAAATGTTCCAGAAAAAAATCTGAGACTACCAGGGAACTTGAATATGCACTAGACAGAAAAGAGGTAAAACTTCGGAAAAAAGACTATGATGGGATCAGGTGAAGAGACATTATACACGTGGGCCATTATGAGGATGAGATTTTAGGGAATAATGAATAATGAATAACTCTGAACTCTGTAACAAAAGTGGCAGTCTTAAATACCATAGAAACATGTTAGAGAAAGAAAACTACATTGAAAATAAACAGATAGGAAATAAAATAAAAATTTATTCTGTGATTATTTTTTTTCTGTTTCAACTTTTTGTTCCTTTTTGCCTCTTTATCCAGTCTGCCAATTTTCTGCAAAGTAAATGATTATATTCTCAATTTCTTTATATTTTCTGAGCAATTATAGAAATTTCTGGACATATATCTATGTTGTTTGTGTTAAAATAACAATATAAAGGAAAGTCAATATGACTATTTGGAGCCTATTGTTTTCTTGAATCAGTTCAGTTCATTCGCTCAGTTGTGTTTGACTCTGCGACTCCACGGACAGCAGCATGCCAGGCTTTCCTGTCCATCACCAACTCCCGGAGCTTACTCAAACTCATGTCCATTGAATCAGTGATGCCTTCCAATCATTTCATCCTTGTTATTCAAGAAAAGAGGATAGAGGATTTTCTTGAATAACAAGAGTTTGTTCTGTGATATGTATTACCCGCTCCACCTTATTCACCTTTGTCTTTCTCTTTCTCTCACATACACACACACATTTTCTATACACAGCCTTAGACAAAAACAAAGTTAAGAATTCAATGTGTTTGTTATAAGTGAGGGGGGTATGGTTACCAAAATATTTTCCTCTCAAGATGAAATTGCCATTGATTATTCAAATAAGATTTTCAAACTCCTAAAATCACTTGACCTGTAGCACTACAGAAAAAAAATCTGCAATATATGTCTCTTCTTCAAAAGTCAAGGGTAATGGTGAAAAATAGGGACTGTAAAAAATTTGGTAGAACCCAGGACATGTTCCAGTAAGCTATTTTAGACATGAGTGATATTAAAGTAAAGATAAATATGAGACATAAAAAACCCTATGTATATTGGTTTTGCATTTTTTGAAAATGCACAAAAAACACAAATTACCAAACACGTTCATGATGGAAACTAACAACCAAGAAAATTTATGAGCAACATCTATAAAATTGAAGCTGGCTTTCTCTGCCACTATTATGCATACCTCTTAATCCAATATTGCCAAGGGTATCAATCTTACTGTTATTCTTTTGCCTGGAAAATAGAAGGAAGCAAGTTTCCATGAAATTGTGAAATAGTTAAAGCTGTCCAACAGCAGAATGGACTGTTTATACCAGTAGAGAGGTCTCCAATCCTAGAAATGATTAAGTCCACATGACCAAGTATTAGCTAGAATGTAGAGGTGAATCTTTCATAGGTTGATAGACCTATTGTCTTCCTCTTTATTTGGAAGAATGTAACTCAGTAACTACCAATGCATGGCATTTCTGCTGATTTTGCAAGGCTCAAGTATTACTTTAACTCAATAATCGGTGATTGACACTTTCATTGATTTATTCTCAGCACAACACATGTCCAAAGCACCCTTTTCTGCCTAGACTCAGAAGACTCCATGAACAAGGTTTGCTTTGAGCTTGGTTCATCTGAAATTCATGCAGCTTCAAATCAATCCCTGCCTACTTAGAGGCTCAGCCAAACCTAGGGCTGCTGCTGACTACTAGAGGCAAGAAACAGGCCCCATAAAGAGAGTCCCATGAGTCCCCTGTCCCAGCACCCGTTCTTCTGTTTCTGTGGAAACATTCACCAGACAGCAGTATGCCATACTGTGCAACTGAATAAGAAGGTATATTCCTTTCATCACCACATCTCCTAGAGTGCAACCACTTCTAAGAATAAAAGAATGTGGTGAAAACAGTTCTTTATTCTAACAGAAAAACTGTTGAGAATGGAGAGTTCTTTTCAGAAAATCTGTAGTATTAATTTTTTCCCCCTGTCTCACAATTGAGCATTTCCTTCAAAACAATTTATATAAGATTGAGGAAAAGAGAAAGGAAAATAAATCACATTTATAAAGTGCCTACTGTGCACTAGATACTTTGCATGCATTTACTTTTAACATCTCCACAGGAGGAATGGAGATTTAGAATGTGCATGGTTGGCTTAAAATGGCACCACTTTCAACATAGAAAGCCAAAGCTAAAATAAGTCTAGGTCTTTTTGTGAAGCCCAGGGGGTTCTTTGTTCCCTGGTAGAAATGAAGGCCTCTTGGAGTAGGCACACAGATAGTGGGGAAAGGGCACAGGATCGTGACCCAAAAAGCAGAAGCAAGAAATAAGATCAGAAAGTGGCAGAAAGGAGTGATAGGGTGGATTGGGAATAGGCTGGAAGCTGGTAACAATATTAGAAACACAGTAATAGATTCAGTTCAGAATTTACTAGTACTTGATTCAAAAGTAGGTAGCAGGTATGGAGTCAAGTTGGTTAGATGTCACAAATCACTGTGAATTTTAAAATTAATTTTATCATCTATCAAGAATGCTTTAGTCTTTTGTGGACAACCATCACTCATTCCAGGGAACAATAGAGGAATAACAAATAAAACAGTGTTTTGTTTTGTTTTGTTTTTTAAATTTTACTTTGCAATACTGTATTGGTTTTGCCATACATCAACATGAATCCGCCATGGGTGTACATGAGTTCCCAGTCCTGAACCCCCCTCTCACCTCCCTCCCCATACCATCTCTCTGGGTCATCCCAGCACACCAGCCCCAAGCATCCTGTATCCTGCATCGAACCTAGACTGGCAATTCGTTTCTTACATGATATTATACATGTTTCAATGCCATTCTCCCAAATCATCCCACCCTCTTCCTCTCCCACAGAGTCCAAAGTCTGTTTTATACATCTGTGACTCTTTTGCTGTCTAGTGCTAAGTGCTGGTTACTTTAGGGAAAAGAGCTTTGGAAAAATGCTGACTTGATACATGGCTCCAGTATTTCCCGTCAAATGTATGCAGTGCAATCAACATAGTCAAATATTCTAAGATTAAAAAGTGGTGATTGGGTATGTTAGACTAGAGTCTTAATATTAGCTGCCTTGGAGAAATATGCAAAGTTTGATGTATCACACTCCATTCTTGCCATTGCTAAGGTCTTTATAAGTGATCAGTCTCTTATCTGGGTACAGCAGTATTAGTAGCTCAATGTTTTTCCAGATTTCTGATGCTCACTGGAAGGAAGGGATCTCTGGGCTTCTCCTATACATCCCTCAATTTATATCAGAGGGTTTGTTTCAAGGAACTCTTAACGTTGTTTAGAACAATGATTATATCATGATTACTACCTCTGCTTCACATTTCTTTGACTAATGAAACAGAAAGCATGCTTCTAACATCTGCATATTGTTTTCTTCTATATGTGGAGGTATGTCCTCTAACTCCACCCTGTTCTCTGCCCGCAGTAAATTTCTAATCTCTCTTCCCATTCATTGTATATTCTCATCAGCTCTTATTCTGTCTTTTCAGCTAAACTGTAAATTCCTTAAGGCTGAGGACTTTGTCTCATTCACACTTTTATTCCAAGTATCTATCAGAGTGCATGATATCCCACAGATTTTTTTTTTAATTGTTTGTGAATTGAGTTTCAGCATCCATGTCATTGGATCTTACATTGCCCATTGGGCTCACATGAACAACTAACTCTAATCCTGTTGAAACACCTAAAATGTCCCCTATAATTAATCTTTTGCTTTTTGATACCTACATCTGCTATTTCACTCATTTTACTTATGGCATAATGTTGCATTTGTTTGTCATGTTGACAGCTTTGTTTTTAGTGTTTCTGTAAAAGTGTGACACCTTTGTGGGGAAAGTTGGCTGAGAGGGATGTGCCACCAAATTCTCTTCCCCATAAATGTGTTTGACTCTAATCCTGTGTATGGGTATCTTGTTCTCACAGGCAAATGAAAAAGCTGAAAATCTTGATGAGAAGGAGTGCCCTATTTCTTTCACTTTGTCCCTATTAAACCATTTTCTTATGAATTTCAAATTCCTTCTCCTTTAAGATATATTTATCTTTTAGTACTCGTGTTCTCCCTTTATACCAATTTCCAATTTCTCATTTCCAACAAGAGCTTTTCATTTCAAATGCTTATATGCATGAATTTTGTTGTCTAGATAATGCCTATTATTTATTTAGCCCTCTTCTCTTGATCAGGCTGCACACAGAAAGCTAAAGGAAAGCAATCTCCCCTTGAGAAGTAGAACCAAAAATATTCAGTTTTGCATTGAAGGTTTTCTATCACTTTTATCTAAGGAATTTTTCTATCCTACATTCACATCCAAATATCTCTTGCCTCTGTATGTCCCACACTGTAGCTAAAAGTGCTTTCCCTAGCTCCAAGAGTGTGCATTTCCATCAATTTGATATGACCATATTCATTCTCTCTAGAGCAAGTCTATCTATGATTGATAAAACCCTATTCGAACTATTTTATTCTTTTTCTCTTCTTGCTTTCCAGTGCTTTCAAAAAGCACCTTATCTATCTAATCTATCTATGGCTGTTGTTTAGCCACTAATTTGTGTCCAACTCTTTTGAAACTTTATGGCCTGTAGCATGCCAGGCTCCTCTATCCATGGGATTTCCCAGGCGAGAATACTGGAATGAGTTGCTATTCCCTTCTCCAGGGGATCTCCCAACACAGGGATCTAACCCATGTCTCTTGCATTGGTAGGATGGTTCTTTACCACTGAGCCACCAAGGAACTCCTATCCCCTATATGTGTATTTATATATATATATTATACAATGTAAAGTATATATGTGTGTGTGTGTGTATGTGTGTGTTTTCTCACACAGTGGGCAATCCACACATTGGGGATGAGTCATCAAAAAGTATCTGCTTCCAGGAGCACTTGATTATTAGCAGAGTTTAGCCTATCAAGAACTGTTGGACTAGAGGTTGCCTTTATGTTTACATAGACCATGGGGTCTTCTCCAACATGGCAATTTGCTTATTGAAGTCTGTAAGCCAAGACAATAAAGACAGAATGCTAGGAAGAGTCACTATTCTTCTTAACCTAATTAGAAGTGATACTCCATCACCTTTGCCATATTCTGCTATTAATAGTTAAAAACGAATCATTTGGTCCTGCCTGCATACAAAGGGGCAGAAACGAATACTGGACAGTTATCACTGGGAGCATCTTAGAAGTCTACCAAGAAGGATTTAGCTGGGATTGTATACCTGGTTAACTTAATACTGATAAGTATATGCTTGCTTAATTGAACTGATGTACTTTGTATTTTTCTATTAGTAGGTGACAATTTAAAATGTGAAATTTTCAAGGTAATTTTCAATTTTTAAAAAACATGTTTAAAGATAACAAAGCCTAAAACTATAAACGTAAGAGGTCACTCACTTTTTATATATTAACTTTATCTCATATTTGTTTCTATAAGTCTCTTTCTAACCATAATAAAATGTCTATATCTTTCTATTCTTTCTTGATCTCTAATAAATTCTTTTATTGCTATAAAGCAAAGCATGAAAACAGGGTCTAGGCTATATCCTTTTATGACCTATATTTGTTGCTATTATCAGTTCTGATTGTCCCTTAACAGGATCAATTTCTACTGTTTTATTTCCCTTAAAGAATACTGTTAAAATGGTATTAAAATGAAATTAAACTGAAATGCAGTGATAATAGCAATACAGTATAGCACTTTTTCATTAAGGCTTTTCATACTAATATGAACTCCTGCATCTTTCAATTTACATACAACTGCATCTTTCAGTTTCAGTTCAGTTCAGGCACTCAGAGTATCCGACATTGCGACCCCATGAACCGCAGCATGCCAGGCCTCCCTGTGCATTACCAACTCCCAGAGTCCATCCAAATCCATGTCCTTCGAGTCGGTGATGCCATCTAACCATCTCATCCTCTATCGTCCCCTTCTCTTCCTGCCCTCAATCTTTCCCAGCATCAGGGTCTTTTCCAATGAATCAGCTCTTCGCATCAGGTGGCCAAAGTATTGGAGTTTCAGCTTCAACATCAGTCCCACCAATGAACACCCAGAACTGATCTCCTTTAGGATGGACTGGTTGGATCTCCTTGTACACCAAGGGACTCTCAAGAGTCTTCTCCAACACTGCAATTCAAAAGCATCAATTCTTCAGTACTCAGCTTTCTTTATAGTCCAACTCTCACATCCATTCATGACCACTGGAAAAACCATAGCCTTGACTAGATGGACTTTTGTTCGCAAAGTAATGTCTCTGATTTTTAATATGCTGTCTAGGTTGGTCATAACTTTCCTTCCAAGGAATAAGCGTCTTTTAAGTTCATGGCTGCAATTACCATCTGCAGTGATTTTGGAGCCCATAAAAATAAAGTCAGCCACTCTTTCCACTGTTTCTCCATCTATTTGCCATGAAGTGATGGAACTGGATGCTATGATCTTAGTTTTCTAAATGTTGAGCTTTAAGCCAACTCTTTCACTCTCTTCTTTCACTTCCCAATGCATCCTGTGCTAATTTAAAATAGAACTCATTATAGGCATTAGAAACTCTTTGGTTGTTATATATCTGAACATCTTATGAGTCTTAAAATTATGCACAAGTTTAATGGCCTACTTAGACTTTGTGTTGCTGAATTCCTCACATCCACATTAGTCAGTCACTTGACCTCTACCATATGGTTTATTTCTGTTTTGTCCCAAATTCTTGAACCTGCATTAGTACTCAGGAAGTATTGCATGGAGTTGTATAACATAAGCTTAAGAGCTTACTATTAAGTCTTGTAATCTACTGTCTCAGTCCATACTGACTGGATTCTGTTATAATCCCCAAGTATTTTGGTGTTAATATATCTGTTCTAAGGGCCTCTCCCATAGAGAGAATTCCTACCTTACATTTAGTTATTTTTGCTTCTACCCTATAAGCTAAACTTTCTCACTGGCTAGATTTCTTCCATTGAGTCCCAGTTTTCTTGTAACTAAGTCTCCAACCACACTAGCAAACTAATGCTCAAAATTCTCCAAGCCAGGCTTTAATAGTACGTGAACAGTGAACATCCAGATGTTCAAGCTGGATTTAGAAAAGGCAAAGGAATCAGCGATCAATTGCAAACATCCACCAGATCATCGAAAAAGCAAGAAAGTTCCACTAAAATATCCACTCATGCTTTATTGACTATGCCAAAGCATTTGACTGTGTGGATCACAACAAACTGTGGAAAATTATGAAAGAGATGTGAATACCAGACCACCTGACCTGCCTCCTGAGAGTATGTAGGTCAGGAAGCAACAGTTAGAACTGGACATGGAACAACAGAATGTTTCCAAACAGGGAAAGGAGTATGTCAAGGTTGTATATTGTCACCCTGTTTATTTAACTTATATGCAGGGTACATCATGTGAAATGCTGGGCTGGATGAAGGACAAGCTGGAATCAAGATTGCTGGGAGAAATATCAATAACCTCAGAGATGCAGATGATATCAACTTTGTGGCAGGAAGTGAAGAAGAACTAAAGAGCCTCTTGATGAAAGTGAAAGAGGAGAGTGAAAAAGTTGGCTTAAAACTCAATATTCAGAAACCTAAGATCATGCATCTGGGCCAATCGCTTCATGGCAAATAGATGGGGAAACAATGGAAACAGTGGCTGGCTTTATTTTGGGGGGCTCCAAAGTCACTACAGATGGTGAGTGAAGTCATAAAATTAAAAGACAGTTGCTCCTTAGGACGAAAGCTATGATCAACCTAGACAGCATATTAAAAAGCAGAGACAGTACTTTGCCAACAAAGGTCTGTCTTGTCAGAGCTGTGATTTTTTTCAGTATTCATCAATGGATGTGAGAGTTAGACTATAAAGAAAGCTGAGGATCAAAGAATTGATTTTTTTGGACTGTGGTGTTGGAGAAGACTCTTGAAAGTCCCTTGGACTGCAAGGAGATCCAATCGGTCTATCTTAAAGGAAATCAGTCCTGAATATTCATTGGAAGGACTGATGTCGAAGCTGAAACTCCAATACTTTGGCTGCCTGATGTGAAGAAGTGACTCACTAGAAAAGACTCTGATGCTGGGAAAGATTAAGAGCAGGAGGAGAAGGGGACAACAGAGGATAAGATGTTTAGATGGCATCATTGACTCGATGAACATGAGTTTGAGTAAGCTCCGGGAGTTGGTGATGGACAGGGAAGCCTGGCGTGCTGCAGTCCATGGGGTCACAAAGAGTCAAATACGATTGAGAAACTGAACTGAACTGAACTCTCCAACTTCAATTTCTCTCTCACTTTTAAATGTCCTTTTTACTGAATATGTACCAGAATTTCTTGGCTAGACAGATACTTCAAATATAGCAATACAGTAGTATCTTTGATGATTTATTGATTTGTAATTTGGGAAGTTCATATTTCACTTCAATTATTTTAGCATATATTCATTTCCCTCAAAGTAGTGGAATATTTTTGCTTTTGATTTCAAGTCTCTGATTTTAGGATATGCCATAATTCCAAGTTTTACACTTTCTTTCCAACCCTTGTCCATTCGAACTTCACCCAGCAGCCAACGATGAAATCCTGGTCTCTGAGGCTCAGTCCTTTGACCTGAGACACTGAAAACCCAGCCTACCATTATACTGAGAGATTTCCTTTCACTGGTCAGTGGAGTCAGTAGTATTTTACATACTGGATCTCAGTTACAGACTGGGATGGATAAAACACTTGGACAGTACATTTATTACAGAGGGTTTGTATTCTGCTTCATATCATAACTGATCTATCATAGATAAATCCAATAGTAGTGATTGAGGTTTGTCTTTTTTTTTTTAATTATATTCAAAATCTTTTTTCATGTTGCTTCTGGCATTGATTCAGTGGCTTAAAGGAAACAGGGCTGAAGTCTGAAAGTTTCTTTAGAGTTTGGGATAAGCAGAAGCAAAGTGTATATATTGTTGTTGTATTCAGTTGCTAAGTTAAGTCCAATTCTTTGTGACCCAATGACTGCAACACACCAGGCAACCCTGTCCTTCACTACCTCCTGGAATTTGCTTTAATTCATGTGCATGGAGTCAGTCATGCTATATAACCATCTCATCCTCTGCCACTCCCTTTTCCTTTATCCTGCAATCTTTCCCAGAATCAATGTCTTTTCCAATGAGTGGGCTCTTTGCATCAGATGGCTAGAGATTCGGAGCTTCAGCTTTAGCATCAATGCTTCCAAAGTGTATTCAGGGTTGATTTCCTTTAAGATTGACTGCTTTGACCTCCATGCAGTCCAAAGGACTTGCAAGAGTCTTCTCCATAACCACAGTTTGAAAGCATCTATTTTTCAGCACTTTTCCTTCTTTATAGTCCAACTCTTATACAAACACCCTTTGTAATCTAGTCTTTTCTTCTTTCTATAATGACTAAAGCAGGGACGACCATCTTGATACAACAGAAAAAAATCTGAGAAACTCTTCCGCTGAATCCAAGTTTCTCTGTTTACTTTTGTTTAAAAAAATGTCCTTCTCCAAAACTCTACTCAAGTGTTGCTTATTTTGACAAGATTTTTCTGACTTACTCAGGAAACAATAAATGATCTTCCCTTTGTTCCACCAATATATGTGTGTGTGCGTGTGTGTGTGTGTGTGTGCTCATTTGTGTCAGATTCTTTGCAACCCCAAGGACTGTAGCCCACCAGGCTCCCCTGCTCATGGAATTTCTATCAAAAATAGTAGAGTGGGGTACTACTTCCTAATATAGGAGATCTTCTCAATCCAGGGTTCATACCCATGCTTCTTGCATCTCCTGCATTGGCAGGTTGATTCTTTACCATTGAGCCACCTGGGAAGCCCTCGACCCAGCCTATGTATGCTTTATGATATGGGTCACTGTGGACTGTATGTTGTATTACTTTTAATCCAGTCCCTTTCTGCCTCTTGCCATTTGAACTACCTCATGAAACCAATGCTTAATTAAATGTCTGATAGATGGTTAATTTGCTCCCAAAAGTTAATAAATGTATAGACCAATAGAAAGATGAAAAGAAAGAATGAAATGGAGATAAAAGGTGCAAACCCTATTTTAACAGTGAATTTTTTAAGCAGAATAGCTCAACAAACTTGTAAAAGAAGTCAATGCCAGTATAACTACAGTTAAACTTTTCTCTACCCAAAAATGATTCTATTTATTACAAACTTCTTTATTTTAGGTGGGAAGTATTGTCAGAAATTTATAGACTCCATGATGTTTTTAATATAATTCTGGACAACACAGCAGCATTTAAATATATATATGTATATATTTAAATATATATATATATATATCTTTTTTGTTTGTTTTTTTAATCTTGTGATCAAATATATTTTGCTAAGAAAAAAGAAAAATCAAAATTCAAAATAGGAACAGCTATGTGCTATTATTTATATAAAGAAAAATAAAATATATATCTGTATGTGCACATGTGTTAATTTGTATATTAGCAGAATATCTCTTGCCTGGGAAATCTCATGGATGGAGGAGCCTGGTGGGCTGCAGTCCATGGGGTCGCTAAGAATTGAACATGACTGAGTGAGTTCACTTTCACTTTTCACTTTCATGCATTGGAGAAGAAAATTGCAACCCACTCCAGTGTTTTTGCCTGGAGAATCCCAGGGACAGGGAAGCCTTGTGGGCTGCCATCTCTGGGGTCGCACAGAGTCGAACACGACTGAAGTGACTTAGCAGCAGCAGCAGAATAGCTCTGAATAGTGATTACCTTTGATAAGAATACTATGTGACCTAGGTGACATATGGAAGGATATTTAATTTATACAAATTTCACAGTTTACTTTTTTCTAATTTGTTAGTTTTACTTCATACAAATATGTCCAGAATTAAACATTGAGGTTAATTTCAGAAGGACATCTATCTCTGTTTCACTGACTATGCTAAAGCCTTTGACTATGTGGATCATAACAAACTGTGAAAACTCTCAAAGAGATGGGAATAGCAGATCAGCTTACCTGTCTCCTGAGAAACCTGTCTGCAGGTCAAGAAGCAACAGTTAGAACCTTGTATGGAACAGCTGACTGGTTCAGAACTGACAAAGGAATACAACACGGCTGCACATTGTCATCCTGCTTATTTAACTTGTATGCAGAGCACATCATGTGAAATGCCAGGCTAGATGAGTTACAAGCTGGAATTAAGATTGTCAGGAGAAATATCAACAGCCTCATATATGAGGGTAATACCACTCTAATGACAGAAAACAAAGAGGAACTAAAGAGCCTCTTGATTAGGATGATAGAGGAAAGTGAAAAAATTGGCTGGAAACTCAATATTTAAAAAAAAAAAAAAAACAACTAAGATTATGGCATCCTGTCCTATCACTCCATGTTAAATAGAAGGGGAAAACATGGAAGTAGTGACAGGTTTCCCCTTCTTCAGCTCCAAAATTACTGCAGCCATGAAATTAGAAGACAATTTCTTCTTGGCATGAAAGTTGTGACAAACATAGACATTGTGTTAAAAAGCAAAGATATCACTTTGTTGACAAAATTCTGTATAGTCAAGCCTGTGATCTTTCCAGTATTCATGTACCAGTGTGAGAGCTACACAATAAAGAAGGCAGAGTGCTGAAGAGTTGATGCTTTTGAACTGCGGTGCTGGAGAAGACTCAAGAATTCCTAGGACAGCAAGGAGATCAAATCAATCAGTCTTAAAGGGAATCAACCCTGAATACTCTTTGGAAGGACTGATGCTGAAGCTTAGGCTCTGTACTTCGGCCACCTGATGTGAACAGCTGACTCATTTGGGAAAGACCCTGATGCTGAGAATGATTGAAGGCAGAAGGTGAAGTGGGTAACAGAGTATTAGATGTTGGATGGCATTACTGATTCACTGGACATGAACCTGCACAAATTCCAGGAGATGGTAAGGGAAAGAGAAGCATGGTGTGCTGCGGTTCATGCAATCACAAAGAGTTGGACAAAATTTGGTGACTGAACAACAAACATTGAGTAAGGAAATATGGTCAGCCAAATTATGTTGAAAATAGAAAATAAAAGAAAGCAGCAAATGATGGATAAATTTTTGCATTTTTCTGAGCTGAATCACCCAAAGATTTACATCCATCATGAAGAATTTTAGATACAGTCATATTTCATTTTTAACAGATTCACTAGGAGAAATATCAATAACCTCAGATATACAGATGACACCACCCTTATGGCAGAAAGTGAAGAGGAGCTAAAAAGCCTCTTGATGAAAGTGAAAGAGGACAGTGAAAAAGTTGGCTTAAAGCTCAACATTCAGAAAACGAAGATCATGGCATCTGGTCCCATCACTTCATGGGAAATAGATGGGGAAACAGTGGAAACAGTGTCAGACTTTATTTTGGGGGGCTCCAAAATCACTGCAGATGGTGACTGCAGCCATGAAATTAAAAGATGCTTACTCCTTGGAAGGAAAGTTATGGCCAACATAGATAGCATATTCAAAAGCAGAGACATTACTTTGCCGACTAAGGTCCATCTAGTCAAGGCTATGGTTTTTCCTGTGGTCATGTATGGATGTGAGAGTTGGACTGTGAAGAAAGCTGAGCACCAAAGAATTGATGCTTTTGAACTGTGGTACTGGAGAAGACTGTTGAGAGTCCCTTGGCCTGCAAGGAGATCCAACCAATCCATTCTGAAGGAGATCAGCCCTGGGATTTCTTTGGAAGGAAAGATGCTAAAGCTGAAACTCCAGTAGTTTCACCACCTATGTGAAGAGTTGACTCTTTGGAAAAGACTCTGATGCTGGGAGGGATTGGAGGCAGGAGGAGGAGGGGGCAACAGAGCATGAGATGGCTGGATGGCATCACGGACTCGATGGATGTGAGTCTGAGTGAACTCCGGGAGATGGTGACGGACAGGGAGGCCTGGCGTGCTGCGATTCTTGAGGTTGCAAAGAGTCGGACAGGACTGAGTGACTGAACTGACCTGAACTGAGGCTGTCTAAACAAAATAGGCCTGTTTTGCTGATTTTCACCTTTGCAAACAAACTAAATTCACTCATTTGAGAAACTGTTCTATCATCACATATACAGAGTCCAAGGTTTCATCTTTACCAATGATAAAGCAAAATCATTGGTTCATAATCTGTACAGACACACAAACATAAACGGTCTTTTTTCTTCATAACATTCATTACCTAAGCCATTGCTTTTCTCAAGTTCTTTGTCCACTTGGTGAAGTTAAACCAAAGCAAGATAGTGGGAAATGTCAAAAAGAAGCAAGATTACCCTGACAAAAGAAAAAAATGCTTTTTGCTAACTCTTCTATCAGTGGCAGATTGTTCCCAGCAGAGGCATATTTCAGAAATCAAAAGTTAACTTTTGAGATGATTTATAAAGCAGAGGTAGGTCATAGCTATCCAAAGTAAATCCATTGAGAAATATTGACAAAGCAACCATTCCCTACCCTTTCATCACATCCCGGTGCTTAAATGGGAACCTATTCTTCTCAAGAGGACACTATCAGACTGAACTGCTGGTCTTTTGAATGGAGTTATAGCTTTGCTGGTGTGAACTCATTCTCTACAATGGTTTGCTATCAGCTATGAATCTCCATTCACTTCAGTGAAGCTGTAGTTCTTGAAGCACTAGACGCTACACCTGAATGGCTTCTATTGACAACAAATCTTTAGCAATAGGAGTCAAAGAAAGAAAGAAAACTCTCCTAGTCATAATACCTGCAGCTTAAACCAAATATAACATTGCAGTCAGTACAGGAGGCTGAATGGTTGGGTTCCTTAACACTCCTTTCCAGATAGAATAAACTTAATGACACTTCTTGAGTGAAACTTTCTTTTGCTTCTCACATTTTTCCTTAGACACAGGCTTCCCTCACAAATTTAGCTCTAAACTGATACATTATGTCTCAGAACAGCTCCAAATACCAGATACAGAATTTCTTTTTCTTTTTAATTAGAGTATAATTGCTTTACAATGTTGTATTAGTTTTTATTTTATGACAAAGTGAATCAGCTATATACAGTCATATATCCCCTCCTTCTTAAACCTCCCTCCCATTCCCCCCATCCCATCCCTCTAGGTCATCACAGAGCACTGAGACAGCTCCTTATACTATAAAGCTGCTTCCAAATAGTTATCTATTTTACAAATGGTAGTGTATGTATGCCAAAGTTACACTCTCAGTTTGGTACACCTTCTGCACCCTCCCCACATGCCCAAAAGTCTGATCTTTACATCTGTGTCTCTATTCTTGCCCTGCAAGAAGGTGCATCAGTACCATTTTTCTAAATTCGTAACTGTTAGCTAAGCCTGAACTTTAATTACACAGATGATACCTTAAACGTGGCCACAGGCCAGTTAATAATGCCCTCTTGAAACTAAGCAGAACCCTGTGTCTCCCTTCCCTCCAAATAAAAAGCTTCCTCCATGTCCCCTGCCTTTTTGTAGAAAAGCTGACATCTCCCAAGCCTCCCTGAGTCACAAAAGAGAGAGTTGAAGCAGTCAATGATTAGGACAATTAAGTCGCAGATTCAATGTCTGATGTACGTTCCAGAGTCATTTTACAGATACTATAATTGCCACCAGAAGAAAAAAAGCTAACTGCATTATGACCAGACTACAGCCATGGCATAAAATTCAGACTACAGCAGGCATCTAAAATTCTCAGTGAAGAGATGCTTCAGACCCAGGTTGGCATCTTCCACTCCAAAAATAAGGTCCCCTAATGTTAGCAAGAAGAATTTACAGAAGATGGGTCTTTCGCTCATTATCCCATAGAAATAGAATGATGTTCTTGTAAGTGGAGACTTGTAAGCAGCTTTTGGCAGGAGAGAGCTCTTATGGAATGAATTTTCTGCAAGATCCCCCTTTTGTCTCGTCACTTTAACAAAGGAATATTGTAACTAACCTTAAACCAGACACCCTCCTACCCCATGTCCTACTCATCACTGACCCAAGCACACTTTTTAGATTTTTTGATCACACAGTACCTTGCTAACCAGTTGTTTCTTTCTGTAGATCTAAGATGTAGAAATAAATAATAAGAAATTAACAGATCCCTAGCTTCTTCAGTAGTCTTGCAAAGAAATTGTGTGAATGAGAGAGCATTTAAAGAAAGATCACAAGGAGTAGACAAGCCTGCACATGATGGGAGATGGCAGTGACTCTGACTCTTTCTCTCAGTGATTAACTTGAGATTACGTTCTTTTTCCTTTTAAAATCTTCCATGGCCAGGTAGACTCTTCACAGTTGGTTTTGAGACATCAGTCCACCTTCTTTCCAGATTGCTGGTTTTCTGATGAAAAGCAATTTTTTCCCCCACTTCTACCATCATTTCCTTCTCAAATATTGATTTTCAATTGATGAGCAGCCGGATCTGAATTTGGTAACATTTTCATGAAAACTGTGGTCACATAGTGAATGTATAGGAATCCCTCCAGAATTACTCATTCACACTCCCAGAAAAGACCCTGAAAACCAAGGAGCATGTTACAAAGCAGATACTGCAAAATAACTTCAAAAAATATTTAGTTAAGTTATTTTAGAATATTCAGAAGACTATCCTGCTTCTTTATGAAATAAAAGCTGTAAGTAAAATGCTATCTTATAGTTTCTAGGAGCACCTATCCAGTTTGAAATATTTTTACATTCACTTCCTCCTTGAGTCTTCACAGCACCATCAGTGATAGATTTTTTTCAAATGCACCTCTGAGGCAGAGTTTAATAGAGAGGAGTTAATAGGATAAACATGAATACATCTCAGCATGAAAAAGAGAAGCCTGGTTACATAGTAGACTCAAACAATCACTGAGACCAACCCCAAGACAGAACTGAGGCAATGCTATCCCTTCAGAATTGTCTTATATGGCCTGAAATGGCCAAACTTTTATATCCCTGATTACATCAGTCATTCATATTAGCTGTGCCCAGAAAATTCTGGCCTTAGGGGAGGTGGAACCTGAGGCAATCCTTGAAGAGGCTGATGGCTGAAGGCTGTCTGTACTTGACACTACCATCAACCAGGGCAACATCTCTCTTTCTTTGAAGGAGAATTTGGGCAGCATTTCTCTATGTCTATTATAGCATCTTTGTCTAAATAGGGGAGAGGTTAAAAAAAATTAATGTGTATTCAATCTCTTTCCAAATGATAAACCAAGAAACCACAAGAGGACTTATGGATTCTAAGTCTACAGCTCTTACCAGTACTCCACGCTTCCTGTTCAGAACTTTAAAAAAAAGGGGGCGGAGGGCTCTCTAATAGTTTCCTATTTAGACAATGCTTGTAACCTCCTCTTTAAAAACTACTTTACCTTCTTTCTGTCTCTGTTTTTCAGAATGTTTATCATATTGACTTGTTTTCCTTTGTCAGAATAATCATCTGTGCTTCTTTTTGAAAAATCCATTACCTGAACATTTCTTTTATCTTACCTCTTACTTAATAACCTGAAAACTTGCCACATCAATTATTCTTTATAACTGATGTTCAATTTCCCCCTCACTTCTTATATTTCTCATCACATCTAACATGCATTCAAGGTTTCCTTTTTCTGAAAGAGAACTTTGTCTATGACATCCCTTAATCCATTGCCTCTGCTTGAACCTACTTGACGGCAGTTTCTAGAGTGTTTGAAATCTAGTTTTATCCCCATTGTCTATCCTCACACTGTTTCCACAGTGCACTGCTGACACAGAAACTTGCCAGTGAAATTATTTTTTACCTTTTGTCTTCTTTCTGAAAAAATCAGTCACTCCTCCTCCCCCCTCCTTTTTTTTTTTCACATATTTGCATCTTTCATTGCCCTTTTTTACCTTTTCTTAAAACCTCTGGCCTCCTCTCTAAACACTGAAATTTCCCACATTTCTCTCTCCTACTTCTTAGTAGTTTTTGTCCAGTGGTAAGTTCATTTTCATCTACATTTTCAAGATATGATTACATATTATAGTTCATGAAAAGAATTTACAATTTTATTGGTGGACAAATGGAATTAATTTTCAAACAATGGTTAAGTAATTTCACTATGCTTGAAATGGCAATATACTGTAATTTTTTTAATATTTTACATTTATTAAGTTCTTTACTAACACCTTATTTTCCCTTTATCATCCTAAGTATTCTTAAACACTGCAAAATCTCAAATTATTTACTTTATTCACATATTTTAATTTAGTGTATATGTAATGATCTTATTAGGTCCTTGAAAATTCATCTTGTAACCACCAATGTATAGAATATTGAAGGCATTAAAAATGTTTGTTTGATGATTTAGATAAACAAAACAGCATTGATTAAAGTGCCCAAGAAAATGCTCCTTGACAGACATGAAACTAAGCATTCAACAATTATTTCTGGATGGTGGCAGGTGATGAGTTAGATGTAAAGGACACAGAAAAACAAAGAGATTTCTGTACCCCAGGAATATATGAATAGTGCTAAGATAGATATAAGTGTTGCATTATAGTCGAGTTCTATGATATAGCACTAAATAAACATATATGTGGAATTGTGTAGACATCAAAACTTTGAATTATTCAAAGGTTCACAGCGTATTATATTGTTTTTTTTTTATTTTCCCATTGTTAAATTTTGATTTTATGCCTTCAGTTTTCTGTAAGATGCTTCTCTGTATATACAAAACATACAACACATCTAAACACATACATACTCAACATGTATATACACATACCCGTTTAAGATATATGCTATTCAGAAAAATAATAGGATGGTGTTCCCACATTATTGTGCAGTACAGATTAGCCAGGTTAAATAAATGATTGATTATAAGCACAGATAATTATTGCAGTAAACTGTCCTGGTAGCATTCTATGTATGCTACTGAATATTTAAAAAAAGTATCAAAACTGGTTTATTAAATGACTAAAATGAACGAATGAATACTGTTGGATACTTTTATAAATTAATGCACTCATCAAACAAATTCTCAAAACTGTGTTGAGAAGCATGAAATTAACAGTTATAGCAATATTTTATACATATTGTTGCTCTAAAACAAATAGAATGCCAATTATTTCTCCAGTAAAAGTGGAATTATTCAGGATAAGCAAAGAATTGCATTTGCGCTCTGCAGCCTTTACATTGAGCCACTTGCAAGGCCTCAGTAGGTAGAGGAGAACTCTTTTATAGGGGCATAGGGAGATAGGAATTCCATAGTAAACAGAGCCTGTGGGTTTTCACTGATTGAGTTTTGAGAGCCTCTCTTTGGCAGAGTTCTTGCTAAGAAGGAAGAAAAAAGACTTTTTCCAATTGGGATCTGCTATCATCTTAAGGCATGAAAGCTCCTATAGCTAACCTCTAAAATTTAATTGATATTTCTGATTGTTAATATTTAACCACAACCACACACACACAATAGTTATTTTCGTGATTATTTCTGGCTCAGTTTGTTACATGTGTAAGGATGAAATGTGTATTTCTTTTACCAGTAAAAAAATGTTGCCTGCCATATCAGTAAACTTAAAGCAAAGTCAAGTGGGCCTTAGGAAGCACCATTATGAACAAAGCTAGTGGAGGTGAGGGAATTTCAGTGGAGCTATTTCAAACCTAAAAGATGATGCTGTGAAAGTGCTGCACTCAATATGCCAGCAAATTTGGAAAACTCAGCAGTGGCCACAAGACTGGAAAAGGTCAGTTTTCATTCCAATCTCAAAGAAAGGCAATGCCAAAGAATGCTCAAACTACCACACAATTACATCCATCGACTATGGTTTTTCCAGAAGTTATGTATGGATGTGAGAGTTGGACTGAGAAGAAGGCTGAGTGCCAAAGAATTGATGCTTTTGAACTGTGGTGTTGGAGAAGACTCGAGAGTCCCTTGGGCTGCAAGGAGATCCGACCAGTCCATTCTGAAGGAGATCAGCCCTGGGATTTCTTTGGAAGGAAAGATGCTAAAGCTGAAACTCCAGTACTTTGGCCACGTCATGGGAAGAGTTGACTCATTGGAAAAGACTCTGATGCTGGGAGGGATTGGGGGCAGGAGGAGAAGGGGACAACAGAGGATGAGATGGCTGGATGGCATCACGGACTCGATGGACGTGAGTCTGAGTGAACTCCAGGAGTTGATGATAGACAGGGAGGCCTGGCGTGCTGAGATTCATGGGGTCACAAAGAGTCGGACACGACTGAGCAACTGAACTGAACTGAACTGAACATGGCACAGAGTCACACACGACTGAAGCGACTTAGCAACAGCAGCAGCAGCAGCAACATACTAGTAAAGTTATGCTCTAAATTCTCCAATCCAGGCTTCAACAGTACATGAACCATGAACTTCCAGATGTTCAAGCTGGATTTAGAAAAGTCAGAGTAAGCAAAGATCAAATTGCTAACATATGTTGGATCATTGCAAAAACAAGAAATTTTCAGAGAAATATCTATTTCTGCTTTACTGACTATGCCAAAGCCTTTGACTGTGTGTATCACAAAAAAATGTGGAAAATTCTTATAGAGATGGGAATACCAGACCACCTGACCAGCCTTCTGAGAAATATGCAGGTTGAGAAGCAACAGTTAGAACTGGAAATGTAACAACAGGCTGGTTCCAAATCTGGAAAGGAGTATGTCAAGGCTGTATAATGTTACCCTGCTTATTTAGCATATATATAGAGAGAGTACATCATGAGAAACACTGGGCTGGATGAATCACAAGCTGGAATCAAGATTGCCAAGAGAAATATCAATAACCTCAGATATACAGATGATACCACCCTTATGGCAGAAAGTGAAGAGGAACTAAAAAGCCTCTTGATGAAAGTGAAAGTGGAGAGTGAAAAAGTTGGCTTAAAGCTCAACATTCAGAAAACAAAGATCATGGCATCTGGTCCCATCACTTCATGGGAAATAGATGGGGAAACAGTGGAAGCAGTGACAGACTTTATTTTTGGGGGCTCCAAAATCGCTGCAGATGGTGACTGCAGCCATGAAATTAAAACACACTTTCTCCTTGGAAGAAAAGTTATGACCAACCTAGACAGCATATTAAAAAGCATAAACATTACTTTACAAACAAAGGTCCATGTAGTCAAAGTTACGATTTTTGCAGTAATTATATATGAATGTAAGAGCTGGGCTATAAAGAAAGCTGAATGCCAAGGAATTGATGCTTTTGAACTGTGGTGTTGGAGAAGACTCTTGAGAGTCCCTTGGACAGTAAGGAGGTCCAACCAGTCCATCCTAAAGGAGATCAGTCTGAGTGTTCATTGGATGAACTGATGTTGAAGCTGAAACTGCAATACTTTGGCCACCTGATGTGAAGAACTGACTCATTTGAAAAGACCCTGATGCTCTGAAAGATTGAATGTGGGAGGAGAAGGGGATAATAGAAGATGAGATGGTTGGATGATATCATCGACTCAGGGGACAAAAGTTTGAGTAACTCCTGGAGTTGGTGATGGACTAGCATACTACAGGCCTGGCATATTGCTATCCATGGGCTCACAAAGAGTTGGACATGACTGAGTGACTGAACTGAACTGATATCAGTAAATAAAGAATTTTTCAGCCATTAAACCATCACATGATAGATGCCCCCTACAGTAAGCCTCAGGGAAACTTAGGATGGAAATATAATGTGTACTATTAAGCAGTCAACTACTGCAACTACTTCAGGATGAGAAAGCGCAGAATACTGGCCCCGCATAACTGAAATCACATAAAAGTAGTGATTTTAATGAGCCCAGAATCTTGCATTTTCCCATACATATAAAAGCACTAACATCTTTAACCTGAGATATCTGGCCTTTTTTAATTAAAAGTAATCTTTTGAAGTTCCAGCCACTGGGCCTCTGTTGCAAAAGTTTCTCCTCTACCTCTTCTCAGCAGTCTGTTTCTCAGATTTATCTAAGATGCTGTATCTCAGATTCAGTTCTGTTCATGAAATAATGCTTCATTCTCATTTAGGTTATGATTTTTTTTCAGTTAACAATTTCCTCTGATGGTAAAAAGAAAATAACAGTAACCTGTTTCAAACGCAATATCTCAACTAAAGATGGAGTTATACTGTAGAGAACTAGCTCCACCAGAAGCTCAGATGGCCATAAACAAATGATGGAAGCCTCTCTGCCACAAAGGTATTTAGAAACATGCAGAAGACAGAAGAAGATGGCAGAAGAGTAAGATGGGGAGATTGCCAGCCTCCCCCCTGAATACAGTAAAAATGCATCAAAATATGGACCAACTCCTACAAAGCCACCTCTAGGCGATAGGAGAAGATCCCAGGCCTCCCGGGGGATATGCTAAGCTCCCTGAAATGGGAACACAGGCACAAGTCACCCTCAACAAGAAATCAACACAAACCACCAAACCAACATTTCCCTCCAGGGGCAAAAATCAAAAGGAAGAAGTAATACAACCCTAAAGCCTGGGGAAAGGAGACCTCAAGTAGAGCAAGTTAGGGGGAAAAAATAAAATAAAAAGACAGAGAAATATATTACAATAAAAGATCAAGGTAGAAACTCACAAGACAAAATAAACAAAGATAAAATAAGTAATCTCCCTGAAAGTGAATTCAGAATAATGATAGCAAAAATGCTCCGAAGACTTGAAAATAGAATGGAGAAAATACAAGAAGCTTTTAACACAGTTAATACAATCACCAAGGACACAGGAGAAATAAAGAATAAGCAAACAGAAATGAATAACACAATTATTGAAATTGAAAATACTCTAGAAGGAACCAACAGCAAAATAACTGAGGCAAAGGAATGGATAAGTGAGCTGGAGGACAGAATGGTGGAAATAATTGCTGAAGAGCAGAATAAAGGGAAAGGAATGAAAACAATTGAGGAAAGCCTCAAAGACCTTTGGGACAATATTAAAAGCACCAACATTTGAGTTATAGGGGTCCCAGAGGAAGAAGAAAAAAAGAAAGGCACTGAGAAAATTTTTGAATAAATTATAGTTGAAAACTTCCCCAACATGGGAAAGAAGATAGTCGATCAAGTCCAAGAAATACAGAGAGTCCCTTACAGGTGAAACCCAAGGAGAAACTCATCAAGACACATATTAATCAAGGTAACAGAGATTAAGCACAGATAAATAAAATTAAAAGAAGCAAGGGAAAAGCAACAAGTAATCCACAAGGGAAAACCCACATCACTAAGAGCAGATGTTTCAGCAGAAACTCTATAGGCCAGAAGAGGATAGCAGGATATATTTAAAGTACTGAAAGAGAAAAACCTGCAACCACAACTACTATAGCTGGCAAAGGTCTCATTCAAAATTGATGGAGAAATCAAAACCTTTGAGAGAGTCATTTTCTAGGCAAGTAAATAAGAAGTCTAGGGGTCCCCAAGGAGAGAGGGGTCTGGAATTCTCAAGGAGGAAGAAAAGACAAACATTTTTTCCTTTGCATTCCTTAGGATTATATAACGATAATGTATCCTGCTTGAGGACAGTCTCGGGATTAAACCTTTGGCTAATCCTGTGATCTTAAAATGTAAAACATGGGAATAAGCCTGATGAGGTCTTTACAACCTCCAGACATTCTTTTGATTCATTCAGTTCAGTTCAGTCACTCAGTCGTGTCCAACTCTTTGCAACCCCATGAATCGCAGCACACCAGGCCTCCCTGTCCATCACCATCTCCCTGAGAACACCCATACTCACATCCATCGAGTCCGTGATGCCATCCAGAAATCTCATGATGGGTCGTCCCCTTCTTCTCCTGCCCCCAATCCTTCCCAGGATCAGGAGTCTTATCCAATAAGTCAAATCTTCACATGAGATGTCCAAAGTACTGGAGCTTCAGCTTTAGCATCATTCCTTCCAAAGAAATTCCAGGGCTGATCTCCTTCAGAATGGACTGGTTGGATCTCCCTGCAGTCCAAGGGGCTCTCAAGAGTCTTCTCCAAAACCACAGTTCAAATGCATCAATTCTTCGGAGCTCAGCCTTCTTCACAGTCCAACTCTCAAATCCATACATGACCACAGGAAAAACCATAGCCTTGACTAGATGGACCTTAGTCGGCAAAATAATGTCTCTGCTTTTGAACATACTATCTAGGCTGGTCATAACTTTTCTTCCAAAGAGTAAGCGTCTTTTAATTTCATGGCTGCAGTCACCATCTGCAGTGATTTTGGAGCCCCCCAAAATAAAGTCTGACACTGTTTCCACTGTTTCCCCATCTATTTCCCATGAAGTGATGGGACCAGATGCCATAATCTTCGTTTTCTCAATGTTGAGCTTTAAGCCAACTTTTTCACACTCCTCTTCCACTTTCATCAAGAGGCTTTTTAGCTCCTCTTCACTTTTGGCCATAAGGGTGAAAATTTGGCCTTGGAATGCAGAATGAAGCAGGGCAAAGACTAATAGAGTTTTGCTAAGAAAATGCACTGGTCATTGCAAACACCCTCTTCCAACAACACAAGAGAAAACTCTATACATGGACATCACAAGATGGTCAACACCGAAATTAGATTGATTATATTCTTTGCAGCCAAAGATAGAGAAGCTCTATACAGTTAACAAAAACAAGACCGGGAGCTGACTGTGGCTCAGATCATGAACTCCTTATTGACAAATTCAGACTGAAATTGAAGAAAGTAGGGGAAACCGCTAGACCATTCAGGTATGATCTAAATCAAATCCCTTATATTTATACAGTGGAAGTGAGAAGTAGATTTAAGGGTCTAGATCTGATAGATAGAGTGCCTGATGAACTATGGAATGAGGTCCGTGACATTGTACAGGAGACAGGGATCAAGAACATCCCCATGGAAAAGAAATGCAAAAAAGCAAAATGGCTGTCTGGGGAGGCCTTACAAATAGCTGTGAAAAGAACAGAGGCGAAAAGCGAAGGAGAAAAAGAAAGATAAAAGTATCTGAATGCAGAGTTCCAAAGAATAGCAAGAAGAAATAAGAAAGCCTTCTTCTGCGATCAATGCAAAGAAATACAGGAAAAGAACAGAATGGGAAAGACTAGAGATCTCTTCAAGAAAATTAGAGATACCAAGGGAACATTCATGCAAAGATGGGCTCAATAAAGGAAAGAAATGATATGAAGCAGAAGATATTAAGAAGAGGTGGCAAGAATACATGGAAAAACTGTACAGAAAAGATTTTCACGACCCAGATAATCATGATGATGTGATCACTAATCTAGAGCCAGACATCTTGGAATGTGAAGTCAAGTGGGCCTTAGAAAGCATCACTACAAACAAAGCTAGTGGAAGGGATGGAATTCCAGTTGAGCTGTTTCAAATCCTGAAAGTTGATGCTGTGAAAGTGCTGCACTTCATATGCCAGCAAAGTTGGAAAACTCAGCAGTGACCACAGGACTGGAAAAGGTCAATTTTCATTCCAATTCCAAGAAAGGCAATGCAAAAGAATGCTCAAACTACCGCACAATTGCACTCATCTCACATGCTAGTAAAGTAATGCTCAAAATTCTCCAAGCCAGGCTTCAGCAATACATGAACCGTGAACTTCCTGATGTTCAAGCTGGTTTTAGAAAAGGCAGAAGAACCAGAGATCAAATTGCCAACATCTGCAGGATCATGGAAAAAGCAAGAGAGTTCCAGAAAAACATCTATTTCTGCTTTATTGACTATCTCAAAGCCTTTGACTGTGTGGATCACAATAAACTGTGGAAAATTCTGAAAGAGATGTGAATACCAGACCACCTAAACTGCCTCTTGAGAAATCTGTATGCAGGTCAGGAAACAACAGTTAGAACTGGACATGGAACAACAGACTGGTTCCAAATAGGAAAAGGAGTACGTCAAAGCTGTATATTGTCACCCTGCTTTTTTAACTTATATGCAGAGTACATCATGAGAAACGCTGGACTGGAAGAAACACAAGCTGGAATCAAGATTGCCAGGAGAAATATCAATAATCTCAGATGTCAATAACCTCAGATTTGATTCATTGGAGAGTATATAACTCCACTGCTAATACTAGCAAGGGGGTACTCTTTCTGCCTGCTTCTGATGCTTATATCAGGAGCATTCTCTACCTCCTTTATACTTTAATAAAACTTTATTACACAAAAGCTCTGGGAGATCAAGCCTCTTCTCTGGACCCGGATTGAATTCTTCTCCTCCGGAGGCCAAAAATCCCGGCATCTTTTCATGGTTTAGCAACGACTTTTCACCTTTAGAGACAAGCAGAAGTTAAGAGAATTCAACACCACCAAACCAGCCTTGCAACAAATATTAAAGAAACTTACATAGCTAGTAACATAAGAGAAAGGAAATACAAAAACAAACTGAAAACAATCAAGAAAATGCCAATGGAAATTTAAGTATCAATAATTAACTTAAATGTAAGTGGATTAAATGCACCAACCAAAAGATACAGACTAACTGAATGGATACAAAAGCAAGACCCATATATATGCTGCCTACAGGAGGCCCACCTCAGACCTAGACACAAACAGACTGAAAGTAAAAGAATGGAAAAAGATATTCCATGTGAATGGAAACCAAAAGAATGCCTGAGTGGCAATACTTATTTCAGACAAAATAGACTTTAAAATATCAAAAATGAACAAATGGGATCTGATTAAAATTAAAAGCTTCTGCACAACAAAGGAAAATATAACCAAGGTGAAAAGACAGCCTTCTGAATGGGAGAAAATAATAGCAAATGAAACAACTGACAAACAACTAATCTCAAAAATATACAAGCAACTTATGCAACTAAATTCCAGAAAAATAAACGACTCAATCAAAAAATGGGCCAAAGAACTAAATAGACATTTCTTCCAAAGAAGACATATGGATGGCTAACAAACACATGAAAAGATGCTCAACATCACTCATTATTAGAGAAATGCAAATCAAAACCACAATGATGTACCACTTCACACCAGTCAGAAGGTCTGCAATCCAAAAATCTGCAAGCAATAAATGCTGGAGAGGGTGTGGAGAAAAGGGAACCTTCCTACACTGTTGGTGGGAATGCAAACTAGTACAGCCACTATGGAGAACAGTGTGGAGATTCCTTTAAAAATTGCAAATAGAACTGCCATATGACCCAGCAATCCCACTGCTGGGCATACACACCGAGGAAACCAGAATTGAAAGAAACACATGTACCCCAATGTTCATCACAGCACTGTTTATAATAGTCAGGACATGGAAACAACCTAGATGTCCATCAGCAGATGAATGGATAAGAAAGCTGTGGTAAATATACACAATGGAGTATTACTCAGCCATTAGAAAGAATACATTTGAATCAGTTCTAATGAGATGGATGAAACTAGAGCCGATTATACAGAGTGAAGTAAGCCAGAAAGTAAAACACCAATACAGTATACTAACACATATATATGGAATTTAGAAAGATGGCAATGATGACCCTGTATGCAAGACAGCAAAAAAGACACAGATGTGTATAACGGACTTTTGGACTCAGAGGGAGAGGGAGAGGGTGGGATGATTTGGGAGAATGGCATTGAAACATGTATACTATCATGTAAGAATCGAATCGCCAGTCTATGTCCGATGCAGGATACAGCATGCTTGGGGCTGGTGCACGGGGATGATCCAGAGGGATGTTGTGACAAGGGAGGTGGGAGGGGGGTTTATGTTTGGGATTGCATGTACACCCGTGGTGGATTCATGTCAATGTATGGCAAAACCAATACAGTATTGTAAAGTAAAATAAAGTAAAAATAAAAATTTAAAAATAAATAAATAAAGAAAGAATATCATAAGAGACAAAGAAAGACACTACATAATGATCAAGGGACCAGTCCAAGAAGAAGACATAATAATTGCAAATGTCTATGTGCCCAACACAGGAGCACCTCAATACATAAGGCAAACACTAACAGGCATAAGAGGAGAAATTGACAGCAACACAAAATAGTAGGGGACTTTAAAAACTCACTTTCACCAATGGTGAAGTGAAGTGAAGTGAAAGTCACTCAGTCATGTCTGACTCTTTGTGACCTCATAGGCCATACAGTCTGTGGAATTCTCCAATCCAGAATACTGGAGTAGGTAGCCTTTCCCTTCTCCAAGAGATCTTCCCAACCCAGGGATCAAACCCAGGTCTCCCATATTGCAGGCAGATTCTTTACCAGCTGAACCACAAGGGAACCTGAAGAGTGCTGGAGTGGGTAGCCAATGGACAGATCATCAAAACAGAGTTTAATAAGGAAACACAAACCTTCAATGAAACATTTGACCAAATGGACCTAATTGATATCTTCAGCACTTTCATTTCAAATGGAGAAGAATACACTGTCTTTTCAAGTGCACATGGAACATTCTCCGGGATAGACTGTATCTTGGGCCACAAAATAAGCCTTAGTAAATTTAAGAAAATTATAATTGTATCAATTATCTTCTCACCTCAGTGCTATGAGACTAGATATCAACCACGGGGGGGGGGGAGGAGAAAACACAAGCTCATGGAGATTAAATAATACATTAATAATAACAAAGAGGTTGCTGAAGAAATAGAAAAAAGAAATAAAAAGATTTCTAGAAACAAATGACAATGAAAAGATGACAACCCAAAAACTATGGGACTCAGCAAAAGCAGTTCTAAGAGGGAGGTTTATAGTGATGCAGTCATACCTTAAGAAGCAAGGAAAGCATCAAATAGAGAGCCTAAATCTACATGTAAAGCAGCTGGAAAAAGAGGAACAAAAAACTCCAAAGTCAGTAGAAGGAAGGAGATCATAAAAATCAGAACAGAAATAATTGAAAAAGAAATGAAGGGAACAATAGCAAAGATTAGTAAAACTAAAAGCTGGTTCTTTGAGAAGATAAATAAAATTGACAAACCACTAGCCAGACTCATCAAGAAAAAAAAAAAAGGAGAAAAATTAGATCAATGAAAACAGAGAAGTTTTCAACATACAACAGACAACACAGAGATTCAAAAGATCATAAGAGAATGTCAGCAAATATATGCTAATAAAAAGGGCAACCTAGAATAAATGGACAGATACTTAGAAAAGATCAGCAACCCAGGACTGAACCAGAAAGAAACAGAAATTATGAATGACCCAATTACAAACACTGAAATTGAAACCATGATCAAAAGTCTCCCCAAAAAACAAAAGCCCAGGACCAGATGGCTTCATAGGGGAATTCTATAAAACATTTAGAGAAGAGTTAATGCCTATTTTTTCTGAAACTCTTCCAAAAAATTGCAGAGGAAGGAACACTTCCAAACTCATTCTACAAGGCCACCATCACCCTGATACCAAAGCCAGGAAAAGACAGCATGAACAAAGAAAACTACAGGCCAATATCAGTGACGAACATAGAAGCAAATATCCTCAACAAAATTCTAGTAAACAGAACCAACAACACACTATAAAGCTCAAACACCATGATCGAGTCAGGTTTATTTCAATGCAAGGGAAGATGCAGAGATCTTCAATATATGCAAATTGATCAATGTGATACACCATATCAACAAATTGAAAGATAAAAAATCATATGATCATCTCAATAGATGCAGAAAAAACCTTAAACAAAATCCAACATCCACATATGATAAAAACGCTTCAAAAATTGGTCATAGAGGGAATCTATCTCAACATAGTGAAGGCCATATATGAAAAGCCCACAGTAAATTTCATTCTCAATGGTGAAAAACTAAAAGATTTCCCTCTAAGATCAGTAACAAGAAAAGAGTGTCCACTCTCACTACTATTATTCAACATAGTTTTGTAAGTCCTAGCTATAGCAATCAGAGAACAAAAAGAAATAAAAATAATCCATATCAGAAAAGAAGAAGTAAAGCTCTCCCTGTTTGCACATGACAGGTTACTGTAATAGAAAACCCAAAAGAAACTATCAGAAAATTACTAGCACTAATCAGCTAATTCAGCAAAGTTGCAGGATATAATGTCAATGCACAGAAATCACTTACACTCCTATACACTAACAGTGAAAAATCAGAAAGAGAAATTAAGGAATCAATATAATTCACCATTGCAAAAAATAAAATAAAATATCTAGGAATAAACCTACCTAAGGAAACAAAAGATCTGTATATGGAAAACTATGACACTGATGAAAGAAATCAAAGATGACATAAACAGATGGAGAGATATTCCATGTTACTGGGTCAGAAGAATCAATACTGTGAAAATGACTATACTACCCAATCCAATCTACAGCTTCAATGTGATCCCTATCAAAATACCAATGGATTTTTTCACAGAACTAGAATAAAAAATTTCACAATTCATATGAAAATACAAAAGACCCTGAGTAGCCAAAGCAGTCTTGAGAAAGAAGAATGCAGCTGGAGGAATCAACCTTCCTGACTTCAGACTACACTACAAAGCTACAGTCATCAAGACAGTATGGTATTGGCCCCAAAACAGACATATAGACCAATGGAACAGATAGAGACCCAGAGATAAACCCATGCACCTATGGTTACCTTATTTTTGACAAAGGAGGCTAAAATATACAATGGGGCAAAGAGAGCCTCTTCAAGAAGTAGGGCTGGGAAAACTGGACAGTTATGTACAAAATAATGAAATTAGATAACTACCTAATGCCATACACAAAGATAAACTCAAAATGGATTAAAGACTAAATGTTAGACCAGAAACTAATGAACTCTTAGAAGAGAACATAGAACACTCAATAACATAAATCAAAACAAGATCGTCTATGATTCATCTCCTAGAGTTGTGGAAGTAAAAACAAAAATAAACAAGTGGGACCTAATTAAAATTAAAAGCTTTTGCACAGCAAAGGGAACTATAAACAACAGGAAAAGACAACCCTCAGAATGGGAGAAAATTATAGCAGGGGAAACAACTGATAAAGAATTGACTTCCTAAATGTACAAGCAGATTATACAATTTAATACCAAAAAAGCAAATAACCCAATCAAAAAGTGGGAAAAGGACCTGAAGAGAAATTTCTCCAGAGAAGACATACAGATGGCTAACAAGCACATGAAAAGATGCTTAACATCACTCGTTATCGGAGAAACGCAAATCAAAACTACAATGAGATACCACCTCACACCAGTCAGAATGGCCATCATCAAAAAGTCTACAAACAATAAATGTTGGAAAGGGGGTGGAGAAAAGGGAATACTTTTGCATTGCTAGTAGGAATGTAAACTGATACATCCACTATGGAAGATGGTATGGAGACTCCTTAAAAATCTAGGAATAAAATTATCATATGATCCAGCAATCCCACTCCTAGGCATATGCCCTGAGGAAATCAAAACTGAAAAAGACACATGTATCCCAATGTTCACTGCAGCACTATTTACAATAGCTAGAACACGGAAGCAACCTAGATGTCCATCAACAGATGAATATATAAAGAAGCTGTGATACATATATAAAATGAAATGCTGCTGCTGCTGCTAAGTCGCTTCAGTCATGTCCTACTCTTAGCGACCCCATGGACTGCAGCCCACCAGGCTCCTCTGTCCGTGGGATTTTCCATGCATGAGTACTGGAATGGGTTGACATTTCCTTCTCTGAATGAAATACTACTCAGCCATAAAAATAAATGCATTTGAATCTGTTCTAATGAGGTGGATGAAACTAGAGCCCATTATACAGAGTGAAGTCAGAAAGAGAAATATAAGTATCACATACTGACACATATATAGGGAATCTGAGAGAGAGCACTGATGAATATATTTTCAGGGCAGCAATGGAGAAACAGACATAGAGAATAGACCTATGAACAAGATGGGAAGAGAGGAGAGAGAAGGGAGATGTATGGAGAGAGTAACACAGAAATTTACAATATCATGTGTAAAGCAGATAGCCATTGGTAATTTTCTGTATGACTCAGGGAACTCAAACAGGGCCTCTGTGGCAGGCTGCAGGGTGGGGTGGGGAGGGAGATGCGAGGGAGGTCTGGGAGGGAAGAGACATGGATGTACCTATGGCTGATTCTTATTGATGTATGACAGAAAACCACAAGATTCTGTAAAACAACTATCCTTCAAATAAAATTTTTTTTAAAAAGACCAGAAGCATGTATTTATGAACTGTTCTTATGTAGTAGCACTGTTGTAGAACTGACATGCATGAGAATGAATTGTATAAGTAACAAAAGCAATAGTATATAAGAGGGGAACACTGCTTTTAATAAACTTACAATCCATTTGGAAATAGAAGACTAACAACAAACAAGCAAGTAGCCTTAATTTGCATTTAGTTTTTTGAACATTCACCGCAGTGCTTCTCATTTTTTTTTAACCAGATTACCAGTGATGATAGCACAGAATGGTTACATATAACCTTTAGCATGGTACATAGCTGTATGTCTTAGCGGTGGACAGACAGAAAGAGAGAAAAAGAATATGAGAGAGAAAGGGAACAGAAAAATTAAATATAATTTCCTTATTTTTTGAGCACCATGGTTAAAAGAGTACATGGAAACTCAGGTTAAAAAGGATGGATGTTAGCTTTTATATCCTGTTCACATTTCTAATTTTGTAACTCCTCCACCAACCACCAGAAGTTATGAAACTGCTAGGTGGCGATTTGGGGAGCTTCAGGGATCTCTGATTCTTTATGTCTCAGTGCAGAAAAAAATTCAATTAGAGGCAAAATAATATATAAAGTGACTTATTAGAATAGGACACTTGTGAAGCTTAGAAGCAGATGGATGAGAGGGTGCCATGCCTAGAGAACCTAATGGGCTACAGTTTTGCAATCAAAGGAAAAGTAGGAAGGGAGAAAAAGACCATTTTCTTCCTCATTCTTGAGTAGACATCAGGCTTCCCTCCTCAGTTCCTCCTCCACCTGGGACAGGGGAGTTTTCTTGTTCCTACACGGTAAAGCTGGGTTTGTCTTGGTACATGCACATGAGCAAAAAGACAGCAACATATACTAAAAAACATAAATCATCTCAGGTTTTAGTATAATGTCACCTTTTCCTTAAATTTTTGTCTTTAGTGCATGCAGAGAAGTGTGTCCTAGGAAGTATTTACTTACTGAGGTCACTGGGCAGAATGTGACTCTCATGCCATGACTGTTTTATTATTTGGGGGCTTGTCTCATGCTTCTACTGTATGTTTCATAGCTAAGCAAACCTGCTTGGGTGTCCCTGGTGGATCAGACAGTAAAGAATTTGCCTGCAATACGGGGGACCCAGGTTCGTTCCTGGGTCAGGAAAATCCCCTAGGGAAGAGAATGACTACCCATTCCAGTATTTTTGCCTGGAGAATTCTATGGAAACAAGAGTCTGGCAGGGTACAGTCCATGGGGTCTCAAAGAGTCAGACACAACTGAGTGACTAATTAACATATTAAAAGCCTGCTTGGTTTTGTGGTTAAACAATCTGCTTTATTTAGTGATCATTAACTTACAGGGGCCTCCTATATATATATATATATATATATATATATATATACATATATATATTACTTACAACCCTATTGGGATTAATTATTTACTTACCTACTTACAACTCTTTTGGGATTAACTATTTACTTACCTACTTTGTTCCTTTATTCTGTCCATGTAAGTTATATATGAATCTATTACATAATTCCCTGTTTGCTGACCTTCAGGCTTAGTGAAGAAATAAGAATAAACACTGAGAAAAAGTAGGCTGTGAAGGTAAATTTTACATTTTTCAGCCATGTTAGGATGGGAGGAAATACCTCAAAGATGAGTTTGAAAGTAGATGTTAGAAATACAATAAAATAGATTAAAATTTTATCTTATACCTGGAAATGTAGGTTGAGAAGTACATCAAAGGCAGCTTGTTGGAGAATACTAATCACAAAAGCCACCACAACTTAAGTGCTAGCATTTGTAGTTTGAGAGAGAATCAATAAAGAAAATAGAAACAAAAAGGAAGAATAGAGAAGATCCGTGGAGCCTTTGTTCTGATTATATTAAATTTTGGGTCTTCAGTGATGATTCTTTATAACACCTTAAGCACAGTCACCTCCACAAAACTCTCATTAAGTTTTCCTGGATCAAATGCAGATCTTGAAGTGAGTTTTTCAAAATATAGGTCTGTAGTTGTCAAATTGGCTTAGAATTATTTGAGAGCTTTTAAAAATACAAACACTTGAGCCCTATCCAGAGACTTAATTCATTAGTTGTGGAAAAGGACCAGAGAATTTGTATGTCTAGCACATTTTCATGTGATGCTGATGCTACTGATCAGAGGACAACTGCTATAAAGTAACTGTTGTTACTATAAAATCAGCATAAAACCACTCCCAGGTCCAACTGAAAGATGCATTTCCAAAGAAGACTCCATGTATCCAGCTGCACAGACTTTTCTGCATTTTAGAAAATAAACTCTCAGTATGTAAATCTCTTAGTTAGAATATTTTAGAAGTTAAACATTATTTAATTATTTAATCCTGGACAGTTGTCTCCACAAATAAGAAAAAAATTGATTCCATATCACTGAGAACAGGCATGTGTTTGCAGGGTAGATGTGTGTGCCTGGATAGAGGGAATTTGTAACATTTTCTGTTTTCACTCAATTTGATGCTTCAGGCAGGTAAGCTATCTATCATTTTCTTAATTCCTATACATGAGCAGAGTCTTCCATACCTTCTAGTTGCTGTTGCAGATCATTTTTTTTAAATCTTTCAGATTTTATGTCATATATTTGACTTTAGAGTCTACTGCAGATAAGATATTAAGGGAGTCCCCCTGCTGATAATACCTGTCAATAGTATCAGATAATATGCAACTACCTGTCTTTGCTCATACCCCAGGCCAAAATGAGAAAGTAATGAGGCCAAGATGGAGATCTCCCTTGAAGAAATCAACCAAATCAACTTCCACCAGTATAAGACTGAATTCCATTTACGTAACAGAAACATTCCCAAAATAGAGGGGCAAAGGTCATAAAGAATATGGATACTTACTTTGAGCTGCATTTTCTCTACAGCAAAAAAAAAAAAAAAAAAAGTGCTATATTGTCTGTTAACATCTCAGGATTATTTCCCCTTGCTTTTGTCTAGCATTTTCTGAATTCCTTCACATGAGCAGAGTCTTCCATACATTCTTGTGGTTGTTGCAGGTCATTTTTTAATCTTTCAGATTTTATGTCATACATCTGACTGTAGTGTCTATTGCAGATATTAAAAGATTTTCTTTATTGATATCATATGTCAATGAAAGACAGTTATACACACATAAAACAGTATATATATTTGATTTTAGTAATGCTTAAAGCTCATTGTAATTCTTGTGACATGAATAATAAAATATTTCATACTTTTTGAAATAAATAATCAATAATAAAGTATCCATTTGTTTTTAAGATTTTCAGTGACAAATAAATCATACATAACTTGGACTCTTTCTAGTTTGCAACTGTGTTTACAATTTAAAAAGTTTCTGTCCATCAACTCAGCTTAATGACTGATACGTACTTGTGGATAAATAAACTAAAGATAAAACTTGGGGATGTATCCTGTCCTAGAATCCTGAGTCATACTTATTGTTGATGTTCCTTTGCTTTTCAACAACTAGCAGCTCCAGGTTTTTTCTCCTTAGAATTAATAATTGAATCCTGAGAGAAAATAATGAGTAGTACTTTGTTATGGACTTCACAGTTTCTGTGTGTACATCCCCCAGTTTTTCTCTTAAAAAAGCAGCTTATCTGAACATTTTCAAAATCTGCTATGTACCAGCCTGTACAATTTTTTTTTTTTTTTGAGGTTTACAATCCTGATTGGCATTTTCTTATTGCCCCAAACTACATCTATTCTGGGGCTTCCCATGCGACACAGTGGTAAAGAATCTGCCTGCAATGCAGGAGATCCAGCTTCAATCACTGGGTCAAGAAGATCCCCTGGAGAAGGGTATGGCAATCCACTCCAGTATTCTTGCCTGGAGAATCCTGTGGACAGAGGAGCCTGGTAGCTACAGTCCATGTGGTCATGAAAAGTCAGACACGACTGACTGACTAATACTATTACTGCTACTGCTAAGTCACTTCAGTCGTGTCTGACTCTGCGTGACTCCATAGATGGCAGCCCACCAGGCTCCTCTGTCCCTGGGATTCTCCAGGCAAGAATACTGGAGTGTGTGGCCATTTCCTTCTCCAATGCATGAAAGTGAAAAGTGAAAGTGAAGTTGTTCAGTCGTGCCCAACTTAGCGACCCCATGGACTGCAGCCTACCAGGCTCCACAGTCCATGGGATTTTCCAGGCAAGAGTACTGTATTGGGTTGCCATTCTACATCTATTTTCAATTCAGTTCAGTTCAGTCACTCAGTCACGTCCGACTCTGCGACCCCATGAATCGCAGCATGGCAGGCTTCCCCGTCCATCACCAACTCCCGGAGTTCACTCAAACTCATGTCCATTGAGTCGGTGATGCCATCCAGCCATCTCATCCTCTGTCTTCCCCTTTTCCTCCTGCCACCAATCCCTTCCAGCATCAGGGTCTTTCCAGTGAGTCAACTCTTCGCATGAGGTGGTCAAAGTACTGGAGTTTCAGCTTTAGCATCATTCCTTCCAAAGAACACCCAGGGCTGATCTTCAAAATGGACTGGTTGATCTCCTTGCAGTCCAAGGGACTCTCAAGAGTCTTCTCCAACACCAAGTTCAACAGTGTCAATTCTTCCACGCTCAGCTTTTTTCACAGTCCAACTCTCACATCCATACATGACTACTGGAAAAACCATAGCCTTGACTAGACAGACCTTTGTTGACTGTATAAGCTCTATACAGTCAGCAAAAACAAGACCAGGAGCTGACTGTGGCTCAGATCATGAACTCCTTATTGCCAAATTCAGACTTAAATTGAAGAAAGTAGGGAAAACCACTAGACCATTCAGGTATGACCTAAATCAAATCCCTTATGATTACACAATGGAAGTGAGAAATAAATTTAAGAGACTAGATCTGATAGACAGAATGCCTGATGAACTATGGACTGAGGTTCATGACACTGTACAGGAGACAGGGATCAAGACCATCCCCATGGAAAAGAAATGCAAAAAAGCAAAATGGCTATCTGAGAAGGTCTTATAAATAGCAGTGAAAAGAAGAGAAGCAAAAAGCAAAGGAGAAAAGGAAAGATATAAGCATCTGAATGCAGAGTTCCAAAGAATAGCAAGGAGAGATAAGAAAGCCTTCCTCAGAGATCAATGCAAAGAAAAAGAGGAAAACAACAGAATGGGAAAGACTAGAGATATCTTCAAGAAAATTAGAGTTACCAAGGGTACATTTCATGCAAAGATGGGCTCGATAAAGGAGATTTATTTTAGATATTATTAAATCTAGGATCCTGGATCTTTCCTGGTGGTCCAATGATTAAAACTCAAGTTTTCAATGAAGAGGGGACAAATTCAATCCCTGGTCAGGGAACTAGATCCCACATGCCATGTGGTATGGCCAAAAAAATAAAATAAAAGGAGGGGGGAACAAATCCAGCCTCATGGATAGAGTACAAGAGTACATATTTTGATATTTCAAATTATAGATTGTTTAAGTCTCAAACTCAAGAACTAGATCATAAACTTTGTTATCTTAGGGTCTCAATTTCTTGGGTTATATTATTCTTGTATGACTATAATGCCTGGAATAAAAATTTGGCTTGACAGTGACATTACCTGAAGCCAGTCAATCATTAAAATTTATACAAATTACAAAGTCCCAAGTCTGGTTTATTCTAGGCAGCACAAATTTCATGGGCACTGACTGCCCTGGAGAAGAATAACTGAGACAAGATTCTAGCCCCAAGTTTGTCATTAATGAGCTGTAGTTCCTGGGCAATGTGATTAACTGCAGCTTCATTTGGTCTCAGTGTTCTGCAACACAAAACTGCTTTTCAACAATAGATGGGAAGTTCTAACACAACTACAGCATTTTACAGCACCTATAATAATTTTGTAATATTCACTTGGTGTGGCTTCATTTACTTTTAGGATCAGCTTGCTTTTAAGAAAAGTCTTTAATGTGATTCAATTTTATTGGAACAAATTAGAGCTGTTACATACTGATTCTATTTTAAAATTGAAAGTAGCACTGATATTCAATCAAGGATACTTGGTTGTAAACAAAAATGATACTCCTACATGGCAATTAGTTCATATAGCTCCTTCCGTAATGATAACTTAGAGTAGTGATGAATCATTTTCAAATAAATACTGCCTCTATTTAGAGTATATATAACTGGCTTTCACAAAAGCTGTACACTTCAAGATACTGACTTACATTTACCATGACAGTTGGATTTGCATTAGTTGTCACATTTTACCAGATTTGCATTGGAAATAGCTACAGAAATTCCTAAAACATTATTGCACATCTAGGACCAAAGTAAAAAGTAAGCTATCATTCAGGCACTCCTCAATTAGTGCTTGACACTCTGGATTAGACACCAGAGAAACACTGTCACTCAACCAAGAACTAACTTTCTTCTTTGGGGTGACCTTTTTCTTTAAGACAAGTTCCTTGATGGTTCCTGACATTTGGAACAAATATTTAAAAAAATAATAAGATAAAATCTAAAAAGGTCAAAAGTTTTCTAAAATCCTGTTGTGTAAAATGTTTAGATCTTGCTAAATGACAGCTGAAGAAGCTCTAGGTTCTGTGAAATCAAACATTTATTTGCATTAATGCAACATTAAGCTGGTTCCAGTTTAAAAGTCAGGAATGCAAAGAGATATTGTTCCCATAGAAGCAACCATTTTTTTTCCCCTCTCTGTGGATGATTTGTGATATTAGTAACTTGCCAGCTAAAAATAAGCTTAAGCGTCCAAAGGACTGTGAAAGGAGAACTGATACTGTTGTGAAAATCTAAGCTCTAAGCATCACCTATGTGAAGCAGGGAATCATTTTAGTTCAATTAAACTAAAGAAGAATAAATTCTAGAGATCTACCATACCACAGTGTATCTATAGTTAGTGATATTCTATTGTAGCCCTGAAAACTTTGTTAAGAGGGTAGATCTCATGTTAAGTGTTCTTACTACAGCTATTTTCCTTAAAGAAATATAAAAAGATCCATTTGTGTCTGTCCCTCAATATTTATCAATCACATGTACAATGGGAGGAAATATTTTTTTCTCCTGAGTTTATACTGTGGAACATTCTCTATAAAACTAGTGTAATTCTTGGTTTGAAGTTAAAAGAATTCTTAGCCATGAAATTAAAAGATGCTTATTCCTTGGAAGAAAAGTCATGACCAACCTAGATGCATATTAAAAAGCAGAGACATTACTTTGCCAACAACGGTCCATCTAGCAAATCTATGGTTTTACCAGTAATCATGTATGGATGTGAGAGTTGGACTATAAAGAAAGCTGAGCGCCGAAGAATTGCTTTTGAACTGTGGTGTTGGAGAAGACTCTTGAGAGTCCCTTGGACTGCAAGGAGATCCAACCAGTCCATCCTAGAGGAAATCAGTCCTGAATATTCATTGGAAGGACTGATGCTGAAGTTGAAACTTCAATACTTTGGCCACCTAGTACGAAGAACTGACTCATTTGAAAAGTCCCTGATACTGGGAAAGATTGAAGCTGAAAAGAGAAGGCGACGAGAGAGGATGAGATGGTTGGATAGCATCACTGCCTCAATGGACGTGAATATGAGTAAACTCCTGGAGTTGGTGATGGACAGGGAGGAGTGGCATGCTGCAGTCTATGGAATCACAAAGAGTCAGACATGACTGAATGACTGAACTGAACTCATCTTCAGTACAAAATCACAGGAAAAAAAAGGATTTATTTATCAATTAGTCTATAAAGTAGACGACATATCTGATTTATATTCTTTTCTCATCTGGAAAGCCAATTCATTCAGTAAAATCAAATGGATTTTCTAACAAACATTGTATCCATTTGTCCATTAGTTTCCTGGATGCTTAAAGATTGGATGCTTAAAGGATGAAATGATAAATGAAAGGATGAATGGTCCAAAGGGAAAGATAGGAAAACCATAGACTGTGCACCATATAACTTGCATAGGCCAGTGCTTCCTGCCTTGGTCCTCCAAGGCAAAGCATCACGGATGTAAGGGAGGCATCTGAACCTGAGGTATGGGATTCCAGAAAAGAATCAGTAATGGCATGAAACTTAGGGATTGCAGATGAGGAAACTGAGTCTCAGAGATGAGATCCAGCTGATACAAAGGCAAGATTGGCAGTAGGAACCCAATCTTTTGAATTTCAGGCCATAGATGAGAGAGAGAAAATTAACTGGGTTTGGGGAGAATGGAATTAAAAGAAGTAATGGATGATATGACAAAACACTGCATTGGGTTGGAGGGAAAATGTGATTGGCCTATTTATTTTTAAGGTCTTTTTTTTTTTTCTTTTTTCATGTAAGTGATTGATATGCAGTATATTAAGAGAAAGAATGTGAAAATGGTGGATTAAAATGGGGTAAGTGAAATGTTAATTGCTCAATTATATCCAGATCTTTGTGACCCATGGCCTGTATCCTACTGGGCTCCTCTGTCTATAGAATTCTCCAGGTAGAAATACTGGAGTGAATTGCTATTCCCTTCTCCAGGAGGTCTTCCCCACTCAGGGACTGAACCCGGGTCTCCCACATTGCAGGAAGATTCTTTACCTTCTGAGCCACAAGGGAAGTTCCAAATGCAATAAAGCTCAGTCCCAAATGCAATAAAGTTCAGCAGTAAAGAATCCACCTGCAATACAGGAGACACTGGTGTGATCTCTGGGTTAGGAAGATCCCCTGGAGAAGTGCATGGCAACCCACTCCAGTATTCTTGCCCTTTGAATTTCACTTACAGAGGAACCAGATGGACTACAGTTCATGGGGTCTTAAAAGAATAGGACAGGACTTGGCAACTAAACAGCAAAACAGTTCATTAGGCATAAAGGAAAGCAAGAAATAAGAAGAGCAATTCTACTATCGTAAGCAGGATGGATATAAAAGACATAATGGATCTGGATATGAAATATTTTATTCAGTTATGTGAATTCATTCATTCATTAATTAATGAATTAATTCATTTGTAGTTTGTCATTCTTTTTTTTTGTTTGCTTCAGAGTTAAACGAAATAGAATGTAGACGAAATCATCAAGAAGAGGTGAGAAGAAAGATTTTTTTATTATGACTCTTGATTCCACTTCTGAGACTAATTTAATTCTTCATTCATCAGAGCTCAGTAATATGGCTTTTTATTAGCCATTCCATATATGCATCCATTCATGTATTTTTAAACAATCAGAAGGGTCTTCCAACCTTTTTCAGACAAGTTTAGAAAGGTTCAAAATAAATGACTCTCTATGGGAGTAATTTTGGTATTGGAGGAACAGTTTCTTAGAATTACCTGCTGAGATTATTTTTTTAAATTTATTTAACATCTCTTCCACAGCAAATCCTGAGAGCCACCTCCCAATTAACTCCTTCTTTTGTCATTGGCTCTCACTTCCTTCCCAGATGATCTACTGTTACCTGTGGAAGTAGATAAGGCCTTTAGTTATACGAGAGAAGAAAAAAAAGTGTACTTGAAACCTAGCTTAACTACACAAAATTGAAGCTTCTTTTCCTGAATTCAACATTAAAACAAAGAAGTAAACCCCCCAAAAATTATAAAACTTCCAAATAATTGGTTTGATTTCATTTTTTCCTTGAATACTTTTATATATCAATGCATTTGTAGGACTAGCTTTAAAAGTTTTAAAGTGAATGAAAAAGAGATAGTTTTTATTAATTGATGCACAAACCATCTTATTCTGGCTTGTATGAAAACAAAGAATAACACAATAATGATTTGTTATTCTTCACAATTTGTTCTCAGGATAACACAAGTGAGTCAAGCAGGACAAATTTAGGAAATGATAGAAAATGGAGATAAAACTAGCCCAATGGTGAATGAATGCATACTGATTTGGACGGAGTTTCTAAGTTCCAGCTACTTTTTCCATGACATAATGTGGGTCTGAGTGACTGAATTGAACTGAACTGCACTGAACTGAATGTGGGTCTAAAATTATTAAAAATGAGCCAGCAATACTCATCTAAAATCTTACATTTAAAAGTATTGGGAATTAGATACAGCTTTAAAATCACTCATTCTATTGTACAAAGTACACCTGGGACCCATGTAAGGATAGTAAGCTACCAGTTCTTAATTTATTTGTTAAGAAAATATTGGCCTGGCCAAAGAGTCCTACTTTCCAGAACATTTTATGGAAAAGCCTGAAAAAAACTTTTTGGCCAACCCAGAAAAGTCTTGCTTTATTTTTGCTTCATCTTGACTCTTGCAAGTTTCTACCTGATTTGAATTAGATACATGACAATAGGTATGTACTGCTGCTGCTGCTGCTAAGTCACTTCAGTCCTGTCCAACTCTGTGCGACCCCAGAGATGGCAACCTACCAGGCTCCTCCATCCATGGGATTTGCTAGGCAAGAGTACTGGAGTGGGTTGCCATTGCCTTCTCTAGGTTTGTACATATCCCTGAATTATACCATTCCAAACTGACTGAAGGAGAAAAATATACACTTAGCATGGCCTAAAGCAATAAGTCCTGAGTTCTAGGTTTTCTTTGTTATCAAGCCAACCATTTTCAAAATAAATTTTGAGGACTTGATAGTGTCAAGAACATTAAAACAAAACAAAAACTAATTAAAATGCCAAATGCAATTACCATGATGAAAAAAAAGTTTTAAACACCTTTCATTAAAAAATGAGCAGTTCTTTGAATTTAAAATTGGGGATTCTTAACAGTGATCACAACAAACTTCCAATCATTTCCTCCATTTTTTTTCTTATATTTTTGCCATAGACTAGTGACCTGCCTCTTGAGAAACCTGTATGCAAGTCAGGAAGCAACAGTTAGAACTGGACATGGAACAACAGACTAGTTCTAAATAGGAAAAGGAGTACGCCAAGGCTGTATATTGTCACCTTGCTTATTTAACTTCTATGCAGAGTACATCATGAGAAACGCTGGGCTGAAGAAGACAAACTGAAATCAAGGTTGCTGCGATAAATCTCAATAACCTCAGATATGCAGATGACACCACCCTTATGGCAGAAAGTGAAGAGGAACTAAAAAGCCTCTTGATGAAAGTGAAAGAGGAGAGTAAAAAAGTTGACTTAAAGCTCAACATTCAGAAACCTAACATCATGGCACCTGGTCCCATCACTTCATGGGAAATAGATGATGGGGAAACAGTAGAAACAATGTCAGACTTTATTTTGGGGGGCTCCAAAATCACTGCAGATGGTGATTGCAGCCATGAAATTAAAAGACATTTACTCCTTGGAAGGAAAGTTATGACCAACCTAGATAGCCAACAAAGGAAGGTCCACCTAGTCAAGGCTGTGGTTTTTCCAGTGGTCAGGTATGGATGTGACAGTTGGACTATGAAGAAAGCTGAGTGCCAAAGAATTGATGCTTTTGAACTGTGGTGTTGGAGAAGACTCTTGAGAGTCCCTTGGGCTGCAAGGAGATCCAACCAGTCCATTTTAAAGGAGATCAGCCCTGGGTGTTTTTTGGAAGGAATGATGTTAAAGCTGAAACTCCAGTACTTTGGCTACCTCTTGCGAAGAGTTGGCTCATTGGAAAAGACCCTGATGCTGGGAGGGATTGGGGGCAAGAGGAGAAGGATGGACAGATGATCAGATGGCTGGATGGCATCACCGACTAGATGGACGTGAGTTTGGGTGAACTCTGGGATTTGGTGATGGATGGGGAGGCCTGGCATGCTGCAATTCATGGGGTCGCAAAGAGTTAGACAGGACTGAGCGACTGAACTGAACTGAACTGAATGACAATTTAGACACTATAACTAGAAATATCCAATTTTAAGAGTCCAAAGATCTCACTCCAGATTGGCATTTTTTCTCAGTGAAAGACAGTTTTATCTTTCCCCCTTCCAGTGAAATTTGAGGAGTGATGAGGGAAGAGGTTACTAGGGACATCTACTTCTAACATGGTAGAAATCAGAGCTTCTGTTAATTTCCCTACATTGCAGAGAACAGTCCCCCCGCTTAACCAAAGAATCATCAGACCCAAAAGGACAGTGGGCTGAGGTTGAAAATTTGCTTATGCAGAATTTGGTCCTTCATTGACAGGCAAGGTTAAAGTCAGTACAGATTTCAGGACCAGTTAGCTGCTGGCATTTGTTTCCATCCCTGTTTCCCCCCAGGTCAGTAATCTCCAGTCACTCCACTACATCACCTTCCTTATCTGCTACAGCATTCTCATACTTTCACTGGGTTTATGAGAAAATTATCCACTGATACTTAAAAACACACCAAAACCAAGAAAACATTGCAACTGTAAGTTTAGGAAAAAAATTATGAAGTTATCTTTTAAATATCATATGTGCACATAAATTACCTTTTAAAATTATAAATCTAAACTATAGAATAATTGAAACAATTATTGAATAAATGGAATAACAGTGAATATAATTTAATATTTTTTACAGTATTGAAGTGAAATTCACATAACAAAAGCTAACCATCTTAAAAAGTGAACAATTAAGTAGTGTATAGTAAATTAACAATATAAGGCCATCATTACCTTTATCTAGTTCCAAAACATCTATGACCCCCAAAGCAGAACCTGTATCCAAATAAGAAGTCATTCACCATGCCTTCTTCTCCCTCCACCAGCCTCAAGTAAACAACCTGCAATTCTTCCTCTATTGTGGATATATCATTCAAATGGAATCATATAATATACGACCTTCTGCCTGTAGCTTTTTTCAATTACCATGTCTTTTAGGTTTATTCACATTGTCACATATATCAGTATATCTTATTTTATATAGCTGAATAATATTATATTTTATGGTTATAAGCAGGGCTCCCCTGGTGGCTCTGATGGTAAAGAGTCTGCCTACAATGCAAGAGACCTGGGTTCAGTCCCTGGGTTGGGAAGATCTTGTGGAGAAGATAATGGCTACCCACTCCAGTATTCTTTCCTGGAGAATTCCCTGGACAGTGAAGCCTGGCAGGATACAGTCCATGGGGTAACAAAGAGTTGGCCATGACTGAGCAACTAGCACTTTATGATCATAACACATAATGTCCATGCATCCATTGATAGAAAATTGGGCTATTTACACTTTTTGGCAATTGTGAATCATGTTTCGATAAACATGTGTATACATGTATTATTTTGAGAATTTGTTTTTGATTCTTTTTCTTATGAGAAATTATTCAGCCATATGAAACATTTATATTTAACTTTCTGAGAAACAGGCTGTTTTCTACTGTGACAAAATCATTTATTCCCACTAGTAATTTTTGAGGGTTTCAATTTTCCACATTCTTGCTAGCACTTTTAATTTTCTGTTATTTTAACTGTACCCATCCTGGTGGATATTCCACATTATGTTTTGATTAGTATTTTTCAAATGATTAATGATGTTGAATAGCTTTTCATGTGTTTGCTGACCATTTGTACATCTTCTTTGGAAAAACATATATTTAAGTTCTTTGTTCATTTTTGTCTTTTTTCTCCTTGATTTGTAAGTTTTCTTTATACAGTCTGGATATTATACACTTATCAGTTACATAAATTGCAAATATTGTGTGCCTTTATGTCAGTTGTCTATTCATTTTCTTTTTAACATTCCTTTATAAATATATATTTTTTTAATATGAAGAAGCCCAATTCCTATTATACTTCCTTTTGCTGCTTATGCTTTTGGTATCATATCTAAGATCCATCACCAAACCCAAAGCCATAATCATTTATGCCATGTGTCTTTATTAGATTTTCATGGTTTTAGATGTTTTGTTTAGGTCTTTATCCATCTTTGTTAAATTTTATATACAGGACTAGTAGGGATCCAACTTTATCCTTTTGTGTATAGATATGTTTCCAGCAGTTGAAAATACTATTCTTTTCTCATTAAATAGATGACACCTTTGTCAATATTAAATTGGCCAGAGATATATGGGTCTGCTTCTGGACTTTCTTAGGTCCATATATCTATTTTATGCCAGTACCACACCATTTTTGTTTTTACAGATTTCTAGTAAATTTTGAAATCAGGAAGTGTGAGGTGAGTACTTTTATATGCACAGTACTTGTTTAAAAATTATTGTGTAAAAGGTAAAAGAAATGAAAACCTAATTTCTGTCTTTTGGGGGAAACTATAAAAAATTAATTAAAATATGAACACAAGATAACATATAGCTGAATAGCAAAGTTTGCTGTTCATATTTTAAAAATTATAGAGTCAGATAATAGAAAGGCATAGCAAGCCAAATTTATGGGTAAAGTGGGAACTGGAATCCACCTTCAAGGAAAGCTTAGAATTTATATGAAAAAGAGGATGTGGGTTAAAATCCTTGTAAATGCTTGCATTTACCTTTCTCAGTATCTTTTCTAACTCATTATGATCTGCTATTACTTTGGCTTTTCTGTACTAGGAATCTGACAACTGTGAACCTAAGATCAGGGAAACAAGTTTATTTTGAACTATGCAGATGATTGAGTAGTGCTGAGTTTTAAATGCTAAGGATCAATGAATATTGTCAATTTCAGTGGTACAATCAAGAATGTTTTCCCATCAGGTCCTGATTCTGTCTTCAAAATCCCCCATTCTTCTCTGGCTTTGCTGACCAATTCAGTATCTCCCCGAATTCGTCTTCTTGCTTGCTCTGTAGGACTTTGTTTTGTGCAAACTCTCTGACTCTAAACTTGGTAGGAGAGCAGGCATTGACACATGCAAGCTAAAATAGTAAGTGAATTTGTTTTTTTAAAAAGGTGAGCAGCAGTGGGAATATGAATTAATATAGTCACTATGGAAAATAGTATGGAGATTCCTTAAAAAACTAGGAATAAAACCACCATATGACCCAGTAATACTATTTCTAAGCATAGATCCTGAAGAAACCAAAGCTAAAAAAGACACATGTACCCTAGTATTGATTGCAGCACTATTTACAATAGCTAGGAAATGGAAGCAATCTAGATGTCCATCTACACAGGAATGGATAAAGAAGTAGTGGTACATATACGCAATGAGATATATCTCAGCCATAAAAAGGAATGCATTTGAGTCATTTCTAATGAGGTGGATGAACCTAGAGCCTTTTATACAGAGTGAAGTAAGTCAGAAAGAGAAAAACAAGTATTAACATATATATATGGAATCTAGAAAGATGGTATTGAAGAACGTATTTGCAAGGCAGCAATGGAGATGCAGATATAGAGAACAGACTTATGGGCAAGGGCTGGGGAGAGGAACAAGAGGGTGAGACGACTGGAGAGAGTATCATGGAAGCATATACACTACCATATGTAAAACAAAGAGCCAATGGAAATTTTCTGTATAACTCAGGGACCTCATACTGGGGCTCTGTAACAACTTAGAGGAGTGGGAAAGGGGGAGGGAGGTAGGTTCAAAAGGGAGGGGACATATGTACACCTATGGCTAATCTATGATGATGTATGACAGAAACCAAACAATATTGTAAAGCAATTATCTTTCAATTAAAAATGAATTTTTTTTTAAAAGTTGAGCAGCAAATTGTCTCTCAATATTTTTCTTTTACCTCTCAATACATCATTAAATCGTGACCAGTTTCTTCTGCTATCTTTAACTACAACTAACTTCTTTACTTCCTTCCTACCTCCCTCTGTTTCTTCTTTCTTTTTACCTTCTTCTCTGTCACTCTCTCTTATTCTCACTCTTCTCCCCAACTCCTTCCTTCCTTCTTTCCTTCCTTCCACCCTCCCTGCCTTCCTTCTGCTGTCCTGCCTTCCTACTTCACTTTCTCTTCATTTTTGGAATGCACTTGCCTTCCCAGGCGTCTCCCTACTTCTACCACAACTCTGGAACTTTTTATTTTCTTACATAAAGGTAGCTAAAATATAGATTTTAAATAATTCTTTTTTTTCCCTGAGTTTTATGAGAAAGTTATTAGAAAAAGAGGGATGGTGTAACAATTGTGACATGTTATTTTCAACCAGTCATTTTGTACCAACTTTTGAAGACTCAGCAGAATCATTTTACTTTAGTCTATATCAAAATCCTCATTTTTTCTTCTAAAAAATGATGTAGTAGCCATTGATGTCAGCCATTGTCTTAACTCTGCAGGATCCCTGAGAAAAGATATGTTTCTAAAGTGAGTCTGGGGCTCATGGAACCAAAGAAAGTTTTGAGCTAGTAAGACAGGCTCTGTCACACTTAAAGCCAAATCAAAACAAAAAAATAACAAGAAAATACAGACATTATTAATCAGTGGTTTAACAGCTGTCCACACTTTGACACAAAGTTTAGAAAATCATTACCAAACTTGTTAAGCCTCTTTTTTTTTAAGTTCATATAGTTTGCTACTGATGGATACTACTAATCTATTTTTCTATCATGAGGGAGAAATATATATGCATCAGTGTGTGTAGGGTAAAGTGTGTGGTATACCTATTAAATTAAAAGTCTCTGATGTGAGCTTTTTCAAACAAACCACTAAAGCAACTAGGTTAATAAAAAATGTGAGTTCCAAAAGAAATGATTTTGCCTAAGACTCAGATAATTGAAGAGAGTGTGTGCTGAAGGAATTTAAAAAAAAAACTCCATTCTGGCATTTACTTGAATTCGTATGCAATTAATTATCGAGCAGAATTTGTCTTCTCTTATTTGACAGATAGCCTTATGAATATCCAAAGGCATTCTCATAATCATGAGCTGTGTAAAAGCATGTATATTTGGAATGCGTTATAAACATCTTGGGCAGCTTCAGTCCTTGGAGGCTAGGGAGGGCTGATGGAACAGAAAGGGAGCACTGATTTATTATAATGTTAAATTATAATACAGTTTACCAGAGGTGTCTGTGATCTGGGTCTGGAAATACAGAGCTAATCTAAGGGAGAGACTTCTGAGGACTGTACTCTAGCTGCAAGCATAGACAGAATGTTTGATATTACCTTGTTTTCTATAATTCCTGCATCCGCACATAATTGAATATCATGCTGGGGTTTTGGAGGCACAAATGCAGCCCCTCCGAGTCTGTAGTAACAGGTGAAGTTAGGTTCTTTGCGAGTGCCTTGGCACATCTTAGTAAATTCATCTGTGCCTTAGAAGAGTCTCTCTCTGGGTTAGTTTTTCTTCATTGCAGTTTACCCTGTTTTTTTTTTGAACTGTGTGGATTTGACAAAGCTGCTAAACTCTAAATTTTAGGTTGTTTAGTTGTAAATAGAAACTTCACAGTGACGCTGTTTCTATTTAAAGCTGAAATGCAGGTAAAACCCTGTGTAACTGATCTATGACCTGAGAAATGTGCTAACACTTGTGTTTCAAATAATTTAATTATAGTTTAATTTGAAACTTGCTGGTGAGAATGGATAGCAAGGTTCTTCAGCATAATTTTCACAGTATCAGTTCAGTTCAGTTAGTCACTCAGTCGTGTCCGACTCTTTGTGACCCCATGAATTGCAGCACGCCAGGCCTCCCTGTCTATCACCAACTCCTGGAGTTCACTCAGACTAGTGAAGCTGATAGCCTCAAAAAGTATTCTCTCTCACTGCATGCCATGGAACTTCCTATATTGTTGAGTAGATATTCTATACTGATTTTGTGCAATACAGTGGATACTAGCACCTGTGGCTAATAAGTCCTTGAAAGGTGGTCACTATGAATGAAAAACTGATTTTTACTGTTAAATAATGAAAACTGAAATAGCCACATGTGGTCAGTGGTTACTATGTTGAACACCACAGATTCTAGGCTCTACCTCTCAAAAATCTTTTATTTTTTTAAATTGGGGTATAATTGCTCTACAATGTTGTATTAGTTTCTGCTGTACAACTAAGTGAATCAGCTATATGTATACATATATCCCCTCCCTCTCAAACCTAAAAATCTTGACATTATATGTGATTATACTACATCTGTTGTATAGTATTTACTCAGCCATAGTTTAAAAAAAAAAAAAAAGCTTAAGATTTTACTCTATCTTCTTATTGTTGTTTAGCATCTCTACATGCCAGGGATTTGAGTAATGACTCAATATAGTATGTTATTTTGACAGCAAGGAGACCAAACCAGTCAATCTTAAGGGAAGTCAACCCTACATACTTGTTGGAAGGATTGATACTGAAGCTGAATTGGTCATCTGATGTGAATAGCAGGCTCATTGGAAAAGTCCCTGATGCTGGGAAAGATTGAGGGCAGAAGGAGAAGAGGGCATCAGAGGATGAGACAGCTGGATGGCACCACCGATGCAATGGATGCAAATTTGGGCAAATTCGGGAGATGGTAGAGGAAAAAGAGGCCTGGTGTGCTGCAGTCCGTGGGGTTGCAGAGTCGGACACAGCTGGGGGACTGAACAACAACAATATGTTATTTAAGACATGGCCCATAGTACTCAGGTAGTACACTGACTTCTAAAAATGACAGGGATATTTATGAAAGATCCTATGATGCTCATGTGTTGCTTGATACAGGAGAGCACAGAGTACTCCTGGAATACAGAGAAAGGAATTTACATCTGACTAAAAGGAAATGCTTCATCAAAGACATGACATTTTAATTGAGTCCAAGAAATAAGAAAAAAAAAACAAAGATTGGAATACAATCAATAGAAAAACTGCCATCAATAAACACTTAGCATTTCGGGATAAAATAAAACAAGATAGTCTTAGGCTTACAGGAGAAAAAAAAATAAGAAAAAGAACTTCCCAGCTTTTAAAAAGGAAAGAGAACTGACAACTAGATTAGTAAATACGTGTAGCTGACTATATTAGTAAATACTGCAGCTGAACTATATTGACTCTGGAGGTTATTGCTCTTGATCGTCTAGAAACTTGGGGTTTGAAATCTCCTCAGGATACCAGACAAGGTCATAGGAGTGGAAACAGAGATGTTCATAAACCAAGCATCCTAAAAAAGAGGGCTGAACCCTCTGTGAAAGGTGTCTGACTTTGCAGAGAGAGTCAATCAAGCACTGTCTCTAAGGCAGTGATTCTCAGACTTGGCTGCATACTAGCATCACCTGGTGGGAAGGAAAAACAAACAAATGCACAACAAAAGAGCAAAAACCAAGGATGCCAAGGTTATATCATGGGGACTAATTAAATCAGAATAACTGAGCACTCATATTTATTTAGAGCTCCATGGGCAACTCCAAAGTGCAGCCAAGTTTGATGCTGCTGTTGGAGGTGATCTTCCCTGAAAATTTAGAACCCCACATGTCACGTAAGTGGAGATTTAAATTTATTCTGCCTTGAGCAGAAAATCATAATCAGATATGTTAGCAAGATAGCCTTCCTAAATTGTTGATGTTCCAGGTCTCCCAGCAAAAGCACACAGAAGGGATTCAACTTGGGATACAAAGAATCCTGTAGACAAAAGCATTTTCTTCCAAATTTAAACAGAAAACAACAATAACCAACAACAACAACAACAAAAAATAAAACCAGGACACACAAACACATTTCACTTGCATTCTTGTTTTTCCTCACACAACTTGACACAAAATTGTGCTTAACAGATTGATATTACACATGTTTTTCCATTTCACAAGTCTATGGTTGGAATTTATTATCAATCCCAGGGTATAGGAGATGGTGACCAAAATCGCCCCCAAGAAAAAGAAATGCAAGAAGGCAAAGTGGTTGTCTGAGGAGTCCTTACAAATAGCTGAGAAAAGAAGAGACATGAAAGGCAAAAGGGCAAGATATATCCAACTGAAAGAAGAGCTCCAGAGAATAACAAGGAGAAATAAGAAACCCTTCTTAAGTGAACAATGCAAAGAAATAGAGGGAAAAAATAGAATGGGAAAGACTAGAGATCTCTTCAAGAAAATTGGAGATACCAAGGGAATATTTCATGCAAAGATGGGCTCTATAAAGGACAGAAGCAGCAAGAACCTAATGAAGTAGATGAGATTAAGAAAAGCTGGCAAAAATACACAGAAGTACTATATGAGAAAGGTTTAACAACCTGAATAACCACGATGATCTGGTCACTCACCTAGAACCAGACATCCTGAAATATGAAGTAAAGTGGGCCTTAGGATTCATTACTATGAACAAAGATAGTATAGGTGATGCAATTCCAGCTGAGCTATTTCAAATCCTAAAAGATGATGCTCTTCAAATGCTGCACTGAATATGCCAGCAAATTTGGAAAAGTCAGCAGTGGACACATGAGTGGAAAATGTCTTTTTTCAATTCCAATCTCAAAGAAAGGCAATACCAAAGAAAATGAAAGTGAAAAGTGAAAGTGAAAGTCACTCAGTTGTGTCCGACTCTTTGCAACCCCATGGACTATACAGTCCATAGAAGTCTCCAGGCCAGAATACTAGAGTGGGTAGCCTTTCCCTCCTCCAGGGAATCTTGCCAACCCAAGGATCGAATGCAGGTCTCCTGCATTGCAGGCAGATTCTTTACCAGCTGAGCCAAAGAATGTTCAAATCACAGTACAATTGCACTCAATTCACGTGCTAGTAGACTATGCTCAACATCCTTCAAGCTAGGCTTCAGCAATACATGAACTGAGAACTTTCAGATGTTCAAACTGTATTTAGAAAAGGCAAAGAGACCAGAGATCAAATTGCCATCATCTTCTGGATCACAGAAAAATCAAGGGAATACTGAAAAAACATCTACTTCTTCATTGACTATGCTAAAGCCTTTGAATGTGTGGATCACAACAAGCTGTGGAAAATTATTAAAGAGATGGGAATACCAGACCACCTTATTTGTCTCTTGAGAAGCCTGTATGCAGGACAAGAAGCAGCAGTTAGAAATGAACATGGAACAATGTACTGTTTCAAAATTGGGAAAGAAGTATGTCTGAGTTGTATATTGTCACCTTGCTTATTTAACTTCTATCATGTGAGTATATCATGTGAAATGCCAGGCTGGATGACTCACAAACTGGGATCAAGATTACAGGGAGAAATTTCAGCAACCTCAGATATGCAGATGTTACCACTCTAATGGTAGAAAGTGAAGAAAAACTAAACAGCCTCTTGATATAGGTGAAAGAGGAGAGTTAAAAGCTGGCTTAATATTCAACATTCAAAAAACTAAGATTGTGATATCTGGTCCCGTTAGTTCATGGTGAATAGATAGAGAAAAAGTGGAATCAGTGACCGATCTTATTTTCTTGGGCTCCAAAATAATTGCAGAGGATGACTGCAGTCACGAAATTAAAAGAAGTTTTCTCCTAGGAAGAAAATCTTTGACAAACGTAGACAGCATATTAAAAAGCAGAGGTATCACTTTGCCAGCAAAGGTCCATATAATAAAAGCTTTGGTTTTTCCAGTAGTCATACATGGATGTGAGAGTTGGACACTAAAGAAAGCTGAGCACCAAAGAACTGACACTTTCAAATTGTGGTGCTAAAGAAGACTCTTGAGAATCCCTTGAACTTCAAGGAGATCACACAAGTCACTCCTAAAGGAAATCAACTGTAAATATTCATTGAAAGGACTGATGCTGAAGCTCCAATACTTTGACCACCTGATGCAAAGAGTCAACTCTGATGCTAGGAAAGTTTGAGGGCAACAAAAGAGGGTGACATAGGATGAGATTGTTAGATGGCATCTGTGACTCAATGGACATGAGTTTGAGCAAACTCTTAGAGATAGTTAAGGATAGGGAAGCCTGGTATACTGCAGTTCATGTGGTGGCAGAGTCAGACACAACTTAGTGACTGAACAACAGCAACCAGCGCCCTAAGAGTTGCCCTTTGTTTCACTGAGTCTCCTGATACTAGGATTTCTGTTATGTTTATTTCTTTAGTACAGTCAAAATGCTGATGTTTCACTTATCTTAGGATCACATTCAAAATGCTACTTATATTGATGGTAACTTCCCAGTCCACTTTACCTCCTGGGGATAACCAAAGCTGTCTTCATATTCTCTCTCTCTTTTTTTTTTTTAAATTTTAAAATGTATTTAATTGGAGGTTAATTACTTTACAATGTTGTATTGGTTTTGCCATACATCAGCATAAATCCGCCACAGGTATACACGTAGTCCCCATCCTGAACCCCGATCCCTCCTCCCTCCCAGTACCATCCCTCTGGGTCGTCCCAGTGCACTGGCCCCAAGCATCCAGTATCATGCATTGGACCTGGACTGGCGATTTGTTTCATACATGATATTATACATGTTTCAATGCCATTCTCCCAAATCATCCCATCCTCTCCCTCTCCCACAGAGTCCAAAAGCCTGTTCTATACATCTGTTTCTCTTTTGCTATCTCTCATACAGGGTTATCATTACCATCTTTCTAAATTCCATATATATGCATTAGTATACTATATTGGTGTTTCTCTTTCTGGCTTACTTCACTCTGTATAATAGGCTCCAGTTTCATCCACCTCATTAGAACTAATTCAAAAGAATTCTTTTTAATGACTGAATAATACTCCATTGTGTATATGTACCACAGCTTTCTTATCCATTCATATGCTGATGGACATCTAGGTTGCTTCCATGTCATGGATATTATACACAGTACTGCGATGAACATTCTCTTTTAAAGGTGCTGGTTATACATCCCTAACTCCTTGGAGAAGACTCTTGAGAGTCCCTTGGACTGCAAGGAGATCCAACCAGTCCATTCTGAAGGAGATCAGCCCTGGGATTTCTTTGGAAGAAATGATGCTAAAGCTGAAACTCCAGTACTTTGGCCACCTATGTGAAGAGTTGACTCATTGGAAAAGACTTTGATGCTGGGAGGGATTGGGGGCAGGAGAAGAAGGGGACGACAGAGGATGAGATGGTTGGATGGCATCACTGACTCAATGAACGTGAGTCTGAGTGAAATCTGGGAGTTGGTGATGGACAGGGAGGCTTGGCGTGCTGCGATTCATGGGGTTGCAAAGGGTTGGACACGACTGAGCGACTGAACTGAACTGAACTGAACTCCACCTGATTTCAATGTCACTCTAATAACCGTACCCATTAATCATGGTTATCCTGACAAAGACAACCAAGAGACAGTTAAGAGATAGTCTAAAGGAAAAACAAATCACAGCAGGGGGTGTATGTGTCTTGCTATCCAGGCTTGTTTGTGGATAACAAACAAGAGAAAACAATGGTAATCCACCTTTCATGGTTTCCAATTTTTTCCTTGTATCAACCCTTTACTTCAGTGTTTTCTTCTATCGTCCCTTCAGCATCAGCATCCTTGTCTGCAATTTTCATTTGCTGTCTTCTGTACAAAGTTGATCTTCTCAGGAATGTAGATTTTTTTCTCTTTTCTGCAGATGACAGCTACTATTAAGAAGTTTTGCATTCAATTGTCAGCAAGGGAAATTAGACTTAGATTTTTCTTATGATAGGAGTAGGTCTAAGGTTCTGGAAGTTTATTTCTATCTCTGTGCATGACTTTTTTAATAAATGCAACTTCCTTGCCTTGACAGTCAGGTAAGGAACTGAGTAAATTTCCTTTTTTTTTCTTTGCCTAATTTGATAGAATAAATCCTTGTCATCTTCACATTCCTTTAAGATAGAAGACTGCAATGCATTTGTTTATGTGTACTTCAAAAATATTTAACCCACCAAGGCAAAAAAGGTAAACTATTTACTTTTTCCTTATAAAATGGATCTATATCAAGGAATCAAATGCAGAATATTTTATAGCTTTTACTTCTGGCCATCTTAGAAATTTTGCTGTCAGTCAATCAAGGAAAAAAATCAATAGATGCTTTTGATTTATAAGCCACTCAGAGGAACAGAGACTCATATTCAATGAACATATAATGATGTTTCAAAGATCAGACCTGTCTTGGATACTTCCGCAGAAATATATATGTGTGTGTGTGAGTGTGTGTGTGTGTGTGTGTATGCATGCACATAATTTATCATTTACAAAAACACTGAAAATTATAAATATTTTTATTCAATTAATTCAAACCATAGGCCTCTAATAGGCATCTTTAATACCAGTATATGAAAATTGAACTTTTTTTGACTAAACTACAGTTCAGGTACAAGGCAGTCCAAGTCAATTAACTCTACCCTTGGGTCGAGTAATTTCATAGAAATTTATCTTGTTAGGAATAAAAGTCCATTAAAGATTAGTTCATGGATAACTTTCTCTTATTTAGGTAAGCATAGACATGATTAATAGTCATAAAATTATAAAAAGAAAAAACATATCTACATTGATTTATGAAGTATTTCAAACCAATAAAGATGTAGAAAATTAAATATATGCAAGATGAAAAAATAAGATCACAGGGTTTTAAAATCATGATCTCTCTGAGGAAGTGCCCCTGCACTTCCTTTAGATACAATGACATTTGAAGAGCCATTGGCAATATGTGTAGAAGTAAATGACTGAGATACTTCCACATAAGAAGATTTGAAAGTCTACAGCTCATTCTTTAGAACTGTCTTCACTGTTAGCAAATAATTTTTTCTTCCAAGTCTCAATGTCTTCACCTATAAAATAAAAATGATAACAATATTTTTCTGTTATGCAGAACTTGTGAAGTTCAACTGTTATGATTCTGTGTCGTAATGCATATATAACCAAGTGTAAGATCTGGCATTGAAAGTTGATATATGTATATGTATACGTGTGTGTATATATAAACATATGTAAGAGTTGGACGTGACTGAGCGACTGAACTGAACTGAACTGAACTGATGTAATTATTAAATTATATAGATTATAGTAATAGTCTCAATATATTTAAATGATTTAAGATTCTTTAGAGTAGGCTTGCTGTGAAATATTGTTTCAAAGTTATATTTCTGATCGATCCATGTTATTGCTTTTTTTGCTGTAGTTTTTTGCTTCTACATTATAGTCACTCAACTACTGAAGGATCTTCTAAATATTCTGGAGGTATATTGTGATGGTGCAGTCAAGTTTTTACATAAAGAGTTAGAAAATATTAGGAGCACGCCTTAAATTCCTTCCTCAAATCCAAGACCTGGTGTTCCTCGAATGAGCTCTTAAATGATCAAGGACATATGTGGGCCACTTATGGGGCTTTTAGTAGGTGGAGACATTGATTTTTCAGTTCATTATCTCCTTTTATTTGAGAATTCTTGTTTCTGGAGCCTTAGGTATTTCATTTATTTTTGGATCTCTGGAACGTGCAACTTGTTAACTTAGCAATGAAAGGCCAGAAACAACATTTGTATATTTGATGCTGTCTGGCCCCCTAAAATATGAAGGATTTTTAAAGTATATCCTATTTGTTCTAAAGAAGAGATGGTTTGTAATTCACATTTTATTCTACTTACTTCATCTGATTTGTAACAAAGTCGTGCTGTATCATCTTTAACATCACCTTTAATATTAGATTAAAAATGCTTATACTCCCTGTAATGTATCCCCTTTAAATGTCTACAAGTATTGGCATAAACCCCAGTAAACATGAGGTCAAAATGTAATAAAGAGGATCATTTAAAACATCCTGTTTAGTGATATGACTAATAGTAGAGAAGAAATATATAGCAGATATCTATTGCTGAGAGAAATCAGGATAATGAATAAAAACAAGAAGTGAATGAGATGAACAGAAAGACAGTTTCTTTAAAGGATGAGAAAAGTTCTAGGGAGGAAATTTGCAGTGTCTTAGTTACAATAGTACATGTCATGCCTCAGTCTTGGAGAACTGGTAAGTTAACACTGTAAGCATCTACTTGCTCAATGTGCTGTACTCTCAATAGTTATCATCTACAAATCTTGTTAAAGTAATTTAAGAGTGAAAAAAAAAGTTGAATCCTAGGAGAGCTGCTATTCAGAAAGAGAAGGAGCTAAAATATTGCAGAAGTTTGCAAAGCTAATGAGTACTCTGAGGAGTGGATCTCCACAGGGGAGTTTGTCAGGTCAAGTCATTTACTGTGCATCATGTTAAAATTTACACCAGAATAAGAGTAATTATATGCTCTTTCTGTGTAAGATCCAGCATAGGGAGATGTCATTGCACCTGAGAACTGCATGTTTCCACAACTATTCTTGTAAAAGCATTATATTAGTGAGCATGGCAGAGAAAAACAATTTATAGATGTACAGGACAACTTGCAAAGTGAACACTAGACCCTAAATTAAAGAGAAAAGCTGCCTAGAGAATATGCAGGCTTTAAGTTCAGAAAAACAACACAAATAAACCACTTCCCCTGTCTATCTCTGTCCTTGACCATTTCACTCATGTGCTCTCTTTGTGGTAGTGTCATCCATGCCTCTAATAACCTGATGTGCTAAATGGTGTTGGGAGAGGTTTAAATTGTTTATTACCAGTACATTAGTTGTATTAAATTGATGCAGGGTAGATTTACATTGTACACTTGCATTAAGATACCCTATTAGAATGAGAAAAAAAAAATAGGAAGTTTGTGAGCTCATCAGAAATTGGCCCCAACTTTGAATAAGATCCTGGAGAACATAAAATACATTGGAAAAGCAACATAAATGTTTGCAGTGACATAAACGTTTGCAACATAAATGGTTGCTATGAGCTTGAATACTTCTCTCTCATCCAGGAAGAGTTCTTTACCGTTCTTTGAAGTACTTCTATTCTTCAAACTTCTCTTTTGGACTGAATGTCCTTCTTTGTCATAATTCCTCTACTACCTTTCTATCATTTTCACCAAAATTTTATTATTATCTTTTGCTACACTTACATGATTATAAGACCTATCTCTACAACTGCCTATGCAGAATATGAGTGCCTTATCCCTGGACTTATTACACTGGTATTGTTATTTATTCTACTTATCTCTTGCAAGACTACAAGCCCCTTGAATTTTAAATCTTGCTTAATTTATATCCAAATGCACTAAGTTTAGTATAAGCCTTTGTATACCACTAATAAGTAGAAAAGTATAATATATATATATATGTGTGTGTGTGTGTGTGTATATATATATATACATATACATATACATATACATATACATATACATATACATAAACATGTGTGCTTAGTCACTCAGTCATGTTCAACTCTTTGTGACCCTATGGACCATAGCCACCAGGCTCCTCTGTCCATAGAATTCTCCAAGCAAACATACTTGAGTAGGTTGCCATTTCTTCCTCCAGGAGATCTTCCCAACCAAGAAACTGAATCTGAGTCTTCCGCATTGCAGACAGATTCTTTACCATCTGAGCTACCAGGGAATATTATATATATTATAATATATATAATATTATATATTATGTAATATATAGTATATATATTATATATTATATATATATATATACACCAAGGGCATGTATATATTATACTTTTGTATGTGTATATTATATATATATATATACACATTATATATATATACATATATATTATATATAATATACACATACAAAAGTATAATATATACATGCCCTTGGTGAGTCAGACTGTAAAGAATCTGCCTGCAAGGCAGATTTGGGTTTGATACCTGGATAAGGAAGATCCCCTGGAGAAGAGAATGGCCACCTACTCCAATATTCTTGCCCATATATTACATATATGCATATATGTATGTATGTATATATAGGTAAAACAAAAATTGCTTTCTTGATTTCATGTAATAAGAAGAATCCTGGCATTGAAACATGTATACTATCATGTAAGAATCAAATCGCCAGTCTATGTCCGATGCAGGATACAGCATGCTTGGGGCTGGTGCATGGGGATGACCCAGAGAGATGTTATGGGGAGGGAGGTGGGAGGGGGGGTTCATGTTTGGGAACGTATGTACACCCATGGTGGATTCATGTCAATGTATGGCAAAACCAATACAGTACTGTAAAGTAAAATAAAGTAAAAATAAAAATCTAAAAAAATAAAAAAAAGAATCCGAAAAATAATTCTTAAAATAATTTTTTATTGAGTCTCATTAGTTGATTAACTTTGCCCATCACAAGGGCAGATAGTACCAGATTACATCTTTTATTTTTCAATCTTCTTTTTTTTTTGAAAGGAGTTTGTAAAGTGATAGTGAATTTAGCTTGTGCAAAACCTGAGACTTGGCAATCTGAAAAGACCAGTTTCTATCTCTGAGAAATACTACAGGTGAGATTCCAGTCAATCAATAGTAATTGACCAGCTAATCCTAAAACCTGACCTTGATCCACCAAGGTCACTCTTGATTTCAGTACATCAAAGCAACAAATCTCAGCATATTCTGAAAACAATAGTTGTCCTTTACATAATACAGCATAATCTCTCATCAACTTCTATCATTTGCAGGTAGGTTTCTTTTCACTTTGGCTCTTCACAAACTGATTAGAAACCACCATAAAACATGTAGTAGACTGTTACCTAACTACTGTCAGCATTAGTTTTGTGGCAGTTAAATCAGCCAGAAATGATCACTAAATGTAAGTTTAGCATGGTAAATAGAAATATATATGTGTCCAATTAGTCAGTTCAGTCTCTCAGTTGTGTCCAACTCTGTGACCCCATAGGCTGCAGCATCCCAAGGCTCCCTGTCCATCACCAACTCCCAAAGCTAGCTCAAATTCATGTCTATCGAGTCAGTGAGGTCATCCAACCATCTCATCCTGTCATCCCCTTCTCCTCCTGCCTTCAACCTTTCCCAGCATCAGGGTCTTTTCCAATGAGTTAGTTCTTCGCATCAGCTGGCCAAAGTATTTGGAGCTTCAGCATCAGTCTTTCCAATGAATATTCAGGACTGATTTCCCTTAGGATTGATCTCTTTGCAGTCCAAGGGACTCTCAGTTTTCTCCAACACCACAGTTCAAAAGCATCAGTTCTCATAATGTCTCTGAATTGAAGTGAAGTGATGTCACTCAGTCATGTCCGACTCTTTGAGACACCATGGACTGTAGCCTGTCAGGTTCCTCCATCCATGGGATTTTCCAGGCAAGAATACTGGAGTGGGTTGCCATTTCCTTCTCCAATATATGTCTGTAAATGGGTACTAATAAAAACTAGGAACTGATGGATATACTATTTTATTGCCCATGTATGAAAGATAAACTGAGCAGAGGAGTTAAGAATAAGCTTTGAAGCCCGAGTTCAGTGATCAGCCTTGGCAAGTATTATCCACAGGGCTTCCATAGGTTATTTTGAATGCTTAATAGTAAATCCTTTATAGTGTGGTTGTGGAAGGTTAAAGAGGTAATAATTAAAAGATTTTTGCATGATAAATACTTTTATTAAGGTTGATTCTATGTGATTTTTTAAGTACCTAATCTTTACTGAGTTCTTTAGGTGATGGATAAAGTTGTTTACATTTATCTTCTCATTTTATCCTCACAGTATATTATTCCCATTTTTGGATACCTCACTGAAGGTTACATATATTTAGTAGCTTCTTAAAATCCCTGAATTAAAGAGTGATTGACATTTTGCTTTGGAAACAAGTTCTCTGACTCCAAACCTAAGTCCTTAACAACTGTATTATAAGCATATGAGTAAATATTATACCTGACAATCAATTTGTTAAAGAAAATCCATTAACTACATTGTTCTTACTTGAGTAGCTAGGAAACTTACAAGCAGAGTTTCTTTCATCTATTAGCGATTTATAAACTACTCTTTTGTTCCTGTCTTCTAAAGCTACTGTCTGTTTCTTTAAGCCATCTCAAATTATTTATAAGGAAGAAATAATACAAATAAGGAATTTAAATAGTCACCCCATGGATATTTACTGATACAGTTGTTCAATTCATTGAGAAAATTCTGTAAGAAATTGATAACAGCTTCTTTAGTCAATACTCCTACAGCAAAGCTGGATATGCACATCAATGGATAATTAGTATAAGAAATAAAAAGATGGAACTATGTCTTAATGAAAAAAAAAAGAAAAATGCCCTCAAAAAAGGTAGTGATCTGCAAAGCAAAAATCAGTGAGGCCAGAGTTAGAGGCTTTGATCTATTTCTTTAAATGTAACATGGGCATAAGGATCATTTTTACCATTTCATACTAAAAAAAGAAAAAAAGAAAGAAAAAGAAAGGCAATGCCAAAGAATGCTCAAACTACTGCACAATTGCACTCACCTCACAATGGCATCCCACCCCAGTACTCTTGCCTGGAAAATCCCATGGACGGAAGAGCCTGGTAGGCTGCAGTCCATGGGGTCGCTAAGAGTCGGACACGACTGAGCGACTTCACTTTCAATTTTCACTTTCCACTTTCATGCACTGGAGAAGGAAATGGCAACCCGCTCCAGTGTTCTTGCCTGGAGAATCCCTGGGACGGGGGAGCCTGGTGGGCTGCCGTCTATGGGGTTGCACAGAGTCGACTTAGTAGCAGCAGCAGCACATGCTCGTAAAGTAATGCTCAAAATTCCCTAAGCCAGACTTCAACAGTACATGAACTGTGAATTTCCAGACGTTCAAGCTGGTTTTAGAAAAGGCAAAGGAACCAGAGATCAAATTGCCAGCATCCATTGGATTATCAAAAAAGGAACAGAGTTCCAGAAAAACAACTATTTCTGCTTTACTGACTATGCCAAAGCATTTGATTGGGTGGATCACCACAAACTGGAAAATTGTTCAAGAGATGGGCATATCAGATCACCTGACCTGCCACTTGAGAAATCTGCATGCAGGTCAGGAAGCAACAGTTATAACTGGACATGGAACAACAGACTGGTTCCAAACAGGGAAAGGAGTACATCAAGGCTGTATATTGTCACCCTGCTTGTTTAACTTATATTCAGAGTACATCACAAGAAATGCTGGCGTGGATGAAGCCCAGATTGAATTGAAATATCCCAATATTTCAACATTGGATGAAATATCAATAACTTCAGATATGCAGATGACACTACCCTTACAGGGGAAAGTGAAGAACTAAAGAGTCTCTTGATGAAAGTGAAAGAGGAGAGTGAAAAAGTTGACTTAAAGCTCAACATTCAGAAAACTAAGATCATGACATCCATTCCCATCACTTCATGGCATATAGATAGGAAAACAGAGGAAACAGTGGCTGACTTTCCTTTTTGGGGCTCCAAAATCACTGCAGATGGTGACTGCAGCCATGAAATTAAAAGACACATACTTCTTGGAAGAAAAGTTATGACCAACTTAGACAGCATATTAAAAAGCAAAGACATTACTTTGCCAACAAACATCTGTCTAGTAAAAGCTATGGTTTGTCCAGTAGTCATGTATGGATGTAAGAGATGGACTATAAAGAAAGCTGAACACTGAGGAATTGATGCTTTTGAACTGTGGTGTTGGAGAAGACTCTGGAGCATCCCTTGGACTGCAAGGAGATCCAAGCAGTCAATCCCAAAGGAAAACAGTCTTGAATATTCATTGGAAGACTTATTTTGAAGCTGAAACTTCAATACTTTGGCTACCTGATGCAAAGAACTGACTCACTGGAAAAGACCCTGATGCTGGGAAAGATTGGATGCAGGAAGAGAAGGGGATGTCAGAGGGTGAGATGGTTAGATGGCATCACCGACTCGATGGACATGAGTTTAAGCAAGCTCCGGGTGTTGGTGATGGACAGGAAGCCTGATGTGCTGCAGTCCATTGGGTCGTACAGTGTTGGACACGACTGAGTGACTGAACTGAACTTAAAAGGGATAGTGAAAGCTTCTGACATAAGACATCAGAAGAGGGCAGAGAGTGCCCTACCTGCCAGCCTTATCAAGGCCTTATACACTTTTTCAATTGGTTATTCACAATAGAAAGTTCTTACCAGTCCAACTTCCACAACACACATCTCAAGCTAACAAGATTGGTCAGAAGGTTCCTGTTAAGAAGGATAAACTAGTCCTTGAGCAAGATACACTGTTGTTATATAATCATTAGTACAGAACTTAAGGAGAAACATACCCTTGAGCAAGATAAGTTGTTTTGTTGTGTAATCATTAGCTCTGGGCTTAAAGAAAATTAGTCTTAGAATAAATACATTGCTGCCTTAAAAACTCATAGCTTAAGAAAAAACGTCCTATGTTACTAAGATGAAGGAATGTAGGAAAAAAAAAAATTGTCTCTTTTCCCTTTATCATTTAGTCACTAAGTCAAGTCTGACTGTTTTGCAACTTCATGGACTGTAACCCACCAGGCTTCTCTGTCCATAGGATTTCCCAGGCAAAAATACTAGAGTGGGTTGTCATTTCTTTTTTCAGGAAACCTTCCCCACCCAAGGATTGAAACTGTGTCTCCTACATTGGCAGGCGAATTCTTTACCACTGAGTCACTAGGGAAGCCCCTCTTGACTATATTGCTGTTTTGCATATTGTATTTAGACAACTTTGAGGTTCTCTATAGTATTCACATAATAGGAGTGTGGGTCCTAATCTAAATTTTAAATTTATCCTACTTCAACTGGCTTTACGTGTTCTACAAAAAATTAAACGCCACAGAGAACTTGCCAAATATCAAAGTCTTGCCAATGTTATAATTCCCAGAATATGTAAAATATAACAAATTTGGGGGAGCAAATGAGGCATATGATGCAACAGCTGTATTGACTATATTTAAATGGACATCAAAGAAGAATTGTTTAACCAGATTATATTTGTGTGTGTGTGTTTAGCAGAATTTTAATATTTAATAATTTTGATCTTACACAAAAGTAAGATGTTATTAAATCTAAGGACAAAACTATAAACACAAACAGTAAAACAATACAAAGAGTACTTTGTTTCAAATATGCAATAGAAAACAATCACAAAAAATTTTTTTTTAATTGCTTTGGTAAATACACATGGAGCAAGACATGTACTATTTCTAAGAGGGTCATTGGTGGGAGCCTTTTCCAGCCTGTTGCTAAATATGAAGTGGGAGAAAATTGAGAGGAGATATCCCACAGTGAATAAGATGTCTTAAAAGATATCTGTGCTTCTTTAAAAGACTTTTACTTTATTCCCCAATTTGGCAAATTTATGAGAGCTCACTGTAAATTACACTGCCCAGAAGTGTCTGAATTTTCTGGCATTTCTTAGAATAATTTCAAATATCATATCTATCAATAGCTGGTAATTCCATGGGTGTAGGTGGAAGGATGTTGATTGGTAGGAAAAAATATACATATAAGTATTATAATACTTACATAAGATAAAGAAGTTTAAGCAAAGTTGTGCTTATTTTTAAAGAATTCCTATAATTGTAGGGAGTTAAATATTTATGTGTTCATTAAGTGCCTCTAAATTCCATAAAAGCAGAAAAGATATCTATCTTTTAATTTATATACTTACGATATATAGCACATAGGTGTTACCTAATAAATGGGCTTTCATTAGGAGACTAGTTGAGAGTGTAATTGAGTAAATTAATTAATGTAGTCTGGGAATGGAAAAGTGGACAGACCAAGCTTGTGTGCTCAGTAACTTCTGACTCTTTGTGACTACATGGATTGCAGCCCACCAGGATCTTCTGTCCATGGAATTTTCCAGGCAAGAATACAGGCGTCAGTTACCATTTCCTTTTCCAGGGGATATTCCTGACTCAGGGATCAAACCTGTATCTTTTGTGTCTCCTACATTTGCAGGCAGATTCTTTACCTCTGAGCCACCTGGGAAATCTGGCTTATAGAAGCCACCTGGGAAACCAAGCTTACTCAGGGGAAAAATTCCTAACTGAAGAATATTTCTAAAAAAGGCAACTGGGGTGATAGCAAACTAGATTTTTGTTATCTTGAGAGCTAGGCAAAAAGGTTTCAATTTGATTTGATGGAAATAAAGAGTCAGTAGAGAGGATAGCAAGGATGAACTGAGAGACAAAAGTCGAGATTATTAACAAGACAGTAAAGAATCTGTCTGCAATGCAGGAAACCCTGGTTTGATCCCTGTGTTGGGAATATTCCCTGGAGAAGGAAATGGCTATGTACTGTAATATGCCTGCCTGAAGAATACCATGGACAGAAGAGCCTGGTGGGCTACAGACCATGGGGTTGCAAAGATTTGGACACGACTGAGTGACTAAGCATGCAACAAGGTGGGGTATTCCACTGATTTCAGTCTATTTCCTCTCAAAATTCTCTTCTGTAGCCTTAACTTATTCCCCTCCATCTAGAAGAGAAGAGAATAATGAAAAGTAAGAGGCTGAGAAGAAGCAGTTTTGATTCAAGATAAGAAGATGAGAAAGGGAATAGGCGACACAAAATAAGATTAGCAACCAGAAACTGAGGGTCTGTGATGCCCACATTGTAGTCTCACTGCCATAGCTAACTGAGGAGTAGCCTACTATGTTGGGGTCCCCCTGACAACCTTCAAGTTAGATGGTTTTACAGAAAGGCTCAGAAGTTGTTTTACTCATGTTCACTGTTTATTAGAGTAAAAGAATATTCATTAAAATCAGAAAAGGGTAAAGATACATGAGGCCAAATCTGGAGGAAACCAGTTGCAAATGTCCAAGTGCCCCCTTCCAGTGAAGCATATGGATTGCATTTAATCCCTGCAAGAATGTTGTATGACAACATACAAAAAATGTTACCAACCAAGGACTTCACCCTTGTCTACATGTCCAGACGTTTTTAATCATCAAGAACATAGGGTCAGTTAGATACGTATACAGCACTGTGTGACTGATTTCAGTGACTCAAATTCCAGACCCTTAGAGAAAAATTAGGTGTTCACTATAAATCATATTCTTATTAAATAGTATGCACTATCTGGAAAACTAGAGAAGTGTGGCCCCTGGCCTCAGGCATGCAAAAATTCTCTTGTGAAATGGAATATTGCCAGAGCTTAGTTCCCAGGAAACAGTCAACTGCTAACCCTAAAAACAGACATCCAGAGAGTTAACTCATTGGAAAATGCCCTGATGATGGGCAAGACTGAAGGCAAAAGTAGAAGAGGGTGGCAGAGGATGAGATGATTAGATATCATCACCAACTCAATGGACCTGAACTTGAGCAAATTCCGGGAGATAGTGGACAGCAGAGCCTGGCATTATGCAGTCCATGGGGTTGGAAAGAGTCAGACAAGACTTACTGACTGAACAACAACAAAGGAATGCACCGGGTTTGAGCAATTAGGCCTGTAGAGTTAACACTTTCCTGGGTACTCTAGTTAGGAAGATCCCCTAGAGAAGGGAAAACTACCCACTCTAGAATTCTGTCCTGGAAAATTAGATAGACTGTAGAGTCCATGGGATCTCAAAAAGAGTCAGACACAACTGAGAGGCTTTCACTTTTAGTTTCTTGAGTACTCATATTTAAATTCTACCTGTGCGATTGTCTGTGCAAATCAAAAGGTAGAAGAAGATGTAACATAAGACAGAAAAAAAGTCCAGGCTACTCACAAATTACTTTAGAAGCAAAGTGAGCAATAGGGGAGAAGAACTCTATACTACTAAAAAAGCAAGTGCAAAAAAGTCCAAGTAACTGCCTCCACTTTGCAAATTAAACAGAAAATCATATAGTAAAATTAATTTATTAAAACAATATAAGACATTGTAAATATCTGGTAGAGCCTGTCCTTTTACATCCATCCTTGAATAATGAGAAACTATAAGAGTTATAAGGTATTATTTTAGCTTCTATGGATGCTGTATTTATGACACTTAAGTCAATGGCTGAAGATGTAGTGAAAAAATTAGCTAGCAAATATGTCATTAATTTTAAACACTTTCTTTTCCATCCATCCCACTAATGGCCCCATGCGTTTTTATGCCAGCTCAGATTTCCTTCTTCTACTTCAGTTAATATCAAAATGCATCACCCAAAAGAAAGCACTCAACTTTATTTTTTAAATATATAATTATGGAAATATTGATAAATATAAAGTTCTGCCTAGGGAATGTGTCTAAAGGGAACTGTTAGGAAGTAATGGGTAAACTGATATGATTCTTCCTTAGGAACTCTAATGCATGTTGAAATTTAAGGATATCTTGGGAAATGAAATGCAAACATGACTCCCACATAGTCATATAAATATGTCAAAGGCCGCAAGTAATATTGTACCACCTAAAATATAATGTTTATTTCACACTGAAAGCTCATATTGCTTTTCTTCTCCTTTGGAGATGAACATATCTAAAAATGATATAGAAGCTTAGCTATAAACTGGAGATAATACGTATGGACAAGGTTATAATTATCCTAAACCAACACTCATTTAAATTAAGATTATTCAGATGAGAAAGGCATGATGGGTTTTTTACATTTTTGTTCATGATTACAGTTTATGTAAAAATGATAATTACCTACTTAGCACCTAGCTAAGAATTTTGAAAAACAAATTTCATATCAATTTAACTCCTCAACTAGGTTGATTTTTTGTTTGTTTGTTTTTCAGTCACTCAGTCCTACCCAACTCTTTGTGACCCCCATGGACTCTAGCACTCAGGCTTCCTTCTCCTTCACTATCTCCTGGAGTTTGCTCAAACTCATGTCAGTTGAGTCAATGATGTCATCCAACCTTTTCATCCTCTGTTGCCCATCCTCCCCTTCAGTCTTTCCCAGGAACAGGGTCTTTTCCAATGAGTCAGTTTTTCACATCAGGTGGCCAAAGTATTGGAGTTTCAGCTTTAGCATCAGTCATTCTATTGAATATTCAGGACTGATCCCCTTTAGGATTGACTGGTTTGATCACCTTGCAGTCCAAGGGACTCTCAAGTATCTTCCCCAACATACAATTCAAAGCATCAATTCTTTGGGGCTCAGCCTTCTTTATGATCCAACTATCACATCTGTGCATGGCTACTGGAAAATACATAGCTTTGACTTGACAGACCTTTGTTGGCAAAGTGATGTCTCTGCTTTACAATATACTGTCTAGGTTGGTCATAACTTTCCATCCAAGGAGCAAGCATCTTCTAATTTTATGGCGTAGTCACCGTCCACTGTGGTGACATTTTGGATCCCAAGAAAATTTTTGACTTTATGCCTTAAATTTCCCTGTATCAATTCACTGGCCTCTCACCTGTTCATAATCTGAATAGGAATCCCTAAGCTTAGTACATAAGGTATGGAGTCTTTACTTTTAGTTTTGCTTTACCAGCCTAGTTGTGAACATTGGTAACAGTTATAATATACCATGGGTATCAACATCAGTTCCAAGTTCATCCCAATAAACAAAATAATAAGGTAAGAGTTTTTATACATCCATGGCTCTAAATTATAAAGTGATCTACTTTCTACAAAGAATTTCACCAACCTGATATTTCCCTCACATGTAACATTTTCTTCACACTGGATAAATAAGAAAAAACAGTTTATGAGTCTTATGTAAAAGCAAATGTAAACAAAATACATCCTATTCAGTTTTTGATATTAATGCAAAATACGGGACAATTAAGAATAACTAACAGGTAGTCCCATCAAACAAACAGGAAATATGATTTTCCACCATTCTGTTTCTCTGATTTGAGATCAATCTCTGATAGTGGAGAGACATCATCTGTGAAGAACACTTCAGAAATGAAACCTCAGTGTGTTTATATGAAGAGAAATAATGAGTGTGGAAAGCCAGTAGTTTCACTCTGAATCAAAAACTGTTGAGAAAATTTGATGATGTTTCAAGTTTTGTGAAAATGTACCTAATTATTTTTTTAACCTTGTTAAGATACATTTTATGACTGTTATTTTTAGTTATCAATTAAATTAAAATCAATTAGAATAACAGAATAATGAAAAAATAAGGGGCTGGAAAGGATGGTAATTCTGTGGGTATAGGTGGTAGGATGTCGAGTGGTAGGAAAAAAGACATGATTTTTATTTATCAAATTGTATTTAATTTAGTTTAAAATGAATTAAAATGAAATTAAAACAAAAGAAAGTTTTTTTGCATAAACAATTTTTAATAAAATATAGATATTTTGTACATGATACTGTATAAATAGGGTGCTGCTGACACTAATCAGTGTTCCTATATTTTCTATTTGAAGCCAAATATCATCTGAAGCATCATCTCCCTAGTACCACCCCCTACAATCACCATTATCATTTATTGAGCACCTACTATGTTCTTGCTAGTACATACAGAAGTGCTTTTTGTGTCTTGCATTCATTGTTTCATTTAATTCTTAGAACAATATGAAATCAGTATAAAAATGAAGAGCATATTATTTGTACCTTAAGGAAATTAGAATTTAGTGAGATTAATAAAAATACCCAGGGTTATTTCCCTAGGCAGGTCACAGAGAATGGATATAAACTCAGGTGTGTCTCTGAAGCCTGTTCTCTGAGCCACTGTGCTTTGATTTCTTCTCATAAACTTTACTTGTGATTATAATTTCATAATTGTTACTCTGAGTTGTGAGTCCATGAAGCAGGAAGATAAGATTAGGGTCCCTGTTTATGATAAGCAGAGAAAGAGAATGAAGGTCAGAGAACTCAAGCAGCAACCCCAGCATTATGCAATATGAGGACATTGGAAAAACTGCTCTAACTGATTTCTATGAATCTCAGGTATGGAGCAGGGACTTCCCTGGTGGCTCAGATGGTAAAGCATCTGCCTGCAATGCAAGAGACTGGGGTTTGATCTCTGGGTCGGGAAGATCCCCTGCAGAAGGAAATGGCAACCCACTCCAGTACTCTTGCCCGGAAAATCCCACGGACAGAGGATGTCCTGGTAGGCTACAGTCCATGGGGTTGCAAAGAGTAGGACACGATTTCACTTTCATTTTCAGGTATAGAGCTTTTCCCACTTGCTCCACCACTCCAGACTCTTCTTGTACAGCATGCATCTCTCGAGATAAAAGCATCATTTCAGCAGAGTTTCTCATTTCCATCTACTATCCATCCCTCATTTAAAGACAAAACTCCATTTGCCAATAGTTTTCACTAAATACTATGAGAAATGCAATGATGAAAGGACACATTCCTTGTGCTGAAGCCAGACACATGAAGAATGAAGATAATAAAAATAACAAAATAAAAACTAGTAACTGCCATGTTGAGGAAGCACAAGACATGGCTGTAGAAACACAGAGAAAGGGACAATTAGGTCTCCAGATTTTAAGAGATGACATCTTTTATTCTCATAAACTACTTAACTTTTCTTTAGGGAGAAAGGAAGAGGAAGGAAATTTAAGCAAAGACAGATGAGTATGGTGTGACACTCTCCTGGACATGGTACATGTATAAAGTAATAATTCATATAATTTTCCAGGAAACAGTATAGGCATTTGGAGGAATCAAGAAAAACTATGAAACCCAGATACACATTGTATCAGGGAACCTGAATGATCTGCTTCTTCTTGTTGCTTCATTGAACAGAGGCCATAAAAAAGAAAATCTCTTAGGTGAGAAAATATTCCAGAGTGTTTCAAAATTACAGTGGGATTAATTTTTGTCTAAATTCAGGAATTTTGTGGAAATGAAAGGCAGCTATTGCATAGTAAATTTTTTCACTTTTTAGAATTTCAAAGAACTTGCGCCTGGTGCACTTAGTGAGCATCACCCATGAAGTATATGAAATGTTTGTGTTAACAAAAATACTTAAACACAATAAATAATTTTACCACAGTGATACAAATGTGTTGTATATTTTCACCTGATATTCAATCTATTAAAGCAAATGAACAAATAGGAGAAGTATTGTGAAAAAGAGAATGAAGGGACAGAAGTGAGAGAAAAATGTGGACTCAACAGAAGAGAAAGTATAAGATACAAAATAACAAAAAAATATTTATAATTATCCATGACCTGGCCCACTAAGACAGAACTGAAAAAATTCCCATGAAACTTAATGTTTGCTTACCAAGTGTGGTTGAAAATATGAGTATCTTAAAAGAAAATGAAAATAGGCGTTTTTCATTGCACACGCAAGAAATGTCAATAAAATTACAAATGGTGACGTGCCATTTAAGAGAAATTTCACATTTAAAAAAAGTGTTTCTCAATACAATAAGACATTTTAAAAGTCTTATCAGCTACTACTATTACATTATTTTCTACTGCAGAGATTACCTGTTATCATGGAAGTGTATGCGTGAGTGTACACAACGCACATGGGCGTGCATGAATGCAGAGTTTATTGCAGCTAGTTAGCAATACTATTTAAATTCAGAAGCATCACACACCGCTTAATAATTTACAGACAATGTGGAAGACATTATCATATATTATTTATGATAGCAAATGCTCAGGGACATAACAGTACAGAATATATTTCTTAAGCTACATTTACTGCCTTTTGGTTCACTTCAGAGAGAAAAGTTTCTGAGCTGCTACTTAGGAAAGCCAGTATTCCAATGCTGCCGAAAAAACATCACAGATTAATTGCACTCTCTGGAATGCAGCAAACAACAAAATTAATGCAGGAGGGTGAGAGGGCAGCCTGTGGCCTTCCTAGCACTATCCCAGAGTCGTTCATGCCTGGAATTTGTCTTTAAACAGATTGAGCCTGAGGTATTAAAAAATACATATTTCTAAATACCAAGAAACTATCCATCCCATGTCAGAAATATCTCTTCTATCTAGTTCACTAAAGCCTGTTAACCGTTTTTTGTTTGTTTGTTTGTTTGTTTGTTTAATGAGCATACTGGATACAGTGCTTACCATAGAGATGTCACTTTCCACCTCAGGACTGAGACACTCATTCTTCCAGTTTCAGGAAATGTTGGCTTGGTAAAATTTCAACTGAGTCTCTCTCTGGAAATTGCACTCTTCAGAAGAGTACTGACTTGCTTAAGGTTATACCTCTTTAATAAGGAACAGCCTACGTCCAGTGATGAGTCAATGCAGGGATATAAAGACTTGGCTTCTAGGCTTTAAGTAAGCAACACTGTAAGTTTACCCCAACTCCAGAATTCTTCACAGGACCAGGCGAAGGCTTTGCGGTGACTACATGTCCCTCTGCCTAGTCTTGAGTCCTTTACTCTTCTGCTGTTGATCCCAGAGGTACTCCTGAGATAGCTTTTGCCCACAAATCTCAGCTTCAGAATCTTTCTTGGGAAACCTGACCTCAGATGGTGCAAATAATTCCTGAAGAAGATTGATGTTAAGTTGGAAATTTGGAGCAGAATTAGCTACCAGCCAGCTGACAATGAAAATTTCATCATTGGTAGAATGTGGAACATTGCTAGTGCCTTGCATGTACTAGCATCTCAGTTGTTGAGATCTTAGCCTTGGAAAACCAAGATGGGATATCTCTCATGTGTTTAAGGAATTATGTGTAAGAATTAATCATTAGGATAGTGGAACTGAATGGTTCTTACTAGGCGCTATTGATGTATTAAATAAAGAAAATAAATTCAAGGTAGAGGTTGATTAATCACCAGTTAAAGGCTAAGAGTGAAAGCTAGAAGGTCTCCTTGGTGGTATATATACTAAAGTTTTCTTTTTTTTTTTCAACAGCTGAGAAACAAGAACAACAACAACAAAAAGCTTGGGATCAAGCTTAGGATTTAAGTATAATAGAAGTAAAACTTAGAAGAGATTGAACTCTTAAACTTAGAATATCTTTCTTACTAAAATCAGGTTCCTAATTAGGAAGGAGTGGGACACAGGAGCGTATGATAGGGTTATCTGGATAAATTCACCCCAACATGTTAAATACTCAAATACTTCTGAAAACTTAGTGCTCATACAAGAGATTCACTACCCCCTGTTAAATGCAGGACCATGCAAAATCTCCATAGTCGTAAGGCTGAGAAACCTTGCCATAAGTAGAAGGAAAATAGAATAAAAATAAATCAAAGATGACTCATGAAGAGACTGAGGGCAGTCATTCCCAAACAAGCCATAAATCCTGGATTAACTTACAGATTAAGTCCAGTTTTCCATATCCAGAACACTCTGACTATAGGAAACATTGGGTGTTCCGGGGGAAAGCCATTGCAATGCAATAGGTAGGTAATATATATTTTGTAATGATTCTTCCAGTTATTTCTCAAATGTGTCTAAGGCTGTTTACTTAGCTAACTGCATACTGGAAAAGGGGAATATACATAATTATGAAGATTTCTGGACAGAGAAATAAAGCTGAACCTTTTTATCCAGGGACTAAAAGAGTCATGCTACTAATAGAAGCATATGAGAGGCCAGATAATAAATGAATTTTTGGCACAGTTGGGGTCTCACTGTGTCTGGTATTTCCACAGAATCAGTGAGTAATTATGCACCATGTTCCCAAAGGTCTATTTGGAAAGAGCATATGAAGACATACAGTTCAGTTCACTTCAGTCGCTCAGTCATGTCCGAGTCTTTGTGACCCCATGAACTGCAGCACTCCAGGCCTCCCTGTCCATCACTATCTCCTGGAGTTCACTCAGACTCATGTCCATTGGGTCCGTGATGTCATCCAGCCATCTCATCCTCGGTCGTCCCCTTCTCCTTCTGCCCCCAATCCCTCCCAGCATCAGAGTCTTTTCCAAAGAGTCAACTCTTTGCATGAGGTGGCCAAAGTACTGGAGCTACAGAGCAGAACTCAAAAATTGGCTACATGGCCTGAGTGAGAGGTATTTATAAAGTGGAAGCATCTATAGCTACCTCTCTTCAAAGCTGTTCAAATAGTAAATCAGAAACAACATCCTATCCAAGAGAGAAAGATAGAAATTATTTTCAAATTTAAAAGATAGATGGAGATTTTATCTAAGATGAAAGGCAATGGCACCCCTCTCCAGTACTCTTGCCTGGAAAATCCCATGGATGGAGGAGCCTGGTAGGCTGCAGTCCATGGGGTTGCTAAGAGTCAGACACGACTGAAGAGCAACTTCACTTTCACTTTTCACTTTCATGCATTGGATAAGGCAATAGCAACCCACTCCCATGTTCTTGCCTGGAAAATCCCAGGGACAGGGGAGCCTGGTAGGAGGCCATCTATGGGGTCGCACAGAGTCGGACGTGACTCTGAAGTGATACACGCGACTGAAGTGATACAGCAGCAGCAGCAGCATGATACAAAGACAAAATGAGAAAATATATATATGAAACAATAATTTTCAAGTCAAGAGATATGAGGAAACAAAAGGGCCATGTTCCGTTTGTACAGTAAACAAACAAGGAGATCCCTAACCTTGTCTAGATTCTCTGCTTTTAGAGTTTCCAGGTACAGGAAAAGAACATGGAACACAGTAACAATGAAAATGGAAATGCAAATCCAGATAGAATCAGGAGGATAGCCTTGGATGAACAGTGCAAGAGAAAATAAATAGCAGCTTAGAAAGAGAAATCTGGAGACCTGCAGAGATATAACTCCAAAGATACACAGAAGATTCCTCAATATTCAACAGAGTAGTGGTTACAAGTATGTGAGAAAAGTATCTGAAACCCAAGTAAAGAGACTCCTGAAAGGATAAAGGACACAGTGTCAAATGCTAACATAGAGTGGAGAAAATGGCCTACTCCCATTATCCAGAACTGTAAGCCTCATAATCCATGGTGCACCAAATAGGCTATTCAGAAGACTTAGCCTCAGTGGTCACACAGCTCTGGCATCACCTAATATAAATTAAAAGTTAGACCCAAAAGAATTAATCATTTTTTAAATATCTTAGCAGCACCTTAAAACAAACCTCAAGAATATTTATAGAAGCTAATCAAGAACATATAGTAGTTATTAATACATATACATCTAGTATAGGAGCACCAAAACATACAAAGATATAAAATACATAATAAACCTAAAGGAAGAAATGGACTGCAACACAACAACTGTAGGGGACTTTAACTCTCCAGTTTTGTCAATGGATAGATCATGCAGACAGTCAAGAAGGATACAAGCTTTAAATTAAGCATTAGACCAGATGGATTTTATAGATTTGTACAAAACATTCCATCCAAATGCAGCAGAATGCATATTCTTCTCTAGGACACATGGAACTTTTTCAAGTATGCACCATACGTTAGGACACAAAACAAGTCTCAATAAATTTATTTTTTTTAATTTTTTTTCACATTATTATAGTGTTTTATTAGGATTATTCATGCCTATTCCTTCCCCCATACCCCCCTTCCAAAAAATTAAATTAATCTCCAGTTTATTGTTGTTCTGTTCTAATAGCATAATCATATTTTTATAATTTCAAAATTTTATTAAAAATCATGCATTTAGTCACATATTTTGAAATAATGCCACAAGGAAATATGTTTTCATATGTATTACAAGATGTTGATTCAATTTATGAATAGAATAGATTGCCTTTATTTTTTTTTTAATTTTTTTTTTTTAATTTTAAAATCTTTAATTCTTACATGCGTTCCCAAACATGAACCCCCCTCCCACCTCCCTCCCCACAAATTTAAAAAGATTAAAATTACATCAACCATCTTTTTCTATCATAATGATATAAAACTAGAAATCAACTATAAGAAGAAAGCTGGACAAAGATATGTGGAGATTGAATGGCACACTACTGAACAACTATTGGGCTGATGAAGAAATAAAAAGAATTTAAAACGTACACAAAGCCAAATGAAAATTAAAAATGATATGCCAAAGATATCAGATACAGAAAAAGCAGTACTAAGAAGTTGATAGCAGTATAAGAAACAAGCAAACAAAAAAATCCTTATAACTTTTCACCTAAAGGAATTAGAAAGAGAAGAGCAAACAGAATCAAAAGTCAGCAGAAAATAATAATAATAATACAGATTAGAGTAGAAATAAATGAAATTGAGAATAAAAAGATAATAGACCAATGAAACTAAGAGCTGATTCTTTGAAAAGATAAAATTGAAAACCATTTAGGGAGACTCACTAAGAAAAAAGAAGACTCTGATAAAAACAAAAGAGAAGAAACAAAAATAGGTATCACAGAAATACAAAGGATTAGAAGAGAATATTATGTTGTATACTAATGAATTGGGCAGCCTAGAAGACATGTATAAATTCTAATGCAACTTTCCAAGACTAAATCATTATGAAACATTCTGAGTAGATTGATCACTAGTAAAGCAATTGACTCATTGGAAAAGACATTGATGCTGGGAAAGACTGAGGGCAGAAGAAGGGACAACAGAGGATGAGATGGTTGGATGGCATTATCAACTTAATGGACATGAGTCTGAGCAAACTCTGGGAGAGAGTGAAGGACAGGGAAGCCTGGTGTGTTGCAGTTCATGGGGTTACAAAGAGTTGGACAAGACTGAAAGACCAAATAGTAACAAAGGGATTGATGAACCTCCAAAATAAATAAATAAAATTCTAGGACCAACTGGCTTCATTGAGGAATTCTACCAAACATTCAAAGAAGAGATAATACCTATTCTACTCAAATCCTTCCAAACATTGGAAGAGAAGGGAATACTTCCTAACTCATTTTTCAAAGCTAGTGTTACCCTAATCTGCAAACCAGAAAAAGACAATGCAAATATTAAAGACAAGAATGTTAAACAGACAAGAATGTTACAAGCTAATATTTCTGATGAACACACACAAAAATCTTTGACAAAATATTAACATTTTTTTTAATTATTGAGTATAGTGATACATCAAAGCATCATAAACCATGAGTAAATGGGATTTATTCCAGAGATACAAGGATAGTTCAACAACTGCCAATCAATGTAATACACCAAATGAACAGAATGAAGGATAAAATCCACGATTTTCTCAATATACACATATTAAAAAAAAATTGACAAGAACCACCAATCATTTGTGATAAAAACTCTCTATAAAATAGATATGGAAGGAAGATATCTTAAAAAAACAAAAGCCACATATGACAAATCTACTGATAACATAGTCAGTAATCAAAAATTTAAAGTTAGCCCTGTAAAAATCAGGAAAAAGACACTCTGCCCACTCTTGCCACTCTTATTCAATCTAGTATTGGAATACCTAGCCAGAACAGTTGGGCTAGAAAAAGAAATGAAAATCATCCAAATTGGAAAAGAAGAAGAAAAACGGAAAATATTTGCAGATGACATAATTATTTTTTTTTATTTAGCAAACTCTAAAGATGCCATCAAAAACTATTAGAAATAATACATGAAAGAAAAGCCAAAGGGTACAAAAACAACGTAGAAAAATCTGTCATGTTTCTATCATATCTGGTAACAATGAGACTGTGGAAAGAGAAAAAAAAATCACACTTATAATTTCCACAAAAGGAATAAAATGCTTAGGAATGAATTTAACCAAGGAGGTGAAAGGCCTGTACAATGAAAACTATAAGATACTGTTGAAACAAATTGGAGTGGATACAGATGGAGAGATTTAATTTTGTGCTCATGGTTTGAAAGAATTAACTATGTTAAAATGTCCATGCTACCTAAAACAGTTTACAAATTCAATGCCTAATCTGTCAAAATCCTGAGGACATTTGTCAAAGAAATAGACAAAAAAATTATAAAATGTATAATGATGAATAAAAGACCATGATAGCCAAATCAATCCTGGGTGGGGGGGGGGGGAGAACAAAGCTGAAGATTATTATAATCCCTGAAATTCACCTCTTTGTCTACCCTAGAACTAACAATGGTTAATCAGTCTAAGTCTTGGAAGTGATTCTCATCAAAAAACATGAAATTCTGCCTGAAATTATCCATATCTGTTGTTTTATCCAGGTTTGGACACATCTATATGAGAAAACAATTTACAAAATTGGGAAAATAGAGATAGAAATAAATATCAATGATCTGTGTTTGGAGTCAGTTAAGTAACCAGTTTTGCGTCAGTGTATTTGGACTTTTCTCATTACCAGAAGACTATAGCAATCTACATATGAGAAGCAACTTGATAAGAAGAACTATGAGATCTTGGGGATATAATATACAAATTCTATTGCTGAGTTTTAAAAAGTAAGAATTTAAGAATTTGATTTTCGTATTAGAAAAAAAAGAAATAAAGGGACTAATTGAAAGTGATACTGTTAGCAAAGGCTGGACAAAGTGAGAAACCATTTTTTTAATCCAGTTTACTCTCATCCTTACCTAGGAGAAGCATATTACAACAAGGCTCCCAACCTTCATTCACGCTGTGCATACCTGCATGTTGTCTCTTCAGTCATGTTCGACTGTTCATTGTACCACCACTTTAATACATTTTCTGTTTTCAATAGTTTTAAAATTTCACCTTATATACATTTCTTAAATTATTCCCTGTCCTAGGAAGACATTGACTATCATCCCATTCCAATCCCATAATAATTGTTTGTTTCTCAGAGTTTCTTTTAGTGGAATTTAAGCAATTTATTTTTCTCCAAATGTGACCTTTAACTACATGTATCTCCATTTCTCTGGAGAGCTCACTCATATCAGGAAAAATTATATTGTGCTACTATTACCTATTTAGTCTTCCCTATCTTAACCTGCTTTCTTACACTGGCTCACTTCTGTGTCCCTGAGTAAATGAGATTTCTCTGTTTATTTTGAATTTTCTATTTATTCCATTCATTTCATTGACAGCTAAACTTTTTGAAAGGTGATCAAATCGGACTATTTTTATTTTCCTTATTCCCTTTCCCAAATCCTTTTGGTAAAAATTCCCACAAACTGAAATTTTATTTTATTTTTTTTATTTTTTTTTATTATTTTTTTATTTTTTAAATTGCAAATAAGTTTTAAGTTTTTGGTGCAATTATATTGTTTCCTGGCTTTCTATGATTTCTCCCCATTTTGATTGTTTATTTTGCAGTTTACTGTCCTCAGCCCATAACCATTTGAGATTCTTCTTCCTCCTGCTCTGCCTAAAATGAGCAAATTCCTGAATATAAATTATGGACAAGAATTTTGAAAGTTTTATCACTGCATCATAACCTGGATTTCCTGACTGATACAGTAGCTATGAATATTTCATTATTACAAAGATTATAGTTAACATCTATTACAGAAATCATGAGAGTATATCTAATAATTTAATGAAATAAAAATCATAAATTTTTAAACAAACTCCACTTGATTAAAAAGGGCATTGGCATGTACAGAATGTAAAATTGCTTTAAGCAAATATTGCTCAATTATTGGAAAAACAGTTACTGTCAATTCTTTGCTATTGAGATAGTTTAATATCAATGGGCTTGTGAGAATTTGAGACCCATAAATAATAATAAAATGATAATACTTTTCATCTGCTATTTGGTGGCTGAGAAAATATTCAGTGTAAATGTCCAATGTCCAGTGATATCCTCTCCATTTTACTGACAATTCTTGATGAGATGGAATGAGGATGAAACTGCCTCCATGCAAAAATAAGAGGAATTTTACCCTGAAAGCAAAAATATTAGAGAAAATAAGAAAGATGTCGTTACACTTTAAAATCTTCAGGCACAAGGTAAATCATTTTCATCTTTAGGATTTTGTATAATCTTAGGGAATAATGCCAAAGCCTTTGACTGTGTGGATCACAATAAACTGTGGAAAATTCTGAAAGAGATGGGAATACCAGACCAGCTAACCTGCCTCTTGAGGAATCTGTATGCAGGACAGGAAGCAACAGTTACAACTGGGCATGGAACAAGAGACTTGTTCCAAATAGGAAAAGGAGTACGTCAAGGCTATATATTGTCACCCTGCTTATTTAACTTATATGCAGAGTACATCATGAGAAACGCTGGACTGGAAGAAACACAAGCTGGAATCAAGATTGCCGGGAGAAATATCAATAACCTCAGATATGCAGATGACACCACCCTTATGGCAGAAAGTGAAGAGGAGCTAAAAAGCCTCTTGATGAAAGTGAAAGTGGAGAGTGAAAAAGTTGGCTTAAAGCTCAACATTCAGAAAACAAAGATCATGGCATCTGGTCCCATCACTTTATAGGAAATAGATGGGGAAACAGTAGAAACAGTGTCAGACTTTATTTTTTTGGGCTCCAAAATCACTGCAGATGGTGACTGCAGCCATGAAATTCAAAGACACTTACTCCTTGGAAGATAAGTTATGACCAACCTAGAGAGTATATTCAAAGCAGAGACATTACTTTACCGACTAAGGTCCGTCTAGTCAAGGCTATGGTTTTTCCTGTGGTCATGTATGGATGTGAGAGTTGGACTGTGAAGAAGGCTGAGCACCAAAGAATTGATGCTTTTGAACTGTGGTGTTGGAGAAGACTCTTGAGGGTCCCTTGGACTATAAGGAGATCCAACCAATCCATTCTGAAGGAGATCGACCCTGGGATTTCTTTGGAAGGAATGATCCTAAAGCTGAATCTCCAGTACTTTGGACACCTCATGTGAAGAATTGACTCATTGGAAAAGACTCTGATGCTGGGAGAGATTGGGGGCAGGAGGAGAAGGGGACGACTGAGGATGAGATGGCTGGATGGCATCACTGACTTGATGGACGTGAGTCTGAGTGAACTCCGGGGGTTGGTCATGGACAGGGAGGCCTGGCGTGCTGTGATTCATGGGGTCGCAAAGAGTCAGACACGACTGAGTGACTGAACTGAACTGAAGGGAATAATCAGTGTGATCATTCACTTAAAGGCAGACATCCTGGAATGTGAAGTCAAGTGGGCCTTAGGAAGCATCACTACGAACAAAGCTAGTGGAAGTGATGGAATTCCACTTGAGCTATTTCAAATCATAAAAGATGGTGCTGTGAAAGTGCTGCACTCAGTGTGCCAGCAAATTAGGAAAACTCAGCAGTGGCCACAGGACTGGAAAAGGTCAGTTTTCATTCCAATCCCAAAGAAAGGCAAGGCCTAAGATTGCTCAAACTACCACATAATTGCTCTCATCTCACATGCTAGTAAAGTAATGCTCAAAATTCTCCAAGCCAGGCTCCACCAATACAAGTACTGTGAACTTCCAGATGTTCAAGCTGGTTTTAGAAAAAGCCTAGGAGCCAGAGATCAAATTGACAACATCTGCTGTGCCAGGAGCCAGCACGGGAGATCCCACCCATGACAAGGTCATGCTGAGAGACCTGATGGGGCAAGGCGAACCAGGTCTCAAGGGGTCCTCTGCCTGAGCATCTACCCTGAAACCAAAATCAGTCTGTTTACTGTCTGTTGTATTATATTCTTCTGACATTACACGAGGCTATCTCCGACCACTTTTCTCTGGAAAAAGTTAACTTAGAGCTCCATCTGGTCTCCTGCATATGACAGGAATGTCTCAACTCAAATCCCTCTGATGGCTCTCTAAATTGCCTGACAGGTTCCCCCGGACATTTACAACTACGCATGTGATTGTTTACAGCCCCCCAACCGTGAGAGGCACGACGCTTAAAACAGCTTAAAGATATAGAGCCTTTTAGAGCTAAGAATTAGTTTGGTGAAGGGATTCATTGTAAAGTTAATCTTTGCCGCCAGGCCTCCATATCCTTTATCTTTTAGGCACCTGGGAGGATATTAATTAATGTAATTGGGATGCAGAAATAGGAATATAGTAGTTTTGATGTTAGCAATACTAAACTGTTGAGTTAATGAATTTTCTCTTTGTTATAAATCACTGTACTCCTCTTTCTTTGTTTTAAATTGTTGTGTCCTTGCTATGTAAGAACGTAACCTTAATTAGTGCTTTCTGAGCGTGGCACTAGACTTTAGTAAGAACAACACTTTTAAGGCAAATAAGTTTTCTGGTTGATGGACCCTTATCAGAAAAGGGCCATAAAATGCTAATAGGCCTCCTGGCCAGAAGATGATGTAAATCACCTAAGACCTGTGTATACAGCTAAGTATGCAGACAGAAAGCCTGGTCTCAATAAGGGTCAGGGCTGCTGACCCTGCATGACTTTGTATTATCCATCGATATCTATGTACAACTCAAAGTATAAAAGCTTTTCCTGGAAAATAAAGGACAGACTAGTTTCTTGGGCCAGTTCCTGGAAAGACTGGTTCCCCCGTGTCTTCTTTTCTTTCTTACTCTATTTTCTGGCTGATTCCCACTGGAGCATAGGGGCTAGCCATGTAGACTTATTTGCCCTGGCTTCTAAGACCCACGTGAGAGGGAGCCCAAGGCGGGGCACCCTCCGCTATTCAAGCGGGCACCTGTAGCCCTATGTAGATGGTTCAAGTCCCTTCTCTTGGGGATTTATTGGCTTTCTATGTAAACCAAGGATTACAGCCTCTTTCTCTCCTCTATTCTCTTAACTGCAAACTGTTTCCTTATCTCTCTATAAATCTATTTATTTCTCTCACCATGCCGTCCCCTCTTCGAATTATCCTGGATCCGCCGGGACTGGACCCTGGCACTGCTGCATCATGGAAAAAGCAAGAGAATTCCAGAAAACCATCTATTTCTGCTTTATTGACTATGCCAAAGCCTTTACCTGTGTGGATCACAATAAACTGGAAAATTCTTAAAGAGATGGGGATACCAGACCACCTGACCTACCACTTGAGAAATCTGTATGCAGGTCAGGAAACAACAGTTAGAACTGGACATGGAACAACAGACTGCTTCCTAATCAGCAAAGGAGTATGTCAAGGCTGTATATTGTCACCTGCTTATTTAACTCATATGCAGAGTACATCATGAGAAACCCTGGGCTGGAAGAAACACAAGCTGGAATCAAGACTGCTGGGAGAAATATCAATAACCTCAGATATGCAGATGACACCACCCTTATGCAGAAAGTGAAGACATAAAGAGCCTGTTGATGAAAGTGAAAAAGGAGAGTGAAAAAGTTGACTTAAAGCTCAGCATTCAGAAAACGAAGATCATGGCATCTAGTCCCAGCACTTCATGGGAAATAGATGGGAAAATGGTGGAGACAGTGGCAGACTTTCTTTTCTGGAGGCTCCAAAATCACTGCAGATGGTGACTGCAGCCATGAAATTAAAGGACACATACTCCTTGGAAGAAAAGTTATGACCAACGTAAACAGCATGTTTGAAAGCAGAGACATTACTTTTACCAACAAAGGTCCATCTAGTCAAGGCTATAGTTTTTCCAGAAGTCATGTATGGGTGTGAGAGTTGGACTGTAAAGAAAGCTGAATGCTGAAGAATTGATGTCTTTTTTTTTTTAATTTTTATTTTTACTTTATTTTACTTTACAATACTGTATTGGTTTTGCCATACATTGACATGAATCCACCACGGGTGTACATGCAATCCCAAACATAAACCCCCCTTCCACTTCCCTCCCCACAACATCCCTCTGGGTCATCCCCATGCACCAGCCCCAAGCATGCTGTATCCTGCATTGGACATAGACTGGTGATTCAATTCTTACATGATAGTATACATGTTTCAATGCCATTCTCCCAAATCATCCCACCCTCTCCCTCTCCCTCTGAGTCCAAAAGTCTGCTATACACATCTGTGTCTTTTTTGCTGTCTTGCATACAGGGTCATCATTGCCATCTTTCTAAATTCCATATATATGTGTTAGTATACTGTATTGGTGTTTTTCTTTCTGGCTTACTTCACTCTGTATAATTGGCTCCAGTTTCATCCATCTCATTAGAACTGATTCAAATGTATTATTTTTAATGGCTGAGTAATACTCCATTGTGTATATGTACCACAGCTTTCTTATCCATTCATCTGCTGATGGACATCTAGGTTGTTTCCTTGTCCTGGCTATTATAAACAGTGCTGTGATGAACATTGGGGTACATGCGTCTCTTTCAATTCTGGTTTCCTCGGTGTGTATGCCCAGAAGTGGGATTGCTGGGTCATATGGCAGTTCTATTTGCAATTTTTTAAGGAATCTCCACACTGTTTTCCATAGTGGTTGCACTAGTTTGCATTCCCGCCAACAGTGTAGGAGGGTTCCCTTTTCTCCACACCCTCTCTAGCATTTATTGCTTGCAGATTTTTGGATCGCAGCCATTCTGACTGGTGTGAAGTGGTACCTTATTGTGGTTTTGATTTGCATTTCTCTGATAATGAGTGATGTTGAGCATCTTTTCATGTGTTTGTTAGCCATCCATATGTCTTCTTTGGAGAAATGTCTGTTTAGTTCTTTGGCCCATTTTTTGGTTGGGTCGTTTATTTTTCTGGAATTGAGTTGCATAAGTTGCTTGTATATTTTTGAGATTAGTTGTTTGTCAGTTGTTTCATTTGCTATTATTTTCTCCCATTCAGAAGGCTGTCTTTTCACCTTGTTTATATTTTCCTTTGTTGTGCAGAAGCTTTTAATTTTAATTAGATCCCTTTTGTTTATTTTTGCTTTTATTTCCAGAATTCTGGGAGGTGGATCATAGAGGATCCTGCTGTGATTTATGTCGGAGAGTGTTTTGCCTATGTTCTCCTCTAGGAGTTTTATAGTTTCTGGTCTTACATTTATATCTTTAATCCATCTTGAGTTTATTTTTGTGTATGGTGTTAGAAAGTGATCTAGTTTCATTCTTTTACAAGTGGTTGACCAGTTTTTCCAGCACCACTTGTTAAAGAGATTGTCTTTACTTCATTGTATATTCTTGCCTCTTTGTCAAAGATAAGGTGTCCATATGTGTGTGGATTTATCTCTGGGCTTTCTATTTTGTTCCATTGATCTATATTTCTGTCTTTGCGCCAGTACCATACTGTCTTGATGACTGTGGGTTTGTAGTAGAGCCTGAAGTCAGGCAAGTTGATTCCTCCAGTTCCATTCTTCTTTCTCAAGATTGCTTTAGCTATTCAAGTTTTTTTGTATTTCCATACAAATCTTGAAATGATTTGTTCTAGTTCTGTGAAAAATATCGCTGGTAGCTTGATAGGGATTGCAGAGAGATCACAACAGACAACACAGAAATACAAAGGATCATAAGAGAGTACTATCAGCAGTTGTATGCCAATAAAATGGACAACGTGGAAGAAATGGACAAATTCTTAGGAAAGTACAATTTTCCAAAACTGAACCAGGAAGAAATAGAAAATCTTAACAGACCCATCACAAGCATGGAATTGAAACTGTAATCAGAAATCTTCCAGCAAACAAAAGCCCAGGTCCAGACGGCTTCACAGCTGAATTCTACCAAAAATTTCGAGAAGAGCTAACACCTATCCTACTCAAACTCTTCCAAAAAATTGCAGAGGAAGGTAAACTTCCGAACTCATTCTATGAGGCCACCATCACCCTAATACCAAAACCTGACAAAGATACTACAAAAAAGGAAAACTACAGGCCAATATCACTAATGAACATAGATGCAAAAATCCTCAATAAAATTCTAGCAATCAGAATCCAACAACATATTAAAAAGATCATACACCATGACCAAGTGGGCTTTATCCCAGGGATGCAAGGATTCTTCAATATCCGCAAATCAATCAATGTAATTCACCACATTAACAAATTGAAAAATAAAAGCCATATGATTATCTCAATAGATGCAGAGAAGGCCTTTGACAAAATTCAACATCCATTTATGATAAAAACTCTCCAGAAAGCAGGCATAGAAGGAACATACCTCAACATAATAAAAGCTATCTATGACAAACCCACAGCAAACATCATCCTCAATGGTGAAAAATTGAAAGCATTTCCCCTAAAGTCAGGGACAAGACAAGGGTGCCCACTTTCACCGCTACTATTCAACATAGTTCTGGAAGTTTGGGCCATAGCAATCAGAGCAGAAAAAGAAATAAAAGGAATCCAAATTGGAAAAGAAGAATTGATGTTTTTGAACTGTGGTGTTGGAGAAGACTCTTGAGAGTCCCTTGGAATGCAAGAGGTTCCAAACAGTACATCCTAAAGGAAATCAGTCCTGAATGTTCATTGGATGAACCAATGTTGAAGCTGAAACTCCAATATTTTGGCCACCAGATGCGAAGAGCTGACTCATTTGAAAAGCCCCTGATGCTGGAAAGATTGAGGGCAGGAGGAACAGGGGACGACAGAGAATGTGATGATTGGATGGCATCACCAATTCAATGGACAGGAGTTTGAGTAAACTCTGGGAGTGGGTGATGAACAGGGAGGCTTGGTATGCTGTGGTCCATGAGGTTGCAAAGAGTCGGACTCGACCGAGCGATTGAACTGAACTGAAGGGAATAATCAAAAATGTATGGTAGTTTCATGGGATAGATTTATTGTTAACACCTTAGAGAAAATTATAAAGCATATTTATAAGAACTAGCCAGGATTTTTTAAATTTTAAAATATTTATTGATGTTTAATTATTTATTGATGCATTATGATCCTGAAGTTAAGATTTAAGACTATGAAATCAGATATCCTAGGTTTTACTTTCAGTTCTATTATTTCTCTGTAGCTTTGAGGAAGTATCTTGCCCAAAACTCAATTTTCTAACTTGGAAAATTAGACTTCATTTTAAATTTCATAGTTATTATAAAATATTACATATATCAGTTCAGTTCAGTTCAGTTGCTCAGTCGTGTCCGACTCTTTGAGACCCCATGAATCACAGCACACCAGGCTTCCCTGTCCATCATCAACTCCCGGAGTTCACTCAGATTCACGTCCATCAAATCAGTGATGCCATCCAGCCATCTCATCCTCTGTCATCCCCTTCTCCAACTGACCCCATCCCTCCCAGCATCAAAGTCTTTTCCGATGAGTCAACTCTTCGCATGAGGTGGCTAAAGTACTGGAGTTTCAGCTTCAGCATCATTCCTTCCTAAGAAATTTCAGGGCTGATCTCCTTCAGAATGGACTGGTTGGATCTCCTTGAAGTCCAAGGGACTCTCAAGAGTCTTCTCCAACACCACAGTTCAAAAGCATCAATTCGTCAGCGCTCAGCCTTCTTCACAGTCCAAATCTCACATCCATACATGACCACAGGAAAAACCATAGCCTTGACTAGATGGACCTTAGTCGGCAAAGTAATGTCTCTGCTTTTGAATATGCTATCTAGGTTAGTCATAACTTTTCTTCCAAGGAGTAAGCATCCTTTAATTTCATGGCTGCAGTCACCATCTGCAGTCAATTTGGAGCCCCAAAAAATAAAGTCTGACACTGTTTCCACTGTTTATCCATTTATTTCCCATGAAGTGATGTTGCCAGATGCCACAATCTTCATTTTCTGAATGTTGAGCTTTAAGTCAACCTTTTCACTCTCCTCTTTCACTTTCATCAAGAAGCTTTTCAGTTCCTCTTCACTTTCTGCCATAAGGGTGGTGTCATCTGCATATCTGAGGTTACTGATATTTCTCCCGGCAATCTTAATTCCAGCTTGTGTTTCTTTCAGACCAGCGTTTCTCATGATGTACTCTGCATAGAAACTAAATAAACAGGGTGACAATATACAGCCTAGACGGACTCCTTTTCCTATTTGGAACAAGTCTCTTGTTCCATGTCCAGTTCTAACTGTTGCTTCCTGGCCTGCGTACAGATTTCTCAAGTGACAGGTCAGGTGGTCTGGTATTCCCATCTCTTTCAGAATTTTCCACATTTAATTGTGATCCACACAGTCAAATGCTTTAGCATAGTCAATAAAGCAGAAATAGATGTTTTTCTGGAACTCTCGCTTTTTTGATGTTCTAGCTGATGTCGGCAATCTGATCTCTGGTTCCTCTGCCTTTTCTAAAACCAGTTTGAACATCTGGAAGTTCACAGTTCACGTATTGCTTAAGCCTGGCTTGGACAATTTTGAGCATTACTTTCCTAGCATGTGAGATGAGTGCAATTGTGCGGTAGTTTGAGCATTCTTTGGCATTGCCTTTCTTTGGGATTGGAATGAAAACTGACTTTTCCAGTCCTGTGGCCACTGCTGAATTTTGCAAATTTGCTGGCATACTGAGTGCAGCACTTTCACAGCATCATCTTTCAGGATTTGAAATAGCTCAACTGGAATCCCATCACCTTCACTAGCTTTATTTGTAATGATGCTTTCTAAGGCCCACTTGACTTCCCATTCCAGGATGTCTGGCTCTAGATGAATGATCACACCATCGTGATTATCTGGGTCATGAAGATCTCATGAAGATCTTTTACAGAACAGTATATATGCTGAAAGTATACAGTGTTTATGTCCATATATGCTACTTAATGAATATGGTTTATTAATTGTAATGAAGTCCATGTTGTAAATATTTTTCCTTTCAGCTTATGTTTTTTGCGTCCTGTGTCATGAAGATATCCTCTTACATGATCTTCTACAAGCTTTAGTCTTATATATTTCACATTAAGAACTAAGAGACACCTGGGATATTTGTGTGTGGTAGGATTTGTTTGTTTCTGTGTGTGTGTGTGTGTGTGACTGTGTATGCTAAAAAATGGTCAAGATTGCTACTTTTCTATAAGATACTTCAATCAGCTAGCACTGTTAAATGAAACCGTTTCAGGAGGTTCTGTGGTAAAGAATCCTCCTTCCCATGCAGGAGATGTAGGAGACATGGATTGGCAGGACTGTAGGATTTCTACAATTGTAGGATTCTGTGGATTTGCAGGATCCCCTGGAAGAGGAAATGACAACCCACTCCAGTATTCTTGCCTGGAAAATCCCATAGACAGAGGAGCCTGGAGGGTTACAGTCTGTGGGTTCACAAAGAATTAGACACGTGTGAGCACGTAAACACATTAAATGAAAACATTGTTCCTCTACTATATTTCGGTGCCGCTTTTCTCATAAATCAAGTGTGGATCATAAACATATTATAAGTATGTGTGTGGGTCTGTAGACTCTATTGTTTCATTTGAATTTAGTCTTTTCTCACTCTAAAACCATATGCTTAATTAATAGCTTTAAAATAAACCTTTATAGTTAGCAGCATAAATCCTTCAACTTTGTTCTCTTTTACGATTGCTTCCATTATTCTTGGCCCTTTGAATTTCAATCAGTCTGTCAAGTCCTGCAAAAACACCTGTCTGGATTTTGATTGGGGTTGAAATAATTCTATAGATCAATTTGGAGAGGATTTTACAATATTAAAGCTTCCAGTCCATGAATATGGGGTCTCTTTCATTTATCTTAGGTCATTTTTGTTCTCTTTGACCTAGTTATTGTGATATGTCCAATTTTTTATTTGTATTTATTCTGCTTTTGATTTATTGCACAATTAGAATTTAAAAAGGTCCTGTCCCACAGGTGGTGGTAAAGTTTGCATGAGCATGTGAAATGACTGGAACACAAAAAAGGGAATAATTTTCTCTTTTTAACCATAATTGGTTTATTTCCTCTCCCTTGGCTTTCCCATAGAAACATAAAGTTCTTAAAAGTAGAATCTGTCAATGGATTTGTCCTTGGGGATTAAGAAAAGTGTAAGTAAATCTACCTTTAACTCTGCTATTATATAGTTTTTTTTCCCTCAGAGGCAGAAAAGAAGCTGGAGATGAGATGCTATCTACCAAAAGAGAAGAAACCAAGTTGATTACATGTGCACTGGGATGAAACACAAAGAGATATTGGGAACCTATGTATAACTGAAAAAGGGACTAGAGGTGGCATCTTAACAATGCCCAGGTGGTATTCTGTTGGACACTTGTCTGCTTCTAGTTCTAGAAATTCTTTACTATGGGGAGTCTATGAGATCTAAAAAAGTATTTAAACTGATCCATTCCATGATAACTGAAGTAAATTGCTCAAAGTATAGCTCTATTTTTTTCATGTTAACTTATCTATAATGGAGAAGGAAATGGTGACCCACTCCAGCATTTTTGCCTGGAGAATTCCATGGACAGAGGAGCCTGGTAGGCTACAACCCATGAGGTCACAAAGAGTCAGACACAACTGAATGACTAAAACTGTATAATCTAAATCTTAGCCTTAAATATTTTAGTTAGCAAATGCTAAATATTCAGGATTAAATTGGGGTATTCCATTTAAAAATGCAAATAACTATCAGGTCCTGTGAACTGTACATAATTCTAAAGCATTTCTGTCATATTTTTATATTATCAAATCAAATTTTTGACTTTGGTATGCAATATTTGTGAAATAAAAAACTTGCATTTTTATGTTAATATACAGCTGGAAGAAAGTACATAGCAGTTATGTGATGACTAAAAGACCCAAAAGCATAATAGTGATATTTTGAACAATTTAATCCATTAAAACCTCAGTTAAGTGAATAAAGAATACTTTTAACATATGGTTGTAGTAAAAGCAGGACTGGTAAACATTTTAGTATAAAGTGATATTTTTGAGCAGTTTTACTTTTTAAACTGATATTTTCAGGAAATGGAATGAAAGACTTCATCATCGGAATTATAATTTTTGACAGCATTTCATCAACCTCCATTATATAGCTTTTCAAGTTTTCTCTAGCCTTGCTTCCTCTGACCTTTAAGCACATATTATCTCTTACTTTCTGAGTAAGTCAGGTTTGTCCCTATCCTTCAGATCCAGAGGTCTCTGTTTCCTTATCTTTCTCTGAAAATTACTCCCTGGTTGCTTCTTTCCTCCTCAAGACCTGTTTATCTCTTGAAAGTCACTCCTTCTTTGTACTGGTGCATATTTATTAACTACTGTATTGCACATGCAACTTAATCTACATCTGGCTTTTGACTCATCAGTCCTTTATCAGGACTTATGTTTTGTCAAGATATCCCAAAATAATATGCAATAGATTTTCTCCCTCCTTCCCTCTTCAAATCAATTCTTTCTCTCTATTCTAATCAACTGCTTACATTCACTTTGTCTCTGCCTTATAAATTGCCCTATCTTTTGGATATCTTTAACTGATAACCATCACACTTGTCAGCTCATTTCACTTTTATGATTTGTACTTTGTTGGTCCTCTTCTTACATTTATAATCATTTCTTATTTTCTGATGATTCTTCTCTGGGGATTTTTTCTTTTAAGTTTTGATCTCCAATCTGTGCATACCATTTCCATGTTTCCTTATATACAGTTAGCACCATTTTGATAAATTAATAATTATTTCTAAGTCTATATATAATGGAAGAATTATCTCTGTTAGTAATGGTTGCCATTTCCTTCTCCAATGCATGAAAGTGAAAAGTGAAAGGGAAGTCACTCAGTCGTGTCTGACTCTTAGCGACCCCATGGACTACAGCCTACCAGGCTCGTCCATCCATGGAATTTTCCAGGCAAGAGTACTGGAGTGGGGTGCCATTGCCTTCTCCAGTATGTAATTACAATTTTAGACATTTTCACAGGAATCATTTTCAAGTATCTTAAGCAAAATTCAGATGTGCCTGCATGCTAAGTATCTTCAGTTCAGTTCAACTCTTTGTGACCCTATACACTGTAGCCCACCAGGCTCCTCTGTCCATGGAATTCTCACAGCAAGAATACTGGAGTGGTTGCCATGCCCTTCTCCATGGGATTTCCTGACCCAGGGATCTAACCCATGTCTCCTGTGGCTCCTGAATGACAGGTGGATTCTTTACCTTTTTTGTTTGTTTTGTTTTTCTTGGTTTCTATGATTCTCATGGTACCAGGTGTAGAGGACTATTTCTCATATTTACAAATGAAAAGAAGAATGTTTAGTTGTAAACCATACCCAGGAGTTATATGGCTGACAGAGTTCTGCAAAAAGCAGCAAGGGCTGTGCTTTTAAAAATAGCTGGGGAAAACATATATATATATATATATATATATATAGTGGCCAATGTAAATTACTTGGTATTTTTTTCCTAGGTTTTGTAGCTAATGAGACAAGTTATTAATAATGGCTAGGTTATTATTTTTTCCCCAATCAAGCCCAAATAAAATGTTTTTAAAAAAACAGCTTCTTTTTTTGCTTATTATTTTGGGCTAACTTTAAAAAATGTGTCAATATAAATGAAATGTGGACACTGAAATAAAACCAAAACTTTTAAAGCAGACTACTAAGTATGCTCTAAATATGAATTAAAATTGTGTTTCATGCTTCCTCTCTTCTTTATATAGCTGCTTTCCACAGACATCTTCATCAGCTGAAGTGTCCCATTTTTCAATATGCCCTATAAATATATTCTATATTAATTTTCCTTAAGTAATTATCTGATCACTTCTAAAGGCAAAAAGAAAATTCCACTTTTCCACATCTCCAGTTCTACCTTCTACAGTTGTTAAAATCCTTGCATTTATTTATTTTCTTCAAGATTCTCTATAAGCATCAATAAAAATATTGTGTTCATAGTATTTATTAATAAATCACATATTATTGGCTAGTTAAATTTTCTTAATTAGAAAGTATACATGTTTCAATGCCATTCTCCCAGATCATCCCACCCTTGCCCTCTTCCACAGAGTCCAAAAGACTGTTCTATACATCTGTGTCTCTTTTACTGTCTTGCATATAGGGTTATCGTTACCATCTTTCTAAATTCTGTATATATCATTAGTAATAAATTTATATTAAAAACAAAACAAATTACAATTGAGTCCAAAGCAAAGAAAAAAAATGTTATAATACTTACAATTATAAAGTCATAAAATTAGGATAAATGGAAAGCTTAAAAAAAAGAAAAATATCTGCCTATATCTACATAAAATAATATTTTTTTTACAAAAAGAAAACCTGATATATATGCAGTTTATATTAAGGAAAATTTATTTTCAATTTTGAATTATATTAATAGACAATCAGATTCTGTTCTTGTTTTGGCAAAATAGATATCACAGTAAATAATGTGCATTTGATTTCAATTTCCAATCTTTTTCAGTATTATATTAATATTCAATATATGATATTTGCAAACATTCTTCTTTTTGCAATTATTGTGATGCATTTTATGTATTTTATGCTGGCATAAAATAAGAAATTTTCCTCTTTTTGGGGGTAAATAAAATTGAATTTATTAGTATCTCAATAGTTGAAAGTAACACCTATGAATCAATATGGGCCTGTTGCATATGAAAAATTGCAAATAAAACTACCTTATGACCCAGCAATCCCATTGCTGGGCATACACACTGAGGAAACCAGAATTGAAAGAGACACATGTACCCCAATGTTCATCGCAGCACTGTTTATAATAGCCAGGACATGGAAACAACCTGATGTCCATCAGCAGATGAATGGATAAGAAAGCTGTGGTACATATACACAATGGAGTATTACTCAGCCGTTAAAAAGAATTCATTTGAATCAGTTCTGATGAGATGGATGAAACTGGAGCCGATTATACAGAGTGAAGTAAGCCAGAAAGAAAAACACCAATACAGTATACTAACACATATATATGGAATTTAGGAAGATGGCAATGACGACCCTGTATGCAAGACAGGAAAAAAGACACAGATGTGTATAACGGACTTTTGGACTCAGAGGGATAGGGAGAGGGTGGGATGATTTGGGAGAATGGCATTCTATCATGTATACTATCATGTAAGAATTGAATCGCCAGTCTAGGTCTGACGCAGGATACAGCATGCTTGGGGCTGGTGCATGGGGATGACCCAGAGAGATGTTATGGGGAGGGAGGTGGGAGGGGGGTTCATGTTTGGGAACGCATGTAAGAATTAAAGATTTTAAAATTAAAAAAATAAAAAACTAATAAAAAATACAGTTGATTAAAAAAAATTCAAATTCTTCAAGGATATTTAATACATTTGAGTTTCTATCTCATTTTAAGGCATAATTGATGATGTCATGTCACTTACTTCAAATCCCATCTCTTTATTTAAAAACTTTGACATATTTTCTTCTGCTTATTTGTTATTTATAAAATAATATTTTTAAAATCAGATCCCTAAAATCTCATCTATTTGTTCTTTTCTCTCTTTTTGTTTTGACCATTTCTTCATCGTAACTTCATTTTGGTTACAGAATAAAAAGAAACCAGGTTAACAGTCTTTAAAGAGATAAACAAGTAGTTCTACAGACATTAATGGAACAAGTCACCAGATTGTTCCTTCCTATTTAAGTCAGTCACTGCCAGAGAATGTTAAATAGATATATTGAAGGCAGGAAAGACTTTTCTTCCTAATATTGACAGTAGTGATTCTCATGCCCACAATTAAATCCAAATTTGATGTTAATTTAAGATCACATTTAAGAAATAATAGTTGAAAGTAACTCACCTGTGAATCAATATGGGCCTGTTGCATATGGAGGATTCCTATGTTATTAATGTCTCTTTTGGACTTCATTCTTTAATTTGTTTTTATACTTAATTTATTTTTCTTGAAAATAATGTTTGAGTGGTAGCCAAAAATGATCTCTGGTTGGATTAATGCAAAGATTAAAAAGAAGAAGAAGAAAGAAAAATACAAGGTAAAAATTTGAAAATGACGTAAAGTTACTTTCATAGACAATATGGAGGCTTATGAAAATGATTTTCTAAAGGAAGAAACTACGTAGCAAAAACTTAAGCAGAAGTAAGAGCTTCTTATGAACGTGAAAACCTGTCACAGAGACACACGGATGCTGACATTGCCAACAGGGGTCAGATTAACCCCAGTGCCAGCCCTTCTGACATTTGCCCAAGGTGTGTTCTTTTTATTTTCTAAATAAAGTACCCTCTGAATATAATCAATCTTGAGGTTGTGACTGTTTGATTCGAACTCATTAGGAAAAACTCTATGAAAACTCTATGAAAACTGAGTAGGTCTACATGTTTCAGACAAAACGAGAGAAACTTGAATTTACTATTATTACTATAGCAAGTGTTTGAACAATTAACTGGGAAATATGAGTCATATGGTGCTTCCCAATGTTTCAATGGGTAAAGAATCCATCTGCAATGCAGGAGACATAGGAGACATGGGTTTGATCACTGCGTCAAGGAAGATCCCCTGGAGGTGGAAATGGCAACCTGCTCCAGATTTCTTGCCTGGGAAATTCCATGAACAAAGGAGCCTGGCAGGGTACAGTCCATGGTGTCACAAAGAGTTGAACAGGACTGAGCCATTAAGCATTCAAAAAAGAAAAAAAAAAATGAGGTATATGAATTAAACAAACTATTTTATTTAAATTTAGTGGGGTGGTGGCCCTGAGGAGCCACCCCATGCCTGAGGCCACAGGCATTCCCCGAGGCCAGGGGTGGTGGCCTGAAAGAGCAACCCAAGGAGCTGTGGCTGCCCGGGCATAGGAGGGCCTAGAGGAGCTATCCCACGTTGAAGGTCAGGAAGGGTGGTGGTAAGGAGATATCCCTTGTCCAAGGTAACAAGCAGCAGCTGTGCTTTGCTGGAGCAGCCTTGAAGAGATACCCCACGCCCAAGGTAAGAGAAACCCAAGTAAGATGGTAAGTGTTGGAAGAGGGCATCAGAGGGCAGACACACTGAAACCATACTCACAGAAAACTAGTCATTCTAATCACACTAGGACCACAGCCTTGTATGACTCTAAGAAACCAAGCCATGCCTGTGGGGCAACCCAAGAAGGGTGGGTCATGGTGGAGAGGTCTGACAGAATGGGGTCCACTGGAGAAGGGAATGGCAAACCACTTCAGTATTCTTGCCTTGAGAACCCCATGAACAGTATGAAAAGGCAAAATGATAGGATACTGAAAGAGGAACTCCCCAGGTCAGTAGGTGCCCAATATGCTACTGGAGATCAGTGGAGAAATAACTCCAGAAAGAATGAAGGGATGGAGCCAAAGCAAAAACAATACCCAGCTGTGGATGTGACTGGTGTTAGAAGCAAGGTCCAATGTGGTAAAGAGCAATATTGCATAGGAACCTGGAATGTCAGGTCCATGAATCAAGGCAAATTGGAAGTGGTCAAACAAGAGATGGCAAGAGTGAACATCGACATTTGAGGAATCAGCGAACTAGAATGGACTGGAATGTGTGAATTTAACTCAAATGACCATTATGTCTACTACTTCAGGCAGGAATCCCTCAGAAGAAATGGAGTAGCCATCATGGTCAACAGAAGAGTCCAAAATGCAGTACTTGGATGCAATCTCAACAACAACAGAATGACCTCTGTTCGTCTCCAAGGCAAATCATTCAATATCACGGTAATCCAAGTCTATGCCCCAACCAGTAATGCTGAAGAAGCTGAAGTTGAATGGTTTTATGAAGACCTACAAGACCTTTTAGAACTAAAACCCAAAAAAGATGTCCTTTTCATTATAGGGGACTGGAATGCAAAAGTAGGAAGTCAAGAAACACCTGGAGTAACAGGAAAATTTGGCCTTGGAATGTGGAAAGAAGCAGGGCAAAGATTAATAGAGTTATGCTAAGAAAATGCACTGGTCATAGCAAACACCCTCTTCCAACACACAAGAGAAAACTTTACACATGGGCATCACCAGATGGTCAACACTGAAATTAGATTGATCATATTCTTTGCAGTCAAAGATGGAGAAGCTCTACGCAGTCAACAAAAACAAGACCAGGAGCTCAGATCTGACTGTGGCTCAGATCATGAACTCCTTATTACCAAATTCAGACTCAAATTGAAGAAAGTAGGGAAAACCGCTAGACCATTCAGGTATGATCTAAATCAAATCGCTTATGATTATACAGTGGAAGTGAGAAATAGATTTAAGGGTCTAGATCTGATACATAGAGTGCCTGATGAAATACGGAATGAGGTTCGTGACATTGTACAGGAGACAGGTATCAATATCATCCCCATGGAAAAGAAATACAAAAAAGCAAAATGGCTGTCTGGGGAGGCCTTACAAATAGCTATGAAAAGAAGAGAGGTGAAAAGCAAAGGAGAAAACGAAAGATATAAGCATCTGAATGCAGAGTTCCAGAGAAGAGCAAGAAGAGATAAGAAAGCCTTCCTCAGCGATCAATGCAAAGAAATAGAGGAAAACAACAGACCGGGAAAGACTAGAGATCTCTTCAAGAAAATTAGAGATACCAAGGGAACATTTCATGCAAAGATGGGTTCTATAAAGGACAGAAATGGTCTGGACCTAACAGAAGTAGAAGATATTAAAAAGAGGTGGCAAGAATACAGAGATGAACTGTACAAAGAAGATCTTCACGACCCAGATAATCATAATGATGTGATCACTCATCTAGAGCCAGACATCCTGGAATGTGAAGTCAAGTGGGCCTTGGAAAGCATCACTATGAACAAAGCTGGAGGAGGTGATGGAATTCCAGTTGAGCTATTTCAAATCCTGAAAGATGATGCTGTGAAAGTGCTGCACTCAATATGCCAGCAAATTTGGAAAACTCAGCAGTGGCCACAGGACTGGAAAAGGTCAGTTTTCATTCCAATCCCAAAGAAAGGCAATGCCAAAGAATGCTCAGACTACAGCACAATTGCACTCATCTCACATGCTAGGAAAGCAATGCTCAAAATTCTCCAAGACAGGCCTCAGCATTACACGAACCGTGAACTTCCTGATGTTCAAGGTGGTTTTAGAAAAGGCAAAGGAACCAGAGATCAAATTGCCAACATCTGCTGGATCATCAAAAAAGCAAGAGAGTTCCAGAAAAACATCTATTTCTGCTTTAATGACTATGCCAAAGCCTTTGACTGTGTGGATCACAAGAAACTGTGGAAAATCTGAAAGAGATGGGAATACCAGAAACCTGACCTGCCTCTTGAGAAATCTGTATGCAGGTCAAGAAGCAATAGTTAGAATTGGACATGGAACAGCAGACTGGTTCCAGATAGGAAAAGGAGACAGTCTAGGCTGTATATTGTCACTCTGCTAATTTAGTTTCTATGCAGAGTACATCATGAGAAACGCTGGTCTGGAAGAAACACAAGCTGGAATCAAGATTGCCGGGAGAAATATCAGTAACCTCAGATATGCAGATGACACCACCCTTATGGCAGAAAGTGAAGAGGAACTAAAAAGCCTCTTGATGAAAGTGAAAGAGGAGTGAAAAATTTGGCTTAAAGCTAACATTCAGAAAACGAAGATCATGGCATCTAGTCCCATCACTTCATGGGAAATAGATGGATAAACAGTGAAAACAGTGCCAGACTTTATTTTTTTGAGCTCCAAAATCACTGCAGATGGTGACTGCAGCCATGAGATTAAAAGATGCTTACTCCTTGGAAGAAAAGTTATGACCAACCTGAATAGTATATTCAAAAGCAGAGACATTACTTTGCCGACTAAGGTCCGTCTAGTAAAGGCTATGGTTTTCCCGTGGTCATGTATGGATGTGAGAGTTGGACTGTGAAGAAGGCTGAGCACCAAAGAATTGATGTTTTTGAACTGTGGTGTGGGAGAAGACTCTAGAGAGTCCCTTGGACTGCAAGGGGCTCCAACCAGTCCATTCTAAAGGAGATCAGCCCTGGGATATCTTTGGAAGGAATGATGCTGAAGCTGAAACTCAGTACTTTGGCCACCTCATGCGAAGAGTTGACTCACTGGAAAAGGCTTTTATGCTGGGAGGTATGGGGGGCAGGAGGAGAAGGGGACAACAGAGGATGAATTGGCTAGATGGCATCACTGACTCGATGGACGTGAGTCTGAGTGAACTCTGGGAGTTGGTGATGGACAGGGAGGCCTGGCGTGCTGCAATTCATGGGATCGCAAAGAGTCGGACACGACTGAGCAACTGAACTGAACTGAACTGAACTGAATTCACTCTTTGGCAAAGAGTGAGCATAACTACTTTGATGTCTATTTATTGGCCAGCATGACTTAAGTCTGTGCATGCACACTCAATCATGTCTGACTATTTGTGACCACATGGATTGTGTCCTGTCAGACTCCTCTGTCCATGGGATTTTCTCAGACAAGAATACTGGAGTGGGTTGCCATTTCCTACTCCAGGGGATCTTCCTGACCCAGAGATTGAATCCATCTCTCTTGTGCCTCCTGCACTGGCAGATGTGTTCTTTACCAGCTGAGCCACCAGGGATTCATTTTGAATTATTAATCATTTTTTATCATTATTGATCTATGCTTCCTTATCAACTTTGTTGATTCTAATTAATGATATTTACTTAATATACAATTTTCATTTCTGGTCTTTTCTTCAGGATAATCTCTTAATATTTTTAAATGCTATCCCAGCCTTTTTTGAAATCATTCTTTCTTCATGAAGATATCTCAGATTCATTTGGATATTTTCAGGCCCAGTTTTGGAACGCATGGATGAAATGTATTTTGTTGAGTGGAAGAATGCAGACTCAGAAGATTATATATTATATTTTTCTAATCATATAGCATTCTAAAAAACCAAACCTAAGAAATAGAAAGCAGAAATGTTTGTCAGTGGTGGAGGAGGTGGGGGCTAACTTATTAAAGGATCCACAGCAATTTTAACACAATGGAACTGTTTTGAATGGTACTAGAGTTGTGGATACATGGCTTTATGCATTTATCAGAGCCCATAAAATTGCACATCAAAAAGGATGAGTTACAAAGTATGTAAATAAAAAATGCATCATGGACCTGGCATCCTAAAATGTAATACAGACTGGATAGATGAATCTAACTGAATAAAAACTTTATTGCATACCCTTACTGCAGGGAATGGAAAGCAAAAAAGAACTTGATCTAATTAACACTGAAAGACAGTATTTAGACTGAAAACTGTAAAGTTAAAGAGAAATGTAACCATGATAAACACTGTACTCTGGCTGGTAATTGTGCGCCATAATGAGATACAGTATAACGATTCTGAATCTGCTTTATGTCTATAGAGGTTAACCAAGTATATAAGCAGATAGTGGATTGTGAGGTCGAATTTCATACTGTGGGACAGGGTAATATAGAGAAACAAGAGAGAAACACTAGAATAAAATGGTACGGAAATGGAGTAGGAGACATCATTATGAACTTAGCTTTAGTTTAATATAGGTACAGATGGATAGATACAGAAATAATAATAGATATGTGTGTGCACACACGCTTATGGTTTTTGTTCAGTCACTCAGTTGTGACCGACTTTTTGCAACCCCATGGACTGCAGCAAGCTAGGCTTCCCTGTCCTTCACAATCTCCTGGAGCTTGCTCAAACTCACGTTACATGCATATACATCCTAGATAGTTTGGTAAGAGACTCTAGAAAAAATAATAATCCAATAGCTAAGAGCATACCGGTACTTAGTTCTGTGGTTTTTAAATGTCATGGTGGCTCAGAGGTTAAAGCGTCTGCCTGGAATGGGGGAGACCTGGGTTTGATCCCTGGGTCAGGGAGATTCCCTGGAGAAGGAATGGCAACCCACTCCAGTACTCTTGCCTGGAGAATCCCATGGAGGAAGGAGCCTGGTAGGCCACAGTCCATGGGGTCACAAAGAGTCGGACACGACTGAGCAACTTCACTTTCACTCAGTGAAAAGAAAAAGGGATCTTTATAGAAATGGCTGATGGTAAGGCCAGATCAGGTAATGTACCCAACGAGGTTGGAGCACTTTTTAGTTCCAGATAGCAAATAACTATTCAAAAAGCTAAGGGAGTGGATGTGTCAAAAGAATATAGAAGCCAAATTGAAAGAGCTACTGATGGTCAAAGCTGTAAAACTTTTAGCAATAAATTTCATAGTGTGATACTGGATTAAAACAAATGTATAAAACAAATAAAAATGAGTCCATACAAATGAATGACTGAACAAGTAAATCAATGGGGGAGAAGGGACAAATCCTCTTCATGGAAGAATTAAATAAAATGTAAGTAAATACTGCCCTCTCCAGGAGATGGAGCTGAAATCCATGATTATTCATGTTAAAATGCTTAGAAAATTTGATTAAAAGGAAAGTTGCTTTATCTGAATAAGAGTATATTCAAAAATCTACAAATATTTCATTTAACTGTTCATATTAATTCTTTCTACTTGTGAATAGGAATGGGATACAGGAATTCTCCCTAGTGCCACAAGCAAGGAAAAAATTAAATGAATGTACAATAGAAAAGAAGGAAAAAACATTTCATTTTAGAACAAATTACATGTTGTGTACATGGATGCTCCAAAACAATTGCTTGAAAATTCTTAAAGGTTTCTAGATTCAAGACCTGTACACACAAAAAATATATTTACATAATTAATGATAAAAATATAATGTGAAGGCTTATATATTATCATTTATAATAACATCAAAATGTGCCAAATACAGAAAAATAAGTTTTATGAAAGACATTCAATATCTCCTCAGAACATTAGTTATTGCTACTGAGAGAAACTAAAGATAATTGAAATAACTAAAAGGCCATTATAGATACATAAAAGTGAAAGTTATAAAGATAAGTCCTAAATCTATAAATTGAATGCGATAGCAATAAAAATTACTCAGAATCTTGAGAGTTTGGGGGAAGGGGTGTTGGGAGGGTGGAGGTGTGAATTCATAAGCTTGTTTGAGACTTATGGAGACATATAGGGAAAATATCGAACACAAGCTGACAATAAAGATGGAAGTGTCTACTGGATATCAAGGATAATTTTAGAGTCATAATATAAAATAGCATATTAGTGCAAGGATAGACAAATAGAGAAATGGAATAAAATCGAAACTCAGAATCAAATGCAAACATAGTCTTTTGATGTGGAATGGTGATACCATTTCAGTGCAGTGGAGAAGATTTTCAGTAAACTGTTTATCTCTTCCTTCATGCTTTTCTCAATAAGCCTTTTATGTTTCTGTTAAATAGTTTTATTTTTTCATGTTATTGTCTAAAATAGTTATTTCAGGAACTCTGCTAAACAAAGATGTAAGAGGCTTGACTTTTATATCTTCTTTTATATTCTCCTCCTTCCTTAAGTGTAAGCATTCTGAAGATGCTGGCCTTGTTCTTGTGTACTTATCAGATCCAAAAATCTGCTGCAAACAAACACAAGTACAATTTGCTTAGTGTTGATTGAAAAACTGGATATATTGAGGACAAGCTTCCCAAATGTATCATCACTCCCTGTGAACAAATTAACTTCTGTTATGTTTAACAGCTTACTTAGCATTAATTTTTGCCTAATAATCATAAAGGTATTTAGCAAGTCAGGCTTCAGCAATACATGAACCGTGAACTTCCTGATGTTCAGGCTGGTTTTAGAAAAGGCAGAGGAACCAGAGATCAAATTGCCAACATCCGCTGGATCATGGAAAAAGCAAGAGAGTTCCAGAAAAACATCTATTTCTGCTTTATTGACTATGCCAAAGCCTTTGACTGTGTGGATCACAATAAACTGTGGAAAATTCTGAAAGAGATGGGATTACCAGAACACTTAACCTGCCTCTTGAGAAATCTGTATGCAGGTCAAGAAGCAATAGTTAGAACTGGACATGGAACAACAGACTGGTTCCAAATAGGAAAAGGAGTCCATCAAGGCTGTATATTGTCACCTGCTTATTTAACTTCTATGCAGAGTACATCATGAGAAATGCTGGGCTGGAAGAAGCACAAGCTGGAATCAAGATTGCCAGGAGAAATATCAATAACCTCAGATATGCAGATGACACCACCCTTATGACAGAAAGTGAAGAGGACCTAAAAGGCCTCTTGATGAAAGTGAAAGAGGAGAGTGAAAAAGTTGGCTTAAAGCTCAGCATTCAGAAAACAAAGATCATGGCATCCAGTCCCATCACTTCATGGGAAATAGATGGAGAAACAGTGGAAACAGTTGTCAGGCTTAATTTTTTTTGGACTCCAAAATCACTGCAGATGGTGACTGCAGCCATGAAATTAAAAGACGCTTACTCCTTGGAAGAAAAGCTATGACCAACCTAGATAGCATATTCAAAAGCACTACTTTGCCGACTAAAGGTCCGTCTAGTTAAGGCTATGGTTTTTCCAGTGATCATGTATGGATGTGAGAGTTGGACTGTGAAGAAGGCTGAGTGCAAAAGAATTGATGATTTTGAACTGTGGTGTTGGAGAAGACTCTTGAGAGTTTCTTGGCCTGTACGAAGATCCAACATATCCATTCTGAAGGAGATCAGCCCTGGGATTTCTTCGGAAGGAATGATGCTAAAGCTGAAACTTCAGTACTTTGGCCACCTCTTGGGAAGAGTTGACTCTTTGCAAAAGACTCTGATGCTGGGAGGGATGGGGGGCAGGAGGAGAAGGGGATGACAGAGGATGAGATGGCTGGATGGCATCACTGTCTCAATGGACGTGAGTCTGAATGAACTCTGGGAGTTGGTGATGGACAGGGAGGCCTGGCGTGCTGCAATTCATGGGGTCGCAAAGACTCAGACATGACTGAGCGACTGAACTAAACTGAACTGAGACCTCTTTTCCAGGTTATGTTTTTAAGAGCCATCATTAACTTGTTTCCTAATTATTCTGTGATACATGTTTTACTTTCTTCTTTTACCTCTTAGTTAGAAGGCAAACACGTGTGAGAAGAGTTTTCCTATGTTTCTAGCTTTTGCCTTATGTTGAGGCCAGCTTGACAAGCAGGGTTTCCTAAAGCACAATACGGTGAGAAAATGAGAAATGAGACACAAGAATTCAGAGAAAAGAGAGGCTCAGAGGACCAACACCGCTCCAAGGTGATGGTGCTGAAACTGAATCCAAGCCAGCTTTATTATACTTTCAGCTGTGAATGAAATAATATGTGGGGAGTTAAACTATAACTCATGTGGCCTTCAGGGTCAAAGAACAAAATGGTCATTAACCATTGAGTAATTAGGAAACAGTAATTAATAACAAATCAATAACTAAGACTAATATTCTCATCTGTAGATTTTCCATCAGATACGTAAAACATGTGACTCTGAGATGCCAGTTGAGAAACAGCCTGGAATCGGTTTTCTGACCCCAGGATCATACCTGGTTTTCAAGATTATGAACTGTTCCCTCTGGATTTGTTTCAAGAATCTCATGCCTTATAGCATCCAGTTTATCAATAATTAGAATTTTATTTTGTTGCCCTTGCCAAGGCTTTCTTTTCTTTTATTCTTCCTGTTTCCTACAATAGTATAATGGTTTCTCTACTTATTATATTCTAGATTTTATAAATTGAGTCCTGAGTATTTGGTCTTTAATATTATTACATTTTAAATTATCATTGTTTTGCTCATAGCCCTTTCCTGTAAATACTCAACTGCTTCAGATTACTTTATACTCTTTTCATTGCAGTTTGCTTAAGAACTTCCACCAGATCTTGTCTTAATTAGTTCCCTGATACTCTGAAGGGATGAGGTTTCTGGAACATTGCAGTATGGTCTGGTATTTGAATCTGTCTTGTCACAGTCTTCATTTGAAGGAATTGAATTGTGAGTTCCTTTTTTTCTGTATGTAAATCGTCACTGCTCATCTTCCATCTATTTTTCTGGTCGACTGTTTTCTCAGAGGCTTTCACTGAGAAACTGAAAAGATGATACTGTAATGTATCAAGTTCAAACTCATCACCCACTGTCTTTACACAGAGCTAGTTAATTTTTTGGTTGTAACAGATTCTGGGTCTCTTCAGTTCAGTTCAGTCACTCAGTCATGTCCAACTCTTTGCGACCCCATGAATCGCAGCATGCCAGGCCTCCCTGTCCATCATCAACTCCTGGAGGTCACTCAGACTCGCATTCATTGAGTCAGTGATGACACCCATCCTTGGTCGTCCCCTTCTTCTTCTGCCCCCAATCCCTCTCAGCATCAAAGTATTTTCCAATGAGTCAACTCTTCGCATGAGGTGGCCAAAGTACTGCAGTTTCAGCTTTAGCATCATTCCTTCCGAAGAAATCACAGGGCTGATCTCCTTCAGAATGGATTGGTTGGATCTCCTTACAGTCCAAGGGACTTACAAGAGTCTTCTCCAACACGACAGTTCAAAAGCATCAATTCTTCGGTGCTCAGCCTTCTTCACAGTCCAACTCTCACATCCATACATGACCACTGGAAAAACCATAGCCTTAACTAGACGGAACTTTAATCAGCAAAGTAATGTCTCTACTTTTGAATATGCTATCTAGGTTGGTCATAACCTTCCTTCCAAGGAGTAAGCATCTTTTAATTTCATGGCTGCAATCACCATCTGCAGTGATTTTGGAGCCCCAAAAAATAAAATCTGACACTGTTTCCACTGTTTCTCCATCTGTTTCCATGGAGTGATTGGACCAGATGCCATGATCTTCGTTTTCTGAATGCTGAGCTTTAAGCCAACTTTTTCACTCTCCGCTTTTACTTTCATCTGGGTCTCTTAGGGAGAAGAAAACATAGGTAGAGTGGTATCCAAAGTCTCTGATAGTATCTGTTTGTGAGATCAAGCTTGAGGCTAACCTCAGGATGTGGCTGAGCAAATCAGCCATAATTATAGATAAATCACCTCCCTCTTGAACTTTTCTCCCCTCCTCCTAACCACCCCTCTAGGTTACAATAGAAAGTTTTAAGAACAGAAACTTTGCATCATTTGCCACCCACAGAGTTATGAAAGGATACTATGATGAGGAAGTATGAGAAATTAAGTGTAGGTATATCATGACACAGGAATAACCTGAAGAGTACATGGAGCCACATCATGAAAGAGTGTAAATGCCCAGAGTTGAAAGTGTAGATATTCTACTGTTAATGGGAAGTTTTCAAAAACGAAAGAGATGTGATGGCATTTGTTATTTGAAGACAAATCAGGTAACACTGTACAGGACTCACTAATTTTGGAGATGTTTAAAAGATATTAAAATGTCAATGACTAAAGTGTGTTCATTCAATATAAGTCTTGATAAGGCAAAATTCTGTAAAGTGTATGGATTTGAGCCTTGTCTCATTTTATGAGATGTGCTGTAGGACAAATGTATAGCTTGGTAAGCTTAGCTGCAAATTCTAACTCTAGAACGTGCCAGTTGTGAGACCTTAAGCCAATTGTTTCACTTCTTATTTTTCATTCAAGTAAAAGGGTAATTGGAGAAGGAAACGGCAACCCACTCCAGTATTCTTGTCTGGAGAATTTCATGGACAAGGAGCCTGGTGGGCTACAACCCATGGGATCACAAAGAGTCGGACACAGCTGAGCGACTAATGCAAACAGTGTAATAACAGTAGTTTCGCAAAATTTTGCAAAAATTGTAGGAAGTAGTACATGTCAAGCTTCTGGAGTAAAGTCAGTGACAAAAATAGATGCATAAAAACTTATGCTTAAGTCTTTTAATTAAGGGCATTTCTAAAGATTAGTTTCTAAGCAGTATTTTAATTCTACATATAATCAGCAGAAGTCGTTGGCCTACTTCGCTTAACAAAGATTGATATGTTTCCCCATAAATACAATTTTTTTTTAATTTTAATTTTTTTATTTTTTTTTAATTTTAAAATCTTTAATTCTTACATGCGTTCCCAAACATGAACCCCCCTCCCACCTCCCTCCCCACAACATCTCTCTGGGTCATCCCCATGCACCAGCCCCAAGCAAGCTGCACCCTATGTCAGACATGGACTGGCGATTCAATTCTTACATGACAGTATACATGTTATAATTCCCATTCTCCCAAATCATCCCACCCTCTCCCTCTCCCTCTGAGTCCAAAAGTCTGGTATACACATCTGTGTCTTTTTTCCTGTCTTGCATACAGGGTCGTCCCATAAATACAATTTTAATGTCATATGTCTGGATTATTTCTGTTCCTCAAGTTCTCTTTACTATACAAATTTATATCTACTCTGGCAACAGCAGAGTGGAAGAAAACTTTAAATCACATTGAGAGAAACCTACTTCTACTTCTACTTGGGACTCAACATAGAAATTGGCCCTCCTTGGCTTGACATAATACTCCCTGTGTATCATTTTTACCATGTCTGATAGCAGTAACTCACTCAATGTTCAATACCAAATGGATCACCATAAGATGTCACAGTAAGGCAGCTGAAGATATAAGACTCTACATCATGATTATGGCTGTGGAATGGACTTGAATGTTTATGTTGACGTCTTAATGATCTTGTTGAATAGGGAAGTTGAAGTGGCAAAAAGAAATAAATCAATTCTCAGGCTTTTGGCCTGTTAGGTTGGATGCATTTTTAGTATTTTGTAAATGAGAAATCATCTATCTCTTTACTATTTTTGGTCACCTTCTCCTAGCAACTATTTGAACACATAATTTAGCATTTCTTAAAATTACCATTAAAAGATACACTTTTGTGTAATCGTTATTAAGAAAGGTATGATTTCCTGAAGACCAAGGAGAGATACTCTCAGATGTCTCAATGGTAAAGAATCCTGTCAAGCAGGAGACACAGGAGATGAGTCTGATCCCTGGATCAGGAAGACATTCTAGAGAAGAAAATAGCAACCCACTCCAGTATTTTTGCCTGGAAAATCCCATGGACAGAGAAGCCTGGTGGGCTACAGTCCATAGAGTCACAAATGTGTCAGACATGACTCAAATGACTAAACACAACAAAGGAGTTATTAGGTCACATACTGCTAGTTAGGGAAAAAACAAGCAAACAAACAAAAAAACCTCTCTAAAGTTATCTAATAGAATGAACCATGATTTATTTCATTTTCCCTATGAGTCTTGCTCTCATAAAATGCCTGATCTTGCTGAAGGCTCTTTCTTCCCTCCATATTTCTGCTAAACATATATAATCACTCTCTATTTGAATGTGTTCAACCCTACTCTTAGCTTCCATTTTCAGATTCACATATTAAATTCTGAAGGCATTCTGAATGAAATCTCCCTTTTCCTATGGTACATTTGATATGGTTTATTAAAATAGCACTATCTCAATAATGAGTCATCCAAGGAAGAATAATGGAAGCTTTTAAAATATTTTATTATATTTATAATATTAGCCATGAGAGAGAAAGTAGTTTGGAAAATAAATGCTAATATTCCAAGATATTATTCCACATAAATTAATCAACAAGTGTCTGATAGCATGCTGGGTATATAAAAATAAACAGGATCAAAAAATGTTACCTGCTCTTTAAGATTGATGCTGTGTTGTGCTCTGATTAGTCACTCAGTCGTGTCTGACTCTTTGTGACCCCATGGACCCCCACCAGGCTCCTCTGTCCATGGGGATTCTTTAGGCAAGAACATTGGAGTGGGTTGCATCCTTCCTCTAGAGGCTTTTCCCAACCCAGGGATCAAGGTGAGGTCTCCCGCATTATAGGCAGATTCTTTACCATCTGAACCATCAGGAAAGCCTTTAGGTTCAGCACTGATGTCAAAAGACAACATATGCAATTTTCATCCTCTTTAAGGGAGAGCTGGTAATCAAGACTTAGTTGCTTCTAAAGAAAAAAAAAAAATGGATGAAAAGGGAAAAGAAACACAGTCACTTTATAGAGGGTAAACACTACCTTAACCAAGTGATCAAGACTAACATCCTTGGGAACAAAGTACATTAATGTCATATACCTACTGACATGAGGTCAGAAGAAGGAAACTTTTTCTTTGTGGTATCCTTCTTGAAAATTCATCAGCACAGTCTAAGAATGAGAAAACATCAGAAAAAAAAGTCAAATTGAGAGACATAAAAATATGACCAGTGTTCTTGAAAAGTATCAAAGTTATTAAAAATAAATATTGAGAAAATGTCACAGATTAGAAGAGACAAAGGAGATAATAACTAAAAGCAATATTTCCTTTTTTGTTGTTGTTAGACCCTGAAACCACAGAGGAAAAAATACTTAGGAGTGAAATCCAATAAAGTTTTTAATTTAGTTGCCAATATTGTGCCAATTTAAGTCTCTTAGTTTTAATAAAATATTATGGTCATATATTAGTAGAAAGGGAAGCTAGGTAAAATGTAAACAGGTACTAAAATCTGCATAAATTAAAAATCTAACTACAATGTTGGTAAGTTCTAATTTAAGTAAAGAGAAAGCTGCTCTTGAGAATACATATGAAAATTATCTAGAATAGAGGTGAGCAAAATATACTCTGCTAGTCAATTTCTGTCCTGACCAATTTTAGGATGGTCTGAAAGCTAAGAACATTTTTAATATTTAGGAGAATTGCAATCAATGTAAAACAACAACAAAAAATATGTGACATGGTCTGCAAAATTAAAATATTTACTATTGGCCTTTTACAGCAAAATGTTGCTATCCTGTTGATAGAATACAGACAGAACAATTGGAAGGAGAAACTTTTAAACCAAAAACTGCGAAGCAGGAAGGAATCAACCTAAGGAAGAAGAATATAAACAGGATGAAAGAGTGATGTATGGCAAAATCAATACAATATTGTAATTAGCTTCTAATTAAAATAAATAAATTTATATTTAAAAAAAAGAAGTAATTCACCCAAAACTAAAAAGATAAAAATAAAATGCAAGGATATTCTTTTGTCAAAGAAAGACAAATGTGAAGGCAGATGAGATGATAGTCTTTTTGAAAACTAGGAGTGGAAATAATAGCCATGTGACTGGAATGCTTGATGGGCAGAAGACAAATGAGCACTGGTGAGTTAAACAAAGACTAGAGCTTCAACAGCCAGCGTGCCATGTGAGTGTATTCAGAATTTATGTTTTTCATGATGTTTTCTATAACTTTTGACATTTTCAGTAGTAACAGTTTTTTAAATGGAAAGTTTATCTTGGAAGTAAGATTTTACCATGAAATTTTATACATTTCAAACTATGTCAAAAACAAGCATATACTGGGGTTTTAGAATGGAGATTCAAAAGTGTTATCTAGCCTAGAAAAATCAGACAGTCTATAGTTGTTGCATTGTTTTATTTTATTGCTTTATTTTGCACTTAAAATCTAAAAGCTACTTTGTGTGTAAGACTAATTAAATCAAGAAACATGATCCACCTAGAATCTTTTTTACCCCCCACATTAAAGATTAGCCTCAATAAATAAATAAATAAATAAAGTGAATGGATAGCTATAAGCTGGTGAGTGACATGACCTGTTGTGTGTTTCTAAAACAGGTCATTCTGGCTTAACTGTGGAAAAGAGAATTTGAGAGGAATAAGACTGGAGACCAACAGACCATTTAGGCATTTGGAGTGCCAATGAAAAAATGATGATGCCCGCTATATCAGTAAATAAACGATGTTACAGTCATCAAGTCATCACATTACAACCCCCTCAGTGATGCACCCTGAGAGAACTCAGGACAGAAATAGGATGCCTGCCATCAAGTAGTCAACCTCTGCAGAGACTCCCAATGGTGTATTCTGAAGAGACTCAGGATGTGAAAACAGAATAGTGGCCCCAGATAGCTAAGGTCATATCAAAATAATGATTTCAGTGAGCCCAGACTTTGGCATCTTCCTATACATATACAAGTGATAAATTCCTTAACTTGAGATATCTGATTTTCTTTAATTAACAATAATCTTTTGATACTCTAACTAAATAGTCTTTGTTGCAAAAATCCGTTTGTATCCTGGCTTCTTCCTTAGCTTTTCTGACTAGTCTCTCAAGGGTGAGAGGTTGCATCCTGGGCTTAAGTCCTCAGTTTTGTGTACCAAATAAAGCATAATTCTCAGCTTTTAACTTGTGCATTTTTCTTTTATTTTGCAGTTGAATTTAGTATTCCATTAACAAATCATGTTGGCTATTCTGAAATAATGAGCATAAGGTAAAGAGAATTGAAGAAATTTGAGTTTGATTTATGAAGTAGAATTTTGAATATTGAGTGTAAAGAGAGCAAGAGAAAGATTACAAAAATTACAGCACTTGCTGGTGAGACTCACTGTAATGGGGAAAGGTTAATTCTGACTCCATAGTGTATCTGCTTCTTCTGTGATGTTAACTCTTGTTTTGCCACCTTCGTTATATTAGGCATACATAATGGCCTGCCTCCTGGAACCCTGCTCCCCTCCTCCTGACCCTTAAATTAAAGTGCCTTTGTTTAGCTCACAAGGAGATATTCCATTTCACACCACCTGTGAAATATTTGTAAGGAAATTAAACTAACACAGCCACCACCACCCCCACCTTATATGTGCCATTCTATGAGATATCTGCAAGAATAAAATGGTCTTTTTACTTTGTTACCTCACCTCCCCCATCTCTGATCCACAAAAGAACCTGGTATCCAGGCCCCAGCAAGACAGTCTTTTTGAGACATTAGTCTGCCATCTTCTCAGTCATCTGGCTTTCAAAATAAAGTCTTATTTCTTGCTTCAACATCTTGTCTCTCAGATTTATTGGCCAGCCTATGGTGCAGTGAGCAGAGTGAGGTTGGACTTGGTAACAAGAGAAATATCACAGAAATTACAGCAAATTTTGCTGAGACTCACCAATATTGTGAACAGATGTGGATAGGCAGGATTTAGAGGAAGAAGTCTGACATGATTCTGGAGCATCCAGTACTGATAACAGTCTGCATCCCAAGGTTTATATTTTTAGTTATATGGATATTAAAGCTTCAATTGTAAAGCTAGCTAATTGTAACCAAAATTATCAATTTATAAAACCTAAGGATGTCTTGTAACTTTAAAGAATACCTAGTCAATCTCTAATTATAGCCTGAATATATTCTATAGACTTTTCTGCAAGAATGTCGTCATCTAGGTCTGAAATAACTCAAGTAAACAATGCTCCCTGAAGACATTGACCTGAAAATGAAAGTGTGACATGGTGGAAAATCTAATAAGCAAAGATTTCTAATTGTTCTATTGTTTTAAAACTCTGCAGCAGGAAAGAATTATTGAGAGTAGGCTTCCTGCTGGCTCTGCCTCTGTGCTAACCCTGAAATCTGACTCCTTCAAGTGAATAGTGGCAGCTGCTGTAGGAGGCACACTACTGGGTTTACTGTTTTGGTTTTCCCTGCTTCGAAGTGATGTTTTAGATATAGGTAATGACTATTTCCCAGGGTAGCTATTCCATGGTCTTCATTTGTTACTCTGGGCAACTGTTCCCTCCAAGCTGAAACTACCAGTCAAGAATTTACTGGAAAGTATAAAAGAATTGTCAGTAAAGTTTAACGTCACACTTTTTTTAGTTATGCTGTTCATATATTCTTTAGTGAAATGCGTTATAATACACAAGAAAACTCAAGATATATATTGCATTGTCAGTTCAGTTCAGTTGCTCAGTCGTGTCCGACTCTTTGCGACCCCATGAGTCGCAGCACGCCAGGCCTCCCTGTCCATCACCAACTCCCAGAGTTCACTCAAACTCACGCCCATCGAGTCCGTGATGCCATCTAGCCACCTCATACTCTGTCGTCCCCTTCTCCTCCTGTCCCCAATCCCTTCCAGCATCAAAGTCTTTTCCAATGAGTTAACTCTTCTCATGAGGTGGCCAAAGTACTGGAGTTTCAGCTTTAGCATTATTCCCTCCAAAGAAATCCCAGGGCTGATCTCCTTCAGAATGGATTGGTTGGATCTCCTTGCAGTCCAAGGGACTCTCAAGAGTCTTCTCCAACACCACAGTTCAAAAGCATCAATTCTTCAGTGCTCAGCCTTCTTCACAGTCCAACTCTCACATCCATACATGACCACGGGAAAACCATAGCCTTGACTAGAAGGACCTTTGTTGGAAAAGTAATGTCTCTGCTTTTGAATATACTATCTAGGTTGATCATAACTTTTCTTCCAAGGAGTAAGTGTCTTTTAATTTCATGGCTGCAATCACCATCTGCAGTGATTTTGGAGCCCAAAAAAATAAAGTCTGACATTGTTTCCACTGTTTGTAAGAAGTGTTAAAATGTTTTAGTTCAAAAGAGTTTCCTACAACTCCAACTAGACTATTTATAAACATATGTAATTTTTTTTAAATTTCTTTTGTTTTAGACTACTTTTCTAAACTATTTAGTGAAAAGCATGGTTTATTTAACTCAACTACTCAACTATGAAAAGCTTCACTCTTTGACATTAAAAATAATAAACAAATGCTAACACTCACTTTGTGACTTTTATCCAGAACATCAAAGTCTAATGATATAAAGACTCAATAGACAGGAAAAGAAAAAAACAAAAAGGTGAGAATGAGCCTTTCAACCTCAAACTTTAAAAAGGAAAGCTACCGTTAAAATATTTTTGATGGAAATTCATGCATATGAAGTATTGTTTTTAAAATGTCTTTTACTAGAGATAAATAGAAATGTTTAATGTGAAATGTTAAATAATTTGCCTTGATAATTCAATTTATAAAGACTGCTCTGCAGTTGTCCTGGACTTTCACACTTCAAAACAGATTATATGTGTGTGTGTGTGCATGTCATTATCATCAATAACAATAATGATAAGTTAATGGTTTGTCCAAATGCCTAGGGAATCCAGGTAGGCAAAGACTGGATTATCTGGGGAGTCAAAAATGATTGTAAAACATCAAGTTTTATTATAGAAAATCTTCATATAATAATGCCTAATGCCATGGGATCAGATTAATGGCTCCACTGCAATGAAATTCTTTACTGAACTAAGATCCTACTAGTTTGTAGTGCCATCATTCTGAACACTAATTAATATTAGCACACAGCTGGATATGCACCCAGTAGAGTTCTATGGTATTGTTCTTAGTAAGTCAAGAATCTCTCAGACCAAATCCCCCAATTTGGATTAATTCCAATTCATTAATGATATTTATCAAACACATTGTTGTTGCTGTTGTTTAGTTGCTAAGTATTATATAACTCTTTGTGACCCCATGGGGTGTAGCCTGCCAGGATCCTCTGTCCATGGGATTTCCCAGGCAAGAATACTGGAGAGAGTAGCCATTTCCTTCTCTAGGAGATCTTCCCAACCCAGGTATCAAACTTGCAGCTACTGAACTGCACGTGAATTTTTTATCATTGAGCCATGAGGGAAGCCTTATCAAACATGTAGAATTTTCTAAAAGTTCCACCACTGAAAGAATAAAAAGTAGTTTGAAGAATTTGATTGATCCAGATAAGTTCTAATAATACCGTTTTGTTTAAATAAAAATTTCTGATATATTTAATCACTTGAAACCATAAGAGGAAAATAAATTGTAGACAAGAATGATGTATTTTATGACATAGGTGTAACTGGACTGTTTTGGAGTATTGGTTATAAAGGAAAGCAATGCTAAGCATAACTTGAGAGTTCTCATAAACTTCTCTGGAAAAATAATTTTTATGTATAAAGTATAATCTTGATCTGATGACCAGAAACTTTAGACAAAAATATATTTCAAAATGAATTGACATCTCAAAAATAAAATTCTAGTCACATAACCATGAATAACATAAAAGAGAAAATTAAGTGATGATTAACTAAAATACGTCATGTGTACTTAGTCACTCAGTCGTGTCCGACTCTTTATGACCCCATGGACTGTATCCCACCAAGTTCCTCTCTCCATGGGGATTCTCCAGGCAAGAGTACTGGAGTGGGTTGCCATGCTCTTCTCAAAATGCATCATAAGCAAGCCCAAAGACCTTTTGCAAGATGTTATATGTTCTTCCTTCTTCCTTTCCATACATCCTTCCTTCTTTTCTCTCTTTCTTTTTTTATTTTTAAAATAATTTCTTGTTTAATTGTAAGAGATTAGAAGAGGCATACATAATCAAGGAAGAATACAAGAGTGACAAAAATTTAGAAAAAGCATATCAGGAAGACTGAGCTCAAAATGAGCTGTGACTTATAAATATGTTTAAAACAAGAAAAGTGAGACTTCAGGGAATGTTCACAGTGAAAGGCAAATGAGCAAGAGAGGTCAAACTGTTTGAGGCAGGTGCTATTATTTCAAAGAAGTCAAAAAAAGAGTCTGCTTTACTATAATTTCTCTTCTATTTCCATCATTAAGTAGATGCTCTTCAAACTTAAGAGTGGAGTAAATGTGGAAAAGAAAGAATTAATCCTTAAATCGGTATTGCACAGTTTAATGCCTATAGACACCAGAGAGATAACAAATTAGAGAGACATGCAGAGCGTTAAAAAAAAAAAATGAGAATAGTGTGGTACTATAAAGAACTGGAAAGCTCATCTTTATCTAAAAGGATTCATGCTCCATTGTAAGAAATAAAAATATATTCTATTTGGAAAATGCTGCCCAACAATTCTTCCTTTTCTGCTGTCCTTTATATCAAATATCTTAGAAATTCTTTTCTGGACTTCCAATTCTATTATTCCTGCTGGCAAAATCCCATGGACAGAGGAGCCTGGTGGGCATAGTTCCTGGGGTCACAAAGAGTGAGACATAGCTGAGCACACACCCATATGTGCCCTAGAATAGATCTGTAATTTGCATTTATCTTCTCTGTGTAGCCATTTATACCTCTTGATAAATATTAACTTGGAAAAACACATGAAAAGTGATGCTTAATTAAACAAATGTTATGAAGTAATAGAATAAAGATGTTGGAAAAAGAGACAAATGTCTATTTGTCTGACATTGAGACCACTGTGGGAAGAATGAACAGTTTAATAAATGCTGCTGGAGTAATCATACAAAAGGATTGAACTTTTACCTCACACCATTTAGACAGTTCAATTATAGATGTATTAAATATTAGCTAAGACAAGGAACCATGAAACTTTTAGAATAAAACATGCAGATATATTGAAAACTTCTGGAAAGAAAAGGATTCCTTGACACAAAGTAAATTATCTCCCCTTCCTCCCCAGCCTCGTCTAGCTCATGCCCCTCCCCACTGGCTCCCTGAGTCCCAGGTGGGTCTGGCTTTGGGTAGCTGGGTGCCAATGGCTGGACAGATAGATGCAGGCAAGGATGGATGGAGGTATACACTGAGGGCCAAGGGCATCCACTGTCAAGGGCATTGCTTAAGGTGCATCCCAACAGATGGAGGGATACACAGAAGGCCAAATGCATCAACTTTAAAGGGCATTGCCCAAGGTCAACCCTGGTGGGCTGGGGCCAAGCTCAGTATTTGCAATTGACTGCTACCTTAAAATACAGGTCCTAAAAATGCCAGATTGTTTGGATTTAGAAAATGATCTATATAAATGATAAAAATTAAGAAAAAAAAATATTTTTTTTCTGTATTGTCCACTTGGAATACGGTGGACCTATGCTTTTGGTAGCTTAGGCAGTAAAGAATCTGCCTGGAATGCAGGAAATCTGGGTTCAATTGCTAGATTGGAAAGATCCCCTGGAGAAGGGAATGGCAAACCACTCCAGTATTCTTTCTGGGAGAATTCCATGGACAGAGTGTGGGATTGCAAAGAGTCAGACACAGCTGAGCAACTAACACACACACATGCTTCTGAAATAATATTCACCATGATTTTGGACAACCTTCCAAATTTAGAAGACATACTATAAATAAGTCTGAGCATGGAAAAATTGCTTTTGAACTGTGGTGCTGGAGAAAACTCTTGAGAGTCCCTTGGACAGCAAGGATATCAAACCAGACCACCCTAAAGGAAATAAACCCTGAATATTCATTGGAAGGACTGATGCTGAAGTTGAAGCTCCAATATTTGGCCACCCGATGTGAAAGACTGACTTACTGGAAAAGACCCTGGTGTTGGGAAAGACTGAACACAGGAGGAGAAGGGGACAACAGAGGGTGAGATGGTTGAATGGCATCATTGACTCAATAGACATGAATTTAAGCAAACTCCAGAAGATAGTGAAGGACAGGGAAGCCTGGCATGCCACGGTCCATGGGGTCACAAAGAGTAGGACACCACTTAGCCACTGAAGAACAGTAACAACATTTTTCCTTTTGCTCATTAACAGTGGATGACTCAGAGGTGGATTTTTTGGCCTTTAAAGGAAACAGAGATGATAAAGACTTCAAATGGAACTTGGACACAATATTGGAGAATACACTCAATTTAATTAATACACATGGAATCCAGCAAGCTAAAGGTATGGAAAGGAAGAGCCGTGGAAAACCCTACATGTGGCATTCAATATCTGGGAAGCAGCGGAGAGGCTATGGATCCTGATTCAGAGCAACAACCAGCGTCTTCAGGATCTGGGAATTCTCTTCATTCAGATGGAAGGGAAAGGTGCTATCAGCCTGGCTTTGTCTCAGAACAAAAGCCAAGATGTGAGAAATAAAGGATCCATGGGAGCGGAAATTAAATTGCGATAGGATTTCCCATGAAAGGTTCTCCATGATAGTAAGGATGGCCAACACTGCAACTATTATGCTATCTCAGGGTGGAAACATGCCATATTCCATGATGGCATCAGGCCCCAATTCAGAAATGCAGCCCAGGACTCCTCGTCCTGCTTCTAGTCAGACACAACTTATCCACTCTTCTCTGGGCTCCATATACAGCAGTGAAGTCATCACTCAGGATCTTTAGTTCCTCTGCACCACCCAATACAGCCTGTCCCAGTGAACAAACAAATAAACCCAGCTAATTTTTCCCCAGAGGCAGAAGCAGCAATAGATGCAGGCAAGAACCCTACAGCAACATCAGCAGCATCAGCCACAGGGGATTCAACTCCAGTTTACTGCCCCAAATCAAGTTCCTGTTCCTCTAGGCTGGAACAAGCTGCCTTCTCGAGTTGTTCAGCTTCCTCCAGCCTAGAGTTCTCTGGCACAATGACTGCAAATCAAGGGTAGGAAATGCTCCCCCATTTGGCCCAATGCAACAGCAAATCCAGGCAGATCATCCTTAACCACCATACAGACAACTTCCTGCTCTCCTCCTCCATATACCTTTGGCAGCAGCAAGCTTCAGGAGCCCAGAGAAACTTTCCTCAGATGAACAACTCAGGCCATGTAACAGCTCCTCAGATGAACTTGCAAGGAGGGCCTTTTAAGGTCCCAGTTCCCCTGTACAGCCTCACCTCAACAGCAAGTCTGCATCCTCATGCTCCCCCTTCCAATAGGGATATGACTTGTAACCTCTCCAACAGTTAACCAAACTCAGCAGCATATGGGAACATGGACACCCCAAAATAATCCATTTAGCCAGGGATTTCAGCAGTCATTCAGCTTTCCAGATCAGAATCCCATGGTTCAACAAGGAAATGTGTTAAATAAATGCCTTTATCCTAGAAAAATAAATAAATAAATAATGATGCAAGTATTAACAGAGTTCCAAAGAATAGCAAGGAGTGATAAGTAAGCCTTCCTCAGTGATCAATTCAAATAAATAGAGGAAAACAATAGAATGGGAAAGACTCAAGATCTCTTCAAGTTAACTAGAGATACCAAGGGACCATTTCATGCAAAGATGGGTACAATAAAGGATAGGAATGGTATGGACCTAACAGAAGCAGAAGATATTAAGAAGATGTGGCAAGAATGCACAGAAAAACTATACAAAAAAGATCTTTATGACCCAGGTAACCATGATAGTGTGCTCACTCGCCTAGACCCAGACATCCTGGAATACAAAGTCAAGTAGGCTTTAGGAAGCCTCACTACAAACAAAGCTAGTGGAGATGATGGAACTCCAGTTGAGCTATTTCAAATCCTGAAAGATGATGCTGAGAAAGTGCTGCACTCAGTATGCCAACAAATTTGGAAAACTCAGCAGTGGCCACAGGACTGGAAAAGGTCAGTGTTCATTCCAATCCCAAAGATGGGCAATGCTAAAGAATATTCAAACTACAACACAATTGTGCTCATCTCACATGCTAGTAAAGTAATGCTCAAAATTCTTGAAATCAGGCTTCAACAGGATGTGAACAGTGAACTAACTTCCAGATGTTCAAGCTGTATTTAGAAAAGGCAGAGGAACCAGAGATCAAATTGCCAACATCCGTTGGGTCATCAAAAAAGCAAGAGAGTTCCAGAAAAACATCTATTTCTGCTTTATTGACTATGCCAAAGCCTTTCATTGTGTGGATCACAACAAACTGTGGAAAATTCTGAAAAACATGGAAATACTGAACACCTGTCCTGCCTCCTGAGAAATCTGTGTGCAGGTCAAGAAGCAACAGTTAGAACTGGATGTGAAACAACAGACTGGTTTCAAATTGGGAAAGGCTTAGGTCAAGGCTGTGTATTATCACCCTGCTTACTTAACTTCTATGCAGAGTGCATCATGCAAAATGCTGGACTGGATGAAGCACAACCTGGAATCTAGAATGCCAGGAAAAATATCAGTAGCCTCAGATACGCAAATGACACCACTGTTATGGGAGAAAGTTAAGAGGAACTGAAGAGTCTCTTGATGAAAGTGAAGAGGAGAGTGAAAAAACTGTCTCAAAACTCAGTATTCTAAAAACTAAGATCATGGCATCTGCTCCCATCACTTTATGGCAAATAGATGTGGAAACACTGGAAACAGTGAGAGATTTTATTTTCTTGGGATCCAAATCACTGCAGATGGTCACTTTGGCCGTGAAATTAAAAGATGCTTGCTCCTTGGAAGAAAAGCTATGGCCAACTTAGACAGCATATTAAAAATCAGAGACATTGCTAACTAAGGTCCATCTTGTCAGAGCTATGGTTTCTTCCAGTAGTCATGTATGGATATAAGAGTTGGACTATAAAGAAAGTTGAGTGCTGGAGAATTGATGCCTATGAACTGTGGTGTTGGAGAAGACTCTTGAGAGTCCCTTGGACTGCAAGGGGCTCCAACCAGTACATCCTAAAGGAAATTGTCCTGAATATTCATTGGAAGGACTGATGCTAAAGCTGAAACTACAATATTTGACCACCTGATGTGAAGAACTGATTCATTGGAAAAGACCCTGATGCTGGGTAAGATTGAAGGCAGGAGAAGAGGATGGCAGAGGGCAAGATGCCTGGATGGCATCTTTGACTTAATGGACTTGAGTTTGAGCAAGCTCCAGGAGTTGATGGACAGGGAAGTCTGACGTGCCGCAGTCCATGGGGTCACAAAGAGTCAGACACAACTGAGCGACTGAACTAAACTGAAGCATTAGCAGTTTGACTATGTTTAAAATAAAAATGTATTTAACTGCAACTAGAAAAATTAAAATACAGCTGTATCCCATGAAAATATAGTTATAATACACTTAATCATGTTTTATCAATATAAAATTTAATCTGAATTATATGTTAATTAAAATTAAAAGCAATGACATACAAATTAAAAATGTATAAAAAATATGTGCAACAGAAAATAACAATCCACAAAAGAGGATAACTGAAGTTCCTATAAATATTGGTAAAGATGGTCACTTTGACTATTTAACAGACAGTTGTCGAAAAGGAAACATAAAAATCTTTTAATACCCATCAAACATTTTTTAAGTTACAAAAACAAGAGGTACCAAAGGTAAATTGTGACACACAGCTATATGATACTAGAGGAAATCTAAAGTGGTATACTCAGACAGTAAAGAATCTGCCTGTAGTGTGGGAGACCTGGGCTTGATCCCTGGATTGGGAAGATCCTTTGGAGAAGGCAATGGCACCCCACTCCAGTATTCTTGCCTAGAGAATCCCAGGGATGGAGGAGCCTGGTAGGCTGCCGTCTATGGGGTCACACGGAGTCGGACATGACTGAAGTGACTTAGCAGCAGCAGCAGCAGCCAGTATTCTTGCCTGGAGAATTCCATGGACAGAGGTGACTGACACTTTCACTTTGACTTCCCTGATGTCTCAGGGCGTAAAGAATCCACCTGCAATTCAAGAGACACAGGAGATGTAGGTTCAATCCCTAGGTCAGGAAGATCCCCTGGAGTAGGAAAATAGCAGCCCACTCCAGTATTCTTGCCTGAAAAATCCCATGGGCAGAGGAGACTGGCAAGTTACAGTCCAAAGGGTAGCAAAGAGTTGGACACAATTGAGTGACTAAGCATACATCATCAAAATAGTTTACAACTGAGAAGAAATTGTAAATGTGAAAATGTGTAGCAAATAATAGCAGATATCAAAATTGGACCCCGTAATCCAAATATATAGCCATATATGTGCACAAACTGACATTTACAAAAATCATCTTTCCTAATATTAAAAAAATATGAAAAGACAAAAATATCAGTCAACAAAAGAATTGATAAAAACTGTCATGCCTTTACACGGTCACAATTAACACTAATAGACTATAGCCACACATGTCAGCTTTGGTGCACTTCATATACATGCAAATTGAATATATTTGACTGAAAAAAATTCACAATAATTTATGAAACATATTTGCTTTGCACACAGTTTAAAAGTATACATAAATAGTCTGTTTTTTATACTATATATGTCACAAAATTATAAACCAAAGGAAAGGAAGAGTTATGATAGAATTATACCTATTAATAGTATCCAAGAAAGGGAAAATGAAAACAATAAAGAATATTAAGGAGTTCTATTAAATTTTAATACTTATTAAATTAGGTTAACTATTTTATTATACTGGAGAAGGAAATGGCAACCCACTCCAGTACTCTTGCCTGGAGAATCCCTTGGACAAAGGAGCTGGTGGGTTACAGTCCATAGGGTTGCAGAGTCGGACATGACTGAGTAACTGACACACACATATTGGTATATGTTGTATAATTTGCAAGTATTTATTTTTAATATAGATTACAATGCATACAATTTTCATTAAAAATAAGTACATGGAAATTATATACAGGGCTTCCCTAGTAGCTCAGACAGGAAAGAATCTGCCTGCATTTCAGGATACCCAGGTTCAATCCCTGGGTCAGAGAAGATCCCCTGGAGAAGGGAATGGCTTACTATTCCAGTATTCTTGCATGGAGAATTGCATGGCCAGAGGAGCCTGGCCGGCTACAGTTCTTGGGGTCACAAAGAGTCAGAAACAACTGAGCGACTAACACTTTCACTTTTCATAATATGTACATAGTTTAGAAAAAAAGAGATTAAAAATTTCAACCTTTTATCATAATCTGTTTAGTTTCCATCTTTATATTTAAATTACATTCAAGGTTCAAATGTTCTTTAAATTTGTAAATCAAAACCTAATATGAGTCCTCATCTTAACTTTCTTGGTAGTTTTGCACACGATTGCTGACTCCCTTCCTGTTTGTTATATAAAAAGTGCATTTAAGTTTAAAACACTATATTTCATGAAAAAGGATGTGCACCTGTGTGATATTTTTTCAATATGAATTTGCTTCCTTTCCATCTTCTTTTTTTTTTTTTTTTTTTGCTGCTAGAATTCTAGGTATAAGTGTATTAGACAACTTATCACTAAAGTTCTGTTTCTTACCTTCCCCCTTCCCCATGCTGAACTGTTTTTTCTTCTTTAACATTTCAGAGTTTGGTTTTTTTCCCCTGTATCTTCAAGAGCAGTAATCTTCATTTTCATGTCAAAACTAAAGATAAGTGTCAAATCTGCAGATATAAGCCCATTCTGTGAACTGGCTTCACTTTAGTTTTTGCATTGTTTTTAGACCTAGATGCTACTTTAGGTTCTTCTTAATATTTCCATTTCTTTCTATATTATGTTCATATTTTTATATAAATCCTTAAACACATTTCATAGTTCTTTTTTTGCATGGCTCTTCTAAAGTTACCACTGAATGTTACAGATGTTTAATAGCATCTTTATTCTCAGGTTGACAAAATAATGTATCCATATTGCACTCATCAAGCAAACTTCTGCTTTTTTAAGTTTCAAAATAACAAATGCTATTAAAGATGTACAACAACATGACTGTTATATACTCTCAGAGGAAATATAAATTAGTGAGTCCTAAAAATTGTTATTTCCCTGGTAATTGTTATTTGCTTGTCCCTGGGGAGTTAACCCTAAACACGTATACATTAGAATTTAACCAATGCCTCAAGAGGAACTCTAAGCAGATTTCCAAAGCCCTCATAATTTACCCTGTAAAATCTACCCACTTCAACTTTCCTCAGCGCTATTACTTGTTCCCTCAACTCAACAAGACTTCTATACTTGCTTCTCCATGGTCTTGAAAGCAAGATCAATCCAGAAACAAGTGTGATAATAGGGCATAAATAATTTGCAGTCTTTTTAAGGAACCAAAGGATATGCTGCCAGTTATATATTGTCTGAAAAAATCATTTTATATATTTCAATGTTGGTTAGAGTAGGAGGAAATTTCAAATACCATTTACTCCATCATGGCTGCTCATTTCTTTTAAAATAAATAGCCTAATATCATTTAAACTCCTATTTAATAAAAAGAATGCAATCCGAAGGACACAGACATTTTAGAATTGACTTAGCATTTAATGCAAGTTATATATCTACCCCCAATTGCATAGAAACCATAAAACTGCAGAAGCACCTCAAAGGAATTTGTAGGTAATTAGAAAGGATTAAATAATAATAAAGTATGTTTTGTAAATTGTATAATCCTCAAATAAAGTCACATTAAATCATATGTGTGAATATGTTTGCTGACCTAGATTTTCTTAATTAAAGAAAGGCTGCACTGTCTGCTGTTTATGAATCAAATTAATTTGTAAACCTCTTGAGTAAGAGTTTCAGTTGATTTTCATCTAAGTTGGTTTCACATTTGCCAGAATCATAATAAACTCCTGAACTTCATGAGATTCAGCTAAAAGAGTGCTGATACTTTTGAGAAATTCCATATAATTTTAATAATCAATATGAATATGAAGCCTATATTGAATTTAAACAGTTCAAGAACATGTACCTTTTTAATGAAATCTCCAAAATTTGATTTGAAATGCTGGCTTTTGATTTTAATTCTTTGATATTACTTATTTAATCAGAGAAGACTTGTAGACTAGTGATCTGCAAGAAAGAAGCATAGACTCAAAGCTGGAATCAAGGTACAAATATACTTTACCATCATGATGACAACAATCACAAGTAATGTTTGTTAAGTGCTTAGATATGAATACCAGGGACTCATCTGAGTTATTCATGCATTTTTAATCCTTGTAATCTACTTTTGGAGTAATCTTTATATCTTATCCCTTTTTATTGATGAAATAACAGAGATTCAAAAGTAAATGTATTTGCCAAAAGACTGTTTTCTACTTTGACAAAAAACTAAGCAAGATCAGAATTCATGCTCCAATAGGCTGATTTCAGATAACATCTTGTGAATAAATCAGATTAATTTCTCAATCTGCCATGAATACATGATGTTCTGTGCCCATAGACTTTTTTGTTGTTGTTCAGTTACTCAGTTCAGTTCAGTTGCTCAGTCGTGTCCACTCTTTGCGAACCCATGAATCAAAGCATGCCAGGCCTCCCTGTCCATCACCAACTCCCAGAGTTCACTCAGACTCATGGCCATCGAGTCAGTGATGCCATCCAGCCATCTCATCCTCCGTCATCCCCTTCTCCTCCTGCCCCCAATCCCTCCCAGCATCAGAGTCTTTTCCAATGAGTCAATTCTTCACATGAGGTGGCCAAAGCACTGGAGTTTCAGCTTTAGCATCATTCCTTCCAAAGAAGTCATGCCCAACTCCTAGGGCCCCCATGGACTGCAGTACACCAGGCTTCTCTGCCCATCAGCATCTCCCAGAGTTTGCTCGAACTCATGTCCTTTGAATTGGTGATGCCATCCAACCATCTCATCCTCTGTTGCCTGCTTCTCCTCCTGCCTTCAGTGTTCCCCAGCATCAGGGTCTTTTCCAATGAGTCATTCCTTTGCATTAGGTGGCCAAAGTATTGGAGCTTCATACTCAGCATCAGTCCTTCCAATGAATGTTCAGGACTGACTTTCTTTAGGATTGCCTGGTTTGATCTCCTTGCAGTCCAAGGAAATTTCAAAAGTCTTAATGAGAAAGGATTAGAGTAAACAGGACATTTAATCTTTTCAAAATAAATGTGCAACTCACTCTTATTTTCTTTCCTTTTTCCCTTGATTTCAAAGATAAAATCTTACTCTTCAGCTTGGACTGTTTTTAGGAATTTGTACCAACTCTCCAGTGTATGGGGCTTCCCAGGTTGCTCAGTGGGTAAAGAATCCGCCTGTGAAGCAGGAGACACAGGATTGATCCTTTGGTTGGGAAGATCCCATGTAGAAGGGCATGGCAAACCACTCCAGTATTCTTGCTAGGAAAATAACATTTACAGGGGAGCCTGGCAGGCTATCATCCATGGACTCCCATAGAGTTGGACAAGACTGAAGTGACTGAGTGTGCATGTGCTCCAGTGTATGTGGGATTTTTTTCCACAATATAGTTATTTGTATATATATATATATTTTCCTTATACAGATGACAATTTGGTTAATGTAGATTAAACTATTAACAAATATACTTAATTTTTCCATCTGTAAACTTTTTAAATAAAACATGCTCTTCATCTGTAAACATGTTTAAAAGAAACATAGTTTTTATCCTTTGAAAATAAAACAATATTGGTAAAGTAGATAAGCAAATTTCAACAACAATAGTGCCTATTTAGATTCGTGGTACATCACAATCAATTAATTGCAGTATTTATTGATAAATATTAGAGATCATTTAATATGCTAATGTCACCCATGTTGTTTTTTTGCCAATTAGTAGATGTTCTGTGCAGCAATCAAACCCACAGTTTTTGAAGTCTGGTACTTTAATATTTATTTTAGGTGGATTAATGTTGGAAGAAGTCATCAAGAACGATTGACCCTCAATTGACCTGCAAACTCGACTTGGCTGATCAGAGGCTCTGGAGACTGGCCATGGCTACTACAGGAGCAATTGTGAGCTGGACTGGCCCCTGGCCAAGCTGAATGAGAATTCTGGCCATAACTGTGACTGACTTTCAGGATCGTCCCTAGTATGACTGTCTGCAAGGCCTGGCCACAGTTATTATGGTAATGATGGTGGGCAGTGCTGGCCACCTGGCTGATTTTGAAGGGAACTCCTGCTGGCAAGGCCATACATTGGGTGGAACAGGGCAAGCCCCTAGAAAGAAAGGTAGAGGGATACCTGTGCCAGTTGGGACGGCCCACCTGTTAAGTTGCTCTTTTTAATCTAAATTTTAATGTGGAAATTTTGGTAATTAAGACTTTCATTTATGCTAATATAGTTCTTTATGGATAAAAATTTCCCAGAAAACATTGCTATATTTTGCTCTCAAATTTTTTATAGGTTTTGATGCTATTTTTTTAAATTCAGTTCATAACGGATTTTAATTTCCCTATTGGTTTTTGCATTTGTTCAGTTGTTTTGTAGAAGTATGTTATTTAGTTTCTAAACATTCCTGATTTTTCAAAAGGTCTTTTTACTATTATTTTCTAATTTAATTCCATTGTAATCAGAAAAGATTCTCTTTACAGCTTTCATTTTTGAATCTATTGAAGATTATTTTTATGGTTGACAGTGTTGTCTTTTATGCCTTACTGACTTTTGATCTGCTTGTATCAATGCTCAAATAATAATGTTCAAATAAAACTACAGATTTTTTATATTTCTTAAATTTTTAATTCAATTAAATTTTGCTTCATGTATTTCTAAGTGCTATTGTTAGACACATAAACACTAAGATTGTTATCTTTTTGGTGAATCAATTATATTAGCGTTGATAAATGTTCCTTTTCATCCTTGGTAATATTTTCTTCTATGAAATTTCATTTGATATATAAATAAGTGCACTATCCTTTTTTTTTTTATAAGTGTTACTATGGTATGTCTTTTCCAATCTTTTAAATTATCTAACTTTAAAGCTATATTTAAAGTCATTTTTTTTCTTTAGTAAATTTCTGATATTGAATTGGAGTGCTTAAGCTATATTGATTTTAAGGTTCCTATTGATATAGTTGAGTTTAAATACAATATATTACTATTTATTTCATTTCATTTTATTTCATCCCCAGTTCTTCCTTTCTGTCATGTATTGTGTATATCTTAATAATTCTATTTGAACTTCTTAGTTAATTTATATGGGCTTCTCTGATAGCTCAGTGGGTAAAGAACTCGCCAGCAATGCAGGGGAGTTCAATTCCTGGGTCAGGAAAATCAACTAGAGAAAGGATAGGCTACCCACTCCAATATTCTTGCTAGCTATAACTCTTTTCTATAATATTACAGTCAACCTTCAACTGATGACATACTATTTCATGTAAAATATAACCACCTCTTATCTGTACATTTTGATTTTCTCCTCCAGGCATTTGTTATGTTATTGTCATACTCTCTACTTAACTTTAAGTTGTGTTATTATTGTTTTTGCTTTAAGCAATATCTGTAAAGAGATTTCAAAATTATGATAAAAACTTTTTTTCTTATTTGCCCACCTATTTAGCTTTCTAGGGGGTGTGTGTTCATAATTCACTGAACTAGATATAGATTTCCATCTGATATTATTTTTATTCTGTTTGAAAGAATTTCTTTAAAATTTTCAATGTAGAACTATGCTGGTAACAATTATTTTAGCTTTACTACATTTAAAAAGGTCTTTATTTTTCTTTCAAAAATATAAATATAAATATATTCTTGCTGTTTACTTTGTTCTGTTAATACTTCAAAGATAGTGCTTTAACTTCTCTTATTTTTTCAACTGAACTCTGCTGTAATTCTAATATTTGTTCTACTGTGTGCAAAATCTCTTTTGTTTCCTCCAGCTGATTCTATATTTGCTTTTTTTTCCTGGATTCAGCGAAGTCAATATCATGTAACTTTTCTGTAATTTTCTTCTACAAGAGTTTTCTTAGGATTCTTTGAACTTCTTGGATCTCTGCATTTGTAGTGTTAATCAAATCTGGGAAAGGTTTTATTCATCGTTACTTTAAAATTTTATCTGACCTACATTCCTCTTCTCCACTTCAGTGACTGCTATACATATATTAGGCTCCTGAGATTGTTTAACATTTCACCAATGCCCCATTCATCATTTTAATGTCTTATTTTCTTAATATGTTTTATTTTGGTAACTTCTACACTCTGTTTTCATGTTCACTAACCTACTAATTTTCCCAGGGGCTTCCAAGGTGGCACAGTGTAAAGAATCCACCTGTCAATGCAGGAGACACAAGAGATGGTGGTTCAATCCCTGGGCTGGGAATATACATGGGAGTAGGAAATGGCAACCCATTCTAGTACTCTTGCCTGGAACACTCCATGGACAGAAGAAACCTGGTGGGCACAGTCCATAGGGTTGCAACTAGTTGAACATGACTGGTCAACTGAACACATAACATTCTCATCTGTTATTCATATGATCAAGTATATTTTTCATGTCAGAAATCATAGTTTTAATACAATGTGAGGCTCATTTTAAATTTCTTCTACATCCTACTTAATAAGCTTACTTTTCCCTCCACCTTCTTGAAGATATGGAATGAAGTTATAACTGGTTTAGGTTCCTTATGTGCTAATTTTAGAATCTGCAGCATTCCTGTGTAATTTTGTAAAGATGTGTTTATCCCCTCACCAAGGATCACATTCTCTGCCTCTTTTCACACTGGTAATTTTTGATAGTTCAGTTCAGTTGAGTCGCTCAGCCATGTCCAACTCTTTGCATCTTCATAGACTGGAGCACACCCAGCTTCCCTGTCCATAACCAACTCTGGAGCCTACTCAGACTCATGTCAATTGAGTTGATGATGCCATCCAACCATCTCATTCTCTGTTGTCCCCTTCTCCTCCTGCCTTCTATCTTTCCCAGCATCAGGGTCTTTTCTAATGAGTCAGTTCTTGGCATCAGGTGGCCAAAGTATTGGACTTTCAGCTTCAGCATCAGTCCTTCCAATGAATATTCGGGACTGATTTCCTTTAGGATGGGCGGGTTGTATCTCCTTGGAGTCTCAAGAGTCTTCTCCAACACCACAGTTTAAAAGCATCAATTCTTCAGCACTCAGCTTTCTTTATAGTCCAACTCTCACATCCATACATGATTATTGGAACGATCATAGCTTTGACAAGATGGACCTTTGTTGGCAAAGTAATGTCTCTGTTTTTTAACATGATGTCTAGGTTGGTCATAACTTTTCTTCCAAGGAGTAAGCATCTTTTAATTTCGTGGTGGCAGTCATCATTTGCAGTGACTTAGAAGCACCAAAAAATAAAATCTGTCACTGTTTCCAATCTTTCTACATCTATTTGCCATGCAGTGATGGGACCATATGCCATGATCTTAGTTTTCTGAATGTTGAGCTTTAAGCCAACTTCTTCATTCTCTTCTTTCGCTTTCATCAAGAGGCTCTTTAGTTCTTCTTCACTTTCTGCCATAAGAGTGATGTCATCTACATATCTGAGGTTATTGATATTTCTCCTGGCAATCTTGATTCCAGTTTATGATTCATCCAGCCCAATGTTTCTCATGATGCACTCTGCATAGAAGTTAAATAAGCAGGATGACAATATACAGCCTTGACATACTCCTTTCCCTATTTGGAACCAGTCTGTTCCAGGTCCAGTTCTAACTGTTGCTTCCTGACCTGAATACAGATTTCTCAAGAGGCAGGTCAGGTGGTCTGGTATTCCCATCTCTTTCAGAATTTTCCAGGTTGTTGTCATCCACCCAGTCAAAGCCTTTGGCATAGTCAATAAAACAGAAGTAGATGTTTTTCTTGAACTCTTTTGCTTTTTCAATGATCCAGCAGATGTTGGCAGTTTGATCTCTGGTTCCTCTGTGTTTTCTATAAAGGTCACAAATATTGTGAATTTTTGTATTTGAGTTTTATTTTCATATTTCTGTAGAATTAAGTTTGTTTGTGTTACAGTTACTTAGGCTCAGTTTACTTTTTTCTAGGATTTTCCTTTAAACTTGCAGGCTAGTTAATCCATAGCTGCCTTTGTCCTACTACTGTGGGAGTTTCCTTATAATCATCAGTCCAAGGCCCAGTGGGTTATTTCCATGAAATAATCCCAGTGCTGTGTTATCTTTGAGAATTGTTTTATCTGCTCCTTTTGGATAGTTTGAAGAAGACAATGGCAAACCACTCCAGTATCCTTGCTTGGAAAATCCCATGGACCGAAGAGCCTGGTGGTCTGCAGTCAATGGTATCACAAAGAGTCAGACATGACTGAGAGACCAACACTTTCAGGTAACTATTTTCCAGACCTTGATTAGTTTCCTAACATACATGTGTTGATCATTGCTTAGCATCAGCATCAAGTGAAACGTTTAGCAAGTATCAAAAGCCCCTACTCTTTCTTTAATGTTCCCTCTTCTTCATTAACTGACCTATGGGCTCTCAATACTTTGATCTACTGGGACTCCCAGATCTGTCTTCTCGATTTAAGGAGTCTGCCAGACTTCAAAGGTTTCCACGTAGAAGAAAGGAAGTAGAAACTAATCCAGACATGGTGAAATCAAAGCAGGATAGATGTGGGAATAGGAATGGTAACAAGTATGTGACTAACAAAACTAGAGTTGTAGTAGAACAACAATATTAGGTCAAAGCAGCAGATGAAGCTTGACATGATTTGCTTCATTTTATGTGGATGTGGACTAAAAAGCAGAAAACTAAAAACCATGAAATCAGATTATTCTGATTTCAACTCCTTAAGGATCTGAAACTAGATTAATTAGTACATTTTAAAGCAATAATAAGCATTTATCCCAAGTGGAAAACAAATCTGAATGATGTTATTATATGCTTCTTTTTAGCAAGTTGGATTTCAAATACTTTGAAATGTCTCTGAATCTAAGACGGTTGTTTTTTTTTTTTTTAATTTTTAACAAAAAGTCAGAGTAATTATAAAATAATTGGGCAAAGCTAAGTCTTTCATAAAACATATAATTTAATGAAATAATTTATTAAAAAAGAAAAGACTGGAAATAAAATTAATTAGAGCTTAACAAGAGCAAATAAAACCTGTAATTGTGACACATTTCACATTCCACATTTCACATGTTTGATTTACAGGAAGTTCAACATAATTATTTGCACTCTATCATAAACAGACTTGAAATTCCTTTAGAGTTAATATTTTATAAGCAAAAGTACACATGAGCACAAATACAAACATACAACACATACAAATAATTAAATGTTGTGATTATAAAAACGACTACATTCTTCAGTTTATTCTTTTCCCATTCTAATAATTTTCACATTTATTTCCTAAATCTGATGTTCTGTGAAAAAAATAACCTTTTTAATTCAAATAAGCACAAGGCAGATTGATTCAAGTGGTAATTTCGTAGCTCTAGTAATTTAATCCTTCCAATAGTAACCAACCATTTCTCTAATAAAAGAGGAATAACTAAACTTCACCTTCAATATATTCTGATCATATTTTACCCACCCCCATGCCCAGACTAAATATTTCTCTTCTAAATCAATCTATACTTATTTGTTGTTGTTGTTTAGTCACTAACTAGTGTCTACCTCCTTGCCACATCATGGAATGTAGCCCGCCTAGCTCCTCTGTCTATGGGATTTCCCAGGCAAGAATACCTGCATGGGTCATGATTTCCTTCTCCAGGGGATCTTCCCCACTCAGAAATCCAACCTGCATCTCCTGTGTTGCCTGACAGATTCTTGACCACTGAGCCACCAATCTATACCTATATTCTGAAGTTATTTTTTCTTATTGCTTGTCTCCCACTCTCCTGGACATGAAAATAATATCTATCCTTAAAAGTTCAGTTTAATCTAATACTCTTTCATGAAAGACTCAAAATTCTCCACACATTTTCCTCCCTTCTCAACCCTTACTACAATGTTAGTGGTAAAGAACCCACTTGCCAATGCATAAAACATAGGAGACATGGGTTCGATCCTTGGGTTGGTTAAAGATTCCCTGGAGGAGGGCAGGGCAACCACTTTAATATTCTTGCCTGGAAAATCTAATGGACAGAGGAGCCTGGAAGTCTATAGTCCATGGGATTACAAAGAGTTGGACACAACTGAGTGACTTTGTACACACGCACTACAATATTAGACCACACAATGAATCATTCATTTTTCACTTTTCTCTATTTTTCTCATGTTTTAAAAATGTTTAAATCTCCAAAGAGCTTTTAATTTTTAAAACAATCATCAAGTTTACCATTCTTCCCTACTTTCCAAAGTATATAATGCAAGAATAAACTAAATCCAAGTATTCCAAATGTACTATTCTATTGACTGATTTTTGATTGCAATATGGTACATGGTGTCAGCTCAGCAACATGGAACATGACATGCCTGGAAAGGTTTTTCCTGGAATAATTGCATCTCAATTTTTTCTACTAAGATTTCTGAGGGGACCCATAAGTCGCAAAGAATCCTCTATATGACTAAATATTCTAAGCTTTTGATCCAACGCACTGGCAAAATTTGTACTTGGCTCTTGATTTTCTCTCCAGAATATGCTTACCTGAGACAATGCATTTCTTAATTTCAACATCTTTTGCAGTCTTGGTAGGCTGATACTTTTCCAAATCACCAAATCTTTGTTCCTATTGCTTAATAGTTATTCCCTCAATTTATGTACTGTAAGCAGGAACCTGAAAGCAGGTTGTGCCTTTAATTCTTAGCTAGGGAATATCTTCAGCTAAATATTCAAGACCTTTGCTTCAAGTTGTGTTTTCCATGTAGCCACAATTTCACTAAGTTTCTGCCTTAAACCAACAGATATTTTTTTTTTCCTCCATGTTTCAATAACATATTCTTTACTTCCTTCTGAGTCTTCACGAACAGTGCATTTAAGGTCCATATTTCTACCAACTGTCTCTTTGTGATGACTTAAGTATTATCAGGACAATATAGGTTTTTCTCTACTTTGCTTCTCACCTTTGAAATTATCACTAGCAGAATCATTAACATTCATATTTCTACTAACACTCTGCTTAAGGCAAGCAGAGCAGTTTCAATTATGCTGTCAAAATACCTTCAGCCTCTACCCATTACTGTATTCTGGTGCTATTTTCACATGTTTAGATATGTGTTATACAAGTATTCCTCTTCTAGGTGTGAAAACCCATATTAATCTCTGATTGCGGTTTTAAAAAATTACCTACAAAATCAGTGGTGTATAACAATACAGATTTGTGGCACAATGGTAAAGTATCTGCCTGTCAAGGCGGGGGATGCAAGAGACGTCAGTTCAATCTCTGGATTGGGGACATCGCCTGAAGCAGGAAATGACAACCCACTCCAATATGCTTGCCTGTGAAATCCCATGGACAGATGAACCTGGTGTGCTACAGTCCATGGGGTCACAAAGAGTTAAACATGACTGAGTGCGCACATACAAACACGGAAGTCAGAAGCCCAAAAAGGGTTGGCAAGACTCGGCTCCTTCTGGAAATTCTAGGAGAGAGTCCATTTATTTGCATTTTTCACTTTGTAGAGATTGAGAGTATTCGTTGTCTCATGGTCCATTTTACTTTAATTTCTGCTTCTAGCTTCATATTGTCTCCTCTGACTCTGATCATGCTCTTTCATTATTGTACTTTATTAAAAGGACTATGCCAAAGCCTTTGACTGTGCGGATCACAATAAACTGTGGAAAATTCTGAAAGAGATGGGATTACCAGACCACCTGACTTGCCTCTTGAGAAACCTATATGCAGGTCAGGAAGCAACAGTTAGAACTGGACATGGAACAACAGACTGGTTCCAAATAGGAAAAGGAGTCGATCAAGGCTGTATATTGTCACCCTGCTTATTTAACTTATATGCAGAGTACATCATGAGAAACGCTAGGCTGGAAGAATCACAAGCTGAAATCAAGATTGTTGGAAGAAATATCAATAACCTTAGATATGCAGATGACACTACCCTTATGGCAGAAAGTGAAGAGGAACTAAAAGCCTCTTGATGAGAGTGAAAGAGGAGAGTGAAAAGGTTGGCTTAAAGCTCAGCATTCAGAAAACTAAGATCATGTCATCTGGTCCCATCACTTCATGGCAAATAGATGGGGAAACAGTGGAAACAGTGTCAGACTTAATTTTGGGGGGCTCCAAAGTCACTGCGGATGGTGACTGCAGACATGAAATTAAAAGATGCTTACTCCTTGGAAGGAAAGTTAAGACCAAACTAGATAGCATATTAAAAAGCAGAGACATTACTTTGAAAACAAAGGTCCATTTCGTCAAGGTTATGGTTTTTCCTGTGGTCATGTATGGATGTGAGAGTTGGACTGTGAAGAAAGCTGAGTGCCAAAGAATTGATGCTTTTGAAGTGTGGTGTTGAAGTAGACTCTTGAGAGTCCCTTGGACTGCAAGGAGATCCAACCAGTCCATCCTAAAGGAGATCAGCCCTTGGTGTTCTTTGGAAGGAATGATGCTGAAGCTGAAACTCCAGTACTTTGGCCACCTCATGTGAAGAGTTGACTCATTGGAAAAGACTCTGATGCTGGGAGGGGTTGGGGGCAGGAGGAAAAGGGGATGACAGAGGATGAGATGGTTGGATGGCATCACCGACTCAATGGACATGAGTTTGAGTGAACTCTGGGAGTTGGTGATGGACAGGGAGGCCTGGTGTCCTGTGATTCATGGGGTCGCAAAGACTCAGACACGACTGAGCCATTGAACTGAACTGAACTGAACTGAAAAGAACCTTCATGATTACATTGAAACCACTCAGAAAATCCAGAGCAATAGTAAGATCCTTAATTTAATCTCACATGCAAAGTCCCTTTTGCCACATAAAGTAACACATTTATAGGTTCCAGGAACAGGAATATAGTATATCAGTGGAGGCCTGTTATTTTAGCCCACCACCAAGTTCTAAAAAAATAATTCATTATTCATTAAATTACTTCAAGAATTAAAATGAATTAAAATGTCTGAAGCCTGTAAAAGCTCCTGATCTGTCATACATGCTCTATAATATAACATGTTTGTATAAGCAAGCTATTTGCAGAAAAATAACCTGAAAAAACAATAAATACATGACAGGTCATATTGTATACATACTTATATATTCACAGTATTGACTAGCATGTTGGGAAACTAACAAGGTGACATGCTACCTGTGGAATGTAAGATGATTCCAATTTTCTGGGAATGGGGTGGTGATATAGCGCTATACAATGCTTCTAATTATACAGCAGTATATGTGTGGGTGATGCCGAGGTTGTGAGTTCGATCCTCACCTGTAGCATGTTTTCTTCCTTTGGGCTTCCCTTGTGGTTTAGCTGGTAAAGAATCTACCTACAAAGAGGGAGACCTGTGTTCGATCCCCGGGTTGGGAAAACCTGCCAGAGAAGGGAAAGCCTTCCCACTCCACTATTCTGGCCTGGAGATTTACAGGCCAGGGACAGGAAAGGCAGGCATGCTGTAGTCCATGGAGCTGCAAAGAGCTGGCCACAATTGAGTGAATTTCACTTCACTTGACGTAGACATTTCATACTTAGGTGTTATGAAAGTGATTCATTTTCAGTGAGAACCTGATTAATGTTGTGCTTTCAGTAAATAAAAAAATGAAAACATGCCTCAATTTCCATCTATTATGGATTGGTAAACAGATTGTAATAGTTTTATATGAGCAGTTTCTCTGTACTCATTAAGTATTTTCTTGGAAAGCATTTAATGATAGAGGGAAATGTTCAAGAAACACAGTTGAAAAAGGATAATCATCAAAGAAAACATGAAGAATGCTCTCACTGCAGAATCCCACATATTTTTTTTTGCATTTTTCCTAGATATTCTAGAATATACATCTAATATTGTCATGATAAAAATTAGTAAATAAAAATACATAAACTATCCAGAATAGAAAAATAAATAAATATGAGTTCAAAATATATTCCAAAAATACACAAGACAGACATTCAGTTCAGTTCAGTTCAGTTCAGTTGCTCAGTCGTGTCCAACTCTTTGAGACCCCATGAATCGCAGCACGCCAAGCCTCCCTGTCCATCACCAGATCTGGGAGTTCACTCAGACTCGCGTTCATCGAGTCAGTGATGCCATCCAGCCATCTCGTCCTCTGTCGTCCCCTTCTTCTCCTGCCCCCAATCCCTCCCAGCATCACAGTCTTTTCCAATGAGTCAACTCTTCACATGAGGTGGCCAAAATACTGGAGTTTCAGCTTTAGCATCATTCCTTCCAAAGAAATCCCAGGGTTGATCTCCTTCAGAATGGACTGGTTGGATCTCCTTGAAGTCCAAGGGACTCTCAAGAGTCTTCTCCAACACCACAGTTCAAAAGCATCAATTCTTTGGTGCTCAGCCTTCTTCAAAGTCCAGCTCTCACATCCATACATGACTACTGGAAAAACCTTGACTAGCCTTGACTAGATGGACCTTAGTTGGCAAAGAAATGTCTCTGCTTTTCAATATGCTATCATATTGAAAACATATCATAACTTTTCTTCCAAGGAGTAAGCGTCTTTTAATTTCATGGCTGCAATCACCATCTGCAGTGATTTTGGAGCCCAAAAAAATAAAGTCTGACACTGTTTCCACTGTTTCTCCATCTATTTCCCATGGAGTGATGGGACCGGATGCCATGATCGTTTTCTGAATGTTGAGCTTTAAGCCAACTTCTTCACTCTCCTCTTTTACTTTCATCAAGAGGCTTTTTAGTTCCTCTTCACTTTCTGCCATAAGGGTGGTGTCATCTGCATATCTGAGGTTATATATACAATAATCATTGATAGCATGGATTTTGGAACAAAAACACAGATTAAATCTCAGCTTTGTAAAGGTCTAGAATGGAATGAATTAATATTCCTCTTTTAAACATATTTTCCTTATCTTTAAATTTGATGGGGTAGCAGTGTGTCTCACAGATCATTTGTGAATATTATATAAACTAACTCATGCATTTTAGCATTGGTGTCACACAGATAAGTTTAAAAGAAAGTTTAATTATTACCATCATTATCATTACCAAGTGAAACTTTCACTTTCATAATTCTAATATCAGTAAATATAAATAATCTTGAAACTATATAAGATTCACTCAAGAAATAAGAATTTTTCAGACAAATGAAGTGGGTTAATTTGCCTATCTTTATCCCTTCTTTTTGAAATTTGGATTCCACATTTCCTGTTATTTTTTCTTTTTTTTATATGCATGAAAACATTGCCTTTTAACATATTGGATAATTTATTTTATACAATTAATGTTTATTACCTGTTATAAGATTTTCTCAGGCAGGGTCTTTAGTTCCTTTTGTTCATTGCTATACCTTAGTTTCTAGAACAGTTCCTGACACATAGTAGGCCCACAGTAAATATTTGCTGAGTAAATGACTAAGCAAATGGGTTTAATCATGGTTTACTCCTGAAAAATTCATATATCTTAAATTTCTATACAACAATGACCCTTCAAATTCAGACTTTACAAAGGACTCCTTCAAATACTAGATATATACTTAAGGATCAGATTTATATAGACTATTGTTGTTGTTCATCCACTCAGTCATGTTGAACTCGTTGTGACCTCATGAACTGCAGCACACCAGACTTTCCTGTCCCTCACCATCTCCTGAAGTTTGCTTAAAATCATGTCCACTGAGTCGGTGATACATTCAAGCATCTGTACTCTGTTTTCCCCTTCTCCTCCTGCCTTTAATCTTTCCCAGCATCAGGGTCTTTCTTAATAAGTTGTTTCTTCGCATCAGGTGACCAGAATATTGGAGCTTCTGCTTAAGCATCAGACCTTCCAGTGAATATTCAGAACTGATTTCCTTTAGGGTGGACTTGTTTGACCTCCTTGCTGTCCAAGGGACTCTCAAGAGTCTTCTCCAACACCACAGTTCAAAAGCATCAATTCTTCAGTGCTCAACATTCTCTGTAGTCCAACTCTCACATCCATGCAGGAATATTGGAAAAACCATAGATTTGAGTATACGGACTTTGTAAGCAAAGTGATGTCTCTGCTTTTTAATATGCTTGTCTAGGTTGGTCATAGATTTTCTTCCAAGGAGCAAACATCTTTTAATTTTATGGCTGCTGTCACTATCTGCAGTGATTCTGGAGCCCAAGAAATGAACTGCATATAGGTTTCTCAGGAGCAGGTAGGGTGGTTTGGTTTTCCCATCTCTTTATAAATTTTCCATAGCTTGTGATCCCACAATCAAAGGCTTTAGTGTAGTCAAGGAAGCAGGAGTAGATTGTTTTTTTCTGGAATTCTTTTGCTTTTTATATGATCCAGTGGATGTTGGCAATTTGATCTCTGGTTCCTCTGCTTTTTTTTTTTAATCCAGCTATTTCTATAGCCTCCTCAGATGACTGCTTTGACATTTCTTTTTCTTGGGGATGGTTTTGATCACCACCTCCTGTACAATATTATGAACCTCAACCAGATCTAATCCCTCAAATCTATTTGTCACTTCCACTGTATAAGGGATTAGATTTGGGTCACACCTGAATGGCCTAGTGGTTTTACCTGCTTTCTTCAACTTAAGTCTGAACTTTGCAATAAGGAGTTCATGACCTAAGCTACAGTTAGGTCCTGGTCTTGTTTTTGTTGTTGTTGTTGTTGTTGTTGACTGTATCGAGCTTATCCATCTTCAGCTACAAAGAATATGATCAATCTGTTTTTGGTATTGATCTCTGGTGATGTACATGTGTAGAATCATCTCTTGTGTTGTTGGAAGAGGGTTTTACTTAGAGTAAGGTCACATATCTTGTGTCATATTTTTTCAGAAGTTAGTTATCCATAATAATTCCAAAGTCCTTGGACTTCCCAGGTGGCGCTGGTGGTAAAAAAAAAAAACAAAAAACAAAAAACAAAAAACAAAAACAAACAACAACAAAAAAAACAAACAAAAAACCCACCTGGGCCAGGAAGATCCCCTGGACAAAGGCACAACAACCCACTTCAGTATTATTGCCTGCAGAATCTCATGGACAGAGGATTCTGTCTGGCTGTGGGCCACAGGATCTCAAAAAGTCTGACATGACTGAAGAGACTTAGCATGCATGCATGCCTTAGAAATAAGTTAATCTATTCATAATTTCAAATCAAGGGACAATCATTGGCTGCCATATTTTTCTCTCTTAGGACTGAGGATGAGATTAACCTGGACAGAGAAATGTTTAGCTTATTTGCTAGCTATAAACAGTAGGGTATGAATGGCATGAGATATAATCTAAGTGATTAAATGCAGAAATTTTGGGAGATTGGGTGGGCTAATAATTTAAATGTGCAAAAGGATGAAATATTAATTACAGTATTTTTTACCTTTATTTTTAATGTAGCACAACTGTATCTCACCCTCACCCTTTATCCTCTTCAACCAAGATAATGTTATTTTCTTCATTTTTGAATTAAATGTATTAGAATTCCAGCTGGTACTAAAAGAATCTCTCAGTTTGGCTATTGAAAATATTTTTTTTTATAATTATTAGCATCCTCATTACCATTTCTTGTATTTTGTTTTCATTTTTAAATGTGGCTTATTTGTTTGGAAGGATATTTTAAATTTAAGGAGCACTGAAAAGAGTGAAGAGCCCTAAAGATAACTGAGGTTTTATGCTGAAAGCATTTCACTGAACACCTGTGAACTATTGAATTTAATTGGGCTACAGCTGGAACAAGCAGTAGAGAGGAGGAAGCAAGATGGCATTTCTAAGCAAGAATACATTAAAATCACCCTTACTTTCCCCTAACAAGCTGGAGGGCAGAATGGTCATGAATGACTCAGGCTAGACTAGGACATTCACACTCTTTTCTCTACCCTTTATCTGCATCTGTTTCCAAGATAAGGTCAGAGAAAAGTTTAAATGACTGGCAGTGTTTAATAGATTAACCTTCCCAATGGTATTGACATTATTACACACACTGCCCTGCACTGAATTAACAAGAAAGAAATTGTGGAGTTCCAGTAAGCAGTGTAGAGGAGTAAGGAAGTCTTGATAGGTAGCTACAAAATATACTCAGAACAGATGCCTGGGATATATGAAATGCTCAGTAATTATGAACTATTTTTCTGCATGACAGTCCAGTTTTACAGGAGAGGTGGATTTTTCCAATACTACTAGAAGTTCTGAAAAATTGATTCCATGTGATATCTGGCAGAGGGGAAAAAGAATGAGCATAAAGATCAAGGGCATTAGATAATAGGATCAAATTTATAGACAATAAAAACCTCCAGAAAATGTTCAAGAATGGACATTGTCATGGAAATATATTTTTGGGGGGAAGCAGGGAGAAGTAGTGAAAAAAAGGCAAGTCATTACTTGAAAATCCTTCCAAAAGGTTGCCAACCTGGTAAATTATTTCATCTGTCACCTTTTTCCTCTTGTTATCAATCTTTTCCAGCATCAGTGTCTTGTTCCACGAGCCAGTGTCATGAGGCGACCCAAATGTTGGAGCTTCAGCCTCAGCATCAGTCCTTTCAAGAATTTTAGGAAAAAAAAAATAATAATTTTAGGGTTGATTTCCTTTAGAATTGACTGATTTTATTTCCTTGCTGTCCAAAGGACTCTCAAGAGTCTTCTCCAGCACCACAATTCAAAACCATCCATTCTTCCGTACTCAGACTTCTTTATGGTTCAGCTCACAACTATACAAGACTACTGGATAAACCATAGCTTTGACTACATGGACCATTGTCAGCAAAGTGATGTTTCTGCTTTTTTTGCTATGCTTTCTAGGTTTTTCAGAGCTTTCTTTCCAAGGAGCAAGCATCTTTTAATTTCATGGCTGCAGTCACCATCCACAGTGATTTTGGAGCCCAAGAAAACAAAATCTGTCTCTGTTTCCACTATTTACCCCTTCTATTTGCCATAAAGTGATGGGACCAGATGCCATGATTTCAATTTTTTTAATGTGGAGTTTCAAGCCAATTTTTTTACTCTCCTCTTTCACCCTTATCATGAGGGGTTTTAGCATATCTTTGCTTCCTGCCATTAGAGTGGTATCATCTGCGTATCTGAGCTTGTTGGTATTTCTCCTGGCAATCTTGGTTCCAGCTTGTGATTTATCCAGCACAGCAAATTGCAGTTTGCTTTTAAAGCCAAATAAAAAAGGTGATGCTGAAGCTGAAACTCCAATACTGTGACCACCTGATGCAAATAACTGACTCATTGGAAAAGACCCTGATGTTGGGAAAGATTGAAGGCAAGAGGACAAGGGGACAACAGAGGATGAGATGGTTGGATGGCATCACCGACTCCATAGACATAAGTATGAGCAAGCTCTGGGAGTTGGTGATGGATAGGGAAGCCTGGCATGCTGAAGTCCATGGCGTTGCAAAGAGTCAGACATAACTGAGCAACTGAACTGACTGACTGAAGCAGAGTGACAAAATACAGCCTTGTCATACTATTTTCCCAATTTGGAACCAGTCCATTGTTCCATGTCTGGTTCTAATTGTTGCCTTTTGACTTGCATACAGATTTCTCAGAAGATAGGCAAGGTGGTCTGTTACTCCTATCTCTAAGAGTTTTCCACAGTTTGTCTTGATTCACAAAGTCAAAGGCTTTAGCATAGTCAGTAAAGCAAAAGCAGATAAAATTCTGGAACTCCCTTACTTTCTCCATGATTCAACAAATGTTGGAAATTTGATCCCTGGTTCCTCTGCCTTTTTAAAACCCATCTTGTACACTTTCAAGTTCTCCATTCATGTACTGCTGAGGATTAGCTTGAAGAATTTTGAGTATAACCTTGCTAGTAAATGAAATGAGCACAACTGTATGGTAGTTTGAACTTTTTTTGGCTTTGCCATTCTTTGGAATTGGAATGAAATCTGACATTCTTCAGTCCTGTGGCCACTGTGTCTCTTTCCAAATTTGCTGACATATTGAATGCAGCATTTTAGCAGCAGCATCTTTTAGGAGTTAAAATAGTTCAGCTGAAATTCACCACCTCCACTAACTTTGTTCATAGTGATGTTCCTAAGGCCTGCTTGACTTAATACTCCAAGATGTCTGGCTCTAGGTGACTAATCACACCATTGTGGTTATCCAGGTCATTAAGATTTTTTTCATATAGTTCTTCTGTGTATTCTTGCCATCTCTTCTGCTTCTTTTAGGTCCTTATTGTTTTTGTCCTTTATCATGCCCATCCTTGCTTGAAATGTTCCATTGGTATCTCCAATTTTCTTGAAGAGATATCTAGTGTTTCCACTATTGTTTTTCTCTATTTCTTTACATTGCTCATTAACGAAGGCGTTCTTATCTTTCCTTGATATTCTCTGGAACTCTGCATTCAGTTGGGTATATCTTTGCCTTTCTGCCTTGTCATTTACTTCTTTCTTTCCTCAGCTATTTGTAAAGCTTCCTCAAGACAACCACTTTGTCAGCTTGCATTTCTTTTTATTCAGGATGATTTTGATCATTGCCTTCTGTACAGTGTTATGAACCTCTGTCCATAGTCTTCAGGCACTCTACCTATCAGATCTAATCCCTTGAATCTATTTGTCACTTCCACTGTACAATCATAAAGGACTTGATTTTTGTAATATCCAAATTGCCTAGTAGTTTTCCCTATTTTCTTCAACTCAGGCCTGAATTTAGCAATAAGGAGTTCATGATCTGAGCCACAGTTGTCTCCTGGTCTTGTTTTGCTGACTGTATACAGCTTCTCCATCTTTGACTTGAAGGAATATAGTCAATCTGATTTCAGTATTGACCATCAAGTGATGCTCATGTGTGGAGTTGTCTCTTGGATTATTGGCAGGGGTGTTTCTGTGACCAGTGTGTTCTTTTTACAAAACTCTGTTAACCTTTCCCCTGCTTCATTTTGTGCTTCAAAGCCAAAACGGCCTGTTATTCCAAGTATCTCTTGACTTCCTGCTTTTGCATTCCAATTTCCTACTGATGGAAAGGATTTTGTTTTTGTTGTTGTTATTTTTAGTGTTAGTTCTAGAAGGTATTGTAGGTCTTCACAGAATCTATCAACTTTAGCATCTTTAATATCAGTTGTTGGGGCATAGAGTTGGATTACTATGATGGTGACTAGTTTGGCTTGGAAACAGATCAAGTTCATTCTGTTATTTTTGAAATTGCAGCCGAACACTGCATTTTTAACTGTTTTGTTGACTATGGAGGCTATTCCATTTCTTCTAAGGGATTCTTGCCCACAGTAGTAGATATAATGGTGATCTGAGTTAAATTTGCCCTTTCCCTTCCATTTTAGTTCACTGATTCCTAAGATGTTGATATTCAATCTTGCCATTTCTTCTTTCCTTGACCATTTCCAATTTACCTTGATTCATGGACCTAGCATTCCAGGGTATTATGCAATATTATTCTTTATAGTATCAGACTTCACTTTCATCACCAGACAAATCCAAAAATGAGTGTCATTTCTGCTTTGGCCCAGCTGCTTCATTCCTTCTGGAACTATTAATAATTGCCCTCTGCTGTTCCTTAGTAGCATATTGAACACCTTCTGATCTGAAGGACTTATCATCCAGTGTCATATCTTTTTTGCCTATTCATAGTGTCCATGTGATTCTTACAGGAAGAATACTGAAGTGGGTTGCTATTTTTTCCTACAGTGGACCACATTTTGTCAGAACTCTTCTGTATGACCTGTCTTCATCCGTTCTTCTGCTGTGTTCAGTGAACATTGCTTTGGCTTCATTATCAGTTAAATCAATTTCACCACTTCATTAGGTTTTTTTTCTGTTTCCTCCCTCCCTTTCACTTGAAACATATTCCTCTGCCTCATTTTGTTTGACTTTCATTTTAATTTCTATTAATTAAACAAATCAGTTATGTTTTCCAATTTTATAGAGGTATTGATAGGTGCATCTCCTGTGTGAACTGTGTGTGTCAGGAGACTTTGGCAGGATGGCTCTAGCTGGAGCAAGCTGGAGTATCTCTTGAGGCATTCTGCACTTTTGAAGTTTTAGTAGAAAGCTGGATCTGGTGTGATCGTGGGCTGAGGGGAGTCCAAAGGTACATCCCACCATAGCAGCCTATGTGGAATAACTGGAACTGGAGTGGGCACAGGTCATCAGGCCTGGAATGACCCTCACCAAGGCTATCATGGTGACATGGCTGAAACTGGAGTGGGCTCACCCATGAGGAATCTCAAAACAGTCTGTGCCAAGGCCACATTTCTGGGGCATGGAGCTAGAACGGTTTTGTGCTAGAACTAATCCTGGGACACACTTCATGGAAACCACCTTGGCAGGACAGCTGTAGCCATAGCAAGTATATGCTGTAGGGATTGCCTGGGGGACTCAAACAGTGGTGCTTGCTGGCACCTTTGACCCTAGAGAGAGTTCTAGCAATTCTCCACCCCTATAGCAGATGCTCTCAGGTTAGTGATTAGAGCTCCTTCCTGTAGATGGTAGGTGCCCTTTAAACTACTGTTTATATTTGCTTCTTTTGTTTGTTTTTGCATTGTTTCAGGGTCTGTGCTCAGGTCCCTCAGTGATATCTTTCCATACTGCAGGTCATCATGTTTGAGGTGGTGTTCCAATGCATATCATATCTCTGCCTTTTCTACTATTTTCTATGTGGTCTCTCTATGTGCAGAAGCTATTCAATCAGGCTTGGGGTCTCCTTAAAGAGAATTACCCTCTATATAGGTGTAGATTCAGCCTTGGATCTGTCCCTCAGCCATTATTTCTTCAAATAATTTTCTAGTTCTCTCTCTTCTGCTTCTGGGACACCTATAGTGCAAATGTTAACATCCCTGATGCGATTCCAGAAATCCCATAAAGTAACTTTACTTTTTATTTTTTTTTTTCATTTTGTTGCTTTCTCTTAGTGAGTTCTATTCCTTTGTCTTCCTGCTCACTGATTTATTTTCTCCCTTATCCCTCTGCTATTGAACACCTATAGTGTATCTTTCAGTTCAATTTTAACTTCTGCTTAGTATTTCCCTATATTTTCACTTAGTTGAAAATCTCACTGTTTCTTCTACTCTTCTAAGTCCAGTGAGCATCTTTATATTCCATACTTTTGAGTCTTTATTATATTATGTAAATTGCTTATCTCTGTTTCTTTTTTTTTTTCTTTTTTTGAGGTTTTATCTTATTCTTTTGATTGGAGCATAGTCTTCTGTCTCCATTTTACCTTTCTTTCTCAATTTACTTCTATGTTAATAGGGCTTTCCTGATGGCTCAGTGGTAAAGAATCTGCCTGCAAATACAGGAGACATGGGTTCAGTTCCTGGGTCAGGAAGATCTTCCAGAGAAGGAAATGCAACATAATCCAGTATTCTTGCCTGGAAAATCCCATGGACAGAGCAGCCTGGCAGATTACAGTCCATGGGGTTGCAAAAGAGGTGGACACAACTTAGGGACTAAACAGCAACAATAACAACAAGGTACGTATGCTACTTCTCCCAGGCTTTACGTAGTGACTGATATAGTAGTGACTTTAAGTAGCTCCAAGATACCCTGGAGCTCATAAATGCGATGCTTCCTGGCCACCAGATCCAGGAGTTCAGTGTTTCCTATGTGGGCTGAGTGTGCCCTCCTATTGTGGTAAGTGACAGCTAACCCCTGGAATGAGTGTAGGTTCTGGTTGCAGCTGCTTGAAGGCACTTTTGGTGGGACCGGACCCCAGAATGGCTGCGGGGCCAAGCCTTACTTAGCTTCAGCCAGCTTCTGGCAGGCTAAGTTATTGCCCAGTTGGTTTTGAGCACCAGCTAAGGAACAAGGGTGTACAGGGCTTTGAAGAAGGGTTGTCCCACTGGCATTATCAATTTACAGGGAGAATTCTAAAATGACATTCACCAGCACCAGTGTTATCAAGGTGGCCCGAGATCACAAAAATGGCTCTTACCAGTGTCTCAGTCCCTGGGGAGCATCCCAACAGGCTCCTACCTCTCCATCAGGTGCTGTAATATAATTAAATGTATCCCCTTTATCTATGATCCATGCATTATTCAAGCTAATATTTTGCACAGATTTTAGGCTTGAGTGAGTTTGTGTGGAGGCTTGTAACAGTTGGTATTTCATTTCCTGTAGCTCTATTGTCGAGACTCTGTCCATCTAGGTTTCAGGTCCTTTTCAGAGGGAATAATTCCATATGTAGTTGTAGTATATTTATTGTGTCCATGGGTGGATGTGAATTCAGAACCTCCAAAGCCCCTTGTACTTTCTTGTACTTGTACAATGTCTTGTACTTTCTCACTTTTCATAGTTGCTTTACAATGTTGTGTTAGCTTCTACCCTACAGGAAAGTAAATCATTTATACATATACATATATTCCTTCTTTTTTGGATTTCCTTCTGTTTAGGTCACCCCAGAACATTGAGTAGATTTTTTTCATATGAATTCTCTATTCCAGCCAAATGAGCCTTTCTACCTGTCTTTATAAAACACTTTACCTCTTCCTTCTTTCTTATTTTATTCACCCAATTTTCCCTTTTCTGAACTGTTCATATTCTTAACCATAGGTTAAGCATAGTTCTCACAATGAATGGCTTATGTTGGTCTCTTGAATATAAACTAATGCCTAATTGTTTAAGGTATATTTGAATATTAGCTACATTGTGTTATATATATGAATATTAAATTGGAGTAATTTAAAATGATAATTTTTTTGTAATTTCTCAGAATGTTGCTTAGCTAAGTAAACCAAATATGCTGGAATGAGAAGAATTTATGAAAACAGGAAAGTGAGTTTTGAAATATTGTGAAGGATGATAGTCCGCTGATCATAGACCCTTGGAGGTGGGATTCCCAGATATTCTGTTAAGGTAAGACCTCCATTGGAATCATTCCAGGTGAACAACTTACTTCTTAAGACAACATACCAACTGCATTCAATGATACATAAACAATCTTACTCACAGCTTAATATAGGTTTCTTTAAACAAGGTTAGGCATTCTGCAGCAGAACGAGTGACAGATGAAGTTATGCCAGATCAGCAATGAATGTTTAGGGAGATGAACCTTGAGTGCGTTGATCTCCTTCTTAGAGCTTATAAGCTTTCAGTTTGATCTAGCTGACGTATGAAGCTGTAAGCCTCATAAAACAAGAGCCATTATATTGAAAATATGCAACAGGCTCAAGAAACAACATTGCCCAAGTTTCCCTAAATCATTGATGAGTGAAAAGGAGTGGCAATTTCATTAGATAATAATGCAAGAAGATGAACACTTTGATATAGATATTGGTTAAAAAGCAACATAAATATTTATGAATAGTTATGAGATGTAAAATAAAATGATAAGAAGGAGGACAAAAGTCAGTGATGTGCAGTTAAATATTAATGCACTTAAGGGACTTCCTTTAGAGTCCACTGGCTAAGAACCTGCCTTGCAATGCAGGTAACATGGGTTTGATCCTGGTTCGGGAACAAACACCCCACATGATGCAGGGCAACTAAACCACAACTAGGGAAGTCTACATACCCCAATGAAAGATCCTGCATGACAAAATGAAAATCCCATGTACCACAAATAAGAAGCAATACAGCCAAATTAATCCACTTACTAATTTAAAACAATCAGGATTTAATTAAATATTCTTTAAATGAAATTTGTTAAACATTTAACAAATGTTTAATATTTAACAATTTAATGTTTAACAATTAACTTAGTACCTTAAGTTAATTCCTAAAGTTTAATACACTGTGGTAAATGATATGTATAGCATAGTTACACAATAATAAACAAGTTAAAATTCCCTGAAATAAAGAGAGCAAATAATCTGAATTTTGGAGAAATCTCAAGTAAAAACAGATATTCCCAGTGAAGCACACTGTGGTTAAGACAGAGATCTGAAAAGATAACAGAATACATATTAAACAGCTGCATAAAAAGAAAGTAACACATGAGTAATTTCAACTGACCTCAGACACTCCATGGCATTCAAATTTATGATAGATATATGAAGCAATGTCACCTAGGGATAAGTTGCTCACCTAAGCAATTTTGAAAATTAGTTCAGACTATGAGACTAACAGCAAAAGGTATTATACTTAAGCACTTTAGTTGATAAAGATTTTTCCCACTAGGGTACAATTCAATAAAATTTATTTATTATTTTTTCTTTGAAATTTGGATGGATTTTATTTTAAAAATGTTAATTATTATTGAATATAGTTAATTTACAATGCTATGTTATTTTCAGGTGTATCATGAAGTAAATCAGTTATATATATATATATTTACATTGTCTTCTATTATACGTTATTACAAGATATTGAGTATAACTGGGTATACTTTATTCTTTTTGTTTTGTTTTGTTTTTCGTTTTTTATTTTTTTAATTTTAAAATCTTTAATTCTTAAACATGAACCCCCCTCCCACCTCCCTCCCCATAACATCTCTGTGGGGCATCCCCATGCTCCAGCCCCAAGCATGCTGTATCCTGCGTCAGACATAGACTGGCGATTTGTTTCTTACATGATAATATACATGTTAGAATGCCATTCTCCCAGATCATCCCAACCTCTCCCTCTCCCTCTGAGTCCAAAAGTCTGTTATACACATCTGTGTCTTTTTTCCTGTCTTGCATACAGGGTCGTCATTGCCATCTTTCTAAATTCCATATATATGTGTTAGTATACTGTATTGGTGTTTTTCTTTCTGGCTTACTTCACTCTGTATAATTGGCTCCAGTTTCATCCATCTCATCAGAACTGATTCAAATGAATTCTTCTTAACGGCTGAGTAATACTCCATTGTGTATATGTACCACAGCTTTCTTATCCATTCATCTGCTGATGGACATCTAGGTTGTTTCCATGTCCTGGCTATTATAAACAGTGCTGCGATGAACATTGGGGTACATGTGTCTCTTTCAATTCTGGTTTCCTCGGTGTGTATGCCCAGCAATAGGATTGCTGGGTCATACGGTAGTTCTATTTGCAATTTTTTAAGGAATCTCCACACTGTTCTCCATAGTGGCTGTACTAGTTTGCATTCCCACCAACAGTGTAGGAGGGTTCCCTTTTCTCCACACCCTCTCCAACATTTATTGCTTGCAGATTTTTGGATCGCAGCCATTCTGACTGGTGTGAAGTGGTACCTCATTGTGGTTTTGATTTGCATTTCTCTAATAAATCAATAAAATTTAAAACCACTATACACTGAAGAAACACAAGCTGGAATCAAGATTGCCGGGAGAAATATCAATAGCCTCAGATATGCAGATGACACCACCCTTATGGCAGAAAGTGAAGAGGAGCTAAAAAGCCTCTTGATGAAAGTGAAAGTGGAGAGTGAAAAAGTTGGCTTAAAGCTCAACATTCAGAAAATGAAGATCATGGCATCTGGTCCCATCACTTCATGGGAAATAGATGGGGAAACAGTAGGAACAGTGTCAGACTTTATTTTTTGGGGCTCCAAAATCACTGCAGATGGTGACTGCAGCCATGAAATTAAAAGACACTTACTCCTTGGAAGAAAAGTTATGACCAACCTAGATAGCATATTCAAAAGCAGAGACATTACTTTGCCGACTAAGGTCCGTCTAGTCAAGGCTATGGTTTTTCCTGTGGTCATGTATGGATGTGAGAGTTGGACTGTGAAGAAGGCTGAGCGCAGAAGAATTGCTGCTTTTGAACTGTTGTGTTGGAGAAGACTCTTGAGGGTCCCTTGGACTGCATGGAGACCCAACCAGTCCATTCTGAAGGAGATCAACCCTGGGATTTCTTTGGAGGGAATGATGCTGAAGCTGAAGCTCCAGTACTTTGGCCACCTCATGTGAAGAGTTGACTCATTGGAAAAGACTGTGATGCTGGGAGGGATTGGGGGCAGGAGGAGAAGGGCACGACCCAGGATGAGATGGCTGGATGGCATCACGGACTCGATGGACGTGAGTCTGAGTGAACTCCAGGAGATGGTGATGGACAGAGAGGTCTGGCGTGCTGTGATTCATGGGGTCTCAAAGAGTCGGACAAGACAGAGCAACTGAACTGAACTGAACTGATACATTGGTATGGAATTTTGCATTAAGTAAATGGATGATAGACAGTGGGATCCATTTTTCTCATTGTTGGAGTGATAGGTTATAGATTAGCAATATAGGAGGGCTAGAATGACCCATGTGTTCCTAAATTAGAGTTGGAGACATCAGTGTAAAACTGGATTTAACTTTATACATGTATACAGATGGATACTTCTCGAAATGTATAGATATGTGTTCACACACAATTTGCTTTTGATCACACACAAATGTATAGGTATGTGCTCACATACAGTTTACTCTGTCACTTGAAAGGATAAATAATCAATGATTTTTCAGGAGCATTGAGCAAACACAGTATCTAGTTTTAATATCTTCTCTTAAAAATTGAAACATGATTCCTTGGGAAAATGGCTGATTCCAGAACTGGGTCAGAGAAAATACAAATTAAACTGTAATACCTTATGGTGCTAGGAACTGAAGGAGTGCTAAGAAAACAAAACAAAACAAAATACCCATTGATGGGAGTATGTCAAAGAAATCAACTGGAAGAGCTCCAAAACTAGAACACTAGACATAATAAGTACTGTTGTATTAAAACTCAAAGTATAAAACAATTTCCCATGAGCCCATAGTGACAAATAATTGAGTGAAGAATAAAACGGCAAACAATAAATATCTTCCATGTGGTATTCCAAACAATTTATATAGATACTACACACTTTTAAGAAAGAAAAATAACATAACTTTTCAACTTCTTAAATAAGGGCTGCACATGGTAATTTCCTTCCAAAGAGAACACTTTGGAAAATGGAGGAAAAAGGTAATTTTACAGGGGCCACTCTTTTATCCTACTACATGAGGAGTCAATTCTACTCAAAATTAGAACACATATTTAATGTATTCTATAATATTTTTCTTAATTTTAGGAATGTATTTTATAATATAAGATGCCTTGAGGAAAAGAAAGATTTATATGAAATTCAGCAAATACTTCAGCTTTGTTCTAATTCTTCTATAAGACTGCTGCTGCTAAGTCACTTCACTCGTGTCCAACTCTGTGCAACCCCGTAGATGGCAGCCCACCAGGCTCCCCTGCCTCTGGGATTCTCTAGGCAAGAACACTGGAGTGGGTTGCCATTTAGTTAATTTGACATTTTAAATATTCAGTGTTTGGTATATTTTAAATTATTTCTATGGGTTATTATACATATTATCTAAATAATTTGAATATTATATATGACTATATATTATAATATGATAAAAAACAGAATTTGATTCATATGACATTAATCATATTTTACTTATATTATTATTAGGTTAGAATTTATTAATTTCATCAATTAATTAATTTTATTTATTTAATTGGACAGGTTTATTTAGAATTTTAAAATGTTTACTATTGAAAAGCTCTTTTAAAAACAATATTCATACATAAGATTTAATCTTTAATCCTAAACAAATATTCTTTAAATACTCAACCCAGAGCTGTGACTTATTAGAGATCAATAGATTTCTACTAGAATGCAGTCCGTAGTTGATAGGAACTGCTTACTACCTGAAGTATAAATATAACATATAAGCTAGGGAATATTTGAACAAGGTTCTGATCATCTTAATCAAGCAAAACCGTAAAAATAATTAGAATATGAAGTAGAGATGCCTTAAATGTACATAATGTGTGCACACATTTATTTACTTTTGAATTGCAAAATTATAATATTACTCAGTTTTATGTCTTAAGGGTAGGTTGCAGGAAAGGATAATATATACAGGGTAATTCAAACTCTGAGCAGACTTAATAAAAAGAAGAGATTTTACAGAATATGCACATATAAAGAAGGGTTAGAGCTGGGACCAAGAAATTATCCCCTAACATTTCCACATTTTTCTGTATCTGGATGGAACCATAACTTGATGACATGATTAGTAAGGTGTTTATTTTAAAAACCTGGCACCTTTCTATTGTTTCTTCCCTAGTGTTCCCTCCATATTATTTCTTTCTCTACAAACAGGAAACTGACCCAAAGAGAGGAAGTAGTTGGTTAAAATTATCTAGCCTTCTTGTGATCAATCTGGGGCTTAGTTAAGTCTCTTGACTTTGTATTGTGCATATTCTCCTTTATGCCTCTGGAGGTACATTTAAGGTTAAGCATGATTCTCTGACAAAATAGTCTTTCACCCAAAGCAGCCTTGAGAAAGCTACAAAAGGCAGATATCTGACAAATAATAAAAGACTGAAGAAAAAAAATAGAGGAACAAGTACTTTCAAAGAGAGGAATTTTGAATGCAGTTTTCTTAGAAATGCATTTGGGAGCAAGAAGCTGATAAATAAGTTTAGGAACCTTTAGAATTTCATGGACAAACTGATATCATGTGTAAGGACTTCATTAGCTGGGGGTGAGGAACCCTTGAACCAAAGTAGCATTATGTTTCCATTTGTCAGAAAAGAAATATAAGCAGAAAAAGCATATGCTCTTTTTGCATAGTCTTTTAACATGAGAAAGGAAAATGGTGGGAATAAAACAGGGAGGGAGGGAAATAAAAACATTGTTCAGAGAAGAGAAGCTTCATGAGACCTGAAACATGTCAAGTTAATATTCTGATGGTAAGAAGGCAGACAACACACTGTCTGGTATGTAGAAGATACTCATTTTGACTTTAGGGAAAAGATTAAAGAAAAACAACTTAAAACTGTAAATAAATCTGGAAAGTAACTGCTGTATAGACATTACCAAATCAAACCCACTCATTATAGAGATTCATTAAAAGTATAGTATGCAGATCTCTGCAGGACAGAAACCTAATGCTAACCATTAGAGATTAATGCCAAGGACATAGAACAACTCAGGATAAGTTCAAAAATGGGAATCCATACTACTGATATTTACTCCTGTAGTGTGCCTCTTCTCAATAGCACCACCGCTACTTAGAATGCTTCAAATTAGTCTTGTAAATAAGTATTAGCTATAATGCTTATAGATGATCATTACTAAGATTGTACAAGAATTTTCTATAAGAAGACATCATTTAAAATATTTCACATGTTCAAATTTTTTAGATTCCATATATAAATGAGATCATTATGTATGTCTTGACTGGCTTATTTCATTTAGCATACTGTCTTTCAGATTAACCTATGTTCTTGAGAATGGCAGGATCTTCCTCTTTTTTAAAGCTGAATAATATTCCACTGTGTATGGACATCACATTTGTACATAACATTTTCTTTATCATCAGTGAACAGACACTTAGTTTGTTTCTGCATCTACTACTGTGAATAATGCTTCAATCAACGTGGGAATGTAGATTTTTCTTTGAGATACTGATTTCACTTCTTTCAGATACACAGTTGACCTTTGAACAACATGGGGTGAACGGGAGAGATCTACTTTTTTTTTTATTTTTTGGTGGAGGGGGTTTGATTCTTATTTTAAAAATAAAAATTTAACTGCAGGATAATTGCCTAATTATGCACTGATTTCTGCTGTAAAACAATGTGAATGAGTCATATATATATATATATATATATATATATATATATATATATGCATACATACAAATATTTCCACTGGATTTCCCTGGTAGCTCAGCTGGTAAAGAATCCACCTGCAATGCAGGAGAACCGAGTTATATTCCTGGGTCTGGAAGATCCTCTGGAGAAGGGATAGGCTACCCACTCCAGCATTCTTGGGCTTCTCCCTCGTGGCTCAGATGGTAAAGAATCTGCCTGCAATGTGGGAGACCTAGGCTTGATCCCTGGGTTGGGAAGATCCTCAGGAAGAGGACAATGCAACCCACTCCAGTATTCATGCCTGGAGAATTCCCATAGACAGAGGATCCTGGCTGACTACAGTTCATGGGGGTCACAAAGAGTCAGACATGACTGAGCGACTACACACAATACAGCTATATCCTCTCCCTTTGAGCCTTGCTGCTCCCTCCCCTCACACCCCTCTTGGTCATCACAAGATGCCAGACCGGGATCCTTGTGTGCTATAGCAGCTTGCCACCAGCTATCTATTTAACACATGATAGAGTACATATTCCAATGCTAGTTTCTCAAATCATCCTACCCTCTCCTTCTACCACTGTGTCCACAGGTCCATTCTCTACATCTGCATCTCCATTCCTTCCCTACAAATAGCTTCATCAGTACCGTTTTTCTAGATTTCATGTATATGAATTAATGTGTGATATGTCTTTTTCTCTTTCTGACTCACTTCACTCTGTATAATAGACTCAAGTTTCATCCACCTCATTAGAACTGACTCAAATTTGTTCCTTTTTATGACTGAGCAATATTCTATTGCATATATGTACCACGTATTCTTTACCCAGTCATCTATTGATGGACATTTGAGTTGCTTCCATGTCCTGGCTGCTGTAAATTGTGTTACAGTGAAATTGGGTTACAAGTGTCTTTTTGAATAGTGATTTTCTCAGATTATATGCCCAGTCGTGGGATTGCTGAGCCATATGGTAGTTTTATTCATAGTTTGTTAAGGAAAGTCCATACTGTTGTCCATACTGGCTGTATCAATTTATGTTCCCACCAACAATGAAGTAGGGTTCCGTTTTCTCACATCTTCTCCAGCATTTATTGTCTGAAGATTTTTCTTTTTTGATGATAGCCATTCTTATTGGTGTGAAGTGATGTCTCATTTGTAGTTTTGATTTAACAGACAGACATACTTCTCGCTCAGTCATGTCTGACTCTTTGCGACCCATGGACTGTAACACATCAGGCTCCTCCATCCATAGAATTTTCTAGGCAAGACTACTGGAGTGGGTTGCCACTTGAACAGATCCACTTATAAGAGCCTTTATCAATAGAAAATGCTAAGGTACTACACCAGTTACATAACAACTGCATATTAATTTTGCTTTTGCTCTGTCTCTTCATTTTTTCTGGACTTACTTCTCCACTAATCTCCAGTAGCATATTGGGCACCTACCAACCTGGGGAGTACATCTTTTAGTGTCCTATCTTTCTGCCTTTTCATAACTGTCCATGGGATTCTCAAGACAAGAATACTGAAGTGCTTTGCCATTCCCTTCTCCAGTGGACCACATTTTGGCAGAACTCTCCACCATGACCTATCTGTCTTGGATGGCCCTAGATGGCATGGTTTATAGTTTCATTAAGTTAGATAGGACTGTGGTCCATGTGATCAGATTGGTTAGTTTTCTGTATTGTGATTTTCATTCTGTTTTCCCTCTGATGGAGAAGTATTAGAGGCTTATGGAAATATTCAGATGGGGGGGGGGCGCTGAGCTCAGTAAATCTTTAATCCAATTTTCTGTTGATGGGCGGGTTTGTGTTCCCTCCCTGTTTTTTGACCTGAGGCCAAACTATGGTGAAGGTAATGAAGACAATGGTGACCTCCTTCAAAATGTCCCATGTACTCACTGCTATACTCAGTGCCTATAACCCTGCAGCAGGCTACTGCCAAGCCATGCCTCCACTGGAGACTCCTGGACACTCACAGGCAAGTATGGGTCAGTCTGCTGTGGGATCACTGCTCCATTCTCCTAGATCATGGTGAGCACAAGGTTGGATGCACTCTCAAAAATGACAGAATGATCTTGTTCATTTTAAAGGCAAACAAGTAAACATCACAGTAATCCAAGTCTATACCCCAACCAGTAATGCTGAAGAAGCTGAAGTTGAATGGTTCTGTGAAGACCTACAAGACCTTCTAGAACTAACACCCCCAAAAGATATCCTTTTCACTATAGGGGACTGGAATGCAAAAGTAGAAATGCAAGAGATACCTGGAGTAACAGGCAAATTTGCCATTGGAGTATAAAATGAAGTAGGTCAAAGGCTAACAGAGTTTTACCAAAAGAACACACTGGCCATAAAAAGCACCCTCTTCCAACAACACAAGAGGAGACTCTACACATGGACGTCACCAGATGGTCAGTACTGAAATTAGATTGATTATATTCTTTGTAGCCAATGATGGAGAAGCTCTATACAGTCAACAAAACAAGACTGGGAGCAGACTGCAGCTCAGACCATTAACTCCCTGTTTCCAAATTCAGACTTAAATTGAAGAAAGTAGGAGAAATCACTAGACCATACAGATATGACCTAAATCAAATCCCTAATGATTATACAGTGGAAGTGACAAATAGATTCAAGGAATTGGATCTGATAGAGAGAGTGCCTGATGAACTATGGATGGAAGTTGGTGACATTGTACAGAAAGTAGCAATCAACACTATCCCATGGAAAAAAAAAACACAAAAAGACGAAATGGTTGCTCAAGAAGGCCTTACAAATAGCTGAGAAAAGAAAAGATGCAAAAAGCAAAGGAAAAAAAGGAAAGATATACCCATTTGAATATAGAGTTCCAAAGAACAGCAAGGAGAGATGAGAAAACCTTCCTCAGAGGTCAGTGCAAAGAAATAGAGGAAAACAATAGAATGGGAAAGACCAGAAATATCTCCAAGAAAATTAGAGCTATCAAGGGAACATTTCATGCAAAGATGGGTTCAATGAAGGACAGAAATGGTATGGACCTAACAGAAGCAGAAGATATTAAAAAGAGGTGGTAAGAATACACAGAAGAACTATACAAAAAAGGTCTTCCTGACCCAGATAACCACGATGGTGTGAGCACTCACCTGGAACCAGACATCCTGGAATATGAAGTCAAGTGGGCCTTAGGAAGCATCACTACGAACAAAGCTAGAGGAGGTGATGGAATTCCAGTTGAGCTATTTCAAATCCTAAATGATAATGCTGTGAAAGTGCTGCACTCAACATGTCAGGAAATCTGGAAAACATAGCAGTGGCCACAGGACTGAAAAAGTTCAGTTTTCATTTCAGTTCCAAAGAAAGAGATGCCAAAGAATACTGAAACTACTGCACAATTGCAGTCATCTCACACGCTAGCAATGCAATGCTCAAAATTCTCCAAGCCAGGCTTCAACAGTATGTGAAACATGAATTTCCAGATCTTCAAGCTAGATTTAGAAAAGGCAGAGGAACCAGGGCTCAAATTGCCCACATCTGTTGGTTCATCAAAAAAAGCAAGAGAGTTCCAGAAAAACATCTACTTCTGCTTTATTGACTATGCCAAAGACTTTGACTGTGTGGATCATGAAACTGTGGAAAATTCTTAAATAGATGCTAATACTAGACCATCTGACCTGCCACCTGAGAAATCCGTTTGCAAGCAGGTCAGGAAGCAACAGTTAGAATTAGATGTGGAACAACAGACTGTTTCCAAACAAGGAAAAGACTACATCAAGGCTGAATATTGTCACCCTGCTTATTTATTTTATATGCAGGGTACAGCATGAGAAATGCTGGTCTGGATGAAGCTGAAGCTGGAATTAATATTGCCAGAAGAAACATCAGTAACCTCAGATATGCAGATGACACCACGCTTATGGCAGAAAGTGAAGAAGAACTAAACAGCCTCTTGATGAAAGTGAAAGATGAGAGTGAAAAAGTTGGCTTAAAGTTCAACATTCAGAAAACGAAGATCATGGCATCTAGTCCGTTCACTTTAGGGCAAAAAGATGGGGAAACATTGGACACAGTGTCAGACTTTATTTTTTTGGGCTCCAAAATCACTGCAGATGGTGACTGCAGCCATGAAATTAAAAGACGCTTGCTCCTTGGAAGAAAAGTTATGACCAACATAGATAGTATATTAAAAAGTAGAGACATTACTTTGCCAATAAAGGTCCATCTTGTCAGAGCTATGGTTTTTCCAGTGGTCATGTATGGATGTCAGAGTTGGACTATAATGAAAGTTGAGTACCAAAGAATCGATGCCTTTGAACTGTGGTGTTGGAGAAGACTCTTGAGAGTCCTTTGGACTGCACGGAGATCCAACCAGTCCATTCTAAAGAAAATCAGTCCTGAACATTCACTGGAAGGGCTGATGCTAAAGCTGAAACTTCAATACTTTGGCCACATGATGTGAAGAACTGACTCATTTGAAAATACCCTGATGCTGTGAAAGATTGAAGGCAAGGGGAGAAGAGGATGAAATAGTTGGATGGCATCACAGACTCGACAGACATGAGTTTGAGCAAGCTCCAGGTGTTGGTGATGGACAGGGAAGCCTGGTGTGATGCAGTCCATGGGGTGGCAAATGGTCAGACATGACTGAGTGACTGAACTGAACCGACTAAATATATTAACCAATTTGAAACTGGTTGAATCTGCGGATGGGAAATTACTGGTACTAAGAAACCGCATGTAAGGAGAGCTGACTACAAGTTATATGGTGATTTTTGACTTTGCAAAGCATCAGTGTCCCAACCTCCATGTTGCTAATGAGTCAACTGTATATTCATATGTTCTAGAAGTTGGACTTCTAGAACATATGATAATGCTACTATTAATTTTTTGAGTGACTTCCATATTGTTTTCTTACATGGCTGTCCAAATTTACATTCCTGTCCACAATGTATGATTCATTAAAAAGCTAAGCTCATAAAACCAGAGAGTAGAATGGTGGTTGCCAGAGTCTAAAGAGTGGGGGGATGGTGAGATGTGTTTCAGAGGGTACCAGTTTTCGTTTACGCAAGATGAATAACTTCTGGAGATCTAATGTACAGCATAATGATTATAGTCAGTAATACTGTATTGTATAATTGAAATTTGCTAAAAGAACAGATGCTAAGCTTTCTTACCACACACAAAATAATGTGAGCTGATGTATACATTAATTAGCTTGACTGAAGTAATCAATTCACAATGTGTATTTTATAAAACTCCACATTGTATACTTTAAATATTTAAAATTTTTATTTGTCAATTATACATAGGTAAAGCTGGGTGGGTTAATTAGTACATTAATTAATACCCAGGTAACAGGTCTGATAAAATATGAAAATATTCACATGTTAATACCTTCTTTAAAAGTAAATCAAACAATAATATTATGTCAGTTTTACAGAAGAGTAAACTGAAGCAGATACACTAAATGTGTTGTGCATGTTCCCATCATAGTTTGGGGAGAGATAGGAGTTGGAGTTGTCTGACTTCAAAACCCACATTACTAGAATAATCTGTCCTGTGTGCTTGCTCACGCTCAGTCGTATCTGACTCTGTGACCCCATGGACAGTAGTATACCAGGCTCCTCTGTCCCAAAACCTGAAACTTCTACAATACTAATTCCTTTGAGTTATATCGAGGAAGACCAATACTGATAATTTAGGCCTTAGAGGATAAGATTTTGTTCTTCTACTACATCATGGACTTTGTAAAGTTTCAGTTCAGAGCACTTATTTAGTCATTCTGTGCGTGAGCAAATTTAGAATGCATGTTTGCCACTGCTCATGTTTTTACTATCAAGGAATGTGCTATCATTGCAACAAATTTGTTGGTGATGCCTGAGAGAATGAGATACAGATTGAGAGATTTAAATTATTAGCAAGAGAGATGCTATCATTTAATAAAAGATCTGCAAAACTGACAGCTAAGTAGTTGCTGTGTCAGTATAGAATCCTAGGCTTCCTATCTTTCAGCTTTTAATAGAGATTTTTTTTTTTCTCTAAAATTTTCATTCACTAGAAAATTTAATTGTTATATATTTTAGGTTACTTGTTTCTTTGGAATTTCATTATAAAACAAAACTAATTTATTTCCCTCAAAAGTAGACAAATACGCAAAGTTCTACATATAATATAGTATGCCTCCTGACCTTAAGTTAAGAGCAAATATTGTAGAACCAGGCATGAAAAGATGAATCATTAGTAATATGATTAAATGTGATAATTAAGAAATACCTCTAAAGTCCCATAAACTGGAATAATGATAATATACTCACTGCCTAGTATATATAGTTGATCAACTTTTGTTGAACATTTACTATATTCTCCAGAGTGAGGTTAAGGCCGACAGAATACAGAAATGGAAGAAAGTTCTCCCTTCGAGAACTTCATAATAGGCACACACACACACACGCACACACACGCACACACATGCACACACACACATATATATATCCATGAAAAGGTATTCAATATTTACTGTAATATTGGGAATCTGCATTGATTAAAAAATCACATGAGCATAAACTTCTATTTCTCTTCCATTTAAACTTCTCTGCCTTAAAAAATAAAGTATAATTCTACCTTAAAAACGGTTTATACTGGAGTATCCCTTTAGGCCACTCAAGCATTAAAATTATATGATTGCCTCAACAGCAATCAGAATTCAAGCACAGAAGGAATTATAGAATACAGCAGAAAAGATTAGCTTCTGCTAAAAGTTCTAAGTTCACACATGTCTTTCTCTTTTCTGCTACCTTCCACCCTTGAATCTACCAGCCTATTAGTTCAGTTCAGTCACACAGTCATGTCCGACTCTTCGTGACCCTGTTGACTGCAGCAGGCCAGGCCTCCCTGTGCATCACCAACACCTGGAGCCTACTCAAACTCATTTCCACTGAGTCGGTGATGCCGTCCAACCATCTCATCCTCTGTCGTCCCCTTCTCCTCCCGCCTTCAATCTTTCCAAGCATCAGGGTCATTTCAGATGATTCAGTTCTTCACATCAGATGGCTGAAGTATTGGTTTCAGCTTCAACATCAGTCCTTCCAATGAATATTCAGGACTGATTTCCTTTAGGATTGACAGGTTGGATCTCCTTGCAGTCCAAGGGACTCTCAAGAGTCTTCTCCAACACCACAGTTAAAAAGCATTAATTTCTCAGTGCTCAGCTTTCTTTGTAGTCCAACACTCACATCCATACATGACTATTGGGAAAAACATAGCTTTGACTAGACAGACTTTTATTGGCAAAGTAGTGTCTGCTTTTTAATATGCTGTCTATGTTGGTCATAACTTTTCTTCCAAATAGCAAGCATCTTTTAATTTCATGGTTGCAATCACCATCTGCAGTGATTTTGGAGCCCCCCCAAAATAAAGTCTGTCACTGTTTCCAGTCTTTCCCCATCTATTTGCCTTAAAGTGAAGGGACCAGATGCCATGATCTTAGTTTTCCGAATGTTGAGCTTTAAGCCAACTTTTTCACTCTCCTCTTTCACTTTCATCAAGAGGCTGTTTAGTTCTTTCTCACTTTCTGCCATAAGCATCGTGCCATCTTCTTATCTTATTCATATTTCTCCCGATATCTTGATTCCAGCATATAGAGTTCTCTTATCTCTAAATCTGTGATAACTTATAGAATGTATTTTTTTTTCCTGGTGTTTAAAAATTTACCTGAAGAACAATGATACTGTCCCCTGTATTGTGAGTGCAGACAATCACTAGCAATAGGGAACATCTTTTGTCAAGTTTTACTGAGTGACCCCAATTTAGAAATAATGGTTTCTACCATTATATTTTAATTCATGTCAAGGCTGCTCTCAGAGAGAAACTATTATTTTGTGTGTTTGTGTGTGTGTGTATTTCCAGAGAAATTATCATACCTCCTTTTGGACAGAAATAGCAGAGCTCTTACTCCCCAGTAACAAAGCAGAATCACTTGTAATGTATAAAGATAAATCAAGGACTTTAAAATATCCTCCTGTGAAGTCATTGTACCTCTGAGTACTCAGAGTTCCTGAGGCTCCTGAAGTATTGAGACATGGAAGAACTTAAAGGATATGATAGGTAAAGAACAATAAACATGTGATGTGACTTAAATATGGATTTCTCTCAGAGTCCATTTGACCATACTGAAATGGATGAACTTGAACCACCTCTCTTTTAAACTGCCAAAAGAATGATTACTCATTGAATGAAGGAGATAAGCAAAAGAAAAAAAACAAAGAGAGAGACAGAGAGAGATGTGTGTTTTCTTTTCACCTCTTTAAATATACTTTCTCCTATTCTCTGCTCTTTGAGATGGCATATTGACATACAGACACCTCCTGCCTTCTGGTTTCCAGGTGGGTTCCTCCCATTAGAGGCATCTCAAGGGAATAAGAAGATGGGAGGAGAGAAAAGGAGGAATATTTATTCCCCAGAACCGTGCCTTCCATACCTGATACTTGGCAATGATTTTGCTAGTCTACCTATGTCATGGCTTCTGGTAGAGGGTCTCTCCCAGTGCCTAAAAGTCATAGCCCTGCCAGATGATTCTATCTGCACAACTCTAGCTCTCAATGAGCTTCAGTAATTATTTCTTTATTTTGCTCTTCAGAACTAGTAGTGGTAACAGTTTCCAGATATTTCTAATCCCTGGGTGCATCACCATCCTTTGTTGGTTCACTGAATCCAGTGCACACCTATGTAAATAACTTATTTATTAAGCTTTTTTAAATTTTTTTACCACTCCTTCTGAGTCTATCTTTTATATCTGGGAATCTGACTAATATATGCTATGGTGTTATGGATTGGATTTATCTTTAGAGCATTGACAAAGAAACAAAGAATAGGATGATAATGAACTAGATGTTCAAGATCAGAAACCTGGACTTATAGTACCCTCCAGACAATTCACAAGCATTCTGGCAAACACACAATATGTTAATTCAGACAGTCCTTGTTAAATAGAGAAAGAAATGTGTCTGGTTATTTAGACCTCTGCTCCTTCTCCTATCTTTTTGCTTAATAGCAGAGAGGATGCATAGAAGAAAGATTAGGTCAGGAAAGTGAAGAAGAGATTATTTTATTCACTTCAATCCTATCTCAAGACTCCAAGCTGCTATAGCAACATAGATGTTGTCTACAGTACAGGAAGTGGAGAGAAGTACTTTAAGTTAAATTCTAAAATAAGTAGGAATAAATTTTGAAACTGAAATGATACAGGTTGAATTAACTGAAGTGACTGGCTGTATGGCATTTAGTCACAAATTATAAAGGGGATCATTGGAAAGGGGGTTATATCAAATTGCTGATCAATTATTGGAAAAATTAAGTTGATTGCTAATTTAATTTAATTTATTTTTTTGGTTCATTTTTCTCACCACCCTATATGTGAAACAGATCACCAGTCCAGGTTCGATGCATGAGGCAGGGTACTCAGGGCTGGTACATTGGGATTGCTAATTTAAACCTGTGAAGAGTTGCAACCCTTCAATTAACCACTTATGCCAAGTGTGGTATGCTATGGTTTAGCCTGCTGCTGCTGCTGCTGCTGCTAAGTCGCTTCAGTCATGTCCAACTCTGTGTGACCCCATAGACAGCAGCCCGCCAGGCTCCCCCGTCCCTGGGATTCTCCAGGCAAGAACACTGGAGTGGGTTGCCATTTCCTTCTCCAATGCATGAAAGTGAAAAGTGAAAGTGAAGTCACTCAGTCGTGTTCAACTCTTAGCGACCCCATGGACTGCAGCCCACTAGGCTCCTGCATCCATGGGATTTTCCAGGCAAGAGTACTTGGAGTGGGGTGCCATTGCCTTCTCCGTTAGCCTGCTTTAGGCTTAATCATACAGTAGTAAACAAGTAATCATTACATTTAACTGGCTCCACGTGTGATATAATTATTAATGCATATGTTATGATTTCCTTCTCTCTATTTGACTATAGTTTACATGGTCAGATATTTCTCATTCCCTTTCTGAAAATTTGATAAGATGCTGTGTCATAATTGATAAAATTATGTATATTAATTTCTGTCCCTGAGTGATAAGAGCTCTGAAAGTGAAAGTAGATAAGAGCTCTAGGAGTCTCTTTTGTTTAATATTTGATATTTAATACTAGCTGCTGACATAGAGTTTCTAAATTCTTGGACTTCCAAGGCAATAGAATTTCCATTGTTCTAATGAGATGACTCTTCCTGGGTGGGGACTGGTTAACAGAAAGACCAAGTCATGTGTAGAAGCTTGAACTTTTTAGCACCATCCCCATCCTCTAGGGAGGGGATAGAAATAGAGTTAATGATTGATTATGCCTATGTGATAAAGCCTCCATAATTATCCCAAAAGTGTGAGGTTCAGAGTGCTTTCATATTGGCATATATGTGGAGGTGCTAGGAGCATAATGCACCCAGAGAGAGCATGGAAGCTCTACACCCCTTCCCACATACCTTGTCCTATACTTTTCTCCCATCTAGATGCTTATTTTTACCCTATATAATAATTTTTGATAATAAACCAGGAGACAGAAAACTTCAGCTCAGCAAATGTCAAACATTTAGCTTATTACTTTTCTTACCTAGAACTTCCATTTCTCCTTCCACATCTTGCTAACTCTGACCATGACCTCTTCAATAGAGCAGGAATATTCTTAAGAAAGTCTTTAAAAAGCTGATTCTAATTATCTAGATTTGAAGCTCTCTCTGAATCTTCCAGACATTTTAATCAGTGCTCTTCCACAACACCTCCATCTGGTGCTTTTGCATGTTCTTGAGAAGAATATTCCTTTATGTTCCTGCATGCATGCATGTTAAGTTGCTTCAGTCATGTTCCATTCTTTGAAACCCTATAGACCATAGCCCACATGTTCCTCTATCCATGATATTCTCCAGGCAAGAATACTAGAGTGGGTTGCCATGCCCTCCTCCAGGGGATCTTCCTGACCCAAGGATTGAACTCACGTCTCTTATATCTCCTGCATTGACAGGTGGCTTCTTTACCACTAGTGCCACCTGGGAAGCCCATATATTCCTGCATTTTCCTTGAAATGGTAAATGCATCTCTATACACAATGGTTGCTTAGAGTTCATTTTCCCTAAGTTTCAAGTGAAGGTGGCAAGGTAATTCCACTTCAAACTTTCAGGTTTCAATCATTTATCTTATACCCTCCAACTCATTATTGATGGGCTTCCCAGGTAGCTCAGTGGTAAAGAATCTGCCTGACAGTGTAGGAGACACTAGGTTCAATTCCTGGATCAAGAATATATCCCTTGGAGGAAGAAATGGCAACCTACTCCAGTATTTTTGCATGGAAAGTCTCATGGACAGAGGGGCCAGGTGAGGTTGCAGAGTCGAAAATGACTGAGCACACACTCATCGTTATAGATAAGGTAGTTGAGAGGCATATATTCTTAAACTTCCTTTTTAATATCATCCCAATTGTCTTTAAATCTCAACAGAAATGTATTTTCCATATGAAACTGTGGAGTGACAACATAAAGTTATATTGTGGGTAGACTCTTGTGTTATGGACTGAATGTTTGTGCAACCCCAAAATTATTTGTTGAAGTCTAAGCCACACTGTAATAATATTTGGAGGTGGAGCCCTTGGGAAGTATTAGGTTAGGATGAGGTCATACGGGTGAGACGACCACAGTGGGATTTGTGTTTTTATAAGATGAGGAAGAGACAAAAGCTCGCTCTCTCTCTCTCTCTCTCTCTCTCTCTCTCGCTCTCTCTCTCTCTCTCTCTGCTGCCTCTGTGTGTGTGTGTGTGTGTGAGTGTGTGTGTGCACATTAGTCACACAGTCATGTCAACTCTTTGCTACCCCATGTACTGTAGCCTGCCAGACTCCTCTGTCTATGAAATTCTCCAGGCAAGAATACTGGAGTCGGTTGCCGTTTCCTTCTCCTCTCTTTCTCTATCTCTGCTCTGTGATGATATTATTGGAAATTAACCCTCAGCAAGGTTAGAAGTGGGCATTCATCAAGACTGGAATCTCCCAGCACCTTGACCTTGGAATTCCCTGCCTCTAGAATTGTAGGAAAGAAATGTCTGTATTTTTAGCCATACAGTTTATGGTAGTCTATTTTAATAGCCCTAGAAGACTAGGTCATCTTGAGAGCTGATATGCCCCAAACTTCAGTTGCAACTAATTGTGTTAGAAAGAGACCATGATTTCTCTGTTGTTCCACACAGATGAGTTTTCTGCATGAGCTGTATCGAACACAAAATTTTATTGTGTCTTTGTGGGTCAGAAATACATAGTAAAGCAGCATACACTCTCTTAATTCCTGTCTCAAATACCATTTGTGCTCTTTGTAGTGTTCACAAATAGGAAATGAAAGACTCCACCTTTTTTTACTTACCTTGCATACTACAACAGAGAAGGCGATGGCACCCTACTCCAGTACTCTTGCCTGGAAAAGTCCATGGACGGAGGAGCCTGATAGGCTGCAGTCCATGGGGTCGCAAAGAGTTGGACACGACTGAACTACTTCACTTTCATTTTTCACTTTCATGCATTGGAGAAGGAAATGGCAACCCACTCCAGTGTTCTTGCCTGGAGAATCCCAGGTACGGGGGAGCTTGGTGGGCTGCCGTCTCTGGGGTCTCACAGAGTTGGACATGACTGAAGCGACTTAGCAGCAGCAGCAGCAGCAGCAGCAGCAGCAGCAGCATACTACAACTTAATTTAATCCAAATTTAATTTCAGTAAGTAGTTCACAAATAATAAGAACTCAGTGCGATGAGCTCAAGGTACCCTGGTTATCATCCACAAGGTTTTGTCCTCATGAACCATACAAACCACCCAATGCTGTAGAGAAAGGTCAATTATCTTAAAAACTCAGTTTGACTGTATTTTACTTCCAATGAAATTGACTGGTCACTTGATGGTTCATAACTACATTTGTCAAGATAAATAATCTGTGGTAAAATGGTCAGCTTAGTCCTGTCTATAGAGAGCGAGGAATCAGGGGCAGGGAGGAATGTCCGTGTCAGAATACTCAATGAATTATATTTTAAAAATGGTCTAGTGTGGTTAAGAATATGTTTGCCAACACAGGAGACAAGAAAAGCCACCATAACAAGAAGCCTGCACACCACAGCTAAAGAATAGTACCCCCTAGATGCAACTAAAGGAAGATCGTACACAGCCAGAAATAAATATAAATAAATAAATAAATAAATAAATAGGGTAGACATTTAGGCGTTTCTCAGTTTTGTGTTTTTACATTTACCTCTTAATACTTGCTCACTGTATACTATCCATAAAATTTTAAAAAAATTTTCCCTTCTTCAAGGTGCTATAGAGTATGCCTGATACTTTGTATATTTGAGCCACACAGTAGGCAGTGAAACCTGAGGAAAAGCACTGGATTTTAATTTTTTTACAGTCTTGATTCCCAGTACAGTATCCATTCTCTGGTATAATTCAATATAGACTTTTGAGTGGAAAGAAATTTGAATTGAAACCATTCATGTTAAGAGTGTCCCTCGTTTTAGAGGCCATCTGGTTTCATAGTAATTATGGAGTAAATTAGCTAATTTCAAGCTAATTGTATGCAAGAAGAGAAAGTCAACTTGCAAAGCTCTTACCTTCTTTTACGATCAGAGCTTTTCTGAAGTGGAGCACAGTTATAAATACTGTGTCGTCTTGCCTCCTTCTACTCTCTCATCTCCAGCATAGATGAAAGTTGAAGAAAATAGACACAGTTCTTTAGGTGCTGAGGCATAAGGTAGCAGTGTTGTAGCCAACATGTGATGTCTGTTTTACACTTACCAAGGAGATGAACAAAAGATAAGGGTGCTTTGAAGAGAAAATACATCAAATAAAAGAAAAGTAGCAGATGGTTGTAGTCATAGTTTAGGCATAAATCAATTCATTCAAAGGAGAGTTAAAGCAACTTATCAACAGAAATTACTGAAGAAGATATAAAGTGATATATTTTCCCAATTAGTTATAATTTGTCATTTGAGAAAGACCTTTAGAAATACTGGCTCTGGTGATGAAGCTGACATCCTTGTCTTATACTAGAATTCCAAATTTGAACAGTCTTTTTAGGATGTGCTGCTGCTGCTGCTGCTAAGTTGCTTCAGTCGTGTCCGACTCTGCGTGACCCCATAGACGGCAGCCCACCAGGCTCCCTCGTCCCTGGGATTCTCCAGGCAAGAACACTGGAGTGGGTTTCCATTGCCTGTGGGATGGTAAAATAATGGAGACATGCCTCCAAAAGCAGGATATGCTGGGCATGTAATAACACAAACACATGAAGTATAGAACAAACCATCTCACTTATTCTTATATGCTTTGTCTATAAAATGGAGAAAATTGTATTTAATGTCTAGAACACCCCTGGGGCCCCAAATTGAATTCAAGTTTCTTTCTCCTGATATGCCGCAATGCTTTCATCTGTTTCAGAATCTCCTTCTTCTACAGGAAATAGTAAATGCACACCAATTGATATATAATTGAGTTTATTTATTATTATTTTTTCATTTCAGAGCTTTAGTGCACAGAAGGCAGTACATGTCAGAAAGTTAAGGAATCACTGATGGTATAATCTCACAGACTATGACAAACATATGGCACTTTCCTGTGGATCTTTCTTTTCTGTTATTTCTCAAACTACCCAGTGTGGATAACTGTCAACTCCAGATAAGATACCCCTTTTGCAAAATAGTCGCACTGAATCTAATTACGGTTTAATTCCATGGAAATTGAGATTAGTTTTACTACAATTGAATGCTCAAGCAATCTAGTTGCTGGGGACGTTGAAACTTAATAGTCATATATAAGTATCTGTAAGATCAGAAATACATACTTTCTTTCACAATGAAGATTAAGGAAATAAATATCAATAAGAAATGGAGACATCACCATATTTTCAAATATTCATTCCATTTATGCAATCTATTGCAATTATACAAATACTGTTTCACCCTAGGACTTTTCTGGTAGCTCAGATGGTAAAGAATTTGCTTGAAATGATAGTATACATGTTTCAATGCCATTCTCCCAAATCATCCCACCCTCTCCCTCTCCCTCAGATTCCAAAAGTCCACTCTACACATCTGTGTCTCTTTTGCTGTCTCGCATACAGGGTCATCATTACCATTTTTCTAAATTCCATATATATGTAGGTGCACGGGGATGATCCAGAGAGATGATATGGGGTGGGAGGTGGGAGGGGGGTTCATGTTTGGGAACTCATGTACACCCGTGGTGGATTCATGTCAATGTATGGCAGAACCAATGCAGTATTGTAAAGTAAAATAAAGTAAAAATAAAAATAATAATAATAAAAAAGAATTTGCTTGAAATGTAGGAGAACTGGGTTGGATTCTGGGTCAGGAAGATCTCCTGGAGGAGGGAATGGCAGCTCTTTCCAATATTCTTGCCTGAAGAATTCCACAGACAAAGGAGCCTGAAAGGCTACAGTCCATGGGGTTGCAAAGAATTGAACATGACTGAAAGACTAACACTTTCAAGTTTCACTCTGTTTTGTTTGGTTTGTTTTACAGTATTTTAAGTCTAATCTAAGTGACAATTATATGGAGTAAGGGAAGTTGTTATAAGAAAAATTATAGATTTTAAAGAGGGCAAGTGTTCAAGGAATGTAGTGAGTTCCATTGAAAAAGGAGAGAAAATGATAGCAGAGATAGCAAAAATGTAAAGATAGGAGTGAAGAAGACAGGTTTTCTTTGGGGAGCGAGCTTTTAGACATTTCAGAGTATTTGCGTACATGAATTTGAATCTACTCCCAACTCTAGCTGAAGGACCTTGTCAATATCAATCTGAGGCACACATATTCAAGATTTCCAAGTATAAAACCTCTGAATTTTTGAGATTCTGACATTTACTCCTACTGCAGTGATAGCCTATCAGTTTTCTGAATGTTCTGAAGGGGAAATCTGAGCTTTCTCGGAAGAGGACCTACTCTCACAGTGAAGTCCTAGGCCACTCACTGGGAGACAGTAAACATTCATGTCTGCATGACCATCATTATGACCCACCTTGGAATCGAGTTGCTGTGACCTTCCATCCCTAACTCAAATTAATAGGGTAGTTAGAGGAAGGTTATTTGAGATAGATGTATTTTATTTTAAACAATGTTTTGTTGTACTGAATAAATGTGCAGTAAATAAGTGATTTTAAAAGACTATTTTATAAAAGGAACTTTCCTGGTGGTCCAGAGGTTAAGACTCTACACTCCCAGTGTGGGGTGCTTGAGTTTGATACTTGTTAAGGAACTAGATTCCATTATGCCTCAACTAAGTATTCACACACTACAACAAAGATCCCACGTGTTACGATGAAGATCAATGATAACTGTGTGCCTCAATTAAGATACAATCAAATAACTAAATAAACAAAATTTTGCATTAAAAAAAAACTACATCTTGTTGGTTTCCACATCATTACATTGAAGTAAGTAGAGTAAATGTGGTACAATTTATTTGCAGTTTTAAACCTATGTAGCTTTGACATACAAGCACTAAAATCTAAAAAGAATTGAAACATGAGCTTGACTCCACATGTCAAGCATCTCATAATAAGTTCAAGGTAAGGAAAAGACAGAGGATATTCAAACTGAATTACTACAAGGGTGTGTGTGTGTGTTTGATGAAAAGAGAAATGTGGGGGTGATTTATTCCACTGAGAGAAGTTAGAAAGGTAGCTCCTTCTGTCTGCTGAAATTTCCTTTCATTCCCATTAGTCAAAGGTAGTTGTCCCTCCCCCAAATGTGATGTTAATATATTTCAATGACCTTGAAGATTTACCTAAATGCAAATACAGTTAAATAAATGATCCTTTTAAGTTTTAACCTACTTACCAAGAGATTATGGTCAGTGACACATGCTTTAAAGGGAAAATGTTAAGGATGAGGTTTAGGGGGAAGAAAACATTAGAAAAAGTTTTAATTCTTTAGGCTATATAACAAATTGCATATTATCTTTGATCCTCAACAAGTTTGAACAGGTAAGATGTTAACTGCATCTGTGATACTTAGTCATATGTAGTGGTACCCACACAGAGGACCATGCTCACCCAGAATCATTAATGATGTCTTAGTCAGCGTGGGCTGTTATAACAAAGTACTGTAAACTGGGTGATGTAAACAATAGAAATCTATTTCTTACATTTCTTTGAGGAGAAGTGATTTATATCACATTCTAAATCCTCAACAAATCGGCTCCCACAAGATGAAAATCATGATTTACTTGAGATGTGCCATTCTGTGATATTTAATTAAGAATACCTTAGAGTCAATTATAATACTGAATGTAGTTCATGTTTTATAAGCCTACGACAGGGAGAATAGCACAATAATTATATAAAACTACCAGGATTTAGTCATATGATCACTGCTTCCCAACTGTTAACTTCAGTGAGTTCCTTAAGCACACACACTAAACAGTTTCCCCATCTATAAATAGGATTACAGTGTATAATTTTGGAGACATCATAAATAGCAAGTGTTAATATAAATTTATTTATTTTAATTGGAGGTTACTTATAAAATAAAAATAAAAAATAGCAAGTGTTGGATATTCTTAATACTACCTTTTTGTGTTGTGTACTCAGATCTTCTTAGCATTAAAAAGTTAACAAACTCTATTATAATGTGGGAATCACATAAAAAAATGAAAGGATATTGACCTTACATATTTTTGAAATGATCAGCAAGTCCAACATTTGAGTTGATTTTCTAAATTAGCCCTGCCCAATGTAAATGCAATGTGTGCTATATATGTACTTTTAAATTTTTGAATATTCACATAAAAATCATTTTAACCTGTAATCAATATAAAACTGTTAACAATATATTTCACATGTTTTGGGGTCAATTTTGAAATCCAGCAAGTATTTTACTCATATAGTTTGTTTCACTTCAGACCAGCTACATTTCATGTTCCCAATAGCAACTTGTGGTTTGTGGCTAGTTTTTTCAAATAGTGCAGTGTTAGAATAGGTCACAAATATCTGGGATATATGACACAATTCCCCATCTTGTGCTGGTGTAAGACTTATCTTTCATTTCTTCTGTGCCTGTCCTTGACCTCAGTCTCCTCAATTTAACCCCCAGGCAGTTACTACCCACTCTTGAGATGTGACATATAAGATGAGCCTATATCAATATCCATATAAACTTCTAGCTAATAGAAAAAAAATTTTCTTTGGTGGTGAAGTTTTCCTTTAACTATGGCAGTAGTGAATCATTAATCCTATGAACTGATTCTCAGATATCATCAGTTTTAATAAAAAAAAGAAAATAAGATTAAATAATTGATTTACAGCAAGCTGTCTCTAAAAAATAATTTCCTACAATTGTGTGTTGGGAGAACATACCTGTTAACATTTATTTAATACACTATTACTTAAGACTAAATATAAAATGAATATTTTCTGAACAAATATATTAAAACCTTTCAGTTAGAAAAAACTTAAATTAGCAATTTGATAAAGAAGTTATTTTTATAGCTTTTTCCCCTTTATCTTCTAGTTTATCTTTTAATTTCTTCCTTCCTTCCTCTCTTTACTCATTTTTTCTTTACATCTCCCTCTCTCTCTCCCTCTACCTCACTCTCTGTGTATATCTCTTTCTTGCTATCTCTCTGTTTCTCTTTCTCACCACTTCTCCCAGTGATATGTCGATAGTTATTTCAGGACCCTCACACACAAAGAACCAGAGCAATGTACATGTCCATCATACACTTGCTTACCATGGATTATAGCACAATTTATATCAGTAAGCAGCCCTGGCCACTTCTGAGGATGTTTTTGAATGTTATCTTCTTCATGACTGTCAGAGAAGCCAGATTCTACAATAAATGGATCAACTTGTCTCAGGACTCTGTTAATTAGTTCTAAAGAGTAGTAAACTTGGAAATGTCATGAGGAGGACATCCATTTGCTGAATTGAACAAATCAACTTTTCTCACACTTGTTCTGACACTGACTTTTTTACAGCATAAAAACTACATATTCTTGTGCTTCTCTCTACTCTAGCAGTTTCTTTCAAGCTTTTTAATGGTATAAGGCATTGCCCTAGAGGAAGAAATCTTACTGAAACCAATGAACAACTCATTAGCTGAGAAATTTGTAAGTGGGTGTGCTCCAGGGCACCAACAGATGGTTTAATTGGGTACAAAATTCCAGAAGGCTATGAGCAGATTGGTAACATTTTTATCCAAAAGCCAGGGTGACTCTGGTCTTATTGAGAGAAGAAAAGTGCTACCTGAATAGAATATGTGATTTCAGGGAAAGTGGCCAATCCTTCTATAGTCCTAATTCCTCTCTGACTTGCTCAACTGACACCTCAACTTCTAACATTATAGATTCATTTCTGTGACTTAAGTCTTATCCTTTGCTGAAATGGCACTTCCCCTGGAGGTTTTAAGAAGCTAACTATAAATGGTTATTTAGGTGCTTTCCACTTAAGTACAGTTGTAGCTGATCCTCCACTGACCCCAGACTCAGATCTTTTATTATAAGCACATTAATAATAATGGGTATGGGAAAATAACCAGGAGTAAACACATATGCTATAATGAAATATAAGCCTTTGCTCAGTCACTGGGTCAGGACCAATTTCCCGTATTGCTTATGTGTCTGTGGTAATGATGGCTTAGGTCTTCTGACCCAATGCTTTCTCATTTGTGACTATAAATAGGAGGTGGGTTGGAGGGAGACCACTGGCTGGGAGGAGAGTGCTCCTGACACAAGCAAAAGAGAGTTTACAGACAGAAATATTTACATGCAAATTGACCAAGACACTTTGTTATATAGAGAATTTTTGCTTCTTTAAAATCATTTTATATATTTCACCTTGCATATGTTATAAGGGAATATTTAGGTGGATTCTAAACCTGATATCTTTCATTCAAGGTCTCAAGGCCAAACCATTCCTGAAGTGTTATTTGGCTCTTTAAAATTTATTATTCCTAAGTACCTTCTAATGGATTTCATCGATTTGTTCATTGTGTTTATCACAAGGCCAATTGACCATTTGTCTAAGTATGTTGAAATACACATTGATTTTGAATAGCCTTCAATATCTTTCTTCATGTGAGCAGGGTTGTTGAGCCCACTTTCAAATAAATAATTGAAAACAAGTCTTTTGTATTTGCATATAGAGGTTTTTATACACATACTCACACACAGTGTACAAAGACAGATGGATGCAACGTGGGAGAAGACATATTAGGAAGCATGCTAAGGAGGGTCAGTAATATGCTAAGGAGAGAGATTAATAATTACTCACACTTCTATAGTGCTTACTAGAATCTAGGAATAATTTTAAATGTTATAAGTGTAAAAGTATTTATTACTTAAAACTGCCCTAAGACCTAAGTGCTATTTTTATTCTCATTTTATATATGAGGAAACTGAGGCACAGAGAGATTAAATAACTTTCTGATGTCATGTAGTATCCTTACCCTTCAGTCATAAACTGAATGATTGAGGAAACAAAAAGAAAATCAGTAGGTAAGATTCTTTAAGATCTAAGAATATTCCCCCTATCCTAGCCAGCTAATCTTTTGGAAAAAAAGGTGAGGGAAACCTAGTTGAATTGATCTAACTTGCCAACTTTTATTCAAATCCATATAGGAAGTAATCTGTGAAGCTTTGACTGGCTGAATCTAGTGGAGTCGGTGTAAATAAGGAGAGGTAAACAAGTTGATCTAAGATCACCCCTGTCCCCAAGAGACTGACTTAAAGAATGGATTTAGTGATCATGAATGGCAGTTAGGGCATGACTACAGAGAGTGGAAAAATAACATAGAAACAGAATCTGGGGGAATTTGAGACGTCTCTGCGAGAACCCATCAAAAGCAAAGAGTGGACAGGTGATCAGGAAACAGTTCCTAATCTACTAACACACCCACAAATTCAACACAAATTTGTGTGAAATCAACCATGCGTGTGTGAAATAAATGTAGTAAAAATCACCTCAAGTGACAAATAATACATGCTCAGGTTTTGTCTATGTCTTATGTTCTTTTGCAAGCCCTAAAATCTAGCAGTACTATTTGTCATTTAGAATCCTGCTCCCCAGTTATTGCACTGTTGGTTCATTTATTAAACTATGTGAATTTGGTTGACATTAACAGTTGAGATCTACTGTTTATAAATATGTTAAGACTCTGTAACATGCTTTCATATAGATTATATCATCTCTAGCTCCACAACAATAAAAAAAAAGGGTGGGGGGAAAGCAATTATTTTCCCAATTTTGTATTTACTATATAGAGATGGAGATTTGGAGGAGAACTGAATCCTATACTCACTCTGTGCCAATAAATAAGCAAGTCTTTTATATGTTTTTGTCCTTCACAGCAAAACTGTTAAGAGTGAGGTGTTTTCTTGAGAGACACTCAGGCCCCGTGTTTGTTCATCATTCCCTTGACACAAACTAGTTGATCATACAATAGCTGGTGAAATCAAGAAACATAAAAAGGAGTTGATTCCAGCTTACACTTTTAATTACATTTATATTTGAAAATTGTACACTACTAAGGCAAAGCTAGAGTTCTGATTAATTTAGAAGAGCTCTCCAGGGGTATCAAACATATTGAAACAAAACCATAAATTCCTAGGAAGTTCCAAATCACTGAGACAGACATCAGCCAAAATAAACATTTTGAATCACCAAATATGGTTCAGGAATTTTCCTTTCACCATGGAACATGTGAGAATTTGGGGATTTAGATAGTTTGTTTTTATTTAATTTTCCAGAGTCCTTGTATGTATTCAGTTCAGTTCAGTTCAGTTCAGTCACTCAGTCGTTTCTGACTCATTGCAACCCCATGAATCACAGCACGCCAGGCCTCCCTGTCCATCACCAACTCCCAGAGTTCACCCAGACTCACGTCCATCGAGTCCATGATGCCATCCAGCCATCTCTTCCTGGGTCGTCCCCTTTTCCTCCTGTCCCCAATCCCTCCCAGCACCAGAGTCTTTTCCAATGAGTCAACTCTTCTCATGAGGTGGCCAAAGTACTGGAGTTTCATTCCCTCTAAAGAAATCCCAGGGTTGATCTCCTTCAGAATGGACTGGTTGGATCTCCTTGCAGTTCAAGGGACCCTCAAGAGTCTTCTCCAACATCACAGTTCAAACACATCAATTCTTCAGTGCTCAGCGTTCTTCACAGTCCAACTCTCACATCCATACATGATCACAGGAAAAATCATAGCCTTGACTAGACAGACCTTAGTCGGCAAAGTAATGCCTCTACTTCTGAATATACAATCTAGGTTGGTCATAAATTTTCTTCCAAAGAGTAACCGTCCTTTAATTTAATGGCTGCAGTCACCATCTACAGTGATTTTGGAGCCCCCCAAAATAAAGTCTGACACTGTTTCCACAGTTTCCCCATCTATTTCCCATGAAGTGATGGGACCAGATGCCATGATCTTCATTTTCTGAATGTTGAGCTTTAAGCCAACTTTTCCATGCTCCTCTTTCACTTTCATCAAGAGGCTCTTTAGTTCCTCTTTACTTTCTGCCATAAGGGTGGTGTCATCCGCATATCTGAGGTTATTCATATTTCTCCTGGCAATCTTGATTCCAGCTTGTGTTTCTTCCAGTCCAGCATTTCTCATGATGTGCTCTGCATAGAAGTTAAATAAGCAGGGTGACACTATACAGCCTTGACGGACTCCTTTTCCTATTTGGAACCAGTCGGTTGTTCCATGTCCAGTTCTAACTGTTGCTTCCTGACGTGCATACAGATTTCGCAAGAGACAGGTTAGGTGGTCTGGTATTCCCATCTCTTTCAGAATTTTCCACAGTTTATTGTGATCCACACAGTCAAAGACTTTGGCATAGTCAATAAAGCAGAAATAGATGTTTTTCTGGAACTCTCTTGCTTTTTCCATGATCCAGAGGATGTTGGCAATTTGATCTGTGGTTCCTCTGCCTTTTCTAAAACCAGCTTGAACATCAGGGAGTTCACGGTTGATGTACTGCTGAAGTCTGGCTTGGAGAATTTTGAGCATTACTTTACTTGCATGTGAGATGAGTGCAATTGTGTGGTAGTTTGAGCATTCTTTGGCATTGCCTTTCCTAGGGATTGGAATGAAAACTGACCTTTTCCAGTCCTGTGGCCATGGCTTGCTTTCCAAACTTGCTGGCATATTGAGTGCAGCACTTTCACAGCATCATCTTTCAGGATTTGAAACAGCTCAACTGGAATTCCATCACCTCCACTGGTTTTGTTTGTAATGATCCTTTCTAAGGCCCACTTGACTTCACATTCCAAGATGTCTGGCTCTAGATTAGTGATCATATCATTATGATTATCTGGGTCGTGAAGATCTTTTCTATACAGTTCTTCCGTGTATTCTTGCCACCTCTTCTTAATATCTTCTGCTTCTGTTAGGTCCAGACCATTTCTGTCCTTTATCGAGCCCATCTTCACATGAAATGTTCCCTTGGTATCTCTAATTTTCTTGAAGAGATCTCTAGTCTTTCCCATTCTGTTGTTTGCCTCTATTTCTTTGCATTGATTACTGAAGAAGGCTTTCTTATCTCTTCTTGCTATTCTTTGGAACTCTGCATTCAGATGCTTATATCTTTCCTTTTCTCCTTTGCTTTTTGCCTCTCTTCTTCTTACAGCTATTTGTAAGCCCTCTCCAGACAGCCATTTTGCTTGTTTGCATTTCTTTTCCATGGGGATGGTCTTGATCCCTGTCTCCTGTACAATGTCACGAACCTCATTCCATAGTTCATCAGGCACTCTATCAGATCTAGACCCTTAAATCTATTTCTCACTTCCACTGTATAATCATAAGGGATTTGATTTAGATCATACTTGAATGGTCTAGCGGTTTTCCCTACTTTCTTCAATTTAAGTCTGAATTTGGCAATAAGGAGTTCATGATCTGAGCCCCAGTCAGCTTCCAGTCTTGTTTTCGTTGACTGTATAGAGCTTCTCCATCTTTGGCTGCAAAGAATATAATCAATCTGATTTCAGTGTTGATCATCTGGTGATGTCCATGTGTAGAGTCTTCTCTTGTGTTGTTGGGAGAGGGTGTTTGCCATGACCAGTGCATTTTCTTGGCAAAATTCTATTAGTCTTTGCCCTGCTTCATTCTGTATTCCAAGGCCAAATTTGCCTGTTACTCCAGGTGTTTCTTGACTTCCTACTTTTCCATTCCAGTCCCGTATAATGAAAAGGACATCTTTTCTGGGTGTTAGTTATAAAAGATCTTGTAGGTCTTCATAAAATTGTTCAACTTCAGTTTCTTCAGCATTACTGATTGGGGCATAGACTTGGATAACTGTGATATTGAATGGTTTGCCTTGAAGATGAACAGAGATCATTCTGTAGTTTCTGAGATTTCATCCAAGTACTGCATTTCGGACTCTTTTGTTGACCATGATGGCTACTCCATTTCTTCTGAGGGATTCCTCCCTGCAGCAGTAGATGTAATGGTCATCTGAGTTAAATTCACCCATTCCAGTCCATTTTAGTTCGCTGATTCCTAGAATGTTGATGTTCACCCTTGCCTTCTCTTGTTTGACCACTTCCAATTTGCCTTGATTCATGGACCTGACATTCCAGGTTCCTATGCAATATTGCTCTTTACAGCATTGGATCTTGCTTTTATCACCAGTCACATCCACAACTGGGTATTGATTTTGCTTTGTCTCCATCCCTTCATTCTTTCTGGAGTTATTCTCCACTCTTCTCTAGTAGCATATTGGGCTTCTAATGACCTGGGGAGTTCCTCTTTTGGTATCCTATCATTTTGCCCTTTCGTACTGTTCATGGGGTTCTCAAGGCAAGAATACTGAAGTGACTTGCCATTCCCTTCTCCAGTGGACCACATTCTGTCAGGCCTCTCCACCATGACCCGCCCGTCTTGGGTTGCCCTGCAAGCATGGCTTGGTTTCATTGAGTTAGACAAGGATGTGGTCCTAGTGTGATTAGATTGACTAGTTTTCTGGGAGTATGGTTTCAGTGTGTCTGCCCTCTGATGCCCTCTTGCAACACTTACCATCTTACTTGGGTTTCTCTTACCTTCGCGTGGGGTATCTCTTCACCGCTGCTCCAGCATAGCACAGCCGCTGTTCCTTACCTTGGACGAGGGGTATCTCCTTACTGTGACCATTCCTGACTTTCAACGTGGGATAGCTCCTCTAGCCCCTCCTGTGCCTGCGCAGCCACCACTCCTGGGGTTGCTCATCCCGGCCACCGGCCCTGGCCTCGGGCATGGGTGGACCCTCCCAGCTGCCGTCCCTGGGCTTGGACTCTGGGTGGTGCCTCAAGGTCACCACCCCTGGCCTCAGGTGCGAGGTGGTTTCTCCTGGCCGCCCCTGACCTTGAATGCGGGGTGTCTCCTCCCGGTGCCACTGGCCTCAGATGCGGGGTAGCTCCTGGCCGCCGCCCTGACCTCGGACACGGGGTGTCTCCTCCTGGCCGCCTCTGACATCGGACAGGGCGTAGCTCCTCTCAGCCGCCACCCCTGACCTCGTCGGATGCTGGGTGTCTCCTCCCAGCCGCTGCCCCTGACCTCAGAGGGTAGCTCCTCCCAGCCGCCGCCCCTGATCTCGCACTCAGGGTAGCTCCTCTCGCCACCCCTGCACCGTCGCAGCCTGGCACTCTAGGCCACTGCCCCTGACCTCGGACGTGGGGTAGCTCCTCTCGGCTGCGCTTCCCTAGTATGTATGTATGTATGTATTTAATTAAAATGTTGTTGATTTACAGCATTATATTAGTTTCATGGTTTACAATATAACAACCTCATTATAGATTACTCCACTTAAAATCACCATAAAATGATGGCTATATTTCCCTGTAGCATATCTATTTTAAACCTGCTTTCTTATCTCTCAGTCCTCCACACCCATTCCATGTCTCCTCATTGCCTCTTCCTTCTGGTAAGCCCCAGCCTGTTCTTTATACCTGTGAGTCTATTTCTACAGTGCTATATTCATTCATTTGCATCAGTTTTTAGATTCCAATTTGTCTTTCCCTGTCTGACTTATTTTACCAAGGATAAGATAATACCCAGCTTCCCTGGTGGCTCAGATGGTAAAGAATCTTCCTGCAGTGTGAGACACCTTGGTTCCACCCCTGGGTTAAGAAGATCCCCTGGAGGAATGCATGGCAACCCACTCCAGTATTCTTACCTGGAGAATCTCATGGACTGAGGAGCCCAATGGGCTTCCATCCATGGCGTCCCAAAGAGTTGTACATGACTGAGAAACTAAACACAGCATTCAAGATAATACTATTTAAGTCCAATCGTGTTGTTGTAAGTAGAAATATTTTGTTCTTTTTGTGGCTGACCAATATTCCATTATATGTGTGTATGTATATATTTATTGTTACTATATATTAAGACTGGCTTTTCTAGAGTTTCATATAAATGGAAATATAAGTGATTATGTTTAATGTCTATCTTTGTTCCTTAGAATAATTGTTTTCACATTCATCCATGTGCTTTGAATATTGAGATATCATTCTTTTTGGGTTTTTTGTTTGTTTTGCTGAATATTATCCTATTGTATAGACATACTAAAATATGTTTTTCATTTACCTATGTTGTATCTGAAATTTTAGTTCATTTTAACATGAAATGAATATTTTATGGGTATTAATGTAAAATCTTTGTGTGATCAAATTGTTTTGTTATTTACCTAAATATATAAAAATGGAACTACTGAATCATGATGTTTAATAAAAGAGATATTTACTTTTACAACACAATGTCAAAATATTTTCCGAAGTGACTGTGTCTTCCTTAACAGCATTTGAAATTGTCAGTCTCTCATTTCACCAATTCTAGTGGAATTCTTTCTTAATTTTCTCTTCCTAATTTATGACTTATGTCTTGTCTACTTTTTTTTCCCTTAATTTGTCTAAGGCTTATAAATTTTATTGATATGTTTAAAGAGCCAGCCGAGCCATTGATTCTCTTTATACTTTGTTTTCTAATTTAATTGATTTGTTTATATCTTTATTACCTTGTTATTTACACTTCCTTTGGTTTTAATTTCACTGTCTTTTTCTAGCTTCTGAAGGTAGACATGTAAATCATTATATTTCTTATGTTTATATAATAAATATATGTAAAGCTATAGATTATCCTCTAAACTCTGACTTAGTTTTACTGCATAAAGATATTATATTTTGATGTGTTTCAGTTATGTGCAGAATTTAAAGTTGCAATGTTACCAACTATAAAGGTTCTTAGTGAACTTTTCATCTAATGTTGATATTTTGGATCAGATATTATATTAATATAAGTATCATTTAGGTTGAGTTGATAAATATTGTTGTTCAACTCTACTTTTCTTAATTAAGTTTAATTATAATTTAATAAGAAACTTGAAATTAATTTTAAATGCAAATTAACCATATATTTAAATCATATCTTATTAATTTTAATTTGCTTTATAATAATATCAATTACTGAGAAGTAAATATTGAAATCTCTAAATACAATTGGTGTTATGCTTCTTTATAATTTCTATTTGATCAGTTCGTGTTCTGTGTGTTTGGTAATGGTCTATGATTGTGTGCATATACTATTAGACTACACATTTTTTTATGAATTTATTAACATTAAAATATATTTTTTTCCTGGGTAGTATTTCTTTTCCTGAAGTCTACTATATATGATATTAAAACATTAATTTCTGTTTTTTTTATGATTTGTTATTTTAAAATTTATCTTTTTGTAATCTTTTACTATGTGGTGAGATCAGTAATGAGGGAGGCATGGCAGCCCACTCCAGTATTCTTGCCTGGAGAATCACATGGACAGAGAAGACCGGTGGGCTACAGTCCATAGGGTCGCAAAGAATTGGACACAACTTTGGAAGGAATGATGCTAAAGCTGAAACTCCATTACTTTGGCCAGCTCATGTGAACAGTTGACTCATTGGAAAAGACTCTGATGCTGGGAGGGATTGGGGGCAGGCGGAGAAGGGAACGCCAGAGGATGAGATGGCTGGATGGCATCACAGACTCGATGGACGTGAGTCTGAGTGAACTCAGGGAGTTGGTGGTGGACAGGGAGGCCTGGCGTGCTGCAATTCATGGGGTCTCAAAGAGTTGGACACCACTGAGCGACTGAACTGAACTGAATTGAATCATCTTAGCAGAAGATCAATAATGGTCCTGAAATGATGAGAAGCAAGGGGTATATGCTCAGTCTTATTCAACTCTTTGCAACCCAACAAGTTGTAGCCCACCAGGCTCCTGTGTCCATGGGGTTTCCCAGGCAAGAATAAGGAGTGGGTTGCTACTTAAAAAATATGGAGCGCTTCACAAATTTGCATCTGTGTTCTAATACCTGGAACCTATGAGTATGATATTAATACCTTACATTGTGATGGTGTGGATTTGGTGAATTACAAATCTTGAAATTATGAGATTACTTTTTATTATCCAAGTCAGTCCAATGTAATCACAAGACTCCTTGTAAAACAGGCACAAGGAAATCTAATTCAGAAAAAAAAAAGATATGTAAATAGAAACAGACATTGAATCAATGTGCTTTGTAGAAGGAAGATGCAGAGTGAACAAGAAACACAAGTAAACTCTAGAAGCAGGAGAAAGCAAAGGTAGAGAAAGACTTTTTAAATTAGAATTCAAAATAAAATTTGTTAAGGAAAATAAAAAATGCGGTTGGTGTTATTACCATTAAGTACTTTCATTCAATGAATTGGTGGCGTTAAAATTAAATAATTTCATTCATAAAGTTATTTGTTTAAAAAAATTCCAAAACAATATACAGACATACCTTATTTTATTCTCCTTTATGTTTTGTACTTTGCAGACATTACAATTTCCTTTTTTGTAAGTTAAAAATTTGTGGTAATCCTGCTTCAATCAAGTCTATCAGTTCCATTTGTAACAACAGCATTTGTTTACTTCTTGTCTCTGTGTCACATTTTAGTAATTTCAACATTATTTCAATCTTTTTTCTATTATTATATTTGTTAGAGTGATTTGTGATCAGTGATTTTTGATGTCTTTATTGTAACTATTGTTAGACCCCACAATCCAAACTCATATATATTGGCAAACTTAATCAATGTGTGTGTTCCAACTGCTCCATCAATTTACTCTTTCCCCACATCTCCCCATTCCCTTGGGCCTGCCTGTCCCCTGAGATATAACAATATAGAAATTATGTCATTTAATAACCCTTGAATAACATCTAAGTGCTCAAGGAAAGGAAGAGTCGTATATCTTTCATTCAGTTTTAAATCAAATGTTTAACTTAGTAAAAGTTATGTCAAAATTCAAGATAAGCTGAAAGCTAGACCTCTTGTGTTAAACAGTGAACAAGATTGTGACTACAAAGGAAAAGTTTTTGAAGTTAATGGTGCTACTTCAGTGGACAAATGGATAGTAAGGAAACAAACAGTCTATTGCTGATCTGGAGAAAGTTTTAGGAATTAATCCAGAGGAAAGTTCCAATTTTCTTTAAATCTATGAAAGCTGAGAGAGCTAAAAAAAAGTGCAGAAAAAAATAATAATGATAATAATAAAGCTAGCAGAGTTTGGTTCATAAGATTTAAGGAAAGAAGTCATCCCCGTAACATGAAATGCAAGGAGAACGGCAGATGCTGATGGAGAAATTGCAGAGTTACCCAGAAAATCTGGCTAATATAATTTATGGAAGTAACCACACTAGACAACAGATGTTAAATGTAAGTAAAACAATCTTATGTTGGAAGAAGATGCCACCTTGCATAGCTAGAGAGGAGAAGTCAATGCCTGCCTTTAAAACTTCAAAGCACAGGCCGACACTCCTGTTAGGGGCTCATGCAGCTGGTGATTTTAATTTATAGTCAATGTTATTTACCATTCTGAAAATTCTGGAACCTTTAAGAATTCTGCTACATCTATTCTGCTTCTGCACTACAAAGAGAGCAACAAAACCTGGATAGCAGCACAGATGCTTACAAATGTTTACAACACAGTTTCAATAAACTGTGGAAAATTCTGAAAGAGATGGGAATACTAGACCACCTGACCTGCCTGTTGAGAAACCTATATGCAGGTCAGGAGGCAACAATTAGAACTGGACATGGAACAACAGACTGGTTCCAAACAGGGAAAGGAGTACATGAAGGCTGTATATTGTCACCCTCTTTATTTAACTTATATGCAGAGTACATCATGAGAAATGCTGGGCTGGAGGAAGCACAAGTTGGAATCAAGATTGCTGGCAGACATATCAATAACCTCAGATATACAGATGACACCACCCTTATGGCAGAAAGTGAAGAAGAACTAAACAGCCTCTTGATGAAAGTGAAAGAGAAGAGTGAGAAAGTTGGCTTAAAGTTCAACATTCAGAAAACTAAGATCATGGCATCTGGTCTCATCACTTCATGGCAAATAGATGGGGAAACAGTGACTGACTTTATTTTGGGGGGCTCCAAAATCACTGCAGATGGTGATTGTAGCCATGAAATGAAAAAACACTTGCTCCTTGGAAGGAAAGTTATTACCAACCTAGTAGCATATTAAAAAGTAGAGTCTTACTTTGTCAACAAAAGTCTGTCTAGTCAAGGCTATGGTTTTTCCAGTAGTTATGTATGGATGTGACAGTTGGACTATAAAGAAAGCTGAGGGCAAGAAGAATTGATGCTTTTGAACTGTGGTTTTGGAGAAGACTCTTTAGAGTGCCTTGGACTTCAAGGAGATCCAACCAGTCCATCCTAAAGGAAATCAGTCCTGGGTGTTCATTAGAAGGACTGATGTTGAAGCTGAAACTCCAATATTTTGGCCACCTGATGTGAAGAGTTGACTCATTTGAAAGACCCTGATGCTGGGAGGGATTGGGGGCAGGAGGAGAAGGGGATGACAGAGGATGAGATGGTTGGATGGCATCACTGACTCAATGGACATGAGACTGGGAAAACCCCGAGAGTTGGTGATGGACAGAGAGGTCTGGCGTGCTGCGGTTCATGGGGTTGCAAAGAGTCAGACATGATTGAGTGACTTACTGAACTGAACTTAATGAATATTTTAAGCCCACTATTGTGATCTACTGCTCACAAGCTAAAATTATTTTCAAAATATTACTTGTCATTGACAATGCATCCAAGAGCTCTTCTGAAGATGTACAAGATTAATGTTTCCATGCTGTTTCCTTGTCTACTAACTTGATATATCTAATTTGCAGCCTATGGAATAAGAGGTAAATTAAACTTTCAAGTCTCATTCATCAAGAAACACATTTTGTAAGGCCATAGTTGCTATAGATAGTGATTCTTCTGTTGTATGCATGCAAAGTCAACTGAAAACTTTCTGAATAGGATTCACCATTCTAGATGCCACTAATAGCATTTATGATCATGAGTACGCTCATAATAGCAACGTTAATAAGAGTTAAGGTGGAGGAAGTAAATGCAGATGTGCTGAAAACAGAAAAAAAAAACAAAAACAAAAAACTAGAATTAAAAGTACAGCATGAATATCTGACTGAATTGCTGCAATCTCATGACACAAATTGAAGGATGAAAAGCTGCCTCTTATAAACAAAGATGGACTTCCCAGGTGGTGCTAGTGGTAAAGAATACCCCTGACAATGCAAGAGACACAAGAGATCAGAGTTCAGTTTCTGGGTCAGGAAGGTCCTCTGGTGTAGGGAATGTCGATTCACTCCAGTATTATTGCCTGGAAACTTCCACAGACAGAGGAGCCCGGCAGGCTATAGTCCATGGGGTTGCAAAGAGTCAGACACAATTGAGTGACTGAGCACAACAACATGAACAAAGGAAGTAGCTTCCTGAGATGGAATCTATTATTGGTGAAGATGCTGGAGATATTATTGAAATGACAACAGAATACTTAGAATATTATACAATCTTAGTTGATAAAGCAGTGACAGGCTTGGAGAGGGTTGACTCCAATTATGAAAGAAGTTTTACTATGTGTAAAACACTATTAAAAACATTTTATGCTACTGAAATAGCATTGATTAAACAAAGTCAATTGATATAGAAAATTTTATTGCTGTCTTATTTTAAGAAATTGCCACAGCCACCCCAATTTTCAGCAACCACTGTCCTAATCAATCAGCAGTCATCGACACTGAAGAAAGATAGTCCATTATCAAAATTACTGGGACTCGCTGAAAGCTTAGATGATGGTTGGCACCTTTTAACCATAAGTATTTTTAAATTAAGGTTTGTACATTGTTTTTAAACATAGTGTCATTGTGCACTTAGTAGGCTACAGTATAGTGTAACCTTAACTTTTATATCACTGGAAAATTTAAAAAGTCGTGTGACTCACTTCATGGCAAAATTCACTTTATCACAGTGGTCTAGAACAGAACACACAATGTCTTCAAGATATGCCTGCATTTCCATTTCTAAATTTGACATAAGAATAGCATCTGAAAATTTAAAGATCTCTTAAAAGTGGAAAAGAAAAGGCAAGACTGCCAGTGAAAAACAAATGTCAACAGATATTGAAAACTGAAGATATGAGGAAATAATGATAAGCTTAAATGATTTGATGGTTAATTTTATGTGTTGACTTGACTGGTCATGGAGTGCCCAGATTAAAGATTCTTTCTGGATATGTCTGTGAAAATGCTTCTCAATGAGATTAACATTTGAACTGGTGGACTCAGTAGATTGCCTTCTCTATTATGAGCGGTTATGATACAATCTATTGACAAGCAGAATAGAATAAAAGCAGAGAAAAAGGAATTAATTTTCTGCTTGTCTGCCTGAGTTGAGACTCATCTTTTCTGGCCCTTAGACCAGTATTTACATGATTGGCTCTCCTGGTTCAGGACTTCATACTTAGACTGAATTACACCACTGGCTTTCCTGGATCTCCAGATTTTAAATCAATATAGAAAACAAGCTTGTGTTTGCCACAGTGGAAGAGGCTGGGTGAATGGGCAAAATAGATGATAAGTGGTTCAAACTTCCTGCTATAAAATGAATAAGTCACAAGGATGCAATGCACAGCACAGGGAATATAGTCAATAACATTATGATGATTTTGTGTGGTGACAGATGCTTACTAGACATCTAATTGTGCTGATCAGTTCATAATGTGTAAAGATGTTGAATCACTATGCTGTATACATGAAATTAATAACATGGGAAGTTAATTCTATTTCAATAAAAATTTTAAAAGGAAGTATAGTAATCTATGGCATGTGTTTGTCATTCTCCTTCTCACTCTTTGGAGTGCAGATGAAATGCCTTGTGGTTTACAGTGATTTTTTTTTTTTGTTCATGAGAGAATGATAAAGAGAATTTCAGAGGCACTTGACAACATTGTGAAAATGAATTAAACTGCCAACCTTCAGAAACCTTGTTGGTTGCTAATTGCAACAAACATAGTTCTTTCTGAAACAACAAACTAAGGCAGAATATGATACTGTTTGTAAAGTCTAGTCTGGGATCAGCATATAGGAAGAATTGGAATTACTGAGCTCTGCTATTTTATCACACTGAAATGAAAGTGCAGCAGTGGAAAGATCATGTGTTTTGTAAACATAAACTGTGTGTTCAAATCTCATTCTTTTCCATTACTGTCTAAGTAACCCCAGGAGAAATCACATAAGCAACTTCTGCTTCCATATCTTCATCCATATTATTGGAATGTTATATCCTTACATCTTTGAGATTTAATACAGATAATGCACTAAAGATTTAATTGTATCATGGAAACAATTCAAACTGACCAAAATATTTGCCTTTGCACCTGGATATAGGCCTTAGGTTAGTTATCTAAGGTAGGAGTCAGTCTGACAGTGATGCAGTGACCCTTTTCAAATCATGCTGTAAAGGTTAAACCACCATATGTCATTACAGATGGCCTACTGGCAGGAGGGAGCTGTGATAGTTCAGATAACAAAATAGACTCAAAGCAATTTAAAGGGTAACAGGAGGGTCTAAAAATTCTGAAATAAAATCAAGTATAATTACTCCTAAAATATTTTGATCTGGATTTTAAAAGCAACACCTCAAGGTTAAAAAAAGGAAAAATTCATTTGAAAAGTTTTGATATAAAAAGTCCACATTTTTACTGACTATAATATCAGTTTAAATTAATAAAATGATGCATATGAATGTTGTAATTTCAAGATGGTTAACCAAAGCTCCAAGATTTCTTCTTCTCACTTTGAGAATCTTATAAAATGTTAATAAAATAAATACATAGAAACAAATGAGGGATAAGCTAGATTGTCTGTGATTGAGAAATTTCTGCCTATTAATGGATAAAGTTGGTTCAGGAAACTAGAGACCAGTACCAATAAGTGACATTTGTAATGGACGGTAGAGCTTCTCTGGGTGATCAACAGAATAACAGAAAAGATGGCACAAAATGAGGAAGTGAGAATGGAAGCTATAATAGGGATTTGGTTGAAATGCTCATTAAATTAATTCACCAGTCCCAATTACTACATTATTCTCTTACCTATACCATTTCCTCATCCATTCCTAAGAGGAATAAAAGAGAACCATAACATTATTACACCATACATTATCAAATACAGGCTAATATTCAAAGAAAAAATGAATTAAACTTTAAAAAGAGAAATTTGGATACCTAGAGAAAGGTACATCCATGCTAGAACTAGGTCATCAGCGTTTAACTCTGAAATAAATATTTCCAAGTTCAAGCCTGACACAAATTCCAAGAAGATAGAATACAATTTCCATTATGAGAATGTCTTGAAAAAAATAAACATAACTCCATGGACAACATAGTATAGATACAAATAAACAGTTATCTTAAAAATTTAAAATAAATATAATCAGTGCCATTTCAATGTCCTTTGTACCTCTGTAGTAAAAAATGCATGTTTTTTTCATGAAATAAGGAGACTATTTATATGTATTGGAAAATATAATAAACGGAAAAACATATGAATACAGTGTGTGTCTGCTGAGTCACTTTCAGTTCAGTTCAGTTCAGTCGCTCAGTCGTGTCTGACTCTTTGAGACCCATGAATCGCAGCACACCAGGCCTCCCTGTCTATCACCAACTCAAGGAGTTCACTCAGATTCCCATCCATCGAGTCACTGATGCCATCCAGCCATCTTATCCTCGATCGTCCCCTTCTCCTCCTGCCCCCAATCCCTCCCAGCAACAAAGTCTTCTCCAATGAGTCAACTCTTCGCATTAGGTGGCCAAAGTACTGGAGTTTCAGCTTTAGCATTGTTCCTTCCAAAGAAATCCCAGGGTTGTTCTCCTTCAGAATGGATTGGTTGGATCTCCTTGCAGTCCAAGGGACTCTCAAGAGTCTTCTCCAACACAACAGTTCAAAAGCATCAATTCTTCAGCGCTCAGCCTTCCTCACAGTCCAACTCTCACATCCATATATGACTACTGGAAAAACTATAGCCTTGACTAGACGGACCTTAGTCGGCAAAGTAATGTCTCTGCTTTTGAATATGCTATCTAGGTTGATCATAACTTTCCTTCCAAGGAGTAAGCATCTTTTAATTTCATGGCTGCAGTCACCATCTGCAGTGATTTGGAGCCCCAAAAAATAAAGTCTAACTCTGTTTCCACTGTTTCCCCATCTATTTCCCATGAAGTGATGGGACCAGATGCCATAATCTTCGTTTTCTAAATGTTGAGCTTTAAGCCAACTTTTTCGCTCTCCTCTTTCACTTTCATTAAGAGGCTTTTTTAGTTCCTCTTCACTTTCTTCCATAAGGGTGGTGTCATCTACATATCTGAGATTATTGATATTTCTCCTGGCAATCTTGATTCCAGCTTGTGTTTCTTCCATTCTGGCGTTTCTCATGATGTACTCTGCATAGAAGTTAAATAAGCAGGGCGACAATATACAGCCTTGATGTACTCCTTTTCCTATTTGGAACCAGTCTGTTGTTCCATGTCCAGTTCTAACTGTAGTCATTGTCAACTCTTTGTGACCCTATAGACTTCAAGGACACTGGAGTGGGTTGCCATGACCTCCTCCAGGATATCTTCCCAACCCAGGGATATAACCCTCATCTCTTATGTCTCCTGCATTGTCAGATGGGTTTTTTACCACTAGCATCAGCTGAGAAGCCCACAAATGCAGTGTCGTTGTTCAGTCGCCTAGCCATGTCCAACTTTTTGCAACCCCATAGATTGCAGTACATTGGGCTTCCCTATCCTTCACCATCTCTTGGAGTTTGCTCAAACTCATGCTCATTGAGTCAGTGATGCCATCCCCCAAACCTCATCCTGTGTCATCCCCTTCACCTCATGCCTTTGGTGTTTCCCAGCATCAGGGTCTTTTGCAACGAGTCAGCTTTTCACATCAGGTGACCAAAGTATTGGAGCTTCAGCTTCAGCATCAGTCCTTCCAGCGAATATCCAGGGATGATTTCTTTTAGGATTGTCTGGTTTGATTTTCTTGCAGTCCAAGGAACTCTCAAGAGTCTTCTCCAGCACCACAGTTCAAAGGCATCAGTTCTTTGATGCTAAGCCTTATTGTTCAGCTCTTACATCTGTACATGCCTACTGGAAAAACCATAGCTTTGATTAAACAGACCTTTGTAGGCAAAGTAACGCAGTACCTATATTTAAATAAAAATTGTTAATAGCAGAGTTCTGCTTCAAGTAATGTTAGCTCACATTAGGTCAAGCCTGCAGTTACAAGTAATATTAATAAAACTGAAAAAATATTAAGATTAACCACATGAAAGCACTTGAAAATTGCCAAAAGCCAGCAGAAACTGAAGGCAGTTGATGGCTGAATGAGAGGCAATGTAATGACTAGTAATTGTGCTTTGTGACTTTTGTTCGGAAGATTCTCTTCAGGCTAGGTGGTTCAAGATGGTGTAAGGCCATGTAAAAATGAACTGAGGAAACTGGAGCTTTTGGAACACACAGAAAGTAAAGACATAAGTTTTAGAAAGAAAAAATAGTGCAGGAAAGCAAACCCCCAAACTCTTGCAGACAGTTCAGTGAAAAAACTTTGATTAAGTTCTGAACTACATATGCATGGGGAAGTTACAAGAACTTTCTGGGGATGCAAAAGCTGAAAGGCTAGAAATATTGAACTGTTACACAATGTAGTTTATAACCTTGAGAGGAAAATGAATTTATTAATATGACACAAAAACACTAAACTGAAGATAATATTTATGTGTCTTGTTGCTGTTTGGTCACTAAGTCGTGTCTGCCTCTTTCAAGACTTCTCTGTCCATGGGATTTCTCAGGCAAGAATACTGGAGTGGGTTGCCACTTTCTTCTCTAGGTTATCTTCCTGACCCAGGGATCAAACCCATGAAGTTTCCTGAGTCTCCTGCCTTGACAGGTGGATTCTTTACCACTGAGCCATCAAGGAAGCCCTTTTATGTTTTCATCTAATTTCAAATTGAAAATTTATCAAAATAAAACATAAAACTACAAAGACAAGCTACAAAGAGAAATTAATCTCATATATCTGAGAATATAATTAGCCAATGTTAATAATAAATAATCTGCATATCAGTGGCTTAAATGAAGTAGAAGTTTACTTTTTACCCAAGATTTAGGGATAAATAGTAAGTCCAGAGCCAGGAGAGAGTTTTGCTTCATTCGTCATTCATACATCCATGTCTTTTTGTGAGTCCTATTGTTTCAGTCTCATTACTTGCCTGTTTTCCTACTCTGAAATATCAATATTGGGTGGTTCACTAGCACATATGGAAATTAGGAAAGAGTAGAAGAGCCAATCCCTTTTAAGGAAACTATGTAGAAGTTGCACACGTCATTTTCATTTAAAATTCTCTGCCAAGATCTTATTCGTATGGCTATGATTCTTTAACATGGCATCTATCTTCCTTTATAAATTTATATGATAATTTATTATTTAAAATAGAAAGGGAAAATGGCTACTGGTGGAAATTCGTTTGTCACAGCGGTGGGGTTTTAGACATTATAGTGTGATTCCCTTTTAATGTAATACACAGCCTTATCATCAGAGATATAGGTTATAAAATAAAAATAATTTTAATTATATGCTTTACTTGCTTTATAATAATATTCAAAACCAATTATTATAAACCACCTCTACAATCCTGGGAAGACTGTGCTTTCTAATTGTTCACTTCAGGAGGTTCTGTGTATCCATAGTATAAACCTTATTACTTCTATTTTTAAAGTACATATTTTCCTAATATTTCATATCTATGATTTATGAATAGATATATGTTTTATGATAATACTTAGGATAACATTTTCTCTATTAATTTGTATCTGTTTCTGACATTAATATGAAGTTTTCATCATGAAATTGCAAGTTTGAACTGTAATAGCTTATTGTCTAGGACGTGAATGACTTATTATCACAGAACAAACATCTTTAATCCTAATAATCATTATCATATTAAGTCTAATTTGTGTGGTAGCTACAACAGTTTCTTCTTTTATTTTCCTGGAAATATAATTATATTTTCCTGGAAAATCTTTTTTTTTCTATTTTTATCACTTTTATTTAATTTTATATTTTCCTTTGGCAAAAGCATAGCTGAATTTTTTATATGAAATTTGAAGAGATCTTCTCTTAAATGACATTAAATGTACTTTAATATCTTATAAATAATGATTGTTTGATATTATGCACTTTAACTTTCCTCATTTTTTTCTTTTTTAATGCCTTGTCTTTTTTACACCAGTTTTATTTCTATTTCCATTATTTTAATGACTATTCTAATTTTTTACCATATATTTGCAACAAAATCTAAGGTTAATCAGTATTTAACTTTTCTCCCAGCTAATAAATACATGGATCTCAAAAGAAGTTGAAATTTTGCTTGTGTCTTTGAAGGTGTTATTTTATTTTTCTCTAACTTCCATTGTGCTGATGTGAAATCTGTTGTCAGCATAAATATTAATCTTTCATTGGTGATCCATATTTAAGTTTTTTAAAACTCTTTGTCTTTGGTGTTTTATAGTTTCATTGAATGTGTCTTTTGGTGGTGTATGTTTTTCAGTTTATTTATCTTATTTGTTTTATATTGATTTTTCTGACTGTACAAATTTATGTTAATTCACTTATTCTGAAAGATAGTTATTCATAAACTCAGAACATTAACTCTTCCTGTTGTCAACATCAACTCAAAAAGAGAGTACTCCTTCTGAATATCAGACTATATGCACATGCATATGTTACAAGCAGACTTCTAATATACCACCCATCTCCTGATAATTAAGCCTTGTGTAATACTAATTAAGTATGCCTAGATTCTGATGATTAGGTTTCCCTGGTGGCTCAGATGGTAATGAGTCTGCCTGCAGTGCAGGAGACCCGTGTTCGATCCCTGGGTCAGGAAGATCTCCTAGAGAAGGGAATGACAACCCATTCCAGTATTCTTGTGTGGAAAATCCCATGGACAGAGGAGCCTGGCAAGCTATAGTCCATGGCGTTGCAAAGAGTCGGACATGACTGAGCAACTTCACTTTCTTTTCTTTCTTTCTTCTAATGATTTGATTCTAATTAAGAGAATACAGTAAAGATAATGGGATATCACTTCTGTGACAAAAGATTGTGATTCTGATCTTGTTAGCAGACAGTCTCTCTTGCTTTCTCACTGACACAGTTTGATCACCCAAGGTGGCTAACCAGAGAGGCTCAGTAGCAAGGAACAGAGATAAACTTCTGATCAATGGCCACTGAAGAGCTGAGGCCCTTGGTACTAAGAACCTACCCACTTGCCAACAAACAAGTGAGTTTGAAAGTGTATCTGTCCTAGTCAAACCTTGGGACAGCCTTGTTGACATATTGATGGTAGCTTGTAAAGGAAACTTATGACTCAGTTAAGTCTTGCTCAGACTCCTTATCCACAGAACTGTGAAATGATAAATGAATGTTGTCTGTAGCCAATAAAGTTAATTTGTTATCTAGCAATAGGAAACTGACACAGCATGTATATTTTGTCTTCTGTGTATACCCAGCGTTCTTTTTGTGTCATTCTCCATACCTCTACTCCTCTGAAAAAAATTCTGAAATTTTCAGAGCTATCTTCTAATTTAATAATTTTTCTCTCCACCAGAATTTAACAGGTATTTAAACCAATCCTAGAATTTTAAAATTTCAGTGTGTGAAGTGTTCAGTTCCAAATTTTCCACTAGTTTAATTTTGGTAGTATCTTTTCCTCACTAACATATATTTTTAATAAACTTTTATATAGTAGCTTAAAATTCACAAAATATGTGAAGAGAGAACAGAGAGTTACCATATACCTGTGTCCAGTTTCCCTTATTACATTTTTATGGTACACTTTTTTATTATTAATGAACCTCACTTCTTTATTATTAATGAACCAGTATCTAGATTCATTTACCAGTCAGGTGTTCTTAGGCTCCTCGTGACAGTTTCTCAAGTCATTCAGGTCTTGATGACTTGAAAGTCTAAAGAACACTGGTCAAACATTTGGTAAAACGTCCCTCAATTGAGGTTTTCCTGATTTTTTTCTTAAATTAGACTGAGGAAATGTGTTTTCAAGAGGAAAACAATAGAAGCAAATACCATTTAATTTTTTCACATCAAGAGAATATACTGGAGCCTTGATTTCTCACGTTGGGTGTATAACTTGGCCACCTATGTTGAGAAAGTGCTTGTCAGTTATCTACATTCTACAGTTACACTTTTCTCCCCATATTGCACACTATACTTTTAGGAAGGAAGTCACCATGAACAGCACACATTTATGGAAGCTGAAACTATACTGTACTTATTTGAATTACACTTATATAAATTGCTTTAAATTCTTCTATGAAATGGGACAGTTTTTTAAATTTCCCTTACCTGTTGATTAATTCAATCATTAATTTATATCAGTATTGATTTATGTAGTATATTTATTCTATCATTTAGATTTTAATTCAATAGCATTTTATTTATTGTGTAGGTCAAAATATTCCAACTTTGTCCACTGGAATCTCTTTCAGTTGACACATGTCCTCTTGACATCTCTGTGATTGTATTTGGTTTGTTTGTTTCTTTTTTGAGATATAACCATCTGCATGTGTAGTAAACATTGTGTATTGTTGTCTTCACCACACTTATGGCAGAAAGCTAAGAGGAACTGAACAGCCTCTTGGTGAAAGTCAAAGAGGAGAGTGAAAAGCTGGCTTAAAACTCAACATTCATAAACCTAAGATCATGTCATCCAGTCCCACAGTTCATGATAATTAGATGAGGAAACAATGGAAAGAGTGACAGATTTTATTTTCTTGGGCTCCAAAATCACTGCAGATGCTGACATCAGCCAAGAAATTATAAGATACTTGCTCCTTGGAAGAAAAGCTGTAACCAACCTAGACAGCATATTAAAAAGCAAAGACATTACTTTGCTGAAAAAGGTCCATCTAGTCAAAACTATGGTTTTTCAAGGAGTCATGTATGGATGTGAGAATAGGACCATTAAGAGAGCTGAGTGCTGAAGAACTGATGCTTTTAAACTGTGGTATTGGAGAAGATTTTTGAGAGTCCCTTGGACAGCAAGGAGATCAAACCAGTCAATCCTAAAGGAAATCAACCTTAAGTATACATTGGAAGGACTGATGCTGAAGCTGAACCTCCAATACTCTGGCCACCTGATATGAAGAACTAACTCATTGAAAAAGACCCTAGTGCTGGGAAAGATTGTGGGCAGGAGAAGAAGGGGACAACAGAAGATGAGATGGTTGCATGACATCACCAACTTGATGGACATGAGTTTGATCAAGTTCCAGGAGATGGTAATAGACAGGGAAGTCTGGAGTGCTGCGGTCTGTGGGGTCACAAAGATTTGGACATGACTGAGAGACTGAACTGAACTGTTGTCTTCAATGCTAACCTTTCTCCCATATGCATGTCTCTAACATTCTTGACATCAAACATCAAGGTAACTATTAAACAGTATCAACCTGAAAAGGTTTCCACCAGAGTTTCCCAGTGGAACTTAAATAAGTATCATTATTTAATGTCAGAAACCTTAAATATCAGAATGAATAGTACTTGAAATTGATTAAATACTCAGAATTATTTCAAAAGTAAATAGACATTAACATATATCTGAACACATATAGAGAATCCTTGGTCATTTTGGACACTTACAGGGAAATAATGCATAATTTTGAAAACTGTTAATTAAGGGAAAATATCAAGCATTTATTTTTATTGCCAATTGTATGTCAAGGAACTAAATAATAGATCAAGAGACTCATAATTGAAGATATACATCATCCAGTAACTAAATAAGATGAGTAAATTTTAATAATAGTCCCTTTAATTATATATACAAGGGAATTAAGTAATAATCATCAATGGTTGCTCTTATGACTACATTAGTTATGCATCATCCCGCATACATGAAAAAGCTCACAATAGCCTACCATGGTATCCCTAATTAATTCTTTAATAAAGACAAGGGATTCAAAAAAGTTGGAGAAAGAAAGCCTAGGTGCATATTCAGGTGCAATTCAGGTTTCAATGCCATTTCTCAGTTGCACCAGATTTAGTTCTTTAGATTATGAGTCAACAACCTATAAGTGAGACATTTTAGTCTCAGGGAAGCTAAGTCACATGTTTACGGATGAATCATTTATAACTATTTGGTCATAGAGCCAAAACCAAGCTGAATAACCAATAAACCATCACAGATCATCAATCTACATACACCAATTATCACTATAGGTAAACCAGCACACTGGCATAAGTCCCTACAGATGAGTATTGGAGAATTACATAGTTTGACTATTTTCTAGCTAAGGCACTCCAACTAGCTAGGGCGCTTCCTTCTTTGAGGATCAGTAGTCTTTTTTATGGCCCCAGACATCCCTGGAGATAAATAGAGATTAAGGTTACTGCTGAGCAGCCAAATGCTAACCCTCAGTTCAGTTTCATATCAGTCGCTAAGTCGTGTCCTACTATTTGTGATCCCATGAGTAAGCAGCACGCCAGGCCTCACTATCCATCACCAACTCCCGGAGTTCACTCAGACTCACATCCACCGAGTCAGTGATGCCATCCAGCCATCTAATCTTCTGTCATCCCTTCTCCTCCTGCCCCCAATCCCTCCCAGCATCGGTCTTTCCAATGAGTCAACTCTTCGCATGAGGTGGCCAAAGTACTGGAGTTTCAGCTTCAGCATCATTCCCTCCAAAGAAATCCCAGGGCTGATCTCCTTCAAAATGGACTGGTTGGATCTCCTTGCAGTCCAAGGGACTCTCCAGAGTCTTCTCCAACACCACAGTTCAAAAGCATGAATTCTTTGGCGCTTAGCTTTCTTCACAGTCCAACTCTCACATCCATACATGACCACAGGAAAAACCATAGCCTTGACTAGACGGAACTTGTTGAGAAAGTAGCATCTCTATTTTTCAACATACTTTCTAGGTTGGTCATAACTTTTCTTTCAAGGAGTAAGCGTCTTTGTATGACATGGCTACAGTCACCATCTTCAGTGATTTTTGAGCCCCCCAAAATAAAGTCTGACACTGTTTCCACTGTTTACCCATCTATTTCTCATGAAATGATGCGACCAGATGTCATGATCTTCATTTTCTGAATGTTGAGCTTTAAGCCAACTTTTTCACTCACCTCTTTCACTTTCATCAAGAGGCTTCTTAGTTTCTCTTCACTTTCTGCCACAACGGTGGTGTCATCTGCATATCTGAGTTTATTGATATTTCTCCCAGCAATCTTGATTTCAGCTTGTGTTTCTTCCAGTCCAGCATTTCTCATGATGTATTCTGCATAGAAGTTAAATAAGCAGGGTGACAATATACAGCCTTGACGTACTCTTTTTCCTATTTGGAACCAGTCTGTTGTTCTATGTCCAGTTCTAACTGTTGCTTCTTGACCTGCATATAGGTTTCTCAAGAGGCAGGTCAGGTGGTCTGGTATTCCGATCTCTTTCAGAATTTTCCACAGTTTCTTGTGATCCACACAGTCAAAGGCTTTGGCAGAGTCAATAAAGCAGAAGTAGATGATTTTCTGAAACTCTCTTGTTTTGCGATGATCCAGCGGATGTTGGCAATTTGATCTCTGGTTCCTCTGCCTTTTCGAAAACCAGTTTGGACATCTGGAAGTTCACGGTTCACGTATTGCTGAAGCGTGGCTTGGATAATTTTGAGCATTACTTTACTAGCATGTGAGATTAGTGCAATTATGCAGTAGTTTGAGCATTCTTTGGCATTACCTTTCTTTGGGATTGGAATGAAAACTGACCTATTCCTGTCCTGTGGCCACTGCTGAGTTTTCCAAATTTGCTGGCATATTGAGTGTAGCATTTTCATAGCATCATCTTTCAGGATTTGAAACAGCTCAATAGGAATTCCATCACATCCACTAGCTTTGTTCGTAGTGATGCTTTCTAAGGCCCACTAGACTTCCCATTCCAAGATGTCTGGCTCTAGGTGAGTGATCACACCATCATGATTATCTTGGTCATGAAAAACTTTTTTGTATAGTTCTTCTGTGTATTCTTGCCACCTCTTTTTAACATCTTCTGCTTCTGTTAGGTCTATACCATTTCTGTCTTTTATCGAGCCTATCTTTTCATGAAATGTTCCCTTGGTATCTCTAATTTTCTTGAAGAGATCTCTAGTCTTTCCCAGTCTGTTCTTTTCCTCTATTTCTTTGCATTGATCACTGAGGAAGGCTTTCTTATCTTTTCTTGCTATTCTCTGGAACTTTGCATTCAGATGCTTATATCTTTCCTTTTCTCCTTTGCTTTTGGCTTTTCTTCTTTTCACAGCCATTTGTAAGGCCTCCTCAGACAGCCATTTTGCTTTTTTGCATTTCTTTTCCATGGGAATGGTCTTGATCCTTGTTTCCTGTACAATGTCATGAACCTCTGTCCATAGTTCACTAGGCAATCTATTGATCAGATCTAGTCCTTTATTTCTCACTTCCACTGTATAATTACAAGGAATTTGATTTAGGTCATACCTGAATGATCTAGTTGTTTTCCCTATTTTCTTCAATTTAAGTCTGAAGTTGGCAATAAGGAGTTCATGATTTGACCCACAGTCAGCTCCTGATCTTTTCTTTGCTGACTGTATAGAGCGTCTCCATTTTTGGCTGCAAAGGATATAATCAATCTGATTTCACTGTTGACCATCTGGTGATGTCCACGTGTAGTCTTCTCTTGTGTTGTTTTAAGAGGCTGTTTGCTATGACCAGTGCATTTTCTTGGCAAAACTCTATTAGTCTTTGCCTTGCTTCATTCCATATTTCAAGGCCAAATTTGCCTGTTACTCCAGGTGTTTCTTGACTTCCTAATTTTGCATTCAAGTCCCCTATAATGAAAACGGTATCCTTATTGGGTGTTAGTTCTAAAAGGTCTTGCAAGTCTTCAAGAACCGTTCAACTTCAACTTCTTCAGTGTTACTAGTTGGGGCATAGGCTTGGATTACCATGATATTGAATCATTTGCCTTGTAAATGAACAGAGATCATTGTGTCGTTTTTGAGACTGCATCCAAGTACTGTATTTTGGACTCTTGTTGACCTTGATGGCTACTCTATTTCTTCTAAGGAGTTCCTGCCCACAGTAGTAGATATAATGGTCATCTGAGTTAAATTCACTCATTCCAGTCTATTTTAGTTTGCTGATTCCAGAATGTCGACATTCACTCTTGCCATCTCTTGTTTGATCACTTCCAATTTGCTTTGATTCATGAAATTAAAAGATGCTTACTCCTTGGAAGAAAAGTTATGACCAACCTAGATAGCATATTCAAAAGCAGAGACATTACTTTGCCGAATAAGGTCCGTCTAGTCAAGGCTATGGTTTTTCCTGTGGTCATGTATGGATGTGAGAGTTGGACTGTGAAGAAGGCTGAACGCCCAAGAACTGATGCTCCTAAACTGTGGTGTTGGAGAAGACTCTTGAGAGTCCCTTGGTCTGCAAGGAGATCCAACCAGTCCAATCTGAAGGAAATCAGCCCTGGGATTTCTTTGGAAGGAATGATGCTAAAGTTGAAACCAGTACTTTGGCCACCTCATGTGAAGAGTAGACTCATTGGTAAAGATTCGGATGCTGGGTGGGATTGGGGGCAATAGGAGAAGGGGACAACAGAGGATGAGATGGCTGGATGGCATCACTGACTCGATGGACATGAGTCTGAGTGAACTCTGGGAGTTGGTGATGGACAGTGAGGCCTGGTGTGCTGCGATTCATGCGGTTGCAAAGAGTTGGGCAAATGACTGAGCGACTGAACTGATCTAAACTGATGGACCTGACATCCCAGGTTCCTATGCAATATGCTCTTTACAGCATCAGACCTTGCTTCTATCACCATCACATTTACAATTGGGTATTGTTTTCGTTTTGGCTCCATCACTTCATTCTTTCTAGAGTTATTTCTCCACTCATCTCCAGTAGCCTAGTGAGCAACTACTGACCTGGGGAGTTCCTCTTTCAGTATCCTATCTTTTTGCCTTTTCATACTGTTCATGGGGTTCTCAAGGCAAGGATATTGAAGTGGTTTGCCATTCCCTTTTCCAGTGGACCACATTCTGTCAGACCTCTCCACCATGACCCACCCGTCTTGGGTGGCCCTACTGGCATGGCTTAGTTTCATTGAGTTAGAGAAACCTGTGGTCCATGTGATTAGATTGACTAGTTTTCTGTGACTAGGTTTCAGTGTGTCTACCCTCTGATGCCCTCTTGCAACTCCTACCGTCTGACTTGGGTTTCTCTTACCTTGGAGGAGGGCTATCTCCTCACTGCCACCCCTCCTGACCTTGAACGTGGAATGGCTTCTCTAGACCCTCCTGCACCCACGCAGCCACCGCTCCTTGGACGTGGGTTACTCCTCCCATATACTCAGTCAAAAAAAGCACAACCAGATACTCAGTTCAGTTCAGTTCAGTCGCTCAGTCATGTCCAACTCTTTGCAACACCATGAAATGCAGCACACGAGGCCTCCATGTCCATCACCAACTCCCGGTGTTCACCCAAAACCATGTCATTGAGTCGGTGATGCCATCCAACCATCTCATCCTCTGTCGTTCCCTTTTCCTCATGCCCTCAATCTTTCCAAGCATCAGGAGCTTTTCTAATGGGTCAGTCCTTGGCATCAGGCAGTCAATGTATTGGAGCTTCAGCTTCAGCTTCCGCATCAGTCCTCTCAATGAATATTTATGATCTCCTTTAGGATGGACTGGTTGAATCTCCTTGCAGTCCAAGGGACTCTCAAGAGTCTTCTCCAACACCACAGTTCCAAAACATCCATTCTTCAGCACTCAGCTTTCTTTATAGTCCAGCTCTCACATCCATACATGACCACAGGAAAAACCATAGCCTTGAATATCCTGACTTTGTTGACAAAGTAATGTCTCTGCTTTTCAATATGCTGTTTATGTTGGTCATAGCTTTCCTTCAAAGGAGTAAGCGTCTTTTAATTTCATGGTTGCAGTCACCATCTGCAGTGATTTTGGAGCCCAGAAATATAAAGTCAGCCACTGCTTCCACTGTTTCCTCATCTATCTGCCATGAAGTGATGGGGCCAGATGCCATGATCTTAGTTTTCTGAATATTGAGCTTTAAGCCAACTTTTCCACTCTTCTCTTTCACTTTCATCAAGAGGCTATTTAGCTCTTCTTCACTTTCTGCCATAAGGAAGGTGTCATCTGCACATCTGAGGTTATTGATATTTCTCCCAGCAATCTTGATTCCACCTTGTGCTTCCTCCAGCCCAACATTTCTCATGATGTACTCTGCATATAAGTTAAATAAGCAGATATTATGTACCTCATATTACAGAATATATGCAATATTCATACAAATGAAAGGAAGGAAGGATGGAAGAAGAAAAAAAGAGAGAAGAAGTAAGGAATGAAAGGGAAGAAATAAGTTTAACAAAAATTTGATATATACTCGTTTAAATGAACACAGAATGTATACATATAGAATCTATAAAATTCAGAATGAAGAACCTTTGGAAAACAGATCTAATTTCTCCAAACATAACTCTAAGAAAAAACAGTAGAAAAACAGAGATTAAAATTGTTTAAGGGGCATGTAACCTATATGCAGGTCAGAAAGCAATAGTTAGAACTGGACATGAAACAACAGACTGGTTCCAAATAGGAAAATGAGTACATCAAGGCTGTGTATTGTCACCCTGCTTATTTAACTTATGTACTCTCATGAAGAGTACATCATGAGAGACACTGGGATGGAAAAAGCACAAGCTGCAATCAAGATTGCCGGGAGAAATATCAATAACCTCAGATATGCAGATGACACCTCCCTTATGGCAGAAAGTGAAGAGGAACTAAAAAGCCTCTTGAAGAAAGTGAAAGAGGAGAGCGAAAAAGTTGGGTTAAAGCTCAACATTCATAAAATGAAGGTCATAGCATTTGGTCCCATCACTTCATGGGAAATAGATGGAGAAACAGTAGAAACAGTGTCAGACTTTAATTTTTTAGACTCCAAAATCACTGTAGATGGTGACTGCAGACATGAAGTTAAAAGACTCTTACTCCTTGGAAGGAAATTTTGACCAACCTAGATAGCATATTGAAAAGCAGAGACATTACTTTGCCAATGAAGGTCCGTCTACTCAAGGCTATGGTTTTCCCTGTGGTCATGTATGGATGTGAGAGTTGGACTATGAAGAAGGCTGAGCACTGAAGATTTGATGCTTTTGAACTGTGGTGTTGGAGAAGACTCTTGAGAGTCCCTTGGACTGCAAGGAGATCCAACCAGTCCATCCTAAAGATCAGCCCTGGGATTTCTTTGGAAGGAATGATGCTAAAGCTGAAACTCCAGTACTTTGGCCACCTCATGTGAAGAGTAGACTCATTGGAAAAGACTCTGATGCTGGGAGGGATTGGTGACAGAAAGAGAAGGGGACAACAGAGGATGAGATGGCTGGATGGCATCACCAACTCAATGGATGTGAGTTTGAGTGAACTCTGGGAGTTGATGATGGACATGGAGTCCTGACATGCCAGGATTCATGGGGTCACAAAGAGTCAGACATGACTGAGCAACTGAACTGAACTGAAGCCAACTGCAACATGGAGAATGTACTGAGATCATGAATCATACAAATATGTTCTGAAAATATTACACATTTGGAATAATTTGAACACTGATTGAATACGTAATGGTATCACAAAACTATTGTTATTTTTTATTGTGTTACTGGTATGGTTATTTTCAAGTGCCCTATGAAATAGTTATGGATAGAATTATATAACATTTGAGATTTTAAAATAATCCAATAGTATTGTTAGAGCACATGGAAGATTTGTAATGCTAGGGAGACCGTACAATTTATCATCCAATCCAGAACATTTTTGAAAATGACAGGAGTTTTTAGGAATTTTTCTGGGACAACATGCATAATCCTAATATGTCTCTCTATGCACTGTTTGGGCTTCCTTGGTAGTTCCTGTGGTAAGGAATCTGCCTGCAATTCAGGAAACCCCACTTTGATGCCTGATTCGGGAAGATCCCTGGAGAAGTGATAGACTACCCTCTTCAATATTTTTGGGCTTCCCTTATTTCTCAGATGGTCAAGAATTCGCCTCCAATGCATGAGACCTGGATTTGATACTTGAATTGGCAAGATCTCCTGGAAGAGGACATGGTAGCCCATTCAAGTATTCTTGCTTGGACAATCCCCATAGACAGAGGAGCCTGGCAGTCTACAGTTCATGGGGTCACAAAGAGTCAGACTCAACTGAGCAACTAAGCACAGCACAGCACACATGGACCATTTACCCACTCCATATCCACATGTCTATTCATGTGGATAGACTAAATATAATGCCTTCTATATAACAGAATAAATTCATATCTGTTAGTCAAGATTTGCCCAAATTCATATCCATTGTCCAGTGTCCATACACATGAATTTGGCAAACTCCGGAAGATGGTGGGGGACAGGGAGACCTGGCATGCTGCAACCCATGGGATCTTGAAGAGTTGGACACAATGATTGACTGAACAAAAACAAAGCCTAGATTTAAACAGAATATTTATAACAAGGACACGGAGAAAGTCACACTGAAAAGAAAGTGAAGAATATTCTGGCAAATGATATAGAGAAACAAAAACATTGAGAGAAAAAATGAATTATTATTTTTCACAGATTACTTGATCATCATCCAAAATATTCACCTGTGCTTAGAAATAAAAATTAAATATGTAATACTCTTGGAAAGCAAATATTGCTGTAATATCTCATTATTTGTTTGTTTAACATGTTACTTACTATGGAAACTATGTGTGATTTCTTCTGAGGATTCCAGTACAAAGCCAACAATATTGTGCAGAGGTGTACTCCAACAGATATTATATTTCACATTCCTGGTTCAACTCTTTAGAAAGAATTTTGATCAGTTGTGATAGGAAGTTCAGGACAGGTGGGAGTGTTTGATGTAGAAATTATCCATTATTGTTTTCCATTAAAATATATCTAATGTCATATTGAAACTGTATTATCATTATTACTTTGAACATAAATCCTGAAATATATCATTAAATATAATATACTAAAAATAATGAACATGTTTAGGTGAGTTTATATTTTACAGAGCATTTTCATGTGCTGATCAGTATTTCAGATTATTATTATTCAGTCACATATTTAAATTTAGCTTGCTTTATATGAAAAAAGTTTCATTCCAAATATGTAGAAACATTGTTGCAGCTGTTCAGTCACTGAATCGTGTCTGACTCTTTGTGATCCCATGGACTGCAGAATGTCAGGCTCCCCTATCCCCCACTAACTCCTGGAATTTCCTCATATTCACGTCCATTAAGTCAGTTATGCTAACTATCTCATCCTCTGCTGCCCATTCTTCTTTTGCCTTCAACCATTCTCATCACTTTTTTTTTTTTTTTGGTAATGCAATTTATCTATTACATTATTAGAGGTGTTGCTGCCATTTTTTTCTTTTAACTGTGAGGTCTGCTCATTTTCTCTTTTTTGAAGTTGATAATCAGGTGACATCCTGCCGCATAAAGAGCACATGATGAAGACTAGTCAATTACAGTTTTCCATCCCATAAGCTAAGATATTTATATACAGGGATATTTAACCTATGAATAAGAAATCACAGCAAGTTTTCACGGATGGTCTTATGATCTCAGAGAGTGAGATTTTTCTTTTGATTGTGATGTAATCAAGCAGAGGAATATGCAAATAATCCTTGTTATCCCATATAATGGAATTATCTAAGGATAGACTACAAAAAAGAAAAGTAAATTGTTAAATAATAAACAAGATGTATCATAATATTATCAGCTTTTGATAGACCACTGAAAACTGGTGGACACAATAAACTATGTATCAACTTCAATTGTTATGTTAATAAACTTTTATGTTTAAGCTGATTTGAGTTTGGTTTCTACAGTCTCTGAGTCCTGCCTGATTTAATAGACAAGACCAGGTTGAGACCATTTGTGAAACAGATTTCTAGGGCAGTTTCCCGTGAACATAACCACTCTGATCTTGATTTTTTTAATAGGTTTTCCTGATTATCAAATTACTCAGTCATATCTGTTTTCAAAGCAAAGACTATTGCCTTTGTCTGTTATCAGTTCAGTTCAGTTCAGTGGCTCAGGCGTGTCTGACTCTTTGCAACCCCATGAATTGAAGCACGCCAGGCCTCCCTGTCCATCACCAACTCCCAGAGTTAACTCAGACTCACGTCCATTGAGTCAGTGATGCCATCCAGCCATCTCATCCTCTGTCGTCACCTTTTCTTCCAGCCCCCAATCCCTCCCAGCATTAGAGTCTTTTCAAAAGAGTCAACTCTTCCCATGAAGTGGCCAAAGTACTGGAGTTTCAGGTTTAGCATCATTCCTTCCAAAGAACACCCAGGGCTGATCTCCTTTAGGATGGACTGGTTGGATCTCCTTGCAGTCCAAGGGACTCTCAAGAGTCTTCTCCAACACCACAGTTCAAAAGCGTCAATTCTTTGGCTCTCAGCTTTCTTCACAGTCCAACTCTCACATCCATACATGACCACAGGAAAAACCATAGCCTTGACTAGATGGACCTTAGTCGGCAAAGTAATGTCTCTGTTTTGAATATACTATCTAGGTTGGTCATAACTTTTCTTCCAAGGAGTAAGCATCTTCTAATTTCATATCTGAAATCACCATCTGCAATGACTTTGGAGCCCCCCAAAATAAAGTCTGACACTGTTTCCACTATTTCTCCACCTATTTCCCATGAAGTGATGGGTTCAGATGCCATGATCTTCGTTTTCTGAATGTTGAGCTTTAAGCCAACCTTTTCACTCTCCTCTTTCTCTTTCATCAAGAGGCTTTTTAGTTCCTCTTCACTTTCTGCCATAAGGGTGGTGTCATCTGCATATCTGAGGTTATTGATATTTCTCCCGGAAATCTTGATTCCAGCTTGTGTTTCTTCCAGTCCAGCATTTCTCATGATGTACTCTGATTAGAAGCTAAATAAGCAAGGTGACAATATACAACCTTGACGTACTCTTTTTCCTATTTGGAACCAGTCTGTTGTTTCATGTCCAGTTCTAACTGTTGCTTCTTGACCTGCATACAGATTTCTCAAGAGGCAGGTCAGGTGGTCTGGTATTCTGATCTCTTTCAGAATTTTCCACAGTTTTTTGTGATCTACACAGTCAAAGTCTTTGGCATAAAGCAGAAATAGATGTTTTTCTGGAACTCTCTTACTTTTTCCATGTTCCAGCGGATGTTGGCTATTTGATCTCTGGTTCCTCTGCCTTTTCTAAAACCAGCATGAACATCAGGAAGTTCATGGTTCACGTATTGCTGAAGCCTGGCTAGGAGAATTTTGAGCATTACTTTGCTAGCATGTGAGATTAGTGCAATTGTGCGGTAGTTAGAGCATTCTTTGGCATTGCCTTTCTTTGGGATTGGAATGAAAACTGACTTTTCCAGTCCTGTGGCCACTGCTGAGCTTTCCAAACTTGCTGGAATATTGAGTGCAGCACTTTCACAGCATCATCTTTCAGGATTTGAAATAGCTCAATAGGAATCCCATCACCTCCACTAGCTTTGTTCGTAGTGATGCTTTCTAAGGCCTACTTGACTTTACATTCCAGGATGTCTGGCTCTAGATGAGTGATCACACCATCGTGATTATCTGGGTCATGAAGATCTTTTTTGTACAGCTTTTCTGTGTATTCTTTCCACTTCTTCTTAATATCTTCTGCTTCTGTTAGGTCCAGACCATTTCTGTCCTTTATCGAGCCCATCTTTGCATGAAATGTTCCCTTGATATCTCTAATTTCTTGAAGAAATCTCTAGTCTTTCCCATTCTGTTCTTTTCCTCTATTTCTTTGCATTGATCACTGAAGAAGGCTTTCTTATCTCTTCTTGCTATTCTCTGGAATTCTGCATTCAGATGCTTATATCTTTCCTTAGCAGGGCTTAAAATATTATTCATCCCTCCACTCTCCAAATCTACCTTTTCAATCATTAAAATTATTCAAGGCCCATAATTATCCTTTCTTTCACAGAAATCTTCATCCCATGGTGATTTCTCCAGCCTTGTCCTTTAGTGATGAAGGGACTCTAACCCCTCACCTCATGCACACATCCTGTCTCCCACTTTCTAGTGTTAATTCATTTATAAAATCTAAAACTCTTAACCTCAAGTAGGACCTTTGACTCTTGTCTAACTCACAGAATATATCAGAGGTGGTGAAGTGTCACCCCTGTGATTCTATTACTTTATAACAAGACTCTGTCTTGCTTCCATACTCCTGTTACAGACTCCTTACTGCTAGTTGAAGTAAGGGTTAATGCTGAGAAAGTCTATATGGTATGATATATTTTGTCAGTAGCCACGTAAGGCATTACTGACAAAATGGAGGCACAGCCCCAGACCCCACTCCTCATTCTGCAGGCACAGTCCCAGGATGAATGAGTTACACCTTGTAATTCTGACTTGTTTTTTCCTTTCCTCGGCTGAGTTGACTGAAAAGAATATTAAGGTGCTTATTGTTTTTGAGAGGACCATGAGAAGGCACAAAGCCTTCTGCAGCTGTGCTCAGAGAATAATTCATAAAGTTAATCACTGATGTTTGTTCAAGGACTTTTACAAAAGAGTGTCCCAGGGTGAGCATGCAGGTCGCAGCTTGAGGCAATGGGAGGGATTGTTATCTGAAGCCTATTTGTGAGGAAAGTGTTTATGGCAAAATAGTTTGCTGAATTTAGGTCTTAGGGATAATTAAAATAGTTAGAAGCTAAAGATTTAATGAATGTTGTAATGTTAGCATATTCTTCTATAGCTTATAGAAATTAGGGACTTTAGAGATATTATTAGCTAGAAGCCCTTTCTAAGAAAATAGTGAACTTAGGATACTAGGGGCAAACAGGACTTAGAAAGATAAGAAATAAACAGGAATGTGGTATGCAGTCCAGACATTAGCATGAGTTACAGTGTATTCACAAGGAAACTTGAGAAAAAGTAGATAAGAGAATCGCTGAGGCAGAAACTCCTTTTTAGGGGCAACAGTGATTTATGGAGACAACAAATCTGGTTCAGTAGGAACTGAAAATATCAAACCTCTGACATAATGCTTTTGTAAAAGTATAAAAAGAGAATCATAAGTTTGAAATAAACAGGCAGTCCAAGAAAGCTGAGAGGCTCCCTCAGTTTCTTGCCGACACTGCTCACCCCTTCAGGTTGAATCCTTGGCTTCTGGATCTGGACTCCAGCAAGATTTCTGAATCTCTAAGAATTGAGGGCAGTCTCTACCTATGATGTTGCAAGAAGCTGAAGCTTTTCCTCCCATACTTGCAAGAAAATGAACCCTGCAAACAACAGACTGAGCTTGGAAGTAGATTTTTCCCAAATTAAACTATTAGTTGAGACCATAGAGCTGCAATTTTTTGATTACAGCACTCTGAGAAACTAGGCAGATAATCTAGTTAAGCCTTAACTGACAAAACTATAAGATAACAAATGTATGTTTTTTTTAAGTTTTTATGCTTGCTGTAATAATATTACTTGGCAATATATAATTAATATACTTCCTATACAATATATTGTTATTTCAACCAAATTTTCAGTTAATAATATATGTGTTGGCATTTATTGTGTATTAAGCTTCCTTTTGCCAATGTTTAATTCTGATCTATTAAATTTCTCTGCTCCTAGAAAACAATGTAAATTTTCAACAAGAAAAAGATATATCTGCTACTTATTAATTGGTAATGAAGTCTCGAAGTGATAGCTTTATATTGTAATGAGGACTTATATGATTCTGCAATAAATTGTAATTTAATGTATAAGAGTGATAATAGAGGAAATAGCTTGACAATAAAATAATACTTTCTTTTAATTTTTAGTTTAAAAGTAAAATTTGAGGTGTTTCATGAGAAACTTTGATTTGTGATGAAATGTTACAGCTTTATTATACAATAAAGGTGTTCTGTTCAGTTCAATCACTCAGTCATGTCTGACTCTTTGCAACCCCATGGATGCAGCATGCCAGGCTTCCCTGTACATCACCAACTCCTGCAGTTTACTCACGTCTGTCGAGTTGGTGATGCCATCCCACCATATCATCCTCTATCATCCCCTTCTTCTCCTGCCTTCAATCTTTCCCAGTATCAGGGTCTTTTCCTAGGAGCTGGCTCTTCGCATCAGGTGGCCAAAGTATTGGAGTTTCAGCTTCAGCATCAATCCTTCCAATGAATATTCACGACGGATTTCCTTTGGATGGACTGGTCTGATCTCCTTGCAGTTCAAGGGACTCTCAAGAGTCTTCTCCGACGACACAGTTTAAAAGCATCATTTCTTTATAGCCCACCTCTCACATCCACACATGACTACTAGAAAAACCATAGCTCTGAGTAGACAGAATTTTGTTGGCAAAGTAATGTCTTTGCTTTTTAATATGCTATCTAGGTTGGTCATAGCTTTTCTTCCAAGGAGCAAACATCTTTTAATTTCATGGCTGCAGTCATCACCTGCAGTGATTTTGGAGCCCAAGAAAATAAAGTCTTTCACTCTTTCCATTGTTTGTCCATCTATTTGCCATGAAATGATTGGACCAGATGCCTTGATCTTAGTTTTCTGAATGTTGAGTTTTAACCAACTTTTTCACTCTTATCTTTCACTTTCATCAAGAGGATCTTTAGTTCTTCTTCACTTTGTGCCATAAGGGTGATGTCATATGCATATCTGAGGTTATTGATATTTCTCCCAGCAATCTTAATTCCAGATTGTGTTTCATCCAGTCAGGCATTTTGCATGATGTACTCTGCATATATGTTAAATAAGAAAAGTGACAATATACAGCCTTGGCATACTCCTTTCCCAATTTGGAACCAGTTGTTCCATGTACAGTTCTAACTGTTGCTTCTTGACTTGCATACAGATTTCCCAGGAGGAAGGTAAGGTGGTCTGGTATTCTCATCTCTTTAAGAGTTTTCCAGTTTGTTCTGATCCACACAGTCAAAGGCTTTGGTATAGTCAATAAAGCAGAAGTAGATGTTTTTATGGAACTGTTTTGCTTTTTCAATGATCCAAGGGATGTTGGCAATTTGATCTCTGGCTTTTCTAAATCCAGCTTGAACATCTGGAAATTCCCAGTTCATGTACTGTTGAAGAGTGTTAGCAGAAATCTAATATAAACCTAGGTGAACTACACACTTGTATAATCCTTCCCAGCAAGTTTAGGAGTAATGTATGAATACAATGGAGAATCACATTTGTGATTAGGTTAATTTAATTGGCCCAATTGGCCTTTTAAAAGGGGAATTGATTATCCCAAGTGGGTTACCCTAACCAAATATCCCTGTGATAGAATTCTAAAGTGATACTACCAGTCTGACTGGTCGGACAGCAAGGAAAGGTGTCAAGAACCAGAGGGATCTCAGTGGAACCAGGCAAAGATTGAGCCCTGGCCACCCTTCCCAGGGAACAAGTCCAATCCCATGGAAACTCATAATGCTTGATTAAACAGGGAGAATCCTCAGATAAGTGAATCACATCTAGAAACCCTGCCTGCTAGAGGCCCCTTGTCTCCCAGACCCAGATATGATAATAAGGGTTCTGGCTCAATCTACCTTACAGGCAGCTCAATCAAAGATTAGGTGAAACTGGGTGCTACAATGGGATGTGTGGCAGCAAGCTGAGAGAAAGGTATGTTAACATGGGCTCTGATCCAAATGGTAATGACTGTACTGGACTGGCCTAAGGTAGTGTGGGCATAGGGCAGCATATACCTCAAGTAAAGTTCTCAAGAGATGTGAGTGGCCCTGAATTGATAGCCACAATGAAAAGGGGTGTATTAACCTTGCAAGTTGCAAACAGCTGAAATTTGCTGACAACCTGGAAGTAGATTCTTCCTCAGAGCATTCAAATGAGAACTCAACCCAGCCAACAATTTGGTTTCAGCAGTAGAAGACAATGAGATGACAACCCAGCTTTGTTGTGCCCAGACTTCTGATCTACAGAACTGTGAAGTAATAAGTGAGTATTTCTTCTTTAAGCCATTAATTTTCTGGTAATATTTTACACAACTTTACAACAGAAAAGTGGAAGAGATGTATATTCTCACACACAAGAGTGGGTTAGGTCAGAGGGAAAGAGAAAGAGAAATGGATCTGGGAATGCATACTAAGAAAAAAAAAAACAGTATTGGTTTGATGATGGAAAGTCATTGAGACTAAATTTGTCTGAACATCATGGAACAGTTCATTCAGAGAGAGAAATTTATGCATATCTACCACTGCAGATGGTGGTTGCAGCCATGAAATTAAAAGATGCTTACTCCTTGGAAGAAAAGTTACGACCAACCTAGATAGTATATTCAAAAGCAGAGACATTACTGTGCCAACAAAGGTCTGTCTAGTCAAGTCTATGGTTTTTCCTGTGGTCATGTATGGATGTGAGAGTTGGACTGTGAAGAAGGCTGAGTGCCAAAGAATTGACGCTTTTGAACTGTGGTGTTGGAGAAGACTCTTGAGAGTCCCTTGGACTGCAAGGAGATCCAACCAGTCCATCCTAAAGGAAATCAGTCCTGGGTGATCATTGGAAAGACTGATGCTAAAGCTGAAACTCTAGTACTTTGGCCACCTCATGTGAAGAGTTGACTCACTGGAAAAGACTCTGATGCTTGGAGGGATTGGGAGCATTAGAAGAAGGGGATGACAGAGGATGAAATGGCTGGATGGCATCACCGACTCGATGGATGTGAGTTTGAGTGAACTCCGGGAGATGGTGATGGACAGGGAGGCCTGGCGTGCTGCAATTCATGTGGTCGCAAAGAATGAGACATGACTAAGCGACTGAACTGGACTGAACTATGAAAAGAGAAAAGGGTTGTTACTCTCAATGCATTGTCTCAAGAATAAATAGAAGTCACACAAGTTGAAGTAAAAGTGGTAAGAATGTGGCTAAAATTGTTTGAATTCTTCTTTAATTTTGAGTTTTAGTCATTCCTTTCTGCCCATTCCCACAAAGATTAAATATATCCTTGCTTTCCAGCTGGCCCTTAACCATCTTGTAGAGATACTGACTTGGTATATAAATGATACTTCACACCAAAGCCATCCATTAGTGTATTTTAACTATAGTGTATCCAATAAATGTTTGCATATCAGAGTTAGAGACCAATGACTGGTAAATGAAATAAGTTCATTGGGGGAACATTTACATTTGCTAGGACAAAAAGCCTTAAATCTCAAGCTACTAATCATGCCTTTTTAATCCTTGAAACAGTCTATATGGGTAAGAATTTTTGATGAGAGAAATATTCCCTGGGTATCTCACATCTACTTAATCTTGTCAGCAGAGACATTGACATTTTTCTCCTAGCTGTCTTTTCAAGAATGCTTATAGAGTCAACAACTCTGGGGGATTGTGATAATACCTATTTTCAGAGTAGAGGGTGATGATCTTTGCTTTCTAATATGAGAAATAAAATATTTCCCTCTACGGGAAGTTTAGGTAATTTTGCCTAAAGCAAATTGTAAAAGATTTGAGCTCTCTTACTCCTGGATTCCCTGAGTTGTGAAGAAAAGTCCCTGTATTTGAGGTTTCTACCTGTCAGCCTCCTGGAACTTAGAAGCAGAAGATATCAATGTAAATGTGAAGTCCATGATGCATGGTGTGCTATGAGTAATGAAGCCTCTTTGTTTCTGACCCACAAGTATCATGTTTTCTGCCAAGATCCATGAAAATGTGGAAAGCTAATTTGGTTCTCCAACAACCAGGGTAAGTTATAATCCATTTATAATCTTTGACAGAATTATTTAATTATTTAACTTTGAAATTACACAAAGTAAGAAACTCTGAGATAAAATATAACAAAAGTTTATTAAAAAAAAAAAAAAAGAAAGTAATTTAGGCCACAAAAGGAAGCTAAGTGATTTATCAAATACAATGACTGGGATGCCATACTAAGACAACTGGTCTGATTGAGGAACTAAACCCAAAGAAGCTCAGCATACCAAAAAAAAAAAAAAAAAAGTAATTTCAACTAGAGTTTTACATGAGTGCATTTATTACCTTCAAGGCCTTGGCTAAATGCCATCATATTTTCTGACAAGCTTAATTTTTTTTTTTTTTAAGACAGTGTCTCATTAATCCCTGATGGTAGGAAAAAAGATTATAGTCCCACTGACTGAGAAAATTAGCTCAGGTCTGTAGATTGCTTTAAGTCCCTTCAACCCAAAATTGTCACTCAAATACATGAGGGTTAGTCTATAATTTTTTTTTTGCTTGTTTTTAGTAAACTGAAGAGAATTAATAAAAACAAAACATATTACCCCCATCAATTCAGTTCAGTTCAGTCGCTCAGTCGTGTCTGACTCTTTGCAATCCTATGAATAACAGCACGCCAGGCCTCCTTGTCCATCACCAACTCCTGGGGTTTACCCAAACCCACGTCCGTCAAGTCAGTGATGCCATCCAACCATCTTATCCTCTGTCATCCCCTTCTCCTCCTGCCCTCAATCTTTTCCAGCATTAAGGACTTTTCAAATGAGTCAACACACACACAAAAAAAAGAAAAATAAATAAAAAAACAAATGAGTCAACACTTTGCATCAGGTGGCCAAGTATTGGAGCTTCAGCTTCAACATCAGTCCTTCCAATGAACACCCAGGACTGATCTCCTTTAGGATAGACTGGTTAAATCTCCTTGAAGTCCAAGGGACGCTCAAGAGTCTTCTCCAACAACACAGTTCAAAATCATCAGTTTTTCAGTGCTCAGCTTTCTTCACAGACCAACTCTCACATCCATACATGACCAGTGGAAAAACCATAGCCTTGACTAGATGGACCTTTGCTGGCAAAGTAATATCTCTGGTTTTTAATATGAGGTCTAGGTTGGTCATAACTTTCCTTCCAAGGAGTAAGCATATTTTAATTTAATTGCTTCACTCACCATCTGCACTGATTTTGGAGCCCCCAAAAATAAAGTCTGACACTGTTTCCACTGTTTCCCCATCTATTTCCTATAAAGTGATGGGACCAGATGCCATGATCTTCGTTTTCTGAATGTTGAGCTTTAAGCCAACTTTTTCACTCTCCTCTTTCACTTTCATCAAGAGGCTCAGTTCTTCTTCACTTTCTGCCATAAGGGTGGTGTCATCTGCATATCTGAGGTAAATGATATATCTGCCGGCAATCTTGATTCCAGCTTCTGCTTTCTCCAGCCCAGCATTTCTCATGATGTGCTCTGCACATAAGTTAAATAAGCAGGGTGACAATATACAGCCTTGACATACTCCTTTTCCTATTTGGAACCAGTCTCTTGTTCCATGTCCTGTTCTGATTGTTGCTTCCAGACCTGCATAAAGGTTTCTCTAGAGGCAGGTCAGGTGGCCTGGTATTCCCATCTCTTCCAGAATTTTCCACAGTTTATTGTGATCTGCACAATCAAAGGCTTTGGCATAGTCAATAAAGTAGAAATTTATATTTTTCTGGAACTCTCTTGCTTTTTCAATGACCGAGTGGATGTTGGCAATTTGATCTCTAGTTCCTCTGCCTTTTCTAAAACCAGCTTGAACATCTGGAAGTTTACAGTTCATGCATTACCCCCATATCCCCTCTTAAATATTTGTTAGCAATTGGATCAGTTTTATGAATGAGAAAGCAAAAGGGAACATGCACATTGAAATGTTAAGTTAAAAAAAATAATTCAATGGTTCAAGTGATGAGAATTCTAGAAGGGTAATTTATATTTCAAACTAGAAGACTTATGGGCTACCCTGATGATTCAGATGGTAAAGAATCTGGTACACTTGATTTTTCATTGCAATGCATAGATTTCTCTCTAGTTGGAACACTAGGGCTCAAGAGCACATGACCTTAGTTGCCTTGTGGCTTGTGAGATCTTAGTTCTCAGACTAGAGATATAAACCACTTTTCCTGCATTGTAAGATGAATTCTTAACCAGTGGAGCACCAGAGAATTCCCATTTACTTGCAATTCTGTTCATTTTGCCCAAGCTTGTTATTTTTCTTCAGATTAATGTTTCTATACTTCTATTAACCTTATCCAATAAACTTTTGATTTTAAATATTTATATTTTGCTTCTAGAATTTCTATTTGAGTTTTCTTTATAGTTTCCATTTCTATAAATTCTTAATCTTATTATATGTTAAAGTCATGTTTCTTTTAAGTTCTTGATAATGTATACTGTAGCTGTGCTATTCTACATTAATTCCAGCATCCTGTTATGTCAGTGTCAGTTGCTATGAATTGCTTATTTTCTTGCTTCATTATGTGTCTATGTGCATGCTAAGTCACTTCAGTTGTGCCTGACTCTGTGACCCTATGCACCATAGCCTGCCACATTCCTCTGTCCATAGGATTTTCCAGGCAAGAATGCTGGAGTTGGTTGCCATACTCTCCTCCAAGGGATCTTCCCAACGTAAGGATTGAACCCAAGTCTCTTACAATTCCTGCATTGGCAGGCGGGGACTTTACCACTAACACTACCTGGGATGCCCCCTTATAATAAATATTAATTCATACAGGATATTGTATTTTACACTTTTTTTATAATCACATATGATAAGAGGACAAATCTTTTACATTGCATTTCTGTGTATAAGTATGGAAGTCCTAGAATCTAAAAAACTGGATTTTTAAGGAAATGCCTTTGGTATTTAACTACTGACAAGGCCTTTTGAAGTATTAAAACACCATACCCAATCAATATGTGCAGTTATATAAAATGTGTCAACGAGACCAATCTGGTGAGTTTTAACACGTGACTCTTTAACTAGGAATACTGACACCTCATCACAATGTTTCAGTCTTTTTATTTAACCCAAAGAACAAAATGTATTATTAGCTCATTTCAGATGTTTTTTTAAACTTTTTAATGATACTCAAACACATAAAATAATATACCAGTTAGGCTAGAAGTGTTTATACATATTTGTTGGTTAAAAACAAGTTATAGGTAGGTTTGTTCAACTGTTTATTCTGATATGGAAGCTCTTGAAGTATATTGGGTTTAGAACATTCTTTAAATATTGGCTTCTTTGTTAGTGTATAAGAATGCAAGAGATTTCTGTGTATCAATTGTATATCTTGCAAATTTGCCATATGCATTGAGGAGCACTAGTGCTTTTGTGGTAACATTTTCAGGATGTTCTATGTATAACATCATGTCATCTGCAAACAGTAGCAGTTTTAGTTCTTTTCTAAACTGAATTCCTTTTATTTCTTTTTCTTCTCTGACTGTCGTAGCTAGGACTTCCAAAACTATATTAAATAATAGTGATGAGAGTGGACATCTTTATTGTGTTCCTGATCTTAGAGGAAATGCTTTCACTATTTTTCACTTTTGAGAATGATGTTTACTATGTTGTATATGGCCTTTGTTATTAAAGACAAGAAAAAATTTAAGGAAACAATGCCATTTATTATCACAATGAAAGAATAAAATACCTGAAAGAAACCCATCTAAGAAGGCAAAAGACTTGTGGTCAGGAATCTATAAGATACCAAAAAAAAAAAAAAAAAAAAAAATCACAGATAACACAAACAGATGGAGAAATATGCCAAGTCCTCAGAAGTAAAGAATCAACATTGTGAAAATTGTTGTACTATCCAAACCAATCTACAGATTCAATTCAATAATATCAAATTACCATTGGCATTTTTCACAGAACTAGAAAAACAACAAAAAGCTGTTACAATATTTATGGATACACAAAAGACCATGAATAGCCAAAGTGGTCATGAGATAGAAAAACAGAGATGGAGGAATCAGGTTCCCTGACTTCAGAATATAATGTAAAGCAATAGCAACCATGACAGCATGGCACTGGCACAAAAACAGAAATATAGACCAGGAGAACAGCATAGAAAGCCCAGAGATAGATTGGTCTGCCTATGGTCATCTAGTATATAACAAAGGAGGCAAGAATACGCAATGGAGAAAAGGCAGTCTCTTCAGTAAGTGGTGTTGGAAAAACTGGAAAGCCACATGTAAATGGATGAAATTAGAACGCTCCCCAATGTCATATAGAAAATAAATTACAAGTGGGTTATAGACCTAAATGTAAGACCAGATAGTATAAAACATAGACTGAACACTCTCCAATATAAATCACAGCAAGATCTCTTATGGTCCATCTCTTAGTGTAATGAAAATAAAAATAAAAAATTAGAATCTAATTAAACTTAACAATTTTGCACAGCAAAAGAAATCATAAATTAAACAAAAAGACAGTCTTCAGAATGAAAGAAAATATTCACAAATAAAGCAACTGACAAGGGATTAATCTAAAAAATATACAAACAGCACTTGCAGCTCAATATAAAATAAATAAATAAATAAATAAACAACCCAATAAAAAAATGGCTGAAGATCTAAATAGACATTGCTCCAAAGAAGACATACAAATGACCGACAAATACATGAAAAGATGTTCAGCATATCTAATTATCAGAGAAATTCAAATCAAGACTACAATGAGGTATCCCTCCACACAGCTCAAAATGGCTGTCATCAAAAAATCTATAAACAATAAATGACAGAGAGAGTGGGCAGAAAGGGAACCCTCCCACATTGTTAGTGGGAATGTAAATTGGTACAGATACTATGGAGAAGAGTATGGAGAGTCCTTAAAAACTCAAAACAGAATTAACATATTACTTAGAAATTCCACTCCTGGGCATATACCCAGAGAAAATCATAATTCAAAAAGATACATGCACTCCAATATTCATTTGCAATAGCCAGACATGGAAGCAATCTAGATGTCCATAAACAGAGGAATGGATAAAGAATATGTAGTACATATATACAATGGAACATTATTCAAACATAAGAAAGAAAAAAATAACGCCATTTGCAGCAACATGGATGGATCTAGAAATTGTCATTCTGAGTGAAGTAAGTCAGACAGAAAAAGACAAATATCATACAATATTTCTGATATGTGGAACCTTAAAAAAGGATAAAAATGAACTTATTTACATCCACAGATGTAGAGAGTAAATTTATGGTTACCAGGGGATAAGGGGAGAAGTAAATTGGTAATTTGGATGGAAATACACACACTACTCTATATAAAATAGATAACTAATAAGAAACTACTATATAGCACAGGGGAACTGAAAGGGGAACTCCCCAGGTTGGCAGGTGCCCAATAAGCTACTGGAGATCAGTAGAGACATAACTTTAGAAAGAATGAAGGGATGGAGACAAAGCAAAAACAACACCCAGCGGTGGATGTGACTGGTGATAGAAGTAAGGTCCGATGCTGTAAAGAGTAATATTGCATAGGAACCTGGAATGTCAGGTCCATGAATCAAGGCCAATTGGAAGTCATCAAAGAGGAGACAGCAAGAAATGAACGTTGACATTCTAGGAATCAGCAAACTAAAATGGACTGGAATGGGTGAATTTAACTCAGATGACCATTATATCTACTACTGTGGGCAGGAATCCCTTAGAAGAAATAGAGTAGCCATCAAGGTCAACAAAAGAGTCTGAAATACAGTACTTGGATACAATCTCAAAAATGACAGAATGATCTCTGTTAGTTTCCAAGGCAAATGATTCAATATCATGGTAATCCAAACCTATGCCCCAACCAGTAATGCTGAAGAAGCTGAAGTTAACGGTTCTATGAATACCTACAAGACTTTTTAGAACTAACACCCAAAACAGATATCCTTTTCATTATAGGGGACTGGAATGCAAAAGTAGGAAGTCAAGAAACACCTGGAGCAACAGGCAAATTTGGTCTTGGAATACGGAATGAAGCAGGGCAAAGGCTAACAGAGTTTTACCAAGAAAACGCACTGGTCATAGCAAACACCCTCTTCCAACAACACAAGAGAAGACTCTACACATGGACATTACCAGATGGTCAACACCAAAATCAGATTGATTATATCCTTTGCAGCCAAAGATAGAGAAGCTCTATACAGTCAGCAAAAACAAGATGGTGAGTGGACTGTGGCTCAGATCATGAACTCCTTATTGTGAAATTCAAACAAATTGCAGAAAGTGGGGAAAACCACTAGACCATTCAGGTATGACCTAAAATTAAATCTCTTATGATTACACAGAGGAAGTGAGAAATAGATTTAATGGACTAGATCTGGTAGACAGAGTGCCTGATGAACTATGGATGGAGGTTCATGACATTGTACAGGAGACAGGGATCAAGACCATCCCCATGGAAAAGAAATGCAAAAAAGCAAAATGGCTGTCTGAGGAGGCCTTACAAATAGCTGTGAAAAGAAGAGAAGCCAAAATCATAGGAGAAAAGGAAAGATATAATCATCTGAATGCAAAGTTCCAAAGAATAGCAAGGAGAGATAAGAAAGACTTCCTCAGTGATCAATGCAAAGAAACAGAGGCAAACAACAGAATGGGAAAGACTAGAGATCTCTTGAAGAAAATTGGAGATACCAAGAGAATATTTCATGCAAAGATGGGCTCGATAAAGGACAGAAATTGTAGGGACCTAACAGAAGCAGAAGATATTTAGAAGAGGTGGAAAGAATACACAGAAGAACTATACAAAAAAGAGCTTCATGACCTAGATAATCTCGACAGTGTGATCACTCACCTAGAGCCAGACATCCTGGAATGTGAAGTCAAGTGGGTCTTAGAAAGCATCGCTACGAACAAACCTAGTGGAGGTGATGGAATTCCAGTTAAGCTATTTCAAATCTTGAAAGATGATGCTTTAGAAGGGCTACACTCAATATGCCAGCAAATTTGGAAAACTCAGCAGTGGCCACAGGACTGGAAAAAGTCAGTTTTCATTCCAATGCCAAATAAAACAATGCCAAAGAGTGCTCAAATGCCCACACAATTGCACTCAATTGCACAAGCTGAAATCAAGATTGCCGAGAGAAATATCAATAACCTCAGATATATAGATGACACCACCCTTATGGCAGAAAGTGAAGAGGAACTAAAATGCCTCTTGATGAAAGTGAAAGAAGAGAGTGAAAAAGTTGGCTTAAAGTGTAACATTCAGAAAACGAAGATCATGGCATCTGGTCCCATCACTTCATGGGAAATAGATGGGGAAAAAGTGGAAACAGTGTCAAACTTTATTTTGGGGGGCTCCAAAATCACTGCAGATGGTGACTGCAGCCATGAAATTAAAATATGTTACTCCTTGGAAGAAAAGTTATGACCAACCTAGACAGCATATTCAAAAGCAGAGATATTACTTTGCCAACAAAATTCTGTCTAGCCAAGGCTATGGTTTTTCCAGTGGTCATGTATGGATGTGAGATTTGGATTATGAAGAAAGCTGAGCACTGAAGAATTGATGCTTTTGAAGTGTGGTGTTGGAGAAGACTCTGGAGAGTCCCTTGGACTGCAAGGAGATCCAACCAGTCCATTCTATAGAAGATCAGTCCTGGGTGTTCTTTGGAAGCACTGATGCTAATGCTGAAGCTCCAGTACTTTGTCCACCTCATGCTAAGAGTTGACTCATTAGAAAAGACTCTGATGCTGGGAGGGATGAGGGGCAGGAGGAGAAGGGGACAACCCAGGATGAGATGGCTGAATGGCATCACTGACTCAATGGACATGAGTTTGAGTGAACTCCAGGTGTTGATGATGAACAAGGAGGCCTGGTGTGCTGTGATTCATGGGGTCTTAGAAAGTGGAACACAACTGAGTGACTCAACTGAACTGAATTGATCTAGCACAGAGAACTCTAGTCAATATTCCATGATGGTTTATATGAAAACAGAGTCTAAAAATAGATAGTGGATATAACTGATCCAGTTTGCTGTACCCTTGAAACTAGCACAACATTTTAAAATCAACTATACTCCAATAATAAATTGGACTTTCTCCTACACTATCTCTGTAGTTCTCTTTTACCTTATAATATGGAACAGAAGAATTGATGTTTTTGAACTGTGGTGTTGGAGAAGACACTTGAGAGACCGTTGAACAGCAAGGAGATCCAACCAGTCCATCTTAAACGAAATCAGTCCTGAATATTCATTGGAAGGACTGATGTTGAAGCTGAAACTTCAATACTTTGGCCACCTAATGTAAAGAACTGACTCATTTGAAAAGAACCTGGTTCTTGGAAAGACTGAAGATGGGAGAAGGGGAAGACAGAGGGTGAGATGGTTGGATGGCATCACTGACTCAATGGACATGAGTTTGAGTAAAGTCTGGGGGTTGGTGATGAACAGGGAGGCCTGGCATGCTGCAGTCCATGGATTCACAAAGAGTTGTACATGACTTAGCGACTGAACTGAACTGATGGAACAGCAAACAGATATTAATTGATGACTCATTAATTTGCAATCTTACAAATATAAACACTGTCACATACCCAACAGGCAACATCCAGTATTTCATCTTATTCTAATACTTTGTCTCTAAGGATTGGAATAGGTTTTCACCTAAATTATCTGAGGCATTACCACAATTACTTGCTTGTGCTCAACCTTACGATGGTCATGCTGGTGTTTTAGTTCTCGTCTCTAGTCTCTTTCTATACAGGAAGCACATTGGCAATCAGCAGAAAATATGCCATTGTGGAAATATAAACAGAGCAAAGGTTCAGGAAGATTCTGGAGCTTGTTTTCAGGACACTTAGAACATTGGTTTAGAAATGTCTATGTAATTTTTTAAAACGATTTATGTTTTAGTGATATATATGCCATTTTTTGACTGAATCAATGTAAGTAAATCAACTATCTTTTTTGAGTTTTTTTTTTCCCTATTTATAGAGTGTATATAGTGATTCTTTCCTGTCCCCTTCCACAGGCTTAGATTGAAACTGACCCATAAACATATTTAAATGGTATGAAAACATGAATATGATGAATGACCTCCTTTACATAAATATCACATCTATTAAACATTAAAAGTTACATGTGCGTGTGTGTGTGTGTGTGTGTGTGTGTGTGTTTGAAATTTACCTGGGAAATGAGGTTTAGAGACTAATGCTGACACTTGGGTATAAATGACAGCAGAAATTCTCCAAGAGGGATGAAGGCATGAAGGCTACACACCTTTACAAGTGAATACTCACACTCAAAGTGAGAGTGGGGCCAAAGATGGGTTCCTATTAAATAGATTTCTCCAATTATCTGGGGGAACTGGGTATGAAAGAAATAAGTTAGTATGGTGTGATGACTATATTATTTTTCTAATTTCTCAAGATTATCTCAATTTTTTTTTTTCATTTTTCCTATGTGAAGCAGTAGCCTCAAATCCCAGGCTATATATCTGTGGTGCCAGAAGTGTGGATAATTCTTATGTAAGGAACTATAACTATACCTTTAAATTTTTGTTGTAATTCCTAAGGGCCCAATAGAGTAACTTCCACCCTTATCCCATCTTTCAAAATTGTACACAGTGGATGTAGCCGTGTTGTCTGGTGATTAATATAGCTCATATGGAAATCTAGAAAGTGAAAGTGAAGTCACTCAGTCGTGTCTGACTCTTTGCGACCCCATGGACTGTAACCTATTAGGCTCCTCTGTCCATGGGATTTTCCAGGCAATAGCACTGGAGTGGATTGCCAGAAATCTAAGTAATCCTAATTTATAAGTAATCTTCCTTTATGTGAATGACAGTAAACTGAAGGCAAGGCACTTGATAGACTAGTATTGCTGCTGAAAATCTGGACCAGCACAGTGGCTGAATCCAATGTGCCCTCCAAAGGTACAAGATTTTGAGTACAGGTGGATCGAAAGGGGAAGAGTAGCTAAGGGCAAAGAGAAAGATAAATGGGAGCAATTCAGTTTTACAGTGATTCCCCAGAAAAGCTTCAGAGCAAGAGATAATATTGACTTCTAGCTCAGTTATACCTGATTCCTGAGAGAGTAAAATCATGTGGTGCTGAGATCAATTCTGCTTTTGGTACCTGGCAAAATAAAATGAAAACCAGAAAACTTGAGTAACACCACTCTGGGAGATACTTTAGTCATATAATATAATGAAGGTCTAGACTAGCTTTTAATGACTGAGACTTTAATATGTGCATGATTTTTTGACTCTTGAATTTCAGGTTATTTCTACTGAGATACCTGTATTAGTCTAATACTGGCATTAGTGGTAAGATTATAATACTGATTTTTATGGTCAAATGTATTGGAAAATTGAATAGTTACACCTGAGGATATAGTATTGATGGAAAATGGCTGACCTAAAGCTATCCATCAAGTGATCTCTATGCTAAATACTTCTGTATATATTAATCATGAAGTAGAAATTATGGTAGATCAAGGGACACAAATTTGAAAATATGTGCAGTGTCAGCATATTACAGATGACTTATTTCTTTAAATTTATTCTTACCTGGCATGGGCTCATCCAAATGTTAGGAATATCCATTATATTATAGCTGTGTTTGTCATGTAAATTCTATACTGAATATATATTTCCAAATACTGTTCCTTTATTGTAAGAGAGACTTGGTCAAAGCCTAGAAGATAGCTTATGTAGTAACACATTTAGTATTGCACAAAAAGAGACCTAGCCTTTATTCTCAGTTCCCAGGATGTAATCTTTGTTGGTCCCAGGTCCTTGGCATATCCAGATCTTAACAATATCATTTAGGGTGGGGGCTGGTTATATTATAAAAAATCAAGAATGTGATTTAGGAAGGAGGCATTGGATCACATGATTTAGTCAGACTAGAGATTGAGATCAACCATATGAACAATCAACCTTGTCTACATAAGGGAGTCTCAGTAAAAACTCAGAATACAAGGCTCAGGTGAGCTTCCCTGATTGGTGATATTCCATGCAAATCATCATACATTATGAATGAGAGCAATAGAAACTCTGCATTTGTTAGTTTTCTGCTCTTTTTCCTTTGCCTGATTTTAATCTGTGGACTTAACCTATGATAAATCATAACTGTGAGAATGTGTGTGTATGAGTGTGTGTGTGCGTGTGTGTGTGTGTGCATGTGTGTGCGCACGCACACTCAGTTGCATCTGACTCTTTGTGACTGCCATGGACTGCAGTCTGCCGGGCTCCTCTGTCCATGGCATTATCCAGGCAAGGATACTGGAGTGGGTTACCATTTCCTTCTCCAGGTGATCTTGTTGCTGCAGAGATTGAGCATGCATCCCTTGTGTCTCCTGCAGAGGCAGACACATTCTTTATCAGCTGAACCACCAGGGAAGCCCAACCATGAATATAATTGCTGTCAATTGGTCCTGTGAATTATTCTAACAAATGATCAAATTTGATTGTTGTTTGGTCCATTTCTTCCCCCTTTCCCAAAACTTGCAGTTGGTGTTTGTTAAAAGTGAGTATGATTTGGAACATGGTGCCTTCTCACTTCATAGTGAATGTGAACATAACTTCATGTGAATGTGTGACTGAAGAATAATTTGGAGTTAGATGACAAATTTCTAAAAGCAGAATAAACAATCTATGACTCCAAGAAAGAGTAAATATAGCCCAGTTACCGAGCATGGTAAAGGAGCACATTAAAAAATTGCTGAAGTGTGTCCATAAAAGGAGAGCCACTATTACTGGAAAGGATATTAGATCAGTAGATTCATTTAAATAATACTCACACATGATTAAACAGTAAACACAGAAGATAATAGCTATCAAACATTCAGGCTTGGCATTCTGTAAAATAATAGTGACAGTATTTGTTTAAGAAACCAAATAAATTTAATAAAAATTAAAATGGATAAAGTTAATCTAGTCAAATACAAAAGAGTCAAGGTCTTAAAAATAAACAAAAAAGTAAAGCATGTATATTATAAAGTGAGATATGATCATTTTTACTGTCTTGACAAGGGGATGTTGTATCAGTTCAGTTCAGTGCAGTTCAGTCACTCAGTCGTGTCCTACTCTTTGCGACCCCATGAATTGCAGCACACCAGGCCTCCCTGTCCATCACAAATTCCCAGAGTTCACTCAAACTCATGTCTATCGAGTCAGTGATGCCATCCAGCCAACTCATCCTCGGTCGTCCCCTTCTCCTGTCCCCAATCTCTCCCAGCATCAAAGTCTTTTCCAATGAGTCAACTCTTCGCATGAGGTGGCCAAACTACTGGAATTTCAGCTTCAGCATCATTCCTTCTAAAGTACACCCAGGACTGATCTCCTTTAGAATGGACTGGTTGGGTCTCCTTGCAGTCCAAGGGACTCTCAAGAGTCTTCTCCAACACCACAGTTCAAAAGCATCAATTATTTGGCCCTAGCATTCTTCACAGTCCAACTCTCACATCCATACATGACCACAGGAAAAACTAGACAGATCTTTGTTGGCAAAGTAATGTCTCTGCTTTTCAATATACTCCCTAGGTTGGTCATAACTTTCCTTCCAAAGAGTAAGCATCTTTTAATTTCATGGCTGCAATCACCATCTGCAGTGATTTTGAAGCCCCAAAAATAAAGTCTGACACTGTTTCCACTGTTTCCCCATCCATTTCCCATAAAGTGATGGGACACATAGTGTATGAAGACCCAAATTTTATCTCTATATGTGTTAAAGTTGTCATTATCTGGGATGTGTAAGTGAAATGTAGGTAAATGATAATAAAGTTGGTAAATGTAGGAAAATAGTATTCAATCAACTTAGCTAAGTTATTTTTTTGTATTTGTATTTATTTATTTCTAATCCTGCCAAATCTGTAGCACCCTCTCCAAAACCTTTTTCACTCTATTCAAGGAATAATAATCTTTTCTGCAAAACCATTGTTTCCAAGTTCTCTAAACTTTTCTGCTATAAGAGATTAGAACTAGAATTTTGAAACACAGTCTGTCAGTTGAAATTATCCAATTAAAATAATAAAGACACTTCTAGGTTTGATGCATTTTGACTTCAGGGAAATAGAGTTGAAAGAAAGGGGAATGAAATAAAGCTTGAAAATGAATTTGGCTCTTGGAAGAACAATTTCCCAGCCAAATTGAGAGAATCTTGCTTCACATCAAGGTCAGATCAAACTTTCAACTTGATTTCATTCAAATTGATTTGATTTGAACCTAAAAGTTCACCTGAGTTCCACCTGATAGAGACTTTCACATTAATAACATTTAGCCCAATATACTGCAAGGAATTGAATGAGGAAGCTATCATGTATTCATTTAAGAAATACACCAAAATGGAAAATATTCCATTGTACAGAGTAAAATGCAATGACCTGAGAGTCTTTCCATCAATATTATTGCCTAGTCTGAAACTAACTTACAAAATATAAAATCTGCTTTATCTCCCATAGCCACAGAATCATAACACAGAGAGTAGCAGGTAGAGAGAGAGAGAGAGAGATGGAAAGGAGGAGAGAGAGAAGTGGGGAGACATTTATCAAATAGTTTTAGAATTGTATGACACTTTTGCAAAGAAATAAGCTCCAAATTCAAAGACTAAAAACTCAAGTGGTTTAGGGACAGCATTCTTTGATTCTTGTTAGTAAATCAGAAGTCCTCAACAGGGATCCAAGTAGCACATAAGTCATGAGATGTTCTTATGGCCCCAAATATGTTGAAATTGAAATGTTCCTCCCTGATGGTAAAGGACAACCTCCCTATGTAGGGTTTGGCTTAGATCTCAGGAAGGCAACTGACTAATACTAAAAACTCTTGCTTCCTGCTGACTTAAACAGCAATGGTCCAGTGTAGCTTGCATATTGAGACTTAACTTGTTGGTAAGAAGTAATAGACACTAAAAAGGAACTAACTCAGAATAAGTGTGCCAAGACAGTGTTTTAACTGGCCTGAATACGTAACTCACTGTGAACATACGATAACACACAACAAACAAATCCCTTCTTCTGGAGATTTTGTTTCAGTAATCATCAGTCAAGAGCAAAAGTTGGCATTGTTATTATTTATTCCAGGTGATGCTAGTTATCTAAGACTCTAAAAAAATAAGGAATAAGGGGTTCTATAAAATTTAGAAAGATGCTCACAAACTCCCACTATTATATGGTTGTTAAAAGAGTGCTCCCTTATCAGTTATTTGATTTCGGGGCTAATTTAAAAAGATGTTTTATTTAAAGCTTTAAAAACAATACCTGGGATAAAGATAAGGGATAAAGAAAGGCCTCAATAAATATCAATACCTTGTTTTGTGAAACTGAAAACAGATATACAATTATTTTAACTTACCACTAAGATACTGCCTATTAAATTTTTACCTTATACTGCCTATTAAATGTTAAGACAGCATCAAATATAAATCTCATCTCAAAGTAAAAAACAGTAAAACATTTTAAAAGTAGAATGTATTTTTAGAATGCATGAAATATACAACTAGAGAAGCCTATGTATATAATATAAATATTCAGTTCAGTTCAGTTACTCATCATGTCCGACTCTGCGACCCCATGAATCGCAGCACGCCAGGCCTCCCTGTCCATCACCACCTCCCAGAGTTCACTCAGACTCACGTCCATCGAGTCAGTGATGACATCCAGCCATCTCATCCTCTGTCGTCCCCTTCTCCTCCTGCCCCCGATCGCTCCCAGCATCAGAGTCTTTTCCAATGAGTCAACTCTTCTCATGAGGTGGCCAAAGTACTGTAGTTTCAGCTTCAGCATCATTCCTTCCAAAGAAATCCCAGGGCTTATCTCCTTCAGAATGGACTGGTTGGATATCCTTGCAGTTCAAGGGACTCTCAAGAGTCTTCTCCAACACCACAGTTCAAAAGCATCAATTCTTCGGCTCTCAGCCTTCTTCACAATCCAACTCTCACATCCATACATGACCACAGGCAAAACCATAGCCTTGACTATGTTAACATCTGTTGGAGCATCGAAAAATTGACGGAGTTCCAGAGAAACATCTACTTCTGCTTTATTGACTATGCTAAACCCTTTGACTGTGTGAATCACAACAAACTGTGGGACATTCTTAAAGAGATGGGAATACCAGATCACCTGACCTGCCTTCTGAGAAATCTGTATGCAGGTCAAGAAACAACACTTAGACCTGTTGTTGCTTCCATCCATGGAACACCAGACTGGTTTCAAATAGGGAAAGGAATACCTCAAGGCTGTATTTTGCCACCGTGCTTATTTAACTTATATGCAGAGTACATTATGAGAAATGCTGGGCTGGATGAAGCACAGTTGGAATCAAGATTGCTAGGAGAAATATCAATAACCTCAGACATGCAAATAATACCACACTTAAGGCAGAAAGTGAAGAAGAACTAAAGAGCCTCTTGATGAAAGTGAAAGAGGAGAGTGAAAAAGTTGGCTTAAAACTCAACATTCAGAAAACAAAGATCATGGCATCCGGTCCCATCACTTCATGGGAAATAGATGGGGAAACAGTGGAAACAGAGACAGACTTTATTTTTGGGGGGCTCCAAAATCACTGCAGATGGTGACTGTAGCCATGAAATTAAAAGACACTTCCTCCTTGGAAGAAAAGTTATGACCAAACTAGGCATCATATTTAAAAGCAGAGATATTACTTTGCCAACAAAGGTCTGTCTAGTCAAAGCTTTGCTTTTTCCAGTAGTCATGTATGGATGTGAGAGTGGAACTATAAAGAAAGCTTAGTGCCAAAGAACTGATGCATTTGATCTGGGGAGCTGGAGAAGGCTCTTGAGAGTGCCTTGGACTGCAAGGAAATCCAATCAGTCCATCCTAAAGGAAATCAGTCCTGAGAATTCATTGGAAGGACTGATGCTGAAGCTCAAACTCCGATACTTTGGCCCCCTGATGTGAAGAACTGACTCATTGGAAAAGACCTTGATTCTGGGAAAGATTGAAGGTGGGAGGAGAAGGGGATGGCAGAGAATGAGATCGTTGGATGGCATCACCAAATGAATGGACATGAATTTGAATAACCTCTGGGAGTTGGTGATGGGCAGGGAAGCCTGGCATGCTGTAGTCCATAGGGTTGCAAAGAGTCAGATATGACTGAGTAACTGAATGGAACTGAACTATATATGTCAATCCCAATTTCAAAACTTATCCTTCATTCCTTCCCCTACCTGGTAACTATAGTTTGTTTGTTACATCTATGATTCTATTTCTGTTTTGTAAATAAGTTCATTTCATCCCCTTTATTAGATTCCACATATAAGTGATATCATATGATATTTGTCCTTCTCTGTCTAACTTTTTTCACTCAGTATGATAATCTCTAGGTCCATCTGCCTCCATTCAGTTCAGTTCAGTTCTGTCACTCAGTCGTGTCTGACTCTTTGCAACCCCATGGACCGCAGCACGCCAAGCCTCCCTGTCCATCATCAACTCCTGGAGTTTACACAAACTCATGTCCATTGAGTCAGTGATGCCATCCAACCATCTCACCCTTGTCGTCCCCTTCTCCTCTTGCCTTCAGTCTTTCCCAGCATCAGGGTCTTTTCATGCATATGGCATTATATGGTTCTTCTTTGTAGCTATATGTATGTATGTACCATATCTTCTTTACCCATTCATTCAGCAATGAAAATTTAGGTGTTTTTCATGTCCTGGTGTAAATAGTGCTAAATTAACATTGTGGTGCATGTATTTTTTTTTTCAAATTATGTTTTTCTCTGTGTATATACCCTGAAGCAAGTTTACTGCACTATATGGTAGTTCTATTTTTTGTCTTTTAAAGAACCTCTTTTCTGTTCTTCACAATAACTGCACCAATTTACATTCCCACCAACAGTGAAGGAAGGCTCCCGTTTCACCACCCTCTTCATTATTTATGGTTTGTAGGTTTTTTGATGATGGCCATTCTGACTGGTGTGAGGTGATACATCATTGTAATTTTTATTTCCATTTCTCATAATAACATTCTTTTTATGCAAATTCAAGATTGTAACAAAGAATTTTAATTCTCTCTGAAGGACTTCCAACTCTTCTTGTATTTCCCTGTTGTATGTGCATCTAGTTCTGATACTTGCTTTGTCTCTTCATACTATTTTTTCTTGCTTTATGTTATACTTTGTAAGTTTTGTTGAAAGCTGGCATGATGTATTAGATGATAAGAACTGATTCAAACAGGTTTTTTCACTGAACTTTCATTTTAGTCTGGCTAGAAATTGGACTATTTTTAATATTTCTTGTCATTATAATTGTCAGAGACATTAATATCCTCTGAAGTCCTTTCTTTTGACTCCTCATTTTTCCCTAGGCTACTTTGAATTCAGATATTTGTAATTATTTTGAAAATTATTAACTGATATTATATTGGTGTTTTTTTTTTTGATATAGTGGTAAATTGTGGAGGAAGTGGAAACATTTCATAAACTTGACTATATTTCAGTCATTTAATGGAAATGTGTTCTTGGGCTGTGACAGTCACAATTGATTCTTATCTTTTCACCTCACCTTTAGATGAGAAAATACGTGTTGAGTAATGTATTTGATCTAGTTTGGTAAATTTTTTGCTATTATCTCCTTAAAGATTTTTTTCTGTGCATTTCTCTCTTCTCCTTCTGGGACCCCTATTATGTGTACGTTGATGTCCCATAGGTTTCTGAGTTCCTGTTAATTTTCTTTTTTTCTATCAGATTAGGTAATCTCCATTGGCCTGCATTCAAGTCGTTCTAGTTGACAGATTGTTTCTTTTTCCCACTTAAAATTTGCTTTTGAGTCTTTCTGGTAATTTTTTTGTTCATTTTTATTATTATACCTTTCACCTATAGACTTTATGTTTAGGAGTTTTTTTTAATAATCTCTCTCTTTATTGATAGTTTAATTTTGGATGAGAGGCTGTTTTCATACTTTAATTCTTTAGTCACATTGTATGTTAGTTCTTGGAACATATTTATGTAACAGCTGATTTAGTTTTTGTTTACTCTGTCCAGTGTTTGAACTTTCTCAGGAACGGTTTCTATTGACTGCTTTGTTTTTGTTCTGTGTGTGAGTCACACGGACTTGTTTCATTGTATGTCTCATATTTTTTTGCAATAAAATAATGTGATAATTTCAGAAATCAGATCCTCCTTCAGAATTCATTGTTATTCTTATTTGAACATTTTAAAGTCCCTTATGAACAATATATTCCCCGTTGTTGTTTTTTTTTGTTTTGTTTTTTGTTTTTTGTATTCCTTATTTTTTGGTCAAATATTTGTTGGCTGTAATTTGTAATCCTATCTCAAGCAAATGAGACATTTAGCAGTTGTCACTGATAATTTTCAATAAACAGTATGTAGGGAATGCTCTTTGTATGAAGTAAGTTCTGAGTCATATCAAATAAAGGCAACTCTGAGAATGAAACCTTTAAATAAACTGCCAGGCTGGTCAAATAGTGACTCCTCTTTTGGGTTGGCATTTTGAAGACTTCCAAATTCATATGGCTCTCCAACAGCTATGCTTATGGTTTTCATAGTAACTTAGTTGTTAGTTGTTAGTTTTTGGTTTCCTGGGGATAGTACAAGTTAAAATGCCACAAGATGTACACATATCAAGCAAGCTTCTCTCATTTTCTTGAGTAAATTTTACTTAGATTGTTGCAAGTCTTTGATTAATTCAAATAGCTTTGAAAATGTTGGTTCATTAATTTTGCTAGTGGTCTTATTGCTTTTATGAAGGGCTACATTACTGGAGGTCTTCCTTCTGCCTTGCCAGAAGTGAGGCCTTCATAGTAATTTTCATAGATAAAGTGCTGCCTTCTATTAAGGTATTTTATATAACATCCTCTCAATTCCATACATTTCTGTAAGCATGGAAATACACACCTTATAAAAATTCCTTCAAAATTACCAAAAATGTGATTTGCTTACCAGTATCATTGATTTATTTCATGTGTGGGATATGACACACTTGCAATGTTAGGTAAATTTAAACATTAAAAAGATTACCTACACAAACATTTCATTCTAGAAGAATGTAGAACATAGTTCAGGCTTTATGGTACTTAGGTTAGAATGTTGTTATATCACTTACTACTTTTGAAGCCATCAGTTCAGTTCAACTCAGTTCAGTCACTGAGTCGTGTCAGACTCTTTGCGACCCCATGAATCACAGCACACCAGGCCTCACTGTCCATCACCAACTCCCGGAGTTCACCCAAACTCATGTCCATCGAGTTGGTGATGCCATCCAGCCATTGCACCCTCTGCCGTCCCCTTCTACTCCTGCCCCCAATCCCTCCCAGCATCAGAGTCTTTTCCAATGAGTCAACTCTTCGCATGAGGTGGCTGAAGTATTGGAATTTCACTTTCAGAATCAGTCCTTCCAATGAACACCCAAGACTGATCTCCTTTAAGATGGACTGGTTGGTCTCTACGCAGTCCAAGGGACTCTCAAGAGTCTTCTCCAGCACCACAGTTCAAAAGCATCAATTCTTCGGTGCTCAGCGTTCTTCACAGTCCATCTTTCACATCCATACATGACCACTAGAAAAACTATAGCCTTGACTAGACAGACGTCTGTTGGCAAAGTAATATCTCTGCTTTTTAATATGCTGTATAGGTTGGTCATAACTTTCCTTCCAAGGAATAAGTGTTTTTTTAATTTCATGGCTGCAATCACCATCTGCAGTGATTTTGGAAGCCCAAAAAATAAAGTCTGCCACTGTTTCCACTGATTTGCCATCTATTTCCCATGAAATGATGGGACCAGATGCCATGATCTTAATTTTCTCAATGTTGAGCTTTAAGACAAACTTTTCACTCTCTTTCACAGTCAATCAAGAGGCTTTTTAGTTCCTCTTCACTTTCTGTCATAAGGGTGGTGTCATCTGCATATCTGAGGTTATTGATATTTCTCCTGGCAATCATGATTCCAGCTTGTGCTTCTTCCAGCCCAGCATTTCTCATGATGTACTCTGCATAGAAGTTAAATAAGCAAGGTGACAATATACGGCCTTGATGTACTCCTTTTCCTATTTGGAACCAGTCTGTTGTTCCATGTCCAGTTCTAACTGCTGCTTCCTTAGCTGCATATAGGTTTCTCAAGAGGCAGGTCAGGTGGTCTGGTATTCCCATCTCTTTTAAAATTTTTCACAGTTTATTGTGATCCACACAGTCAAAAGCTTTGGCATAGTCAATAAAGCAGAAATAGATGTTTTCCTGGAACTCTCTTGTTTTTTCCATGATCCAGCGGATGTTGGCAATTTGATCTCTGGTTCCTCTGCCTTTTCTAAAACTAGCTTGAACATCTGGAATTTCATGGTTCACATACTGCTGAAGCCTGGCTTGGAGAATTTTGAGCATTACTTTACTAGTGTGTGAAGTGGGTGCAATTGTGCGGTAGTTTGAGCATTCTTTGGCATTGCCTTTCTTTGGAATTGGAATGAAAACTGACCTTTTCCAGTCCTGTGGTCACTGCTGAGTTTTCCAAATTTTCTGACATATTGAATACAGCACTTTCACAGCATCATCTTTCAGGATATGAAATAGCTCAACTGAATTCCATCACCTCCACTATCTTTGTTCATAGTGATGTTTTCTAAGGCCCACTTGACTTCACATTTCAGGATACCTGGCTCTAGGTGAGTGATCACAACATCATGATTATTGAAGCCATATACAAATCATATAATCTTCCAATTTTTGTCTCAAATATAAAATTTTAAAAATAAAACAGAAAATTTAGACAGAAAATTTAAGCTTCCTGTGATGATGTTAGAGAACACTCTTGAGAGTCGCTTGGACTGCAAGGAGATCCAACCAGTCCATCCTAAAGGAGATCAGTACTGGGTGTTCTTTGGAAGGACTGATGCTGAAGCTGAAATTTCAATACTTTGACCACTGGATGCAAAGAGCTGACTCATTTGAAAAGATCCTTATGCTGGGAAAGATTGAAGGCAGGAGGAGAAGGGGATGACAGAGGATGAGATGGTTGAAAGGCATCACTGACTCAATGGTCATGGGTTTGGATGGACACTGGGGGTTGGTGATGGACAGGGAGGCCTGGCCATGCTGTGGTTCATCAGGTCACAAAGAGTTGGACTTGACAGAGCAATTGAACTGAACTGAACTCTGACAGTACCTTTCCAATTGATTAGTCCCTTTTTCCACACCAAACACTCTCTCTTCTCTTTCCCTCTCCCTCCCACTCTCCATCTTTCTTTCCTTCTCCTTCTATATCTCCCTATCAGTCTTTCTTTATTTACCTAGTATAGTCATATATACAATGTACTTCTCATGGGTTCTACATATCCATGGGTTCCACATGGGAAGATGGCCAGTGCTTCATTGTATCCAGATTAGGAACCCTGTGGATTTTGTTGGTTTTCTACCTAATCTTTCAACAAGAGATGACTGAATACCTATATTGGAATAATTTTAATCCTTTTAACTGCTTCATTCTGTAACTTTTATTGAAGATCTACCTGTGTGCTCAAGCGAAAAGTAAAAATATAATCATATGTTTCTTTATGAGAGATATTCTATTTGTTAAACTTAGTTTTCCTAATATAGGTATTACCATTTAGCAGGCTGGGGCAAGACACATTCATGCAATCTTTTCTTTGCCGATTTGGAACCTAAGCCATTTTCAAAACCTAGCTGCCATTCTTCCATGATCTCTTGACCATCTGTTCCCTAAAATTTTAAATCATCTAACTAAATTTCAACTAAGATGTAACCCAAATTACTTGGGAGAGCCATGATGTGTATTGTGGGTTCATAAATAGTAAGAATGATATAATATATATAATTATAGACTTAGAAGCTAGATTAGACTCAAATATCTCTTATTCCATATGAGCCTGTGATTATAATTAAGTTACTTAAATGTGTTGGTTTTCAGTTTCCTGATATATAAAAAGGAATGATAAAAGTACTTTTGTCATAGAGTAGTTGTGAGAATCAAATAAATTAATATAAGAAAACTAGAAAATTTCTAGACACTGAAGATGCTTGGAATTATCATATAATAATTATTATATATAACACTGGGTGACAGATATAATTATTGTCTTATAAGAATGAGAAAATTTAGTCTAAGTTCTTATACCACTTAGTCTGCTGTTTCACATTACTGCATTTCTGCCATGTCTCAGGCAATTATATTCTGAAGTGAAGTTAAATAAATAAACACATCTAATACAGTCATATTTTGCATTGATTTTCTGAAGGTTTAATAGGGTAGCAGAGATATGCCTGCAAATGGATCTCTCTGCTCGGGCTGAACGTGCTTGCAAATGAGGCATTCTGCCAAAGAGTCTGGACACAGCCTTGAGTTTAATGGTCCCTTGCAAATGAGGGAGCATTCCCTTCTTGTGATAAGAAGGAAAAGAAAGCTTTGGACAGACTCTGCAGTAGACAGGGATTTCACTCCCCTTGCTGTACGATAACATGTATGCACCTGCGCTGTACTGAAAAGGCTTATTCATGCAGTCTGGAATTCTGCCTAGGGAGCTTTATAATAATAAACCGCAAATCGTTTGTGCAGTTCTGTTCCTCCGGCCGGAGTGTGTATTGTCTGTCTCTTGTGTGTCTCGTGTGTTTTGTCTTTCTGTCATTTCACTCGCAACATTTTCCAAAATCAAAATTGAAAAGACTTCTTCTCCTAGACACTGATGGAAAAATTTTAGAGAGAGAAGAAAGGTATAAAGTCAGACAGTAACTTAAAACATTTCTGTATCTCACTTTTGACAAGTGAAGACTATCAGAACAAACATGTTTCACAATTCACAATTTGTTTTCCAAAACTAAGGTCCCTTTACCTCTTCCTAATCAATGTTAGTTATTTCTTCCCTTAGATTTTCCTATGAGCTCAGATCTATCAAAAACCTATTTCAATCTTCTTCCCTTCTTACAAGTAATAAGTAAGTGACCAAAACACAGCCAATCTCTATTCTTAGGATGATGTCTCTGCTAGAATTCCCCACAGTTTGGGCCCTTGCAACTGGGATACTGACATAACAGATTCAAATTGTAATTGTGACTATTTTCAGAAAAAATTCTGGTGAACTGATCTATATGGCATATATCTCATTTCTAGTTTCTGCCCTTTCTGAACTTCCCTCCTGACATTCTAACTTCTTGACTACTGAATGTCTTTGTATCTCCAGTAACCACAGCCTTTTCATCTCTCTGTTTATGTGCCTCATGTCTCAGTCATGTCTTTTTCATGTGTTTTACCTTATGACACAGTCATTTCCACCCATGAAGTCCCAGGGGATAATAAAGACACCCAAAGGAATTAAATGCATTTAACTACTTAAAATATAATATTATAATATAATATAGACATTTAAAAATACTATTTAACCATAAGGTAAAAAAGTGTTTCAGTTCATTATGGATTTCCCTTTGCACCCAATTAGAAATGCTTTAATGCATATAATGCCAAATCAAATGGAATACTATCAATACACTCAAGTAGTCTATGCTTTAGTATATTAATCTACTTTTTTTCCTCACTGCTTAGTAACTCAGTTTTGCATTTTTCCATTTCAAGTCAAGAAGGTGTGTATAAACCCATTCATATTTATTCACTAGCTGGCTACAATCTGTGGCTACTCAGGTTAGGAACAATATAAACATACATTATAGAACATATTGGTTTTCTGCAATCTCAATTTAAATCCTAAAATATAGCCTTTCACATTTTTTAAAAATATGCTTCAGTATTAAGGGATCAGCTGTGGAAAAAAGACCTTCATGGTTTTATTTGCCCCAGGAGATTTTTTTTCCCCTAGACTCTCTTATGTGGTTAGGCAACTGCTGTCATCTATGACCATATAGACATTCACTTTCATACTTATGCAAAATTCCACTGTAATAACACTTATCAGCTTTTTCCCTCTCTACACTTATTGATTGGAAGGAAGATTGAGTGTGATGGCCTATGTAAAGTTTTATTTTCTGGTTCCTTTGAGTATATATCTGGAGAGAAATTTTTACCCACAGGAAGCAACAGTTAGAACTGGACATGGAACAAAAGACTGGTTCCAAAAAGCAAAAGGAGTACGTCAAGGCTGTATATTGTCACCCTGCTTATTTAACTTCTATGCAGAGTACATCAAGAGAAATGCTGGACTGGAAGAAACACAAGCTGGAATCAAGATTTCCGGGAGAAATATCAATAACTTCAGATATGCAGATGACACCACCCTTATGGCAGAAAGTGAAGAGGAACTAAAAAGCCTCTTGATGAAAGTGAAAGAGGAGAGTGAAAAAGTTGGCTTAAAGCTCAACATTCAGAAAACGAAGATCATGGCATCTGGTCCCATCACTTCATGGAAAATAGATGGGGAAACAGTGGAAACAGTATCAGACTGTTTTTTTTTTTTTTTTTTGGCTCCAAAATCACTGCAGATGGTAACTGCAGCCATGAAATTAAAAGACGCTTACTCCTTGGAAGAAAAGTTATGACCAACCTTGATAGTATATTCAAAAGCAGAGAGATTGCTATGTCGACTAAGTTCCATCTAGTCAAGGTTATGGTTTTTCCTGTGGTCATGTATGGCTGTGAGAGTTGGACTGTGAAGAAGGCTGAGCGTGGAAGAATTGATGCTTTTGAACTGTGGTGTTGGAGAAGACTCTTGAGAGTCCCTTGGACTGCAAGGAGATCAAACCAATCCATTCTGAAGGAGATCAGCCCTGGGATTTCTTTGGAAGGAATGATGCTGAAGCTGAAAATCCAATACTTTGGCCACCTCATGCGAAGTGTTGACTCATTGGAAAAGACTCTGATGCTGGGAGGGATTGTTGGCAGGAGAAGAAGGGGACGACAGAGGATGAGAATGCTGGATGGCATTACTGACTCAATGGACGTGAGTCTGAGTGAATTCTGGGAGTTGATGATGGACAGGGAGGCCTGGCGTGCTGTGATTCATGGGGTTGCAAAGATTCAGACTCAACTGAATGGCTGAATTGGACTGAACTGAAAGCATTAAACTTTCTGTGTGAAGTGTCACCCACAGAATTATTACTAAAAAAGAGAAGAAACTGTCATATTATTGAGATAAAATACTGAAAACACTAATGGCAGTAGAAAACACATTCTTCGAATTACGATTAGATAAGACACATAAAAAATATATAGGTAATAATATTCACAATCCTGCCCACTTTTTAGCTCTAATTAAATGGTCATAAACTTACTATAAAATTTATAATGCCAAAAAGAAGTTAGATGTGCAAAGTTGCAGTGCTGGTATCAATTAAGCAACAGTGATTTTTCTATATGTTGAGAAACTATTGACACCCATTGAAATGATAAATAATATTTGTGCATCTTCAAAGCCAGGTTAGAGTAATCTTTAAATAGGACAAATTTATACTAGATTCTTTCCGTGTGCCTTTGTAAAGTGTCTTTTCCTGGCACTCTTTTGGTTTCATCTGCTTATGCCCAGAATTAGTTATATTCAAAACCCACAATCTGAGGTTCTCTTAATGGAACCATTTGAGTGAAGATTAAAGGAGAAAGATACACAACTGATTGAAAATTAGAGCAATGATTAGTGCAGATTTAAAATTATGATGGTGATATTTTAAAGATATATGTTTTATTTGTTGTGATAAGGAGCCAGCTATCTGGTTATCTAACAAGGTCTGATTATATAAAAATGAGTGTCTCTTTGTTGACATATAATTAATACATTTTATTGGGACACAGTAAAACTATGAATAAAAAAGGAATCAAACATTGTCAGTGAATGATTTCATGGCAAGCTGTGAAAAAGTATGATTAAGCCCTTTTATACAGGTTAGATTCCAACTTCTTACTAGGAGATTGTTTTAACTTTCTTTCCACAAGGATATTTCTAGAGTGCAGCTCTCCCCAGCTGCTTACTCTCTTAGTGAAGGAAAGGCCATGGTGGGATTTATCCTGAAGAGGGCATTTCAAATTAGGTTAGATTCTTTTTAGAGCTTAATTATTTTAACTTGTCTGCTCAGGTCCTTGGCCTCATTTTTGAATAGGAGAATTTTTTTTATATTGGTAATATTGTTTCAATCAAGTGTTAGATGAAAGTTTCTACTGTTCTTATAGAATTTATTGGGGGACTTTTCATTTTTTGCTATGATACAAACTATTAAAATTACTTTCTACTTCTTTCTCTCTTTAAAAATTAAATAGAATTCAGATGTAGTTTCATGTGATTTTGATATCTTTTATTTGCTATATTTCAACCTCCTTTTCAATGTATTTTACAGTGAGAGAATAGCAAGTAAACTAATGACAATAGATATGAGAACATAGAGGACATTGATCTTCTGATGATAATACAGGTTTTCAATTTTCAGTTTTTCTTTTTTTTTTTTCCAGACATATGTGTCCAAGAGTCTAATTGATAGATCATATGGTAATTCTATTTTTTGTGTTTTGAGGAACCTTCATAATGTTTTCCCTAGAGGCTGCACTAATTTACATTCCCATTAATAGTGTTCTAAGATTCCCTTTCTTCCACATCCTTCCTAACATTTGTTATTTATGACTTTTGATGATAGTCATTTTGACAGGTGTGAGGTGATATTTCATTGTTTTGATTTGCATTTTTGTAATAATTAGTGATGTTGAGCATTTTTTCATATGCTTGTTAGCCATTTGTATTTCTTCTTTGCAAAAATGTCTATTTAGGTCGTTTGCCCATTTTTGAACTGGGTCTTTTTTTTTCTCTCTCTTTTTTCATGATATGGAGTTGCTTGAGGGCTGCTTATATACTTTAGATATTAACCATTTGTCATTCACATCATTTGCAAGTATTTTCTCCCATTCCATAGGCTTTCTTGCTTTGTTGATGGTTTTCTTTGCTGTTTATAAGTTTTTAAACATAATTAGGCCCCATCAGTTTATTTTTATTTCTTCTGCCTTAGGAGACAGATCTGGAGAAAAAAAAATATTGCTATCATTTATGTCAGAGAGTGACATGGACAGCCTGTGTTCTCTTCTAAGAGTTTTACAATTTCTGGTCTTACACTTAGGCCTATAATCCATTTCCAGTTTATTTTTATATATCTTATGAGGAAATGTTCTAATCTCACCCTTTTACATGTAGCTTTCCAGCTTCCCAAACAACACTCATTGAAGAGACTGTCTTTTCTCCACTGTATAACTCTGCCTCCTTTCTATCATAGATTACTTGACTATTGTTGCATGGGTTTATTTCTAGGCTCTTTATTCTGCTCCATTGATCTTTATGTCTATTTCTTTGTGCCAGTACAATGTCGTTTTGGTTATTCTAGCACTGTAGTATAGTTTGAGATGTGAGAGAGTGAAATCTCCAGCTTTTGTCTTCTTTCTGAAGCTTACTTAGGCAATTTGGGGCTTTTTGTTGTTGTTATCATATAAACTTTAGGATTACTTATTCTAGTTCTGTGAAAAATGTCATGGGCATTTTTAGAGGAATTATACTAAATCTATAGATTGATTTAGATAATATGCTTATTTTAACACTAATTTTTCCATACATTCTAAGAGCTTTTGCTTTTCATGTTATATGCTCTTAGAGTGAACATATATTTTTTCTATTATGTATTCTCTTTGATTTTAGCCAGTATAGAATTCCACTTAGTTTTGTATATTGATTTTGTGCCCAAAGAGATGATGAAATGTTGTAGTATATCTGTAGATTTTATTGGCTTTTACACTTAACTGAATATATCATCTTCAAATAATGGCAGAATTTGTGCTCTTCTATTTTAATTCTACAATTTTAATTTATTTTTCTTCTCTAAGTATGTCAGATTTTCCAATTCTGTGCTATGCATTCTTTATTTAATTATGCCATCTTATAAAGAGTGTATTTATATTTTTTTAACTATGCTTTTGCTTGAGACTTTTGTTAGTCACTCTTCAGCTATATTTAATCTGGTGTTAAATTAGCCCACTGAGTTTGTAAATTCAGGTCATTTTATTTTTGCTATTTCTACTTTTTCCAAATAATTTGAGTGATTTTCCCAAAATTATTTTTGGTTTCTGCTGACAGTTTAAGCTTGGCTTCTATCTCCATGCACATTTGTAGTAAATGTATTTTGTATGTTTTGAAATATGTCTGACAAAATACATCTAGTCTTGTGAAACTATTTTTTTTAATTCTTTCTGTTGATACTTAATAATATTTTCTTTTTTCTTCGCATATCTGATCATCTATATTTTATCTTAGTGAATTATATATATATGATAATTTGAATAATTTTAAGTATTAAATGATCTTACCTTCCTTTGCTTTTCTCAGTGTCAGAGGACTTACATAATTAAAGATTATTTCACTCTTTATTCAAGTCTTGAAGTTTTTATTAGTTGTGCAAATGACATGAAATTGATCAGAAAATCATGCAGTGGCTGACTTACTTCTAGCTCGTTTCAATTTTTGAACAGCTGTTAGGACTATGAACTCAATGAATGATCTTGCCAGATTCCCACACTTGTCAGGTCCTGGACTCTGGTTCATGTCCTTTTAAGTCCCAGTCAGCTAACAAAAACACAAATCAAACTCTTAGCTTCATTTTTTACATAATCTGTCTCAAAGAAATTTAACTCCATGTACTGGCATCTTACTAGAATCTAGTAAGATCTAGAATCTAGGTCTTTCTTCAGTAATTTATCACTATTCTGTTAAATACATCTGAGATTTTAAATATAGTATTTCTTCAATTATTTTCTAATTTAATCATATCTTATGATCGTGATAATGATTAGTACAAAATTATCACCACCGTCGCCATCATCGTAACTGCTTTATTCACATTGTCATCTCTCTTTTCCAGAACTTTTATTCTCCTGGTTACTACAGGATCTGAGTTTTCATCTTTTTATTTTTTCTAACTTAAAGATTCTTTGGCTACATTGTCATTGTCTTTTGTATCTTTATTGGTGACACGACTCTAATGGCTGCAGTTCCTATAGCAGAAACAATCTTGACAGAGGTATAAGTGTTTGATCTTGGCCACTGTCAGCAGTTGCATTATCACCTGGCAAGTGGTCAGTTCATTGTCAAAGTAGAAGAAAGAACACTCTTAAGACACTAAACAATAAAGCACCTGAGAGGTTTGAATTTTTGCCCATTACTCTGAAGCAAAATTGATGTATTCTTGGAAGACTTCTGAAAAAAAAAATACCAAGATCAACAATTAGGGACAAATGAAGCTCTGTTTCATTTTATTTCTAGCTTAACATAAAGAATAGAAAATATATTAATTTTTCATGAGTCAGAGAAGAAATGTGAGAAAAAGATTATTCATACTTTTATTCTGGCTTTAAGAAAACTACTTTCCATGAATTTGAAAGGTGGGAGACAAAGAAGGTATTCAAGTAGTAGCCATGATTTTGCCTCATGGATAATAATGAATAATTAACCAGATGATTCTAATGCTGATAAGCATTTACTTAAGCGGAGGTACTGAAAGCATATATTTTATAAACTTATTATAGTGATGCAAAATCAAGGCTTAGTGAAGAGTTATTAGTATTTATTTCAGGTCTAGGAAAACTCTTTGAAGTCCCCTGACACACGTACACGAGCAGTTCAGGTAGAAACTTCTTGAATTAATGTAAGGTATCCTGTGAAGAACTATGTGTTCCATGCCTTATGTTGTCATATCATATACATCAACATCATTAAGATAATAAATGCTAAGTTTGGCAAAATGCTTTGAAAATTTAGTATGATGCAGTAGATATGCTGATAGAGGAGGATTCTTCCAGTCAATTCACCCACAGCTCTTTTGAAAACTTGTGAAACTCACTGATAATAGCTGCTCAATGTAAGAAATTTGGTGAGATTAATCCCTGTCAGTCAGAAGGTTTGCACAAAAATAAACTCAAAATGGATTAAAGATCTAAACATAAGACCTGAAACTATAAAACTCCTAGAGGAGAAAACATAGGCAAAAACTCTCCAACATACATCACAGCAGGATCCTCTATGACACACCTCCCAGAATATTGGAAATAAAAGTAAAAATAAACAAATGGGACCTAATTAAAATTAAAAGCTTCTGCACAACAAAGAAAACTATAAGCAAGGTGAAAAGACAGCCTTCAGAATGGGAGAAAATAATAGCGAATGACGCAACTGACAAACAACTAATCTCAAAAATATACAAGCAACTCCTGCAGCTCAATTCCAGAAAAATAAACAACCCAATCAAAAAAATAGGCCAAAGAACTGAATAGACATTTCTCCAAAGAAGATATACAGATGGCTAACACATGAAAAGATGTCAACATCACTCATTATCAGAGAAATGCAAATCAAAACCACAATAAGATACCATTTCACACCAGACAGAATGGTTGCAATCCAAAAGTTTACAGGCAATAAATGCTGGAGAGGATGTGGAGAAAAGGGAACCCTCTTACACTGCTGGTGGGAATGCAAACTAGTACAGCCACTATGGAGAACGGTGTGGAGATTCCTTAAAAAACTGGAAATAGAACTGCCTTATGACCCAGCGATCCCACTGCTGGGCATACACACTGAGGAAACCAGAATTGAAAGAGACACGTATACCCCAATGTTCATTGCAGCACTGTTTATAATATCCAGGACATGGAAGCAACCTAGATGTCCATCAGCAGAGGAATGGATAAGAAAGCTGTGGCACATATACACAATGGAGTATTACTCAGCCATTAAAAAGAATACATTTGAATCAGTTCTAATGAGGTGGATGAAACTGGAGCCAATTATACAGAGTGAAGTAAGCCAGAAAGAAAAACACCAATACAGTATGAAGTGAAGTGAAGTGAAGTGAAGTGAAGTGAAGTGAAGTCGTTCAGTCGTGTCCGACTCTTTGTGACCCCATGGACTGTAGTCTACCAGTCTCCTCCATCCCTGGGATTCTTCAGGCAGGAATCCTGGAGTGGGTTGCCATTTCCTTCTCCAAGAGATCTTCCCAACCCAGGGATCAAACCTGGGTCTCCCATATTGCAGGCAGACGCTTTACCATCTGAGCCACCAGGGAAGTCATACTAATGCATATATATGGAATTTAGAAAGATGGTAATGATAACCCTGTATGTGAGACAGCAAAAGAGACACAGATGTATAGAACAGTCTTTTGGACTCTGTGGGAGAGGGAGAGGGTAGGAGGATTTGGAAGAATGGCATTGAAACATGTATAATATTATATAAGAAACGAATCACCAGTCCAGGTTCAATGCAGGATACAAGATGCTTGGGGCTGGTGCACTGGGATGACCCAGAGGGATGGTACAGGTAGGGAGGTGGGAAGGGGGTTCAGGATGGGGAACATGGGTACACCCATGGCAGATTCTTGTTGATGCATGGCAAAACCAATACAAAATTGTAAACTAATTAACCTCCAATTAAAATAAATAAATTTAAATTAAAAAAGAGAAGGTTTGCAAATTATTTCTCCCATCTTCTGGGTTGTCTTTTCATTTTCTTTATGGTTTCTTTTACCATGCAAAATCTTGTTTACTTAGGCCCCATTTGTTCATTTTCATTTTTATTTCCATTACCCTAGGAGACAAAACAGCAAAGTCATTATTGATATATCAAACAGCATTCCACATTTTACTCTGAGATATATAATACCCAGTCTTACCTTTGGTCTTTAATCCATTTTGAGTTTATTTTTGTGGATTGTATTAACGAATGTCCTAATTTCTTTTTCTTTTTCTGGAACACTTTTTTAAAATTTATTTTCATTGGAGTCTAATTACTTTACAATATTGTGGTGGTTTTTGCCATACATTCACATGAATCAGCCATGGGTGTACATGTGTTCCCCATCCTGAATCTCTCTCCCACCTCTCTCCCCATCCCATCCCTCAGGGTCATCCCAGTTTACCAGACCTAAGCACCCTGTCTCATGCATCTTTTTACATGTAGTTGTTCTGTTTCCCCTGTACCATTTATTGAATAAACTGTCTTTTCTTTGTTGTAAAGTCTTGCTTCTATTGTCATAAATTAATTAACCATAGGTATGTGGATTTGTTTCTGAAATTTTTCCTATTCCATTTATATATATTTCTGCTTTTGTGCCAATCCCATACTATTCTGATTACTGTAGTTTTGTAGTATAGTCTGAAGTCAGGGAGGCTTCTCCTTCAACTCCATTTTTATGTCTCAAGATTGCTTTGGCTATTTAGGACCTTTAATAGCTCCATGAAATTTAAAAATATTTTGTTCGAGTTCTATGAAAAATGCATTACTAATTTGATTTGAATTGCTGACAAAGCTTAAATGGCTCAATATCAAAACAAACAAACAACTCAATCAACAGGATGAGCAGAAGACTAAAATAGACATTTAATCAACAGAATGAGCAGAAAACTAAAATAGACAGTTCTTTAAAGGAGACATACAGATGGCCAACAGACACGTGAAAAATTTTTCAACAAATCTAATTATTAGAGAAATGCAAATCAAAATGAAAATGAGATATCACCTCACACTGGTCAGAATGGCCATCATCAAAAAGCCTACAAACAATGAATGCTGGAGAGGTTGTAAAAAAAAGGGAGCCCTCCTACTCTGTTAGCCAGAATGTGAACTGGTCCAGCCACTATGGAAAACAGTATGGAGTTTCCTCAGAATATTAAAGTTAGAGTTACCTTATAAACCAGAGATCCCATTTGTTGTCAATATATGGAGGAAAACATGGTTTGAAAGGATAAACACACACCAGTGTACAGCACAATGGTGTTTATAATAGCCAAGACATGCAAGCAACCTAAACGTCCATCTATAGATGAATGGATAAACGTGTGGAAAATATATAAATAGAGTATGTCAGTGATTAAGAATAATAAAATAATGCATTTGTAACAACATGAGTGGACCTAAATGTTATCATACAAAGTGAAGTAAGTCAGATTGAGAAAGACACATATTATATGATATTGCTTATATGCAGAGTCTAAAAAGTGATACAAATATACTTTTACAAACTGAAAGATTCACAAAGGTAGAGAATGAACTTATGGTTACCAGGGGGAAGGGATAAATTGGTAGTTTGATATTGACATGTACCCACTATCATATTTTAAAAATTGATAATCAGCAAGTACCTACTATTTATTATAGCACAGGGAAATATGCCCAATAAGATTGGGAAACCTAAATAGGAAAAGAATTTGAAAAAGATTTGATACATGTATACGTACAAGTGAATCATTTTGCTGTACATCTGAAACTGTCCTTTGCTAGCAAAGTAATGTCTCTGCTTTTAAATATAACCTAGATAGTATTTTCAAAAGCAGAGACGTTACTTTGCCGACTAAGGTCCATCTAGTTAAGGCTATGGTTTTTCCTGTGGTCATGTATGAATGTGAGAGTTGGGCTGTGAAGAAGGCAGAGCACTGAAGAATTGATACTTTTGAACTGTGGTGTTGGAGAAGACTCTTGAGAGTCCCTTGGACTGCAAGGAGATCCAACCAGTCCATTCTGAAGGAGATCAGCCCTGGGATTTCTTTGGAAGGAACGATGCTAAAGCTAAAACTGTAGTACTTTGGCCACCTCATGCGAAGAGTTAATTCATTGGAAAAGACTCTGATGCTGGGAGCGATTTGAGGCAGGAGGAGAAGGGGACGACAGAGGATAAGATGGCTGGATGGCATCCCTGACTCGATGGCCATGAGTCTGAGTGACCTCTGGGAGTTGGTGATGGACAGGGAGGCCTGGCGTGCTGCGATTCATGGGGTCACAAAGAGTCGGACATGACTGAGCGACTGAAATGAACTGAACTGAACTGAACTGAACCAGCTCCCAAAGTTTGCTCAGTTTCATGTTCACTGAGTTGGTGATGCTGTCTAACCATCCCATCCTCTGCCACCTTCCTCTTTTTCTTCAATATTTCCCAGCATCAGAGTCTTTTCCAATGACCTGGGTCTTCACATCAGGTGGCCAAAGTTCTGGACCTTCAGTTTAAGCATCAGTGCTTTCACTGAATATTCAGAGTTAATGTCCTTTAGGATTGACTGGTTCAATCTCCTTGCAGTAAGAGGGACTCTCAAAAGTCTTCTCCAGCATCACAGTTCAAAAGTATGAATTCTTTGGTACTCAGGCTTCTTTATGGCCCATGAATACTGGAAAAACCAGTAGCTTTGAATATGGGTCTTTGTCAGCAAAGTGATGTCTCTGTTTTGTTAATACACTGTCTAGGCTTTTCATAGGTTTTCTTCCAAGGAGCAGTCGTCTTTTAATTTCATGCTGCTGTCACCATCTGCAGTGATTTTGAAACCTAAGAATATAAAATCTATCACTGGTTCCACTTTTTGTCCTTGTATTCACCCTGAAGTGATGTGACCAGATGCCATGACCTTAGTTTTTTAATGTTGTGTTTTGAGTCGGATTCTTCACTCTCATCTTTTACCCTCATCAAGAGGCTCTTTATTTCCTCTTCACTTTTTTTCCATTAGAGTAATATCATCTTCATATTTGAGCCTATTGATATTTCTCCCAGCAATCTTGATTCCAGCTTGTGAGTCATTCAGCCTGGCATATTGCATGATGTACTCTGTATATGTTAAATGAACAGGATGACAAACAGTCTTGTCATATTCTTTTCCCAAATTTTGAACCTGCCAGTTGTTTCATGTCTGTTTCTAACTGTTGCTTCTTGACCTGCATCCAAGTTTCTAAGAAGCCAGGTAAGGTGGCCTAGTATTCCCAACTCTTTAAGAAAATTCCACAGTTTGTGGTAATCCATGCAGTCAAAGCTTTATTATAGTCAAAGAATCAGAAGTAGATAGTTTTTTTTGGGAATTCCCTTGTGTTCTCTATGATCCAACAAATGCTGGCTGTTTGATCTCTGGTGTTTCTGCAATTTCTAAACCCAGTTTGTACATCTGGAAGTTCTCAGGTCATGTGCTATTGAAAGCTTGAAGGATTTTGAACATAACCTTACTAGCATTTGAAATGAGTACAGTTGTACAGAAGTTTGAATATTCTTTGAAACAGTCCTTCTTTGGAATCAGGATGAAAACTAATATTTTCCAGTCCTGTGGTCACTGCTGAATTTTCCAAATTTGCTGACGTATTGAATCCAGCACTTTAACAGAAACTTCTTTTAGGTTTTTAAATAGTTCTCTTGGAATTCCATTACCTCCATTAGCTTTGAGTAATATTTGTAAGGCCCAGTTGACTTCACACTCCATTATGTTTGGCTCTAGGTGAGTGACCACATCATCATGGTTATCCCAGTCAATAGACTGTTTTTTTTTTTTTTTTTACAGTTCTTTTGTGTGTTCTTGCCACCTCTTATTAATCTTTTCTGCCTCTGTTAGGTCCTTATCATTTCTGTCCTTTATCACGTCCATCCTTGAATGAAAATTCCCTTGGTAACTTATTTTCTTGAAGAGATCTCTAGTCTTTCCCATTCTATTGTTTTCCTCTACTTCTTTACCTTATTCATTTAAGAAGGCCTTCTTATCTCTTCTTGCTGTCCACTGAAATGATACATTCAGAGTTTTATGCTACACCATAAAAATTATTTTTAAAAGTTATTGACCAGAAAAAAGAATTTGAGAAGAAATCCACCATTCAGTGTAAATCTCTAAATGGAGGGAAATTGCAGGGACAGAAAAATAAAGTCGTTATCCTACAGAGATATTACAAATGGACTGTGGCATCAAGCAGTGGTTTTGAATGACCCTAGGTCTCTAGGACAAAGAAACCTGAACATTGACTTTAGAATTTTGATCTTAAGTTCATTGTTGGAAACTAATGGGTAAAAGGTGAATAAGGCTGAAAGAGTGATAGCCATAACTGAAAAAAGGAAACCATGTTACTTTAAGCCTGGCATTTATGTTTGAGGCTAAAAACACATGATGGAATCACAACAAGAGCTCAAATATTATTGTAAAGAATCTGAGTTCCTCCTATATCTTAATAGAGAATATCTAGATCATCTTTGGCCAGCAGAATTAACTGATTAAAAAGATATTTTAGGATAAATATTTTAGTGCAGATGAGGAAGCTGGATTATAAAGTTTGAAGATATACTTTGTCACCAGAAGATTGATAGACTTGGACAAGAAATAAAAATATTATTTATTCAGTTCTCATGATGTATCAGACATACTATATGTATTACCTTTTCAAAAACATTAAAATAGTTGATTTACAATATTGTGCTCATTTCAGGTATACAGTAGTGATTCATACATATTTCTTTTTCAGATAAATTTCCACTATCAGTTATTACAAGATACTGGATATAGCTCCCAGTGCTATACAGTAAATCCTTGTGGCTTATCTATTTTGTGCATAGTAGTTTGAAATTTTTAATCCCATTCTCCTTATTTGTTCCTCCCCACCTCACTTTTTAATTTGTAATCATTAAGCTTGTTTTCAATGTGAGTTTGTTTCTATATTGTATATAGATTTATTTGTATTATTTGTTTAGATTTCACACATAAGTGTATCATATAATATTTGTTTTTTGGGTTTTTTATTTTTCTGTTTGACATTTTTTACTTAGTATGATATTCTCTTGTTCCATCCATGTTGCTGCAAATGTCAATATTTTATTCTTTTTTATGGCTGACTAAAATGTATGAATGTGAGAGTTGGACTATAAAGAAAGCTGAGCACCAAAGAATTGATGCTTTTGAACTGTGGTGTTGCGGAAGACTCTTGAGAGTTCCTTGGACTACAAGGAGAACCAACAAGTCCATCCTAAAGGAGATCAGTCCTGGGTTTTCATTGGAAGGACTGATGTTGAAGCTGAAACTCCAATACTTTGTCCACCTGATGGGAAGAGCTGACTTATTTGAAAAGACCCTGATGCTGGGAAAGATTGAGGGCATGAGGAGAAGGGGATGACAGAGAACGAGATGGCTGGATGGCATCACTGACTCAATGGACATGGGTTTGGGTGGATTTTGGGAGTTGATGATGAAGAGAGAGGCCTGGCATACTGCGATTCATGCGATTCATGGGATCGCAAAGAATCGGACAGGGCTGAGCAATTGAACTGAACTAAACTGAAAATGTCATTATATTACCTCACTTTTGTAAGCCAATCTTCTATTGATGGAAACCTGAGTTGCTTCCATGTCTTGCCTATTGTATCTAGTGCTGCTATTAACATTGGAATGCATGAATCTTTTAAAAATAAGAGTTCTCTTTTCTGGATATATGCACAGGAATGAAATTGCTAGATTATATGATGGCTGTATGTTTAAGTTTTTAAGGAAACTTTTGTACCACAAGAGAAACCATCCTGTAAAATGAAAAAAGCCACCTATGGAATTGGTGAAAATATTTGCAAATAATGCAACCAGCAAGAGGTTACTATCCAAAATATATTATACAAATAGCTCATACAATTCAATAACAAAAAAGCAAACACTCCCTAACACTGCTCACAAAAATAAACTCAAGCTTGATTAAAGACTTGAATTTAAGGCCAGAAACTATAAAACGCTTTGAGGAAAACATAGGCAAACACTCTTTGACATATATCACAGCAAGATCTCTTTTGATCCCCACCTCTTAGAGGTCAGTTCAGTCGCTCAGTCATGTCCGACTCTTTGCATCCCCATGAACTGCAGCATGCCAGGCCTCCCAGTCCATCACCAACTCCCAGAATCCACCCAAACCCATGTCCATTGAGTCGATGATGCCATCCAGCCATCTTATCCTCTGTCGTCCCCTTCCCCTTCTACCCTCAATCTTTCCCAGCATCAGGGTCTTTTCTAATGAGTCAGCTCTTCCCGTCAGGTGGACAAAGTATGGGAGTTTCAGCTTCAACATCAGTCCTTCCAATGAACACCCAGGACTGATCTCCTTTAAGATGGACTGGTTGTATCTCCTTGCAGGCCAAGGGACTCTCAAGAGTCTTCTCCAATACCACAGTTCAAAAACATCAGTTCTTCTGTGCTCAGTTTTCTTTATAGTCCAACTCTCATACATGACCACTGAAAAACCATAGCCTTGACTAGATGGACCTTTGTTGGCAAAGTAATATCTCTGCTTTTTAATATGCTGTCTATGTTTGTCATAACTTTCCTTCTAAGGTGTAAGAGTCTTTTAATTTCATGGCTGCAATCACAATCTGCAGTGATTTTGGAGCCCCAAAAAATAAAGTCAGCTACTGTTTCCACTGTTTCCCAATCTATATGCCAGGAAGTGATGGGACCGGATGCCATAATCTTAGTTTTCCGAATGTTGAGCTTTAAAAATAAAAACAAAGATGGACAAATGGAACCTCATTAAACTTAACAACTTTTGTACAGGAAAAAAAAAAAAACAGGAAAAGAAAGAAAGGAAAAGAAAGGAAAAGAAAAAAACATTAGCAAGACAAAAAGACAGCCCTTAGGTTGGGATAAAATATTTGTAAATTAAGCAACTGACAAGAGTTTAATCTCCAAAATATACAAATAGTTCATGCAGCTCAACATCAAACACAACAAACAACCCAATAAAAAATGGGTAGAAGTCCTAAATAGACCTTTCTCTAAAGAAGACATGCAGATAGACAAGAGGTCCATTAAAAAATGCTCAACATCACTAATCATTAGAGAAATGCAAATCAAAACTTTCCAGGTGGTGCTAGGAGTAAAGAATCTGCCTGCAATGCAGGAGACTCTGATTCAATCTCTGGTTTGGGAAGATCCCTTGGAGAAGGAAATGGTAACCCACTGCAGTATTTTTGCTGGGAAATCCCATGGATAGAGGAGTCTGACGGGCTACAGTCCATGGGGTCACCAAAGAGTTGGACACCACTGAGCATGCATGCACTTGTACTTAAATCAAAATTGCAGTGAGGTACCAGCACACACTGGTCAGAATGGCCATCATTTAAAAATGTAAACAATAAATGCTGGAGAAAATGTGAAGAAAAGGTAGCCCTCCTCCACTGTTGATGGGAATATAAATTGGTAAAGCCTCTCTGGAGAACAGTATGGAGGTTCCTTAAAGAAGCTAAAGACAAAGTTAGCAATTCTCCTCCTAGGTATGTATATGGAAAAGATGAAAACTATATGCATCATTTTTAACTTCATTACAACTATGTCATATAGAAATTATTTATTCTATTTCATATTGGGAAAAACAACCTTTCAGGAGTCTAGATAAATTAGATAATCTCTCAAAGGTGCCAAGTGGCAGAATCAGGGTTTGAAGATAGTGTGACCCTTTACTATCCTACTTGCACCTCATTTCCATCAACAGGTCACTTGGCATTTCCAATAACTAAAATAATTAAATAGCAGTAGGACTTTTAGAGTAGTTAATAAAAGTTGTTTTTATGTTGATCAAATGCATTTTACCCAGTGTCATCAGCAAGATGACTATAAGCTGAGGCATAAAGTCTACTATTTATTGTTAACAAGGAAAGACTGGTCTCCTGTACTCAGTTTGAGTTACAATGATGGTAACAAGATTTCTGCACCCTGGGACTTATCCATTTCTGGTTATTTATTAACACAGTAATGAGATTATTAGCAAATTGCTTTCCTTTCTTCTTTCTTTTTTTTTTTTTTCCTTACCAACTTGATCTATTTGACTTATTCCATTGCTTGAATAGTAAGGAAAATAATGTATTACATGCTAATGGATTCTAAATTTACATAAATCATTTCCCTATGTGATTTATAATCCTGAATTAAATATATCTCAAAACACATGGAAAGAAAGTCTATTATATGTGTAGGCATAATTCTAATAATCATGTAATTTATAAGCTAAAAAAAAAGATTAGATGACCTCAAATCACTCAGAAATGAGTCTTTTCTCTTATTTTTTGCCTCTTCATCAGTCTATCAATTAGAGAAACTTAGTTTGTTCCCATATGGAATTACTTTCAGCAATGCATTAATGTTGGGTGAAATAATTAATTCTTTGAAAAAATTGGTTTGATACTTTAAACTAAGAAAAACATGTATAAATATAAATTCGCTAATTTATTTATTTATATTCTACAGTGTATTTATGACAGCTCAATAAATTCCAAGCATCATTTTAAAGGGTGGAAATAAGCCAGTGATTAAGAAAGAATATATATATATATACTTGCTTTTACAGAACTTAGAATCTATGAAGGGAGAAGAGACAGTATGAACAACCAAGTAGTTGAACTATTTGAAACAAGGTAATTTTGGCTGCATTAGGGAGAAAATAATCACAGATAAGAATTATGGATGGATGTTTTGTTTTTGTTTTTAAATGATGTGATTAGTAACGCTGTTTCTGAAGCAGTGATATTCAAGCTGTGAAAGCAGGAGGAGCAGGAGGAGCCAGCCCTTCAACGATGTGAGCAAGGAGTTCCAGGCATATGAAAATTAAGTAGAAAGGAAATTGATAGTGTTTGGCTTGTATCAGGAAGACCAAGGGCAGTACCATTGATTTGGGTAAATAAACAGCAGATGCAGGCAAGAGCCATATCACCTCAGACTTTACAGACATGATAAGAAGTTTGGACTTCATTCTGGGTAGGTTGGGAAGCCAAGGCAAACATTAAGCAAATGTACATGTGCTAAATCACTTCAGCGTCATGTCCGACTCTTTGCAACCCTATGGACTATTACCCACCAGCCTCCTGTGTCCGGGAGATTCTTCAGGCAAGAATACTGGAGTGGGTTGCCGTGCCCTTCTCAAGGGGATCTTTCCAACCCAGGGGTCAAACCAGCATCTCTTCTGTTTCCCACATTGACAGGTGGGTTCTTTACCACTAGCACCACAAATGGATGACTTAGATTGCTCTCCATGAAAGCAGAGCTCTGCTTTACTTACCGGTATTTCCCAAGCCTCTTTCCCAAACATTGCCTCATATGATATATATTCTCAATTAATGTGTGTGAACTGAAATAAATAAATAAATAAATAAAAACAACCTCATGAAGGTCCGTCTGCCAGTTCTTGGGTAGGGTAAAAGTTGAGTCTTAATGTTCTCTGAGGGAATGATTAAATGAATCATCTGATTCTTCAAGCCAGTGATTCCCCTTAATAGTAATGGTAATCTTGGTGAGAATCATTTAAGTTCATTTGCTATTGAAGTCTTGTAGATTTTTGGTTTGTTTGTTCTCTCTCTGAATTTTTTAATTCCAAAAATCTACCAAAGAAAATAAACTTATTATGGGAGGGTAGATATAATTCACTAGATTTATTTATATCCATCTATGATAAAACTGTTAATAAATATTTGATCGCTACAGTAAATATTGGGTAAATTCACAGTGTGCCTCACAGGATTCATTCATTTGTCTGTCTTCACAGAGAATGGTGCAATGGGTTGCAACAACCAGCAACAACATACACAGTCTATCAGCTATTGCCCATTTTGTTTTCCATGACAAGTTGTAGACACGAATCATTGACCTCACTGCACCGAGATCTGTACAAAGTACAGTGGTTACTACTTGACAAAAAGTACCTACCTCAGGGTTCTCAATTTGATGCTTTTATATATTACATCAAAAATGACCTTGAATGGACTTACTGTGATGTAATGTATTTCTTCTCTGAACTGCAGTGATAAAACTGTTAATAATTATTTGATCACTGTAGTAAGTACTTGATCAGTTCAGTAAATAAATACATTATGCAGCAGTAAGTTCATTCAAGGATTTTTAATTGATGTAATATATAAAGGCATCCAACTGAGAAGCCTAAGGTAGGTACTTCTTTGTGTGAAGTAGCAATCTCTGCACTTTCTACAGAATTAGATCCACTAAAGTAACTATTCTTTGTCCACATCCTGTCATGGAAAACAAACGGGCAATAGCTGATAGACTCTGAATTTTCCTGCCAGTTGTTTCAACCCACTGCACTATTCATCATGAAGACAGATGAAATGAATAAATTCAGTGAAGTACATCCACATTGGCTGTAACAGAGAGTTACTGTTTATTGACTAGGAATATACTCTTTTAGTCCCTTGTTACTAATAGTGTTTTCTAAATTATCAATATTCTGTCTCTTTCTTCATTTATCTGCTATGAAAAATGAATTCCTTAGACAGCTTCTAATGATTGCATAAATGAGTAGTTTTTTCAATATTGATTAGACAGTGGATTCGATATCTTTACCAGTGGTAAAATAAGGATGGAACAGCAACTTGTCTTGAAGTGTTAAACAGCAAGAGCAAAGAGGTAGTAGATAAAATACTTGGGGAACTAGGGGTGCTGGAACTCAGTTAAGAATGTTACTATGCTATCATTTATCCTCTTAGGTCTCAGTTTCTCCATCTATAATGTAAGAGGCCTGAAGTTAATTAACATTAATATTCTCGGGCCATTTGACTTCAAGGGTTAGAAGTCCACTCAAACTTGCTTTAATTAGTAAAGAGGAATTTGTTTGAAGGATGCAAGTTTCTCATGGGGGGCTAAAGAAGAAACTGAAAATTCACCTCTTTCTCCTATTGTATTCTTTTTCCTCACATATGCTTTTTCTTCTTATGCATTTCTACACAATTTCTGCTGTACGTCTTATGAAGTATCTGTTCAGTTCAGTTCAGTCGCTCAGTCGTGTCCAACTCTTTTCTTTCCCAGCATCAGGGTCTTTTCAAATGAGTCAGGACTTCACATCAGGTGGCCAAAATATTGGAGTTTCAGACTCAAAATCAATGCTACCAATAAACACCCAAGACTGATCTCCTTTACGATGGACTGGTTGGATCTCCTTGCAGTCCAAGGGACTTTCAAGAGTCTTCTCCAACACCACAGTTCAAAAGCATCAATTCTTCTTGCACTCAGCTTTCTTTATAGTCCAACTCTCACATCCATACATGACCACTGGAAAAACCATAGCCTTGACTAGACGGACCTTTGTTGGCAAAGTAATGTCTGTTTTTTAATATGCTGTCTAGGTTGGTCATAACTTTCCTTCCAAGGAGTAAGTGTCTTTTGATTTCATGACTGCAATCACCATCTGCCATGATTTTGGAGCCCAGAAAAATAAAGTCAGCCACTGTTTCCCCATCTATTTGCCATGAAGTGATGGGACTGGATGCCATGATCTTAGTTTTCTGAATGTTGCGCTTTAAGCCAACTTTTTAACTCTCCTCTTGCATTTTCATCAAGAGACTCTTTAGTTCTTCTTCACTGTCTTCTATAGGGTGGTGTCATCTCCATATCTGAGGTTATTGATGTTTCTCCCTGCAATCTTGATTCCAGCTTGTGCTTCCTCCAGCCCAGCGTTTCTCATGATGTACTCTGCATATAAGTTGCTTCCCTGGTGGCTCAGAGGTTAAAGCGTCTGTCTCCAATGCGAGAAACCCAGGTTCAATCCCTGGGTTGGGAAGATCCCCTGGAGAAGGAAACGGCAACCCACTCCAGTATGGCAATCCACTCCAGTATTCTTGCCTGGAGAATCCCATGGACAGAGGAGCTTGGTAGGCTACAGTCCACGGGGTCACAAAGAGTCGGACATGACTGTCTGACTTCACTTTCACTTTTGAGCAGGGTGACAATATACAGTCTTGAGGTACTCCTTTTCCTATTTGGAACCAGTCTGTTGTTCCATGTCCAGTTCTAACTATTGCTTCCTGACGTGCACACAAGTTTCTCAAGAGACAGATCAGGTGGTCTGGCATTCCCATCTCTAGCAGAATTTTCCACAGTTTATTGTGATTTACACAGTCAAAGGCTTTGGCATAGTCATTAAAGCAGAAATAGATGTTTTTTCTGGAACTCTCTTGTTTTTTTGATGATCTAGCAGATGTTGGCAATTTGATCTCTGGTTCCTCTGCCTTTTCTAAAACCAGCTCGAACATCTGGAAGTTCATGGTTCATGTATTGTTAGGGAAACTAAACAGTTAGTCTTATTTAATCTTCAGAGAGGAAGCAAAGCAGGCCTCTGACCATGTTTCTAACCTGCCTAGACACTGCCCTGACTGTGAGTGCCATGACTGCCTACTATGAGTGCAATAATTACAGCACCATATATAAGGGAGGAATCCTGAGATTTTTGAGCCCCTAGAGGGGATCCAGTCAACAATACCCTATGCTTAACAGCATTCCAAGTTTTACAATACAGAACAAGTAGCGTTAACATAATATCAGAGCTGCAATTTGGCTGCAGAGTGATGATGATATATCAGTTTGCAGCCTGGGGATTCTAAGCAGGAACCCAGGGACTGCAATTTGAAGTCTCAACCATGGGGCAGAAGCACTTCCTGGGAATTTTTCCCAGTTGGGACTCCAGATGTGCTGTGTTACAGAACTTCCCAGCAATGTTTAAGTCTAGATATTGGTCAAAACCAAACTTGGTTATGCTGCTGCTCTGCTGCTTCTATTTCTCTTTTCTTTTAATGTTAATATATTGAAGGTGAGCTAGATAATTCTCTAATAAATATTGGTCACTACAGTTCAGTTGCTCAGTTGTGTCCATGGACTGAAGCACACAAGGCTTCCCTGTCCAACACCAACTCCAGAGCTTACTCAAACTCATGTCCGTCAAGTCAGTGATGCCATCAAACCATCTCATCCTCTGTCTTCCCCTTCTCCTCCTGCCTTCAACCTTTCCCAGCATCAGGGTCTTTTCCAATGAGTCAGTTCTTCACATCAGATGGCCAAAGTATTGTAGTTTTAGCATTAGTCCTTCCAATGAATATTCAGGACTCATTTCCTTTAGGATTGACTGGTTGGATCTCCTTACAGCCCAAGGGATTCTCAAGAGTCTTCTCCTATACCGCAGTTCAAAAGCATCAATTTTTTGGTGCTCAGCTTTCTTTAATAGTCCAACTCACCCATCCATACAGGACTACTGGAAGAACCATAGCTTTGATGAGGTGGACCTTTGTTGGCAAAGTAATGTCTCTGCTTTTTAATATCCTGTCTAGGTTGGTCATAGCTTTTCTTCCAAGGAGCAAGCATCTTATAATTCCATGGCTGCAATCACCATCTGCAGTGATTTTGGAGCCCAGAAAAAATAAAGTCAGCCACTGTTTCCACTGTTTCCCCATCTATTTGCCATGAAGTGATAGGACCAGATGCTGTGATCTTAGTTTTCTGAATGTTGAGTTTTAAGCCAACTTTTTCACTCTCTTCTTTCACTTTCAAGACGCTCTTTAGTTCTTCAATTTCTGCCATAAAAGTGGTGTCATCTCTGTATCTGAGGCTGTCGATACTTCTCCTGGCAAACTTGATTCCAGCTTGTGCTTCATCCAGCCCAGCATTTTGCATAATGTACTCTGCACAAAAGTTAAATAAGCTGGGTGACAATATACAACCTTGAAGTACTCCTTCCCTGATTTGGAACCATTCTGTTGTTCCATGTCCAGTTCTAACTGTTGCTTCTTGACCTGCATACAGATTTCTCAGGAAGCAGGTCATGTGGTCCTGTATTCCAATCTCTTTGAGAATTTTCCACAGTTTTTTGTGATCCACACAATGAAAGGCTTTGCCATAGTCAATAAAGCAGAATTATGTGTTTTTTTTCTGGAACTCTCTTGCTTTTTGGATGATCCAATAAATGTTGTAAATATTGGCATTATTTGTTTATATATAATGAGTGACTTATTTTGTTGACAAATTCTTTGAACCTGAGATGAAAGTGAAAACTTTTTCTTTAAAACAGTGTCTCTAGTTCCAGTTCTGTGTAATCTTCCAGGTGAAGTGTCTATAAATATCACTTAGAATCTTGGTATTCTAATTACAAATGCCTAGAGGGAATTTAGCTTTGACTCAGTTTCAACTCAGATATCCAGTCTTGGTCCAATTAACTGTGACCTGGTCAATCAATCCAAGGTCCAGGACCTACAGACCGAGCAAAATAACTCAAGTACTAAGGTTCATTAGGTTAAAAATTCAAGTATTAAGGTTCACTAGGTTAACAGTTTCATCACAGTTCTCTTATAACTCTATTGCTATGCATAAACTGATATTTTTCTGCTTAGATTGTTTACATGGATCAAAGAAAAGTCTTGAAATAACCAGTGTTTCTTAGGCAACAAGTAACAAGGATTTGGACCAAAAACACACGTGCAGACAGCATTGTCAGTAGACATTATCAGCAGAAATTATTTTTCCCTTCCACTGCCTGCAAGGGTCAAGAGAAGTATGCTTTTTTAGAAAGGGGATATAATCTTTGATGTCCTAGGTTTTTTATCTTTATTTTTTTTTCCCCTGGAGTCTTCTGTTGTGTTTCCACTTTGACAAACTCTCAAATATATCTCTTGTTCCTCATGCTTCATGAAGATAGGAAGGCATAAACTCAACATATACAGAGAAACTCACAGGCTGAGAGGTAATTGTCCTTCACTTACCTCTGGGAATTACTAGTTTCACTAAGTTTGAGGTCTCTGCAGTTTCCTTACTTGTCCAGTTATTTCTGCTTAGAAGTTTGCTCAGGGTCTTCAATCTGTCAGCCTAGTAGAAAATGATATTTCAGGCCAGGGATTTATCCCTAAACTTAAACCATTTAATGTAATTTTTAAAAGAGGATCTCAAGTTCCCATAGTAACTTCATAGGAAGTACATGGCATCGTCATTTATTCTTATAGATATTATGACATTACTTTGGATATATCAAATAAAAAGATCATTTAGTCTTGTAAAGTCTTTCCAAAAGAAAATGGAAAGAGGTCAGTTTCCTAATACATGGTCTACTTTCTTGGTTCTCTCCAGGGAAAAGCATCATTATACTGTAGTGTTTATTGTTTATTTGCATATCAACAGAAAATAAAAAAAGGAAATATTTAGATGAGATAAACATGTTGTTTCTATATACTTTATTGTCATCAGGTTTAACACCCACATTTGCTTTTGTGGCTTCTGCTTGTCTGTTTTAAGCCAGTTTGCTTCTGAAAACATAACTAATGATAGCGGTATATGCAATTTTCAGGTTCTAAACTGGCTAATATGCACATACTTCATCAGACATCTTTGTAATATTTGGATTAAAGTCATGAAAATGAAAGAGAAAGCAATGGTGGGAGAAATTTGCAGGCTGTAAAATCAGAACTAACAAATGCTAATCAGCTGTATAAGTTAATTGGATTTTGAAAAGAACCAAAATGAGAATGTTGAAAGTAGATTAAGTTCAGACTTAATCAGGCTAATATTAATTCCAACCAATTTACCTAATAATTTAGCCCCTCTCTTCTTTGAGCTTGGCATCTCTGCTTATATCTGGAAGATCTTCAGAATGGCAGCATACGGTGCAGTCATTTGTAAGTTGTAGCTGTAAATTAGAGCTTTCACTCTGTGGTTTGGGCAAGAACAGTTTAACCATTTCTGGAATCTGACAAAATGGTAAACAGAGCAAGGGCTGAACTTGAACGTACAAAATCTGAAGTACATGGCCAACTCGCCACATAACTGAAAACTGAGAATGTTTAAATATAATGTCATTCCTACAGCTTTTGCCAAATATCCCAACCCATTATACTCACAGCTTCCCTTATGGTTCAGCTGATAAAGAATCCACCTGCAATGAAGGAGACCTGAGTTTGATCCCTGGGTTGGAAAAATACCCTGGAGAAGGGAATGGCTACCCACTTCAGTACTCCAGCCTGGAAGAAGTCCAGACTCCACGTATAATCCATGGGGTCACAAAGAGTTGGACACGACTGAGAGACTTTCACACTTATGCTCACAGCAACCTCCAACAGTTGTTTGGCTTGACAGGCACGTCTCTCCATCCCACTCCATACACATCTACCCCTAGACATATTCATTCTTTATGTCTTCTTCTTCCACCTAACATCAGATCTTTCTCTCCTATGGTTCATAATCTTGGAATTTCACACTTTGAGCTAAACAACTGGATGACTGAAAAGCTTCAAAGGGTTTTGTCTTAAATAATGAGGCCACTGTCCGTTAAAACACTTGTATTATTGTATTTTTCAGTCAGAACATCAAACCAAAGAATATCATAAAGGGATTTTACAATTCAAAGAAGCCACTAGATTTACTCACCATATCATCAAGTGAAATCTGTACAGAAAGTCATAGAATTTCCCTTGAAACTGAAAGAGCCTCCTTAATAATGTATATTTCATTTTATACACAAAAATATGATATATTGCATAAATATTATTCAAATGGTAGAATTTTGCTACTTGAGAGAACACTTCAGTAAAATAGGAAACTCACTTATGTGTATAATTCAGCCCTCAGTGATATTTAGAGATTTGAGCCAAACGAGCCAAATGACTGTTGGAGGTTGCTGTGAGCATAAGTGTGAAAGTCTCTCAGTCGTGTCCATCTCTTTGTGACCCCATGGATTATACGTGAAGTCTGGACTTCTTCCAGGCTGGAATACTGAAGTGGGTAGCCATTCCCTTCTCCAGGGTATTTTTCCAACCCAGGGATCAAACTCAGGTCTCCTTCATTGCAGGTGGATTCTTTATCAGCTGAACCATAAGGGAAGCTGTGAGTATAATGGGTTGGGATATTTGGCAAACCTCTAAAACCACCATGTATCTGCAGGAGATAATGTGAATAGGAGATAGAGACTGAGGTCCTAGAGTTATAGCCCAAGAGATTTATAAGGCTCCCCTTGTGGCTCAGCTGATATAGAATCTGCCTGCAATGTGGGAAACCTAGGTTAGATCCATGGGTTGGGAAGATCTCCAGAGAAGGGACTGGCTACCCACTCCAGTATTCTGGCCTGGAGAATTCCATGGACTATATAGTCTATGGGTCACAAAGAGCTGAACATAACTGAGCAGCTTTCACTTTCACTTCACTTCGTGTATCTGCAGGAGAGGATGTAAGTTGGAGATAGAGGCTGAGGCCCTAGAATTAAGTTTAAGAGGAAAAAAAAGAATTTATTTTCCTAGTCTCATAGTTGGGACCAAGTCCTCATGCATGATTCTGACAGTGGAATAAATTCAGGGTTAATGCTCAGTTTCATATCAAATTAATTATTCCAGGTTTTTTCCTGGCAAAGATTGTTTAGTCTATCTGTTTAATTTTAAAAGATTAAATTTATAGTAAATAATTTTTATCTAACAAACAAAATTCAAATAGATCTTGAAATCCATTGAGATTTCTGGTGTCCCATAATTTGGAGGTTTTAGCTAATGTAAACTCAAATTAGAAAAAGACCTGCAAAGTAATCTCATATATGCTGCATATGATTGCTTCCTACCATGGAATATTAAGCCCAAGACTTCCACTATTAAAATTCTATTTGATTAAATTATAAGCTGGCTTACATATGGGCAAGTGGCAGGTAAAGGAATTTTGCACTGAGAGAATTTTCTAACTATGTAACATTTTAAATAATCATTCTTCTTAACTGTAGCTTACTCCAGAGTTTTTCAATCAATAATAAATTTATTTTTTGTCTTTATTTTTATTTTTTTTACTTTGCAATATTGTATTGGTTTTGCCATACATCAACATGAATCAATTTATTAAGCACTTGGTGTCAAGATGTGAAAGAAATAATCTACAAATAGTAACAGCAGATTAGAACAGTCAATAACTAGAACTAAATGGTTTACTTTACATGGTAAGTATTAAAAGAGATTAGAGAGGAAATATACAAAAGCTAGAAAAGACAGAAAATCTTTGCTCATGGAGTGAAATTGTAACTGGCCATAATTTAACTTGTTTTAAGAGAAAGAAAGGACATTTCAGTTAAGGTAGCTGTTTCTCCGAAGAAGAGAATTGGGTATGATTACAACCATACAGCTAGCCAAAATCTGAAGTTGCAAAGCTGGCATTATGCTGCAGAGGTCTCAAGTCTAACGTCTTATTTCCTGGTGGCCAAGAGCACAGATTCAAATTTACATGTAAGATATAGGTCTATCAATTTGTGGTTGTGTGAACTAAGTATTTATGTAATTTTCCTCTCCCATAGCTTTCCAGTATGGAAATGGAAGAACATAATTATTTACCATACGGGAGTCTAAAAAGAGATAAAGTGGTGATTTAAAAATAAATCCACAAACAAAGCAAACAAAAATATTTGCATGATGCTAGGTATATGGTATGTGGCTTTATTCCACTACTCTTGTTTCAAAAGTTTACTGATGATGCTAATTTTACATGGAGAAGATAAGCTTCTATAGTGTATCTATTGTGACATTATAAAATCTACCATTAAAAACATATAAATCACTTTTTATAATGTCACATCACATAACAGAAGGCATCATTCCCATTCTTATATATTTTATAAATTCATTTTTTGATCAAGCATGTTCTACCTCTACTATTTAACATGGCTTCTTTTCATGCTGGTGAGTATAAACTTGTTGAACCATAAAATACCCTTTATGCTGTCTTTGGGGAGTTCCTTGGTAGGATTACCTGAGAAGCATTCAGTTCAGTTCAGTTCAGTTCAGTCACTCAGTTGTGTTCGACTCTTTGAAACCCCATGGACTGCAGCACACCGGGCCTCCCTGTCCATCACCAACTCCTGGAGTTTGCTCAAACTCATGTTCATTGAGTCAGTAATGCCATCCAACCATCTCATCCTCATTCGACCCCTTCTCCTCCAGCCCTCAATCTTTCCCAGCATCAGGGTCTTTTCGAATGAATCAGCTCTTCCCATCAGGTGGCCAAAGTATTGGAGTTTCAGGTTCAACATTAGTCCTTCAAATGAATATTCAGGGCTGATTTCCTTTAGGATGGATTGGTTAGATCTCCTTGCAGTCCAAGGGACTCTCAAGAGTCTTCCAATAACACAGTTCAAGAGCATCAATTCTTTGGCTCTCAGCTTTCTTTATAGTCCAGCTCTCACATCCATACATGACTACTGGAAAAACCATAGCCTTGACTAGATAGACCTTTGTTGGCAAAGTAATGTTTCTGCTGTTTCTGTCCAGGTTGGTATAACTTTTCTTCTAAAAGTAAGCGTCTTTTAATTTCATAGATTCAGTCACCATCTACAGTGATTTTGGAGCTCCCCACCCCCCCCCCCAAAAAAAAAAGTAGTCTGGACACTCTTTCCACTGTTTCTCCATTTACTTGCTATGAAAAATGTAATCACATCTATATTTTAGTTGTATATACTGCATTTGTGTATTTTTTTTTAATATATCCATTTCCCACAGTGAAGCTTCCCTTGTGGCTCAAATGATAAAGAATCTGCCTACAATTCAGGAGACCTGAGTTAAGTCCCTGGGTAGGGAAGATCCCCTGGAGTAGGAAATGGCAACCCACTCCAGTGCTGTTGCCTGGAGAATTCCATGGACAGAGGAGCCTGGCAGGCTATAGTCCATAAGATTGCAACGAGTCAGACATGACTTTCTTTTCACTTTCATTTCCCACTGTAGATCTCATTTAATAATATGCTGTTCAATTAGCTCCTGAGTTTTTTCCTACCTGGCACTCACTAATCCAATTTTACTCAAAATTCCATCTGATTGCCCAGATGATTAAAACCTGGAGCCATTCTTAACTATTATCTTTTATTTAGGTCCATATCTGATCCATCAAAAAGAAAATATAGCTTATTGCACCTTCAGTACAACTGCAGTATCTACTCACTTTCCTTCCATCTCCTCTGCATCCATCCTGGTCCTGGCCATCATTGTCTCTCATCTGTTGATAGTACAATGCCTCAAAACACATTGCTCTCTTCCTGTCCTTGACTTCAGAGGATCTATTCCAAGGAGTGCAAAGCAGATCTATTTAAATTCAAAGTTATAATAGCCAGAACATAGAAGTAACCTAGATGTCCATCAATAGATGGATGGATAAAGATGTGGTACATATATACAATGGAGTATTAGCCAGCCATAAAAAAGAACACATATGAATTAGTTGAACTGAAGTGGAAGAAACTAGAGCTTGTTATACAAAGTGAAGTCAGAAAGAGAAAAACAAATATTGCATATTAATGTATATATATGAAATCTAGAAAAATAGTACTGATGAACCTATTTGCAGGGCAGGAATAGAGATGCAGACATAGAGAAAGAACTTGTGAACACAGCAGGAAAAGAAGAGGGTGGGATGAATTGAGAAAGTAGTATAGACATATATATATTACCATGTGTAAAATAGACAGCTGGTAGGAATTTTCTATATAACACAGGGAGCCCAGTCTGGCACACTATGATGACTTAGAGGGGTGGAATGTGGGGGGCAGAAGGAAGGCTCAAGAGTGAGGGGATATATGTGTATAGCTATGTCTGATTTGCATCACTGTAGGACAGAAAGCAACACAATAATGTCAAAAAAAATGCTTCAATTAAAATAAATACATGTATAAAAATGTAACGTTACATAGATATTCTTTTATTCTCCACAAATGGCCCCTCTTTCCACTCAGTGAAAACAGAAGTACTTTAAGGCCTTACTTGATCTTCTCCTGCATTATGACTTTGATTTCTATTGCAAATGAAAGTTGTATATCCTGTGTATGGTTTGCTCCATTCAAACCGGGCAGGTTTCCTTACTGTTCTTTAAGCATGGTAATCCTGTTCATACCTTACAGAAAGTTTTCAAATTTTCTTCTTCATCTGATGGCTCTTTTTATAAATACTTGTTTGATATTGTCACCATCTTTAAGTAAAATTCTCAGTTTTTCAATGAGGCCTACCTTTAAAATCCCTTGCCACTTTATTTAACTCTACAACCTGTGTCCAAGTCACTTTATCCAATTCAACATTACTGATATGAAGCATGTTGTATTTTTACCTTTCTTTCTCAATACTAGTATAATGTATATAATGTGAGATCACATTACCTGCATCCTGAGAAACGTGTATGCAGGTCAAGAAACAACAGTTAGAACCAGACATATAAAAATGAACTGGTTCAAAACTGGAAAAGGAATATGTCAAGGCTGTATATTGTCAGCCTGCTTATTCAACCTATATGCAAAGAACATCATGTGAAATGTCAGACCAGATGTAGCTCAAGCTGGAGTCAAGATTGCCAGAAGAAATATCAGTAACCTCAGATATATACAAGACACCACCCAAATGGCAGAAAGCTAAGAGGAACTAAAGAGCCTCTTGATGAAGGTGAAAGAGGAGAGGGTAAAAGCTGGTTTAAAACTGAACATTCAGAAAACTAAGATCATGGCATCCAGTCCCATCACTTCATGTGAAATAGATGGGGAAAAAAGGGAAACAGTGACAGACCTTATTTTGGGGGGCTCTAAATCACTGTTGACAATGACTATAGTCATGAAATTAGAAGGCTCTTGCTCCTTGGAAAGAAAGTTATGACAAACTTAGACAGCATATTAAAAAGCAGGGATGTTACTTTGCCAACAAAAGTCCATCTAGTCAAAGCTTTGGTTTTTCCAGTAGTCATGTAAGGATGTGAGAGTTGGACTATAAAGAAGGCTATGTGGTGAAAAATTGATGCTTTCAAACAGTGGTGCTGGAGAAGACTCTTGAGAGTCTCTTAGACAGCAAGGAGATAAAACCAGTCAATCCTAAAATAAATAAATCCTGAATTTTAATTGGAAGGACCAATGCTGAAGTTGAAACTCCAAAACTTTGGCCACCTGATGCGAAGAGCTGACTCATAGGAAAAGACCATGATGCTGGCAAAGACTGAAAGCAGGAGGAGAAGGGGAGACAGAGGATGAGATATTTGGATAGTATCACCGATTCAATGGACATGAGTTTGAGCAAACTCTGGGAGATAGTGAAGGACGTGTGCTGTAGTCCAGAGGGTCACATAGAGTTGGACATGACTGAGTGATTGAACAATAACAATATAATTATATATATATATATGTATAATTTATAATTTTGTTCATCTTTTTTCATAGATTAGGCAAACTATCTGGAATAGTTCTTGGTACATAATAAGCACTCAAAAGTATTCCGTGAGTGAATGAAAGAATTAATTGCGATTATGATTATGTGGTGATTGTTGCTGAGAGAAAGCATTAAGTACTCTGGGAGTAGCTAACAGAAAAATCTCATGAAGTCTATCAAAGTCAGGAAATGCTTACTAAGACAAAACAGTATTTAATCATAAGTCTGAAGGAAGAGTAAGAATTAGCTACAGGTAGAGATTGAATGTACAAAACAGTTAAAACAGGAAAACACATTTGTTGGTCCTAAGGCAGGAAGAAGGAAATGGCAACCCACTCCAGTGTTCTTACCGGAGAATCCCAGGGACGGGGGAGCCTGGTAGGCTGTCATCTTTAGGGTCGCACAGAGTCAGACATGACTGAAGCTACTTAGTAGCAGCAAGGCAGAAAGAAGCATGACCTGATGTTTGAGAAGTTTCAAGAAAGGCATATGCTGATTAATAAGGAGTAACTAGTGATGTCCCTGAAAATTTAGCTCATTACTTCCCCAAGTATTCTATTTTGAACAAATGCATCTTTAATTTAGCATTATCAGAAACTGGAAATCAGCCAGTGACACTCTGGAGGCTTCCAGTTAGTTTTGTTACTGAACAAGGAGTTGCATATATCAGGGTCTGTGAACCTACGTTGTCCAAAGAGTGTGTGAAACATGAAAAACAACTATGAGGCTATTCAATGATTCATGTAACATAAGAGAATGACCTGGACAAAGGTAGAGTTTCTGGGGATGGAGAGAAAGGAGTAGATGGTATATATTCTGAAATAAAAACCATAGAACTTAGATATTGATTGGACTGTAACATTTGGTCTGGCTCTTGGAATGTTGGATGTTAGAGATTCCACTTCTATAATGTTTTCCTCAGCTTTACTAAAGGATTAGTTTGTTGTTTTTTCCTCCTAGGAAAGATATTGATCAAATTATGACAGATTATATAACCGAGTTTAAGATTACAGGTTTTGTTAAAGGTAGACCCTTATACTGAATTTGCCACTCACACAAGACCTTTGTAAGCTTGTTGGTTTAGATGCTAAGTCACGTCTGGCTTTTGTGAACCCATGGACTATAGCCAGCCAGGCTCCTCTGTTGATGGGATTTCTCAGGCAGGGACAATGAAGTGGGTTCCCCTTTCCTTCTCAAGGGGATCTTCCTGACCCTGGGATCAAACTCAGGTCTCCTGAATTGCAGGTGCTCTCCTGTATTGCAGGCGAATTATTTACCAACTGAACCACCAGGGAAGCCCGTTTCTCCACTAAGTTTCTGTTTCATTATCAGTGAAATGAAGAAGATAATGTCATCAAGTGATTGCTATGACTATTAATTTAGATGATATATATTAATTGGATAACTTCATGTTAGCCACTTAGTAAATGCAGAAGATGTAGAAACTATTACTGCTATTAAGAATTTACACATTTTCCTCAGCATTGTCATAAATTTCCAGGATGCATGAAGGCCATCTTATTTTTTAAACCTAGCATGATATCAAAATACTGTCTTGTATTTAAGGGGATTAAATTTATGTAGAGTTGAAATAAATATAAGTGGATGAACTCTAGTGATCTGGAGTAAAATTATGCAGCAAGTTTTAACTTACTCAGCATTGCTGTCCATTCTTGCCTTAGTTTACTGCTGTTTTTGACTTCAGGGAGATTTCCATCAGTGACCAATAATTTTCTTTATGCTCTACATATAGACAACATATGGACTCTCAAGTATATTTAATACAGATCTGTCTTCAGAAGACTCATGCCAAGTTATTAACAGCTAATAATGTTCATTTACAATTTATTTGGGAGATAATTTAAATACATGTGCTATAAGTCAGAGGCCTGCCTTATGTTGAGTATTTTGAGGAGTGTTGAGTATTTCGGGGAAATAATTTCAAATGGTTGAGTTCCTTGCTTACAGGAAGATAGGATAAATTCTCCTATGCTTTTAAAATTTTAAATAACTCAAGTCCCAACAATATTGAATAACCTGCCCATATCAGATAGGTGGTAAGGGACTAGATGATTTGTATGGTGTCTTTTGGCTTCTATTTACAGTACAGCATAGAGCTCTACACCTGATACTGAGGCTGAAAAATATCCAAGAATGGACCCCTAAGTAGTATGAGGAAAATGTGTCAGTGGTACCCCTAGCCAGTCTAATAATGAAAGTTTTTAAGCAGAGGAACTTGCCCATTGATGTGGATCTCTTTCAATAAAAAGCCTGTCATGGGTTTCTCACAGGCACCAATACAGTCTAAAAAGCCTATTAGATTTTTTTTCTTTTTAATGTCTGATTATAAAACTTTGAAATATAATGCTACAGCATGAAAACACTGACATAGCCTTAACTACTGTAAAACTAACAGGCAAAGCTATAATAATTTCAGCTTTATGATATAATCTGAAATTGAATTACTCTCATTTCATGGCAAAGTCAATATTCCTAATGGATTAGAAATATGAATGATAAAAGTATTGTTGAATCTGTAAGTGGGGAATCATATAAAAAAAATTCCCCCCGATTAAAAATAATTGTATCATTAGAGAGTATCACAAGCAACTATATGTCAATGTATGCTAATAAGGTGCTTCCCAGGTGGTGTTAGTGGTAAAGAATATACCTGCCAACATAGGAGATATAAGAGATGTTAGTTTGATCCCTACGTCAGGAAGATCCCCTGGAGGACAGCATGGCAACCCACTGCAGTATTCTTGCCTGGAGAATCCCATGGACAGAGGAGCCTGGCAGGCTATATAGTCCACAGGGTTTCAAAGAGTTGGACATGATTGAAGCAACTTAGCCTGTGCACATGCATATGCGAATAAAATAGACAGCCTAGAAGCAAAGGACAGAGTCTTAGAAAAGTTCAGCCTTCCAAGACTGAATCAGGAAGAAATAGAGATAATGAACAAGTCAGTCGCAAGCACTGAAGTCAAAACTGTGATCAAAAATCTTCCAAAAAACAAAAGCTGAGAGTCAGATGGCTAGAAGGTGAAATCTATCAAACATGTAGTGAAGAACTAATGCCTATCCTTCTCAAATTCTTCCAAAAAATTATAGAGGAAGGCACACTTCCAAATTCATTCTATGAAGCCACCATCACCCTAATACCAAAACCAGATAAAGACATCACAAAAAAGAAAATTTTAGGCTAATATCACTGATGAACATAAATGCACAATTCCTCAAAAAAATTCTAGCAAACCGAATCCAACAACACATAAGAGGTCATACACTGTGATCAAGTCACGCATAGATACATAAGTCCTCTCCCTCCTGAAACTCTCTCCCACCTCCCATCCATCACACCATTCTAGGTTGTCACAGAGCACTGGTTTGAGCTCCCAGAGACATACAGCAAATTCCCACTGGTTATGTAGGAGAGGGTGGGACTAATGGAGAAAGCATGGAAACATACATTCAGTTCAGTTCAGTCACTCAGTCATGTGCGACTCTTTGTGACCCCATGGACTGCTTCCTTATCCATCACCAACTCCTGGAACTTACTCAAGTCCATTTCCATCGAGTCGGTGATGCCATCCAGCCATCTCATCCTCTGTTGTCCCCTTCTCCTCCTGCCCCCAATCCTTCCCAGCATCATGGTCTTTTCCAATGAGTCAACACTTTGCATGAGGTGGCCAAAGTATTGGAGCTTTAGTTTTAGCATTAGTCCTTCCAATGAACACCCAGGGCTGCTCTCTTTTAGGATGGACTAGTTGGACCTCCTTGCTGTCCAAGGGACTCTCAAGAGTCTTCTCCAACACCACAGTTCAAAAACATCAATTCTTCGGTGCTCAGCTTTCTTCACAGTCCAACTCTCACATCCATACACGACCACTGGAAAAACCATAGCCTTTACTAGACAGACCTTTGTTGGCAAAGTAATATCTCTGCTTTTCAATATGCTGTCTAGTTTGGTCATAACTTTTCTTCCAAGGAGTAAGCGTCTTTTAATTTCATGGCTGCAATCACCATCTGCATTGATTTTGGAGCCCCCCAAAATAAAGTCTGACACTGTTTTCACTGTTTCCCCATCTATTTCACATGAAGTGATGGGACCAGACTAGACATTGCCATATGTTAAATACATAGCCAGTAGGAATTTGCTGTATGACTCTAGGAGCTCAAGCAAGTGATCTGTGACAACCTAGAATGGTGGGATTGGGTGGGAGGTGGGAGGGAGGTCAAGAGGGAGGGGATATATGTATACCTATGGCTGACTCATGTTGATATATGGCAGAAACCAACACAATATTGTAAAGCAATTATCCTTCAATTAAAAAATAAATTAAAAATTTAAAAATTAATTTTTAAGTGCTAAGAACAGCAACAGAAAAAAAATATCTCTTGTGGTGTATGACATGCAACTTGGCATTGATCTGTAAAGAAATTTCATTGTGTGGACCTCTTTAGTGAATAAAGCCTGAAGATCAAGATGAATGAGGCTAAAAGTGGGTCTAATAAAGCAGTTGCAAATCTTTTCCAGCTTTCCCCAATCTATAAATGAGCTACCATTCGAACACTGGGGCCCAACTGTTAAACCTACCAAAGTGACAGTTATGGAAAGAGGCTATTCATGACATAGAAATTCTGTTATTTCTGCAAACATATCCTAGGAATCTGTTAGACAATGAATTGAGAATCCTGAATAAGATATTAATCTAAATCACTTTCCAGTTTTGTAAATTTGGGCAAATCATCCTCTCCCTGTGTTTACTTTGTCTACCAAATAAGGAGATGGTCTATAAGAATGTGGGGCTTCCCCAGGTGTCCAACTTTAAGGAATTTGCCTACAATGAAGGAGATGCAGGCAATATGAGTTCGATCCCTGGGTCAGGAAGATCCGCTGGAGGCGAGCATAGCAACCCACTTCAGTCTTCTTGCCTAAGAATCCCATGGACAGAGGAACCTGGTGGGCTATATATAGTCCATGGCGTCACAGAGTCAGATACAACTGAAGCAACTGAACACAGCACAGCACTAGGGGAATATGACTGGTTAATGTCTCTCTGGTTTTGCAATATTCACTAAAATCACCACGTTCATCTAATTTAGAATGTTCCGAATTGAAAGTGTTGATAATTAGCTTATCGAGAGTTGTTTTAATACTGAATATAAGCTCTTTATTCCAAAGACAAGATTTTTTATATTTTCCCGTGAATGCCTTAACTACCTTAAAGATTAAAAGTGAATTTCTCAGGCACTTCCCTGGTGGCTCAGTGGTAAAGAAACCACCTGCAATGCAAGAGACACAGGAGACGTGGGTTCAGTTCCATGGATTGGGAAGATCCTCTGGAGAAGGGAATGGTGACCCACTCCAGTATTCTTTTTTTTTTAATATAAATTTATTTATTTTAATTGGAGGTTAATTACTTTACAATATTGTATTGGTTTTGCCATACATTAATATGAATCCGCCATAGGTGTACACATGTTCCCTATCCTGAACCCCCCTCCCACCTCCCTACCCGTACCATCCCTCTGGGTCATCCCAGTGCAACAGCCCCAAGCATCCAGTATCATGCATCCATTCTGGACTGGCGATTCATTTCATATATGATATAATACATGTTTCAATGCCATTCTCCCAAATCCTCCCACCCTCTCCCTCTCCCACAGAGTCCAAAAGACTGTTCTATATATCTGTGTCTCTTTGGCTGTCTCACATTCAGGGTTATCGTTATCATCTTTCTAAATTCCATATATATGCATTAGTATACTGTATTGGTGTTTTTCTTTCTGGCTTACTTCACTCTGTATAATCGGCTCCAGTTTCATCCACCTCATTAGAACTGATTCAAATGTATTCTTTTCAATGGCTGAGTAATACTCCATTGTGTATATGTACCACAGCTTTCTTATTCATTCATCTGCTGATGGACGTCAAGGTTTCTTCCATGTCCTGGCTATTGTAAACAGTGCTGCAATGAACATTGGGGTATACATGTCTCTTTCAATTCTGGTTTCCTCGGTGTGTATGCCCAGCAGTGGGTCATAACCCAGTTCTATTTCCAGTTTTTTTTAAGGAATCTCCACACTGTTCTCCATAGTGGCTGTACTAGTTTGCATTCCCACCAACAGTGTAAGAGCGTTCCCTTTTCTCCACACCCTCTCCAGCATTTATTGCTTGTAGACTTTTGGATTGCAGCCATTCTGACTGGTGTGAAATGGTACCTCACTGTGGTTTTGATTTGCATTTCTCTGATAATGAGTGATGCTGAGCATCTTTTCATGTGTTTGTTAGCCATCTGTATATCTTCTTTGGGAAATGTCTATTTAGTTCTTTGGTCTGTTTTTTGACTGGGTCATTTATTTCTCTGGAATTGAGCTTCAGGAATTGCTTGTATATTTTTGAGATTATTGGAAATAAAAGCAAAAATAAACAAATGGGACCTAATTAAACTTAAAAGCTTCTGTACAACAAAGGAAACTATAAGAAAGGTGAAAAGACAGCCTTCAGAATGGGAGAAAATAATAGCTAATGAAGCAACTGACAAACACTCCAGTATTCTTGCCTGGAGAATTCCATGGACAAAGGAGCTTGGCGGGCTACAGTCCATGGAGTGACAAAGAGTCAGACACCACTGAAGCAACTGAACACATATGCACAGGTTCCCTATATATGTAGTTAGCTAGAAATTAGTGTTGAATATTTTGTATTGGAAAGCAATTCTATCTCCATCATACCTAAATCTACCTTAAAAAAATCATGTAAGAATTGAATCACCAGTCTATGTCTGACGAAGGATGCAGCATGCTTGGGGCTGGTGCATGGGGATGACCCAGAGGGATGTTATGGGGAGGGAGGCAGGAGGGGGGTTCATGTTTGGGAACGCATATAAGAATTAAAGATTTTAAAATTTAAAAATAAATAAATAAATAATTCAAACTTTATATTTGACACATAAAATTTTTAATAATTTCACTTTGATCAAAAAAATCTCAGACTGGAGAAAAAGATGGCAGAGGAATAGTTGGACATGGAGTACATCTCTCTCCATGGATACATCAGGAATAACCTTCAGATACAGAAGTGCTGCAGAACACCAGTTGAGAGCAGTCAGGAGGACCTGACCAGTGGAAAAGAAAATACAGAACCATGCAAAACTCGGTAGAATGAAGGAACTAATGGAAAAAAATAGGTGTATTTAATAGGACTGGACCTACCCTTGGCTGGTGTAGGAACTGAAGCAGGGATCCGATCCCCACAGAGCGGCAATTGTCTGAGTTAGAGGAGAACCATTTAAGGCTGAGAGTGAAACAGCTGATCAGTGGCAGCCTAAATGGAGTGAGAATCAGACAGTCCTTGCCACAGCCAAACACACGGTGCGCAGAAACACGGGTCTCCGGGAAGGAGAGCTGGGAGCTGGAGTTTAGGGATTGTGGAGCAATCCCTTTGAGAGGGCTGCTCTTAACTGCAGAGAGATGAATCAAGGGGATGTGAGGGAGGAGATCGTGGTGGGAAATGGCTGTGGAGGAAAGCCAGGCAGCCATGGAAGCAAGGCGATAGTGCTGAATCACGCATAGTGGTTAGAGCCATCATCATAGCCTCTCTCTCTCCACAGGTCAGCATCTGCAACTGAACAATAGAGAGGCTGGTGCATCAATCGCCTGAGGAAATGAACTACCTAGTAGGACCCCTCCCAGTGTACCTTTTTGAGTGCCTGATGTGCCAAACAACAGAGAAGGACCCTAAGCAAGGGATACCTCTAAGTTCCTGAACTGGCAGAGCTACAGAGAAAGTCTGGCTAAAGAGGCCTTCTGATCACCAGCTATAAGAGGCTTGGAAAAAGATTCTGAAAGGGTCATAACTCCTTCCACAGAGGCAGTTTCTATCCCTGAACACTTGGTGCCACCAGGGTCCCTGAAAGCCAAGCAGCTGCACCACCTTCACGCTCAACTCTCACTGGGGAAGAGCTGCCATGGGCAAAAAAAAAAAAAAAAAGGACTGTGTTTCTGTGTGCCAGGTCACTTCAGTCCTGTCTGACTCTTTGTGACCCTGTATACTGTGGCCTGCCAGGCTTCTCTGTCAGAAACGGGTTTCTCAAGGCAAGAATACTGGAGTATTGGCCAATACTGGTTGCCATACCCTTCTAGAGCACTGTATTTCCTGCTTCCTTAGCCACCAGTTCCCCTGAGTACATGTTGTTGCCAGAACCACTGCAACCCCAGCAGCTGCACCACCTCCCAACCTGACCCTCACAGAGGCAAACCCAGGTCCTCCAGGGAGCCTCAGAGCAAGCCCCAGTGGATGACCCACATGCAGAGGTGGAAGTAAAATCAGAATTGAAGCCCAGGGGCAATGTGGCTAAGGAAGAGGATCCAAAACATTCCCACCAGCTGTACAAGCTGAAGATTAAATCAACTAAGCAGACTTTGTATCTGTGAAATATATAAGATCATTGAGAGCTCCCACAAAAGAAAACTCAGTAGCTCTGATAGCTGTGGACATTGGAGGCAAGAACACACAGGAATAGGACCAGATGAAAATCTGAGGCGTCCCCACAGCCGGTCCAGAGATCACTACAGTGTTGGAAGGCATCCAAGAGAGGTAAAGTGGACTGTGATTTCCAGCGCGGGAAAGGACTCTGACAGCAGAGACTCAAAAATAAGCACAAATTATTCTTATTTTTGACTTGTTCTGTAGATTCTTTTGGATTTTTTCCCCCTTTCCCCCACCTCTGTTGTAGTGGTCGATATTATTGGCACTAAGAAATCCAACTAAGTTTTTGAGTTTTTTTTTTTTTTTTTTTCCTCAGTTACATTTTTTATTGTTGTCATAAACCTCTGCCTCTATGTTGGGCTTTTGCAGTTCTGTGGAGTTTTCATCTTCTTTTTTTTTCTTTCTTTCTTTCTTTCTTTTCTCTTTTTTTAATTTTAATTTTTTAAACCTGCTATTACTTTTTCTGCATTTATTCCTTTGTTTGCTTTTCCTACTGTTCTTTCCTCCTTGCAGTTAATCTTTAACATATATAATTCTTCTCTATTTACCTCTGTTTAACTTTGCATATCTATTCTTTCTTTCTTTTCTTTTTCTCCTTTCCTCTCAACATATTTGTTAGTTTTATTTTCATTGCTTTATTCCCCAAATGGCACCTAGCTTTAGTTTTGTTTTCCAGTTTGTGCTTTAATTAGTTTTGTTCTGGTAGATATGACTTTTGGTTTCCTTTGTTCCCAGGTCAACCTATTGTCCATAATTTTTGTTAGACTGTTTGATTTTGCTTACGGGTGTATATGTATATGTGTATATTCAGTCACACTTTCTATTGTTGTTATAAACCTCTGCCTCTACATTGGGCTTTGCAGTTCTGTGGAGTTTTCCTCACCCACTCCTTTTTCTTTCTTCCTTTTTTCTCTTTTTTTTTTATAATTTTAATTTTAAACCTATTTTTTTCTACATTTATTCCTTCATTTCCCTTTCCTATTGTTCTTTTCCCCTTGCTGTTAATATTTAATGTATATAAATTTTCTTCGTCTACCTCTATTTAACTTTGCATATGTATTCTTTCCTTTCGTTCTTTCCTTTCCTCTCAATATATTTGTTAGATTTGTTCTCATTGCTTTATTCTCCACTTGGCACCTTGATTTGGTTTTGTTTTCCAGTTTATGCTTAAGTTAGTTTTGTCTTTGATTGGTAAATATAATTTTTTATTTCCTTTGTTCACCGGATCAATCTACTGTTCTTTACATTTATTGGACTGTTTTCACTTTGCTTATGAGTGTATATGTATATGTGTATATTCCATTATTTTAATTATTATTTGTAACTGTCATTTGTCTGGGGTTCATTTTGGTTTCTCACTTTTGGATATTTGTTTTACTCTCCCTTAATGCCATAATAAGCCACTTGTGGAATCTTCGTTCCTGACCAGAAATCAAACACTGAGGCTTTGGAGTCGTAACACTGACTCCAAGACCCTAGACTACCAGAGAACTAAACCTAAAGAGATTAGATAGTGAGAACTCACACAAAGGAAACACTTGAATATAAGACCTGGTATCACCCAACCACCAGTAACACCCTCTGCAGGACGCCTCATCTAAACAACAAACAAAACAAAAATACAAACCCAATCATCAGCAGACAGGACTCAGCCTTGCTAATCAGAGGAAAAGCAAACAAAGGGACAAAAACTCAGCACAAATTTCTCCCTATATGGAGCTCACACAAACCACTGCACCAACATTAGGAGGGCAGAAATCAAAAGGAAGAAAGAATTTAACTTTCTTCAAGGAAAGAATTCAAGTTTCCTTGAAGCCTGGGAAAAGGAGACTTCAGACACAATAACTTAAAGTTGAAAAAAAAAAAAAAAAAAAGAAAAGAAAAGAAAAAAAGAAAAGGCAGAGAAATACTGCACCAAAAAAAGGAACAAACTAGAAACACAGAAGTCCAAATAAATGAAGAGAAAATAGGAAAATTACCTGAAAAAAATTTCAGAAAGATGACAGTAAAGATGATCAAAACCTTTGAAAATAAAATAGAGAAAATGTAAGAATCAATTTAAAAAGACCAAAAAGAATAAGCATACAGAGACAAACAACACAATTATCAAAAGATGAAACTGGAGCTGATTATGCAGAGTGAAGTAAGCCAGAAAGAAAAACAGCAATACAGTATACTAACACATATATATGGAATTTAGAAAGATGGCAATTATGACCCTGTATGCGAGACAGCAAAAGAGAGGCAGATGTGTAATGTGGACTTTTGGACTCTGAAGGAGAGGGAGAGGGTGGGATGATTTGGGAGAATGGCATTGAAACATGTATACTGTCATGTAAGAAACGAATCACCAGTCTATGTTCGATGCAGGATACAGGATGCTTGGGGCTGGTGCATGGGGATGATCCAGAGAGATGATATGGGGTGGGAGGTGGGAGGGGGATTTCATGTTTGGGAACTCATGTACACTCATGGTGGATTCATGTCAATGTATGGCAAAACCAATACAGTATTATAAAGTAAAATAAAGTAAAAATAAAAATTTTAAAAAATAAAATAAAATACTCTAGAAGGAATCAATAATAGAATATCTGAAACAGAAGAACGATTCAGTGAGCTGAAAGATAAAACGTTGGAAATAACTTCTGAAGAGCAGAATAAAGTAGAAAGAATGAAAAGAGCTGAGGACAATCTCAGAGACCTCTGGGACTATATCAAACGCACCAGCATTCTAATTGTAAGGGTCCCAGAAGAAGAAGAGAAAAAAAAAAGGGTATCAGAAAATTTTGAAGAGATTATAGTTTAAAATTTCCCCAACATGAAAAAGGAAATAGCTAACCAAGTCCAAGAGGCACAAAGAGTCCCATACAAGATAAACCCAAGGAGAAACATGCCAAGACACATACTATTCAAACTAACAAAGACTAAACACAAAGAAAGAATATTAAAAGCAGCAAGGGAGAAGCAACAAGTAACATACCAGTGAAACCGCATATGCTTAGCAGCTGATCTTTCAACAGAAACTCTGCAGGCCATAAGGGAATGGCAGGATATATTTAAAGTACTAAAAGGGAAAAATATCTACAACCAAGATTACTGTACCCAGCAAGGATCTCATTCAAAATTGATGGAGAAATAAAAAGCTTTTCAAACAAGCAAAGGTTAAGAGAATTCAGTACCACCAAACCAGCTTTACAACAAATGTTAAAAGGATTTATATAGTCAAGAAATACAAAAGAAGAAAAAAAGATCTACAAAATCAACATCAAACCATTAGAAAATGACAATAGGAACATATATATCAATAATTACTTTAAATTTAAATGGATTAAATGCTCCAATCAAAAGATAGATTGGCTGAACAGATACAAAAACAGGACCCAGATTTACACTGTCTATAAGAAACCCACTTCAGATCTCAAGACACTTATAGACTGAAAGTGAGAGGGTGGAAAAATATATTCCATGATCATGGGAAGCAAAAGAAAGCTGGAGTAGCAATACTCATATCACACAAAATAGACCTTAAAATAAAGAAGATTATAAGAGCTAAGGAAGGCACTACATAATGATCAAGGAATCAATCCACGAGGCAGACATATCTATGCACCCAACATAGGAGTACCTCAATACATAGGACAAACACTAACAGACATAAAAGGAGAAATTGACAGTAACACAATAAGAGCAGGAGACTTTAAAACCCTACTCACACCAATGGAGAGATCCTCAAAACAGAAAATTAATAAGAACACACAATAAGAACATACATTAGATGAGATGGAGCTCATTGATATCTTCAGGACATTCCATCCAAATGCAGAATACACCTTCTTCTCAAGTGTACATGGAACATTCTCCAGGATAAATCACATCTTGGGTCACAAATCAAACCTCAGTAAATTTAAGAAAATTGAAATTGTATCAGGCATCTTCTCTGACCACAATGCTATGAGACTAGTGTAGTAATTACAAGAAAAAAAAAAAAAAACTTTAAGAAATACAAACACATGGAGATCAAGCAACACACTTCTAAACGACCAATAAGTTACTGAAGAAATCAAAAGGGAAATCCAAAAATTTCTAGAAACAAATGACAATGAAAACATGACAACTCAAAACCTATGGGATGCAGCAAGAGCAGTTCTAAGAGGGAAGTTTATAGAAATACAATCCTACCTCAAGAAACAAGAAAAACATCGAATAAACAACCTAACTTTACACCTAAAGCAACTAGGAAAAGAAGAAGAAAAGAACCTCAAAATTAGTAGAAGTAATAGAATCATAAAGATCCAAGCAGAAATTAATGAAAAAGAAATGAAAGAAATAATAGTAAAGATTAATAAAATTAAAGCTGATTCTTTGAGAAGATAAACAAAATTGACAAACCCTTAGACAGACTTTTCAAGAAAAAAAGAGAAGAATCAAATCAAGAAATTAGAAATGATAAAGAGGTTACAACAGACAATGCAGAAATACAAAGGAGTATAAGAGACTATTATGAACAACTATATGGCAATAAAATAGATAACCTGGAAGAAATGGACAGATTCTTAGAAAAGGTCAATCTTCCAAGACTGAACCAGAAGAAATAGAAATTCTGAGCAACCCAATTACAAGTACTGAAATTGAAGGTGTGATTAAAAAAAAAAAAACAAACTTAAAAACAAAAGCCCAGAACCAGATGGCTTCACAAGAGAATTCTATTAAATATTTAGAGAAAAGCTAATGCCTATCCTAAAACTCTTTCAAAAAATCACAGAGGAACACTTCCAAACTCATTCTACAAGGCTACCATCACCCTGACATCAAAACCAGACAAAGAAAACACAAAAAAAGAAAATGACAGTCCAATATCACTGATAAACATAGATGAAAAAATCCTCAACAAAAATTTGGCAAGCAGAATTCAGCAACACATCAAAAAGCTCATACATCATGATCAAGTTGGGTTTATTCCAGGGATGCAAGGATTCTTCAATATATGCAAATCAATCAATGTGATATACCATATTAACAAATTGAAAGATAAAAACCATATGATCATCTCAATAGATGCAGAAAAAGCCTTTGACAAAATTTAGCACCTATTTTTGATTAAAACTCTTCAAAAAACAGGCATAGAAGGAACCCACCTCAACATAGTAAAGGTCATATATGATAAGCCTACAGTAAATATTATTCTCAGTGGTGAAAAACTGAAAGCATCCCCTCTAAGATCAGGAATAAGACAATGGTGTCCACTTCCACCAGTAATATTCATCATAGTTCTGGAAGTCCCTAGCTACAGCAGAGAAGAAACAGAAATAAAAGGAATCCAGATCAGAAAAGAAGTAAAGCTCTCACTGCTTGCAGATGACATAATACAATACATAGAAAACCCTAAAGATAGTATCAGAAAATTACCAGAGCTAATCAGTGAATTTAGCAAAGTTGCAGGATACAAAATCAATACACAGAAATCACTTGCATTTCTTTATACTAACAATGAGAAATAAGAAAGAGTAATTAAGGAATCAATCCCATTCACCATTGCAACAAAAAGAATCAAATATCAAGGAATAAACTTACCTAAGGAGACAAAAGAATGGTACACAGAAAATTATAGGAAACTAACGAAAGAAATCAAAGGTGACATGAACCGATGGAGAGATATTACATGTTCTTGGGTAGGAAGAATCAATATTGTGAAAATGACTATACTACCAAATGCAATCTACAGATTCAATGTGATCCCTATTAAATTACCGATGACATTTTTCACAGGACTAGAACAAAAATCTTCACAATTCATATGGAAACGCAAAAGACCCCAAATAGCCAAAGCAGTCTTGAGAAAGAATGGAGCTGGAAGAATCAACCTTCCAGACTTCAGATTATACTACAAAGCTATAGTCATCAAGACTGTATGGTACTGGCACAAAAACAAAAATATAGACCAATGGAAAAATATAGAAAGCCCAGAAATAAACCTATGCACCTTTGGGTACCTTATTTTTGACAAAGGAAGCAAGAATATGCAATGGAGCAAAGACAGCCTCTTCAGTAATTGGTGCTGGGAAAACTGAACAGCTACATGTAAAATAATGAAATTAGAACACTTTCTAACACTATACACAAAGATAAACTCAAAATGGATTAAAACCTAAGTGTGAGACCAGAAACTATAAAACTCTTAAAGGAAAACATAAGGAGAACACTCAGTGACATAAATCAAGGCAAGATCCTCTATGACCCACCTCCTAGAGTAATGGAAGTAAAAACAAAAGTAAACAAGTGGGACCTGATTAAACTTAAAAGCTTTTGCACAGCAAGGGAAACTATAAGCAGGGTGAAAAGACAGCCCTCAGAATGGGAGAAAATAACAGCAAATGAAACAATTGGCAAAGGATTAATTTCCAAAATATACAAGCAGCTAATACAACTCAATACCAGAAAAACAAACAACCCAATCAAAAGTGGGGAAAAGACCTAAACAGACATTTCTTCAAAGAAGACATACAGATGGCTAACAAACACATGAAAATAGGCTCTACATTTCTCATTATTAGAGAAACTACAGTGAGATATCACCTCACATTGGTCAGAGTGGCCATCCTCAAAAAGTCTACAAATAATAAATGCTGGAAGGGGCATGGAGAAAAGGGCACACTCTTGTACTAATGGTGGGAATGTAAATTGATACAGCCACTATGGAAGATGGTATGCAGATTCCTTAAAAAAACTAGGAATAAAGCCACCATATGACCCAAAAATCCCACTCCTAGGCATATACCCTGAGCAAACCAGGGTTGAAAAAGACACTTGTTTCCTATTGTTCATTGCAGCACTATTTGCAATAGCTAGAACATGGAAGCAACCTAGATGTCTATTGACAGATGAATGGATAAAGAAGTTGTGGTATATATACACAATGGAATATTACTCATCCATAAAAAGGAACACATTTGAGTAAGTTCTAGTGAGGTGGATAAACCTAGAACCTATTATACAGAGTGAAGTGAATCAGAAAGAAAGGAAAATACTATATTCTAACACATATATATGGAATCTAAAAAAATGGTACTGAAGAATTTACTTACAGGGCAACAATGGAGAAACAGACATAGAGAATAGACTTATGGACATGAGGAGAGGGGAGGAGAGGGTGAGATGTATGGAGGAAGTAACATAGAAACTTAAATTATCATTTGTAGCCAACGAGAATTTGCTCTATGGCTCAGGAAGCTCAAACAGGGGTTCTGTATCAACCTAGAAGAGTGGGATGGGGAGGGAGATGGAAGGGAGCTTCAAAAGTGATAGGATATATGTATAACTATGGCTGATTCATGTTGAGGTTTGACAGAAAACAGCAAAATTCTGTAAAGCAATTGTCCTTCAATAAAAAATAAATTTAAAAATCTCAGACTATAAATAAGCCATCCATAGCATCTATAGTTGCTGTCTGAGGTGAGATTATCAACAAGTTGGTGGTGAAGTAGTGCATTATATTTCTGAAACAACCTGCCCCTGGCCCCACAGGCCACACCTACAAGCCTCTGCTGATGGAGTCGAAGCACTTGGCAAGTGCTTTGATTGACTGAGTGGCCTTTCAGAGCATCCCACCTTGTCCTCCCTCAAGGCATGGGTAATCCTATTTTTAGCTAGAATCATGACAGAGAGTGGAGAAGCTGACACCATAGCTCATTCATCAAAGGAAGGTGTACTTAGTTTCCTTCCCTCATCTCTCCAGGTACCCTTGTCCCCATGTAAATATACATTCTTTGAGTATCAGCTACTCTGTAAATGAGCTTTCAGACTAATTTCCTAGTTACCTCTTCCCTGCTGAGAGCTGACCCCAGGCACTTCTCCACACACACTCTGTAAAGACACATCTGAGCCAGTGAGATGTTTGGATCCAAGCGTAAATTAGACCCTGCTCCTTCCTTCCAAGAGCTTGGGTTCTGATCTAAGAGACATCTAAATCCCTGGTGACTCAGCAGTAAAGAATCCTTCTGCCAATGCTTGAGATGCAATTTCAATCCCTTGGCCAAGAAGATCCCCTGGAAAAGGAAATGGCAACTTACTCCAATATTTCTGCCTGGAAAATCCCATGGACAGAGGAACCTGTCAGGGCTACAGTTCATGGGGTCACAAAGAGTTGGACATGACTGAGAGTCTGAGCACACACTAGGAGACACATAATAAAACCAGCCATTCCACTTTTCACTGTTCACAACCATTCCACTGCCCACTGGCATTCTGCTGTCAGCTATAATGTGACAAAAGCACTGTAAGTGGAGGACAGAGCAATCGAAGACTGGAGGGAGGGTCAGGAAAATCTTCCAAGACCGGGTAACCTAGGGAAGTGGGGAAATATTTCAAATATTGGGAATCCCTTATGCAAAGATGTGGAGATACTTGTTAATTTTTTTTTTTTCATTCTATGCATAGTATCTGGGAACACCTACTAAGAGACAGGCAGAACATTTCACACTGGGTATACAACAGTGGGCAAATCAGATGTTGCTGCCCTTTAAGGAACCCACAATCTATGGAGGAGGGATGAGAAGAAAGTATTGGTGTTGTGAGGGAGGAGCTTCCTGGATGACTTTCTTTCACCAATTGTTTGAAGCAGGAGAATGAGGCATCAAATGATACCTGCTGAGCAGCTGAGTTTGAAGTAATACTTTACATTCTATTGCCTTAGCATTTAAGCTAGCCAGGGTATTGGATTCAGTCTGTGACTTCAACTTTTACTTGTGAGAGCAGCCCCTAACTTTAACATGGAACTCTGTGCTACTTAAAAATGTTCTTAATTCAATTTTAATTTAATTCTTACATCTCTGTGGGGTAAATGTGTTTGCCCTATTTGACAAGTTCAGAAACAAGGTTTTCTAGAATCACACATCTGCTCATCTGGGATTCAGATGTCTGGCTCCAAATAGAAGACCAATACTTCAGAAGAACCTAAGCAGGTTATACCTGTTGAAAAAGCCTGCATTATCCATTCTGGTCTTCAGTATTCCTGCACTGGACCCAGTCTATGCACTTCTTGAGCATAACCTGGCTCCACATCCTCCCAATTCCTAACACCGTGGAATATTACACCTCCCTGAAGGTGAAAATGAGAGTCTGTCATGGACCCCCTTGTGCCATGGCAGGACCCAGGGAAGCTTGACTCCTTTCATCCTTTCTAGATGCAGATGGAAACCCACACCATGGTGTCTGGGATCTGCCTATGTGGGCCAGGTAACTCTACGCAGAAATTCAGGGAAATTAAACCTTGCCACCAATTTTGACCAACAAAAGACAAGAGATGGGATGGGCCCAGCATATTGATGGGAACAGTCACTTTGATCTGCCAGGAAATGTCCAGGAGATGTGATTGAGTAACTGGCAATGTTTTATTTCAAAGATGGGGCCAACTAGGATAACACACAACCTTGTGTTTACCATCCATCTTCCTTCTGTGACTCAGTGGTAAAGAATCCACCTACAATGCAGGAGACCTGGGTTCAATCCCTGGGTTGGGAAAATCCCCTGCAGGAGGAAATGACAACCCACTCTAGTATTCTTTCCTGGAGAATCCCATGGACAGAGGAGCCTGACTGGCTACGGTCCATGGGGTCGCAAAGAGTCAGACAGACTGAAGTGACAGCAGCAGCAGCATCTACAGTTAGTGGTCAGACCCTTGGTAATAGGCTTAAGAAGAATCTGCAGTTCAATTCCTAGTTCTAAGTGTCTTGTGTGACATACTTCATTACTCAATATAAATGTTTTTTCAAAACCTGTATAAAATATCACCTGGCAGAATGTGATGATCTTGCCTAAAATGTAAAATGTATTGATTATAGTCATGATAAAACAGTCCTAGTCACACACATAAACACACAAGTATGTGCACACAGCAGTCTATAATTACAAAAAATGAAATTTATTAAAGGCCAAATTTTTTTGAGACTTGTTTTGATTTAAGAAGAGACTATACAACTGAGAAATCTGTATGCAGGCCAGGAAGCAACAGTTAGAACTGGACATGGAACAACAGACTGGTTCCAAATAGGAAAAGGAGTATGTCAAGGCTGTATATTGTCACCCTGCTTATTTAACTTATATGCAGAGTACATCATGAGAAACGCTGGGATGGAAGAAGCACAAGCTGGAATCAAGATTGCCAGGAGAAATCTCAATAACCTCAGATATGCAGATGACACCACCCTTATGGCAGAAAGTGAAGAGGAACTAAAAAGCCTTTTGATGAAAGTGAAAGAGGAGAGTGAAAAAGTTGGCTTAAAGCTCAACATTCAGAAAACGAAGATCATGGCATCTGGTCCCATCACTTCATGGGAAATAGATGGGGAAACAGTGGAAACAGTGTCAGACTTTATTTTCAGGGGCTCCAAAATCACTGCAGATGGTGACTGTAGTTATGAAATTTAAAGAGGCTTACTCCTTGGAAGGAAAGCTATGACCAACCTAGACAGCATATTGAAAAGCAGAGACATTACTTTATCAACAATGTCCGTCTAGCCAAGGCTATGGTTTTTCCAGTGGTCATGCATAGATGTGAGAGTTGGACTGTCAAGAAAGCTGAGCGCTGAAGAATTGATGCTTTTGAACTGTGGTGTTGTAGAAGACTCCTGAGAGTCCCTTGGACTGCTATGAGGTCCAACCACTCCATCCTAAAGGAGCTCAGCCCTGGGTGTTCTTTGGAAGGAATGATGCTTAAGCTGAAGCTCCAGTACTTTGGCCACCTCATGCGAAGAGTTGACTCATTGGAAAAGACTCTGATGCTGGGAGGGATTGGGGGCAGGAGGAGAAGGGGATGACAGAGGATGAGATGGCTGGATGGCATCACCAACTAGATGGACGTGAGTTTGAGTGAACTCTGGGAGTTGGTGATGGACAGGGAGGCCTGGCGTGCTGTGATTCATGGGGTCACAAAGAGTCAGACATGACTGAGCGACTGTACTGAACTGAACTTATACAGACATAGGAAATGAATGAAATGTATCACATAGTCTTCGACCAGGTCCTTGATTTAAGTTTGTAGTTTAAAGACAGACAGGAACAATTTGTGAAGGTTGAGTGTGTGTGTGTGTGTGTGTGTGTGTGTGTGTGTGTGCTCAACCTCTTAATCATGTCCAACTCTGTATGATCCCATGGAATCTAGCCCCCCACACTCTTCTGTGTACGGAATTTTCCAGGCAAGATATTCTGATTGTAATATCTGTACTATGATTAGGTAGGAGTACAGCCTGTCTTTAGTAGATATGAGTTCAAATATTTGGGTTGAAGCGTTATAATGGCTACAATATAGTCTCAAAAGTTCAGCAAATGATAAGAATTATAAGAAGATTATGTCAAAATATTAATATATGGTGAACCTAGGTAAAATATATTCAAGAGATCATTAAACTGCTTTCAAAAATGTTTGCAGACAGATTTTTTCAAAATAAAATATTTTTAAAGACACCTGGTTTAACAATTGTTTTGCATGTGTTTACTAAAAGATGGTTTCAATACTTTTGGAGATGACCTATAGAAAATTCTAGCCTTTCAGTTTTTTAACATGTGCAATTTTGGGGGCTTTTCTGTAAACAATGCCCTGTATCTTGTTATCATCTGGAATCATTGTGCTTCTATAATATCTAATTACTATATCACACTGACTGTAGTCTTTCGAGCACAAGCTCTCTTACTCTTTGCTTCCCATAATAACCCATTTTCTAACTGTATCCTATTTTCTTATTTCCTTTAATCTATCTTACTAATGTTTTATTCTGGGAAAGATTGAGGGCAAGACGAGAAGTGACAAAGTGTGAGATGGTAGGGTGGCATCACCAGCTCAATGGATATGAGTTTGACCAAACTCTGGGAGACAGTGAAGGACAGGAAGCCTGGTGTGCTGCAGTTCATGGGTTTGCAAAGAGTAGGATACAACTTATCAACTGACTGAACAATAACCCCACTAATTGCTTTAATTATAGTGTCTAACTCCCTTCCTTTCTTTGCTTTAAGTACAGCAGCCCCTCTTTCCTTAATATATTTATTTATTTAGTATAGAATTATTAGTCCATAGTTTTAAATTCTCATTTACAAGCAATTTCAATCTCTTAGCCCACTTGCATTGTTATTGTCCTCCCTGCAATTGGACCAACATAAATATTTGGACCCACATAACAATTTGGACCCATATAAATATTTGCCATATTCTATTCTTTAGTTTGGTAACTAAAAACAAACAAACAAACAAACAAGTCTAACCATATTCTTCTTCCCTCAGGGAGCTTTTGACTATTTTATTCACCACAGGAAAAATGAGGTAATTCTTTTAGGACTTTCTAAACAACTTAACCTTTATCTTTGTCTCCATTTCTTCTTTATGTAGTGTAACTGTTTTTCCATTCTATCTAAATTTATCCCCTTACATGATTCTCTAGATTCCATAATACTGTGACTCTTTAGAGACAGAATTCCACTCTCATCCTTCTTTCTACCTTGTTACTTAATTTTTTCCACTTTTATCTGCCTCACACAATTACACCACTGAAACTTTGATAAAAATTCATTAAAGACTACTTTGCCACTTAAAATATATTTTGCACCATATATCTGCAGCATTGGAATTTCCACACTTTAGGTTCCTTGAGAATAGACTCTGAGATGTAGATTTACATGCAGAATGTTCTTGGGGATATCCTGGGAAAAAGAAGCAGGATTAGGGGGAAAGAAAAGTTGAGCTGTCATGGGAGGTTTAAGCCAGCCCAATGGGGAGTCCTGAAATTGACATGATTTTTCAGACTTGCCCTGAATTAGAACATGAAGCCTAGAGTTTTACACTGATCAGTCAGTGTGTGCAAACGTATGGAAGGACATGTGAACTTGGTTGAGACAGTGCTGTTCAACTAGGGAATCCTTATAAAGGGCTCAGGCACAAGATTGCCTGTCCATAGTGCTTCCAGCTACTAGAGAAAAAGTTCTTAACTTTTCAAGCTAATTTGGATTGTGCCTCAGAGCATCCAATGCAGCCAATCCCACCTTCTTAAGAAATTTCTCTTTCCATACCTTCTACAAAAAGAAGATTTGTCAATAGTCAATATAAGCTAATCATTGAAGTGCTTATTTCTTTCTGAATTACGGTTTTCTCCAAAGCCACTCCCTGGTGGCGCAGATGATAAAACGTCTGCCTACAATACAGGAAACCCGACTTCAATCACTGGGTTGGAAAGATCTGTAGAAGGAAATGGCAACCCACTCAAGTATTCTTGTATGGAAAATCCTATGGTCAGAGAAACCTGGTAGGCTACAGTCTACGGGGTTGCAATGAGTCAGACATGACTGAGCGACTTCACTTTCACATTTCTCCAAATACATGACAAGAAATGGACCTGGAAACAACCTAAATGTCCATGAAGAGATGAATGGATAAATAAAATGTGATATATGTATATATCATTATATATGTATACATATATACCATCTGGTGGATCAGAGGGTATAGAATCTGCCTGCAATGCAGGAGACCTGGGTTCAATCCCAGGGCTGGGAAGTACCTGGAAAAGAGAATGGCTACCTACTCTAGTATTCTTGCCTGGAGAATTCCATGGTCGGAGGAACCTGGTGGGTACAGTCCATGGGGTTTCAAAGAATCAGACACATCTGAGTGAATTAACACTCAACTCAACTCATATATACATATAAGAATAGAATACTACTCAACCATAAAAAAGAATGAAATAATGTCATGCACAACAACATGGATGCACCTAGAGATTATCATACTAGGCATTCAGGCAGAGAAATACAAATATCATATGACATCACTTAAATGTGGAATTGAAAAAAAAAAAAAAGGATAGAAATGAGCATTTACAAAACAGAAACAGATTCACAAACATAGGAAAATAACTTATGGTTACCAAAGGGGAAGCATGGTGTATGTGTGTGTGTGGGGGGGGGGAGAAATAAATTAGGAATTTGGGAGTATTATATATATATATATATATATATATGTATACACACACACACAAGGACATACTGTGTAACACAGGGAACTATAGTCAATATTATGTAACAACCTACATGGGAAAAGAATCTGAGAAAGAATATATATATATATATATATATAACTTTGCTGTACATCTGAAACTAACATAACATTGTAAATCAACTATACTTCAGTTTAAAAAGAGAGTAAATCACTGAAAACGGATGTTGAAACATTGCTCTCAACTGGCTAAATTTTGTGCCTGACTGCTCATCTTGCCTTCTCATAATTTTAGGAGATACATTGATGATAGTTCCAAATAAAAAAGCTCTTTGTACTAATTGCATGTCTGATTGCATTCCAAGGCTTTGTTCTGGCCATGCCTCCTCATCATAAATTTTTAACCACTTCATCATTTCTAATGAAATATTATCTTGGTAACTATAAAAAGATCTTAATCCCTGTACTAGTATATTTTGCTGAGCTGCAATCATATATACCTAATTATTTACTAGGTTTCTTTAGGACTGACATTTCAATTTCAGCATATTTAAAACTAAACTAGTCATCTTTTACCTTAAAAATGCATATTTTTCTATGTGCTCACTCAGTCTTCTCTGACTCTTTGTTACCACATGGACTGCAGCCCACAAGTCTTCTCTATCCATGGAATTTTCCAGGCAAGAATATTGGAGTGAATTGTCATTTCCTCCTCCAGGGAATCTTTCTGATGCAGGGATTGAACCAGCATCTTCTGAGTCTTCTGAGTTGGCAGACAGATTTTTTTTTTTTACCACTGAGCCACCTGGGAAGTTCTCTTTCTCTATATCCTCTTTTAAAATATAATTTAGATATTAAATTCATTAATAGAGAAAAGTGCACAATAATTGTTCAGATAAATTATCATTAAGTAAACACTCCCATTAAATGCAATCTACATCAAAAAATAGAACATCAGGATGATAGAAACCTTTTTCAAGTCCTCTTCTTTTCCTCCAAAGATTGCCATTGTCATGATTTCAAGATTTTTTTCCTTCCCTTGTGCTGCCTTATTTGTTTTTTCCCAGTTTTATTAATATATAAATGGCATATGAGATTATGTAAATTTAAGGTGTACCATGTCTTTATATGCTATGCATTGTGAAATTATGCATTGTGCATAATTATGCATATTAGGCATATGCAATTATTACATATACATTGTGAAATTATCACTATAATGAGGTTACTTGACGCATATATCACCTCACACAATTACCATTTTGAGAGTTTTTTTTTTTTTTTTTGCATGTGTGGTGAAGAACATTGAAAATCCAATTTTTAACATTATTCAAATATATAATAAAGTATTGTTACCTATAGCCATCATTCTGTACATTAGATTCACAGAACATAATCATTTTATAACTGGAAGTTTGTACCTTTAGACCAACCTCTTATATTTCTACCACCTCTCAGCCTCTGGCAGCCATCAATCTTGCATTGCTACAAGTTCAGTTTTTTTTCAGATTCTACATACATGTGAGATCACAGAGTATTTTTCCATATCTGTCTGGAATTTCACTTAGCATAATACTTTCAAGTTCTATCCATGTTGTCCTAATAGCAGCTTAATAAACTTTCACTATATGTATATCACAGTTTCTTTATCCATTCTCAATCCATTTGATGGATTGAGCTTTCTTCATTTAATTTTCTTTCAGTTCAGTTAAGTCGCGCAGTAGTGTCTGACTCTTTGTAACCTCATGAACGGCAGCACACCAGGCCTGGCTGTCCATCACCTACTCCCAGAGTCCACCCAAACCCACGTCCATTGAGTCGGTGATACCATCCCACCATCTCATCCTCTGTCATCCCCTTCTCCTCTTGCCCTCAATCTTTCCCACCATCAGGGTCTTTTCAAATGAGTCAGCTGTTTGTATCAGGTGGCCAAAGTATTGGAGTTTCAGCTTCAGCATCAGTCCTTCCAATGAACACCCAGGACTAAACTCCTTTAGAATGGACAGGCTGAATCTCCTTGCAGTCCATGGGACTCTCAAGAGTCTTCTCCAACACCACAGTTCAAAATCATCCATTCTTCAGGGCTCAGCTTTCTTCACAGTCCAATTCTCACATCCATATCTGACCACTGGGAAAACCATAGCCTTGACTAGATGGACCTTTGTTGACAAAATAATGTCTCTGTTTTTCAATATGCTATCTAGGTTAGTCATAACTTTCCTTCCAAGGAGTAAGCGTCTTTTAATACCATGGCTGCAATCACCATCTGCAGTGATTTTGGAGCCCAGAAAAATAAAGTCAGCCACTGTTTCCACTCTTTCCCCATCTAATTCCCATGAAGTGATAGGACCAGAGGCCATGATATTTGTTTTCTAAATGTTTAAGTCAACTTTTTCACTGTCCATTTTCACTTTCATCAAGAGGCTCTTTAGTTCTTCACTTTCTGCCATAAGGGTGGTGTCATCTCCATATGTGAGGTTATTGATATTTCTCCCAGCAATCTTGATTCCAGCTTGTGCTTCCTCTAGCCCAACATTTCTCATGATGTACTCTGCATATAAGTTAAATAAGCTGGGTGACAATATACAGCCTTGATGTACTCTTTTTCCTATTTGAAACCAGTCTGTTGTTTCATGTCCACTTCTAGCTGTTGCTTCCTGACCTGCATATAGGTTTCTCAAGAGGCAGGTCAGGTGGTCTGGCATTCCCATCTCTTTCATAATTTTTCAGTATATTGTGATCCACACAGTCAAAAGCTTTCACATAGTCAATAAAGCAGAAATAGATGTTTTTCTGGAACTCTCTTGCTATTTTGATGATCCAGCAGATGTTGTCAATTTGATCTCTGGTTCCTCTGCCTTTTCTAAAACCAGCTTGAACATCTGGAAGTTCACAGCTTCATGTGTTGCTGAAACCTGGCTTGGAGAATTTTAAGCATCACTTTCCTAGCATGTGAGATGAGTGCAACTGTGTGGTAGTTTGAGCATTTTTTGGCATTGCCTTTCTTTGGGATTGGAATGAAAACTGACCTTTTCCAGTCCTGTGGCCACTGCTGAGTTTTCCAAATTTGCTGGTATATTGAGTGCAGCACTTTCACAGCATCATCTTCCAGAATTTGAAACAGCTCAACTGAAATTCCATCACCTCTACTACTGCTAAGTCACTTCAGTCGTGTCCGACTCTGTGCGATCCCATAGACGGCAGCCCACCAGGCTCCCCCTTCCCTGGGATTCTCCAGGCAAGAACACTGGAGTGAGTTGCCATTTCCTAGCTTTGTTCATAGTGCTGCTTCCTAAGGCCCACTTGATTTCACATGTCTGTCTCTAGGTGAGTGATCACACCATCGTGATTATCTGGGCCATGAAGATCTTTTTTGTACAGTTCTTCTGTATATTCTTGCCACCTCTTCTTAATATCTTCTGCTTCTGTTAGATCCCTACAAATTTTGTCCTTTATTGAGCCCACCTTCGCATGAAATGTTCCCTTGGTATCTCTAATTTTCTTTAAGAGATCACTAGTCTTTTCCATTCTATTGTTTTCCTCTATTTCTTTGCATTGATCGCTGAGGAAGGCTTTCTTATGTCTCCTTGCTATTCTTTGGAACTCTGCATTCAGATGCTTATGTTTCCTTCTCTCCTTTGCTTTTTACTTCTTTTCTTTCCTCAGCTATTTGTAAGCACTCCTCAGACAGTCGTTTTGCTTTCTTGCATTTCTTTTTCTTGAGGATGGTCTTTTCCCCTGTCTCCTGTATAATGAATGTCATGAACCTCTGTCCATAGTTCATCAGGCACTCTATCAGATCTAGTCCCTTAAATCTATTTCTTACTTCCAAAGATACAATCCCTTTGTCTGATCATATTTTTATCTCTGCTTAATGAAAATTTTGCTTTCCTGGTGGTTCACATGGTAGAGAATCTGCCTACAGTGCAGGAAACCTGGGTTTCATCCATGGGTCTGGAAGATACCCTGGAGAAGGGAATGGCAACCCACTCCAGTAGTCTTGCTTGGAAAATGCAATTGACATAAGAGCTTGATGGGCTATAGTCTATGGGGCCACAAATAGTTGGATACAATTGGGTGACTAATACATCTGGAGAAAGAAATGGCAACTTACTTCAGCAGTCTGCTTGGAAAATGCCATGGACAGAAGAGCCTGATGGGCTATATAGTCCATGGGGTTGCAAAGGATCATACATGACTGAATGACTGAGCAAGCAAGAGAATCAAAATGAATGAACATTAACTCAGGTTTTAAAGTTTGTTGTTTGGATGGAGGCATATTAAACAGTTCTTGGCTTCAGAGTCTGCCCAACACATAAGACAGTGTGCACTGTGCTCAGTTGCTCAGTCTTGTTCTATTCTTTGTGACCCCAAAGACTGTAGCCCACCAGGCTCCCCCATCTAAGATGATTCTCTGGGCAAGAATACTGGAGGAGGTAGTCATTCCCTTTTCCATGGGATTGTCCAAATCCAGGGATAGAACTCAGGTCTCCTACATTTCAAGCAGATTCTTTACTATCTGAGCCACCAAGAAAGCCCAAGAATACTGGAGTAGGTAACCTATCCCTTCCCCAGGGGATCTTCCTGACCCAGGAATTGAACCAGGGTCTCCTGCATTGCAGAGGAATTCTTTACCACCAGGGAAGCCCACATAAGGAAATGGCAGGTATTAATGCCACTACCCCATAGTATTCTTGAAGCTTCATGTTAAAAATATGTCCTTACTTTATCTTTTGATATTTACTCCCTCAATGTAAACAGCTATCCCAGGCAACTGGAATCATTAGTTATCTCCCACATTCCTCTTTTATATTTCTTCCTCCTCATTTGGATATTAATATAAAAAGACAATAATTCATTATTCTTTCAACTGATACTTTCAAGATTCCTACTGCATAAAAGCAACTGGATAAGACATCATGTGTGTAAGGAAAACAGTACTGTTATTGTTCACAGAATAGCAGTAGTTAAGAAATAGAATATATTCTCATAAAAATGATTTAAATAATTTAAATTGAAAAATTCAGTGTAGAAAGGTATCTGATAATGGTATCGATATTACCCAGGGAGCATTAAAAATTCCAGTATTGGTCACTAATCAATTTTTAATATATATTTGCTGAATTGAATAGCATGTTTTACATTTTGTGTAGTGTCTTTTTACTATAAACGGTGATAGTCAAGAGAAAGATAAATGGACACTCTTCCATCTTAATAATGAAGACATTTTGAAGTACTACACTGATGTACACATGACTGATTAGAGTAGTTCAAGGTACTTCTTTGTAGAGGTGAAAATAAAATAATAGGAAAAATTCCCTATTGCAATGGAAACACTTGTCATTAGAATTAATGTAAAATGATTATTCAGGCCTGTCCTCTCCATTTTAGTCTTTGGTAGAATTTTAATAATGTAGTTGCTAACATGCATTATGTTGATAAGAGTCTATCAGTAGGTTGTACAGGTGATGGATTTATGTACTTTAATTTGAAATGCGAATTTTGGAAAAGAAAAATCTAACTAATTGGATAGATTGTCCAACTTGTAAGATTTGTTATTTCATTTTCAATTGATCACTTCTATCAAAAGGCATAAATTCACTTGATATAATTAAACAACTAGGCTATTTGCTGTTATTTGATAACCCTGGAATATTTTCAAGGTGCAATGGATGAATTGATCTACCAAACACAATTACACCTGTTCATTGGGCTTACAAAAGAATGCTAAGAAATTCCAATATGCAATTTCAAATGTTCTAATAAATGGAAACTAAATCTGAAAAACTGTTGGATCTGAGATAGTAAAAGAAGGAACAAACAGTTTATTTTTTCTTACAAGTTTGTCCTTTGATAGTTCCTGCATTTATCTAGTGAAAATAACAAAGCACACATCAGTCTAGCATAAAAGAAAGTAGAATGTGAAATTTTTTCCCCACATTGAAGAATCTTGTTATTCAAAATAGGTGCAGAGTTTTCATATTTTGAGCAATTTTGTTCTCTGTGCTTTCAAAATAGTGAAAACAGTGATACAAGGCTATTTTAAAACAAGGAAGACTACACTATGAAGTAAGAAGAGATTTCTCGAATTTCAGTGATGTGGTCAGGGTCATCTAGTCCAAAGTATCCTCTAATAGCAATAAGACTTGAGTTATTTGCCTGGGTCATCACTGGGGTGAAGACAGCATTTAGGATTTCAGGAGCAAGTAAATAAGATATTTATGTGTTATGTTGTATTGTTTAGTAGGAAATGTATATAAATTTATATATATATATATAATTAATTTGGAATGCTTTCAGTTTCAAAATAAAAATAAATTGAAACAAAAATAACTGAGTCACTTAACTAATAGTGTTTTTCTTTTTTTCTTTTTTGCACTAAATAAGTATTCTGGGGAAAGGCAATCCACACTGAGGGGTGCTACTGAAGCTCAATCACACTTTTTGAAGCAGGGCTATTTTAATAGTTTTATTATACCATCTTTGTTGCATTGACCATCTCCCTGTGCTTGCCACTCTTATTGCTTAGAATAAACTAGAAGATGCTGTGATATTTACAAATGCCTGTCCATAAAAGCTCAACACAATCCAAGTGTATTTTGGTTGTGCAAAGCCCATTGTCTATTCAAGTAAATCTTTGTGGAGGCTTTGATCCATACAATGACAAAACAGTCTAAACTGTGTGACTTCTTGGTTCAGCCATCTTGGCACAATGCTTCCATGGTCCACAACTATGGAGATCAAATGAAGAAAAACACAAGAGAGTGGCACACAGGTTTTACATTGCCTCATCCTGAGAGTGACACGTGTCATTCCCATCCATATTTGATCACATGAGACAGTCAGTATAGTTTTGCACGCATCTATGATCAACCTAGCACATTAAAAAGCAGAGACATCACTCTGCTGACAAAGGTAAACACAGCCAAAGCTATGGCTTTCTCAGGAGTCATGTAAGGATGTGAGAGCTGGACCATAAAGAAGGCTGGGTGCTGAGGAATTGATGCTTTTGAACTGTGATGCTGGAGAAGACTCTTGACAGTCCCTTGGACAACAAGGAGATCAAACCAGTAAATCCTAAAGGAAATCTACCCTGAATACTCATTGGAAGGACTGATACTAAAGCTGAAGCTCAAATACTTTGGCCACCTGATGTGAAGAGCTAACTCATTAGAAAAGACTCTGGTGCTGGGAAAGATTGAAGGCAAAAGAAGAATTTGAGATGGTTAGATAGCACCACCAACTCAATGGACATGACCTTGAGCAAACTCCAGGAGATAGTGAAGAAAAGGGAAGCCTGGCATGCTGCAATCCATGGGGTCTCAAGAGTTGGCGAGACCAACTTAGTCACTAAACAACAACAAAATGACATAGGGGAAGCAGAACATTGGGAGTAATTATAATATGTATATTATCAGTGTATGGTTATAAGATGGCAGTTATGCCTTCAGGCACCATGCATGCTTTCCAAGGATAAAAAAAATAGAGAGAGGGGGAGAACTATGAATGAAGGAATTAAAATACTTTTAAGTAGTTATACTTACTTTTTATTTGGAGAAACACATTACTATTAAGACAGGCTTTACATAATGGAAAAGCTGAGTTGTGCTATTTTGCACAAATATTTTGTAAGAATATTTTGCCTCAGAGAACATTACAGAGTCTTGTCCAGATGGTAGTGAATGGCCTATTTGAATTGCAAGCACTAAGGATGAATTTTTGTTTATTATCTAGCTTTGGGGAAAAAGTGGTCCCTACCATACCATCACACCGAGGTACTTTGTATTAATGTTGGCAACATCAGGCTCTTATATAATATAATTCACAAAGCTTGGAAGTGAATCTTCTTCCCATGTATCACCACAGGTCAAAGTTACAGAATCCACATAGATGTCAGTAATGAGCCATGAGACGTTAAGGGATCAAGAAATTGAATAGGATTTAGTATTTGGAACAGAGCCAGAGAAATTGCCAACAATGAAACGTAAAAGGTCAATGCTGCAGAATGATGTAGAGACTGGCCTAAACAGCAGCCTAAAGAAAATCATGTGAATAATTGAGCTAAAAGACATATAAAAGCCTCCACTGACTTTTAAGCTGGAACACTTTGGCTTTACTTCTAGAACCTATAGAATGGCGAGGTTCTGGTGGAACACTGTACTTCTGGCTAACTCCTGAGTGTACTACCAAACACCTATACAATATCAGATTGTGTACTGAGGGGAAATGAAAGTATTGATGTAAAGACAAAAAAATGAGAAACTTACCAGAAAAAGGAATTTCCATTCCTTCCCAGTAATGTTTTAGAATGCCAAAGCAGAGAAAATAATTATTCCCTGTAGTCACAAGTTAATATTGGGACCCTTTTTAACACTTCCTTAAACCCTGTGTCAGGAAGATCCCCTGGAGAAGGGAATGGCTACCTACTTCAATATTCTTGCCTGGAGAATTCCTTGGATATAGGAGCCTGGCAGTCTATGGTCCATGAAGTTGCAAAGAGTTGGACACAACTGATCGAATAACACTTTCCCACTTTCACTTTTCAAACCCAAGGTCTTGGAATGATAATAATGTAAAATAGTAAATAGCTATCAGTTTACATCATGGACATCAGCCACCTCTGCTGTGGAAGTTTTAAAAATTAGAATTTTTTTCCTTTTCTTATAATACCTGAAAGTTTTCACCTTTCTATCACCTTCTTCTAACTCCTCCTCCCCCATTCTCATTTCTAGGAACCACACATCTAATCTCTCTGTGAGTTTGACTGTTAGTGGTTTTTAAAAAATATAATTGACCTACGATACTAAGATAGCTTATGGTGCACAGTGAAGCACTTTGATATTTCTATACATTTCAAACTGATCACCACAATAGCTCTAGTTACCATCTGTCACCATACAAACATATCATACTATTCTTGAGCATTTTCTTCACTCTACATTACATCCCTGTGACATTTATTTCGTAACTGGAACTTTGTACCTCTTAATCTTTCTCACCTATTTCACTTATTTCCCTATCCCTATGCTCTGGAACCTACCTGTTTGTTCTATTTCTATGATTCTTCCTGTTTTGTACTAAGAATGTAATGTAAAACATAATTAATGTGATTAACAGTTCTCTCTGTTACATACAAAAGCTTTTAAGAGAGTAAGGCCTAAGTGTTCTCATCATAGGGAAAATAGTTCTTCTTTATCTTGTATTTTAAGGTATTTTCAATGATACACGTCGCTAAATTATTGTAGTAATCATTTCATGATGCATGTAAGTCAAATTGTTTTGCTGTACACCTCAAACATATACAGTCCTATGTCAATTATATCTCAATAAAACTAAAAGGAAATTAAATTAATAAAAAGTAAAAGTTACAGATTTTTCAAATAGAGATATAGCATACCATACCATGAGCATGGATCATAGGAAAAGCAAGAGAGTTCCATAAAATAATCTACATCTGTTTCATTGACTATGCTAAAGTCTTTGACTGTGTGGATCACAACAACCTGTGAAAAATTCTTAAAGAAATGGGAATACCAAATCACCTTACCTGCCTCCAGAGAAATCTGTATGCAGGTCAAGAAGCAACAGCTAGAACCAGACATGGAACAATGAACTGGTTCAAAATTGGGAAAGGAGTACACTAACACTGTATATCATCACCCTGCTTATTTAACTTTTATGCAAAGTACATCAAATGAAATGCTGGGCTGGACGAAGCACAAACTGGAATCAAGATTGCTGGGAGAAATATCGATAGCTTCAGATATGCAGATGACACCACCCTTATGGCAGAAAGCAATGAAGATCTAAAGAGCCTCTTGAAAATGAAAGAGGAGAGTGAGAAAGTTGGCTTAAAATTCAACATTCAGAAAAATAAGATCATGGCATCTGGTCCCATCATTTAATGCAAACAGATGGGGAAACAATGGAAAGAGTGACAGAATTTATTTTCTTGGACTCCAAAATTACTACAGATAGTGATGGCAGCCATTTAATTAAAAGGTGTTTGCTCCTTGGAAGAAAAGGTATTACAAACCTAGACAGCATATTTAAAAACAGAAACATTACTCTGTCGACAAAGATCCATCTAGTCAAAGCTACTGTTTATCCGGTAGTCATGTATGTATGTAAGAATTGGACCATAGAGAAGGCTAAGTGCTAAGGAACTGATGCTTTTGAACTGTGGTGTTGCGGAAGGTTGTTGAGAATGCCTTGGACGAGAAGGTTAAACCAGTCAATCCTCAGGGAAATCATTCCTGAATATTCATTGGAAGGACTGATGCTGAAACTTAAGCTACAATTTGGCCACCTGATGTGAGTAACTGACTCATTGGAAAAGACCCTGTTGCTGCGAAAGATTGAAGGCAGGAGGAGAAGGGAATGACAGAGGACTAGATGGTTGGATGGCATCACTGACTCGATGGACAAAAGTTTGAACAAGCTCCAGGAGTTGATGATGGACAGAGAAGCCTGGTGTGCTGCAGTCCATGGGGTGAAAAAGAGTTGGGCATGACTGGGCGACTGAACTAAACTGAATTATACTGAATGGGTTTCCCAATTGGTGCTAGTGGTGAAGAATTCATTTGTCAGTGCAGGAGTCACAGGAGGCGTGATTTGATCCCTGGGTCGGGAAGATTCCCTGGAATAGGAAGTGGCAACCCACTCTAGTATTCTTTTCTGGGAAATCCCATATACACAGGAGCCTGATGGGTTACAGTCTATGATGCCACAAAGAGTCAGACATGACTTAGCACAAGCGTACTGAACGTTATTCTGCTCAGTTGCCAAGACTTCACCCAATCTCATGCATGCTTCATCCTATTGCCCTGTGTATTAGTAATTGTTCACTAGTAATAAAGTGCTTACTGGAGCAGGACAAGGTAGTATAATGTGCTTAAGTAAGTGATTTGGGTTTTCAATCCATGTTCCTCATAGATCAGTGAATCTCTGAGTCTACCACAATGTATACAAAGAGAGCTGACCCATAGAGTTACAGACATGTCCATTTGAACTTAGATAAAGATGTCTCAGGTTTTTTCTTTTATATTCCAGATTTCTGTTCAGAACTTTAAAGCTTTTGTTATAAAAATATTTTTTCTTGTTGTTGTTCAGTCCCTTAGTCATGTCTGACTCTGCAAACCCATGGACTGTAGCACACCATGATACTTCCCTGTTCTTCACTGTCTGGAGTTTGCTCAAACTCATGTCCATTGAGTCAGTCAATTCAGTCTTCCACCCTTTTCTTCCCATCCTATTTATAATATGAAATTATCTTTCCATCATTGTGTCACTAGTTTCTCAACCACACTGATAGAATTATGGGTGGAGTACTCAATCCCATCTGAAATGTATAGCTTGTCTTTGCCTTTTTAGAGTAAGATATCATGTACATAATAAAGGTAGTCATCAGAAGTTGGAGTCAAAAAAAACAGAGAGAATGTTGCATGGGCATGTATGTGAATACAAAACTTAGCTGGACAGAAATTGTGATTTAAAATAAATACTGTTAAACAATGTGTTGTGATTTATACCTTTCCAATGAACACTGAAGCTTTTGAAAATGTTTTAAAGATTGCTGAGGAAGCTAGATTCCACTTGAAGTTAAATCTCCCGCTTCCTTCTTATTTCTTGCCGGTTTCTTGTCACCCTGTTATTTCTTCTCTTAGCCTCTCTTTCTTGTCTTTTAAAATTGCTCCCATTGATTTTCATTCTTTAAGTTGCTAGCTGTCAAGGGACTCTTTCTACTGTAAAGATAAAAATCTCTTTACATTTGGAAGGATGTGCACTGATAATTATGGTAATAAAGAAATAAGACAAGGTGCTCAAGATACTATCAATATGTAACAAACAACAGCAAGCAAAAAAGGGGTAAAATTATTATTTTATGACATTTGCAAAATCTATGGCTCAGAAGCTGGGCAAGAACAGTATAAATATCTTGCTTCTGTTTCAGTGTCTGAGGTCTTCTCTGGGATAATTCAAAGGCCAGTTGATGACTCAGGCTTTATTGGAATCATCTGGAGATATTTTCCCTCATTTGAATGGCAGTTGATGCTAGATGTCACCTGAGGTCTCAGCTGAGTTGCTGGCCAGACTTATGTGTTTGGCCTCTCAGTGTTGCCGCGTTGGTAATGAACATTTCTCTCATAGACTATTTGGGCTTCTTTAATAAGGTGATAGCTGCTTTTCAGGGGCTTCCCTGGTGGCTCAGTGGTGAAGAATCTGCCTGTGATGTAGGAGACGTGGGTTCAGTCCTGAGTTGGGAAGATCCCCTGGTAGAGGGCATGGCAACCCACTCCAGTATTCTTGCCTGGAGAAATCCATGGACAGAGAAGCCTGGTAGGCTACAATCCATAGGGTTGCACAGAGTGAAGTGAAGTCCATAGGGTCACACATGACTGAAGTGACTAAGTAGCAGTAGCTGATTTTCAAGAGCAAGCTTTCCCAAAGCAAATGGCAAAAGTGTGTGACATATTTATAATGTAGGCTCCAAATTAATATAGCCACACTTCTTCCATATACGAGTCAAAAATCCTCCAAGGACTTGAATGATCATGTTGGGAAAATTCAGTCTGCCACAATCCATCCTCTAGCAAAAATTTATATTTCTTCTGTATACAAACTACATTTGTCTCTACGTCGGGATTCTCAAGTTTCATGCCATTATGACATCTGTTAAAGCCTACAATCTAGTTATCTAAGTCAGGTTCAAGTTCCTCTCAATCTGAAGATATAATGAAACAAATTATCTTCTCCATAAATGCAACATACAGTGATGAAAAAGGACTAGGGTAATTGTTATGGATAATCGCTAGAAATTAACCATAGGTAATTGATAGAAAAGACCCTGATGCTGGGAAAGATTAAGGACAGGAGAAAAGGGGGGCAACAGAGGATAAGAAGGTTGGATGGCATCACTGATTCAATGGACATGAGTTTGAGCCAACTCTGGGAGACAGTGAAGGACAGGGAAGCCCGAGGTGCTGCAGTCTGTGGGGTTGCAAAGAGTCAGACACGACTGAACAATGAACAATGAATTATTATGGACATTGTCACTCAAAAATGTGGAAAATAAGTGAAAGACAGAAATTATTGTTTTATAGCAATTCTAAAATCCAGACGGCTCCTGTTGCCAGTGACTTGATTGGATCTCAGCTGAATTCCTGAGACATTGTTCCCCAGATCTACGAGCTCCACCTTCCAGTATTTAACTTAAAAGTCAATCCAATCTTCCTTTTCCACATTAAGTAACTTCTGCTATAGCTGAGTAGTTTCTACTCTGCTTCCTACTTACATAATCTTAGGATCAAACAGTATGTTTGCATTTTGTACAATTCCTAACCTTTTAATTCCACTTGATATAATTTAATAAAATACATATTCTAATATAATTTATAATCCACTCCATTACACAAATACCACACCCACAAATATCTTCAAGACAATCCCTTCTCTTTCTGGGACTCTCTGAGACTGCCTTGTGCTCATGTGTGCCCAACCATGTCTGACCCTTTGTGGCCCCATGAACTGTAACCCACCAGACTCCTCTGCCCATGGAATTTTCTGGGCAAAAATACCAGAGTGGGGTGCCATTTCCTTTTCTAAGGAATCTTCCCAACACAGGGCTCAAACCCAAGTCTCAGGTCTCCTGCATAGGCAGGCAGATTCTTTACCAATAGCACTACCTGGGAAGCCTGGAGCTGCCTTGGAACAATATCATTAAAAGTCTTAGAAATTCTATTATTTCATCAACAAATTCTGTAAGGCACAACCTTCATCTCCTTACAGGGCATTTTGTCTATTTGATTTGTCCTATGAGGTAACACCATAGGATCATTCTGAGGCTGTAAAACACAGAATCAAACATTCCCCACCATGAATATGCCTTTCACTGGAGGCCCTTTCTTAATCTCAGAATAATGTTATATCAGGAGAGGATAGGAATGAGAAATAACTACTTTTCAATTCCAGGAGGTCTTGATTTAGATATTTAGCAGAATATCCACTGGAGTGTTCTGTATTCTTTTATTATTTGCAGTACAAGCAGAAAAAAGAAACAAAATGATACTTTTAGTATTCTGGTATAAAAACTTTTTAACTTAATCTTGTAGTCTGAAGGACACATTTTGAATTTTTTCACATTGTTACAGGAAAAAATGTTGACAAAGTTCTCATGACTATATAACAAGTGTCTCTCTAATTATAGCTTCAAAAAATCATTTCCCTTAATTTTCTTAAGTCCTCATTAAGACACTTCTCTAGGACAAACAATGTCTGCTAAGCCCTTCTGTCTTCCCCCAAGGTTGTCTTTAAGATAACTATACATGTTTTGGCTTTTTTCTCACAACAATGTCTTTCTTCCAGATAACAAAATTTCATGGTTATTTACTGTTGTGTAATAACAACAGCAACAAAAAATCCACAAACTAGGTATCTTAAAATAACAATGGCAATTATTTACAAGTCATAATTTTGACCAAGATTCTACAAAAATAACCTTTGCTATTTAACTAGGGAATGGGAGGTCCACTTTTATGGTTGTTGCCTCACTTGACATGCATGTTAATGCTGGTTATCAGCTAGCAACTTAATCAAGGCTGTGAATGACATCCCTAGTTCCTCTTTGTGGGCCTCTCCATAGGCTGCTTTAGCTTTTTGGTGCATGGTGGCCGGATTCCAAGAGTGAACATTCCAAAACAACAAAATAGAAATGTCTGGTACTTACATCCCCTGGTTCCACAGATCACATATCTCACTTCTGCTATTCAAAATAAAGAGTATTCAAATGGAGTATGCCTTCAACATGACGAGTAGGGTGAATATATTTATAGGTATATGAATGCTTAATTTTAAAACTACCTGAAGGATAGTATAAATTTATTGAAAGTAAAGTAAGTTACCAAAACAATCACATAAAACAAAACAAAACAAAACATGTAAACTAACAAAAAAATTATTTCGCCTATGTGTGTGTTAATGACTCAGTTGCTTCCAACTCTGTGATCCCATGGAGTGTAGCTCACCAGGCTCCTCTGTCCATGGAATTCTCCAGGCAAGAATACTGGAGTGGGTTGACATTATCTTCTTCAGTGGATCTTCCCAACCCAGGGATCAAATCTAGGCCTCCTGCTTCAGGGGCAGATTCTTTACCGTCTGAGCCACGTGGGAAAGTATGAAGCCTATTCACCTATATGAAAACCTAAAACCTTCTCAAAGTAGTTATGATATCTATCATTGCATTCTTTAGAATTTAGGATAACTATTAATCTCACATCTCAACCTTAACAGCCTCATAATACTATATTATCTGAATATGCTCTATGTAACAGAATTTAGGGATTGCTTATAGGTTTTGGTGCTTTGCTGATAGCTCAGTGTGTCTGCCCTCTGATGCCGTCTTACAACACCTACCATCTTACTTGGGTTTCTCTTACTTTGGACGTGGGGTATCTCTTCATGGCTGGTCCAGCAAAGCACAACCGCTGCTCCTTACCTTGGACAAGGGATATCTCCTCACTGTTGCCCCTCCTGCCCTTGAACGTGGAATAGATCCTCTAGGTCCTCGGGTCATAACTTTTCTTCCAAGGAGTAAGCATCTTTTAACTTCATTGCTGCAGTCACCATCTGCAGTGATTTTGGAGCCCCAAAAAATAAAGTCTGACACTGTTTCCACTGTATTCCCATCTATTTCCCATGAAGTGATGGGACCGGATGCCATGATCTTCGTTTTCTGAATGTTGAGCTTTAAGCCAACTTTTTCGCTCTCCTCTTTCACTTTCATCAAGAGGTTTTTTTTAGTTCCTCTTCACTTTCTGCCATACAGGTGGTGTCATCTGGATATCTGAGGTTATTGATATTTCTCCCAGCAAACTTGATTCAGGCTTGTGCTTCCTCCAGCCCACGGTTTTTCATGATGTACTCTGCATAGAAGTTAAATAAGCAGGGTGACAATATATAGACTTGATGTACTCCTTTCCCTATTTGGAACCAATCTGTTGTTCCATGTTCAGTTCTAACTGTTGCTTCCTGACCTGCATATAGATTTCTCAAGAGGCAGGTCAGGTGCTCTGGTATTCCCATCTCTTTCATAATTTTCCACAGCTTATTGTGATCCACACAGTCAAAGGTTTTGGTATAGTCAATAAAGCAGAAATAGATATATTTCTGGAATTTTCTTGTTTTTTGACAATCCAGTGGATGTTGGCAACTTGACCTCTGGTTCCTCTGCCTTTCCTCTGCTTACTCCTTGGAAGAAAAGTTATGACCAACCGAGATAGCATATTGAAAAGCAGAGACATTACTTTGCCAAAAAAGGCCCTTCTAGTCAAGGCTATGGTTCTTCCAGTGGTCATGTATGGATGTGAGAGTTGGACTGTGAAGAAAACTGAATGCCAATTAATTGATGATTTTGAACTGTGGTGTTGGAGAAGACTCTTGAGAGTCCCTTGCACTGCAAGGAGATCCAACAAGTCCATTCTGAAGGAGATCAACCCTGGGATTTCTTTGGAGGGAATGATGTTGAAACTGAAACTCCAGTACTTTGGCCACCTCATGAGAAGAGTTGACTCATTGGAAAAGACTCTGATGCTGGGAGAGATTGGGGGCAGGAGGAGAAGGGGACAACAGAGGATGAGATGGCTGGATGGCATCACCGACTCGATGGACATGTGTCTGGGTGAACTCCAGGAGTTGCTGATGGACAGGGAGGCCTGGTGTGCTAATTCATGGGGTTGCAAAGAGTCAGACACGACTGAGTGACTGAACTGAACTGAACTGAGGCACTCTGGTGCCTGTGCAGCCACAGCTCCTTGGATGTGGTGTTGCTCCTCCCGGCTGCTGCCCCTGGCCTCGGGCATGGGGCAGCTCCTCCTGGCCGCCACCCCTGGCCTTGGGTGGGTGCTCTAGGCTGTTCCTGCGCTGTTGCATCCTGGCACTCTTGGCCGCTACCCCTGACCTTGGACTTGGGGTAGCTCCTCTCAGTCGACACCCCTTGGGCCATAGGGTCCTCCCAGCTTCTGCCCCTGACCTCGGACATGGGGTAGCTCCTCTCAGCCGTGCTCTGCATGCTGTCGCAGCCGCCCACGCTCTGAAACCATAACCACAGAAAAATAGTCAATCTAATCACACTAAGACCACAGCCTTGTCTAACTCAATGAAACTAAGCCATGCCATGTGGGGATACCCAAGACGGGTGGGCATGGTGGAGAGGTCTGACAGAATGTGGTCCACTGGAGAAGGGCATGGCAAACCACTTCAATATTCTTGCCTTGGGAACCTCATGAACAGTATGAAAAGGCAAAATGATAGGATACTGAAAGAGGAACTCCCCAGGTCAGTAGGTGCCCAATATGCTACTGGAGATCAGTGGAGAAATAACTCCAGAAAGAATGAAGCAATGGAGCCAAAGCAAAAACAATATCCAGTTGTGGATGTGACTGATGATAGAAGCAAGGTCCAATGCTGTAAAGAGCAATATTGCATAGGAACCTGGAATGTCAGGTCTATGAAACAAGGCATATTGGAAGTGGTCAAACAGGAGATGGCAAGAGTGAACATCGACATTCTGGGAATCAGTGAACTAGAATGGGTGAATTTAATTCAGATGACCATTATGTCTACTACTTTAGGCAGGAATCCCTTACAAGAAATGGAGTAGCCATCATGGTCACCAAAAGAGTCTGAAATGGAGAACTTGGATGCAATCTCAAAAATGACAGAATGATCTCTGTTCATTTCCAAGGCAAACCAGTATCACAGTAATACAAGTCTATGCCCCAACCAGTAACGCTGAAGAAGCTGAAGTTGAATGGTTCTATGAAGACCTACAAGACATTTTAGAACTAACACCCAAAAAAGATGTCCTTTTCATTATAGGGGACTGGAATGCAAAAGTAGGAAGTCAAGAAACACCTGGAGTAACAGGCAAATTTGGCCTTGGAATACAGAATGAAGCAGGGCAAAGACTAATAGAGTTTTGCCAAGAAAATGTACTGGTCATAGCAAACACCCTCTTCCAATAACACAAGACAAGACTCTACACATGGACATCACCAGATGGTCAACAATAAAATCAGATTGATCATATTCTTTGCACCCAAAGATGGAGAAGGTCTATACAGTCAACAAAAAAAACAAGACCAGGAGCTGACTGTAGCTCAGATCATGAACTCATTATTGCCAAATTAAGACTTCAATGGAATAAAGTAGGGAAAACCACTAGATGATTCAGGTATGACCTAAATCAAATCCCTATGATTGTACAGTGGGAGTGAGAAATAGATATAAGGGACAAGATCTAATAGATAGATTGCCTGGTGAACTATGGACGGAGGTTCATGACACTGTACAGGAGACAGGGATCAAGACCATTCCCATGGAAAAGAAATGCAAAAAAGCAAAATGGCTTTCTGAGGAGGTCTTACAAATAGCTGTGCAAAGAAGAGAAGCGAAAAACAAAGGAGAATAGGAAAGATATAAGTATCTGAATTCAGAGTTTCAAAGAATAGCAAGAAGAGATAAGAAAGCCTTCTTCAGTGATCAGTGCAAAGAAATAGAGGAAAACAACAGAATGGGAAAGACGAGATCTCTTCAAGAAAATTAGAGATACCAAGGGAATATTTAATGCAAAGATGGGCTCAATAAAGGACAGAAATGGTATGGATCTAACAGAAGCAAAAGATATTAAGAAGAGGTGGCAAGAATACATGGAAGAATTGCACAAAAAAAGATCTTCACAACTCAGATAATCATGATATTCTGATCACTCACCTAGAGCCAGACAACCTGGAATGTGAAGTCAAGTGGGCCTTAGAAAACATCACTAGGAACAAAGCTAGTGGAGGTGATGGAATTCTAGTTGAGCTATTTCAAATCCTGAAAGATAATGCTGTGAAAGTGCTGCACTCAATATGCCAGCAAATTTGGAAAACTCAACAGTGGCCACAGGACTAGAAAAGGTCAGTTTTCATTCCAATCCCAAAGAAAGGCAATGCCAAAGAATGCTCAAACTACCGCACAATTGCACTCATCTCACATGCTAGTAAAGTAATGCTCAAAATTCTCCAAGCCAGGCTTCAGCAATACGTGAACCATGAACTCCCTGATGTTCAAGCTGGTTTTAGAAAAGGCAGAGGAACCAGAGATCAAATTGCCAACATCTGCTGGATCATAGAAAAAGCAAGAGAGTTCCAGAAAACCATCTATTTCTGCTTTGTTGATCATGCCAAGGCCTTTGACTGTGTGGATCACAATAAAATGTGGAAAATTCTGAGAGATGGGAATACCAGACCACCTGACCTGCCTCTTGAGAAACCTGCATGCAGGTCAGGAAGCAACAGTTAGAACTGTATATGGAACAAGAGACTGGTTCCAAATAGGAAAAGGAGTACATCAAGGCTGTATATTGTCACCCTGCTTATTTAACTTATATACAGTATACATCATGAGAAACACTGGCCTGGAACAAGCACAAGATGGAATTAAGATTGCTGGGAGAAATATCAATAACCTGATATGCAGATAACAACACCCTTATGGCAGAAGGTGAAAAGGAACTAAAAAGCCTCTTGATGACAGTGAAAGAGGAGAGTGAAAAAGTTGACTTACAGCTCAACAATCAGAAAACGAAAATCATGGCATCTGGTTCCATCACTTCATGGGAAATAGATGGGGAACAGTTGAAACAGTGTCATAGTTTATTTATTTTTTCTCTAAAATCACTGTGGATGGTAATTGCAGCCATGAAATTAAAAGACGCTTACTCCTTGGAGGAAAAGTTTTGACCAACCTAGATAGCAGAGACATTACTTTGCCAACAAATGTCCTTCTAGTCAAGGCTTTGGTTTTTCCAGTGGTCATGTATGGATGTGAGAGCTGGACTGTGAAGAAAGCTGAGTGCTGAAGAATTGATACTTTTGAACTGTGGTGTTGGAGAAGACTCTTGAAAGTCCCTTGGACTGCAAAGAGATGCAACCAGTCCATTCTGAAGGAGATCAGCCCTGGGATTTCTTTGGAGGGAATGATGCTGAAGCTGAAACTCCAGTACTTTGGCCACCTAATGAGAAGGGTTGACTCATTGGAAAAGACTCTGATGCTGGGAGGGATGGGGGCAGGAGGAGAAGGGGACAACAGAGGATGAGATGGCTAGATGGCATCACCGACTCGATGAGTGTGAGTCTGAGTGAATTCCGGGAGTTGGTGATGGACAGGGAGGCCTTTCATGCTGCGATTCATGGGGTCACAGAGAGTCAGACACGACTGAGCGACTGAGCTGAACTGAACTGAACTGATAGCTCAGTTAAAGAATCCGCCTGCAATGCCGGTGACTCCAGCTCAGTTCCTGGTCAGTAAGATACAATGGAGATAGGAAACGCTCTCCACTCCCGTATTCTGGCGTGGAGAACTCCATCCATGGGGTCGCTAAGAGTCAGACATGACTGAGCGACTTTCACTTTCATGTTTTTTATTCGGTATATAGTTCTGGGACTAGCAGCCATATTTTTCTCCCTAATTTACTAATTTAATAGAGTGGTATGTAGGAGAAGTTTGGAGGGTGTTGCCATTTCCTGACCCAGGGATCTTCCTGACCCAGGGATAGAACCCGTGTCTCCCACATTCCAGAAAGATGTTTTAATCTCTGAGCCACTAGTGAAGCCCCAAGGTTAGGTTGAGAACCCTCAATGTTTCTTTGTGAGGTTCAACTCAATTCTGTTTAAAGGACTAGAGTGAGTCTAACAGAGGCTATATAACAGAAAGAAGTGCTTCCTCCATGAAAAATAAACTGATACCACTCCACTCATTTTAAATATGTAGGGAAGAGACTCCAAAGTGTGAATACAGAAAGAACAGAAATATTAAGATTTATAATAATTTTGGCCAAATAAAATTTTTTGCACCATATTTAAACTGAAAATGATAATAAATATGGTAAAATTTTCTTTGGAACCTCACAGAATATTGGGGACTAGATGAATCAGTGGAGACCTGAAAAGGTGGCCATGAGAGTAGTGAGGATGACATGGAAAACAGTAAAGCAGAGACTTGAGAAGTCACATACTGCAAAGAATATTGGCTTTAACTAATTAGTTCAGAATAGTCACTAAACAAATAAAAACAACTACTAACAAAACAACAGAAAACCACAAATGAGAGGTAATAATCTGAATGCCAGAATTGCCATACTATATAATTTTAAATGTCCAGTTTTTCAACAACAAAAACATGTTACAAGACATTCAAAGAACCAGTGAAATATGTCCCATATAATGAAAAAAAAAAAGCAATCATTACAAAGCAACACTTAAGAAGCCAAGATGTTGGATTCACTACAGAAAAATATAATTGCTAAATTTATATGTAAGAAGAGATAATAAAAACAATGTTTAAAGATTAAAAGAAAATATGAAGAATTATGTCTCCTTAAATAGGGAGTAAAAAGAATGAAATAGATATTATGCAAAAGAATAAGATAGAAATTAGAGTTGAGAAGTATAATAGCTGAAATTTTAAAATGTATTAGAAACCTGGACAGCATGTATGAGCTTGGAAGAAAAAAGAATGAGCAAAATTAAAGAAGAATCAATTGTAATTATCCTGTCCGAGGAGCAAAAGCAAAAATGATGGAGAAGAAAGGAACAGTTTCAGAGACATGTAGGCCATCATGAAAGACAGTAACTTACACATAATGGGATCTCTAGAGGGAAATGAGAGATATAAAGCAACAACAAAAAAAAAAAAAAAGAAAGAAAGAAATACAGACTGAAAACTGCATAAATTTGTTGATAAACAGTGACATACATATCCTACAAACTCAATGATTTACAAATAGTATAAATTCAAAGTGATCAACTGTATAGATGCATCATAATACATTTTTGAAAGACAAAAGAAATATTGAGAGTAATAAGAGAATTACAACAGACCAATTTATTTTTTTAAATGAGATAATTTGTTGTTAAGAGACATGCTGTACAAGAAATACTCAAAGGAACCCTTCAGGATGAATTAAAAGGATTGGGAATATGAATCATAAGCTGGAATCAAGATTTCTGGGAGAAATATTAACAACTTGAGCTATGCACATGATACCACTCTTATGGCAGAAAGCAAAGAAGAACTAAAGAGCCTCTTGATGAAGGTGAAAGAGGAGAGTGAAAAAGCTGACTTAAAATAACATTCTAAGACCTAAGATTATGGCATCCACTCCTATCACTTCATGGTAAAGAAAAACAGAAAAAGTGGAACCAGTGACTGATTTTCTTTTTGATGGCTCCAAAATCTCTGGGGATGGTGACTGAAGCCATGAGATTACAAGATGTTTGCTCCTTGGAAGAAAAGCTCTAACAAACCCAGAGAGCACATTAAAAAACAGAGATATCACTTTGCTGACAAAGATCCATATAGTCAAAGCCATGGTTTTTCCAATAATTATGTATGGCTGTGAGAGTTGAACCATAAAGAAGCTTAAGCACTGAAGAACTGATGTTTTTGAGTTGTGATACTGGAGAACACTCGAGATTCCCTTGGACTGCAAAAAATTAAACCAGTCAACCCTAAAGGAAATCAACCCTGAATGTTCATTTGAAGGACTGATACTGAAGGTGAATTTCCAATACTTTGACCACCTGATGCAAAGAACCAATCCGCTGGAAAAGACCCTGGTGCTGGGAAAGATTGAGGGCAGGAGAAGGTGGCAACAGAGGATGAGATGGTTGGATAGCGTCACTGACTCAATGGACATGAGTTTGAGCAAACTCTGGGGGATAGTGAAGGACAGGGAAGCCTGGTGTGTTGCAGTCCATGGGGTCTCAGAGAGTCGGACATGACTTCGTGACTAAACAGCAACAACTATGTGAGAAAATAAACACAAGTAAATTTAAATATCTAAGGAAATATGTAACACAACATAAGTTTATATTTGATTTATAATTTCTTATTGTTCCTCTTTGATTCAAAAGACATCTGTAAAATAAAATAAATCTAATGCTAATTAGATGGTACACAATGTGTGTAGATGTGTTTTGTACAACAATAAAAACAAAAAGAGGATAGAGATAAGGAGGTATAAAAGAGCAGAATTTTTTAATGTAATACTGAAAATAAGTATTAATCTCAACTAGGTTGTCAACAATAAACATATTACCAGTAATCAGAACAGCCATTAAGAAAATAATCTTGGAGAAATGAGAACACTATTGGTGGAAATTTAAATTGGTACAGTCACTATACCAAACATATGGAAGTCCTCAAAATCTAAAACTAGGACTACTATGTGATTGAACAATTCCATTGCTGAGTATATATATAATATGTATTATATATATAATAAATATATCTGAAGAAAACAAACACACTGATTTTAAAACATATACTACAATGTTAGCAGCAAAACTATTTACAGTAGCCAAGACATGGAAGCAATCAAAGTGTCAGTTGACAGATGAATTGGACAAAGAAGTGGTGTGTGTGTGTGTGTGTTTACATACTAATACATGCATACACAATGGAATGTTAGTCATGAAAAGTGAAATTATGCCATTTGCAAAAATGCAGATGGACCTGGGGGCATTATGTTAGTAAAATATTAGTATCTCACAGAAAGAAAGAAATATAATCTATGTTATCACTTATATGTGGAATCTAAAGAATAAATAAATGTATGAATATAATCAAATAGAAACAGACTCACAGAAACAGAGTAAAGCTCTCCACAGGGAGAGGTAAGGAGGGAAAGGGAAAGATCAGGATAGGAGATTAATAAAAGAAATTAGCTACAAGAATGTATTGTAAGCACAGGGAATGTAGCCAATACTTTTTAACTTTAAATGTAGTAATATATAAAATTTTGACTGATTATGTTATATGTCTGAAAATAATATGACATTGTAAATGAACTATACCTCATTAAAATAAATCAGATAATTAATGTAAGATTATATTTAAAATGTATATCATAAAATATAGGAAATTAAAAATGGAACACTAGAAAATATCTTTTTACCACAAAATTATAGAGTAGTTGATGAACAAAAAATATATATGATATATAGGAAACAACACAATGGCAGATGTCATCTTCATAGTACCCAGTCACTTCATCATGTTCGACTCTTTTTGACTCCATGTATTGCATCTGCCAGCCTCCTCTGTCCATGGAATTTTCTTGTCGAAAATACTGGAGAGGGTTGCCATTTCCTTCTCTACATTTTCATAGTAGTCACATTAAATTTCAATGCAGTAGATTCTACAAATAACAGATATCATATGATATTTGTCTTTTCCTGTCTGATTTATTTAAGTAAGTATGACAGTTTCTAGGTCCATCCATGTCCATGCAAATGGCACTATTTCATTCTTCTTTATGCCTGAGTAATATTCCATTGTATACATGTAACACATTGGATATATGTACCACATCTTCAAAATTCTCCAAGCCAGGCTTCAACAGTACCTGAAACGTGAACTTTCAGATGTTCAAGCTAGATTTAGAAAAGGCAGAGGAAACAGAGATCAAATCACCAAGATCCACTGGATAACCAAAAAAGCAAAAGAGTTCCAGAAAAAAGTTTACTTCTGCTTTACTGACTATGCCAAAGTCTTTGACTGTGTGGATCACAACAAACTGTGGAAAATTCTTAAAGAACTGGGAATACCAGACCACCTTACCTGCATCCTGGGAAATCAGTATGCAGATCAAGAAGCAAAAGTTAGAACAGGACATGGAACAAAAGACTGGTTCCAAATCAGGAAAGGAGTACATCAATTCTGTATTTTGTCACCCTGCTTATTTAACTTATATGCAGGGTAATCATGCAAAATGCCAGGCTGGATGAAGCACAGCTGGAATCAAGATTTCTGGGAGAAATATCAATAAGCTCAGATATGCAGATGACACCACCCTTATGGCAGAAAGTGAAGAAGAACAAAAGAGCCTCTTGATGAAAGGGAAAGGGAAAGGGAAGTTGCTCAGTCATATCCGACTCTTCACGACCCCATGGACTGCAGCCCACCAGACTCCTCTGTCCATGGGATTTTCCAGGCAAGAGTACTGGAGTGGGAAAAAGGAGAGCGAAAAAGTTGGCTTAAAACCCAGCATGCAGAAAACGAAGATTATGGCATCTGGTCCCATCACTTCATGGGAAATAGATGGGGAAACAATGGAAAGAGTGGTAGACTTTATTTTGGGGGGCTCCAAAATCACTGTAGATGGTGACTGCAGCCATGATATTAAAAGACTCTTGCTCCTTGGAAGAAAAGCTATGACCAAAATAGACAGCATATTTAAAGAAGAGACATTACTTTACCAACAGAGGTCTGCTATTCAAAGCAATGGCTTTTCCAGTATCATGTATGGACATGAGAGTGGACTATAAAGAAAGCTTATCACTGAAGAATTGATGCTTTTGAACTATGGTGTTGGAGAAGACTCTTGAGAGTCCCTTGGACTGCAAGGACATCCAACCAGTCAATCCTAAAGGAAATCAGTCCTGAATATTCATTGGAAGGACTGATGCTGAAGCTAAAACTCCAATACTTTGGCCACCTGATGTGAAGAACTGACTCCTTGGAAAAGACCCTGATGCTGGGAAAGATTGAAGGCAGGAGGAGAAGGGTATGATAGAGGATGAGATGATTGGATGACATCACTGACATGACGGATAGGTTTTGAGTGGGCTCCAGGAGTTGGTAATGGACAGGGAAGCCTGGTATGCTGAAGTCTGTGGGATTGCAAAGAGGCCTACATGACTGAGTGACTGAACTGAACTGACCACATCTTATATTTATAAAACAGAAATACACTGACAGATATTGAAAATAAGCTTACGGTTATCAAGGGCAAAAGGGGAGAAGGGATAAATTGGAAGATTGTGATTGACATATACACACTGCTATATATAAAATAGATAACTAATAAGATTTTACTATATAACAGAGGGGACTCTGCTCAATACTCTGTTATGACCTATATAGGAATAGAATCTAAAAAAGAGTAGATATATGTATATGTGTAACTGATTCCCTTTGCAGAAAATAGCACAATGTTGTAAATCAACAATATTCTAGTTAAATTAATTTTAAAAATGTTCAAGGGATTAAATTCCATTTATAAGACAGAAATTGGCAGAATTTACTTTTTAAAATAATTCAGCTAAATGATGTATACATGCAACACACTTTTTGTTTAAAGATGCAAATAAGATGAACATAAAAATGGGGAAAAAATGTGAGCAATAACTAAAAGAAAATTAGAGCAGCTATACTAATATCAGACAAAACAGACTTTAAGACAAAAATTGTTACCAGCAACAAAGAATAAATTAATAATCTTTTTATTATAAAATAAAATTTTATTATATATTAATATACAACTATGTATTATGTAATATATGTTCATATAAAATATTATTTAAATTATATAAAAATAAGTGGTCTATTTATTAGGAAAATGAAACAAATACAAATGCATATGCCCCTAACAACAGAACCCCAAAATGTGTGAAGGAAAACTGACAAAATTGAATGAAAAAATAGACATTTAATCAATAATAGAAGCTGTAATTCTCCACTTTTAATAATGGATAGAAGAATCAAACAAAAGTCCACAAGGAAATAGAAGACTTGAAAAATACTACCAATGAACTAGACCTATGGATATCTATAAAACACTCCATCCAATAGTAGCAGAGCAAATATTTCTTTAAGCTTCACATAGAACATGCTCCAAGATACTATATGTTAAGCCATAAAACAAGCTTAAATAAATTTAAGAGAATTGAAATCATAGAAAATATGTTCTTTGACAACAGAATTTTATGAGAATTCAATAAAAATGGGAAACTTTTCCCATTTTTTTCCGTAAACATGGAAATTAAACAAAATACTCCTAAGTAGTCAATGAACAAACCTAAGGAACACAGAACCACAGGAAAGACAGAAAATACTCTGAGCTAAATAAATATAAAGATAAAACATACTAAAATATTTGGCATGAATTAAAGCAGTGCATAGACAGAAATACATAGCTGCAGAAATATATGTTAAAAAAACAGGTAAATTGTTAATTGATTAACACAAAAATAAATTGAAAGAGTATAGTTAACAGAGAATATTCAAAGGAAAGGAAGTAATAAATATTTCAATATAAAGAAATCTAGAATAAAAAAATGATAAAGGAAAACAACAAAAAGAAGAGTAGTTCTTTGAAAAGATCAATAATACTGACAAACCAATATGTAGACTAAAGAATTGAAAAAAAGAATATTCAAATTACTAAAATCAGGCATGAAATATGGGATATTGCTACTGAATTTATAAAAATAAGTATTATAAAAGCACTATGAACAATTAATACAGTAACAAACAGATAATCCAGATAGAGTGGGAAAATTCCTAGAAAGACACAAATTACTATTACTGTCTCAAGAAAATATAGACTTATAAGAAATGGAGAGATTTAATTGGTAGGCAAAAATGTTCCTACCAAGAAAACTTCAGTATCACATGAGTTCGTGGTGAATTCTACTAAACTATTAAAGAAAAATAGTATCAATATTTTACAAACTCTTCCATTAAATTGAATTGGAGGAAAGACTCCTTAAATCATTCTATGAGGCCTATATCTGTGACTAAAGAAAAACAACAGAAAAATACATTTTAAAAGCTGAAAAATGAATTTCCCTTGTGAATATAGATACATATGTTCAACTAAATACTAGAAAACTGAATCCACCAATATATAAAAAGAACTATGCAACTTAATCAAATGGGATTTTCCCAGGAGTGCAAACTTGATTCCAAATACAAAAATCAACAAATGTAATACTCCATATTAATAGAACAAAGGACAAAAACTATGATTATAAAATAGAGACAGAAAAAAATGCAAAAAAAATTGTTAAATCCATTGATGATGAAACACTAACAAACCAGGAATAAAAGAAAATTTGTTTAAAATAAAAGATGTCTATGAAAAAAAGTTAACATCATACTCAAATAACATAAAAAATAAGTCAAGGACACCTTGAAAAACATTGCCCGACTTTTTAACATTATCAGTTTGGTCAGTTCAATCACTCAGTCGTGTCCAATTCTTAGTGACCACATGAATAGCAGCATGCCAGGCCTCCCTGTCCATCACCAACTTCCGGAGTTCACCCAAACTCATGTGCATCGAGTTAGTGATGCCATCCAGCCATCTCATCCTCTGTCGTCCCCTTCTCCTCCTGTCTCCAATCCCTACCAGAATCAGGGTCTTTTCCAATGAGTCAACTCTTTGCATGTGGGCCTAAGTATTGGAGTTTCAGCTTTAGCATCAGTCCTTCCAGTGAACACCCAGGACTGGTCTCTTTAGGATGGACTGGTTTAATCTCCTTGCAATCCAAGGGACTCGCCAGTGTCTTCTCCAGCACCACAGTTCAAAAGCATCAGTTCTTCAGGGCTCAGCTTTCTTCACAGTCCAACTCTCACATCCATACATGACCAATGGGAAAACCATAGCCTTGACTAGACAGACCTTTGTTGGCAAAGTAGTCTCTCCTTTTCAATATGATATCTAGGTAGGTCATAACTTTCCTTCCAAGGAGTAGTTCAGTTCAGTTCAGTTCAGTTGCTCAGTCATGTCCAGCTCTTTGCGACCCCATGAATCGCAGCATGCCAGGCCTCCCTGTCTATCACCAACTCCCGGAGTTCACTCAGACTCATGTGCATCGAGTCCGTGATGCCATCCAGCCATCTCATCCTCTGTCATCCCCTTCTCCTTCCTGTCCCCCAATCCCTCCCAGCATCAGAGTATTTTCCAATGAGTCAACTCTTTGCATGAGGTGGCCAAAGTACTGGAGTTTCAGCTTTAGCATCATTCCTTCCAAGGAGTAAGCATCAATTAATTTCATGGCTGCAATCACCATCTGCAGTAATTTTGGAGGAAAAAAAAAAAGTCTGACAATGTTTCCACTGTTTCCCCCTTTATTTCCCGTGAAGTGATGGGACCAGATGCCATGATCTTAGTTTTCTGAATGTTGAGCTTTAAGCCAACTTTTCCACTCTCCTCTTTCACTTTCATCAAGGGGCTCTTTAGTTCCTCTTCACTTTCTGCCATAAGGGTGGTGTCATCTGCATATCTGAGGTTATTGATATTTCTCCTGGCAATCTTGACTCCAGTTGTGCTTCCTCCAGCTCAGCGTTTCTCATGATGTACTCTGCATAGAAGTTAAATAAACAGTATGACAATATGCAGCCTTGAGGTACTCCTTTTCCTATTTGCAACCAGTCTGTTGTTCCATGTCCTGTTCTAACTGTTGCTTCCTGACCTGCATATAGGTTTATTAAGAGGCAGGTCAGGTGCTCTGCGATTCCCATCTCTTGCAGAATTTTCCACAATTATTTGTGATACACACAGTCAAAGGCTTTGACATAGTCAATAATGCAGAAATAGATGTTTTTCTGGCACTCTCTTGCTTTTTCGATGATCCAGCAGATGTTGGCAATTTGATCTTTGGTTCCTCTGCCTTTTTAAAAACCAGCTTGAATGTCTGGAATTTCACAGTTCATGTATTGCTGAAGCCTGGCGTGGAGAATTTTGAGCATTATTTTACTAATGTGTGAGATGAGTGCAATACCAAAATCAGATTGATTATATTCTTTGCAGCCAAAGATGGAGAAGCTCTATACAGTGAGCAAAAACCAGACCGGGAGCTGACTGTGGCTCAGATCGTGAACTCCTTATTGCCAAATTCAGACTTCAATGGAAGAAAGTAGGGAAAACCACATGACCATTCAGATATGACATAATCAAATCGCTTATGATTATACAGTGGAAGTGAGAAATAGATTTAAGGGACTGGATCTGATAGACAGAGTACCTCTTGAACTATGGAGGGAGGTATGTAACATTGTACAGGAGATAGGGATCAATATCTTCCCCATGGAAAAGAAATGCAAAAAAAAGCAAAATGGCTGTCTGAGGAGGCCTTATAAATAGCTGTGAAAAGAAGAGAAGTGAAAAGCAAAGGAGAAAAGGAAAGATATAAGCATCTGAATGCAGAGTTCCAAAGAATAGCAAGGAGACATAAGAAAGCCTTCCTCAGAGATTAATGCAAAGAAATAGAGGAAAAGAACAGAATGGGAAAGACTAGAGATTTCTTCAAGAAAATTAGAGATACCAAGGGATGCAAAGATGGGCTCGATAAAGGATAGAAATTGTATGGACATAACAGAAGCAGAAGATATTAAGAAGAGGTGGCAAGAATACACAGAAGAACTGTACAAAAATGCTCTTCACAACTCAGATAATCACGATGGTGTGATCACTCATCTAGAGCCAGACATCTTGGAATGTAAGTCAAGTGGACCTTAGAAAACATCACTAGGAACAAAGCTAGTGAGGTGATGAAATTCTAGTTGAGCTATATCAAATCCTGAAAGATGATGCTGTGAAAGTGCTGCCCTCAATATGCCAGCAAATTTGCAAACTCAGCAGTGGCCACAGGAAAAGGTCAGTTTTCAAACCAATCCCAAAGAAAGACAATGCCGAAGAATTTAACATTATACTAGAAGGTAAAACCAAAATAATTATGCAACAAAATCAAATAAAATATATCCACATGGTAAGGGAAGAAATCACAATCCCTGTTTCCAGATGACATGATCTTGTGTATAGAAAATCCTAAGGAATTCACATATGTATTAATAAGTGGGTTTGAAAAGATTGAGAATACAATATCAATATACAAATATGCATTATATTTTTACACACAGGCAAATGAACAATCTGAAAATGAATTTAATAAGCATTTTCGTTTATAATAACACCAAAAAGAGTAAAATGCTTAGAAAGAGATTTAACAAAAGAGGTATGCTGGGAGCCAGCGTGAGGAATTCCACCCGTGACAAGGTCATGCAGCAAGAGCTCTGATGGCAAGGCTAATCAGACCTCAGGTTTCCCCGTGGAATTTCCTGAGCATCCACCCTCAAAAAAATAAGAATCTGCCTGCTTTTCCACTCTTCTGATATTCTCTGGAAAAAGTCAAATCAGGGCTTTAGTCTTCTGCATTTGAAAGGGATGTTTCAGTTAAAACCCCTCTGATAGCTCTCTATCTTGCCTAACAGGTTCCCCAGACCTCTTACAGCTTGTAAATTGCTTACAGCCCCCAACCGCGAGTGGCACAAAGCTTAAAAGCATCTTGAAGATACAGAGCCTTTTCTAAAGAGTTAAAACTTATATTGGTAGAGGGTTTTCACTGTTGACTCAATGACTGCTGCCAGACCTCCATATTCTTTATCTTTTAGGCACCAGGAAGGATGTTACTCAATGTAAGCAGGATGTAGAAAAAGATACATAGTAGTTATGATGTTAGCAACACTAGACTTTTGAGTTAATTGCTTCTCTTTTGCTGTAAATCATTGTACTCCCTCTACTTGTTATAAGTTGCTGCATTTTTTGCTGTGTAAGACTGTAACTTTATTTAGTGCTTTCTGAGAGTGGCACTAGACCTTGGGAAGATCAACACAAATGTCTTCTGGTTGACAAACCCTTATTAGAAAAAAGGCTGTAAAATGTAAATTGGCCCTTTTGGCTGGAAGATGATGTAAGTTACCTAAGACTTGTGTGTACAATTAAGTATGCAGAGAGAAAAGCCTGGTTTTGATAAGAGTCTAGTCTGCTAATGCTGCATAACTTTGTGTTACCCATTGATCTCCATGTTTTATCAAAAGTATAAAAGGCCTTCTGAACAATAGGGGCTGGAGCCAGTCGCTGGACTGGTTTCCCCCGCGTCTCTCTCTCTCTCCTTTTTCCCTTTTCCTCCTTCTGCTCTTTACTTTAATTTCAGGCTGAATTTCCATCTGGGGCACGGAGGTTCACCAAGACTACTTACTTGCCCTGGCTATTAAGAACCACGTGAAAGGGCGCCTAAGGTGAGGCACCCTTAGATATTCAAGTGAGCGCTCGTGGCCCAACGTAGATGGTGCAAATTCCTTGTCTGGAATTTTATTGGTCTTCCTCGTAAACCAAGCTATTCAGCCCTCTTCCTCCACTTAATTTTCCTACTACACTATTGTTTCTTAATCTAATCTTATATTTCTTATATCAATAAATAAGTTTTTCTCACACCAACGCCGTCCAGTCTTCGAATTCCCTGGATCCACTGGGGCTGGACCCTGGCAGAGGTAGAACTTTGTACATTGGAAACTGTAAAACATGATAGAAAGAAATTGAGAACAACGTCCCCTAGTGGCTCAGCAGTAAAGAATCCACTTGCATGGCAGAAGGCGCAGGTGATGCAGTTTCAATTCCTGGATGGTGAAGATCTCCTGGAGGAGGGCATGGCAGCCCACCCCAATATTCTTCCCTAGGAAATCCCATGGACAGAGGAGCCTGGAGGGCTACATTCCATGGGGTCAAAAAGAGTCAGACATGACTGAAGCAACTGAGCACACAGAGATAAATAAAAAGAGATCCATATTCATAGAACAAAAAGACATTATTGTTGAAGTGGCAACAATCCCCAAGTTGATCTTCAGTTTCAATACAACTCCTATTGAAATCACAACTGCCTGGTTTTTTTTCCCCAGAATTTTATAATGTAATTCTGTAATTCATTTGAAAATGAAAGGAATCCAGAATGGGCCCAAACAATCTTGAAAAAGAAAGGAAACTTGGAAGGTTTGAACTTCCAATCCAAAAACTTAATATAAACTGCAGTAATCAGGACTATATAGTTCTATGAAAAGAATAAATATTTAGACAATTGGAATGGAGTTGAGAGTCCTGGAATGAACTGATACATTATCAATTGATTTTTTTTTTCAGGGTTGCTAAGCTAAATCAGTGGGGAAAGACTTATATTTCAACAAATGTTGCTGAAACAACAGGATATCCACCTGCAAAATGTGGATTTGAACTTCTTTAATAACATACACAGATTAATTCAAAAGTGAAAAAACACCTCAGGGAAAGACTCTTAGAATAAAATAGAGGATGATATGTTCATGACTTTGGATTAGGCAGTAGTTTCTTAAATATGATACCTAAAGTATAAGCACCCTGCTTCAATAGTCTTACTGGATCAACAAGCAAACAAGCCTGGTGGGCTATAGTCCAATGGGCCACAAAATATTCTGACACAACTTAGTGACTAAGCAACAAAAACACAAGCAACCAAGGGAAGAATATATGTATTGGATGTAAACAAAATTTTAAAATTTTCCACCTCAAAGGACACTGTAAAAAAAGTAAAAAAAAAAAAAAAATTAAATTAGAAAAATGCACTTGCAATTTCTGAAAATAGCTGATTAGAATCTACTAGTTAGTTAGTTCAGTCGCTCAGTTGTGTCTGACTCTTTGTGACCCCATGGACTGCAGCATGCCAGGCTTCCCTGTCCATCACCAACTCCTGGAGCCTACTCAAATTTATGTCCATGGTATTGGTGACTACACACAATATATAAGAGACTTTTACAATTCAGCAAAAGATAAACCAATCTAAAAATGAACAAAGGATTTGAATAGACATTTTTAAAAAGAAGACATAAAAATAGTCAATGAAAATATTCTCAACATTATTAGTCATAGTAAAATGTAATGGATGGCTCATATATTGAGGGTTAGAATATAAAATCAATGCCACAGCTTTGGAAGGCAATTTGACAATTCCTCAAAGAGTTAAGTACAGAATTTCCAAACTATCCAGTCTTTTCACTCCTACATATACTCTTAGCACAACTGAAGCATATGTTTACACAAAACCTTGGACATAAAAACTTATAAACATATGTTTGCACATAAACTTGTACATGAATACTTGTAAACATATGTTTACAAAAAAACTTGAACATAAAAGTTCATAGCCGAGTTATTCAAAACAGTAATAGAAAAAATTAAAACTAGAAATACCCAAATATCCATCATTGGATGAATGGGCGGATATAAGGTGATATATACATACAATATAATATTTCTCAGCTATAAAAAGGAATAAAGAATCCTTACATGCTACAACATAGAGAACCTTGAAAATATAACACTACATGAAATAAGCCAACCAGAAAATGCAATGTATAGTATGATTTCATTTATATAAACTATACAAATAAGCAAATCCATAGAGGCAGAAGGTAGATTAGTGGTTTTTAAGGCCTGCATGAAGATGAGTAAAGGAGAGCTACTGCTAATGGATATGGAGTTTTGTGGGGGATAAGGAAATCAAAAGGCTTCCCCCATGGCTCAGTGGTAAGAATCTGCCTGCCACTGCAAGAGACACAGGAAATGCAGATTTGATTCCTGGGTCAGGAAGATGCCCTGGGGGAGGAAATAGCAACCTACTCCAGTATTCTTTCCTGAAATCCTGTGGACAGAGGAACTTGGTGGGCTACAGTTCATGGGTTTGCAAAGAGTCAGACACAACTGAGCAAATAAGCACAGCTGACAGCACAGGTAATCAAAATGTTCAAGATTTAGGTAGCAGCGATCAATGCACAACATTCTAAATACACTGAAAACATTGAATTGCACAGTTTAGAATGATTGCTTTTATATTTTGTGAATTACATCTCAAATTTTAAAATGCTTTAATAAAAATGAGGCTAACAAACAAAAAAAAAAACCCAAAAGATCATTGCAGTGCAAGGACTAGGATCTGACACGTATCTCCACATTATGGAACACAAACTTGTAGAATCAGCAGCAATAAAGCCCATCACATGGGAATTCATTCCTTCCCTAAGATCAGCAACAGTGATAGTGGCCTTCAGACAAATAGCAAGAACAAGGATTTAGTGTAGATGTTTCCCTGCATGGTTTCAATAAGAGGTAAATAGAGAAACTTTTAAAAAGAGTAGAAAGTGTGTGTGTTAGTTGCTCAGTCCTGTCTGACTCTGCGACCCCATGGGGCCCTCCAGGCTTCTCTGCCCATGGAATTCTCCAGTCAAGAATACTGGAGTGGGTAGCCATTCCCTTCTCAAGGGGATCTTCTCAACCCAGGGATCAAGTACTAGTCTTCTGCAATTCAGGCAGATTTTTTATTGTCTGAGCTATCAGGGAAGCCCACCTGTTCAATTTAGAGTATGAGAATTTATAGCCTTTTTAACTCAGATGTTAGGAATTAGAAGGAGAAAGTTAAATAAGTTGTTTTCAGGTTTTTACACAATATGGAAAGTGACATAATATTAAGATAGAGACAACATTAAAATGCAGAGAAGACACTTTATAGCACCCACTAAAATAAGAATTTTAGCCAGAAGTGAAAATAAAATGAACATATTAAAATAATGCACTCAATTAAAAATTGTCAGGAAAAAAGTGACAAAGAATGTATGGAACAAATGAGAATCTAAGGGTAAGATGTAAGCTATAAATTCAATCATGTTGATAATTTCATCAAATGGAAATTATCTAAATATTTCACTTTAAAAGCACAGAATTTAAGAAGTAAGACCAAAGTCTAAGGTGTCTCCAAGCAATCTCCTTTAAAAATAAAGACTCCACTATATTAAAATAAAATAATGATAAAAAATCATATTCAAATAGCAATCTAAGCAAAATATGAATGACTACATTATTCTGAGAAAAAGTAGACTTGACAATGAGGAATATTACCAGGATGAAAGAAATACTTTTCAAAAAAAAAAAAAAAAGAAAGAAATACTTTTCAATGATAAAGGGATAATTAATTTAGATGATACAATGATCCTAAATGTTTATGCAATTATTAACAGAGCATAAAAACACATTGATATAACAGGAGAAAATGAATAAGCCATACATAAACTTTAAAATTCAAATACTACTTTTTATTTAATGATCAAGAAGACAGGAAATCAATAAGCATCTAGAAGTCTTGAACAACACTAACACACAACTTTACTTATTTGACATTTCCAGATAATGATAGCACAGTACAGACTATTTTATAGGACACATTGAAAGACATACTCTAGGTCATATGATTATCTCAATAATTTTAAAAGTATTTAACTAAGAAGAGCATATTCCTCTTACTGGAATTATACTAGAAATATGAAGATACTTGAAAAGCCTCCAGTATTTAAAAATAACAAAATTCTACCTAAACTATGAGTCTACATAATATAAAAATTAATGAGGTTAGTGTACTTGCATGATTCAAGATCAAAACATAACAATAACACTTCTATATAATAGCAAGGAAATTGCAAACTAAAATTTTAAAGTATCTTTACATTTGCATCCAAATCATAAAATACATGGAGATAAATTACAAAATACAAACAATTTTTTTTTTTGGCTGAGAATAATTAAAGGCCAACCTATTTGTTAAAATAACAAGTATCCTCAAACTGATTATAAATTATGATGCAATCTTAAATCTCCAGTAGCATTTTGAAGAATTTGAGAATCTGAATATCAAATGTATACAAAAATGCAAACACCAAAAGTTCTTTTGAAAAAGAATAAATTTTGTCTTCATGATTTCAAATTTACTATAAAACCACAATAATTAATAGCAGGTGGCACTGACATAAGGATAAGTGAATGAAACAGAAATATACCCACATTTGTGTGAACAATTGATTTTAACCAGAGTGCAAGGTAACTTAAAAAAGAAAAGATATTCTTTTCAACAAATATTATTAAAGCAATTAAATACATATTAGGTGAAAAATGAATCTCAAGTGTTAACCTCACACTGTATATAAAAATGATCATAGTCCTAAACATAAGAGGGATAATGATAACATTTTAGAAGAAACTGTAGGAAATCGTAGGAAAAAATCAGTGACATCAGATTTGTCAATGATTTCTTAGAATGCACACAAAAAGTATTTCACTGTTTAAAAGATATGGTTTCACAGTTACAAAAATGTAAAGTCAAATCACATGACAAAATAGTTTTAAAATATACATTATATCAAGAGTTAATGTTTGAAATGTATTCTTGTAAAAAGTGTTTACAGCTATAATTATGCAAAAAAAAAATTTCTTTTAAAACAGGCAATTTGAAAAGATGTTTACCAAAGAACATGTACGACTTATAAATGCACATATGAAAATCAGCTTTTCTGTGAACAATTTGAATCTCACTATACATATCATGCCATCTGTACTTAGTAAAGCAATAAACACCACTGTGGCCTAGAATAGATTAAAATTAACTGGCCTTTTAAAAGTTTTTAGGAGATTGTAGGGTCAACAGTCTCAAATTTATCCCTCCCAACTGTACCCTACTCTTGCACCTTGCTCCAAATCCCCAAGTAAGTTATTGCTTGTTATCTTCTGTTGGATTTGCTTATATTTATTTCTTGATTTATTTACTTATTTTCCGGCACATGTGTTTATTCATTAGCGGGTCATCTTGGGCTTCCCTGGTGACTCAGCTGGTAAAGAATCTGCCTGTAATGCAGGAGACCTGGGTTCAATCCCTGGGTTGAGAAGATCTGGAGAAGGGAAAGGCTATCCACTCCAGTATTCTAGCCTGGAGAATTCCATGGACTATGGGGTCACAAAGAGTTGGACATGACTGAGCGACTTTCACTTTCACAGTCTCTTCTCAAACTAGCCTTGCCTGCAACACATCAGGTGCCCAGATTTCCACTTGTGGAACCTACTTATATTGGTTTCAATATTTTTAAAGGACTTACCTATCTACCAATGAAATGTTAGCTGCTCAGCTGTGTCCAGCTCTTTGAGACCCTATGGATGGTAGCCTGCCACATGCCTCTGTCCATGGGATTCTCCAGGTAAGAATACTGGGAGGGGTTGCCATCACTCCTCCAGGGGATCTTCCCCACCCAGGGATCAAACATGCCTTTTATGCCTTCTAATTTGGGAGATGAATTCTTCACCTTTAGTGCCACCTAGTAAAATTAAGGAGTATATTAAGGTTTAGAGCACCATATTCAGAAGAGATTTTGAGAATTTTAAAGAGAAATAGAGATAATGAAATTAACACTGGTTTTCTTATTCTACCAGGTCTGAGATATCAGGAGTATACATTAACGAAAAAAAAAAATTATCTCACATTCAAATATTTTGTAACAGTTAAGTTCAGTCGATCAGCCGTGACCGACTCTTTGCAACCCCATGAATCGCAGTAGGCCAGGTCTCCCTGACCATCACCAACTCCCAGAGTTTACCCAAACTCATGTCCATCGAGTTAGTGATGCCATCCAGCCATATATACTCTGTTGTCCCCTTGTCTTCTTGCCCCCAATTCCTCCCAGCATCAGGGTCTTTTCCAATAAGTCAACTCCACATGAGGTGTACAAAGTATTGGACTTTCAGCTTCAGCATCAGTCCTTCTAATGAACACCCAGGACTGATCCCCTTTAGGATGGACTTGTTGGATCTCCTTGCAGTCCAAGGGACTCTCAAGAGTCTTCTCCAAAACCACAGTTCAAAGGCATCAATTCTTCGGCACTCAGCTTTCTTGACAGTTAACTCTCACATCAATACATGACCACTGGAAAACCCATAGCCTTGACTAGATGGACCTTTGTTGGCAAAGTAATGTCTGCTTTTGAATATGCTATCTAGGTTGGTCATAAATTTCCTACCAAAGAGTAGGCGTCTTTTAATTTCATGGCTGCAATCACCATCTGCAGTGATTTTGGAGCCCAAAAGATAAAGTCTGACACTGATTCCACTATTTCCCCTTCTATTTCCCATGAAGTAATGGGACCAGATGCCATGATCTTCGTTTTCTGAATGTTGATCTTTTAGCCAACTTTTTCACTCTCCTCTTTCACTTTCATCCAGAGGCTTTATAGTCCCTCTTGACTTTCTGCCATAAGGGTGGTGTCATCTGCATATCTGAAGTTATTGATATTTCTCTCGGCAGTCTTGACTCCAGTTGTGCTTCCTCCAGCCCAGCGTTTCTCATGATGTACTCTGCATATAAGTTAAATAAGCAGGGTGACAATATACAGCCTTGATGTAGTCCTTTTCCTATTTGGAACCAGTCTGTTGTTCCATATCCAGTTCTAACTGTTACTTCCTGACCTTCATACAGCTTTCTCAAGAGGCAGGTCAGGTGGTCTGGTATTCCCATCTCTTTCAGAATTTTCTACAGTTTGTTGTGATCCACACAGTCAAAGGCTTTGGCATAGTCAATAAAGCAGAAATGGATGTTTTTCTGGAACTCTCTTGCTTTTGCAATGATCCAGCAGATGTTGGCAATTTGATCTCTGGTTCCTCTGCCTTTTCTAAAACCAGCTTGAACATCTGGAAATTCACAGTTCGCATCTTGCTGAAGCCTGGCTTGGAGAATTTTGAGCATTATTTTACTAGCATGTGAGATGAGTGCAATTGTGTGGTAGTTTGAGCATTCTTTGGCATTGCCTTTCTTCGAGATTGGAATGAAAACTAACCTTTTCCAGTCCTGTGGCCTTTGCTGAGTTTTCCAAATTTGCTGACATATTGAGTGCAGCACTTTCACAGCATCATCTTTTAGGTTTTGAAATAGCTCTATTGGAATTCCCACACCTCCACTAGCTTTGTTCCTAGTGATGCTTTCCTAAGGCCCATCTGACTTCAAATTCTAGGATGTTCAGCTCTAGGTGAGTGTGAGTGATCACACCTTCATGATTATTTTGGTAGTGAAGATATTTTTTGTATAGTTCTTCTGTGTATTCTTGCCACCTCTTCTTAATATCTTCTGCTTCTGCTAGGTCCGTACAATTTCTGTCCTTTATTGATCCCATCTTTGCATGAAATGTTCCCATGGTATCTCTAATTTTCTTGAAGAGATCTCTAGTCTTTCCCATTCTATTGTTTTCCTCTATTTCTTTGTGTTGATCACTGAGGAAGGCTTTCTTATCTCTCCTTGCTATTCTTTGGAACTCTGCATTTAAATGGCTATATATTTCCTTTTCTCCTTTGCTTTTTGCTTATCTTCTTTTCACAGCTATTTGTAAGACCTCTTGAGACAACCATTTTGCTTTTTTGCATGTCTTTTTCTTGGGGATGATCTGACAGAACATGGTCCACTGGGGAAAGGAATGGCAAACCACTTCAGTGTTCTTGCCTCGAGAACCCCATGAACAGTATGAAAAGGCAAAAAGATAGGACACTGAAAGATGAACTCCTTGGGTCAGTAGGTGCCCAATATGATACTGGAGGTCAATGGAGAAATAATTCCAGGAAAAATAAAGGGATGGCATCAAAGCAAAAACAACACCCAGTTGTGGATGGGACTGGTGATAGAAGCAAGATTTGATGCTGTAAAGAGCAATATTGTATAGGAACCTGGAATGTCAGGTCCATGAATCAAGGCAAATTGGAAGTCATCAAAGAGGAGACAGCAAGAAATGAACGTCGACATTCTAGGAATCAGCAAACTTAGATGGACTGGAATGGGTGAATTTAATTCAGATGACCATTACATCTACTACTGTGGGCAAGAATCCCTTAGAAGAAATGGAGTAGCTATCAAAATAGCCTGAAATGAAGTACTTGGATGCAATCTCAAAAACTCAGAATGATCTCTGTTCGTTTCCAAGGCAAACCATTCAATATCACAGTAAGCCAAGTCTATGCCCCACCAGTAATACTAAAGAAGCTGAACAGTTCTATGAAGACCTAGAGAACCTTCTGGAACTAACACCCAAAAAAGATGTCTGTTTCATTATAAGGGACTGGAATACAAAAGTAGGAAGTCAAGAAACACCTGGAGTAACAGGCAAATTTGGCCCTGGAGTACAGAATGAAGCAGGGAAAAGACTAACAGAGTTCTGCCTAGATAACTCTCTGATCATAGCAAACACCCTCTTCCAACAACAGAAGAGAAGCGTCTATACATGGACATCACCAGCTGGTCAACACCAAATTGATTATATTCTTTGCAGCCAAAGATGGAGAAGCTCTATACAGTCAGCAAAATAAGACCGGGAACAAACTGTGGCTCAAATCATGAACACTTTATTATCAAATTCAGACTTAAATTGAAGAAAGTGGAAAAAACTACTAGACCATTCAGGTATAACCTAAATCAAATCCCTTATGACCATACGGTGGAAGTGAGAAATAGATTTAAGGGACTAGATCTGATAGACAGAGTGCCTGATGAACTGTGGACAGAGGTTCATGACATTGTACAGGAGACAGGGAAAACAAATGCAAAGAAGCAAAATGGCTATCTGAGGAGGCCTTACAAATAATAAAACAAAAAATAGTTCTTAATTAGTGATGAATTTATCACATATATAAAAGGTGATTGCATCTGGAAAAACAGAGAACAACTGTTTAAAAGCTGTGGTTGCAATGTTTTTCATTAATAGCATGTAATTATTATTTAAAATTCCCATTGGGTACAATTGTTTCATATTTTTAAATACATGTCTTAGAACTTGGGCAAACTTTGAGAGCTAGTGAGGGACAGGGAGGCCTAGTGTGCTACAGTCCACAGAGTCGCAAGGAGTCAGACATCACTTAGCAGCTGAATAACTTAGAACTTCATATATTTATAACGTTTAAGAGAGATTCTAAAATACAATTCATTCTTTCACTCCCTTATCTTATTTTTATCTTCTTCAATGTAAAGCTTTTCATGAAGGAATAGCTTATTCTCCTCTCTGATGCTTTATAAACAATTGAATGCGTATACTTTCATTTTAAAGCATTTGAAGCAGAAAACATGAGGAATGTTGTAGTGAACGATAGGTGACATAAAAGTTGAGAGAGGTTTCTTTTCATTATTATTATTATTTTAAACAGAAGTATATTTGATTTGCAGTGTTGTGCCAATCTCTGGTGTGCAACAGTGATGCATTCAATCAAATATATACAGTTTTTATTTAATTATATTTCTCTAATGTTCTCAATAAAAGGCTTCATCTTCAATGACACTGACAATATATTTCCACCATTGAAAAGAAATAATAATTCTAATATACTTAGTGGCCCTGAAACAGGAAAAGCATCATTTAAAGCTCACTGGTATTTACTTTTTATAGAATCTATCCAAAAGAGCATTAATATACTGATATATGGAAAAAGACATACATTTACCATCCAAAAAATTGTTTTTGAATAGCTTTGAAAAATTATTGTCTCCAAAAACACACTTGGCCCCAGATTTTCCATCAGACCATTTATCTTTTCCAATGTCTACAGGGAGGTCTGGCTTGCTGCAGTTCATGGGGTCGCAAAGAGTCAGACATGACTGAGAGACTGAATTGAACCCTTTCTTTTAAGATTTTGAGATCTATCCTAACGCAACACATTAGCCCACAGTATTTATAAAATATCCATTAATTTCTAAAGGTGAAGATTCAGACACTAAAAGGGACAAGATGTTTAATCATTTTCTTTTCTCACACAATTTTTGTCCCTATAATTTAAAATATTATTTTCTGTGAGAAAAACACAAAAAATAATCTATACTAGTATATCTTCTCATTATTTATATAATGACTTTAAAAGCTCAATACATTTAAATGTATATAATAAAGAATCAGATTATATAACTTTGTAAATTGCATAATCTAATGCTAAATAACTAATATTAAATCTAATATTAAATTAGAATATCACTAGGCCATTCTGGTATGACCTAAATCAAATTCCTTATGATTATACAGTGGAAATGACAAATAGATTCAAAGAATTAGATTTGATAAACAGAGTGCCTGAAAAACTATGGACTGAGGTTCATGTTATACAAGAGGCAATGATCAAAACCATCCCTAAGAAAAAGAAATGCAAAGTGGCAAAATGGTTGTCTGAGGAGGCCTTAAAAATAGCTGATAAAGAGGAGAAACAAAAGGCAAAGGAGAAAGGAAAAAATATACTCATTTGAATGCAGAGTTCCAAAAACAGCAAGGAGAGATAAGCAAGCCTTCCTAACTAAACAATGCAAAGAAATAGAGGGAAAAATTAGAATGGGAGAGACGAGAGATATTTTCAAGAAAATTAGACATAACCAGGGAATATTTCATGCAAAGAGAGGCACAATATAGAACAGAAACAGAACAGACCTAACAGAAGCAGAAAATATTAAGAAGAGGTGGCAACAATACTCAGAAGAACTATAGGAGAAAGATCTTAATGACCCAGATAATCATGATGGTGTGATCGCTCACCCAGAACCAGATATTTACACTGCAAAGTCAAGTGGGCCATAGAAAACATCACTATGAGCAAAGCTAGAGGAGGTGATGGAATTCCAGTTGAGCTATTTCAAATGCTAAAAGATGATTCTGTTAAAGTACTGCACTCTATAGGCCAGCAAATTTGGAAAACTCAGCAGTTGGCCACAGGACCAAAAAAGGTCAGTTTTCATTCCAATCCCAAAGAAATATAGCTAAAGAATGCTCAAACTACCACACAATTGCACTCATTTCACATGCTAGCAAGGTAATGCTCAAAATCCTCCAAGGTAGGCTTTAACAGTACATGAAACATGAGCTTCCAGATGTTTAAGCTGTATTTAGAAAAGGCAGAGGAACCAGAGATCAAATTGCCAACATCTGTTGGATCATAGAAAAAGCAACAGAATTCCAGGGAAAAAAACCATCTACTTCTGCTTCACTGACTACACCAAAGCCTTTGACTGTGTGGATCACAACAATATATGGGGGAGGGGGGGTGGAATTTGAAGATGGAAATACCAGATGACCTTACCTGCTTCCTGAGAAACCTATGTGTAGATCAAGAAACAATAGTTAGAACTGGACATGAAATAATGGACTGGTTCCAAACTGGAAAAGGAGTATGTCAAGGCTGTATATTGTCATCTTGCTTATTTAACTTATATGCAGAGTATATCATGAAAAATGCCAGGCTGGATGAAGCACAAGCTGGAATCAAAACTGCTGGGAGAAATATCAATAACCTCAGATACATAGATGATCCTATCCTTATGGCAGAAAGCAAAGAGGAACTAAAAAGCCTCTTGATGAAGGTGAAAGAGAAGAGGGAAAGCCTGTCTTAAAATTCAGCATTCATAAAACTAAGATCATGGCATTCAGTCCATCACTTCATGGTGAATAGATGAGGAAACAGTGAAACAGTGACAAACTTTATTTTATTGAGCTCCAAATTACTACAGATGGTGACTGCAGCCATGAAATTAAAAGATGCTTGCTCCTTGGAAGAAAAGTTATGGCAAACCTAGAAAATACATTAGAAAGCAGAGACATTACTTCACCAAAAAAAGCTCCATACAGTCAAAGATATGGTTTTTCCAGTAGTTATGTGTGGATGTGAGCATTGAACCATAAAACTGACCATTAAGTCAAAGAATTAATGTTTTTGAACTGTGATTTGCAAGAGACACTTGAGAATCTCTTGGACAGCAAGGGGATCAAAGCTGTCAGTCCTAACGGAAATCAAGTCTTGAATATTCATTGCAGGGACTGATTCTGAGGCTGAAGCTCCAGTACTATGGCCACCTGATGCAAAGAGCCAACTCATTGTAAAAGACCTTGTTATTCAGAAAGATCATAGGCAGGAGGAGAAGGGGGCGACAGAGGACTAGATGGTTTGATGACCTCACTGATTCAATGGACATGAGCTTGAGGAAGCTCTGGGAGATGACGAAGCACGGGGAAGCCTGGCATGCTGCAATTCATGGGGTTGCAAAAAGTCAGACACAGCTGAGCCAGTGAACAACAAGTTTGTACAAAAATTGGCATAATATACAATCTAATAACATTTAAATTCACTTCTTTATTGAATAAAATTAGGCTCTTAAAGCTTCAGATATACACATGTATGTCCATATAATTGCATAGACATAAGTACACCCATGTTTCATCAAAATATTTCTTTACTATATAAAGAAAAAAGTTAGACAAATAGTGCAGGACAACATAATTTGTGCAGTAAAATGTAGCCTCTGAGAATTACCTCATGGTTGATTGTATAATGCAAGAACCCTGATATCTTTTTCCATCACCAAGGTAGACTATTTGAGGATACAGTGCTAAATTCTCTCAATTATAATTTTATCATCTTTCAATGGAAATAACTATATTTTATGGATCCTGTGGGCCCTTGGACCAAGTGAATCTTGAGTCTCTTCTGGGCTGTGATTCTATGTTGTCAATTCAGAATTAAAATTTTCATAGACTGTGTACTCCTGATCTCTTTTATTTTAATCCCATCTGTCTTTTCTCATTAATTTACCTCTTTTCACATGAAAATGTGAGAAAATAGAATTCTTGTTATTATCATAAAAAGAACCTCTTCAATATCCTTCCCTGGTGGCTCAGATGGTAAAGGATCTGCCTACAGTGTGGGAGACCTGGGTTCTATCCCTGGGTCAGGAAGATCCTCTGGAAAAGGAAATGACAACCCACTCCAGTACTCTTGCCTGGAAAATCTCATGGATGGAGGAGCATAGTATGCTACAGTCCATGGGGTCGCAAAGAGTTGGACACGACTGAGCGACTTCACTTCAATATCCTTGAACAAGCTTGACAAAAAGAAGTTCTTCCAGTGATCACACCAAAACTGATCATTGAACTATTTTCCATCTCCAACTCCAATATCTATATTTTACCACCTTTTTCGTTCAATGAAATTGACCTACATGTATTTCCTGCTACAGAAGTGGTGTCAGGATGATATAAACATTCATAAAGAGCTTTGATCTTCTGAAATTATATATATATATATATATAAAATATATATATGGTTGTTAGATGCAAAGGGCTTTATGTTTGGGTGTCCAGATTCTTTCAAATGCCATAGACAATGGAACAAATTTAGAGGATTATTGTACATATACGAAGTCTATCCTTTTCAGGGGACTTTTTGTATAGTCTCAGCACTAAGTTCAATAGCCATTCATAAAAATAGAGATTTTTAAAACATCTCATTCTGCTTAAATCATTTTTGTCAAATCTTCATGGCCAACCCCCATGTCTTGGCATGTGCATATTGCTATCTAGTTAGTGACTTTGGGAGACTTCATGAAGGCAAGTCACCAACACTTTTACTTTTTCACCACTCTATCACTCTGCTTAAGAAGCTACTTAGTTCCTCCTTAGTTAAAAAGCTAAACAGAAGACCTTAGAATAGGCACATTATTTTTTAGAGTAAATTATTAAATAACTGCAACATATTGAAACAATTTTTTTAACATTTTTGCATGATTATTCAGATAGAGAACAAGTATCTGGAAAAAGGAGGAACTGACTTCCTAAACTAGGCCTTTACCTTAAATTAACTTAATCACTTTATTAACACTAAGTTATGAATATATGAATTGTCATGCAAAGACAATAATTAACACATCTAACTAAATTTTTCTGAAAATTTACTCACTCTTCATCTTACCAATATTACTTTCATTATCATTCTCCTAATTATTCTTTCGCCTTTCTGAGATTGGCCTTCTTGCCTCTAAATTTTATTCTGCTGCTAGAGTAAATATGTAAATTATTGGCTAAAAATCCTTCAATTATTCCCAGTGTCTAGAACAATGATTTCCAAAGTGAGTGAATCACTCTGTCTACCATGAATAAAATTGGTAAGTTACTGCTAATATAAAATAATAAATTATTAGAATTCCCATTTATGATTTATTACATCCTTTAAAAAATTCTGTTTGTGTGAAGGTTTTACATTGTTTTAATATATTAGTACAGTAATACTTGGATACTATTCATAAGAAATGTTTATATTACAATGCACTGTTAAAATATTTTTAATGATGAAGATATATAAACAAAATAAGATACCACTACATACCTGTACAAACACTAAACTTAAAATAACTGACCTTACCAAGTGTTGGTAAGGACACTGAGAAGATAGATTTCTCATATTCCAAAGGATATTGTAAAATGGTACAACAAAATTTGGAAACAATTTGTAAGTTTTAAAAATATAAATAAAAATCCACCTTGTAATTCAGCCATCCCTTTTCTAGGTATGTACTCAACAACCCTGGTGTCTCAGCTGGTAAAGAATCTTCCTGCAATGCAGGAAACCTGGGTTTGATCCGTGGGTTGGAAAGATCCCCTGGAGAATGGAACAGCTACCCACTCCAGTATTCTGCCCTGGAGAATTCCATCCATGGATTCACAAAAAGTCGGAAATGACTGAACAATTTTCACCTTCAACAGATGGGTAGGGAGGACAGAGATGTGATCTAGTCAGGATTCAGTCTCATGAGTCATTGATCCCAAACAGAACAAATATTGCAATCATGAAGTTCTTTCTGAGGTGCAATGGTTCTAAGCCTGGAATTGGGTTCCCTTAGGGATCTTTAAGTGGAAACATGAGGACCTCCCTCCAGAATATCTGCCTTTGAAAATCAGTAGAACTGATGTACAAGAGAGCTATAGGACTATAGAAAACAGAGATTCCATACTTAAACGCTGCATAAGTTCCAACTCCCAGAAGAGAGGCAGTAGATTGAAGGATACCTGTATCAGACACATTTGCTGTTCTTGAAGAATTTCTGAGAGAGGTAAGAGGCAGCTTGGAACTCTCCCTGGGGATGGGAACTCTAGCAGTCACCACTTATTAAATTTAATACTGCCACCTCTGAGACAATATTTAGTATAATAAATATGCATTATAAGCATCTTAGAAGAAGAGAGAAAGGAGAACATATTTGAAGAAATAATACCTGGAAATTTCCACAATATGGTAAAGAAACAGACATCCAGGTGCAGGAAGTACAGAGAGCCCCAAACATGATGAAACTAAAGAGATCCAAGTCTAGACATATTATAAATAAAATATCATAAATTAAGGATAAAGAGAGAGTCTTAAAGCCAATAAGAGAAAAACAAGTTACTTACAAGGTACCCCAGTAAGACTACCAGCTGACTTCTCAGCAGAAACTTTGCAGGGCAGAAACTAATGGCACCATGCATGTAAAGTAAGGAATAGGGGGAAAAAATAAAACAACTTACAACCAAAAATACTCTATCTGACAAAGTTATCATCCAAAATCTAAAAAGAGATAGAGTTTTAAAAAAAGTTTTTTAAAAAAGCAAAAGCTAAAAGTTTGTCACAACTAAATTCATTTTACAAGATATGTTAAAGGAACATCTCCATCAAAAAAAAAATCTTTAACTAGAAATCATAAAATTATGAAAGAAAAAACTCTCTCTAGTAAACACAATGTACAGTAAAAAGAGTGAATCAGCCATTTATAAGTTAGTAGGAAGGTCAAGGTTTCTTTGGTTTCCCAGAAGTAAAGAATCTGTCTGTCACTGCAGGAGATGCAGTCTCAATTCCTGAATTGGGAAGATCCCCTAGAGAAGAAAATGACAGCCCCACTCCAGTATTCTTGCCTGGGAAATCCTATGGACAGAGGAGCCTGGTGGGCTACAGTTCATGGGGTCACAGAGTTAGACACAAATTAGTGACTAAAAAACAAGGAAATTTAAAATACAAAGGTAGTAGAACAATCTATATCCACAATAAATAATTAAGGCACATGCAAACTAAAGATGTAAAATGTAATGTCAAAAATATAAAGTGTATGTGGTGGAGGTAAAAATATTGCACTGTTAGTATGCATTAGAACTTAAGATATAATCAATCTGAAATAAATGGATGTTATTATATATGAACCTGATGGTAACCATCAACAAGAAGTCTACAATAGATACCATAAACGTTAATAGAAAGGATCCAAAAATAGCACAAAAGATGATCACCAAATCAAAAGGGAAGAGGGCAAGAGAAGACAGAAACAAAGAACAACAGAAATACCAATAAATTGTATTAAATGTAAATGCAGTTAAAAGTTATTGAGTGGCTGAACTGATTAGGAAAAAAAAAGTCATATATATGATTACTAAAATAAACTCACTACTTTAGGTCTAAATTCACACACAAAGTGAAAGCATGGAAAAAATAATTATATGATGATGTAAATGGAAAATTGTGATAGTGATACTTTTATCAAGCAAAATAGTTTTTAAAACAAAAACTAGCAAGAGAAAGAAAAGGGCGTTGCATAAGGGCAGTCAGTCACTCAGTCCTTCAGTTCAGTTGATCAGTCATGGCCAACTATTTGCGACCCCATGAACTTACTCCTTGAAAGAAAAGATATGACCAACCCAGATAGCATATCCAAAAGCAGGGACATTACTGCTACTAGTGCTAAGTCACTTCATTCGTGTCCGATTCTGTGTGACCCCATAGACGGCAGCCAACCAGGCTCCCCCATCCCTGGGATTATCCAGGCAAGAACACTGGAGTGGGTTGCCACTTCCTTCTCCAATGCATGAAAGTGAAAAGTGAAAGTGAAGTCGCTCAGCTGTGTCCGACCCTCAGTGACCCCATGAACTGCAGCTTACCAGGCTCCTCCGTCCATGGGATTTTCCAGGCAAGAGTACTGGAGTAGGGTGCCATTGCCTTATCCAAGGTCCGCCTAGTCAAGGCTATGGTTTTTCCAGCAGTCATGTATGGATGTGAGAGTTGGAATATGAAGAAGGCTAAGCGCCAAAGAATTGATCCTTTTGAACTATGGTGTTGGAGAAGACTCTTGAGAGTCCCTGAGACTGCAAGGAGATCCAACCAGTCCATTCTGAAGGAGATCAGCCCTGGGATTTCTTTGGAAGGAATGATGCTAAAGCTGAAACTCCAGTACTTTGGACACCTCATGCGAAGAGTTGACTCTTTGGAAAAGACTCTGATGCTGGGAGGGATTGGGGGCAGGAGGAGAAGCGGACGACAGAAGATGAGATGGCTGGATGGCATCACTGACTCGATGGACATGAGTCTGAGTGAAATCCGGGTGTTGGTGATAGACAGGGAGGCCTGGCATGCTGTGATTCATGGGGTCATAAAGAGTCGGACACGACTGAGCGACTGAACTGAACTGAATTGAACCACAGCACGTCAGATCTCCCTGTCCATCACCAACTTGATATGAAGATGACACCATCCTTATGGCAGAAAGTAAAGAAGAACTAAAGAGCCTCTTGATGAAAGTGAAAGAGGAGGGTGAAAAAGGTGGCTTAAAGCTCAACATTCAGAAAACTAAGATCATGACATTCAATCCCACCGCTTCATGGCAATTAGATGAGGAAACAGTGGAAACAGTGGCTGACTTTATTTTTATGGGCTCCAAAATCACTGCAGATGGTGGGTGATTGCAGCCATTATATTAAAAGATGTTTATTTCTCAGATCAGATCAGATCAGATCAGTTGCTCAGTTGTGTCCGACTCTTTGCAATCCCATGAATCGCCTCACGCCAGGCCTCTCTGTCAATCACCATCTCCCGGAGTTCATTCAGACTCACGTCCATCAAGTCCGTGATGCCATCCAGCCATCTCATCCTGGGTCGTCCCCTTCTTCTCCTGCCCCCAATCTCTCCCAGCATCAGAGTCTTTTCCAGTGAGTCAACTCTTCGCATGAGGTGTCCAAAGTACTGGAGTTTCAGCTTTAGCATCATTCCTTCCAAAGAAATCCCAGGGTTGATCTCCTTCAGAATGGACTGGTTGGATCTCCTTGCAGTCCGAGGGACCCTCAAGAGTCTTCTCCAACACCACAGTTCAAAAGCATCAATTCTTCAGCACTTAGCCTTTTCACAGTCCAACTTTCACATCTATACATGACCACAGGAAAAACCATAGCCTTGACTAGATGGACCTTAGTTGGCAAAGTAATGTCTCTGATTTTGAATATGCTATCTAGGTTGGTCATAACTTTTCTTCCAAGGAGTAAGTGTCTTTTAATTTCATGACTGCAGTCACCATCTACAGTGATTTTAGAGCCCCAAAATATAAAGTCTGACACTGTTTGTACTGTTTCCCCATCTATTTCCCATGAAGTGATGGGACCAGATGCTATGATCTTCGTTTTCTGAATGTTGATCCTTTAGCCAACTTTTTCACTCTCCTCTTTCACTTTCATCAAGACGCTGTTTAGTTCCTCTTCACTTTCTGCCATAAGGGTGGTGTCATCTGCATATCTGAAGTTATTGATATTTCTCCCAGCAATCTTGATTCCAGCTTGTGTTTCTCCCAGTCCAGCATGTCTCATGATGTACTCTACATAGAAGCTAAATAAGCAGGGTGACAATATACAGACTTGAAGTACTCCTTTTCATATTTGGAACCAGTCTGTTGTTCCATGTCCAGTTCTAACTGTTGCTTCCTGACCTGCATACAGATTTCTCAAGAGGCAGGTCAGGTGGTCTGGTATTCCCATCTCTTTCAGAATTTTCCACAGTTTATTGTGATGCACACAGTCAAAGGCTTTGGCATAGGCAATAAAGCAGAAATAGATGTTTTTCTGGAACTCTCTTGCTTTTTCCATGATCCAGCAGATGTTGGCAATTAGATCTCTGGTTCCTCTGCCTTTTCTAAAACGAGCTTGAACATCAGGAAGTTCACGGTTCACATATTGCTGAAGCCTGTCTTGGAGAATTTTGAGCATTACTTTACTAGAATGTGAGATGAGTGCAATTGTGCAGTAGTTTGAGCATTCTTTGGCATTGCCTTTCTTTGGAATTGGGATGAAAACTGACCTTTTCCAGTCCTGTGGCCACTGCTGAGTTTTCCAAATTTGCTGGCATATTGAGTGTAGCACTTTCACAGCATCATCTTTCAGGATTTGAAATAACTCAACTGGAATTCCATCACCTCCACTAGCTTTGTTCCTAGTGATGCTTTCTAAGGCTCACTTGACTTCACATTCCAAGATGTCTGGCTCTAGATTAGTGATCACATCGTCATGACTATCTGGGTCGTGAAGATCTTTTTTGTACAGTTCTTCTGTGTATTCTTGCCACCTCTTAATATCTTCTGTTTCTGTTAGGTCCAGACCATTTCTGTCCTTTATCGAGCCCATCTTTGCATGAAATTTTCCCTTGGTATCTCTAATTTTCTTGAAGAGATCTCTAGTCTTTCCCACACTGTTGTTTTCCTCTATTTCTTTGCATTAATTGCTGAAGAAGGCTTTCTTATCTCTTCTTGCTATTCTTTGGAACTCTGCATTCAGATGCTTATATCTTTCCTTTTCTCCTTTGCTTTTCGCCTCTCTTCTTTCCACAGCTATTTGTAAGGCTTCCTCAGACAGCCATTTTGCTTTTTAGCATTTCTTTTTGATGGGGATGGTCTGGATCCCTGTCTCCAGTACAATGTCATGAACCTCATTCCGTAGTTCATCAGGCACTCTATCTATCAGATCTAGACCCTTAAATCTATTTCTCACTTACACTGTATAATCATAAGGGATTTGATTTAGGTCATACTTGAATGGTCTAGCAGTTTTACCTACTTTCTTCAATTTAAATCTGAATTTGGTAATAAGGAGTTCATGATCTGAGCCACAGTCAGCTCCCAGTCTTGTTTTTGCTGACTGTATAGAGCTTCTCCATCTTTGGCTGCAAAGAATATAATCAATCTGATTTTGGTGTTGACCATCTGGTGATGTCTCTGTATAGAGCCTTCTCTTGTGTTTGTTGGATGATGGTGTTTGCTATGACCAGTGCATTTTCTTGCCAAAACTCTATTAGTCTTTGCCCTGCTTCATTCCGCATTCCAAGGCCATATTTGCCTGTTACTCCAGGTGTTTCTTGACTTCCTACTTTTGCATTCCAGTCCCCTATAATTTACTCCTTGGAAGGAAAGTTATGACCAACCTAGACAGCATATTAAAAAGCAGAGATATTACTTTGTCAACAAAGGTCCATCTAGACAAGGCTATGGTTTTTCCAGTGGTCATGTATAGATGTGAAAATTGGACTATAAAGAAAACTGAGCACTGAAGAATTGATCCTTTTGAACTGTGGTGTTGGAGAAAACTCTTGAGAATCCCTTGGACTGCAAGGAGATCCAACCAGTCCATCCTAAAGGAGATCAGTCCTGGGTGTTCATTGGTAGGACTGATGTTGTAGCTCAAACTCTAATACTTTGGCCACCTGATTGAAGAGCTGACTCATTTGAAAAGACCCTGATGCTGGGAAAGATTGAGGGCAGGGGGAGAAGGGGACAACAGAAGATGAGATGGTTGGATGGCATCACCAACACAACGGACAAGGGTTTGGGTGGACTGTGGCATTAAATAATAATAAAAGGACCAATCTGACATGAAGGTAAAAAAGTTCTAAATGTATGTGCATCCAGCATATACCTTGTGTGTGTTCTCAATTACTTATTTGTGTCTGACTTTTTGCAACCTCATGAACTATAGCCCAGTGGCTCCTCTGTCTGTGGAAGTTTTAAGTCAAGAGCATTGTGGTCCACCAGGCTCCTCTGTCCATGGGATTCTCCAGGCAAGAATACTGGAGTGGATTGCCATTTTCTGCTCCAATATAAATCTCCATCTAGAAATGTCAGAATACAGTTTTTCCAAGTAAAAAAGCAACATTTTCCATGATAGATCACATGCTAGGCCACAAAACAAGCTTCAATACATTTAAAAAACTGAAATCACATCAAACATTTTTTCCCCAAATGATATGAGACTAGAAATCAACTACAAAAAAAAAAAAAAAAAACTTTAAAAAACAGAAAAACAGAACTGGTAAACAAGTGGAACAAGTAGTTTATGGTAGAAATCAAAATGAAAATAAAGTTTAAAAATACATGGAGACAAATGAGTAGATCAATGACATTGATAAGCCTTTAGCACAACTCATCAATAAAAAAGAGTGCCAAAATAAATAAAATCAGAAATGAAAAAGAAGAACTTGCATCTAACAGAACAGAAACACAGATGCTTTTAGTGATTGTTACACAGAAAGGCAATAAAATGGACAACTAAGAAGAAATGAAGAAGTATATGAACACATACAATTTTCTAAGACTAAATGAGGAAGTAATAGAAAAGAATAAAAGACTGATTAAAAATAAATCAATAACTAAAAACTTTCTTACAAACAAAAGTCCAGAATCAAATAGCTTCACAGATGAATTCTACCAAACATTTAGAGAGGTGCTATTACACATTGTTCTCAAAATATTCCAAAACATTGAAGAGGAAACGCTTCCAAACTCCTTCTACAAAGTGTACATCACACTGATATCAAATCACAGACACCACGGTAAAAAAAAATTATAGAGAAATATCACTAAGCATACAAAAAGCCTCAAAAATAATAGAAAAATAAATTCAACACTACATTAAAAGAATCATGCACCATCATTAAGTGAGATGAAAACCAACAGTTCAAGGTATTCATAGTTTAATATCTGTAAGTCAAGCAACGTGATACCCCATACTAACAAAATGAAGAATAAAAATCATATGATCACCTCATCAGACACAGAAAAAGACTTTGATAAAATTCAATATCCATTTTTGAAAGAAACTCTCAAAAATGTATGTATAGATGAACATACCAGTATATGTACAAAAGTCTATATATGATAAAATCACAGCCCAATATTATACAGAATGGTGGAAAGCAGAAATATTCCCCCATAAGATTAGGACTGAACTGAACTGAACTGAAGATTAGGAATAAGACAAGGATGCCCATTCTCTCCACTTGTAGTCAGCATAGTATTGGCAGTTTTAGCCATAAAATACAGACAATTAAAATAAATAAAAGCAAAATTGGAAAGGAAGAAGTAAACTTCTCACTGTTTTTAGATGACATATTATATATATATATATATATATATATATATATATATAGAAAACCCTAAAGATTTCTCAAAAAAATGGATCAAATTGGTAAATTCAGTAAAGATGGAGGATACAAAATTTCTCTAGAGAAATTTACAGTGTTTTCTATACATTAGTAACAAACTTGGAAAGAGAAATTAACAATCACTTTTTAAATTGCATCAAAAAGAATACCTAAGAATAAATCTAACCAAAGAGGTGGTACACTGAAAACTGTAACACATTGAGGAAAGAAACTGAAGATAGTACAAACAATCATAAATATATTCTGTGCTCATGGATTGGAAGAATCAATATAGTTTAAATGACCATAAAACCCATGTGATCTACAGGTTTAATGTAATGCCTATTAAAATGAATGGCATTTTTCACAGATATAGAACAAAGAATGCTAAAATTTGTATGAAACCACAAAAAGCCCAGAACAGATAAAAATATTTTGAGAAAACAACAAAGCTGGAGGTACCATAGTACTTGACTTCAAAATATACTACAAAGCTACAGTAATCAAAACAGTATGGTACTAGCAAAAATAGATATATAGATCAGTAGAACAGAACAGAGAGCACAGGAAAAAAACCCAACCACTTTTAGTCAGTTAGTCTTAATCTATGACAAAGTGGTTAAGAATATGCAACTGGGCAAAGACAGCTATGAAAATTGGACTGCTGCAAGCAAAAGAATAAAACTGTACCACTATTTCATCACATATACAAAAAAAAATCTCAGAATTGGTTAAAGGTTTAAATTTAAAATCTGAAACCTAAAATTTCTAGATTATAAACATAGGCAGTCTGCACTTTGACATAGATATTAGCAATATTATTTTCTGGCTCTGACTCCTCAGGCAAGGGCAACAAAGGCATAAATAAACATATAGGGACTACATGATAGTAAAAATCCTTTGTACAGCTGATGAAACCATCAACAAAACCAAAAACAGCCTAGCCTACTTAATGGAAGAAAACTTTTGCAAAGTATATATATGATAAAGGGTTAATATAAAAAAGTATAAAAAGAACTCATACAACTCATCATCAAAGAAACAAACAGCACAATTAAAAGTGGTTGAGGACCTGAATACACAATTTTCAAAGAAGACATGCAGATAGCCAATGTGCACATTAAAATGTGCGTAGCATCACTAGTCATCAGGGAAATGAAAATCAAAAGACAATGACCTGTTAAAACCTGTCAGAATGGCTATCATCAAAAATAAAACAGATAGCTATTGTTGGCAAGGATGCAGAAAAAAATGAACCCATATGTACTGCTGATAGGGCCGTGAATTGGACCAATCACTATGGAAAACCATCTGCTACTGCTGCTGCTGCTGCTAAGTCGCTTCAGTTGTGTCCGACTCTGTACAATCTCATAGACGGCAGCCCACCAGGATCCTCCGTCCCTGGGATTTTCCAGGCAAGAACACTGGATTCGGTTGCCATGTCCTTCTCCAATGCATGCAAGTGAAGAGTGAAAGTGAAGTCACTCCGTCGTGTCCAACTCTTAGCAACCCCATGGACTGCAGCCTACCAGGCTCCTCTACCAATGGGATTTTCCAGGATCTAGAGATACCTTAAAAATTAAGAATAACACTTCTGTATAATCGAGAAATTTCCCTTTTGGATATTTAGCCAAAGAAGACAAAAACAAAAGAAGACAAAATCAAAAAGACATAGGCATCCCTATGTCCTTTGCACCATAATTTACAATAACCAAGATATAGAAACAACCTAAGTATTCATTTATAGATGAATAGTTTAAAAATGTATTTATATACAATGGAATTTTCCCCAGGGTTATAAAGTAAATGAACACTTGCCATTTGTGAATACATAGATGGATCTAAAAGATATCATGTCAAGTAAAATAACTCAGACAGAAAGAGTCAAATACTGTATGGTATCACTTAAATGTGGAATCTAAAAATAAAACAAAATGAAAATAGACTCATAGATACAGAAAACAAAGGACAGGTTGCCAGAGGGATGAGTTTGGGGAAGGGGGTTTGGAGATTAAGAGGTACAAACTGTTATTTATAAAATGAATATTGTAAGGATGTAATATATAAAATAAGGAATATGATCTATAATGTGGTAACAACTTTGTACAGGGACAAATGTATTTAGACTTATTGTGGTGACAATTTTTAATGTATAATATCTAAATATTGAATATCTAAGATGTACACATGAAACTGACATGATATTGTACATTAACTATATTTCAAACTTCTAAAAACTTTGGCTTCATTAACCAAAGGAAAACCCTTACTATGACCTACAAGTCTGTATATAATCTTTGGCATCTTTTTCCTTGACAGCCATACAACTCTCAAGTTACTCTAATAATAAATAATTTCTTCCACACATGAAACTCTTCCTAATCTTTGTGCCTTTACTCATCATCTTTCCTCTGTCAAAAACACAATTCCTATATATATATATATATATATATATATATATATATATATATAATTTTGTATCCATAAAGACTGAATTCAATGATCAGCTTCCCATGACTATCTAGGGTCAACACTATGTGCCATGCCTCTGCATTTCCCTAACCACCAGGACATGTTCCTATATTTGTACCAGTAATTATCTGAACACATCTCTTCTATGAGGACAGGACCCTCATTTATTTCTCTGTATATCCCTAAGTAATATTTTAAAGTAATTGTTTAATATAAATATTTTGAAGCAATGTTAAAAAATATAGTAGACAATGTGTAGGCTCTCATCTTGTAAATCATACTGAGGTTTGTGAGAATATGCTGTGTCAATTGTTTTCTGACATTAGGTTGAAGGTATAATTTAGATATATCAAATATTCATATTGTTATTTTATTGCATTTGCAACTAAGACATCCATTTTCACAGTGAATGAGAAAATACATTCTGTTTCTCCATGTGGGGGTTGATTTATTGTACTCTGTTTCCTGGTTATGTCTGCTAACACTTGGTAGTTCTACCTGTTATACAAGAATCCTAATGTAAGGTTGCAGGCATAAGTAGCAGAATCTAGGGTGGATTTATGCCAAATCAACTTAAATTGCATTTTAAGCTGCAATTTAGACCACTTGTGACAGAAACCTAGGCTCAATCTTCATTCATCCACCTTGCATACAATTGTTTTTTTTTTTTTTTTTAGTAAAAACTTAACATGTATACTTTCAAATCCAAACACACTAGGTGTTATATTTAGAAGACTGTAAATCTTCTTACACATTCAAACAAGAAATTAAAACATTATTTTAATATAATTAGTAAACCAAATTGTATCTGGTTATTTCTGGTTATTGCATCTAACACTCTAATGCTGACAGTCTTGTCTCATTTTTAATGTTTGCACTTTAACATAAACTAGGTTATTCTGTTCCTTGGTTATTCCCTCTTTTGCTGTTGCTGCTGCTAAGTTGCTTCAGTAGTCTCTGACTCTGTGCAACCCCATAGACAGCAGCCCACCAGGCTCCTCTGTCTCTGGGATTCTCCAGGCAAGAATATTAGGGTGGGTTGCCATTTCTTTCTCCAATGCATGTATGCATGCTAAGTTGATTCAGTTCAGTTCAGTTATTCAGTCATTCAGTCGTGTCCAACTCTTTGCGACTCCATGAATTGCAGCACGCCAAACCTCCCTTGTCCATCACCAACTCCTGGAGTTCACTCAAACTCATGTCCATCAAGTTGGTGATGCCATCCAGCCATCTCATCTTCTATCATCCCCTTCTCCTCCTGCCCCCAATCCCTCCCAGCATCAGAGTCTTTTCCAATGAGTCAAAACTTCACATGAGGTGGCCAAAGTACTGGAGTTTCAGCTTTAGCATCATTTCTTCCAAAGAACACCCAGGGCTGATCTCCTTTAGAATGGACTGGTTGGATCTCCTTGCAGTCCAAGGTATCCTTAAGAGTCTTCTCTAACACCACAGTTCAAAAGCATCAATTCTTCGGCGCTCAGCTTTCTTGACAGTCCAACTCTCACATCCAGACATGACCACAGGAAAAACCATAGCCTTGACTAGATGGACATTGGTTGGCAAAGTAATGTCTCTGCTTTTGAATATGCTATCTAGGTTGGTCATAACTTTTCTTCCAAGGAGTAAGTGTCTTTTAATTTCATGGCTGCAGTCACCATCTGCAGTGATTTTGGAGCCCCAAAAAATAAAGTCTGACACTGTTTCCACTGTTTACCCATCTATTTCCCATGCAGTGATGGGACTAGATGTCATGATCTTCATTTTCTGAATGTTGAGCTTTAAGCCAACTTTTTCACTCTCCTCTTTCACTTTCATCAAGAGGCTTTTTAGCTCCTCTTCACTTTCTGCCATAATGGTGGTGTCATCTGCATATCTGAGGTTATTGATATTTCTCCCAGCATTCTTGATTCCAGCTTGTGTTTCTCTCAGCCCAGCATTTCTCATGATATACTCTGCATAGAAGTTAAATAAGCAGGGTGCCAATATACAGCCTTGACGTGCTGCTTTCCCTATTTGGAACCAGTCTGTTGTTCCATGTCCAGTCCTAACTGTTGCTTCCTGACCTGCATATAGGTTTCTTCAATCGTGTCCAACTGTGCGCAACCCCATGGACAGCAGCCCACCAGGCTCCTCTCTCCACAGGATTCTCTAGGCAAGAATACTGGACTGGGTTGCCATTTCCTTCTCCATTCCCCCTTTTAATGAGTGAGCAATTTCTGAGTTATTTTATGATAATAGGCACTTTTGCCCAGGAGTAATTCTACATCCAATCAATATAATTTCCATATATTATCCAAATTGACTTGACTAGGGTTATCAGTCTATCAGTACTAACTTTTTCCAGTTTTTTTCATTTCTATATTCCTCAAAAGCAGTTTATATCATTTTCTCTCTCAATAGACAGGGAGGCCTTTCCTCCCTCTATACACAACAACTTTATTTATATTCTCAGTTTCCACCATCTCTATCTCTTTACCTTACCCAGTCCACCTGTCTCCATCCCCACCCAAGAGCACCCACATGCATTCCAAGAGTCCTGTTTCAGAAGCTTTCTTTTTTATTTTTTGTTTCAAAGTGTATTTATCTGTTTGAATTGGGTCTTAGTTGTGGCACGTGGAATCTTCATTGTGTCATGCGGAATCTGTACTCACAGCACACTGACTCTAATTGTGGGGCACAGGCTCGAGAGTGCACAGGTTTCAGTAGATGTGGCATGTGAACTCTCAAGTTGGGCCTTTTGGGCTCCAGAGCACACAGGCTCAGCAGTCACGGCACGTGGGCTTAGGTGCTCCATGGCATATGCTCCCCAACCAGGGATCAAACTCATGTCCCCTGCATTGCAAGATGAATTCTTAACCACTGGATCACCAGGGAAGCCCCCTAGAAGCTTTTCAAAATGTACAGTTCTTGTTCTGCTTATAGTAAAATAGACTTGACTCAGTCTATTGAAGCAAGAGCATGTCATTTAAATGAGAAAGTTCAGCTATTTCTGTACATAAATACAAACTAGGTGAGTTATTACTTCCAAGTGAGTATGAACCAAATGCTATCTTTTATGTCCCAATCATGTTTTATGCCTATCTGTGAATCAGAAATGATATATGTCTTTCCTATTTTGTCCTCTTTTTCTAATTTGTCTGTTTAGCATATAATGTATTGAGGGATAGTATGAATAAGAAAAGTTCTTAAACCTAGAGGAAGACAGTTATTATGAGGAAGTGTAGTAACAAACAAATATCCATTGGTAACTCTTATATGCAAGTAACAGTCCTAAACTTAAGATATGCAATGTATTTCTTCATTGGACTGAATTTTTCACCTTCTCCTTCTTCATATCTATGCTATATGACATTTCAGTACCTTCCACCTCCATGGTCAAAAGTCCTTCACTGTTACATGACTTTGGATTTGATCATGTGACTTATTTTTGTAAATGAAATGTTAGTAAATATGATACAAGTAGAAACGTGAAAAGTGCTTACTCTTTTGAGCTTACTTCCTTCATCTTGGCCATCTCCATAAGAAATAAAGGAACATTCTCAAACTGTTGGTGGGAATGCATTAATAAATTGGTGCAGCCATTATGGAGAACTGTATGGAGGAGCTTCTTTAAAAAACTAAAAATAGAGCTATCATATGATTCAGCAATCCCACTCCTAGGCATATATCTGGAGGAAAACATGGTTTAAATGGACACATGTACCCTAGTATTCATTTAAGTACTATTTACGATAGCAAACACATGGAAGCAATCTAAATGTCTATCAACAGATGAATGGATAAAGATGTGATACATACGTACTGTGGAATATTACTTAGCCATTAAAAATAATGCCATTTGCAGCAACATGGATGGATCCAGAGATCACTATACTAAGTAAAGTGTTAAAAAAGAATTATCATATAACTTATATGTGGAATTTTAAAAAATGATACATATAAACATATTTACAAAGCAAAAACAGACTCACAGACTTAAAAGACAAACTTACAGTTTCCAAGGGGGAAATGTGGAAGGGGAACAACAAATTGGGAACTTAAGAGTGACATGTACACACTAATATTTTTAGGATAGATAACCAACACACTATTATAGCACAGGGAACTCTGTTCAATACTTTGTAGTAACCTATATGTAAAAATCATTTGAAAAAGAATAGATAATTATTTATGTTTAATGGAATCATTTTGCTAATATATGTGAAACTAACACAAGATTGTTCATCTACTATACTCCAATAAAAAATAAAAAATGTAAACACTAGATAGTCCATATGTTCCAGATTTCCTGTTTATTCAGTGTTTTTACAGTTAATCATTTACTGAGATGTGTTTTAGTGCCATAAAATTCATGTGAGACTTTGTTATACAACAAGACTGTGCCAATTACTCACTGTATAAGATTGAAACCTGCCAATCATTTCCTTTAATTCTCTTTCTCTTCTATGTCTGAATTCCTTTTATTTGTATTTTTAATGCCAAAGCTTATAGCATTTACATAATACTTCATAATTAATTGTATGTTCTGTGCTTTATGTTTATTTTAAAGAGAAAAATCAATAAATTATTTTCCTTGTATGAATATGCATATATGATTTACTATGGAGTTAAATGATATTACTATCATACCTTTTTTATACATCCATTGTTTCTTCTGGAGTTTTAAATTATCTTTTTATTTTTTTGTATTAACACTATGTTCATTTGAAGGGTAGAATTGACAAAAAGAATTTGATTGAAGCATAGATCTTATCCAACACCAAATTTTGGTAATGATAAAAGGATTATAGATGAGTGACAGTCATAATCTAAATACTATTTCCCCATTAGAATCCTAAGCCCTCATAGGCAAGCTTTGAAAAATATCTCTTTCTCTTGTATTAGGATTTGTTTTTATAATAACAGAAAAGACTTGAGCAACACAGACAGAAATAGTGTTCATAAAAGAATCATTTTCACTTCAAAATGCTTTTTATGCTCTATCAATTATTTAGCTATGCACCATTAATTTATAATTCCATATATACCTATAATAAGCACTCTAGTCGAGTAAGGTATATCCTACTTGAAAAATTTATAGGAAGGGACTTTCAAATAGCTTGGCACAAGTAACGCCATTTACATCTTTCCAAGTATGTCAGCTTAAGCTCACTTAGCAGGTTTACAAGAAAATGTCTTATCACTCATTTTTCTGACTCAAGGAGAAGGAATGAGTTACAAGATTGCTGTTAACATTTTTCTTACAACGTCCTTAAGATTTTTCAATTTCCAAAAGACAGTAGCACATTTCTAGACTAGTTTAGTATCTTTCACTTCCCACTCTGTCCTCTTATCCCCTTCCAATATTTAGGAGCCTTCTATCAACTTTTCAAATAACTTCCCAAGAAATGTTGTAATAAAGATCAATATTTTCAGTTTTTTCTTGGGAAATGTTTGTATAATATCACATTTGATTAATATTTTAGTCTTGATCCAGAATTCTAAGTTCAAAATAACTTTCCCCAAGAATTTTAGAGGCTATATGTAGATATTCTTCAATATATAGTGCAGCTAATGGGAAATGTGACTTATGTTTGAGTATTATACTTCTATGGGACAGCTGTCTGTGAAAGTTCAGGACTCAGGTTTTAGATGGAAAAGAGTAAACCTGAATTCATCATTCCACTCTTTATTGTTACATTTGTATACTATCACAACTGACTGTCATCAGCTATTTACTAATAACTAGCAGATGGCTTTAGAAACAATTTATTTCCAGAATCATATCAATTGACTACAATTAATTGTATATTTCACCAGCATTCCAGGGTAAAAGTGCAACCCCAAGGACTGCAGCCTGCCAGGCTCCTCTACCCATGGAATTCTCCAGCCAAGAATACTGGTGTGGTTGCCATTCCCTTCTCCAGGGGGCCTTCCCTGAGCCAGGGGTGAAACCCAGAACTCCTGCATTGCAGGTGACTTTTTTGCCTTCTGAGCCACCAGGGAAGCCCCATATAGGATAAAGCTTTACAAAAATAGCTCATTTGTGGAGATTGGGGAAAAATTATATTATTTTAAGCCACTTGTGTGTAATAATGTGATATGTTTTATATAACCCTCACAGTAGTCCTGAAGATGGCTTATACTTGCATATACATTTTAATCTCTTATTTTGGAAAAGGAAACTGCTTAAATTTGCTATTAGTTCACACTGATAGCATGGATTTGTGGTAGAAATTAAACTCATAACTATCTAGCCTAGTGCCTACCTACTAGATTACACTGAGTTTCTTTCACACAGGGAATAAAATGACAATTTAAAAGCTGAGACCCATTTCCCAGGTGGGATTGACCTGTATTCCACAATATCAGGTTAACTGGAGAAAGGAAACCAGACAGCATTGACTACACAACATGTGAATTTCCAGGAAGAAACAAAGAAAGAAATTGAGCTAGAACGAATCAGGGAGGATTTTCTGCTCCAGTCCTTGATCCTTCTTTTGAGCAAGGTAGGGACTTTGTGAAGTAATCAAACTGTTACGACCACAGGGAAGCCTCACTGACTATAAAGCTGTAAAGGAGTAGATACAGTTGCCTACAGCGAGGAGCAAGTAGACCTGGTGTGTTGAACTCAGGAGCAAACACACTCCAAGCTTTGAGGGAAAGGATTAGGCTGTGTATGGAACTGTTCATACTGTTCATAGGCTGTGTATGGAACTGAGCAAGTTTTTCACAGCATGTTTATTCAGTGATTTTCATTATCTGTAACAAACTGCAAAATTAAAACCTGGACATAGATTTTAATTTTTAAAATCTGGTTTATCGTTTTTACTATTGATTACATGTTTTAATTTAACTTTGTGGTTAAAGAGTCTGCACTGCAGATATTTTCAGAAATGATGCAAAGTGAGGATTGTGCCATCCAGAAATGGTCCATGAAATAAGTAACCTGGGAACATTCAAGTTACAAGGCACTAACGCAGAATCTGAATGTGTAAAACATCAATCCCGGTAGAGTAAATCCACAACACATTTTAATCCCTTTGACTCTAACTTGACTTTATATTTTTCATTTTTATTCTTTGTTCATTTCTCTAATTCATACAATTAAGGTGTATGAGGCAGCATTTTTTTTCCTCAAAATTTCTGCTGAATTGCCTTTTAATCTAACTGCTTTCTCAGTCTCTCCCCATGGCAGAGGAGAAAGAAATAATCTAGATTAATGACAGGATATCCCAAGCACTAAAAATACAATGATTATAAATTGTGAGAGCCTAAGATAGTGATCATCTATTTGTCACAGTTTCGTTAATACGGACATATTTGTTATCTATCATCACATTAAAAATTACCCTGAAACTCATTCTTTTGAAACAACACATATTTATTATCTTATAATTCCTTTACATCAAGAAACTGAGTATGATTTAGCTGGGTCCTCAGCTTTATAATACCTCACAAAGCTGTAATAAAGATTCAGCTGGGGACAGGATCTGCTTGTGAATTCATTTATATGATTGTTGCAGAATCCAACTCCTTCTGGGTTTTTGGACTCACATCCTCAGTACCTTTCTTGCTATTAGCTGCAATTTGACCTCAATTCCTTGCCATTTGAGACTCTTCCACATAGTTGCTTGTTTCATCAAAACCAAAAAGAGAGAGAATCTACAAGTAAAACCGAAGTCAGTCTTTTATGAACTACTTATGGTAGTGGTCTCATTAAGTTTGCCGTATGCTATTCTTATAGAAGTCCAGCCAGTTAAACCTAGCCAACTTGCAAGTAAAGAGTATCATACAAACTCATGAATAGCAATAACTGGTGATTACCAGGGGGTCATCTTTGAGGCTGACCACTATAATGAAATGAGTCTCTGAAATATATTCAGTGTTCAATAAATATTAGCAACTGTTATAATGCTAATCAGAATACCAATTATGTGTTTACATAACACTTCCTTGTTAAACAAATTAAAAAGTCAAATGTTTTGCATCACTCAAGCCTCCTCAACAATACCTACCAGATATGTAGACTAGATATTATCATGCCTATTTTATAATTTGGAAAATGTTAATTATTTGAAATTTTGTGTTTGAATATATGGTCCTGGGTTTAAAAGAACAGTTTCCCAAATGGCCCCCGTATTGCCCAAAGACAGACTCATGGATTGGTACTCAGCACACCTGATGTATCAGTTACCAATCACTCTGTACCAAACCATGCTAGAACAGTAGTAGAAAACAACGATTCTTTTATTTTCCTCAAAGATCTGGGAGTTGAGTAAGTTCTGAGAGTTCGTTCTTTGAATCTTTTTTTTTCTTTCTTTTATTTTAATATAAATTTATTTATTTTAATTGGAGGCTAACTACTTTACAATATTGTATTGGTTTTGCCATACATCGACATGAATCTGCCACGGGTGTACATGTGTTCCCCATTCTGAACCCCCCTCCCACCTCTCCCCCCCCCCATACCATCCCTCTGAGTCATCCCAATGCACCAGCCCAGAGCATCCTGTGAATCTCTTAAGCACTGGCAGTCCAAAGTTTTCATTCCCATGCTCTAACGCCTAGGCTGGGCAGTCTGAAACAGCTGGGGCTCAAATGGTAGGCTATGTTTCTGGGTCTCTGTTGTCTTTCCTTGTAAACTTCCCTGTGGCTTCCTCAGGATAGCAGAGATCCTTAAGTGTTTGTTGAAGGCTCCCAGAGTGACTATTCAAGATAAATCAGCAGATGCTGCAGGGTTTTTTCTAACCTATCACGTGTCATCATTTTCACTAACATCTATACTTCGGAACAGTCACAAAAAACACAGCCAAGTTCAGAGAGAGGGAATATAGAATCCACTTATTCAAGGGAAGAATGTGAACTAATGTTAAGGTTTAGCTCAAGCAGGCTATTATTGTAAAATGTTTTTAAATGTCAGCAATTCCTATCTTTCTTCTCTTTTCTATGTATCATCTTAGTTCCTTTTCCATGTTTCTCTTCTTTATACCAGGTTGGTTACACTTTTAAAGAGTTTTTAATATCCATTTTAATTCATATCTCAAATATTTCTCAAATTTTTTCCTGACCCTACCATCAAAATTATTGTCTAGTCACAGTGAAATGCAGAATTCAAACATATGTTGAATCTCTATGATTCTTTCATCATTTTCAGGCTTACATTTATCTCATCTTGCTCATCCTCATTATTCCTCCTTATCTCAAAGATCTAACGCACCAATGAACTTGTGGGAGGTCTTAAGCACACAGCAGGTAACTGTAAACAAGAGCTTACAAATTCATATCCAGAAGATTTTCAGAACAAAGAAATGAGAAAGGGAGAAAAGGAAAGCTGTTCTATGTAATTACAAACAACACTGTATTCAATGAGAACACATCTGACTTCAGTAAATTGCCATTGTACCCAAACAAATGCAAAAATACATCACTAAAGCAATACATTTTAAATTCATTACTAAGCCTGTTAAAAAGAAAAAAAAGTCCAGGATTTTCTTGAGATATTGAAATTGTCATGTACCATGGACCTTAAACATTATATGTCTGCCACAGCACAAGGAAGCAAATAACAGAGTATAGTGAGGATTCAGGAAACATTGACACTTGGCAGTCTAGGAAGTCTGTCATATTTTCAAATTTCTTCATATCTGCCTCAAAATCTGCCCTGTTATCCTTGCTTCTCTACTTCTAAATAGGGTACAGAACCCCTTTATTAATTGCAAATGACCTCCAAAGTAAGCATAGACACATGACTCAATCAATACCTTTCAACCAAAGACAACTAGGAACACACCTAGAGTAAAATAAGCTGGCTGTGCTGCAATGAGGATGAACATGTCCCATGGGGCTTCCCAGAAAGACAGTACTGGAAAAGAAAGATATGTTTTGGAATTGTGTGAGTTAGTTTTGAGGAGAGACATTACTTTGCAAACAACGGTCCATCTTGTCAAAGCTATGGTTTTTCCAGTAGTCCTGCGTGGATGTGAAAGTTGGAATATAAAGGAAGCTGAGTGCTGAAGAATTGATGCTTTTGAACTCTGGCATTGAATAAGATACTTGAGAGTCCCTTGGACAGCAATGAGATCCAACCAGTCCATCCTAAAGGGAATCAGTCTTAAATATTTATTGGAAGGACTGATGGTGTAGCTGAAACTCCAATACTTTGGCCACCTGATGAGAAGAACTGACTCATTGGAAAAGAGCCTGATACTGGGAAAGATAGAAGGCGATAGGAAAACGGGATGACAGAGGATGAGATGGTTGGATGGCATCACTGATTCAAAGGACTTGAGTCTGAGTAAACTCTGGGAGCTGGTGATGGACAGGGAGGCCTGGCATGCTGTAGTCTATGGGGTTGCAAAGAGCCAGACATGACTTAGCGACTGAACTGAACTGAAAAGGAAACAAGGCTTTTCTCTGACTTCATGATGTTTTGAAATATGGTCAATTACATGATTATTTCTCATAATAACTCCTATCTAGAAGGAAGGAAAAGTAGGCTGAGGATAAAATTACAATTGTTAAAGAAGTAACAGTCAGCTAGTGACAGTAACAGCCAGAAAGTGATGTGTTTGTCATGTTGTGATTTGGACAATGTCCAAGATTTGTGTGTATGTTCAGACCTGATTACAAAGTATTCTGGTTTTGATCGCAGAGTACCCTTATCTACCATTATGGTCAATTTAATTGTTTATGTTCTACAGGTGAGCACCAAAAAACAGCTGATGGTACCAGGTTCCAGCACTCAGGAACTGCTTTCTTTTTTCCCACCTTGCACAAGTTGCTCAATTTCATCTTAAATTTTCTTCATATAAAAACGGGGTTATAAAAATAATAACTGCTTAATACAAGTATTGAAGGAATAACCCCTGGTTAACAGAATCCCTCTCTCATGGGAGAAAAAGTGAGAGAATAGAGAGAGAAAGAGAGAGAAAAATGCTCAGTTAGCTAGAGCTCAAAAAACTCTCAGTCTCATCCTATCATTACCTTTAAAAAAAAAAAAAAAACCCTTCCCATCCTACCTATCAGTTTCCTAATCTTTATATTGGGCTGATAATTTTTTCTTGTATTTTTTTTGTCCTTGGAAACATATCTGCCTTTTATATGTATTTATTCCTCTGCATAAATATTTTTCATTTTAAAATAAGACACACATATATATAAACACACAAAACACAAAAATGAAGGTCAACACACTGTAAATACATAATCCTCACTTTAAAATGAAGAAAAAGACGAGGAAGAAGAGAAAGGAAAAGAAGAAGCATAGAGGGAGAAGGAGCAAAAGAAGCCTTCTCTCTCACCATGGCAAGTCCTTTCCTTTAATCATCTTCTTCTCATTAAAGGTAGCCACCAAGCAGAATTCTATGTTAATTATTTAATTTACCTAAGTTGTTTTTATATACTATACTAGATGTGGAGAATATTTATTGGGGTTTGAATATTGTAGTTATTCTTAGAGGAAAAGGTCAAGTGTATTAGTAGGTCTTTTGAATGTGAATGTCAAAGAACAGATAGAGAAATTGAGGAAGTACATCTGTAAATGGACTTCCCTAGTAGCTCAGCTGGTAAAGCATCTGCCTGCAATGCAGGAGACCCTGGTTCAATTTCTAGGTCAGAAAGATCCTTTGGAGAAGGGATATGCTACCCACTCCAGTATTCTTGCCTGGAGTATCCCATGGACAGAGGGGCTTGGCTTGCTACGGTCCCTGGTGTTGCCAAGAGTCAGACATGACTGAGTGACTAACCACATATATAAATATGGTTCCAAAAAGTACCTGCCCAAGATGAGGCAAATGGAGGGTACTTTCAGGACATCTCTAGCAACTTTGCCTGTTCTTTCAAGTTCCTAATACTTAGGTCCTCAAGTCTGTCTCTTTATTTGCTACTGGGAAAGGTTGTTATATCATCATTTTCACTTCAGTACAATTATGTATACTATAGGGTGAATTAAAGTTACTATTCTATCTTTTTAAAATATTTGCATTTCAAACATTTACTATTTTTAATATTTCTACTATTGGAATTTTAGGAAACATTCAGTAAAGAAAAATGACATTTTTAGACCAGATAGGTTTCCTTGGCAACCCTAATATCATATGACACTGATCTATTTCCATATTACATTTGAAAAATGACATTTTCTTTGATTGATGATAGAGAAATGTCTGCTCTTGAAATAAGTAGGCTTGAATTTCAGGCCAAGATCTAACCATATGAATTTGAGGAAGCATTTCGATATGTATGTTCTCAGGGGCCAGAGGAGCCACCCCACGTCCAAGGTCAGGGGCGACGGCTGGGAGGAACAAACCCCAAGTCCAAGGAACTGTGGCTGTGCGGGTGCAGGAGGGCTGAGAGGAGCTACTCCATGTTCAAGGTCAGGAGGGGGAATGTGAGGAGATACCCCTCGTCCAAGGTAAGGAGCAGTGGCTGCACTTTTCTGGAGCAGCCATGAAGAGATACCCCACATTCAAGGTAAGAGAAACCTAGGTGTTATGAGAGGTATCAGAGGGCAGACACACAAACCATAATCACAGAAAACTAGTCAATCTAATCACACTAGGACCACAGCCTTGTCTAACTCCATGAAACTAAGCCATGCCATGTGGGACCACCCAAGACGGGTGGGTCATGGAGGAAAGGTCTGACAGAATGTGGTCCACTGGAGAAGGGCATGGCAAACCACCTCAATATTCTTGTCTTGAAACCCCACGAGCAGTATGAAAAGGCAAATGATAGGATACTGAAAGAGGAACTCCCCAAGTCGGTAGGTGCCCAATATGCTACTGGAGATCAGCGGAGAAATAACTCCAGAAAGAATGAAGGGATGGAGCCAAAGCAAAAACAATACCCAGTTGTGGATGTGACTGGTGACAGAAGCAAGGTCCAATGCTGTAAGGAACAATATTGCATAGGAACCTGGAATGTTAGGTACATAAATCAAGGCAAATTGAAAGTAGTCAAACAGGAGATGGCAAGAGTGAACGTCGACATTCTAGGAATTACCAAACTAAAATGGACTGGAATGGGTGAATTTAACTCACATGACCATTATATCTACTTCTTTGGGCAGGAATCACTTACAAGAAATGGAGTAGCCATCATGGTCAACAAGAGTCCAAAATGCAGTACTTGGATGCAATCTCAAAAACGACAGAATGATCTCTGCTCTTTTCCAAGGCAAACCATTCAATATCACAGTAAGCCAAGTCTATGCTCCAACCAGTAACGCTGAAGAAGCTGAAGTTGAATGGTTCTATGAAGACCTACAAGGCCTATTGGAACTAACACTCAAAAAAGATGTCCTTTTCATTATAGGGGACTGGAATGCAAAAGTAGGAAGCTAAGAAACACCTGGAGTAACTGGCAAATTTGGCCCTGGAATACGGAATGAATCAGGGCAAAGGCTAATAGATTTTTGCCAAGAAAATGCACTGGTCATAGCAAACATCCTCTTCCAACAAAACAAGAGAAGACTCTACGCATAGACATCACCAGATGGTCAACAGCGAAATCAGATTAATTATATTCTTTGCAGCCAAAGATGGAGAAGCTCTATACAATCAGCAAAAACAAGACCAGGAGCTGACTGTGGCTCAGATCATGAGCTCCTTATTGCCAAATTCAGACTTAAATTGAATAAAGTAGTGAAAACCACTAGACCATTCAGGTATGACCTAAATCAAATCCCTTATGGTTATACAGTGGAAGTGAGAAATTGATTTAAGGGACTAGATCTGATAGATAGAGTGCCTGAAGAACTATGGATGGAGGTTTGTGACATTATACAGGAGATAGGGATCAAGACCATCCCCATGGAAAAGAAATGCAAAAAAACAACATGGCTGTTTGGAGATTCCTTACAAATAGCTGTAAAAGAAGAGGAGCAAAAAGCAAAGGAGAAAAGGAAAGATATAAGCATCTGAATACAGAGTTCCAAAGAATAGCAAGGAGAGATAAGAAAGCCTTCCTCAGTGATCAATGCAAAGAAATAGATGAAAAGAACAGAATGGGAAAGACTAGAGATCTCTTCAAGAAAATTAGAGATACCAAGGGAATATGTCATGCAAAGACGGGCTCGATAAAGGACAGAAATGGTATGGACCTAACAGAAGCAGAAGATATTAAGAAGAAGTGGCAAGATTACACAGAAGAACTGTACAAAAAAGATCTTCACGACCAAGATAATCATGATGGTGTGATCACTCACCTAGAGCCAGACATGCTGGAATGTGAAGTCTAGTGGGCCTTAGAAAACATCACTATGAACAAAGCCAGTGGAGGTGATGGAATTCCAGTTGAGCTATTTCAAATCCTGAAAGATGATGCTGTGAAAGTGCTGCACTCAATATGCCAGCAAGTTTGGAAAACTCAGCAGTGGCCACAAGACTCAGTTTTCATTCCAAATCAGTTTTCATTCTAATGAAAACTGGTTTGGGTCAGTTTTCATTCCAATCTCAAAGAAAGGCAATGCAAAAGAATGCTCAAACGACCACACAATTGCACTCATTTCACAGGTTAGTAAGTAATGCTCAAAATTTTCCAAGCCAGGCTTCAGCAATACATGAACTGTGAGCTTCTAGATGTTCAAGCTGGTTTTAGAAAAGGCACAGGAACAAGAAATTAAATTGCCAAAATCTGCTGTATCATCAAAAGAGCAAGAGAGTTCCAGAAAAAAATCTATTTCTGCTTTATTGACTATGCCAAAGCCTTTGACTGTGTGGATCCCAATAAACTGTGGAAAATTCTGGAAAGATGGGAATACCAGACCACCTGACCTGCCTCTTGAGAAACCTATATGCAGGTCAGGAAGCAACAGTTAGAACTGGACATGGAACAACAGACTGGTTCCAAATAGGAAAAGGAGTATGCCAAGGCTGTATATTGTCACCCTGCTTATTTAACTTCTATGCAGAGTACATCATGAGAAATGCTGGACTGGAAGAAGTACAAGCTGGAATCAAGATTGCCAGGAGAAATATCAATAACCTCAGATGTGCAGATGACACCACCTTTATGGCAGAAAGTGAAGAGGAACTAAAAACCTCTTGATGAAAGTGAAAGAGGAGAGCGAAAAAGTTGGCTTAAAGTTCAACATTTCGGAAAAGAAAATATAGTATCTGATCTCATCACTTCATGGGAAATAGATGGGGAAACAGGTGAAACAGCAGCTGACTTTACTTTGGGGGCCTCCAAAATCACTGCAGATTGTGACTGCAGCCATAAAATTAAAAGACGCTTACTCCTTGGTAGGAAAGTTATGACCAACCTAGATAGCATATTGAAAAGCAGAGACATTACTTCGTCAACCAAGGTCTGTTTAGTCAAGGCCATGGTTTTTCCAGTGGTCATGTATAGATGTGAGGGTTGGACTGTGAAGAAAGCTGAGCACTGAAGAATTGATGCTTTTGAACTGTGGTGTTGGAGAAGACTCTTGAGAGTCCCTTGGAGTGCAAGAAGTTCCAACCAGTCCATTCTAAAGGAGATCAGTCTTGGGTGTTCATTGGAAGGACTAATGCTAAAACTGAAACTGCAATACTTTGGCCACCTCATGCGAAGATTTGACTCATTGGAAAAGACTCTGATGCTGGGAGGGATTGGTGGCATCAGAAGAGGGGATGACAGAAGTTGAGGTGGCTGGATGACATCACCAACTCAATGGACATGAGTTTGAGTGAACTCCGGGAGTTGGTGATGGACAGGGAGGCCTGGCGTGCTGCAATTCATGGGGTATCAAAGTGTCGAACATGACTGAGTGACTGAACTGAACTGAAGTGTCACCTCAGTTGTAAGAGCCTGGGAGCTAGTGCTGTAAGTTTCTAGTCCTGTCTTCAAGGAGCCCTGAGTTACTGAGGCAGACAAATAATCAAATTCCCGGTTTAAGCACAGTATGATCTGTGATAGGTTTCCCTGGTTTATCAGACAGTAAAGGATCTACCTTCAATGCAGGAAACCTGAGTATTATCCCTGAGTTCAGAAGATCCCCTGAAGAAGGTAATGTATATCTGATCCAGCATTCTTGCCTGGAGAATTTCATGGACAGTGGGGGTCCCTGCTGTCGCAAACAGCAGGACATGACTGAATAATTAACTTTTTCACTATCATGATCTGTGATATGAAAGAAATGCTCAAAAAACACCACAGGGAATCAAAATGAAGTGACTGGAGGGTCAACACTCTAGATACGGGAAATTAGGTATATGTAATAAAATATAAGAACTTCCAGTTATAAAATATATCATCACTAGGGATATAATATACAATGTGATAATGAACTCTGTTGTAAGTTTTATATGAAAGTTGAGAGTAAATCCTAAGAGTTCTTATCATAAGGAAAAAATATTATCCCTCTAATGTTGTACCTATATGACATGATGAATATTTGTTAAACCTATTTTGATAATCATTTCATGAATGATGTAAGTCAAATCATTATATTGTACATTTAAATTATACAGTGCTGTATGATCCTTGGGTCAGGAATATCCCCTGGAGAAGGAAATGGCAGCCCACTCCAGGAAATGGCAACCCACTCCAGGAAATGGCAACCCACCCAAATTATTCTTGTCTGAAAAATCCATACAGAGGAGCCTGGTGGGTTACAGTCCATAGGGTAGCAAAGAATTGGATGCTACTAAACAATTAAGCATGCAAGCATGTATTTAAATATATCACAATAAAACTGGGAGAAAACAAAGCCACTGGATCCTAACTCAAAGATGAAAGAAGACCTCTCAAGAAAAATTAACTCTAAAGGACTGGGAGGAATTAGCCTGTTCAATAAGGGAAGAGAAAGATTCTAGGCAGCAAAAATACTCATGATGAAATAATGCATAACAAATTATAAGTGCTGATAATGTGGTTTTATCTGTAAACTGAACATGGAGACTAGTGGTTTCATTCATAAATTGAAGGTACAAAGTACTGGTGGCTGAAGAGAAAAATGTACCTGTTACACTAATCTTTGGGTCATGAAAGCAATAGTGAGCTATTGAATAGAGGAGTGAATTAATCAAATTTTCACATTATAAAGACTACTTCAATATAACAGTCTGATCATTACACTGAGTAAATGTCTTTATTTTTTTTTGATTCTTTAAGTACTTTTATTTTTTATTTATTTATTTTTTTGCATTACATTTTTTTTTTTAATTTTAAAATATTTAAGTAAATGTCTTTAAATAAGACTACTTCAGCTTCAGTGGAAAAAAAGGACAGGACAAAAGTAGAATCAAAATAGAGGACAAAGGAAAAAAGAAGCAGGCTTGGTAATAAACTTGGAAAGTGAATTTTGTAGAACCAGAGTGATTAACTCCATTTTAGGTATTTAATGTTGATGGTTCTGATTAGAGTTTTAGTAAATATTTTCTGTTGGAAGGAAGGAATGAGCAAGAAAAGAGGGACGGCAGGTGAGGGTAGAGCAAGGAGAGGGTGGGAGGGAGAACAGAGGAACTGTTTAGGTCCCAGGAGTTGAACTATCTAATTAGAGGATGTTAGCATATAGGCAGTACTTGAGGTCATGAAAACAAACATCATTTAGGTAGTGAATATCAGACATCCCTTCAGTTTCAGTTCAGTTGCTCAGTAGTGTCCGACTCTTTGCGACCCCATGAACAGCAGCACACCAGGCCTTCCTGTCTATCACCAACTGCCATAGTCTACCCAAACCCATGTCCATTGAGTCATCCCTTACCATATGTGAAGGCATCACTGGGGATATTGAAAACCTCTGCAGCACTGTCCTTACTCCTAATTTGAAAATATGACTACAGTACTTGAAGTACTGAGTGTGAATACCAAAACCTGAGGTACATTATCCTACCCACTTGCTAAGTCCATTGTGTTGCTAATGTCTAAAGCTCTTACAAAGGTGCCCAAGAGGTATGAATAAAAATGCTGATATTAACAGTGTTTCAATTTCAAAATATTAGGAGAAATAAATCTTGATTATATCAATAAGACAATCACAAGCAGTTACATTTTAACAAAATTATCAAGGGATATTCATTAAAATGAATATGTTAGCATTACATGTATTAACATGGAAAAATATAAAAAAATAGTGATAATATGCATAAGTTATCTTGTAAGATGCCAATTTGCAGTATGAAAACATAGAGAACAATGCTATATATTTTATATCGATGTTTGTTGTAGTTGTTCAGTTGTATCCAATTCTTTGCCACCCCATGGGCTGCAACACACCAGGTTTCCCTGTCCTTCACTATCTCCTAGAGTTTGCTCAAACTTATATCCATTGAGTCAGGGATGTCATCCAACCATCTTATTGTCTGTCATCTCCTCCTACTGACCTCAGTCTTTCACAAGATCAGGGTCTTTTCCAATGAGTTGGCTCTTTGCATCATGTGGCCAAAGTATTGGAGCTTCAGCTTCAGCATCAATCTTTCCAGTGAATATTCAGAGTTGATATCTAACTATACAGAAATATCATAAAAACATGATAGAAATATAAACTCCAAAATAAAAATAGAAATCTTTCTCAACAGAGAGGGAGGAAACATGAAGGGTTTCAATTGTCCTGTAACCTTTTAGTTTATTTTTATATTGATTTAATATGTTAAAATATTAACATTCAATACTGATAAGCATTATATTGTATTGTTTTGCAGGTTTCAAGTTTTATATATCATGCACAATGTATTATTTTCCAACTTACTATAATCATTGACTGCTATATTTTTGAGATTTACCTGTGTAGGAGTCTAATTATTCCCTCTTCTCTCCAGTACTTTTAAAACACTTCATAAAATACTTTTAAGGGCAAGGGGAGGAATGAATAAAGAAATATACAATAACAAAAAAGAATGTGAAACTGGAACAAAAATTTGAGATTTGTTTTTGAGGCTGTTATGCATGTGTGCTAAGTCATTTCCGTCGTGTCTGATTCTTTGCAACCCAATGAACTGTAGCCTACCAATAGATGGAAAGCCAGACAATACTAAGCAATGTGACCACAAGGGCTAAGAGTTTTCCAGGGTGAAAAAACAACAGAAATAGCCTTCAGAAAGAAAAGATAAATAGTATGTGTTGTCATGTGCTCATTAGCTTCACACTATTTGTTCTCTCGGGCTTCCCCGGTGGCACTAGTAAAGAACCTATCTGCCAATGCAGGAGACTCAGGAGATGCGAGGTTTGTCTGTGGGTTGGGGAGATACTCTGGAGGAGGACATGGCAACCCATTCTAGCATTCTTTCCTGGAGAATCCCATGTTTAGAGGAGCCTGGTGGGCTACAGTCCACAGAGTTGCGAAGAGTTAGCCACAACTAAATTGGTCTGTGTTGTTTTTGTTGTCACATCTGGACTGTAAGTTTTCTGGTGCTTTTTCATACTTAAGGTTTTTACCATAGAACCTAAAACAGAATGCAATGCATAAAATAAATTTTAAAAGGAGTGCTTATTGAATCATTGTATTATTTAATAATGTTTCACATAAAGCAATTACTTTCCTATTCCTGCAATACACTGAAAGTGCAAAAAAAATTTGGGGGGCCACACTGTGTAGCATATGGGATCTTAAATCCCTGAACAGGGATCAAATCCTTGCCTCTTGTGATGAAAGTGTAGAGTCTCAACCACTAGAATCACCAGGGAAGGCCCAAGAATGCTAAATATTTCCAGAAATAAAGTTGCAATAAATAATATATTATTTATACCAACAAATAAATTATAAATGGAATAAATGTATAAACCTAAGAACATTTTTTCAAGAGTAATTTTTCCACATTCAAATTATAGGTCTTCATGCATGTTCTGTCACTTCAGTTATGGCCAATTTTTCATGACCCCATGGGTGGACAATAACCTACCAGGCTCCTCTTTCCACGGGATTCTCCAGGCAAGAATACTGGAGCGGGTTGCCATGCCCTCCTCCAGGGCATCTTCCTGACTCAGGGAACCAACTGGGACTCCTGCATCTTCTGCATGGCAGGCAGTTTCGTCAACAGTGAGTCACCAGGGACGCCCATAGGTCTTTATAATTAAGCCAAAGAAAGCATAATTTTCATCAATAATGTTTTTTATCTTTTTTTTTTAATTTCAACAAGGAAATGGGCCATACACTTTAAAAATTCATTGTAGTGACCAATCAAAAGATGGGACATGTTGATGATGCTGACAAAAGTTAATAACTTCTTGTAGAAAACCCAGTGCTATACTTAAAAATATATTCCTGATTTGGGAAGCATAGCTGGAATTTTTAAAATACGTTTGCTTTATCCTCTAGTGCCATATTTTCTCTTTACTTGAAATCCTGATTTATTGAATAATGACTAGTCCATAGTGGAGCTACTTTGAATGTCAAATGGAATCTAAAGCTGTCTCTCTCAAGCACCTCTTTATGTGTAATCTGGGCTGTAGCTCATCTCTGAGAGTGGAAAAGGGTCATAGAGATCATTCAGATTAGATCCTCACTTGTGCAGGAATACTTGAGCACCATCTCTGTGATGTCACACGTTACAGAGATATAGTCATCCAACACTTGCTATAACGTTTTCCATGAATGAAAGCTCAATATTTCACACAGAAATATATTCCATCATTGAGCAGATCTGTTATAATATTCTTTCTTATGTTCCCCAGTGGCTCAGTGGTAAAAAAAATATCTGCCTGCAATGCAGGAGCCTTGGGTTCGATCCCTGGGTCAGGAGGATCCCCTGGAGATGGGCATGGCACCTCCCTCCAATATTCCTCTCTGGAGAATCCTGTGATCTGAGGAGCCTGGTGGGACACAGCCCATAGTGTCGCAAAGAGACAGACACGACTGAAACGACTTAGCACGCACGCATGCGTGCTAAGCCATACTTTTTTTCTCTGCATTCTAGGGCTGCCTCTGAATTTCTTGAGAATATGGTAGAATTTAAATACATGGCTGTGTTCTTCATCCCTATCTAACCATGTTCACTGAATGTGCACACCGCTACACCAGGTCCGCCATCAAATATTTAAGTCCTCATGCATAGCAACTTGGGAAAATGACACATCATATCCTCAGCTTTTCTAGTCTTATTGTCATAGCTCTTCTCTCTCTGTCTTGGGTTCCCTTGCACTCAATCACTCATAATATGACATCTGTCTTCTCATATCACCAATAAGATTAGTAGCAATGACTCACACTACAGTGTAATTCATAAGGGTTGAAATGCCTATATGGGGAATTGATATTTGATCTGGGAAAGAACTTAAAACAAACAAACAATGACAACAACACAACCCATGGATCTTTATCCAGAGTTGACTCTGAATAAAGTGTTTAAGAAATTGGATCAACTAGAGAGTGACAGTGCCCGTGCAGAATCAGCTGAATACCCCTTAACTAAGACCAAGTAATGGCTTCCCGGGTGGTGCTAATAGGACAGGACCCACCTACCAGTGCAAGAGATGGCAGAGATGTGGGTTCAATCCCCGGATTATGAAAATCCCCTGGAGGAGGGCATGGCAACTCATTCCAGTATTTTTGCCTGAAGAATCCCATAGAAAGAGGAGCCTGGAGGACTACAGTCCATGGGGTCACAAAGAATCAGCCATGACTGAAGTGACTTAGCATGCAAGACCAAGTAAACCGTGCGTTTATCTTAGTTTACACATAACTTTTAAGACACTATTGCCTAAGGACATTGAATAAACTAATGCTTGTTTTTATTTAGTTATCATTGGGTATGTGATGGGAGGAAGAAAGGTATATGCATTGATAACTTGCCCTATCATTGATTTTTACCATTTTGAAAGCCGCTGGACTTTTATTAAGTGATAGCAAGAAGGTGTAAGATAGACTACAACAAACAAAGGTGAAATATGTGAAATAGTTTTAACCTTCATTACTTCATGTATTATACAATGTATTGGTCTTTTCTCTGATCAGTTGTCTTATTTATGACATGAGTATTAATCATCATTTAATAACCCTTACAGGTAAATAAAATTATCTTTGGAAATAAGTAGAACTGAGTTATAATACTGGTTACTGCAACCATTATCTGAATGACCTTGAGCAAGATACATACTTTCTAAGACTCTATATCTTCCGTGAAAATCAAGAAAATATCATCTCTACAATGTTTACAGGTACAGGATATTCACAAAATTATCTTGTGTCACATAAGCAATGCCTATATACAAAAGCCTAAAATGTGTGGAGAACGCAATGGCACCCCACTCCAGTACTCTTGCTTAGAAAATCCCATGGATGGAGGAACCTGGTAGGCTGCAGTCCATGGGGTCGCTAAGAGTCGGACACAACTGAGCGACTTCACTTTCACGCATTGGAGAAGGAAATGGCAACCCACTCCAGTGTTCTTGCCTGGAGAATCCCAGGGATGGGGGAGCCTGGTGGGCTGCCGTCTATGGGGTCGCACAGAGTCGGACACGACTGAAGCGACTTAGCAGCAGCAGCAAGATGTGTATCACCGAAGTCATACCCAATGGCCTAAAAAAAAATAGGTATATACATAATGAGTTGTTTCTCCCAGAGGCATTTACAATTCTGAGATTTTACGATATGAGAATGAGGACTTTCTTTCAAAATAAATTTTATCAGAGTCATATTTATAAGAATGTTCTGTGTTTACTCATACATGACAAGCACTTTGTTCATATTTTCATTTTTTCATTATTTTTGCATTTATTCAACATGGATTTATTACGTGAAAAGCTATATGATTGAATGTTTGTAGGATACCTAGACAAACAAAAAGTATGGACCTGCTTGCAAGTCTGCAGCCCTCTTATGATAGATAAGTAAGTGTTAGTCACTCCAGTCATTTTTGATTCTTTGCAACTCTGTGGACTATAGCCCGCCAGGTTCTTCTGTCCATGGGATTCTCCAGGCAAGAATACTGGAGTGGGTTGCCACTTCCTTCTCCAGGAGTGATAGGTAAAGGATATAAATAAAATACAAAGAGGCACTGAGGAAAGAGCTATATTTATATTTGGAAAGAAAGAAAGGAAGTAGGGAAAGGAATTAACTTGAACCGCGCACCCCACCCCCCCCCCCACTCATGCTAAAAGATCTTCCACATCAGGGAACACATGAACCAGGCATTTTTGCATTTTGGAACATTTTTTCTCTCTTTGAAGTAAAATTACTTACTCGTACTTCCAGTAAAGAAGCCCTGAAATTTAGGTAACAATTTATTTAGAAATTTATATACTCTTCTGATGATATCACATGTCTAACATTTAGTCACTTATTGATCTAATCATCATCTTCCTAAACCAGAGACAATTTATATTCTTCCACTTATGCCCATGGAAAGAAAAATTGCTAATTCTTCTGGCTTAGAAAAATTCTATCCCCAAAAAGAAGTTTTTATATTTATATCTTTTCTAGTGTCCAGTTAACTTACTTTGTTCCTCTTTCTTTCCTAGTGGCTTGGCTCCAGATTTTAAATAAAATATAGCTTTGGTGACCTCAATAGATTTGTGTGGTCCAGGATCAGGTCTGATAAATAATATATGCTCAGAGTATCCATTATTAATTCTTACTATCAACAGTAAACAATGGGAACCTAGCCTCAGCTCTCCTGCCTCTTCCACAGGAGGCTGTCAGCTCATTCCACAAGGAACTTTCAGACTTAATCTGCTTGTTTATGTATATGCTCAGATATGTTGTGACTGAGAATCTCATCACAAGGTGTTTTTGCACTGGGCCCCAGTGGAAGTCCCAATATTCTATTTATTCCCCACCAAACAGAGTTCGTTAAAATGCAGTGTGCTGCAGCTTGCTGGACAATGTTTAGAGAAATAGTACATCCTTCCATAAAGCCACAAAGCATGCAGTCTAAAGCACAAACAAATCTCACAGCACTAAATCCCAGTCTTCAATCAACCCTGTATTCCAGCCTGTTATATCTCTACAACAGCTGCAGAAGGAATAGCTCTTGTAAGGAGGTTTAGAGCTTCTTTAAAAGTAAGATGTATGTATAAATGACTTGTGAAAAAGAGGGAAATAAAACTTTACAAAATTTCCAACTTTCTCTCTCCATATTAATGGTAACTGGCATTTTGAAAGGACATAATTTCTTTTGGTGCACAAAGGATTTTTTCTGTCATGTTTCTGGAAAATACAGAAAATTCATATCTCCACATAATATCTGCACTGTAATGTTTATATAGGGTGGATATTTCTTAGTATTTGCACCCTGCATGTTGTACCTAAGAGGGATCTACATAAATCCTCTATTTGATATTCCTTGGGAGTTCCCTGGTGGCTTAGACAGTAAAGCGTCTGTGTACAACGTGGGAGACCTGGGTTTGATCCCTGGGTCGGGAAGATCCCCCTGGAGAAGGAAATGGCAATCCACTCCAGTACTATTGCTTGGAAAATCCCATGGACAGAAGAGCTTGGTAGGCTACAGTCCATAAGGTCAGAAAGAGTCAGACACAACTGAACAACTTCACTTTCACTTTATTGGTCTATAATCACTCATATTGACCAACAAAAATTAACCAAAAATGATGGAGCAGAAAGTGGTTAAGGAAAAATCTAGTTTGATGCTTTTTATTTTTTTTATTTAAATTTTTATTTTTACTTTATTTTACTTTACAATACTGTATTGGTTTTGGCATACATTGACATGAATCCACCACGGGTGTATATGAGCTCCCAAACATGAACCCCCCTCCCACCTCCCACCTCACATCATCCCTCCGGATCATCCCCGTGCACCAGCCCCAAGCATCCTGCATCCAACATAGAATAATTGTGTTTTTCTGAAACCAAGCATTCTGGAAGACACCCTGGAGACAGCTGGATAAGGAAAGCTGTGGGTAGCCTACTATTCTCAGTCAGGGCAACTCCTGTTTGAAACATTTCATAGCTTAAAACTTTTAGTGATATTTTGTTAAAAATAAGATTTCAGGACTTCCCTTGTGGTACAGTTGATAAGAATCTGTTTGTCCATGCAGAGGACACTGGTTTGATCCCTGGACCAGGGCAATTCCTTAAGCCTCAGAACAACTAAGCCCTTGCAGCACAACTACTGAGCCCATTCTCTAGAGACCATTAGCTGCAAATACGGAGCCCACGTGCCTAGAGCCTGTGCCCCTCAACAAGAGAAGACACCACAATGAGAAACCCATGCACCACAATGAAAAGTAACCCCATTTACTTCAACTAGAGAAAGACCGTGCAAAAGCAATGAAGACCCAGCACACTCCCCCCCGCCGCCCCCCGCCAAAAAAATAAGATTTCATTTATTTAAAGCAAACAGCAAGGGACTACTGAGTTCAAACCATTTATTTTACAAATGTGGAACTTGATATAGAAGATTAGACAGAGACCTAGATGGCAGAAATGGAGCTTCTGAACTACTAGTGCTACACTTAGTCCAAAGAAACAAAGTAGAAAAAAACAACAAATCTGTAAACCTCATAGTGATCCTAAAATCAAGGACTTAACACTAAAAAACTTGCCTTAAGTGAAAGAAGAGTTAGCTCCCTTTCAAGAGTTATATCGCTGCAAGTTCTTGCACCACATAATTTGTTGCTATTGTTGTTCAGTCACCAAGTTGTGCCCAACTCTTCGTGACCCTATGGACTGTAGCCGGACAGGCTCCTCTGTCCTTGGAACTTCTCAGGCAAGATTTCTGGAGTGTGTTGCCATTTCTTCCTCCAAGGAATCTTCTTGACCCAGGGTTTGAACCCACCTCTCTTGCATTGGCAGGCAGATTCTTTACCCATGAGTCATGTGGGAAGCCCCACCACATAATTTTCTCCCTGCCTAAAAGAAAGACAAGCTTTCAGTCTTAGTTTGATTAATGGTTAAGAGGAAAGAGGCGATCTCAAAAAGGTATCACTCTGGCAAAGAGGTTTTTTTTTTTTTTTCTAAACTTACAAAGATTAATAACATTTTATTAATTTATTAGAAGAACATAATGGAATTATTGGAATAGCTCATTGAAGAAATGATTTTCATCTTGTTTTAATTGTAAACCTGTTTACAGGAAAGTGCTCTATTATTCCCTCTTCTAGCTCCTATAATGTAGAACACAGTAAGTTACAAGTGAGTGTATGTGTTTACATGCATATGAATGTAAACATAAGTATATACATACACATATGTATACATAAACACACAAAATGTATACTAAGTATGAAGTGTTTACTAGATAAATAAACCCACACCTTGATTCCTTGCTCCTGGAGGAATGTATCTACCTGAGTCTTTATAAACATCCTGAATTATTTAAAGGCAAATGATTCAATTGTCTCAGTCTCCTGAGTTAGTCAATTAATTAAAAAGCATCTGCAAGTCAGAAATTAAAAAAAACAAATATTGTATATTAATGCATATATGTGGAATCTAGAAAAACAGTATAGAGGAAAGTATTTGCAGGGTAGGAATAGAGATGCAGACACAGAGAACAGGCAACAGATGTGGACAAAAGGGGGGTATCAGAAAGTGGAATGAACTGGGAGATTGGGATTGACATATATACACCACCATGTGTAAGATAAATAACTACTGGGAACCTGCTATATAGCACAGAGAGCTCAACTTGGTGCTGTGTGATGACCTAAAAGGGTAGCATGGGGAATGGGATGGGAGGGAGTTCAAGATGGAGAGGATATATGTGTAAACATCATATGATTCACTTCATTGTATAAAAGAAACTAACAGAACATTTTAAAGCAACTTTACTCCAATGTTAAAAAAAATGTGTTGAAAGGGCATAAGATACTCTGTTAAAAATTATAGAATACATAATCTCACAGAATTTGTGATGTATTAGATAATTTTGGCAAATGGTAAAAAGCTATTAATAGTAAAGCTAAAAATCCTTAGCAGTGTTTCCTGAACTTAATTGCAAATAGGAATCACTTGGGAAACTTTAGACATTACCAATGCCCAGTAATCATCCTCAATTATATGTAATTGTATGGGGTGCAACTTGAGCACTACTGGTTACTCAAACACTATATAGGACTCTTTTGTAAATAACAACAAATTCTGTTAATATCAAGTCTTTCTCAACAGAAGTGAAACATGAAGTCTTCTCCCATTTTGTGTTCCAAACTTCATTCAGACATCTTCAGCTATTAGTACTTCATAGAATTCAAAGGGATCATTGACTTTACTTTCATTATGAGAAAGAACAAATTAAACTAATCACTTAGCCTTGGATTTGGGATTTGCTCACAGAAGTTTTCAAACTCTTTGGCCCCATTTGAAAAGCTTCTGAGGCATTCTAATGTAGTGATTGTTATTCTTGCTGCTGTGTTCAGACAATAAGTCCTGTCCGACTCTTTGCGACCTGATGAACTGCAACACACCAGACTCCTCTGTCTTCCACTATCTTCCAGAGTTTGCTCCAAATTCATATCCATGGAGTCGGCGAATCTATCCACCTCATTCTCTGTGCCCTTCTCCTTATCCGTCCAACCTTTCCCAACATTGAGGTCTTTTCCAGTGAGTCAGTTCTTCTCATCAGTTGACCAAAACTGTAGAGCTTCAGCTTCAGCAACAGCTCTTCCAGTGAATATTCAGGGTTCATTTCCTTTAGGATTGACTGGTTTGATTTGCAGTCCAAGGGTCTCTCAAGAGTCCTGTCCTAATTTAAAATCATCAGTGCTTTGACCCTCAGCCTTTTTATGGTCCAACTTTCATATTCCAGTTGTGGATGTGCCTGGTGGTGAAAATAAAGTCAATGCTGTAAGAATAATATTGCAATGGAATCTGGAATGTTAGGTCAATGAATCAAGGTAAACTGGAAGTGCTCAAATAGGAGATAGTAAGAGTGAACGTTGACATTTTAGCAATCGTGAACTAAAATGGATGGAAATGGGAGAATTTAATTCAGATGACCATTATATCTACTACTGTGCGTAGGAATCCATTTGAAGAAATGGAGTAGCCCTCATAGCTAAAAAAATAAATAAAAAATGAGAGAGAAAGAGAGTTCGGAGTGCAGTATTTGGGTGCTATCTCAAAAACAACAGAATGATCTCGGTTCATTTCCAAGACAAACCATTCAATATCACAGTAATCTAACCAGTAGAAACTGAAGTTGAATGGTACTATGAAGACCAACAAGATATCCTAGGAAAGTGAAAGTCACTCAGTCGTGTTTGATTCTTTGCGACCCCATGGACTATACAGTCCATGAAGTTCTCCAGACCAGAATACTGGAGTGGGTAGACTTTCCCTTCTCCAGGGGGTCTTTCCAACCCAGGAAATGAACTGGGGTCTCCTGAGATGGAAGTGGAATCCTTTACCACCTGAGCTATTAGGGAAGCCCTAGGCATTCTAGAACTAACACCAAAAAAATCAGTGTCCTTTTCATTATAGGAGACTGGACTACAAAATTAGGAGGTCAAGAGATACCTGGAGTAACAGGCAAGTTTGGCCTCAGAGTACGAAATGAAACAGGGCAAAGGCTAACAGAGTTTTGCCAAGAGAATGCACTGGTCACACCAAACATCATCTTCCAACAACACAAGAGTCTTCTCTATACATGGATATCACCAGATGGTCAATACCAAAAGCAAATTGGTTATGTTCTTTGCAACTGAAGATGGAGAAGCTCTATACAACCAGTAAAAACAAGACTGGAAGCTGACCATGGCTCAGATCATGAAATCCTTATTGCAAATTTCAGATTTAAATTGAAGAAAATAGTGAAAACCACCAGGCCATTCAGATATGACCTAAATAAAACCCCTTCTGATTATACAGTGGAAGTGACAAATAGTTTCAAGGGATTAGATCTAGTAGAGAGAGTGTCTGAAGAAATATGGACAGAGGTTTGTGACATTGTATGGGAAGCAGTGATCAAAACCATCCCCAAGAACAGGAAATGCAAAAAAGCAAACTGGTTGTCTGAGGAGGCCTTACAAATAGTTGAGAAAAGAAGAGAAGTGAAAGGCAAAGGAGAAAATGAAAGATTTGAGTGCAGAGTTACAAAGAATAGCAAATAAAATAAAATTAAAAAGCCTTCATAAGTGAACAATGCAAAGAAACAGAGGAAAACAATAGAATGGACAGGACTAAAGATCTCATCAAGAAAATTAGAGATACCAAGGGAACATTTCATGCAAAGATGGGCACAATAAAGGACAGACACGGTATAGATCTAACAGAAGCAGAAGATATTAAGAGGTGGCAAGCATACACAGCAAAACTATACAAAAAAGTATTAATGACCTGGGCAACCATGATGGTATGATCATTCACCTAAAACCAGACATCCTGGAGTATGAAGTCAAGTGGTCCTTAGGAAACAATACTACAAACAAAGTTAGTGGAGGTAATGGAATTACAGCTGAGCTATTTCAAATCCTGAAAGATAATGCTATTAAAGTGCTGCACTCATTATGCCAACAAACTTGCAAAATTAAGCAGTAGCCGCAGGACTGGAAAAGGCAGTTTTCATTATAATTCCAAAGAACAGCAACACCAAAGAATGTTCAAACTACTGAACAGTTGCATTTATTTCATATGTTAGCAAAATAATGTTTAAAATTATTTAGGCTAGGCTTCAACAGTATGTGAACTGAGAAATTCCAGATGTACAGACTTCCAGATGCCTTGAATTTAGAAAAAGCAGAGGAATCAGAGATCAAATTGCCAACACCCACTGGATCATAGAGAAAGCAAGGGAATTCCAGAAAAACATCCACTTCTGCTTCTCTGACTATAGTAAAGCCTTTGACTATGTGGATCACAACAAACTGTGGAAAATTCACAGTCAAAGACTTTAGCATAGTCAATGAAGCAGACATATATGTTTATCTGGAATTCCCTTGCTTTCTCCATGATCCAGCAGATGTTGGCAATTTGATCTCTAATTCCTCTGCCTTTTCTAAATCCAGATTGTATATCTGCAAATTCTCGGTTCACATACTGTTGAAGCCTAGCTTGAAGGATTTTGAGCATTACTTTGCTAGCATGTGAAATGATTGCAGTAGCATGGTAGTTTGAACATGCTTTGGCATTACCCTTCTTTGAAATTGGCATGAAAAGTGATATTTTCCAGTCCTGAGCTCATTGCTGAGTTTTCCAAATTTGCTGACATATTGAGACCAATGCTTTAGCAACAGCACCTTTTAGGATTTGAAGTACTTCAGCTGGAATTCCATCACTTCCACAAGCTCTGCTCATTGTCATGCTCTTCCTAAGGCTCACTTGACTTCACACTCAGTGATGACTGGCTTTTAGATGAGTGACCACACCACTGTGGTTATCCCAGTCATTAAGACTTTCCCTTCTTATATATTTATTCTGTATATTCTTGCTACCTCTTTTTAATCTGTTCTGCTCCTTTAGGTCCTTAGCAATTCTGTCCTTTTTTGTACCCATCCTTGCATGAAAGTTCCCTTCATATCTCCAATTTTCTTTAAGAGATTTCCAGTTTTACCCATTCTGTTGTTTTCCTGTATTTCTTTGTGTTGTTCCTTTAAGAAGACCTTCTTATATCTCCTTGTTATTCTCTGGAACTTTGAAATCAGCTGACACTATCTTTCCCTCTATCCTTTGCCTTTCACTTGTCTTCTTTCCTCAGCTATTCGAAAAACCTCCTTAGACAAAAACTTTGCTTTCTTGCATTTCTTTTTATTTGGGGTGGTTTTGGTTCCTGCCTCCCATACGATGTTACGAGTCTCAGTTCATAGTTCTTCAGGCACTCTGTCTACCAGATCTAATCCTTTGACTCTATCTGTCACCTTCACTGTATTATCTTAGGGGTTTGATTTAGGTCATATGTGAATGGACTAGTGGTTTTCCCTACTTTCTTCAGTTTAAGACTGAATTTTGCAATAAGGAGCTCTCGATCTCGGCTGCAATCAACTCCAGGTCTTGTTTTTGCTGACTGTATAGAGCTTCTCCAACTGTGACTGCAATGGACATAATCAATTTGATTTAGGTATTGACCATTTTGTGATGTCCATGCATAGAATTATCTCTTGAGTTGTTAGAAAGTGTATTTGCTATAATCAGTGTGTTCTTTTGGCAAAACTCAGTTAGCTTTTGCCCTACCTCATTTTATCCTGAAAAATGTCAAGCTTGCCTATTACTTCAGGTATCTCTTGACTCCCTACTTATGCATTCCAATCCTCTGTAATGAAAAGAACTTTTTTTTTTTTGGAGGTAGTACTATAAGATGTTGTAGTTCTTCATAGAAATGGTCAGCTTCAGCTTCTTCAGTGTCAGTGGTTGTGGTATAGACTTGGATTACTGTGAATGATGTGTGGCTTGCCTTGAAAATGAACTGAGATCACTCTATCATTTTTCATTATGCACCCAAATAATGCATTTTGGACTCTTTTGTTGTCTATGAGGGTTGCACCATTGCGTCTAAGGGATTTTTGCCCACAGTAGTAGATATAAGGGTCCTCTCAATTAAATCTGCCCATTGCCATCCATTTCAACTCTGATTATTAACACTTCAACAATGTTTTATCTTTCCATCTACTGCTTGACCACATCAAATTTACCTTGATTCATGGACCTAACATTCCGTGTTCCTACGCAAAATTGTTCTTTCAGCATCAGACTTTACTTTCACCCCCAGGCATATCCACAACTGGGCGTCAGTTCAGCTTTGGCCCCGCCACTTCCTAGTTTCTAAAGCAATTAGTAATTGTATTCTGCTCTTCCCCAGTAACATATTGGACCACTTCTGCCTGGGGCACTGGGGCAGGGCTCATTTTCCAGTGTCATATCTTTTTGCCTTTTCATACTGCCCATGAGGTTCTCCAGGCAAGAATACTGGAGGGAGTTGCCCTTTTCTCCTCCAATGGACCACATTTTGTCGAACTCTTTACTATGGCCCACCCATCTTGGGTGACCCTGCATCGCATGGCTCATAACTTCATTTTTCCATCCCCTTCACCACAACAAAGCTGTGATTCATGAAGGGGAATGTGCTACTGCTGCTGCTGCTAAGTCACTTCAGTCGTGTCCGACTCTGCGACCCCATAGACTGCAGCCCACCAGGCTCCTCCGTCCCTGGGATTCTCCAGGCAAGAACACTGGAGTGGGTTGCCATTTCCTTCTCCGACGCATGAAAGTGAAAAGTGAAAATGAAGTAGCTTAGTCGTGTCTGACTCTTCGCGACCCCGTGGACTGCAGCCCACCAGGCTCCTCCATCCATGGGAGTTTCCAGGCAAGAGTACTGGAGTGGGTTGCCAGTGCCTTCTCCAGAAGGGGAATGTAATGGTATCCAAACCTATTTTCACAGCAAAATGTCCTGCAAACAGAAGTTCATACACCATAATGATTAGATCAGAAAGGGAATGGGAGCTGAGGCTCAGTATTTTTTTTTTTTTAATCCTGGAATGATTCCAATGTTCTCAAAGTTTGAAAATTGCTTTCCTAAAGCCCCACATCCCCAACGGTTCATGGGAAATGAACAGTTATACAAGTTCTCCAGAAGATTCTAATGTTCATCCAGGGTAGAAAACTACTGAGTTAGAGCAGTTTCTCAAAATTTGTTGTGTATTTGTATCACCCACCCATAGAGATTTTTTTTTTTAATTTATTGAAGTAAAGTTGCTTTACAAGATTGTGTTTCTACTTTACAGCAAAGTGAATCAACTATGTCCATACATGCATACTTTGGATTTCCCTTTCAATGATGTCACCAAAAAGCCTTGAGTAGAGTTCCCTGTGCTAAACAGTATATTCTCATTTGTCATCTATTTTATACATAATAGTGTATATATGCCAACCTCATTCTCCCAATTAATTCCACTCTCTTGCTGTCCATATATTTGTTCTCTATGTCTGCGTGTCTATTTCTGCTTTGCAAATAGGTTCTTCTGCAACTTTTTTCTATATTTCACATATATACATTAATGTATGATATGTGTTTTTCTCTTTTTGTCCTGTTTCACTCTGTATGACAGTCTCTAGATCCATCCACATCTCTGCAAATGACACAATGCCATTCTTTTTTTTTATGGTTGAGCAATATTCCATTATATATATACACACACAACCTTCTTTGATAGCAAAGTGTGAGAAACATTGATTCTGAAGCTCTATTTCTCATGGTATGATTCATGGGCCACTAATCTGATGATTCTTGTTAAAGCTCAGATTTTAAGATGTTTTCAAATACATGCTAAATCAGTCCTCAGTTTGGGCACGGATCTTCACTGTAATAAATTATTTTAGGGAACTGGTGACCAAAACTGCCCACCCTGGATAAACACAGTAATAACTGTTTGCATGAGTAGTCTCACAACAGGAGTTCCCAGTAAGAAACACAGTGTTGCTGCTGAAAACTTAATAGGAGAATTTGGGAGGGGCCAAAAGGAGGGAAGAGATTCCATCTCATAATATGTTCTAACAACCTCTCAGAAGCCCTCATGCTAGAATCCATCTTGGCTTAGAGATGTTTGTGTGTCACCAGGAAGGACCCTGAGTAAGACCATATATAGGCACACGCAAGTTAACTGGATCCATGTGGCACAGCAGTTCTCCTGGGCTCCCTTTCTCTGCTGCAGGTGGTTTTTGATATTTCTCTCATAGGGAACCATTCAATCATATAAATACCCCATCTCAAATATCTGTGGTACATTTAAGGGAGTATAGTAACCTGTTCAATACCATTTTAACAAAGCAAATCCTGTTTATAAAATAAATTCCTTTTAACCAAGGTCCTTAATAACAGAATGAACAGGACATCTCAGACCACCTCTGAGCTGCTTCTCACTGATTTTTTTAAAAATATCACTTCTTTTCCAGATCACTATAATCAACAGTACCAGACATATTAAAAAAAAAAAATGTTAACAGCATCTCTGAATAAAGATTTAAAGTGTTTTCATCAGACTCTCAGTTGCGCTCTCTCCATTAGAACCATCAATAACAAGAGAGACAAAAATTATCAATCTGTAACTAGGCAACAAGGACAAAGCTAATGAACATTAGGCCGGAGATGGTAGCCTTTATAAATAAAATCCAAATAACACCTTAGCTGTAGCTGAATATATTTTTCTAGTTTATTGCTGTTTTGACACAAATGAAACCAAGATATATTCCCTATACTTTATTTGCTTTTCTTTTTTTTTTTTTTTTTCCTTCTTCTAGTTTATGTCCTGTGTTACTACTTTGTGGAAAGAGACAGAGTGGGTGTAAAGAAGTCCATAAATTGGGACAAAACTGTTTTACTATAAATATTTCTACTTACTCACTAGCTTGTTTTAATATGTCTAATCAGCAAGTTTGCCAAAGTAATCCTTTGGGCCTTCCTTGCATATGACCACGCTATCTATTAATACTATTAAAAGATATGTGAGACTAGTAGAAAAAATATGAATAAAAATGGTTATGTGGAGAAAAATTAAACAAAAATTTACAGACAAAACCATATATCTGCTCTTCTCATCTCCTTCCAAAAGAGGGAACAGTATATTTGAAAACCCAGTAAATTCATTCTATTCATGTAAGTGAGCAATTTCATTTTAGCTATAGACATTATCATTCTTTTCTTGTTTAGCTTTTTGTATGGTTGATATTCTCTAAGCATTTAAACTGCAAGAGAATTAGATTCTGTGCAAAATGTTAAAAGGTGATTTTTTTTTTCCTGTGGGAAAGGACTTCTGTACTAACAATGCAAACATTAATGTCAAAAATAAACATAATATAAATAGCTAGTGCAAATTTTTTCTTGGAATTGCATATATAATCATAAATAATTATGCTTTTTTTTTCATTTTAGCAGAAAGATCATGAGACTTTTACCATGAAAACCCTATAGAAGTCAAAGCTGTGATCTATATGTGGTTCCTTGACCTCTGGCATGCCAGAAGATCCCTTCAGAGGTTTAGTGAAAGTGAAAGTCACTCCGTTGTGTTGGACTCTTTATGACCCCATGGACTATAGACCATCAGGCTCCTCTCTCCATGGAATTCTCCAGGCAAGAATACTAGAGTGGGTAGCCATTTCCTTCTTTGGGGATATTCCTGACCCAGGGATCAACTCGGAGTCTCCTACATTGCAGGTAGATTCTTTACCACTGATCAACCAGGGGAGTGAAGGATTTAGCTTCCTAGATAAACAGTAAATTCTCTTGCATAAATAATAGGAGAACTCCAAAGAGTTCCATAAAGTATCCAGTGGACACTGCCAGAAAAACCTCAGCTCCAATTCTCCTGAGAATGCTTCCAGTAGGAAGGGATAATTCACTTACTCTCAATCTTAAAAGTAAATTGATTCCTGGTATGGAAAAATGATCTAGTGTGCATAAATATATGCTGTCATTTTTTTTTCTGTCCCAATCTAGGAGGATGATGGCACCAATTACTTTGAAACAGAAAATTATATATATATATATATATGAAAGGTTTTCCCTTTAAAAGATTACAATTAAGGTGAGAACTTCTCTTGTTATCAGCATTGGTGGCTACAAGAAGAACCAGGTCCACAAGACAGAAGGAAGACCACTGACTGATTCAAAATCCCAGATTGCAGGGAAGCCAATACAGATCCATGGGAATGACCTTGACACAGAGCTAAGGCACTGGATCACCATGTAGAGATCAACATCAGGAGATAAAAAGAAATATTTTGTTCCAATCCAAGATAATTTCAGTGAAGTGAAAACTTACAGGTAAGTTTTTCTGGAGGACTTCAAAGGTTAAATTAATGTCCCTTTTCTATACATTATGATTCTACTACCACAATAAATCCAGAGAATTGAGGCCTCTTCAAAACAGTTGGTTGCCCTTTATTCAGTAAAAAGATACACATCCTGAGATACATTCTATTTCATAAAAATGAAAAGAAAAGAAGTATTGGGAAAGGAGAACAGAGAGGAAAAAAAATAAATAAATGATGCAGCAACATAAAAAGCAAAATTAAATCTAAGAGACGAAAAAGAAAAATTCTGACTTCTTATAACATTCAGTTAGTTGTTGTCTCTGGTTAAAGAAGATTTGACTCTCTGAAACAAAAGGCATCATGGTTTTTAAGTCACAGAGGGATTGGAATGTTTTATTTCATTAGTCTCACACCAGGGATTTTGGCAAGCACATTCCATCAAGATTTTACAAATTATTTCAACTACTAATAAAGTGATTATGATGCAGCTTGAAAGTGCAACACTTTAGTTTTATAGTGAAATGGCAGAACCAATAAGTAGGACTTAAAACCATAGAACTTGTGCTAATTGAGTGGAACGGAATATCGATTGGAGTGGAAATGACCAGACTGCCAATTTTCATCCAGGCATCATATGCCATTGCACACACACTTAAGCAAATATACATATTCAATGATTATAGGAAATGAAGTTAAGAATCAGCAAAACTAGACCAAAGGCATAGACAGATTCACTAAAACATTATCTTTCTTCCCTTTTTTCTTTTGCAGAGAAATCATGCATTTGTGTGACTGTTGGGAGTGAAGGAGTATTTTCTTTCCTTTTTGGTGGGTCCTCTTACCAATTAAGGGATTTCCAGGTAGCTCAGTGATAAAGAATCTGCCTGCCAATGTAGGAGATGCTGGTTTGATCCTTAAGTCTTCCTTAAGTCTGGAAGAGCCCTTGGAGAAGGAAATGGCAAGGCACTCCAGTATTCTTGCCTGGAGAATTCCATAAACCGAGGAGCCTGGCAGGCTACAATGCATGGTGTGGGAAGGAGTTGAACAGGACGGGAGACTAAGCACTCAAGCATGCGGACCAATCAATTTCCAGATGTCAGAAACACCAAAAATAGGAGCAACACATAGAGTAGAAGCTACTTTTATGATCTAGGGATTTTAAAAGATATTGGCATTTAAAAAGATGGAGAGTAAAAATCAAAATAAAAGACCATTAAATATATATTAAGTCTACTATGACTCATATATTCTGTTGAAAACTAAGAGGAGGGAAGTTAAATACACCAAAAAACCTCCACAACCTCCTCTCTTCAAAAATCTTACAGTCTCAATGGGAAGTCATATTTTCTCTTCCTCTGTTTAGACATTTATTAGACAGATATATTTTGTGCACCTGCCATGTGTCAGGGCTTCCCAGGTGGCACCAGTGGTAAAGAACCCACCTACCAAGGCAGGAGATGTAAGCAACTCGGTTCGATCCCTTAGTCAGGAAGATCCTCTGGAGGAGGGCGTGGCAAGCCACTCCAGCATTCTTGCCTGGAGAATCCCCATAGATGGAGAAGCCTGGTGGGCTACAGTCTGTGGGATTGCAAAGAATTGGGCACGAGGGAAGCAACATATCACACAGCACATGTGTCAGGCATTGAGCAAGATGCAGATACCTGAGATATTTTAGTCCTCACGTGATGAAGTCTAAGGCAAAAAAAAATGCAATCATTTTTTTTAAGAACAAAAGTTTTGTCACTTTCTTTTATGACCAATACTTGCTCTTTTTATATATTCCAATTCTTTGGGGCAGCCTCGTCAGGATTTCAGTATGTAAGATTTGCTTTATTTCCAGCTCATTTTGCACTATTCTTCCCCTTGCCACTTATGCTGTTGTTCCCTACCCTCTTCATTACTTTGAACACACTGTGCATTTCTCTGTTTCAGAGCTTTATCGCCATCTGCTCTAGAATTCTCTCCCCATTTCCTAGCTGTGTCCTTCTCATCCTTCAGTACTAAGGAAGGTTTCTATTCAATTTTAGGACTCTGAACTTTTTTAAGCAATTATCAAAATTGGAATTGATTAGTAATTCAGCTAATTTTATCTTTTTGTTTTTCTGAGAATAAAACTTTCATAAAAATCAAAATTTGATTTTCTTAAAAATCCATCCCAAGAACCTTACACCGAGTTTAACGCATATTATTCAGTGAATAGTGTGAATAAATTAATAGAATTTTTAAAGCCCAAAAAGCAACATTGAAAGTGAAACCAAAACCACAAAAATAAATTCAAATGTATCAATACCCATTACGGACATAAACTGAATAAATACACCAGTTGAAAAATTGGAAAAAAAAAATAAGTATTGCAGAACAAAGTGGTGCTTTTCATTACTGAGATCCAGGGACAAGGTCAGTAACTATAACATTGAGGGGCTGGGGTTATAGGTGAACGAACAAGTAGGGTTCTGATGACAAGTGCAATAGCACAGGAATTAGAAAGGGCATCAGTGAACACAAGTTATATAGGTAAGTGTGTGGAAAATTAAAAATTACATAAAATTACTGGAAAGCAAGGAAAAAAAAAAAAAACTAGAAAAAAACCAGGTGCTAGGATAGAAAATAAATGAAGGTTTGTAGGCAAATCTTCTTTTATGCAGTAACATTTTAGTCTCCACCTGAAAAAAAAGAAGAAAAAGAAGAAGAAACTAGCTGTGCCAAGAATAACAAGGAGCATTCCAGGCAGAGGGATTACAGCAGTGATTACAAAAAGCCCAAAGGTAGGCAAGTGATCAATGTGTTAGGAACAACAAGGAGAGTCCCAGTAGCCTGGAACATATCAAACAAGAGGGACAGCAGCTGGGAAAGAAGGTGAGAATTAAACCTAAGGGTGAGATCACCTACAGCTTTGAAGGTGTATGATTTTGGATTTAAAACACAATGCGAAGTTACAGGAAATCTTTAAGCAATGCTAGCATGAGTATTTTGTGTTTTATCAAGTTAACTCTGGTTACTTTGTAGTGTGTAGTTGGGGTGGGAAATTCCAAATATAGGTTGCAATAGAGTAATTGGAGGATGTCCCTGATGTTTTAGTGGTAAAGACTGACTATAATACAGGGGACACGGGTTTTATCCCTGGGTTGGAAAGATTCCCTGGAGGAGGCCATGGCAACCCACTCTAGTATTCTTGCTGAGAGAATTCCATGAAGAGAGAAGCCTGGCAGGCTGAAGTCCATAGGATCACAGAGAGATGGACTGTACTGAAGTAACTAAGCAGCAGCAGCAGAGTAATTGGAAATTAGAAAGAGGAGCTGAAGCTTTTCTCTACCTTTCTGAATTAACATCATGGTACCCCAAGGGAGAAATATCAATAACCTCAGATATGAAGATGACATCACCCTTATGGCAGAAAGTGAAGAAGAACTAAAGAGCCTCTTGATGAAAGTGAAAGAGGAGAGTGAAAAAGTTGGCTTAAAGCTCAACATTCAGACAACGAAGATCATGGCACCTGGTCCCATCACTTTATGGCAAATAGGTGGGGAAACAGTGGCTGACTTCATTTTTCTGGGCTTCAAAATCACTTCAGATGGTGGGTGATTGCAGCCATGAAATTAAAAGACTCTTACTCCTTGGAAGGAAAGTTATGACCAACCTAGACAGCATATTAAAAAGCAGAGATATTGCTTTGTCAACAAAGGTCCATCTAGTCAAGGGTATTTTTTTTTCCAGTGGTCATGTATGGATGTGAGAGTTGGATTATAAAGAAAGCTGAGCAACGAAGAATTGATGCTTTTGAAATGTGGTGTTGGAGAAGACTCTTGAGAATCTCTTGGACTGCAAGGAGATCCAACCAGTCCATCCTAAAGGAGATCAGTCCTGGGTGTTTATTGGAAGGACTGATGTTGAAGCTGAAACTCCAATACTTTGGCCACCTGATGTGAAGAGCTGACTCATTGGAAAAGACCCTGATGCTGGGAAAGATTGAGGGCAGGAGGAGAAGGGGATAACAGAGGATGAGATGGTTGGATGGCATCACCAACTCAATGGACATGGGTTTGGGTGGACTCCAGGAGCTGGTGATGGACAGGGAGGCCTGGCTTGCTGTGGTTCATGGGGTTGCAAAGAGTCGGACATGACTGACTGAAATGAACCCCAAAGTCAGGGAATTTGTTCAAAGTCTCTTTCCTTATAAAGATCTTACACAATGGAGTATTACTCAGCCATTAGAAAAAATATATTTGAATCACTTCTAATGAGGTGGATGAAACTGGAGCTTATTATACAAAGTGAAGTAAGCCTGAAAGAATAACACCAGTACATTATACTAACACATATATATGAAATTTGGAAAGATGGTAATGATAACCTTGTATGCGAGACAGCAAAAGAGACACAGATGTATAGAACAATCTTTTGGACTCTGTGGGAGAGGGAGAGGGTGGAATGGTTTGGGAGAGTGGCATTGAAATGTAAAATGTCATATAAGAAACGAATCACCAGTCCAGGTTCGATGCAAGATACAGGATGCTTGGGGCTGGTGCATTGGGATGACCCAGAGAGATGGTACAGGGAGGGAGGTGGGAGGGGGGGTTCAGGATGGGGAACATGTGTACACCCATGGTGGATTCATGTTGATGTATGGCAAAACCAATACAATATTGTAAAGTAATTAGCCTCCAATTAAAATAAATAAATTTTAAATTTAAAAAAAATTGAACAAAATGAAAAAAAAAGATCTTCCATCTTTCTTTTGTTACAATAAAACACACTGTGAACATCTCTATTTTAATTGTTCGCCAAACAAATATGCCAGAAGCAATAAACTTCAATCTATAACTTCCTGACATGCTTTTGGTTTTGTATAGAAAATGGGAGGGAAAAAAAAGCACTGGGCTGTCACCACAGTGAGATGATTACCCATCTGGTTGCAGTAAATCCACTACCTTCTGCTATGTCTCTTTCTCTGTGTCTATGAAACATCCAAGGCTGGAAATGTCTCAAGGAGTCCAGTTCTCTTTTCTCATGTCATTGTAGAAAAATAAGAGCTCCAAAGTGGGCTGTGTTATTACATCCCTCTGGGCTGTAGGATACCTTTATGTGCAACTATGTCTGTATTACTTTCTCATCCATTTTCTACAAATTATTTTTAGAAACAAAGGACCACTGATATTTACATAGATAACACTATACAATAATTCACATGCATGATTCTTTGCCTAGACTGGATAGTGTTTTAGTAATTACATTGTTTCAAACACAGCTGTTTATCGCCAAATAACAAATGGTTGTGTGTGTGTGTGTGTGTGTGTGTGTGTGTGTGTCTGTGTGTGTGTTTTAAGACTTTGGAGGGAGAAAGGGAACACATAATACAAAGCTGACTATCAAAATTCCATGTTCAGTTTTCCATCCTGCTTCCAATCTTGTCACCTTGTGGTCTCAACAGTTTTTCTTAGTGGGAATTCAGCTAGGGATAGAGGAAAGAACAAAATGTGAAATACATGAAATCTGTTCCCTTGTGATGTTTTCATTTCAAAATGACAATTTGTCAATTAAAGATGAATATATGAGAAATACTGATTCACAGAGTGGAGAACTGTCCTGTGTTGTTTATGAATACATAAAGAGCATTGAGGGCTTCCTTGGTGGCTCAGGGATAAAAAATTTGCCTGCCAATGCAGAAGGCTTGGGTTCGATCCTTGGGTCAGGAAGATTCCCTGGGGAAGGAAATGGCAACCCATCCCAGTATTCTTGCCTGCAAAATCCCATGGACAGAGGAGTCTGGTGGGCTACAGTCCATGGGGGTCGCAAAGAATCAGACAGGACTTTGAGGCTAAAACAACAACCACAATAGAAAACCTCACTATTCTTTGTTCAATTTATGATTTAAGAAAGTCCATTTTTTTTTTTAACAGAGAAGGGGAAAGGAGTATATTACACCAAATAAAAAGCTATGACAAACCTAGACAGTGTATTAAAGAGCAGGGGCATCACTTCACCGACAAAGATCTATATAGTCAAAGCTACGGTTTTTCCAGTAGTTGTGTATATGGAGAGTTGAACCATAAAGAAGCCTAAGTGCAAAATAGAAAAAAAAAAATGATGCTTTTGAACTGTGGTACTGGAGAAGACTCTTGAGAGTCCCTTCGACAGCAAGGAGAGTAAAGCAGTCAATCCTAAAGGAAATCAACACTGAATATTCATGATGCTGAAGCAGAAGCTCCAATACTTCAGCCACCTGAAACAAAGAGCCAGCTCATTGGAAAAGACCCTGATGCTGGGAAAGATTGAGGGCAGGAGGAGAAGGCGGAGACAGAGGATGAGATGGTTGGATGGTATCATCAACTCAATGGACATGAGTTTGAGCAAACTCCAAGAGATAGTGAATGACAGGGAAGCCTGGTGTGCTGCAGTCCATGGTGTGGCAAAGTGTCTGACAGGCCTGAGTGATTGAATACCAACAAATTATTGTGAATTGTTTGCTTAGACTTAATTATCATATGAATACTAGTGTAACCTAGCAGAACTTCTGTGACACTTCTGGGCACAAAGACTTTCGTGTACCCCGTTTCTTTAATTACAAGAACTAGCCTTCATTTTACTTCATTAATCAACCTCGAGTTCCACCAAGAGGATGTGGGGTGAAGAGATAAGGGACGAGCAGCTACAAGAAAAAATAATGCAACCTTGGGGCGGTTCCTGGTTCCCTCTCGAGGGATAGCAAGTGACAGAACAATGTCTTTGACCTATTTTGCAGGACAGGGAAGCATGGCATACTGCAGTCCACAGGGTCACAAAGAGTCAGACAAGACTGAGACACTGAACAACAATAGCAACAGATACCAAAACCCCCACCAGGTGGGAGAAATTAACCATATGCAACCCACAAATCCTTAAACCCTAGTTCAGTTGGAACCATCAGGTTGATGATGCTGACTCCAACAGACGCCAGATTTGGCTTCACTAGTGAGCTGATACCCAGTAGTCAAGAATGTTGAAGCTAAGATGACAAATATCTGAACTTGTAATTGTGCAGTAGTTTGAGCATTCTTGGGCATTGCTTTTCTTTGGGATTGGAATGAAAACTGACTTTTCCAGTCCTGCGGCCACTGCTGAGTTTTCCAAATTTGCTGACATATTGAGTGCAGCACTTTCACAGCTTCATCTTTTAAGGTTTGAAATAGCTCAACTGGATTCCATCACCTTCACTAGCTTTGTTCATAGTGATTCTTCCTAAGGCCCCCTTGACTTCACATTCCAAGATGTATGGCTCTAGATGAGTGATAATTGGGATATCATTTTTTGTCTAGTTCTTCTGTGTATTCTTACCACCTCTTCTTAATATCTTCTGTTTCTATTAGACCCATACAATTTCTATCCTATATTTAGCCCATCTTTGCATTAAATGTTCCCTTGGTATCTAATTTTCTTGAAAAGATCTCTAGTGTTTCCCATTTTATTGTTTTCCTCTATTTCTTTGCACTGATTACTGAGGAAGGCTTTCTTATCTCACCATGCTATTCTTTGGAACTCTGCATTCAAATGGGTATATCTTTCCTTTTCTCCTTTGCTTTTCACTTCTCTTCTTTTCACAGCTATTTGTAAGGCCTCCTCAGACAGCCATTTTGCTTTTTTGCATTTCTTTTTCTTGGGAATGACCTTGATCTCTGTCTCCTGTACAATGTCATGAACCTCTGTCCATAGTTCATCAGACACTCTGTCTATCAGATCTAATCCCTTGAATCTATTTCTCACTTCCATTGTATAATTGTAAGGGATTTGATTTAGGTCATACTTGAATGGTCTAGTGGTTTTCACTACTTTCTTCAATTTAAGTCTGAATTTGGCTCATGATCTGAGCCACAGTCAGCTCCAGGTCCTGTTTTTGCTGACTGTATAGAGCTTCTCCATCTTTGGCTGCAAAGAATGCTCAAACTACCATAGAACTGCACTCATTTCACATGCTAGTAAAGTAATACTCAAAATTCTGCAAACCAGGCTTCAACAATACATGAACCATGAACTTCCAGATGTTCAAGCTGGAAAAGGCAGAAGAATCAGAGATCAAATTGCCAACATCTGTTGGATCATCAAAAAAGAAAGAGAGTTCCAGAAAAACATCTATTTCTGCTTTATCGACTATACAAAGCCTTTGACTGTGTGGGTCACAACAAACTGTGGAAAATTCTGAAAGAAATGGGAATATCAGATCACCTGATCTGCCTCTGAGAAATCTGTATGCAGGTCAGGAAGCAATAGTTAGAACTGAACATGGAACAACAGACTGGTTCCAAATTGGGAAAGGAGTATGTCAAGGCTGTATACAGTCACCCTGCTTATTTAACTTCTATGCAGATTACATCATGAGAAATCTTTGGCCAGAAGAAGCACAAGCTGGAATCAAGATTGCTGGGAGAAATTTCAATAACTTCAGATATGCAGATGACACCACACTTATTTCAGAAGGTGAAGGAGAACTAAAGAGCCTTTTGATGAAAGTGAAAGAGGAGAGTGAAAAAGTTGGCTTAAAAACTCAGCATTCAGAAAACTAATATCATGGCATCTGGCCCCATCACTTTATAGCAAATAGATGGGGAAACAGTGGAAACAGTGAAAGACTTTATTTTGGGGGGCTCTAAAATCACTGTAGATGATAACTGCAGCCATGAATTTAAAAGACACTTACTCCTTGGAAGAAAAGTTATGACCAACCTAGACAACATATTAAAAACAGAGTCATTTCTTTGCCAACAAAGGTCCATCTAGTCAAGGCTATGGTTTTTCCAGTAGTCATGTATGGATGTGAGAGTTGGGCTATAAAGAAAGCTGAGTGCCGAAGAATTGATGCTTTTGAACTGTGGTGTTAGAGAAAACTCTTGAGAGTCCCTTGAACTACAAGGAGATCCAACCAGTCCATCCTAAAGGAAATAAATCCTGAATGTTCATTGGAAGGACTGATGCTGAAGCTGAAACTACAATACTTTGGGCACCTGTTGCCAAGAACTAACTCCTCTGAAAAAACCCTGATGCTGGGAAAGATTGAAGGAGGGAGTAGAAGGGGACGATAGAAGATGAGATGGTTGGAAGGCATCACCGACTCAATGGACATGAATTTGAGTAACTCTGGGTGTTGGTGATGGACAGGAAGACCCGGAGTGCTGCAGTCCATGGGGTTGCAAAGAGTCAGACACGACTGAGCAGCTGAACTGAACTGAACTGAACATCGTAAAATAAAGTCCCAAAGGTTAAATATCAGACAGCTGATGCAGAGGGCTGAGATTAGTGACATCACAATGTGATAACTTTTCAGGGGTTTCCTTCTACATTTGACAGGGGTCAAATCACTTTGTTAGCCAGAAAGAGCTGGACATTGAGGTTTAAACTCCCTATGAGAGAAGCACAATAGAGACTTCCTTTCCCTGTAGCTAGTGAGTGGTGAACTGCAAGCCTTTTGAAAATGGGCTTTGATGAAGAAAGAGGAGAGAACTTGATGTTAATGAGAACTTGTAATGAGAGACAGAGTGAGACCTGAAGCTGAAGAAAGGATGCAAAGAAGCTGGCGATATAATAATTGACATGATTACCCTCACGATTTTGCTACCTTCCAATTAGAGAAGGTAGAGACATTAGTTATTTATGTTTACTTTCAGAAATGTCGCTCCCATTGAGAGAAGAATCAGAAAATCAAATATGGCACCTTTATCTGTGGGTGAAAAAGGGTTAACTCCACAGGCCTTGCTGTGGAAACTCTGCTCATTTCCAGGAAAGGCTTGTTTTCATGACTGGCCCTTAACTGACCCCTGAAAACTGTGCTTCTGTAATGTTCTGTTTGATGAAAGTACTTTGTGCATGCCTGAGACCTTGAAGCAGAGTCCACCAGTTTGTCCAGATAATTTATGTTAACAAAGTGATGTGTGTTGAACACCTGCTTCACCTCTTGAATCAGGAGCTTAAGTACCCAAGAGCAGTCACAAGATGCTGTACATTTAAGTAACTAGCAGCCGATAAAAGTCCCGATCAGTCAGGCTCAGAAAAGTGTCCCTTATTGGCAACCCTTCCCATGTGTTGTCACATATATTTTGGGGCAAGGAAAAATTAATTACATTCTGTGTGACTTCACTGGGAAGGGATCATTGAAGTTTGCTGCTGGTTTGCTCCAAATTTAATCTCATGTGTCTTTTCCCTTTGTTGAATTACTCTGTATCCTTTTGGTACAAAAAAGTCAAAATGGTGAGCAACTTCTAAGTCTTAGGCATCCTACCAGTGAATCATTGAGCCCAAGGGTGGTCTTAGAGACTTCCATTGCAAGATGTCCTCTAGATAATTTCTAATCAATTTCTAGTTATTATTTAACCTGAAAAAGAGAGAAAAAAAGAGGGAAACATGAACACAAGTCCTCAAGGACCTGTGGAAAAATAACAAAAGTCTGATATTTATTCCATCATAGTCCTACAAAGATAGGAGAAAAACCACAGTACTGGAATAATATATAGAAAGAAATAGTAGCCAAAGGCTTCTTAAACATGATGAAAAGACATATGCTGACATATTCAAGAAGCTTCATGATCCTGGAATGCAGAAATGCAAAGGAACCTATAACCAGACAAATTGAAAGCAAACTACTTAAATCTAAGAACAAAGAAAAAGAACTTGAAAACAGCTAAGAATAGTGGAACATTAACTATAAGGGAACAGCCATTTAAATGAATGCATTTCTCATAAGAAACCATGGAACAGAGAAGAAAGTGGCACAATGATTTTAATGTGTTGAAGTAATTTCAAAACAAATTTCTTTACTCAGTAAAAGCAGTCTTCAGGAATAAAGGTAAAGCAAAGCATTTTCATATGAAGAAAACTAAGATACTCTATTGACAGAAAGCCTGTTGTATACAAATTGCTTAAAGAAGTTCTTCAGACAGAACAGAACTGATAGCAAAAGAAAAACTGGGACATTGTGAAAGAAGGAAGAAAACAGGATACCTATCAAACAGAGCTTCAAAAAAAAAAAAAAGTAAAGGAAAATTGGGAAAACTGAAATGCCAAAGACAGTTCCATAATTATAGACTTTAACACTCTGTTCTTACTCTCTGGTAAGCATTCTTCAGAAAGGCATGGATATAAAAGAACTGAACACCATCAAACAACACTTAATTGACAATTATAATATTTCACTCAGTAACAGCACAATACATAGTCTTTATAGGCACACATGGAACATTATGATAGACTTACACTAGTTCATAAAACTATAACAAATTTAAAATATTTAAAAATATATCAGACTGTTATACAGAGAAAAGTAAATCAGAAAGAGAAAAACAGATGGCATATATTAATATTAATGCATGTATGTAGAAGCTGAAAAAACATTGGTATAGATGGTCATATTAGCAAAACAAACATAGAAACAAAGACTTAGAGAACAAGCATGGCTAATAAGGGGGAAGGGATAGTGGGATGAATTGGGAGATTTAAATATACACTATTATGTGTATATAAGCTTCCCTGGTGGCTCAAATGATAAAGAGTCTGCTTTCAATGCAGGAGACCTGGGTTCCATCCCTGGGTCAGGAAGATCCCTTAGAGAAGAGAATGGCAACCCACTCTGGTATTCTTGCCAGGGGAATTCCTTGGACAGAGGAGCCTGGGGGGCTATGGTCCATGGTCTCACAGAGTTGGACACAACTGAGTGACTAACACGTTCACTTTCATACTACCATGTATAAAATAGATAACTGATGAGAACCTACTGAATAGCACAGGAAACTCTCCTCTGTGCTCTGTGGTGGCCTAAATGGGAAAGAAATCTAAAAAAGAGGAAATATATGAGTACGTATGGCTGATTCACTTTGCTATACAGCAGAAACTGACACAGCAGTGTAAGGCCACTATACTCCAATCAAAACAACAGCAAAAAAACATATCAGTTATGTTTGATGATTGTAATTGAATCAAAGTAGGAATCAATAAAAGAAAGACAATGAAAAAAAATTGTGAAAAGTGTCCTCTAGAAATCCGACTATTGGTTAACTTGACCAACCATGGAGTGTTCACCGAGGGGGATCCAGTTTCTGTACTCTGCATGCAAGAGCATTTCAAGGAAGTAACAAGAGCCTATTTCCACTGACAACAGATAGATATGAACTCTTCTGATATGACTAAGAGGCATATTGAGTCCAAACCTAAATTCTTACCTATCCAAACTAAACATGGGAGAAAACATTTTGCTATGAACATCTCTTTCAATTGAGTCTAAGCATGCATTTATTGTTACAGAAAAGAATCACTTTCCCAAGGAGATAATTCTGACTAGTGGAGTCAGCACCATTAAATACCACTCCTGGTTTTACCTCCAGAATATATGCTGTTGTATGTTGAGCTTATGAGCAAGAGTCATTATCTTCTATATCAGGACTTACATATTCCTCTTCTACGTCATTTGGAAGTTGTGTAAGTTATTTGCCATTTGTCACACACCCAGAGCTGCTCTTCCTTTCCCCAGTTTTGTCCATTGAGAACCTGATGCCTGTAAACTAATTCACCCAGTCTACCTTGCCTTATGGCTTAATATTGAATTCACTCTCTAGAAATATAAGAGAGGAAAGAGGGAAAGATAGAAACAGTTTCTCTCACTGCCTCTGTCCCTGGATATATTCTTTGGACAGTGGTTACATTCTCCTATAACTACAGCGTATTCTTGACAGACTGATCCCATAGCACCAGTGATGCCAAGGCTCAGGTTATAATGTTTCCTCTTCTTGCACGTTTAGGCCTAGTGGTAATAAAAGCTTTGATTTAGTTCTCTTTACTGCACCAATGGAAGGTACCTTCTTTTCCCTACCAGTCAGGAAACTGGCAGAAAGGCATATACTGAAAGCTCCTTAAGTGAATTCATGAGCAATCCAATGGATGGACCCATGAATGAATGAATAATTCCTTCTCCTAATGATTTATAGAAGCTCCTTTGACAAATTGTGTTTTAGTCTTTCAGTTGTGTCTGACTCTGTGTGACCCTCATGGACTGTAGCTTGCCAGGCTCCTCTGTCCATGGGATTCTCCAGGCAAGAATACTAGACTGGGTAGCCATTACCTGCTTCAGGGGATCTTCCTGACCCAGGGATCCAACCCAGGTCTCCCTCACTGCAGGCTGATACTTTACTGTCTGAGCCAAAATTAAGTCAAATCAAAAGCATATTTGCTACATTTTTTACAGAGGCCTTGAAAATTAACCCAAAGACAATATATCAATGCTGAAGACTTCATGTGAGGTTGGAAATGGGACTGTAAGGGGAAAGCTATGAGTGTTTATGCACACAGTGCTGTGCAGATGTTGACAGATTCCTCTGTCTCAACTTTCCTGGCATAGTCATGTAATCACCAGGTCTTTTTGTTCCCAATTGGAACAACAACAGCAAAAAAGAAGTCATAGTTGCAACAAGAACAAAATTCACACTCAAAAAGATTGAAACAAGAGAACTTAATGAAAGGGATATTGACAGAAGTGTGGGAAACCACATCTTGCTGCCAGAGAAGAAGGGCATCAAAGCCAGCTACTGGCAGAACCACAGAACTAATGCAAGAAGTGAGTGGAGGAAATAAGTACTCCAAACTCTCTTCATCCTGGCTCACAGTCTACTGTTGGTGCATTCCATTGATCTAGGCTACTTCAAACCAGAGGCTGAGGATGATGAAATGCAAGCCTCCCAGGGAATGCAGGAGGGTGACCTGGACTATAGCAGTGAGACAAGTGGAGAATAATCAGCAGAGCTTGTTTAAAATATTTTCCCGCAGAGGTGCTAAACCTATGCTTATGGTCTGCCTAGTAAGAGCATTAATAACCAAGACTTTAGTACAATCTGCTACTTTTGAAAACAAAATTCTGAGGCTAACAACTACCCCATGAGGGAGGTTTAACAACTAATATATTAATTTAATATGTCAAGTACATTAAATATCAGATATTTTACGTAGACACTAGTCCATCTAATTGTGATCCCCACAATGATAACAAAAGTAATCAGGCTGGTCCCCAGGCTCGGAAGTCATCCTCCAGGTTTTTTTTATTATTGCCTGTTGTATACTGGTATGCTTCTTGACCATACCACTTGTTTTCTTCTTTTATCCTGGCATAAGCTTATGTTTACCCCAATCAAGTTGCTTTTCTTGAAAAATCACTGTGCTTTAGTTTTACCAGCCAATAGCCATTGGCTTAAAAAATGATTAGGATTTCCCCCAAGAGGAGCCATTGATCACTGGAGCCAGATCTAGTCATGAAAGGGTGTGTGTTCCTGCTCGGTTCCAACATTTTCTCTTAATCAGGATAAGAGAGACGGCTTTGGGAAGTTGATTCTTCATCTGCACACAATATCTTTGCTTACTTTCTGCATTGCTAAGGAGGCACTTGGGGACCCACTGGTAAGAACTTGTATTTGAGGTAATTACAGTGGGAAATGAAGCACACCTCAATGAAAATTCATTTTGATTATGTTTCCTATAGTCTCTCTCTTTTCCTAAGCCCAGCAGTCCCAAACTTCAGGTGGCAAACTATATTATTCAATAGATTTCACTGTTGGAGAATAATCCAATAGAACAGTCCAAGCCAAAATGAAAATGGTAAGACCTTCCAGATCTCACATGAACAGATTTCCCCTTCTGGCTGTAGGAAGCTGCTCTCAAAGACACCTGTTGTCATGTTTAGTACCTGGATATACAGAAAAGTTTCAAGCAGGTCAATGGAGTTCCAATTAAAATGTCCACACGGTTAGCATAGGGCAATCAGATGCTTTGTATGAAGATAACTGATAAGATTAGTGATGGGAAGAGAAAGTGATATTGTACTTTAAGTTACGATTGAAACATGTATAATACCATATATGAAATGAATCACCAGTCCAGGTTCAATGCATGATACTGGATGCTTGGGGCTGGTGCAGTGGGACAACCCAGAGGGATGGTATGGGGAGGGAAGAAGAAGGGGGGTTCAGGATGGGGAACACGTGTATACCTAGGGCGGATTCATGTTGATGTATGGTAAAACCAATACAATATTGTAGTAATTAACCTGCAATTGAAATAAATAAATTTATATTAAAAAATAAATGTCATTAGCTGATGGAATTAAATTTTAAAAAAAAAATTATGATTGAAATAAACAGATAGCAAAGTGATGACACAAGAAACCAAATCCTTGTACACTGCACTGGAAGTTTTCCAAGAGAGTTTGAGAGAATTCAATGTGGAGTAATTTTACCACAATAAGGGAATTATGCTGATATTTCAAAATTTCATATTATGTCATTAAGTTATATTACAATGGGATGGGAAGAGAAGGAGACATTTCTTTTTTTTTAAATGAAATATAGTTGACTTACAATGTTGTGTTAAATTTGCAGTACAGCAAAGTGATTGTTTTACATGTGTACATATATATATATACACATACATACATACATACATATATACATATATATATATGTAACAATTTGCATTTGTTAACCTCAAATTCCCAGTCCATCCCTCCCCCACCCTACTTTCCTCTTGGCAACCACAAGCCTGTTCTCTGTGTCTGTAAGTCTGTTTCTGTTTTGTAAAAGTTCTTTTGTGTCATATTTAGATTCCTTATATGTGATATCATATTGAATTTGTGTTTCTCTTTCTGATTTTCTTCACTTGGTATGAGTATCTTAAGGTTGATTCATGTTGTGCAAATGACATTGTTTCACTCTTTTTATGGTTGAGTAGTATTCTACTGTATATATGAACCACGTCTTCTTTATCTATACACCTGTCAATAGATATTATGTTATTTTCAGAACTTGGGTACTGTGAGCAGTGTTGCTATAAATATATTGGTGGATGTATATCTTTGAATTATAGTTTTTTCCAGCTACATGCCCAGGAGTGAGATTGTTGGACCATATGACAAGTCTGATTGTCATTTGATCACAGAGTTGGTGATCAGCTTTAGGGCAAAACCTTCTGTTAACCATTGTGGTAACTATTCATTTTGCCTAATGCTGAAGCGGAAGTTCCAATGCTTTGGCCACCTGATGCAAAGAGATGACTCACTGGCAAAAAACCTTGATGCTGGAAAGATTGAGGGCAAGAGGAGAAGGTGATGACAAAGGATGAGATGATTGGATGGCATCACCAACTCAATGGACATAAGTCTGAGCAAGCTCCAGGAGATGGTGAAGGACAGGAAAGCCTGGCATGCTGCAGTCCATGGAGTCGCAAAGAGTAAAACATGACTGAGTGACTGAACAACAACAATGATTAAATACTGATAAATATATATATATATGTGTGTGTGTGTGTGTGTGTGTGTATTTATATATAACTAAAAGTAGGCTGAAATAAAAGCTTAGCAAGCAGATTGTGCAATTCTTCATTGATAGATGACCATTGAAATAGCATCAGTACAATATTTTGATAGAGTAAATGAAATGTATCTTCTTATTTCTAGATTTTTTTTTCATATGTTCTGGACAAGTTCTTGCAAACCTGAGCTTTTGAATGACACATTTTTAATCCTCTACTACATTATAACTCTACTACAATTGAAGTGAAGTGAAGTGAAGTCGCTTAGTTATGTCTGACTCTTTGTGACCCTGTGGACTGTAGCCCACCAGGCTCCTCCATCCATGGGATTCTCCAGGAAAGAATACTGGAGTGGGTTGCCATTTCCTTCTCCAATTAGACATAAACAAATTTACATAAATCCCAAGTTAACTAGTGAAGTTCTCTGCAACTAGATAGCACAGATAAGAAATTAGGTAAAAGCCACCCAAAAACAGGTTGTCTACTCCTCAGTATTTTGAGTCATCTCCCCCAAACCCTGCTTTGTGTCTTTAGACAGACAGTTGTAAGACAGTAAATATTTTAAGATTTTCACATTCCCTCCACCACAAATACACACAGAGCCCCCAGCAAGCACAGACACACTCATCTATATATTTCATAACTTCCAAGAGAATTTTCATGAACTGATAACTCAGGGGAGTAAAGGAATCTTAGAATTTTTAATTGAGTGAAACCTGAATCATCCTTTGGGCTCGCTTCTCAGTTCAGAACTTATAGTTGCTACCTTGACCTCCTCACTTTATTCCTCTAATGTTTGACGGTCATCTGAAGAAAACAACCTTGTGTTCCACTCTTTTTTTTCCTGTGTTTTTACATGTCATCTATTTCACTTTGCTCAGAGAGGAATTTAATAAAGATTATTGGATTTTAAATTCAACAGTGTTTTGTTCTCAAAAGATACATTTTTTTTTTGAACATTCTTGTCTTCAAAGGCTAATCGGATGTGTTGCTCTGTTGGAAGTCAGAGTTATGTAGGTGGAGAAATCACAACAATTATTCCTAATTGCCACTGAAAACTTGTTTCTTTAGCAGAGGGGTGAGATTGGTTTAGTTGACATAAGCTCATATCTGCTAAATAGGAGACATGCAATTAGTGGTTAGTTGAGGGGTGGGAAAGAGAGATTTTACTTTGCAACAGCTAAAAAAAAATAAGCTTAGAAATTTTTTAAATTAGGCAAGATGTATGAACCAGCACAGAAAGTCCACTGTGGAAAGTCTGTCATAGTCACCCATTGCTCTTTTCTTCCAAAATGTATTTGGAAAATAAGTGAATTTTGCCTTTATAATCTCATTAAATATAAATATATTTATTAATTAGAAGTAGAAAAGCAGGGGCTTTGTAGTTAGGCAACACCAAGTATGAGCTGGGCTCTGCCATTTATAAGTTGTATAACTTTTTGCATGTTATTAAACATTCATAAGCCTATTTCCTCTAAAACTGGATAATGACATATCTTCACATGGGCTTTATACATTTTAAATTAGATGATTATTATTTTTAAATCATTCTATTATTTATTTCATTGTTATTTTTAAATACTTTTTAAAAATCAGTCATTTAAAATCCTTGTCTCTAAAGTGGATCTTTAATATATAGCTTTCAGGGACAAAATTACAATCAACCAAGTGAGTAGATAGCTATATATTCTTCAGCCATCATGAAGTATCTAAATAAATGCTTGGTTTATATTAATTGCTGGATGGGTAGATGTTTCCCTTTTCTTCTCTCCATCTTCCTCCTCCCTCTCTTCATTCCTCTTTATTCTTTCTTTCTTTTCTTTACTGTTGAAATGGAGTTAAAAAGTTGGGAAAGACAATATCTTGGTTTCATCTATTCATAATTGCCTTCCATCTCCCCCTGGAGGTTCTGTATGTGCAATTATGGAAACTGATAGAGTTAGGAAAAATGACTCACCAACTCAAATCTGAAACCTTCAGAGTGAAAGATTGGTGATTTTACAGGTAAGGCCACAGCTCTTCTCTGTTTCCAATCAGAAATCTAATAAAACAGTAAATCAACATACTTCCCCTTTTTCTTCTCCTTTTAACTTTCAACAGAAAGTGATACTTTGACCCATTAAAGACAAAAAGACTGTACCCAGAAGATAAATTTGATCAAACCCTGAAAGTTGTCTTGCTCATAGCCTCTAAAGGAAGCAGGTACCATTAGACAAGAATATGTGTGTGCAGTCAGGAGGCTCCAGTGATGGGGCTGAGATAGAGGACTGCCTTTTCTTTAGCCTCAGAAAAAGCAAATATTAAGGAGTGAAAGAGGAGAGTGAAAAAGCTGACTTAAACTCAACACTCAGGAAACTAAGATCATGCCATCCAGTGTGATCACTTCATGGCAAATAGGCGGGAAACAATGGAAACAGTGACAAACTTTGTTTTCTTGGGCTCCAAAATCACTGCAGATGATGACTGTAGCCATGAAATTAAAAGACTCTTGCTCCATGGAAAAAACACTATGACAAACCTAGACAGCATATTAAAAGGCAGAGACATTACTTTACCGACAAAGGTCCATATAGTCAGAGCTATGGTTTTTCCAGTAGTCATGTATGGATGTGAGAGTTGGACCATAAATAAAGCTGAGCTCCAAAGAATAGATGCTTTTGAACTGTGGTGTTGGAGAAGACTCTTGAGAGTCCTTTGGACAGCAAGGAGACACAACCAGTCCATCCTAAAGGAAATCAATCCTGAATATCCATTGGAAGGACTGATGCTGAAGCTGAAACTCCAATACTTCGGCCACCTGATGCAAAGAGCAAACTCACTGGAGAAAACCCTGATACTGGGAAAGACTGAGGGCAAGAGCAGAAGGTGATGACAGAGGATGAGATGATTGGATAGCATCACCAACTCAATGAATATGAATTTGAGAATACTCTGGGAGATAGCGGCGGACAGAAGAGACAAGTATGCTGCAGTCCATGGAGTCGCAAAGATTCTGACATGACTTAGCAACTGAACGACAACAATAGGGAGAGAATAACAATATCTTTGTTTTTCATAGTCAGTATCTAGGACTAAAGTGATACAGAATTCACATGGCATCACTGAAATATACCTTTCTCTCATGTCCAACTCAGGACCAGCATTGTCTGTGAACCTTTCCCTACTAATTCTAGTCCATCCACCATAGAGTTCTAGAGCATGCCTGGGAAACAGGACCTCATGAAGGACTCCAGGAATGTTTCCAGTGAGAGATCCTCAGTTGTTCAAGCTTCATGTGTTTGTCCTCCAAGAGTATCTGCCACAAGTATAGCCACATGGTTATTGTTAACAAATTATGATTACTGGTGGTTAATATTAACTACAATTCAAAGTGCTAGAGAACTAGAAAATTCTTTAAGTCACACAGAACAATTATGTTTCAAATGCCATGTAAAGTATTGGGAATTGACATAATTTGAAAGACAGAAAGAAAAAAAAATGTACTAATCTACTTCTGTTGCAATAAAACTGCATAACAAATATCTTCAAAATCCCAGTGTCTTACAATACTAAATGCTTCTATTTTCTTGCTTTCAAGTCTTCGGGTAGACTGTGGCTTCAAAGAACTTGACTCCAGGTTTCAGACTGATTCACATCTGCTCCATTTGTTTCTTTATTTTCCTTGGACCAGTAGCTAACTGGGTCATATTCCTCCCACAGTACACCACAGGAGGACAAGAGGGCAAACCAAAATGTAAACATGTGAATATTGTCCTTGAGTCATCTTAATAACATGATCCTGGCCAAGAAATTCACACAACTCAGATGAAAAGTAGTGTATTTTTCAGAAGGGACAAAAGAAAGAATTGGAAACAGTCAAGTTTCCATAGGAACTAATATTCAGATTTTTTAATAGTGCCAATCAGAGTGTTGAATTATTTACAAATATTTATTTCTTACATTACTTTTATAATAAGAGATTTAACATCTCTAGTTTAAAAGTAAGGAAAGAGACTCAGAGAAATTTAACAGCATATTCAAGCCAAGAAGAAATGATGCCTTGTGAAGCAAGAGTTCAAGTACAGGTCTTTTCAGTTCCAAATCCATCCATTTTCCCATTAAATTATATTGATGCTGTAAAGTGGACATTCAAAAATAGATATTATTTTTACCAGTACTGGCCACTATTGTTAACACTTTGCATATAGTAATCCTGCCATCATCTGTTTGTATTATATAATATTATTATTTCCCATTTCATAGATGAGGACACTGAAACCCAGAAGTTTTAAAGAATTTCTTTAATATCTAGTCCATCTGTCTGTGGCTTTATATGATAAGCTATAATCATTCTACTGTTTATGCATACAATGATGATAAGAATAATTAGCCAAAATATGACACATACTGCACATATATCGACACTATAATTATCACATTTAAGCCTCGTACTCACTTTAGAAATAATACTTAAAATATTTTCTGTATCTATCTATTTCCCTCCATTTCCACTTCCAATTTACTGTATTATTCCAGATCATCTCTTGACTAAAATTCTTCAGGAGATTCCTAATTGCCCAGATTCCACTTTTTCACCCCTTGCAATATACTTTCCGTATAGCAGATTGCCTGGGTAATCTTTGCTAAAATATAAATCTGACCATTCCATTTCCCTATTGCAAACCCCAAAGGCTTCTGTTGGAATTTTAAATAACATTCAAACTCCGTTTTGGCTTATAAGGCCTGAGATGATCTGCTTACTCTCTGATCACATCAAGAACCATTCTCTGCTTCACTCCCCAAGTGCCAACCTATAGCTTGCTTCCTCTTCAGACAACAGTCAAGGCTGTTTTCTGCTTTAGGATCTTTATGCAGACTCAGTGCAGTCCTCATTCTAAACATTACCCAAAAGATTTTATTTACTTTTAGCATTAACACTATTTGATATGTGCTTGCATCGTCTCTTTGTTACAATGAAGCTTTAGGGGAGGAGGGAACCTTGCTGCCTCTATCAGTACTGCTGTTTCCATTGTCTAGAATAATAAGCACTGGGTTAATAGATATTGAACATGCAATCTATAAACGAACAGATAAGCTACAACCATACTATCTTATTTAAGGTACACAAATAAAACATCTATTTTACCTTTATTCAGGGTTTGAGGTTTAATATGAACATAGAATTAAGTAAACATTATAAGCACAAACATTTTAAATGTTTTAAATAATAATTTTAATTTCATTCTCTCTAGGAATGTAGTAGTTATCTTAAATGCAAAATGGTTGATATGCCAAGATACATGTGTGTATATATAAGTATGTGAAGAGAGAGAGAGGAACAAATAACTTTTTGCTTAGTAAGATATAATAAAAATATTTTTTCTTTGTACTTTTGGAATGATATAAAGACTCATAAGGGAAATATTAGGTATATAGGACTTACAGCTTTAAACCAACTTTATACCCAAACTCTTAAATTGTGCCTTCATTTTCACTGTGTAAGCAACTATAGATATATTGTTAATAGGCAATTTTTATTAACCTAGAGAATAATGGTAATTATAATAACAATAGATCAATCAAAATATAATCACTTATACATTTTCATGGAGAAAGGATTGGCAACTCACTCCAGTAATTCTTGCCTGGAAAATCCCTTGGGCAGAGGAGCCTGGCAGGCCATAGTCCAGAGGGTCAAAAAAGAGTCAGACACAACTGAAGCAACTGAACACACACATTTTCAATGTGGTCAGCACTGAAGGACATACCTTAACTTCCTTCCACTCTCAATTATTCTTAAATTCCCACTCTATACCAAGCAATGTGGAAAATCTAGGAAATTAAAAATATGTTTCTTATGCACAGTAAGTTTATAGTATAATACAGAAGAGAAGCATAACATTTATACAAACAGAAGCAAACTGTATACAATAAGATGCAAATAAGCTTTTAATTATGAATAGTGAGAGTAGAAGTACAAAGAGACAAAGGGTTCACAGGATAAGATCAATAACAGGATAAGCTATTAAAGGAGCAAAAAGAATGATATGACATATAGACAGAAAGAAAATGAATTTAAACAAAGCAAGCCATGTGGAGAACACCAAATTAGAGAACAGATATGCATATGTGTGTCTTCCCAGATGGCAGGTGGCATAGTGGTAGAGAATCCGCCAACTAATACTAGGGAGGCAAGAGATGTGGATTCAATCTCTCGGTCAGGAAGTTCCCCTGAAATAGAAAATGGCAACCCACCCCAGTATTCTTGCCTGGAAAATTTCGTGGACAAAGGAACCTGGTGGGCTAACACTCCATGAGGTCACAAAGAGTTTGTCACAACCGAGCGACTGAGCACACGTGCACACACACATGTTTATGTGGGTCTGCATGTATGTGTGTGTTCTTTGAAACTTCATATGTTGGATAAAAGCAAGTAAAAAACAGGAATTCCATATAACCGTCCAACCTGTCCCATTTCTTAATTGCTTTTTCCATTTTGGTTTATACAATATGGAGCACACATCAATACACAACTTACCTTCTAAAACTAAGGGAATACAGGGCTTAATTATGTGAAGATAGACTTTTAATAATGTGAGAACAGCAACTTCTTTCTTTCCCAGATTCCACAGTTGCAGTGTCTCACACCCATAGGCAAAAGGATTGCTATTAACACTTTTCCCCCTCCACTGAGATCTATTACCATCCAATCCACAGAAAGAAAGAAATCACTCCTTATTCAGGAAATGGAAGCTACGTTCGTTCATTTCATATAATGGACAATGTGAGTTAGAAGTCTTATCCATTTCCTATTTTGGTTACCTGTTTCATAAGCTCAGCACATTCCAAGATTCCTATTTTATGAAGCCAGCAAAGATATTCAGAGAAATTGTCTATCACATATTTCACGTCCTAGAGTTACTGGGCTCATCAGAAAGACAATACTAGATTGATTCCAATTGTCAAGCCAGCTATACTAGTGTAAAAGATCAGTAGATACTTGAGGATTATTGACTCGAAATTACTGAAACATCGATGCAGAATATCTGAAGATGTTGAAAATATGTACGTATGGTTACGTGTAAGAAACTAGATAGACTAACAAATAACAGTGAGGACAAAAAAAATTTGCATAAACATTTGCACTGTAAAATCTATAAATCTGTATATGTTTCAGTAATGATGTCATTCAAAGGTTTATTGGAAAGATGTTTGTAAAACTGAATTTGGAGTAGTTTAGAAAACCAAGACAAAAGTCACTTTAAAAAAACCACCTAATTTTTAACCCCTATATCTTGGTAAAAAGATTAGCCAAAAATAACTACCAGTATGAATATTGTTTTGAACAAGGTGAATTAATTAAATCTCAGTCACAAGAACTATTTCAAGTCCTTTCCTCTTACCAAAAAAAACAATAAAATAAAAAGAAAATTCAGGGTAAATAAAGGTGATATAATATTTAAAGACAATTTTTAAATGAAAATCCCAATAGGGATTTGCATAATAAGATCATCATAAAAGCCTGTAAATTGTACATGCTAGTTTTGATGGAAAAATTATTATATAGATGAATCTACTTTGTGGAACATTGTCTCATTAATGCGTACACATACTTTATTTACTGTGATTTCTACAAAGTAGGCCATTCTAGGGAATTCATCACTTTTCTGTGGTATTATTTTTTCTAAAATTTCTATGCAGTGATTTGGAAATGGCAATTTTATATTAACAGCATAATTATGGAGGAAAAATCCATTTGTTATATTACTAATCAGAAGCAAGTGCCTTTAAAGATAAGTTTATAGAAATTTAAAGATATTAAAGCTCTATAGATGGACTTAAATAAGAAAAATCTGAAATAATCACTCTTTTCAGTCTGTCTGCTATATTTTGCCTAGTACTGATTTAAAAACATGAAACTCCATATAACAGAAACTGTTAGCTTTCTACCCAAAAGAAATGTACTTCTTTTTCACTGGTAAACGGAACTTCATTTTGTTTCAGTAACTCTTAGTGTATGCTCAGGTAGGGTAGCCTTATGATAAATCATAACTTGTCTACATAGTGAATAAAAGTTGTCTGTATGTAGCCATCAGGCACAAAAAGAACACTGAACAGGACACTGGACACAGGGCTAGTTTCAACTTGCTAGTGTGTGAGGCTGGGGCCCAGAGGGTCTCAGGGCCCCTGTTGCCAACCTCCTAATGGGTGAGGCTGCATCCTGGGGCTATTGACAGCCCAGTGAAATGCCAAGAGCCAGGTCCCAGGACCTCTGGCTGCAAGGCCCTAGAGGTCCTAGAGGTGGTGTCAGCCAACAGTTGGATGAGGCAGAGACCCAGCGGGGCTGGCACTGGTGCCGGCCTACTGGTGAGTGCACTGGGTTATGACACTCATTCATTTCTTTCTAGTGCTCAGCAATATTTTATGGGTTTGATGCACCACATTTTATTCATCTATTGAAAAACATGTTTGTGGCTTCAAATTTGAGCCACTATAAATACATTTGCTCTAAATATGTGCATGCGTGTTTTTATGTGGATATTAGTTTTCAACTTCTTTATATAAACACCAAGGAGTGTGATTGCTCATCAACATGGTAAAAATATGCCTAATTTTACTCAAAACTGCCAAACTATCTTCCAAACTTTTTGAACAATTTTCAGTCCCACCATAAATGAATGAGATTTCCTGTTGTCCCACATCCTTGCCAGTATTTCGTGTTGTTAGTGTTCCAGATTTTGGCCATTCTAATAGATGTATAGTTGTACCTCATTGATGTTTTAATATGCATTTCCCTGATTGCATATGATTTGAGCATTCATCACATGGAAATTTGCTTTCTGTATGCCTTCTTTGATGAAGTATTTTAACATATTTGGCCCATTTTTAAAATAGATTGTTTGTTTCTTATTATTGAATTGTATGTTCTGTTTATATACTTAGGACAAAGTCCTTTAAAGGATGTTTCTTTTGCAAATATTTTCTTCTTGTTAGTTGTTGGTCCTATCATTTAATGAAGTCCAGGCTATTAATTGTTTCCCTCGTGAATTGTTCATTTAATGTTGAATCCTCACAATACCCAAGTTCACCTGGGTGTTCTCCTATGTCATCTTCCAGGAATTCCATACTTTTGCCTGTTACACTAAGGTGGGGATTTATTTTGTGTTAATTTTCTGCAGGGTGTAAGATCTGTGTCTAGATTCATTTTTTGTGCACATAGATGCCCAGCTGCTCCAGTACCAATTTGTTGAAAAAAACTGCTTGTTCTGTTATATTTTCTCCTTTGTCAAAGATCAGTTGATTATATTCACATGGGGCCTATTTCTGGGTTCTATTTTCTGTCGCAATGACCTATTTGTATATTCTTTCATCAGTACTGCACTATATTGATTATTATAGCTTTATAATTCACCCACTTTTAAAAATCAGGTTATCTAGTTTTTTGATGCTGAGTTATGTGGCTTCTTTATACATTTTGAATATATGATTCAGAAGTATAGTCTCTCTTTCTGTAGATTGACTTTTTATTTTGCTGATATTTTTCTGTTGCTCTGCAGAAGGTTTGTTTTGTTTTGTTTTTTAGTTTGATGTGTCCCATTTGTTTAGTTCTGCTTTTGTTGCCTTGCTTTTGGATCATATACAAAAAGTGCCAAGACTCATATCAAGGAGATTTTTCCCCCATGTTTCCTCCAAGATTTTTATGATATCAGGTCTTGTAGTTAGGTCTTTAATACATCTTGAGTTGACATATTTATTGTGTAAGATAAGGGTCAATTTCAAAGTGAAATACAGGAAAAATATACTCTCTAGTACATATGACAAAGCTATTATATTTAAGCTCATTAAGTACTCTCCTCGGTCACTTTTTCATGTTTAATAAAGAATAAGGCCAAGATTATTATGTTTTTATTCTATTCCCTTGGCTTACTTCCCTCACTGGTGCAAAAGCAAATTCTCTAAGTTATAAGCTCCTTTTCAATATCATTGTGATTTTTAAAAGCTTCAAGAAACTCTCACTAGTAAAGTTTTGAAATCCTAATTTTTGGCATTTGAAGACTTGCCATTTTTGATTTCATGTTTGGATGTGTATGTAAAAAAAAAAGAAAGAAAGAAAGAAAATGATGTTTTATTCACAATATAGGGGGAAAGAGGGTTCCTAATGGTCTCTGCCTGTCTCTGAAAGGAAGCCCTCTGTGCCACTTTAAATCAAAAGTTGAGGTACATGTTTTTACTACTCTCATTTCACAGAATGTAAAACTAAGACCCTGAGAGAATCACTAACTTTTCCAAGAGCAAACAATGAATTTGTATAAATGAAATTTGAATTAATTCTTCAAATAGACCTAATGTGATGCATAATCTGCAAGAAGCTTTAGCATACTAATGTGTTTATATTTCAAAAGGATACATAAACAGAAGGATAATCAAAGATAAATATGACAAAGGATTGTAACATAAAATTAATAATAGAATTAATGGTAAAACCCCAAAATTACCTAGGTTGGCAAAATTGCTAAGTTATACATAAATGCTTCTTTTTTATTTTCAGCACAAAAGATGAGGAAAAAGACAGTTCTTCATTTGGAGACCACTGATGTAGCTCTAATGATTTTCTTATTCCATTTACATATGAGCTAGTTTAAGCAAACTGTTTAAATCAAATTCCCCAATATACTAATTTGATAGTGAAGAAATAAAGTGAAGTCGCTCAGTCATGTCCAATCTTTGCAACCCAGTGGACTGTATCCCACCAGGCTCCTACGTCCATGGGATTCTCCAGGCAAGAATACTGGAGTGGGTTGCCATTTCCTTCTCCAGGGGATCTCCCCAACCCAGGGATTGAACCCAGATTTCCCATATTGCAGGCAGATGTTTTAACCTCTGAGCCAAGGAACTAGTTAGCAAGAGCTCTAAATGTCCCTTGGTGATTATTGAGTCATTACCGTGAATGTGGGGGCTTCCTGGGTGGTGCTAGTGGTAAAGATAAAGAACCCGCCGGCCAATGCAGGAGATTCAGGAGATCCAGGTTTGATCCCTGGGCAGGGAAGACCCTCTGGAGAAGGGCATGACAACCCATTCCAGTATCTTTGCCTGGAAAATCCCATGGACAGAGGACCCTGGTGGGCTACAGTCCATAGGGTAACGAAGAGTTGGAGATGACTGAAGCGACTTAGCATGCACATTGCGAATATGCAGATAACATATGGAAAACTGATAAATACTGATTTTTACAATGGATACCCAAAATGGAGTAAACAAACTGTGGACTGGCTCACTTAATGCTGATTCTGGGCAAAATTCTATAATCAAGAGTATTTAACATAACCTTAGGTTCACTTGAGCAGGTACTATCACATCATTGTTGTTTAGTCCCTGTGTTTGACTTTTGGTTACCCCATGGACTGCAGCACACTAGGCTTCCCTCTCCTTCACTGTCTGCTAGAGTTTGCTCAAACTCATGTCGTTTGTGTCAATGGTGCCATCTAACCATCTCATCCTCTGTTGTCCCCGTCTCCTCCTGCCCTTAATCTTTCCCAGCATCAAGGTCTTTTCCAACTGGTTAGCTCTTCAACTGTCGTGTTAAGCCCATTTGTTTCCTTGGGAAATATAATAAATACATAAAAATTTTAAAAATGAAGTGGTAGACACAAGAATCAATAAGGCATTTTATAATATTTCTTGAAGGGGTGCTTGAAGCAGCAAAGGAAAAATGAGATGCAACAGCAATTTATTGAATTATAAATCAATTGAATAATTTTGCCTAAACATGAGCGTGGCTTTGATCAATTGGGCTTCCCTGGTGGTTCAGGTGGTAAAGAATCCACCCGCAATGAAGGAGACATGGGTTTGATCCCTGGGTTTGTAAGATCCCCTGGAGAAGGGAATGGCTACCATGCCAGTATTCTGGCCTGGAGAATTCCACGGACAGAAGTATCTAGCAGGCTAGAGTCCATGCAGTTTCAAAGAGTCAGAAACAACTGAGCAACTTTCACTTGGTCAACTGGCTGGGTGATTTCTAGTGGTTACTTCAGAGCCATCCATAAAGATTGTTATGCCTGATTTACTTTTATAGTTTTTGTTAACAGTAAAGATGTCATGTTTATCTAATTTACAGGTGACACACTTCAGATTTTGTGTCTAAATTGGTATATGACTTGAATACTGTATTTGAAATCGTGATAGAACTCAAAATTATGTACAATGACCATATTACTCAACTAAATAATGAGATTTTCTAATACAAGGGCTAAAAATAGAGATAAGCCATGGTACAGCTCAGAAAGTAGTAATTATTATCCCAACAAAAAGTCATGGATGGGTAATATCCCCCAGGTAAGAGAATAAAAGTCATTTTATTCATTTTATATGTCAGTACCAATCTTCCAGTTTATGCAACCTCCACTCCCCTTCGGGCTTCTCAAGTGGCACAGTGGTAAATAATTTGCATGCCAATGCAGGAGACACAGGAGACACCATTTTGATCCCTGAGTTGGGAAGACCCACAGGAGTAGGAAATGGCAACCCACTCCAGTATTCTTGCCTAGAGAGTCCCCTGGACAGAGGAGCCTGTTGGGCTTCAGTCCATGGGGTCGCAAAAAGTCAGACACGACTGAGCACACACACACACATTCCCCTTAATGTCCATACTTTTGTTCTCTACATCTGTATCTCTATTTCTGCTTTGCAAATAGGTTCACTTGTACTACTTCTCTAAACTAACACATAGATTAACACATGTGTTATTATACGATATTAGTTTTTCTCTTTCTGACTTATTTCACTCTGTATGATGGTGATTAGATCCATCCACACCTTGATAAATGATATAATTTTATTCTCTTTTATGGTTGAAAGTGAAAGTGAAGTTGCTCATTTGTGTCCAATACTTTGAAACTGCATGAACTGTAGCCTACCAGGCTCCTGAATTTTAAACAAAAATTAAGCACTCTATTTTTTCCCCAATTAGAGGCTTAGACTTGTTCTCAACATAATTGCCACTTGATCTTTATTTCAGTATGATTTCCTAGCTTATATTAAATATGATGGAATTTTCCAGGCAAGAGTACTGGAGTGGGTTGTCATATTCTTCTCCAGGGGATCTTCCCATCCCACAGATTAAACCTGGGTCTTCTGCATTGCAGGCAGTCACTTTACCATCTGAGCCACCAAGAAAGCCCAATTTATGGTTAACAGTCCATTGTATATATTTATCCATTCCTCTGTTGAGGACATTTAAGTTGCTTCCATGGCTATTGTAAATAGTGCTACAAGGAACACTGGGGTTCATTTATATTCTGAAATTATGATTTTCTTTGGGAATATGCCTAGGAGCAGAATTGCTGGGTCATGTGGTAGCTCTATTTTTAATTTTCTCAGGAACCTCCATTCTGTTCTCCATAGTCGCTGTACCAATTTACATTTCCACCAACAGTGTAAAAGGGTTCTCTCTTCTCCACATTCCTCTAGTACTTATTGTTTGTAGATTGTTTTATGATGACTCTTCTGACATTATGAGGTGATTCCTCATTGTAGTTTTGATGTGTATTTCTCTAATAATTAGGGATATTGAGCATTTTTTCATGTGCCTCTTGACCATCTGTATGTCTTCTTTGGAGAAATATCTATTTAGATCTTCCATCTATGTTTTGATTGGGTTGGGTTTTTTTCTTTCTTTCTTTCTTTCTTTTTTTTGATGTTGAGTTGCATGAGTTGTCTGTGTATTTTGGAGATTAATCTCTTGTCAGTTGCTTCATTCCAAATATTTTTTTCCCATTCTGAAGGTTGTCTTTTCATCTTGTTAATAGTTTTCTCTGCTGTACAAAAGCGTTTGATTAGGTTGCATTTGTTTATTTTTGTTTTTATTTTTATTACTTTAGTAGGTGAGTCAAAAAAGATCTTTCTGTTATTTATGTCAAAGAGACTTCTGCCCATGTTTTCCTCAAAGAATTTTATTTTGTCCAGCTAATATTTAGACCTTTAATCCATTTTGAGCTTATTTTTGTGTATGGTGTTAGGGAATAGTCTAGTTTCATTCTTTTACGTGTAGTTGTCCAGTTTCCCCAGCACCACTTATTTAAGAAACTGTCTTTTCTCCATTGTATATTCTTGGCTTCTTTGTCATAGATTAGGTGACCATAGGTGAATGAATTTATTGCTGAGATTTCTATCCTGTTACATTGAAATATATTTAATTTGTTATATATTAAAGAAATAGATAAACAAAAATTAAGCACTCTATTTTTTCCCCAATTAAAGGCTTCGACTTGTTCTCAACATAATTGCCACTTGGTCTTTATTTCAGTATGATTTCCTACTTATATTAAATATGATGCTGTTCTGAGTGATTTCCTAAATTGCTTTTGTTATCTTGACACCCCATTTACTCTGCATACTGTGTTTCCATAAGCACACATGGTTTCCAAATATTTACTTCTTTCTCTCTCTTTTTTTTTAATTTCCTGGGTCTCATTAACTGATTTTCTTTTTTAAATTAAAAAGAATATTTATTTTTTGAGAGTATGCTTCGGAATCTGACAGGCCAAGGTTTTATTTTTTTATTGTTTTTACTTTTTTACTTCCTTCAGCCATTTTTCTGAGCTCTGGCAACAGCCAACTTATTCTCTATATCTATGAGCTTGTCTTTTTGTTCTGTTTTGCTGTCAGATTTCACACATTAAAGAGATTATATAATATTTGTTTTTCTCTATCTGACATATTTTACTTAGCATAATGCCCTTGTGGTCCATCCATGTTGTTGCAATGACAAAATGACATTATTTTAGCTGAATATTATTCCATTATAGATTTTATATATATATATATATATATATATATAATGTCAAATTTCTTCATTCATTGACAGACACTTGGATTGTTTCTATATCCTGGCTATTGTAAATAATGCTTTAATGAACATGAAAGTGCATCTTTCTAAGTTATTGTTTTCATTTTCTTTGTATAAATGCACAAAAGTAGAATTGCAGGAGAATATGGTACTTCTATCTCTAATATTCTGAGGTGCTTCCAAATTATTTTCCATAGCTGCTGCACCAATTTACACTCTCACCAACAGTACATGAGAGTTCCCTTTACTCTACAACCTTACAATATGTATTATTTCTTATCTTTTCTTTTTAATTGTTGCCATTGTAACAGATGTGAAGTGAGAAGTTACGCAAAACTAATCTATGACTTTAATTTGTATTTCCAAATGAATTAAAATATTTTCATAAACCTGTTGGATATCTGTATGTCTTCTTCGGGAAAAAAAAATGTCTATTCAGATTTTCTGCCCATTTTCTAATTGGATTGCTTGATTTTTGCTATTGAGCTGTCTGAGTTCTTTATATATTTTAGATATTAGCCCCTTATCAGATGGGCTTCCTTGGTGGCTCAGCAGTAAAGAATCTGCCTGAAATGCAGCATATGTGAGTTTGACTCCCTGGGATGGGAAGATGCCCTGGAGAATGAAATGGCTACTACTCTAGTATTCTTGCCTGGGAAATCCCATGGACAGAGGAGCCTGTCAGGCTGCAGTCTATGGAATCACAAGAAAGAAACACAACTTAGCAACTAAACCACCACCACCCTCATTAGATAAATGATTTGCAAATATAGTTCCCCATTCAGAAGAAGAACTTTGGGGAGTGTTTCCTTTGCTGTGCAGAAACCTTCTAGTTTTATTTAGTCCCACTTACTTAACTTTTGTGGCACTTTCTTTTGGTACCAGATTGTCAAGGGGCTTACCATCTATGTTTTCTTATAAGATTTTTATTCTTTCAAGACTAATATTCTAGATTTGAATTCATTTTGAGGTTATTATTTTATATGCTATGAGATTGTAGTGCAGATAGATCAATTTGCACATAGATGTCTAGTTTTCTCAACAACATTTACTAAAGAGACTGTATTTCCCCACTTTATACTCCTTGGTTCTTTTATTGTAAATTGACTGACCCTATATGTGTGGGTTTATTTTTCAGTTCTCTACTGTGTTCCATTGATCCAAGCATCTATTTTTATTCTCATACCATACTGTTCTAATTATAATAGCTTTGTCATACAGTTTGAAATCAAAGATTATAATGCCTCTACTTGTGTTCTTCTTTCTCAAGATTACTAACCTGAACCCTAACTAAATTCAATACTCTATGATTACCTATATGGGGAAAAGAGTCTTAAAAAGAGTGGATACATGCTAATGTACACATGAAGTTAACACGACATTGCAAATCAACTACACTTTCAATAAATGTTTTTTTTTTAATTGGTTTGAATGTTTGGTTTTTAGTTTGCTTTGTTTTGCTTTTTGTGATACCATATAAATTTTAGGATTATTTGTTCTATTTCTTTGAAAAACATCATTGGAATTTTGATTAGGATGGCATTTAATCTGTACATAGTTTGGGATAGTATGAATGTTTTAACAATATTGATTCTTCTTATCCATGAACACAGAATATCTTTCTATTTATGTGACATCTATATTTTTTTTTTTTTTCACAAATGTCTTGTAGTTTTCAGTGTACAGGTCATTTGTCTCACTAGTTAAATTTACTCCAAAATGTTTTATGCAATTATATACATCTTAATTCCTCTTTATGATACCTTACTTTGCTGTTGTTTTTCAGTCACTCAGTCATGTCAAACTCTTTGCAACCTTATGGGCTGCAGTATGTGAGGCTTCCCTGTCTTTCATGATCTCCTGCAGTTTGCTCAGACTCATGTCCATTGAGTTTGTGATGCCATCTAGACATCTCATCCTCTGTCACCCCATTCTCTTTCTGCTCTCAGTCTTTCCCAGTATCAGGGTCTCTTCCAATGAGCCAGCTCTTTGCATCAGGGGGCCAAAGTGTTGGAGAACATCAGTCCTTCCAATGATTATTCAGGGTTGATTTTCTTTAGGATTGAACACTTTGATCTCCTTGCCACCTAAGGAACTCTCAAACATCTTCTTCAGAACCACAATTCAAAAGTATCATTTCTTCAGTTCTCAGCCTTCTTTATGGTTCTACTCTCACATCCATACATGACTACTGGAAAAAACATAGGTTTGACTAGATGGACCTTTGTTGGCAAAAAGATGTCTCTATGTTTTAATATGCTGCCTAGGTTTGTCATAGCTTTCCTTCCAAAGGACAAGCATCCTTTAATTTCATGATTGCAGTCACTGTCTGCAGTGATTTTGGAGCATAAGAAAATAAAATCTTCCACCATTTCCAGTTTTTCCCCATTTATTTGCCATGAAGTGATGGGACCAGATGCTGTGATCTTAGTTTTATGAATGCTGAGTTTTCAGGCAATTTTTTCACTGATGAGAGTGTCACCCTCATCAAGAGGTTCTTTCATTCCTCTTCAGTTTCTGACATTAAATTGGTGTCATCAGCATATCTGAGGTTGCTGATATTTCTCGTGGCAATCTTGATTCCAGCTTGTGAGTAACCCAGCCTGGCATTTTGCATGATGTACTCTGCATAGAAGTTAAATAAGCAGGGTGACAATATACAGCCTTGACATAATCCCTTCCTAACTTTGAACCAGTCAATTTTTTCATGTTCCATGATTTTTTGTACATTAACTTTATTATGTTGAGGTAGTTTCCTCTATACTCACCACATTGAGAGGTGTTTTGTTTGTTTGTTTGTTTTTAATTAGAGATAGAGTATGCCATTGAGATCAATCTTTACTGGATTACTGGGCTCAATATTGGATCAATTTCTTAAATATTATAATTTTTCCATTGCAGAAATTAATTGCAGAACAAAGATCACATACTGCAAAGGTGTCAGTGATAGATAGAAAATGAAATTGCTTCTTTAAAACTGAAAAAAAAATCATTGCATGAATGTCATTTCAAAGGGAAAATAATTCTGAAAAATAAAGTCTATTAAATACCAATGTTGTGTTAGTTTCAGCTGAAAATAATGAGCTGTTAGTTTGCTTAATCTGAAAGTCAAAGGTAGTTAACTAAGATGGGATAGAAAAAGGCTGTAATGAGCAAAACCAAAGCACATTTCTAATTAGGTGGCATTTAACTAGCTTATTTAATATATAAAAATATTTATTTTGTGAATGTTTTACAAGGATTACATATATAAACATGTAGAAAAGGATGTGCTATTGAAATAAAAAATTACACTAAGAAATTTACCCAATATTGTTATCTGATAATTTATTCTGAAAACTATAAAGACACCCCTTTGTTGGAATATGCTTTTATGCTTTTAATTACTCCTTCCCCTTCCATATCCCTTCTTTCACATATTTCTTTCTTGCTTCCCAGAAGATGAAAAAAATTATATTAGCTGCTCCCCACAAAGCATGTAAAGAGATTATATTACTCCTGTTTTTCAGATAAAGCATGTGATACATGGAATTAAATAATCAAGCTGTTGTATTTTGAGTAAACATTGACAATTACTCAAATATCAAGGCTGATCAAATACCAAGTCTGACTAAGCAATGGTCTGGTTGGTTTGTAAGTGAAAACACAAAGAAATAAAACCTGACAGACATGAATTTCATGACCATGAGAAAAATGAAATCTCTTACACATGGAATGTTCTAACAATAAAAATTCTAGACTCAGACAGCAAAATGGTCCTCAGAATATTTTATGTGATCAGTAACATATTGGACAGGCATTAGCAAGGAAACAGAAATTCTCCAGGATAGAATGGTATCAAATTTAACACAGCACACACTCAATACTGATACCAGATAGACTTTTAAAAATAAGATTAAAAAAAAAAAAAAAAAACTAGGAGAGAGAAAAAGATGGGTAGGAGGATGAAGCCACCAATCTGGCAAACTACGCCAGGTAGTCAAGGACAGAAAAGAAGCAACATTGATTCAAGAAGCAGGTTAGAGTTCAAAAAACACATAGCTAAATCTTCATAAAGTGTAGGAATTTCACAGACAGAAATAAAACTCAATCATTAGATGAAATATTGCCAGGCTTACAACTTCAGGAAAAGAAATAACATGACAGAACATTTGAAATGTCACTGAGGTCGTGGTTGTTCTTCTAGACCATATTATCATTTAACATTAATTGACTGTTGTTGTCTGGTGAACACAATGAGTTGAAGGTAATTTGAGATCATGGATACAATATCCATTTATATATATATATATATATATATATATAAAGTACATATAGATAATAAAAGTTAACATAAATTTAGCCTGCATTGGTCCATTTTAAAGAGTTCTGGGAACAAGTTAAGGAGGTATTTATAACTGCGCTTAGAAATTCAACTTATGATTGCTTGAATTTTGTGAATACAGAAGAGTTGTTGATAGGGTTGGAAAAGGGAATTCCCAAAGATACGAACAGGTCTTTTGAAATTTAGTTTATTTTTATTTCCTGAAAGGAGAGAAAGACCCATGACTGACAAAACAGCTGACAGTTTAGCACATTAGGTTTAGAAAAAACTCAAAAGTGAACAATAAATCATGGAAAGTCCGTATAGTCAAAACTGCTTTTTCTAGTTATGTATGGTGTGAGAGTTGGACCATAAAGAAGGATGAGCACAGAAGAATTGATGCTATTGAAATGTGGTCCTGAAGAAGAATCTTGAGAGTCCCTTGGACAGTAAGGAGATCAAAGCAGTCAATTCTAAATGAAATCAGTCCTAAACATTCATTGGAAGGACTGATGCTAAAGCTGAAGCTCCAATACTTTGGCCACCTGATGAGAAGCACTGACTCATTGGAAAAGACCCTGATGCTGGGAAAGACTGAAGGTAAGAGGAGAAGGGGATAACAGAGGATGAGATGGTTGGATGGCATCACTGACTTGATGGACATGAATTTGAGCAAGTCCGGAAGTTGGTGATGGACAGGAAAGACTGGGGTGCATCAGTTCATGGAGTTGCAAAGAGTAGGACACAACTTAGTGATTGAGCAACAGCAACAAGCCTATGAATGCATTTCATTTGGCATCATAGGCAATTGAAAAATAACTAAATAAACAAGAAGACCAGTTAGAAGGTAGTTCCGGTATTCATGGCAAGACATAAGATGTAATTGAACAGATGAAAGTTAGAAGTAAATGTAATAATTACAAAGGAAAAAACAATATAAATGGAACTTGGTGATTGGTTAAATAAGAAGGAATATGAGGACAGTTAAATTCAGGGAATACATTTAGATATGGCGATTTCACTCTCTGATATAGAGAATGCAAGAGTATGTTTTAGAGAAGATGGAAAGAGTATGACGCTATATTTGAAGAAATTGAATTGAAGAGCACTATAATGAAGAAGACAATGGCACCCCACTCCAGTACTCTTGCCTGGAAGATCCCATGGATGGAGGAGCCTGGTGGGCTGCAGTCCATAGGGTCGCTAAGAGTCGGATATGACTGAGCGACTTCACTTTCATTTTCACTTTCATGCACTGGAGAAGGAAATGGCAACCCACTCTGGTGTTCTTGCCTGGAGACTCCCAGGGATGGGGGAGTCTGGTGGGCCGCCATCTATGGGGTCACACAGAGTGGGACATGACTGAAGTGACTTAGCATCAGCATAACACTTAAGGGCTTCCCAGGTGTTGCTAGTGGTAAAGAACCCACTTGCCAATGCAGGAGAATTAAGGGTTTGATCCCTGGTCAGGACGATCCCTGGAGGATGGCACAGCAACACACACAAGTATTCTTGCCTGGAGAATCCTGTGGACAGAAGAGCCTGGCGGGCTACAGTCCATGGGGTCACAAAAACGTCAGACATGACTGAAGCATTTTAGCACACATGCCCATGGAACACTAAATTGAAATGTTCAGTAGCTGGAGATTGAGATTTGGGTAGCAGTCATTTAGGTTTTTAAAATCTTCCAATGATTTTTCATTAATTTTTTCCAGTGTCACTTTCCATAAAGCATAATTTATACCATTTAGGAGTTTTGGATTTCATAAAATAGTATAAATATGGAAAGCTCAACTACTTGATTTGAATAATACCAAGAAGGAAAATGTGATTACTCAAATACTATAACATAGCTTATTTATAAGCTCAGGAAAGTCAAGAAGTTACTGAACACCCATGCTTAGAAGACATGGAAGAAGGTCTCTGTTTCTAAAGAGTGCACATTCTTTCAAAATAAATAAAATATACCCATAAGCAAAATAAAAAGTACACACCAACAATAGAATAAGCTTAGCTGGAAATTGTGAAAAGATAAATGAAAGAAACGTCCATGTTTTATTTAATCAGAAACAGACTGATATAACTCCTGAGTTTAGAATAGAGAACTTTATACCATCTCTTTTATTATATTATTATAACACAGGGAAAAATTAATAAACCACATTCAGTAAATGAAAAATTAATAAAATATCACAAGCCCTAGGACTTATAGCAGAACTCAGGTATATACTAGAGTATTAGATTTGTAATCACATCCCTTTTCAATTAAATTAATTTGCCTTCTGATGAGATTGCTGCATAGAGATTACTATAAATAATTTTTGAAATACTTTTTCTTCAAAGCATGACTCGCATTTTAAGAAATTATCTGTTTTTGGAGACCTGCTTTCCAAATGTATTGCCATTCTATGGAAAGCCATATGAATTGATGTAAAGTATCTATTGAATTTAGTCAGATAGGTCTGAGTTGAAACTATGGTTCAACATTTTACTGCTGCTGCTAAGTCACTTCAGTCGCGTCCGACTCTGTGCGACCCCAGAGACGGCAGCCCACCAGGCTCCCCCGTGCCTGGGATTCTCCAGGCAAGAACACTGGAGTGGGTTGCCATTGCCTTCTCCAATGCATGAAAGTGAAAAGTGAAACTGAAGTCGCTCAGTCGTGTCTGACTCTTCGCCACCCCATGGACCGTAGCCTTCCAGTCTCCTCCGTCCATGGGATTTTCCAGGCAAGAGTACTGGACTGGGGTGTCTTTGACTTCTCCGAACACTTTACTAGTTATTTCATTAAAGCAAAACTTTAAAATTTTGAGATGTGTCTGAGATTTGTAAAATGACTGCAATATGGCACACTTTGTGTGTTTCAGATATTCAGTTCAGTTCAGTCCAGTCACTCAGTTGTATCTGCTTTTTGCGACCCCATGGACTGCAGTACACCAGACCTCCCTCTCCATCACCAACTCTCAAAGTTTACTCAAACTCGTGTCCATTGAGTCGGTGATGCCATCCATCCATCTCATCCTCTGTTGCCCCCTGCTCCTCCCACCTTCAAACTTTCCCAGCATCAGGATCTTTTCAAATGAGTCTATTCTTCATATCAGGTAGCCAAAGTATTGGAGTTTCAGCTTCAACATCAGTCCTTCCAATGAATATTGAGGGCTGATTTCCTTTAGGATGGACTGGTTGTATCTCCTTGTTGTCCAAGGGACTCTCAAGAGTCTTCTCCAACACCACAGTTCAAAAGCATCAATTCCTTGGCACTCAGCTTTCTTTATAGTCCAACTCTCACATCCATACATGACTGCTGGAAAAACCATAGCTTTGACTAGATGGACCTTTGAGGTATTAAGTTGGTGAAAAAGTAATTGCTGTTTTGCATTGCTGAACTTTACTGTTTGATATTGATATACATTCTTAAATATATGTGGTTATGTCATACATAATTTAGTGCACATTTCTCACTTTATGTTTTTTTTCTAATAACTTATTACTTGATGTGCATTTTATATTTATTTTAGACTATGGCAATGATATGAGACAAAGAGAAAATTCAAGCGATGTTTTTATTCAAGTGCCAAATTTGTCATAAAGCAGAGGACGCAGCTTGCAACTTCAACAATGTATTTGACCCAGGAACTGCTAATGAACATACTATGCTTTGGTGGTTCAAGAAGTGCAAAGGAGATGAGAGTCTTCAAGATGAGAAGCACAGTGGCCAGCCATCAGAAGTTGACCTTGACCAACTGAGAGGATCATCAAAGCTGATTCTCTTACAGCTACATGAGAAGTTGCCAAAGAACTTAACATCAAACATTCTAAGGTCGTTTGGCATTTGAAACAAATTGGGAAGGTAAAAAAGCTCAATACATGGGTGTCTCATGAGCTGACCAAAAATTAAAAAAAAAGTGTAGGTTTAAAATGTTGTCTTCTCTTATTGTATGCAACAACAAATCATTTCTCGAACAGATTGTGATGTGTGACAAAAAGTGGATTTTATATGACAACCGGCAATGACAAGCTTAGTGGTTGGACTAAGAAGAAACTCCAAAGCACTTGCCAAAGCCAAACTTGCACCCAAAAATGTCACAGTCATTGTTTGGTGGTCTGCTACTAGTCTGAGCCACTACAGCTTTCTGAATCCTGGTGAAAACATTACATCAGAGAAATATGCTCAGCAAATGAGATGCACTGAAAACTGCAATGCCTGCAGCCAGCATTGGTCAACAGAAAGGGCCCAATTCTTCTCTGCGATAAGGACTGACTGCACTTTACACAACCACTGCTTCAAAAGTTGAATGAATTGGGCTACGAAATTTTACTTCATCTGCCATTTTTACCTGACTTCTCACCAGCCAACTATTCCTTTTTCAACATCTCAACAACTTTTTGTAGGGAAAAATATTCCACAACCAAGAGGATGCAGAAAATGCTTTCCAAGAATCCATTGAATTCTAAAGCACACATTTTTATGCTACAGGAATAGGCAAACTTATTTCTCTTTGAAAAAAAAAGTGTTGATTATAATGGATCCTATTTTTATTAATAAAGATGTGTTTGAGCCTAGTTATAATGATTTAAAACTCATGGTCTGAATCCACAATTACTTTTGAATCAACCTAATATAGACATAAATGGCTGACAAACTTGATCAGCTGAACAAGGTGCTTTTCAAATGCTGGCAGTATGTCTCATTTCTTTACCAGGGATAACATTTGTAATTTTTGAATAAAAAAGATTAATTTCATATCTCAGCAGTATATCTGCTGTTGTTTAGTTGCTAAACTTGTGTCCAACTCTTTGCAATCCCATGGGCTGTATCCCACCATGTTCTTCTGTCTTCAGGGTTCTCCAGGCAAGAATACTGGAATGGGTTATCGTTTCCTTCTCTGTAGTACTTTATCATGCTATGCTATGCATGCTAAGTCACTTCAGTTGTGTCCAACTCTTTGCAACCCTATGGACCATAGCCTGCCAGGCTCCTCTGTCCATGGGATTCTCCAGGCAAGAATACTGGAGTAAATTGCTGTTTCCTCCTCCAAGGGATCTTCCCAACCCAGTGATTGAACCTGTATCTATGTCTTCTTCATTGGCAGGCAGGTTCTTTATCACTAGCACCACCTGGGAAGCCCTGAGTAGCTTACCTCCTCCCCTTAATTCATGTATAGCCCTGCTGCTTTCCCTTTTCCTTAGGGAAAAATATGTCAGTCATGAATATCTTCAGGGTTAATTTTCTGTGTCTTTATGTCTCTTTATGTCCCCTTGTCAGGGGATGCAGAAAGAATGCATTAACATTTTGCTGTAAAGTGAAATTTAATTTTAACCCCTCTATGTTTCTTTATCACTCAGAGTAGGCCAAGTTATCCTGGATTGAGAAAACCAGAATAGGCTAATGGATAAGGTATTATTCAAAATTGATGTTTGTGATGCCAAGAGGGAGAAAAGACATTCAGGGGACTCTTCTAGATGAAATTCATTGTTTTGTCTCAGAAGAAACTTATGTCACTTTTAATTATGACTCTTAGTCCCACTTAGCCTTAAGAGATCAGGATGTACAATTCTTTCATGTTTTCAGAAAACTAAGAGCCACAGATATTTAGCAAATAGCACAAGTGACTATCAGAGTTATAATTTAATACACACACAGAAACACACACACACACACTGAGTGTTCAGCATACATGCCAAAAATCATACATATGGAAAAATGTAACTTTTTATTTCAATTAGTAATGTACATATCTGTCTGAGGCTTCCATTTTTGCCTAGGGGCAAAAATCTTAACCATTCAATTGCAGAAAAATTCAGTCACTTCCAGGTTTTCTTAGTACTGATTAGTCATCAGAGATTTAAATTGAGCCAAATTAGCATTTTTTCCATCTGTGGATAGAGCTAATCAGGCATATGTAGAGTTATATCATAGAATCACACACATATAGCTTGGCATTTACTGCTTGGTGCCAAAGGTCATCTTGTTTATCCATCATGTGCAAGATTATTCTCAAGATGTACCAAAAGATGGTATAGAAGCAGGAAGCCAAGCTTTCTTTCCTACATTCAAATCAATGGGAAGAAATGGAATCAGACATGGCCCAGAGAACAAAACATAATAAAGGAGACAAGACAGCAATATACAAAAAGATAACCCATAGTTCATAGCAACCACCAAAAGAATGAATATCAACGGTGAGTGCTGGAAGATTTACTAAGTGAGGAAGCTAGCCTTTCAGGTCACTTCAGCTCAGTCGCTCAGTTGTGTCTGACTCTTTGTGACCCATGAACCACAGCACGCTAGGCCTCCTTGTCCTTCACCAATTCCTGGAGTCTACTCAAACCCATGTCCATTGAGTCAGTAATGCCATCCAACCATCTCATCCTCTGTCATTCCCTTCTCCTCCTGCCCTCAATCATTCCCAGCATCAGGGTCTTTTCAAATGATTCAGTTCTTCGCATCAGGTGGCCAAAGTATTGGAGTTTCAGCTTCAACATCAGTCCTTCCAATGAACACCCAAGACTAATCTCCTTTAGGATAGACTGGTTGGATCTCTTTGCAGTCCAAGGGACTCTCAAGAGTCTTCTTCAACACCACAGTTCAAAAGCATCAATTATTCGGTGCTCAGCTTTCTTTATAGTCCAACTCTCACATCCGTACATGACCACTGGAAAAACCATGGCCTCGACTAGACAGACCTTTGTTGACAAAGTAATGTCTCTGCTTTTTAATATGCTGTCTAGGTTGGTAGGGAGATTTCAGGACAGAAAAGGAAAAACCCAGATTTTAGTGTACCCAAAACCAACAGCAAAGTATAATAACATGTTCATTTATATTAAATTCTAATTTTAATAAAAGCTGAAATGTATTGTTTACTAATGTTGACATCATGTTAATCACTTAATGTACACTATTTACGTTAATTTTCAAAATCATGAGGTCAAATGAATTAATGATTATTTCAGAGATTTGTTGGTTTAAAGTGCCTTAATAACTAAGCTGATAGTTGTCAAAGAAAGAACTCACGTGTTGATATTTCTTTGATTGGGCCACTGCGACCAGCGCACTTAGCATGGCCGAGAGAATCTACCCCACAACCGAGGTCAGGGGCAGAAGATGGGAGGACCTCATGCCTGAGGGATGACGGCCAAGAGGAGTTACCCCACATCCGAGGTCAGGGGCAGTGGCCGAGAGTGCCAGGCTGCTACAGCGCAGGAATGGCCGAGAGGAGCTACCCCAGTCTGAGGACAGCAGCGGCGCCCAGGAGGAGCAAACCCATGTCCAAGTAGCAGTGGCTGTGTGGGCAGAGGAGGGCCTTGAGGAGCTATCTCATGTTCAAGGTCAGGAGGAGAGGCAGTGAGGAGATACCCCCTCATCCAAGGTAAGGAGTAGAGGCTGCGCTTTGCTGGAGCAGCTATGAAAAGATACCCCACGTCCAAGGTAAGAGAAACCCAAGTAAGACGGTAGGTGTTGCACGAGGGCATCAGACAGCAGACACACTGGAACCATACTCACAGAAAACCAGTCAATCTAATCACACTAGGACCACAGTTCAGTCTAGTCGCTCAGTCGTGTCCGACTATTTGCAACTCCATGAATCGCAACATGCCAGGCCTCCCTGTCCATCACCAACTCCCGGAGTTCACTCAGGCTCACATCCATCGAGTCGGTGCTGCCATCCAGCCATCTCATCCTCTATCGTCCCCTTCTCCTCCTGCCCCCAATCCCTCCCAGCATCAGAGTCTTTTCCAATGAGTCAACTCTTCACATGAGGTGTCCAAAGTACTGGAGTTTCAGCTTTAGCATCATTCCTTCCAAAGAAATCCCAGGGCTGATCTCCTTCAGAATGGACTGGTTGGATCTCCTTGCAGTCCAAGGGACTCTCAAGAGTCTTCTCCAATACCACAGTTCAAAAGCGTCAATTCTTCGGCGCTCAGCTTTCTTCACAGTTCAACTCTCACAACCATACATGACTACTGGAAAAGCCAGAGCCTTGACTAGACGGACCTTTGTTGGCAAAGTAATATCTCTGCTTTTCAATATGCTATCTCAGTTGGTCATAACTTTCCCTCCAAGGAGTAAGCGTCTTTTAATATCATGACTGCAGTCACCATCTGCAGTGATTTTGGAGCCCAGAAAAATAAAGTTTGACACTGTTTCCACTCCTTCCCCATCTATTTCCCATGAAGTGATAGGACAAGATGCCATGATCTTCGTTTTCTGAATGTTGAGCTTTAAGCCAACTTTTTCACTCTCCTCTTTCACTTTCATCCAGAGGCTTTTAGTTCCTCTTTACTTTCTGCCATAAGAGTGGTGTCATCTATATATCAGAGGTTATTGATGTTTCTCCCAGCAATCTTGATTCCAGCTTGTGTTTCTTCCAGTCCAGCGTTTCTCATGATGTACTCTGCATACAAGCTAAATAAGCAGGGTGACAATATGCAGCCTTGACATGCTCCTTTTCTTATTTGGAGCCAGTCTGATGGTCCATGTCCAGTTCTAACTGTTGTTTCCTGACCCGCATATAGATTTCTCAAGAGGCAGGCCAGGTGCTCTAGTATTCCCATCTCTTTCAGAATTTTCCACAGTTTATTGTGATCCATACAATCAAAGGCTTTGGCATAGTCAATAATGCAGAAATAGATGTTTTTCTGGAACTCTTTTGCTTTTTCGATGATCCAGTGGATGCTGGCAATTGATCTGGTTCCTCTGCCTTTTCTAAAACCAGCTTGAACATTTGAAAGTTCACGGTTCATGTATTGCTGAAGCCTGGCTTGGAGAATTTTGAGCATAACTTTACTAGCTTGTGAGATGAATGCAATTGAGCCTTGTTTAACTCAATGAAACCAAGCCATGCCCACGGGGCAACTCAAGATGGGCAGGTCACGGTGGAGAGGTCTGACAGAATGTGGTCCACTGGAAAAGGGAATGGCAAACCACTTCAGTATTCTTGCCTTGAGAACCGCATGAACAGTATGAAAAGGCAAAATGATAGGATACTGAAAGAGGAACTCCCCAGATCAGTAGGTGCCCAATATGCTACTGGAGATCAGTGGAGAAATAACTCCAGAAAGAATGAAGGGAGGGAGCCAAAGCAAAACAATACCCACTTGTGGATGTGACTAATGATATAAGAAAGGTCTGATGGTCTAAAGAACAATATTGCATAGGAACCTGGAATGTCAGGTCCATGAATCAAGGCAAATTGGAAGTGGTCAAATAGGAGATAGCAAGAATGAACATCTGCCGGAAGAGAGCATGAGGAATCCTGCCGGTGACAAGGTCATGAGGAAGGTGGCTGACATAGGCAGGGAGGTAATCAGACTTCAGGGGTCCCCCTGGAATTTCCTGAGCATGTACCCCCAAAAAACAAAAATCTGCTGGCTTTTGTACTCTGCTTTTCCACTCTTCTGATATTCTTTGGAAAAAAGTCAACTCAGGGCTTTAGTCTTCTGCATTTGAAAGGGATGTTTCAGTTAAACCCCCTCTGATAGCTCTCTAGCTTGCCTAACAGGTTCCCCGGACCTCTTACAGCTTCTGAATTACTAACAGCCCCCCAACTGTGACAGGCACAAAGCTTAAAAGCATCTTAAAGATACAGAGCCTTTTCTAAAGAGTTAAAAATCATATTGGTGACGGGTTTTCACTGTTGACTCAATGATTGCTGCCAGGCCTCCATATTCTTTATCTTTTAGGCACCTGGGAGGATGTTAATCAACCTAAACGGGATATGGAAAAAGATATATAGTAGTTTTGATGTTAGCAACAGTAGACTTTTGAGTTAATTACTTTTCTTTGTTATATATCACTGCACTCCTCTTGTGTCCTTGCTATGTAAGAATGTAACTTTATTTAGTGCTTTCTGAGAGTGGCACCAGACTTTGGGAAGATCAACACAAATAAGTCTTCAGGTTGACAAACCCTTATCAGAAAAAAGGCTATAAAATGTTAATTGGCCTTTCGGGCCAGAAGATAATGTAAATCATATAAGACTTGTGTATACAATTAGGTATGCAGAGAGAAAAGCCTGGTTTTGATAAGAGTCTGGACTGCTAATGCTGCGTAACTTTGTGTTACCCATTGATCTCCATGTTTTATCAAAAGTATAAAAGGCCTTCTAAACAATAGAGGATGGGGACAGTCGCTGGACTGGTTTCCCCCGTGTCTCCTCTTTACTCTAATTTCAGGCTGAATTCCCATCTGGAGCAGGGCAGCTCACCATATCTACTTACTTGTCCCAGCTTTTAAGATCCACGTGAGGGGAAGCCCAAGGCGGGGCACCCCCAGATATTCAAGTGGGCACCGGTGGCCCAACGTAGATGGTGCAAGCTCCTTGTCTGGAACTTTATTGGCCTTCCCCATAAGCCAAGTTATTCAGCCTTCTTTCTCCACTTAATTTTCCTACTACACTATTTCTACCTAATCTAATCATATATTAATAAATAAATAAGTTTTCTTCGCCAACTGTCCCCACTTCAAATTCCCTGGATCCACCGGGGCTGGACCCCAGCAAACATCGACACTCTAGGAAACAGCAAATTAAAATGGACTGGAATGGGTGAATTTAACTCAGATAACCATAACGTCTAATACTCCAGGCAGGAATCCCTTAGAAGAAATGTAGCCATCATGGTCAAAAAAAGAATCTGAAATGCAATACTTGAATGCAATCTCAAAAATGACAGAATGATCTCTGTTCATTTCCAAGGCAAACCATTCAATATTACTGTAATCCAAGTCTATGTCCCAACCAGTAATGCTGAAGAAGCTGAAGTTGAATGGTTCTATGAAGACCTACAAGACTTTTTAGAACTAACACACAAAAAAGATGTCCTTTTCATTATAGGGGACTGGAATGCAAAAGTAGGAAGTCAAGAAACACCTAAAGTAACAGGCAAATTTGGCCTCGGAATGCGGAATGAAGCAGGGCAAAGACTAATAGAGTTTTGCAAAGAAAATGCACTGGTCATAGCAAACACCCTCTTCCAACAACACAAGAGAAGACTCTACACATGGACATCACCAGATGGTCAACACCGATATCAGACTGATTACATTCTTTGCAGCCAAAGATGAAGAAGCTCTATACAATCAACAAAAACAAGACCAGGAGCTGACTGTGGCTCAGATCATGAGCTCCTTATTGTCAAATTCAGACTTAAATTGAAGAAAGTAGGGAAAACCGCTAGACCATTGAGGTATGACCTAAATCAAATCCCTTATGATTATACAGTGGAAGTGAGAAATAGACTTAAGGACCTAGATCTGATAGAGTGCCTGATAAACTATGGAATGAGGTTTGTGACATTGTACAGGAGACAGACATCAAGACCATCCCTATGGAAAAGAAATGCAAACAAGCAAAATGGCTGTCTGTGGAGGCCTTTCAAATATCTGTGAAAAGAAAAAAAGTGAAAAGCAAAGGAGAAAAGGAAAGATATAAGCATGTGAATGCAGAGTTCCAGAGAATAGCAAGAAGAGATAAGAAAGCCTTCTTCAGCAATCAATGCAAAGAAATAGAGGAAAACAACAGAGTGGGAAAGACTAGAGATCTCTTCAAGACAATTAGAGATACAAGGGAACATTTCATGCAAAGATGGGCTCAATAAAGGACAGAAATGGTCTGGACCTAACAGAAGCAGAAGATATTAAGAAGAGGTGGCAAGAATACACAGAAAAACTGTACAAAAAAGATCTTCACAACCAAGATAATCATGATGGTGTGATCATTCACCTAGAGCCAGACATCCTGGTATGTGAAGTCAAGTGGGCCTTAGAAAGCATCAATACAAACAAAGCTAGTGGAGGTGATGGATTTCCAGTTGAGTTACTTCAAATCCTGAAAGTGCTGCACTCAATATGCCAACAAATTTGGAAAACTCAGCAGTGGCCACAGCACTGGAAAAGGTCAGGTTTCATTCCAATCCCAAAGAAAGCCAATGCCAAAGAATGCTCAAACGACTGCACAATTGCACTCATCTCACAGGTTAGTAAAGTAATGCTCAAAATTCTCCAAGCCAGGCTTCAGCAATACATGAACCATGAACTTCCAGATGTTCAAGCTGGTTTTAGAAAAGGCAGAGGAACCAGATCAAATTGCCAACATCCACTGGATCATTGAAAAAACAAAAGAGTTCCAGAAAAACATCTATTTCTGCATTATTGACTATGCCAAAGCCTTTGACTGTGTGGATCACAATAAACTGTGGAAAATTCTGAAAAAGATGGAAATACTAGAGCACCTGACCTGCCTCTTGAGAAACCTATATGCAGGTCAGGAAACAACAGTTAGAACTGGACATGAAACATTATATTGGTTCCAAATAAGAAAAGAAGTACATCAAGGCTGTATATTGTCACCTTGCTTATTTAACTGATCTGTTTCAAATATATTCTTATTTGAAAGTCAAAGCCAAAGAGAGCAATGTGGTTGTCAGTAGGCTCAGGTGTGCTCTTCATTAGAATCAGCCCCATTGATTGTAAACACAATGGAGGATCCCAGAGTACCAGTAATGTCCTGGCTAAAGCTTTCCTGTGTAACCTGCTCTGTCCATTCCATTATATAAACACTCTAGACCAATTAATTGTGTTTGGGTTTGAATTTCACTACCTCTAATTCACATTTCCCAAACAACCTGAGCCCATGGGATTTCCCATGACATTTTGCTGAGCTCTTGCTAATGCAACAAATTGAACCCCATTTTCCCATAAACCCCACACCTTCCACTCTTAGTCACTGCTCAAAATCATGGCTAGATTGCACCAACTATTTTCCAAGGATGGAAAATTTTCACTCTTATAACCCTCTGGCTTGATAGAGAAAAGGTTTTCTAAATCACCACATGACGATGAGAACCCAGAAAGTCATCTATCACTGTCCTTTCTTTGAAGCTAATAACCTGACACTCACCATCACTGTAATCTTGGCTGAAGTGAAAGATCGCTAAGATTCATTACTAGGAGAGTCACATTGCAAAGTTCATGTTGATTCTTCTTTTCCATGAAAGTCTGACAGCAATAAAGTAATAGATAGGTAAAGTGGATCCAGATTATGGACAGCCCAAAAAAATATGTAGAAGAGCTTGCTATTTACCTTACATGTTGTTTCCCTGAGTAGAAAAACATGTTAAAGTAAAATTCTAGTCTATTGACCATGTACTAATTTTGATCCCCAAATATCTGGTTTTTACTTATGTCTGGTGTAACTTTCAGTTGTGCTACATTTCACTCTCAAGAGAATTTCTATTTGGATAAAAAATTATTGTCACCCTGTGTTTTATGAAGATGATGAAGTGAGTTAGTTTAAATTAATGGGCAAAGTATCCATTGTCTGTAATGACCTTGAGACAGTTATTGACCAAAGAGTAATGTCTTGTTCAATATTCTTTACCTAACACTTCTTGATTAAGTAAACATGCTCTTCACTCACATATCTCTTCAATCATCCCACTTCTGCCTAGGAGAGTTTTTGTCCTCTGCGGATAAAAATAAGGCTTCCATGATAGCTCAGTTAGTAAAGAATTTGCCTGCAATGCAGGAGATGCCGGTTCGATTCCTGGGTCAGGAAGATCTGCTGGAGAAGGGATAGACTACCCATTTCAGTATTCCTGGGCTTCCCTTGTGACTCAGCTAGTAAAGAATCCTCCTGTAACCCGGGAGACCTAAGTTCAATCCCTGGGTTGGGATGAACCCCTGGAAAAGGAAAAGGCTACCCACTCCAGTATTCTGGCCAGAATTCCATGGACTGTATAGATAAAAATAAAATGTGCATAAAAATAAAATTACTTCTTAGGTCTGATTTGCCTGGGGTAAATTACTTTTAAATTACCATATTTCTCAAAATATTTCTTTTTTCCCATAATGACTTTAATTTTTGTTTTTGAAACTTGATTTTTAAAATATGTTATGTATATTTTGTTTTCTGGATGCTCTTAGCTTATCGAATCAAAAAAAAAGAGAGAGAGAATACATCTGTACCTATCTCCACTTGAAATTTCAAATATAATTTAGTTCAGTTCAGTCACTTAGTCATGTCCCACTATTTGCAACCCCATGGACTGCAGCATGCCAGGCTTCCCTGTCCATCACCAACTCCCAGAGCTTGCTCAAACTCATCTCCATTGAGTCCATGATACCATTCAACCATCTCATCCTCTGACATCCCCTTCTCCTGCCTTCAATCTTTCCCAGCATCACGGTCTTTTCTAATGAGTCAGCTATTTGCATCAGGTGACTAAAGTGTATATAAACTAGCCATGCAAATTTTAGAACAATTGCTAGGAAAAGTGGATATGTATACTGAGATATCCAACCTTCATCTTAAAATTCAGCTTTAAACCCTGATAATTTCAAATATCCTATATCAGCTCTGAAGACTCTGAAAGGTACAACATAAAACGTCTTCTAAATATAATTCTACAGTCTCTCATACCATCACAAAATAACTTCTCATGAGAGGCAGCAGCAACCCCTACAATAAGTCGTATAGGAAAAGCTTATAGAGAATCTTAATTGAACTCTATTTGTTTACTCTACTTCAATAGCATCTATACCTATCAGGGAAGTGCAGGGTATCCTTAAAGAAGTTAACAATGGCACTAAGAAATAGACTGGGTTTATTCACAGAGTATCCCAGGCACAAAGGTGATTTGAATACAAGACACATACAATTTGCCTTGGTGAAAGGGGCTCACCTAACATAGAGGAAAACATATGCAGAGAAACATCTTATAGAGATATTCAGACTCTGTCATTCTGTGCCTAGGATTATGATACTAATAGCAATCAAGTGTACCATGAGAACATCAAGTGGAAATAAACTGGATACATGTATATACAGATGACGATTTTTATCAGGCATTTATTTTTAAAAGAGAGAATACGTCAGAAAAAAAATGGCTTATGAAAAAATGGATCAATAGTAAAAATATCAATTTAAAATGCTAAGAAATAGTATAATTTAAAAATTATTTATTATACATTAAAAGAATATTTGGGGAATCACATTTTGTATTTACACATAATTTAAATAGATTTTGGGAACTAAAGACTTATGAAAAATAGAAGACCAAGAAATAGCTTAAAAACAAACCTGGGCGTTAGGAAGCATCACTATAAACAAAGCTAGTGGACATAACGGAATTCCAGTTGAGCTATTTGAAATCCTAAAAGATGATTCTGTGAAAGTGCTGCACTCAATATGCCAGCAAATTTGGAAAACTCAGCAGTGGCCACAGGACTGGAAAAGGTCAGGTTTCATTCCAATCCCAAAGAAAGCCAATGCCAAAGAATGCTCCAACTACCACACAATTGCACTCATCTCACACCCTAGCAAACTGGGGTTTACTAGATACTTAAAATTCTCCAAGCCAGGCTTCAGCAATACATGAACTTCCTGATGTTCAAGCTGGTTTTAGAAAAGGCAGAAGAACCAGAGATCAAATTGCCAACATGCACTGGATCATCAAAAAAGCAAAAGAGTTCCAGAAAAACATCTATTTCTGCTTTATTAACTATGCCAAAGCCTTTGATTGTGTGGATCACAATAAACTGTGGAAAATTCTGAAAGAGATGGGAATACCAGACCACCTGACCTGCCTCTTGAGAAACCTGTATGCAGGTCAGGAAACAATAGTTAGAATTGGACATGGAACAACATACTGGTTCCAAATGGGAAAAGGAGCATGTCAAGGCTGTATATTGTCACCCTGCTTATTTAACTTATATGCAGGGTACATCATAAGAAACTCTGGGCTAGAGGAAGTACAAGCTGGAATCAAGATTGCCAGGAGAAATATCAATAACCTCAGATATGCAGATGACACCACCCTTATGGCAGAAAAAGAAGAGGAACTAAAGAGCCTCTTGATAAAAGTGAAAAAGGAGAGTGAAAAAGTTGACTTAAAGCTCAACATTCAGAAAACTAAGATCAAGGCATCTGGTCCCATCACTTCATGGGAAATAGATGGGGAATCAGTGGAAACAGTGCCAGACTTTATTTTTCTGGGCTCCAAAATCACTGCAGATGGTGATTGCAGCCATGAAATTAAAAGACGCTTACTCCTTGGAAGAAAAGTTATGACCAACCTAGACAGCATATTAAAAAGCAGAGATATTACTTTGCCAGCAAAGATCCATCTAGTCAAGGCTGTGGTTTTTCCAGTGGTCATGTATTGATGAGAGAGTTGGACTGTGAAGAAAGCTGAGCACCAAAGAATTGATGCTTTTTGAGCTGTGGTATTGGAGAAGACTCTCAAGAGTCCCTTGGATTGCAAGAAGATCCAACCAGTCCATTCTAAAGGAGATCAGTCTTGGGTGTTCATTGGAAGGACTGATGTTGAAGCTGAAACTCCAATAATTGGAGTTTCAATAATTGGCCACCTCATGTGAAGAGCTGACTCATTGGAGAAGACCCCGATGCTGGGAAACATTGAGGGCAGGAGGAGAAGGGGACAACAGAGGATGAGAGGTTGGATGGCATCACCAGCTCAATGGACATGGATTTGGATGGACTCCAGGAGTTGATGATGGACAGGGACACCTAGCATGCTGCGGTTCATGGGGTTGCAAAAAATCAGACATGACCTAGTGACTGAACTGAAAAAAAAAAAAAAAAGAAAGAAAGAAAGAAATAATGATAATCCATATATTGGACATCAAGAAAGAATAATGGTTCCTAAAAGACAAGGAAAAATGGATTGAACCTTATTTTGACTCAACTTACAGTCTATAGAAAATTTTCAAGAGAAGTTGAGGCTAGGAAACTAATGCAGGACCAATTGCTTTCCTGTGTTGAGGAGATGGAACTTGATTTCTGGGCCAACAAAGGAGGCTAGAGTACACTGACCAGAATAGGAAAAACAAGAGAGACACACAGAAGGGGTCCCATATATCTTCGCAGCTCTTGTAGCTATCTGAACATATAGGAATAATTTTTAAGGTTTTTTTATTAATTCTATCACTGTTGTCACTTATAGGTAAGCTCTTATTTACTGATTTTTTTTTTCCAGTTATGTGTTGTCTTATCCTGATTCTCATACGTCTGTTCAGTCATGTTCTGCTTTTTGCAACTCTATAGACTGTGGCCCATCAGGCTCCTCTCTCCATGGGATTTTCCAGGCAAGAATACTGGAGTGGGTTGCCATTTCCTTCTCCAGGGGATCTTCCTAACCTTGGGATCGAACCCACATATCTTGTGTCTCCTGTATCAGAGGTGAATTCTTTACCACTGAGCAATAAGGGAAGCTCTGATTATTTGCATTTCTGATAATTTCTGATTTTATGACAGAAATTAATTTATATTTTTGGATGTTGGACTTCTTTTATTCCCATAAATATTTTTTAAATTTTTTTTAACACAGAAAGTTCTATGGAAATCATTTGATGTTTTTAGATCTTGCTTTTAGATTTGCTGGATGGGACTAGAACTGAATTAATCTAAGTTTAATTTTTTTCCTGATGGTGAAGAAAGACCTCTCTACTCAACAAGAATCTCCCTGAAATATGATAGCGTGAGTCAAGGTAATGATTACAACTGCTGTTCTTGGCATTATCTAATTTCTGGGCTCTCTTCTGGCCAATACTTTTGGGTAGTGCTTTCCCCTAGCTTCAATTGCATGCAAAACAGTACTTAATTGTATTCTCTGTAAGACTATCAGACTGGATTTAAACAAACAAAAAAAAGGCTCATATATGCTGCTTTAAAAGGACATTTAAGTATAAAGACGCAAATAAAGGTGTATGTGTGCTCAGCAGTCACCAATGATGACTGACTCTTCCTGATCCAGGGATCAAATCTTCCAAACTCATAGACCAAACCAGCATTTCCTGTGGCTCCAGCATTGGCTGGCAGATTCTTTACCACTAAGCCACCTGGGAAGCCCCTCAAATAAATGTATTAATAAAAGGTGACAAAAGTATACCATGGTAACACTGGAAACAAAGAAAGCTGGAGTAGATATATTCATATTAGATTAAGGAGCCTTCAGAGCAAAGTCTTTAACCAGCAATAAAGAGAGTCATTTCATAATAACAAAGAGGTCAATTCATAAAGATGGTATAACAAACATGTGTATGCACCTAACAGAAGAGTTTGACAGTATCTGAAGATCTTAGATCTTATCATAGATCTGCAATGAAAAATACTGTAGTGGACAAATCCTAAAATTAATTTAGAGATTTCAATAACTTTATTTCATAATAAACTGTAAAGCAGAGATGGAAAATCAAATAAAGTTATAGAAGATTTGAACAATATTATCAACCAGTTTTGCCAAATTCATATTTATAGAATAGTCAAAACAAGAACAGCAACAGCAGAATATACATCTTTCCAAGTGCACATGGAATTTAAGGACATAATTTAAGCACAGAGATACAAAATAAAAATTATAAGGTGAGGAAAAAAATTAAATAAACAGAGACTCGGTGACTGTGGACAAAAAAGAATTTCTCTGATATACTTTGAATTGGAGTACCAAAAATAAAGGAGAAAGAAAAACATACTTGAAGAACTACTAGCCAAAAACCCCCCAAATTTGATGAAAAATATATATTCACGGATCAAGAATATCCCAACGAGCAACAACAGAATAATCATTTATTTGGACACACAAAGAATCTTCACTGTGATAGATCATATTTTGAGTTGTAAAAGAAATCAAAATGAACTTTTAAATATTTGCTTAATTCTTTGGCTGTATCAGGTCTTAGTTTCAGCTTGTGGACTTCTCTCTAGTTGTGGCACATAGGCTCTAGAGTGCATTGGCTCAGAAGCTGCAGCTCATGGCCTTAAGTGCATTGTGGCATGCATTATCTTAGTTCCCTGACAGGGACCAAACCCACATCCATGGCATTGGAAGGCAGACTCCCAACCACTGGACCACTAGGGAAGTTTCCTAAATGAATTTAAATAAATTTAATCATAGAGAATATTTAATCTAGATATCAACAAAATAAATCCATATTTTTAAATTTCCCAAATATATGGAAATTTTTAAATATATTTCTAAATAACCATGGGGCAAAAAAAATTGCAAAACAATTAGAAAATATACAGAAATATGTTAAACTGAACATGACTGAAAACAGAGCAAAGCAGATCAAATTCATTACTTCTAGCTTCTGTTTCAAGATTTAGAGATCTGGAAAGAGCAAAGCTTTTACACTAAAGAAAAGAAAAGAAATACACAGTAGGTGAACTGCAATATCATTAGATTTCTTGAACACACAAGAGAGTTTAGGTCATGGGGCAAACAACTAGTCCAAAATCTAAGAAAGACAGGAAACTGCAGGGAGAGAGACGTGAGCCTTGGTTTATCTAAAGTAGATACAAGAGACAGACACTGGAGAGAAGAGTAACCTAGTAGTGGATTGTCCAAAAAGTTTGTTCAGATTTTCCCATAAGATGTTATGAAAAATTTGAATAAACTTTTTTAGCCAACCCAATAGAATTCAGCTGGAAGTGGCTGGAAATTGGTGGAAACCAAGCATGCAGATATGATGCCTTTCCCCCTAGTAGTTAGAGATTGAATAAATCTGTACATTGGAGCTTGTATTAGTTTTTAGGGCTTCCAAAACAAAGTACCACAAACTAGGTGACTAAAAACTGGAAATTTATTCTATCACAGTTTTGGAGGCTAAAATTTCAACCCCAATCTATATGCTGGGTTGTTCTCTCTCTGAAGACTCTAAGGGGTTATCCTTCCTTGATTTTCCAGTGCTGGTAGCCCCAGGTAATCTATGACTTGTGGCAGAATACTTTCAACATTTTCCTCCATCTTCACATGGTCATCTTCTCACTCCATTTCCAGCGCTTCCAGATTAAGTGCCCACTGCACTCTGGTATGACCTTACCTTAACTAATTAAATCTGCAATGACTCTATTTTCAAATAGGGTCAGGTTAGTAGGTACTGGGTTAGAACTTTAATCTGTCTTTTGCAAGGACACAATTCATTACAGAGCTTGAAAACAACTGAAGAGGGAAAGTCCTAAAACCTAGAAAAATGGAACTTCAACCCCTGGAGAAGTCAGAGACATTAATTCACATCCTTCTCTTCTACCTTCTCTATATAAAAAGGCTTTCATTTATGAAGAAGAAAGGCAAGAAGCACTGTTTTCCCATTGTTACTGAGGTGAGAAAGTAAGAAAAAATAACATTCCCAGCCCCCAGATAAGTAGAGACTGATACATTCTTTTTGCTAAGATACTTCTATCTATCCTTAGTTTAGTGTGTGTTTGTGTGTGTGTGTGATGACACAGAGGAACAAATTTCACTAGCCTCAGTCATTTACAATGTAGTACAAAATTGGTTTATTCTATCAGCTAGGACTGGAAAGAAAGAATTGGAAGCTTTTCTTAAGCTGAATCTTCCCCAACATCACAGTTTAGCAGAGGGCATGACTCCATTTTTCACACTAGAGCGTTCTGGTTATCAGTCAATTTTTATTTTCAGTTTAAGTGTATTGACAGCAGAGTTCCGGCGTGTCATCTGTAGGGGAATTTCTAGCTTCAGGATAGCCTTGTTCTCTCATTGAAAGAGCCAGTGCTGTGATCCATCAAACAGTGGCTCACTCTATACATATTTAAAACCCATCTTTCATGAGAAATTGTGGTGCTGCAGAATCGTTCTCATTGTGGCAAGACAAGATATTAATGGACACTGCTGCCTTTCTCTGAATCGTTTCCAGAATACACCATGAATCAAATGAAGAATATGCATTGGACCAGAAAATTCAAAACAGGGGGACCAGCAGCAGTAAGTGAAGAGGAACTCTGCCACTTTCTGAAAGTCTATCAATTACTACACTGATATTCTAAATTTAAGCATATGAAAACAATGATGTTATAATAGTTACCAACCTAAATATGATTCTTAAATATCAAGATTACCAAAAATCTTTTAAGATTTATAATGACTTAGAAAGGATAAGCCTTCACTAAGGCAAGTTTCAAACAGGTGGATTAAATATAAATTTTATTTTTAGTAAAATGTATCAATCATTGGTGAAAGTCCAGATGGATGGAAAGATCCAGAGACTCTGCAATGTCCTCCTTCTCCATGGTAAATCTGAAGCTGTGAGAGAATTACAGGTAAACTTTCAAGCTAGTATGAGATAACTTTAATGAGGTCAGGCTATTATGGCTCATGTTTTAATTTAAAAAAATAATAAGTATGATTTTTAGAACTATCATGACAGAGCTCTAGCCTCTGCCCTTGACCATTATGAGAATGAAAAATTGGTTACTGACTACATACCTTCTTATTGCTCAGGGTTCCTTTCCTTACCTAAAAGGTACTGATCACTTACCAGGTGTCAGAAATTCTGAGAAGCCCTTTATATAGTTAATTTTATTTATTTGTTACAATTATTAATATTTTTCAGGAGTGTACTATTATTTTCATCCTTCATTTCATGCAACTCATGGTACTCATACAACTCATACTTTGATGAAGTCCCTGCAGTTTTCTAAATTCCCCCTTTCTTCATAACCAAAATCACTAATATCTACATTTGTAATGTACTGTTTGTATATGTAATGTTTGGGCTAATTCCTTTTAACTGACTGACAGATTAGCTCAAAGGACTATTTGACTTTTCCCAAGGAATACACAATTTTAAGAAGGGATTACTAAACACTATTTGCAACAAGTGCAATAAAAATTTAGTCTCTGACAAAAAGAAAGGTTTGGGTTTTGCTCATATTTTTGATCCAGTAATATTCTAAGACTCAACTCCATATTTTCTTCACTCCAAATATATATACTCTAGTTGAGATAGTCCTGTCTCATGTCAGAGGGTAAAGAGAAAATGACTACAAAATAACTTTCAAAACTTTGGCTTATAAGTGGCATACATCAAATCTGATGACGAAGTCTGACAATAAGAGGATAGTAATCTTTGAGGAGTTTAGTATCCTGAACAAAGTCACAAAAATATTTTGAACAATAGTATAATTTATTGAAATAACTGCATCCAAAGTTAATAGAGTAAGAGCATGAGTTAAAATCAGATTCAGAAGACTTTAAAAGAATATTTACTTTATTTTTTTTAATTTTTTGTCTATATGGATTTTTCTAATTTTTATTTTTACTTTATTTTACTTTACAATACTGTATTGGTTTTGCCATACACTGACATGAATCCACCACGGGTGTACATGCGATCCCAAACATGAACCCCCCTCCAACCTCCCTCCCCACAACATCCCTCTGGGTCATTCCCGTGCACCAGCCCCAAGCATGCTGTATCCTGCATTGGACATAGACTGGCGATTCGATTCTTACATGATAGTATACATGTTTCAATGCCATTCTCCCAAATCATCTCCCCACCGCTCTCTGTCCCTCTCTCCCCAGTGTAGGAGGGGTTTCCCTTTTCTCCACCATCCCTCTCCAGCATTTATTGGCCTTGGCCAGATTTTTTGGGATCGGCCAGCCATTTCTGACTGATGTGAAGTGGGTTACCTTCATTGTGGTTTTGATTTGCATTTCTCTCTAATAATGAGTGATGTTGAGCATCTTCTCATGTGTTTGTTAGCCATCCGTATGTCTTCTTTGGAGAAATGTCTATTTAGTTCTTTGGCCCATTTTTTGATTGGGTCCTTTATTTTTCTGGAATTGAGCTGCATAAGTTGCTTGTATATTTTTGAGATTAGTTGTTTGTCAGTTGCCTCATTTGCTATTATTTTCTCCCATTCAGAAGGCTGTCTTTTCACCTTGTTTATATTTTCCTTTGTTGTGCAGAAGCTTTTAATTTTAATTAGATCCCATTTGTTTATTTTTGCTTATATTTCCAGAATTCTGGGAGGTGGATCATAGAGGATCCTGCTATGATTTATGTCTGAGAGTGTTTTGCCTATGTTCTCCTCTAGGAGTTTTATAGTTTCTGGTCTTACATTTAGATCTTTAATCCATTTTGAGTTTATTCTTGTGTGCGGTGTTAGAAAGTGATCTAGTTTCATTCTTTTACAAGTGGTTGACCAGTTTTCCCAGCACCACTTGTTAAAGAGATTGTCTTTACTCCATTGTATATTCTTGCCTCCTTTGTCAAAGATAAGGTGTCCATAGGTGTGTGGATTTATCTCTGGGCTTTCTGTTTTGTTCCATTGATCTATATTTCTGTCTTTGTGCCAGTACCATACTGTCTTGATGACTGTGGCTTTGTAGTAGAGCCTGAAGTCAGGCAAGTTGATTCCTCCAGTTCCATTCTTCTTTCTCAAGATTGCTTTGGCTATTCGAGGTTTTTTGTATTTCCATGCAAATCTTGAAATTATTTGTTCTAGTTCTGTGAAAAATATGGCTGGTAGCTTGATAGGGATTGCATTGAATTTGTAAATTGCTTTGGGTAGTATACTCGTTTTCACTATATTGATTCTTCCCATCCATGAACATGGTATATTTCTCCATCTATTAGTGTCCTCTTTGATTTCTTTCATCAGTGTTTTATAGTTTTCTATATATAGGTCTTTAGTTTCTTTAGGTAGATATATTCCTACAAGGGTGCCCACTTTCACCGCTACTATTCAACATAGTTCTGGAAGTTTTCGCCACAGCAATCAGAGCAGAAAAAGAAATAAAAGGAATCCAAATTGGAAAAGAAGAAGTAAAACTCTCATTGTTTGCAGATGACATGATCCTCTACATAGAAAACCCTAAAGACTCCACCAGAAAATTACTAGAGCTAATCAATGAATATAGTAAAGTTGCAGGATATAAAATTAACACACAGAAATCCCTTGCATTCCTATACACTAATAATGAGAAAGTAGAAAAAGAAATTAAGGAAACAATTCCATTCACCATTGCAAAGACTATTTACTTTAAAAAAATGCCTTTATTGTTTCTGGATACTTATTAACAAGTCAAAATATTGGGAAGGAAAAATTATATAAAGATTATTTTAAAAGTATTTTATTTGAGGTGTCACTAAATGGTCCAATGAGTATGCTTGTGTTTGTAGCCTAGGTCAGCTTTTGAAACAGAAGTTTGTGAATGGTGAGTGTGTAGCTCACTGTTAAAATCAGGTAAGTGGATGGAATTGTCTTTGGAGAAAACCTAGAGTAACAAGTGACTGTGGATGGCACATAAGAGAATACCACAATTCAGGAGAAAAAAAAGGAGATAAAAAAATCTATTAAAGTATTGTGGCTCAAACAGTAAAGAATCTGCCTGCAATGCAGAAGACCCAAGTTCGATCCTTGGAGACCCAGGTTCAATCCCTAGGTTGGGAAGATCCCCTGAAGAAGGAAATGGCAATTCACTCCAGTATTCTTGCTTAGAGAATTCCATAGACAGAGGAGCCTGGCAGGCTATAGTCTATGTGGTCACTACAGTCCATGGGGTTGCTACAGTCCATGGGGTTGCAAAGAGTGGGACACGACTGAATGACTACACTTTCACTAAAAGAAAAAAATAGCTATAGAAAACCAGAAAAATATAGGATAAAAAATCAGCTTAATCAACACAAATCTCTGAATTTTCCAGAAAATTGAGGTTTGATCACAGCTGCATCTTGAACTTTCATGATGTATCCTGACTATGCTGGTGAAAAATACTGTCCAATGAAACAAACAAAACAGTTCTTTTGGAAAGAGAAAACTCAATGACACTGCCACTCTTCCATCCAACTAGTTTCCAGCCTTCATACTCTGAGAACTATTTCCAACATGTTCTAGGATTTGGAATCAGTGGGCACTACTGATCAACAGAGATAGGAAAAGGAGTGGTGAATAGAACCCGAGAGCAGAACTGATGAGAGCCCATGTGATGTGAACACAGGGCAAAAATATGAGGAAACTACAAAAAATGTCAAATATACTGCTTGTAGAATGTTATTGTTTTAGCTTAGGTCTCCATTGCTTATTAAAATGCAAAGCTCCCTGAGAGACAGACTACCCTTGACTGTTATATTCACAGAAGTGAATCTAGCATTCACTGATGGTGAACACTTTATTAATGGAAAACAAGTTTACTCTGATACTTTCCTGAGAACAGACTTTGATAGGACGTTGGTAACATCTTTTGACTTGATCAAGTCAAACATATATATCTTATTCTTGATTTTGTACATTTCTCTCAGGCCTACATAAAATCTATTACCACTTGTGTGAGTTCCACTTCCCAAATGTTTCTTGATCTGTTTACCTTCATCTATTTGTCACCACTTTGCAAATTCTTACCTCTTGCATGGATGACCCTTGATCTCTTTGATTCCATTTTTGCCCAATGAGTGACCTTTTTAAATCTTAGTTTATTTTTTTCCCTCTTCTGACTAAATGTGTTGAATGATTTCCATGCGTGCATGCTCAGTCACTTAAGTCATGCCTGATTCTTTGTGATCCCATGGACTATAGCCCACCAGAATCCTCTGTTCCATATTGGAGTGGGTTGACATTTCTTCCTCCAGGGGATATTCTATACCCAGAGACTGAACCCACATTTCTTGTGGTGCTCCTGCATCAGCAGGTGGATTCTTTACCACTGATCCACCTGGAAAATCCCAATGATTTTCACTTTCTATTAAATTTAAATCCAACACTTTTACTATGACCCAGAATGTTTATCATGACCTTGTTCCCCCTGCTTTCTGTTTTACTCCTGTCTCATTCACTTTTTTCTACTGTGTTTTTAAAATACCAATCTCTTTTCTTGATTCTGCATAATTGAACTTGCTATTCCTTCTTTCTGACATACATACACTTTTTAATTCTTTTCACAGTTGACTAATACTATCCTTTATATCAGTACAAATGCCACCTCCTTAGAGATACACCCTCAATATTCCCATGTAATCTGTAAGAGTAAATTCTCTTACTCTTTGCTTTCTCATAACCTTGCTAATTTCCTTCATATAACTTTCATTTTTTAATAAGCTAGTGTATGGGATGATTTGGGAGAATGGCATTGAAACATGTATACTATCATGTAAGAAATGAATCGCCAGTCTCTGTTCAATACAGGATACAGGATGCTTGGGGCTGGTGCATGGGGATGATCCAGAGAGATAATATGGGGTGGGAGGTGGGAGGGGGGTTCAGGATTGGGAACTCATGTACACCCGCGGCGGATTCATGTCAATGTATGGCAAAACCAATGCAGTATTGTAAAGCAAAATAAAGTAAAAATAAATTTTTTTAAAAGATAAATAAATAAGCTAGTGTATTTTATAACTTATTACTGTATATTTCCCCAACCAGAGGAGGAGAGATCTTATCTGACCTGTCACAGTATCTTTAGAAATTAGCTGAGTATCCATCACAAGCCCATATTTCATGTGTTTATTGAAGAAAACAATTAATAAGTCAACAAGTAAAGGAATGAAATAGGGAATCAAACTGAGGGAAGAAGACCAGGAAATAGGGCATAAAACTGGGGGATGGAGAATTAAGAAGACAAATTCCACAAAACTCACCACTTTGCTCATATCTTCCATTAGTGTGCATGTATGTGTCTTTTTGTCTAGAGCCAATGTGCAGGGAGGAGAAAGAGCAATGGCAAGAGTTCAGATGATGCATCCTTCAAGAAAAGCCTCCCGCAATGTCTGGAGAACAACAGATGGAGTTAATCTTCCATTTATCCTCTGCTGTTGCTGCTGCTGCTAAGTTGCTTCATTGTGTCTGACTCTTTGTGACCCCATAGATGGCAGCCCACCAGGCTCCTCTGTCCACGGGATTCTTCAGGCAAGAGTATTGGAGTAGGTTGCCATTTTCTTCTCCAAATTGTTCCCTATGAGTATTTAAAATTTCATCTTATTCTCTGCTCTGAGTCAAGGAAACACATAAGAAGAATAGGATTTTTTTAAATAAATTTGTTTTAGCATAGCATTACTCCAGTGACCTGTCTCCCAATACTATTTACAGGCAGCATAAAGCTGACACCATATTGCAGGAGCATTAGAGACCTGCTTAATTATATATATATATATGTTTGTATATTCATATAAATGTATTACTAGACATCTACCTGGAAAGATGTCTATCTTGCTACTCCTATTCATCCTCCTTACCCATTAAAAATTTACTCTGAACCTTCCCCAATGGTTTAAGCTTAAAGAGTGCACCCACAATGCAGGAGACACAGGAGAGGCCAGTTCAACCCATGGGTCGAAAAGATCTCCTGGAAGAGCAAATGGCACCCCACTCCAGCATTCTTGCCTGAAAAATCCCATGGACAGAGGAGCATGGTGGGCTATAGTCCACAGGGTTACAAAAAGTCGGACACAACTGAGCATGCGCCAGTCATAGCAGTAGTACATTCCCTCACAAACTTTGAGGAATTCAGCCACCCCTTGTGCATATTAATTATAACAATTATTTTACTTAGTGCTTACTACATATAATGCACTTCTATGAGTACTTTCTGTATATTAACTAATTTCATCCTCATTTAATTTGCAAAACAACCCTATGAATCCACCACGTTATCCTCATTTCATTCATAAGAAAATTGATGTTAATCTTTAAGAAACTAGAGAATTTGCCTAAGATCAGATATTTGGTAGGGACAGAAGTGGGACTTAACCATTAGTGGCTTGTTAACTGTTTAATAAATTGTCTCTCACTGAGGCATAATCAAAAGCTACAATTTAGGTAAATCTGGAGAAGAATATGTAAAACCCGATCTTAAATATCCATGTAATTTTTCCTTAACCAAGTTTAATTCGTTACTTGCAAAAAATCTTCCAAAGCAAGTTTTATATCAAATGCAAAATAAATAAATTTGCTTTCTTAGATACATTCCATACTGAGAAAAATTTAAACCCATTCATTCTCACCCCCATCCCACTACAGATGTTGCCAAGATCAATGGAAGAAGCTGGTAGGGAGCACTGGTGAGCAAGAGACATATACTTCTTCATATCACCCTAGTGTAGGTCATAGTTAAGATATTAACCCTTGAGGAGCAATGATTACGTGAAGACAGGTTGTGTGGAACTAAAATAAGTAACAGCTGTATACTTTGCAGGACCTAGTATAAAATTAAAATGAGAGACTTCTTCAAAAACTACTAAGAATTTCACATCACCAACATCAAAATTAAAGCAAGTGCAGGGTTTTTTTAAGCACATTGGCCTGTTGTAACTACACAGATTGCAGACCCATAAATTTGTCCCTGTGCTGTGCTGTGCTTATTCGTTCAGTCATATCCAATTCTATGCAACCCCATGAACTCTAGCCCACCAGGCTCCTATGTCCATGGGGGGTCTCTAGGCAAGAATATTGGAATGGGTTGCCATATCCTTCTCCAAGGGATCGTCCCAACCTGGAGATTGAACCCAGATCTCCCACATTGCAGGTGAATTCTTTACCATCTGAGCCACCGGGGAAGCCCACCAGATAAGCTCAGAGGAAAACTGTCAAGTTGGCAAAAATTTCCCTTTGCTGCATTAGCCATTTGCTCTTCCAGTTTCCTCCTTGCCCAATATCTCCTCTGTGGTTTCCTTCAGGAGCCTGACTTCAACAAACAATGCCTCACAGAGCTTTTCCTTTTCCTGTCTCCATCACAGAAGTTCCCTAAAATTTTCCTGTCTCAACATTTATGGATTATGTATTATATAACTCACCTGTAATAAATACTGGAGCTTGAGAGATGGAAATGATATAACCTCTGCAGAAAAGGGGAACATAACATAATGAAAGAGAAGAAAAGCAAATATAAATTACTCTTGCTACTTTATGTGAAGAATCGAATCATTGGAAAAGACTCTGATGCTGGGAAAGCTTGAGGGGAAAAGGAGAAGTGGTGACGGAGGATGAGAAGATTGTTTGGCATCATCAACTCAATAGACATAAGTCTGAGCAAACTCCAGGAGATAGTAAAGGCCAGGGAAGCCTGGCTTGCTGCAGTCTGTGGAATCACAATGATTCACACACGACTTAGGGACTGAATAACAACAATGGTGTAGTGGTATTGTAAAACCAAGGAAGAGAAGTGAAAGAGGAAAAAAAGTGGGAAGGAAGAAAGAAAGAAGAGAAAGAAAGGGAGAAAGAAAAAATCTATCTAGGGTAGTTGAAAAAGATACACATGCATCAATCTGGAAATCAGAATTCTTCATATTAGAAGGGATATTCTAGGGGGGAATAAAAGATACTGTCTTCTTAGCATCTGGTTATTGGCAACATTAAAAATCATTGATAAATTTGTTTGAAATAATTCTAGTGATTTTTCAAAGAATTTGGAAAAAGAGTAGAGACTCATCAGAAACCCACAGGAAACTTCTTGACTCTGTGGAATATTTATGATCTACCCAACTCAATGGACATGAACCTGAGCAAAGCTCCGGGAGAGAGAAGAGACAGGGGAGCTTGGCATACTGCAGTCCATGGGGACTCAAAGAGTCAGACATGATTTAGCAACAACCTGACCACCACTGCTCACCAGGACGTTCTGCTGGGGCTTATTTCCTCAGAACAAAGTCAAGATTCACCTCCACAGTGAGTGGTATCTGTTGACAGGAAAGAATGGCAATTTCCTTCAGGTGGGTAGTCATGAAATGCTGAGAATTAATAGTAATGTATATTTATGCAACTATAATAAAATCAAATTTGAGCTAGTCATGTTTCAGTCTCCACGACAAGCCAAGGTGCTGAAGGAGTCCAGTAAGAGGAAGGGTGGCTGATGCACACACAAATGGCTAGCATCCCTAATATTATTTAAAATAAAAGTCTAAATTTGCTATTTCTTCCTCTATGCAAAAGACCTAAAGAGGAACTGGAGCTAAACAGTATTTTCAGACCCCAAAAGCATTCCTGTGGAATTCACACTGTGAGGTTTTTGTAGCTGACTCAGGAATATATAGAGGCTTCCCAGATTGTGGGGCTGCCCTGACAGCTCAGTCGGTAAAGAATCCACCTGCAATGAAGTAGACCCAGGCTGGATTCCTTGGTCAGGAAGATCTGCTGGAGAAGGGATAGACTACCCACTCCAGTCTTCTTGGACTTCCATTGTGGCTCAGCTAGTAAAGAATCTGCGTGCAGTGCGGGAGACCTGGGTTCAACCCCTGAGTTGGGAAGATCTACTGGAGAAGGGAAAGGCTACCCACTCTAGTATTCTGGAAAATTTCATGGACTGGATAGAGTCTGACACGACTAAGCAACTTTCACTTTCACTTTCCCAAGTGGTACAGTGGTAAAGAATCCAGTTGTCAATTCAAGAGACTCAGGTTTGATCCCTGGGTCAGGAAGATCTTCTGGAGTAGGAAACAGCAATCCACTCCAGTATTCTTCCCTAGAAAATTCCATGGACAGAAGAGTTTGGTGGGCTACAGTTGATGGAGTCACAGAGTTAGACACTACTGAGCATGCAGACATGAAAATATGCTCTAAAATACCTCATTCCTGATTATTAGGTTATTAACACTGTATCTGATTAAAAGAACTATGCTCACAGCTTGAAGCCCTTTTGATGCCCCTTACTAGTTATATGCAGTGTTACGTACCCCAGTAGAGTCTAGGAGAGTAGCACAGGTCCTATATACTTCTCACATACAAAAAACTGAAATATATTAGGGAGGTGTGTGCATATTCAGTTCTCTTTTGAAAAATGTCTGAGCCTAAACATATGGTGTAATGGGGAGCACCAAAAGGATAATAATTTTATAGATAACTGAAGATTTCTAAAACCATAAGTAATATATTTTTAAATAGAGAAAAATTAAAATAATGAATTCTCTTAATAATGTAATTGCTTTGTTTCATGTTTTCATAAACAGAAAGCCAATGCAATAAAATTGATTTATTGAAGTGGCTAAATAGAAAATATGAAGGCAGAAGATTGGAAATATTGATTAATAAGTAAATGAAACCTTAGAAATAGGCCCAAGTAGTCTGCATAACTCCCTCTCAAAGCTGATCCTCAAATCAGTTTCCATCACTGTGGCTAATTAGAGGTTTGGACAGGACTCATGTATCTGCACCATGATGGGGAAAAGAAAAAATTTACCTTGCATCAAATCTATGCAGTATCCTGAATGCCAAGATAAGGAACTCGGTCTTTAAATTTAAGGCTCAAGGTGGCTCAGAGGTTAAAGCAACTGCCTGCAATGCGGGAGACCTGGGTTCGATCCCTGGGTTGGGAAGATTCCCCTGGAGAAGGAAATGGCAACCCACTCCAGTATTCTTGCCTGGAGAATCCCATGGACAGAGGAGCCTGGTGGGCTACAGTCCACGGGGTCACAAAGAGTCGGACACGACTGAATGACTTCACTCACTCACTCACTCACTCACTCAAGAAAATAAACCGAGAAAATTACTATCTAAGAATTATTCTAAAACGCATAGGATTTTATCTCTGAGCAAGCATTCCTTTAGAGAAGATTCAACACTGTTTACAGTGTAAATGCCAACACCCTTTATGTTTGTGCTGAATGTTACTGGGTTTACAGATTTTGATGCACACTGTGTGGAACATGCTCCATAGGGTCTCAGAAAGACTTCCTGGGGAGAGTCAATGGACAAACTTTCTGAGGTAACAAGGACTACTGCGTGATTTCCCTAAATACATATAAGCAAGAAAAAGAAACACATTCATCTTTCAAAAATACTGGAATTCCCTTCATTTTCATATATTCCATCAAGAAAAGAGATCATATAAATAAGAAAGTGGAACTCTAATGATTTATTGACATTTTTATGTAATTAGAAGTCAGATTTTGGTCCCAAAGGGGAAGATTTCTTCTCAGTAATTAACATATTACCCAGAAATCTTAGGCTTCCTGGAATTCTCAATAAAAATTCCAAATCTCTTGGCAATAGCTTTCAAGCACCACAATTTCTGCCAATAAAAGAAGGATGATCATTTAGTTCTGTTAAGCAGGCTCTCACTTTGGTTGTTCAAGAGTCCAACTAGGAGAGGCCAAATTGCTATTATTCTGCAGGGACTGCTTGACACGAAGAGTATATTTGAAGTGAAAATCACAAAAGGCCACTTGCAATCACCTGCTTGACTAGGTGATTAACTTCTCTGGGGAAAATGTTTATCATATTATAAAGATTTTATTTGGAAGACGAGAAAATTCAATTTAAAAAGCATTTGTGATTTAGAACTCAACATTTCCATCCCCTCAATTTATGATTTTTGTATAAATAAATGTGGTCCAGGACCACATACAGCTTACTTGAAAAACACAGTTTCAAACTCAAGGAATCTGAAGATAAAGAGATAATAAAAGGAAATAAGAAACGTGAGAATTTACAAATGGGCTATGAAAATGGATAAAAGTCATATGAACCCAGTCAAATGAAATATTTGGGAAAATAGCCCAAGAAGAAAATGAGCAAAGAATCCTATGAGAGAAAACCAAATGTTCTTTCACAGATAAGGAGAAGAATTACATCAAGCTAGATCAAACTAGATCAACCTGACTTTGATTGGAAGGAAGTTTGATCTGAAACAGAAAATATTTGTTGCCATGAGCTATGAGACAAGGAAATTACATAATAAAGTATAATCACCATGCATTCTGTTGTCATTTGCCAGATATATATAGTGATAATAACCTAATCAACAAAATCATAGTAAAATAACTATGAAGACAATATCCACTTCTTTGAATTTAAATAGACCTGGACTTGACTTCAGCTGCATGATCTTGATGATGCAACCCAATTTTTTTGACTCTCCATTTCCTCAAAATATTTTCAAACCAGGAAAAATATAATAATACTTCATGCTTTATAGAGTTGTGAGTATTAAGTGCATTATTACAGATAAAGGAATATATGTATTAACTACAAAGTTCTGTAACATTTTTGATCACTCAAAACTCTTATTTAATGATAGTAATAGAAGTGTCAGAATATACAAACCGAGGCCCAAATAACCAATGATTAGCAAAGTCAGTGATTGCTGGCCGAATGGCAGAACTGAGTTTCAAATTAGATCTCCAATCTCCCTCTCCAGGGCTTTTTCTACTACATCACATCCCAAGAAAAATGCTAACCTCTGGAGCTTTGACAATTTTATGTTCCAATATGACCTATCTGGCCTCTTCAACCATGAACTTCCCTTATAGTCTAATAAAAAAGATGATACCAGTTAAATAGAGGCAAGCAGTAGAGACAAGTAAGTATTTCACTAAGGAAAAATATCAAATTCCAGTTAGCAAATACTACTTTCAATTTTCCAGTTGACTTTTTAAGTTCTCAAAGTGCTTTACATATATGATATACCATCTTCATCATGAAATGTTACTTTGAATTTGTAATGTTACTTGAAGTAAGCCAGAAAGAAAAACACCAATACAGTATACTAACACATATATATGGAATTTAGAAAGATGGTAATGAGGACCCTGTATGCGAGACAGCAAAAGAGACACAGATGTGTAGAGCGAACTTTTGGACTCTGAGGGAGAGAGAGAGGGTGGGATGATTTGGGAGAATGGCATTGAAACATGTATACTATCATGTAAGAAACGAATCGCCAGTCTATGTTTGATGCAGGATACAGGATGCTTGGGGCTGGTGCATGGGGATGATCCAGAGAGATGATATGGGGTAGGAGGTGGGAGGGGGGTTCATGTTTGGAAACTCATGTACACCCATGGTGGATTCATGTCAATGTATGGCAAAACCAATACAGTATTGTAAAGTAAAATAAAGTTAAAAAAAAAGAAAGAATTAAAACAAACAAACAAACAAAAAATCAGATTCAATTCTACTCAGGTTACAGCAAACAAATAAATAAATAAAAATAAAACTCAAAACAAACCAAAAAATGATTTATTAAAAATAATGCAAAAGAAAAATTCAGATAATATGAAGACCTCTTATTCTAAGCATTTATATACTCAAATATGCATTCTCTTAATAAGCAACCAAATAAGCTAAAAAGATATGTTTATAATATGAATCTTCATATTGGTCAATCTTACCTGCTCCCAGGTGTCTTCTGATACTTTTTGAGTAATGCACCTGGGTAGGTGTATAAGAAGTGAATCAGTGAAAGTGTGGCAGGCTGACATTTTATATTAGCCACAGACCTGGCTATTAACATTACACAACTTTCTCTGGCTGGAAGTGGAGGAATAAGGCAGAAAAAGAAGTCAAAGACTTTTGATGCATGAAAAGTTATTTGTGCCATTGTTTACCTCTACAAATGGAGGAAGGGATCTACTAGCCAAAGACATTCTCCAGAAATTGAGAAAGACGCCTTACTCCCTTGTCCCTGGGACAACAGCCAGCAAGGAAATGGGAGCCCGAGTTCTAAAATCACATGGAGCTGAGTCTTGCCAACAACCTTCTGAACATGAAAACAAAGATTTCCCCAGAATCTTTGGTGAGCAATGCAGGCTAACACCTTGATTTCTAAGCTGAGGCATTAGTTGAGCCCACTGGGCTTCTGATTTCTGTGAGATATAAAGGTGTCTCATTTTAAGCTGCTAGATTTGTGTTAATTTGGTCCAGCAACACACAATATACTTTTTGTGTGTGTGTGCTCTTAATCCAGTTTTGAGTATCTGACTGAAGACAGGTCAGTTTCCCTTCTTAAACAGTGAAGTCCACACCTTCAATTATCTTCCTTATCTGGCATTCACACTCCAGGCCACCATGTTGTTGTATTGTTGCTCAGTCTCTCAGCATGTCCAGCTCTTTGTGACTCAATTGATTGTAGCCCACCAGTCTCCTCTGTCCATGGAATTTTCAAGGCAAGAACATTGGAGTGGGTTGCCATTTCCTCCTCCAGGGCATCTTCCTGATCCAGGGATTATCTGCATCCCTTGTGTCTCCTGCATTTGGCAGATGGATTCTTTACCACTGAGCCAGATAAGAAGCTCTGTACCAGGCCAACATACAACATACACCCACCCTAATATGCCCAGGGTCAAATACCAGCCAAGCAGGGGCAGCCCCTGTGCTGCTTGCTATAATTATTCAAATGAGCTCATCCAGAACTTGCTTCAAAAAGTGAGAGAGTTCCAGAAAAACATCTATTTCTGCCTTATTGACTATGCCAAAGCCTTTGACTGTGTGGGTCACATTAAACTGTGGAATATTCTGAAAGAGATGGGAATACCAGACCGCCTGACCTGCCTCTTGAGAAACCTGTATGCAGGTCAGGAAGCAACAGTTAGACCTGGACATGGAACAACAGACTGGTTCCAAATAAGAAAAGGAGAACATCAAGGCTGTCTATCGTCATCCTGCTTATTTAACTTGTATGCAGAGTACATCATGTGAAATGCTGGGCTGGATGAAGCACAAGCTGGAATCAAGATTGCCAGGAGAAATTTTAGTAACCTCAGATATGCAGATGACACCACCCTTAGTGAAGAAGAACTAAAGAGCCTCTTGATGAAAGTGAAAAAGGAGAGTGAAACAGTTGGCTTAAAACTCAACATTCAGATAGCTAAGATCATGGCATCCGGTCCCATCTCTTCATGGCAAATAGATGGGGAAACTGTGAAAACAGTGACAAACTTTATTTTGGGGGGCTCCAAAATCGCTGCAGATGGTGATTGCAGCCATTAAATTAAAAGACACTTACTCCTTGGAATGAAAGTCATGACTAACCTAGACAGCATATTAAAAAGCAGAGACATTACTTTGCTAACAAGGGTCTGTCTAGTCAAGGATATGGTTTTTCCAGTAGTCATTATGGATGTGAGAGTTGGACCATAAAGAGGGCTGAGCACCGAAGAACTGATGCTTTTGAACTGTGGTGTTGGAGAAGACTCTTGAGAGTCCCTTGGACTGCAAGGAGATCCAGCCAGTCCATCCTAAAGAGATCAGTCCTGAGTGTTCATTGGAAGGACTGATGTTGAAGCTGAAACTCCAATACTTTAGCCACCTGATGCAATGAATGGACTCATTTGAAAAGACCCTGATGTTGGGAAAGATTGAAAGCAGAAGGGGAAGACAGAAGATGAGATGATTGGATGGCATCACTGACTCAATGGACATGAGTCTGAGTAAACTCTAGGAGTTGATGATGGACAGGGAGGCCTGGCATGCTGCAGTCCATAGGACTGCAAAGAATCAGACACAACTGAGTGACTGAACTGAACTAAACTGAACTAAACCTGCTTACGGCAACCATTTCTTCCCAAGGAAACCACAACAAACATGCTTGTCAACAGCTCCCCTGCCTTCTTTGCCACCTCACTAATCCTTGTGCTTTCGCTTAGAGATCCTGTGTGGTTTGCCATACTATCTTTCTTAGGCAACTGTGAATATAAATAAAACTGTAAAACAATTTTTAGCTTTCTCTATCTTGGTCCATGTCTGGTCTTGCAGCACTTCACCTATGGATAAAACACAGGAGTAGAAAACTTAAGTACCATTCAAAATTAAACCATCCCTCTGTGATGTTCCTTTATTTAACTATCCTGGCAAGGATACCATTGGGTTATAGAATTACTTAATGGCACTTTCTCATCCTCTCTCATTAACATTTCTGTAATCCTGTCCTCTTGTAACATGATTCTTCATTGCTCAGACTGGAATGATCAGAACCCAGGGCACCCCTCAACTGCCAAGTGCAAAAGTCCTTCCATGTTACCTGCGACATGTTTTTAGGAAAACTGAAATCTCCCAAGTTTCCCTGAGTCAGAGAAAAGAAAAGAGACAGGCTCAAGTATCAATAGTTAATGATTAGAACAATAAAGTCACAGATTCACTCAATGATGGGAATTTCTGAGCTGTTTTACAGATGCTATTTCTGCCCTCAGGAAACCCCTTTTGCCTTGCCACCTTAGCAAAGCTCTATTGTAACTAACTTAAACCAGATACCCCTGTGCTCTGTTCATCTCCAGCCCAAGTACACTTTTCACATCTTTTGATCACACAATATCTTGCCTAACTTTTTTTTTTTTTTTCTGTAGATCTAAGAAGTAGAAAATAATAAGTAACAGATGACCAGTTCTATTCCCTGGGCTTCCCAGGTGGTGTTAGTGTTAAAGAATCCACCTGCCAATGTAGGAAATGCAAGGGGCATGGGTTCGATACCAAAGTGGGGAAGATCATTTGGAAATGGCAACCCACTCCAAAATCCTTGCATCCCATGGACAGAGGAGCCTGACAGGCTACAGTTCATGGAGCCACAAAAAGTCCAACTCGGCTGAGCAACTGAGCATAGATGTATTCCCTCACTTCCCATTCAGTGACCTTGTGAACAAACTGTGTGAAAAAGAGAATATCTAGAGGAAGATCACAAGAGGTCCACAAGTCTGCAGGCAGTGGGGAATGGCAGTGACTCTGAATTCGTATCTCAGTGATTAACTGAGATTACTTTCCCTTTTCCCTTTAAAACTTTCATGGCCAAGCAGAATCTTTAGAGTTGGTTTTAGAAGAACATGGAATCTGTCTTCTCCCCCAGTTTGCTGATTTTTTGATTAAAAGCAGCCTTACTTCCCACCAACAACTGCCTATCAATTCTTCAATATTAACTCTTTGAGCAGTAAGCAGCTGGAGCTAAGTTCAATAACAATTTAGAAATGAAGAATAGAGGTTTCAGAATGAAATCTCCAAATAGTTTCTGTGAAACTTTAACATCTTTATGAATTAATATAATAAAATTACCTTATCAGGTTGCTGTAATAAAATGTCATAATATATACCAAATGATTCTTAGAGTGCCTGATAGTGTTTGACTCTTTGTGACCCCATGGACTGTAGCCCACCAGCTTCCCTCATTCATGGAATTTTCTAGGCAAGAGTACTGGAGTCGGTTGCCATTTCCTTCTCCAGGGGATTTTCCCAACCCGAAGATTGAACCCTGGTCTCCCGCATTGTGGGCAGACACTTTACAGTCTGAGCCACCAGGGAATCCTTCTGATAGTGTCACAGTGTTGTTGTAATTAACTTTAGGATTGTTCTCCTTCATAATGATTCCTTCTTCTCTTCTCTTTTATTGGATCCACTTTTTCTCTTTCATTTGAAAGATGAATCCACAGCAAAGTTTACATATGTGTTCCTGTTAGGTAGTTAGACATTAGCAGCAAGGAGGTGACCAAGGTGAAAAGATTAGAAGTGATTAAATAAGTCACACCCCAACCATCTGGGGATCCTCCCTTGACATTACTAGCAAAGAGAGGTGACCGGGGCTAAAGACAGGAGGGGAATAGCCAAGTAACTCTCCATTGTTCTGTGAACCTTACCCTGACCTCACTCAGAACAAGCAAAACTATGGTTGGGTGGTGGGCAAATTATGGTTAAAGGGGATGAACCATAGACCTTCCCCAGACTGCACATGTCCAGGCTAAACAAGCATATAACTTTAGTAACCTAAACTCATTATACCATCAATATGGCAAAATCTGCATGTGGTTTTGTGCTCTCCTAACTGGACTTTTCTTAGTGAATCAAGGTCAGGGGCATAGGCAATGATGAACCTGTTACAGAACTCAGCACAGTCAGTCAAACTAGGGCCCCTTGTCACTCACCCATGATCACACCCAACTCCTTGCAAAAACAACTCCTTATAAACACTCTTAAACCTGTTTGGGAGGTCTAGTTTCACTTCACAGAAAGAGTCCATTCTCCCTCTGAGAGAGTGCTAAGTTGTCTCAATCATGTCCCACTTTTATGAGGCTCCTCTGTCCATGGGATTCTCCAGGCAGGATTACTGGAGTGGGTTGCCATTTCCTCCTCCAGGGGAAGGAATGTAACCCACTTCTCTTGCTGCTTCTGCATTGTAGGTGAATTCTTTACCTCTGAGCCACTGGTGAAGCTCCTCTCTGAGGGTGCAACTGTGTTTTCATAAACTTTGCTTTGTTCTTAAGCATGAAGTGGCAGTCTGCAATCTTTTGCTTGTGACCTAGAGGGTGAGATTGCTGGTCCATGTCCTCCATTGATCTCCCCAGTTGACACAATGCATGTCAACCTCATAATATTCTCACTGTCTTTTGCTTCTCCTTTTCCTCTCCTCCTTTGACCACACTGAGGAGTAAAGGAAAAAAAAAAAGACAATGCTTTAATAAATTTGAAAAATATGCCAAAAGTACCAAAGTGATTTAAAAAAACCATTAAAAAATGGGTACTTAGTGAAAGAAACCAGGCAAAAGAACCGCATATGTTTTCCAGAATTTCCTTTTCAATTCCCAGACGGGCTCCTGATGGCCCCAGCGGAAACCGCAGCCTCAGGCAACTGAGATGATGACAGTAGTTTGCTATTGTTTTGGAAAGGCCCTAGGGGCAAGCAGTAACTCCTCCATGAGCTGACTTTGAAATCAAATCAAATAGCCACCATATGTTTGAAAACAGAAATTATCGGAGAACTGTGAGTTTGAACAAATATTGACTATGCCCTAGAGACGATGCTTTTAACAGATCTCCAAAACTGGTCAGATATCTCTGTTTTCCACAGTGCTGTCTGCTTTTGTTAACAGTAGCTCTGGAAGGAGTGAGAATAGCCCTAAGTTAAAATGTCCCAGACCCTGCTATTTTACCTAAGTTCAGTGGTCCAAGGATAGATAAGTTTCAGTTTATTTTGTGGCTTTTTTCCCAATTGCCAGATGTCTGAAATGGTGGATTTTAGTTTTGATTTTCTTATCCTTTTGTTCTATACAGAGAGAAAGTTCACCTACTTGCCCATTCCACCATTCCAGAATGACTAAATATTATTTTTGAGTGTATTATTAACCTCTTCTATGTTTACTGATTATTCATCAATTTTGTCTGTCAAGGATGGAAATGTGTTAAATCTCTCACTATAATGATAGATTTGCTTCCTTCCTTCCTTTTCCTAGTTCTGTCATTTTTTTCTTCATGTTTTAAGGCTGTTATTTTACTCAGACAGCTTTATAATTGTTGGTCTTCCTGGGAGTTGAATTTTGACAGTTATATAGAGTTTTCCTCTTTTTCTAGTAATGTTTTTAACCTTAAAATCTTCATCATCTATTATGAATATAGTTATGCCAACTTTAATTGATTATAAATTTCATAGTATATATTTTTCATTCTTTCAGGTTTATGCATAATTAAGTCATGTTATTTCCTTATAACAGGTTTCTGGATTAAAAAAAATTCTGACAGTTTTTCTCTTTTAAGAGTAACATTTAGATCATTTACTTTTATTGCCATTAAACTATCACACATTTCTATCACAATTTTTGTACTATTTCACCCTTTCTTAAAATTTTTCCTTTTCAATCTTAATTTTCATTTAAAAAAAAATGTTTCTTACATTTCTCTCCATTAGTTTCCAGGTTATATACTTTATTTCTATTATTTTAGTATTTTGTTGTGCACATTCAACTTATCATAGCCAAGAGTTAATGTTTGTATTTTTCTTGCTGTGAAATATTACAAAAATTATGGAACACTTCAACTATAATTAACAAAAGTACATGATTTTGTAATCATTTTATATCAGCCTTGTCACTTTTAGCTGAACAATATATTTTTGTCTTATACAGTCCACTTTTGTTGAGATTTCCCTGGTGGCTCAGATAGTAAAGAATCCATTTCAAGGCCTGAAGTCTGGGTTCAATCCCTGGATTGGGAAGATCCCCTGGAGGAGTATGGCAACCCACTCCAGTATTCTTGACTAGAGAATACGTATGGAGAGAGGAGCCTGGTGGGCTACAGTCCATAGGATTGCAAAAAGTCAGACATGACTGAGTGACTTTCACACACACACACACACACACACACACACACACACAAATACCCAAATTGTCACCATTTTCTTTGTGCTTCATTAGTTTCTATTTCCCCAACATTCTCCCTAGATTGCTTTCCTTTTATCTGAACTATAACTTTAACTTTTCCACTAACATATACTTGTTGGCAGAAAATTGTGCTTTTGTCTGAACAAATCTATCATTTGCCCTGGCCCCCGCACTAAGAGTGGCTGAGAGCTACCCTGCATCCGAGGCCAGGGGTGGCAGCCGAGAGGATCTAACCCATATCAGAGGCCAGGAGCAGCGGCCGAGAGGAGAAACCCCATGTCCGAGGCCAGGGGCGGCAGCCGGGAGGAGCTACCCCAGGTTCGAGGCCAGGGGCGGCGGTTGAGAGGAGCCACGCAACACCCGAGGCCAGGGCGGTGACCGGGAAGAGCAACCCCACGCCCAAGGAGTGGTGGCTGTGTGGGCACAGGAGAGCCTAGAGGAGTCATCCCATGCTGAAGGTCAGGAAGGGTGGAGGGAGGAGATACCCCTCATTCAAGCTAAGGAGCAGAGGCTGTGCTTTGCTGGAGCAGCTGTGAAGAGATACCCCACGCCCAAGGTAAGATAGTAGGTGTTGCAAGAGGGCATCAGAGGGCAGACACACTGAAACCATACTCACAGAAAACTTGTCAATCAAATCACATTAGGACCACAGCCTTGTCTAACTCAATGAAACCAAGCCATGCCCACGGGGCAACCCTGACAGGCGGGTCATGGTGGAGAGAGCTGACAGAATGTGGTCCACAGGAGAAGGGAATGGCAAACCACTTCAGTATTCTTGCCTTGAGAACCCCATGAACAGTATGTAAAGGCAAAATGATAGGATACTGAAAGAGGTACTCCCCAGGTCAGTAGGTGCCCAATATGCTACTGGAGATCAGTGGAGAAATAACTCCAGAAAGAATGAAGGGATGGAGCCAAAGCAAAAACAATACCCAGCTGTGGATGTGACTGGTGATAGAAGCAAGGTCTGATGCTGTAAAGAGCAATGTTGCACAGGAACCTGGAATGTCAGGTCCATGAATCAAGGCAAATTGGAAGTGGTCAAACAGGAGATGGCAAGAGTGAACATCGACATTCTAGAAATCAGCAAACTAAAACGGACTGGAATGGGTGAATTTAACCCAGATGACGATTATGTCTACTACTGCGGGCAGAAATCCCTCAGAAGAAATGGAGTAGCCATCATGGTGAAAAAAGAGCCCAAAATGCAGTACTTGGATGCAATCTCAAAAACGACAGAATGACCTCTGTTCATTTCCAAGGCAAACCATTCAAAATCACAGTAATCCAAGTCTATGCCCCAACCAATAAGGCTGAAGAAGCTGAAGTTGAACAGTTCTATGAAGACCTACACGCCTTGTAGAACTAACACCCAAAACAGATGTCCTTTTCATTATGGGGGACTGGAATGCAAAAGTAGGAAGTCAAGAAACACCTGGAGGAACAGGCAAATTTGGCCTTGGAATGTGGAATGAAGCAGGGCAAAGACTACTAGAGTTCTGCCAAGAAAATGCACTGGTCATAGCAAACACCCTCTTCCAACAACACAAGAGAAGACTCTACACATGGACATCACTAGATGGTCAACAGCGAAATCAGATTGATTATATTCTTTGCAGCCAAACATGGGGAAGCTCTATACAGTCAACAAAAACAAGACCAGGAGCTGACTGTGGCTCAGATCATGAAATTGTATTACCAAATTCAGACTCAAATTGAAGAAAGCAGGGAAAATCACTAGACCATTCAGATATGACCTAAATCAAATCCCTTATGATTACAGTGAAAGAGAGAAATAGATTTAAGGGACTAGATCTGATAGATAGAGTGCCTGATGAACTATGGACTGAGGTTCGTGACATTGTACAGGAGACAGACATCAAGACCATCCCAATGGAAAAGAAATGCACAAAAGCAAAATGGTTTCTGGGGAAGCCTTACAAATAGCTGTGAAAAGAAGAGAAGTGAAAAGCCAAGGACAAAAGGAAAGATATAAGCATCGGAATGCAGAGTTCCAAAGAATAGCAAGAGGAGATAAGAAAGCCATCCTCAGCGATCAATTCAAAGAAATAGAGGAAAAGAACAGAATGGGAAACACTAGAGATCTCTCAAGAAATTAGAGATACCAAGGGAACATTTCATGCAAAGATGGGCTCAATAAAGGACAGAAATTGTATGGACCTAACAGAAGCAGAAGATATTAAGAAGAGGTGGCAAGAATACACAGAATTGTACAAAAAAGATCTTCACAACGAAGATAATCACAATGGTGTGATCACTCATCTAGAGCCAGACATCCTGGAATGTGAAGTCAAGTGGGCCTTAGAAAGCATCACTAAGAACAAAGCTAGAGGAGGTGATGGAATTCCAGTAGAGCTATTTCAAATCCTGAAAGATGATGCTGTGAAAGTGCTGCACTCAATATGTCAACAATTTTGGAAAACTCAGCAGTGGCCACAAGACTGGAAAAGGTCAGTTTTCATTCCAATTCCAAAGAAAGGCAATGCCAAAGAATGCTCAAACTATCACACAATCACACTCATCTCACATGCTAGTAAAGAAATGCTCAAAATTCTCCAAGCCAGGCTTCAGCAATACATGAACCATGAACTTCCTGATGTTCAAGTTGGTTTTAGAAAAGGCAGAGGAACCAGAGTTCAAATTGCCAACATCCACTGGATCATGGAAAAAGCAAGAGATTTTCAGAAAAACGTCTATTTCTGCCTTTTTGGCTATGCCAAAGCCTTTGACTGTGTGGGTCACATTAAACTGTGGAAAATTCTGGAAGAGATGGGAATACCAGACCGCCTGACCTACCTCTTGAGAAATCTGTATGTAGGCCAGGAAGCAACAGTTAGAACTGGACATGGAACAACACACTGGTTCCAAATAGGAAAAGGAGTACGTCAAGGCTGTATATTGTCACCCTGCTTTTTTAACTTCTATGCAGAGTACATCATGAGAAACGCTGGACTGGAAGAAACAAGCTGGAATCAAGATTGCCAAGAGAAATATCAATAACCTCAGATATGCAGATGACACCACCCTTATGGCAGAAAGTGAAGAGGAACTAAAAAGCCTCTTGATGAAAGTGAAAGAGGAGAGTGAAAAAGTTGGCTTAAAGCTCAACATTCATAAAACGAAGATCATGGCATCCAGTCCCATCTCTTCATGGCAAATAGATGGGGAATCAGTGGAAACAGTGTCAGACTTCATTTGGGGGGGGAGGGGCTCCAAAATCACTGCAGATGGTGACTGCAGCCATGAAATTAAAAGACACTTACTCCTTGGAAGAAAAGTGATGACCAACCTAGATAGTATATTCAAAAGCAGAGACATTACTTTGCCAACTAAGGTCCGTCTAGTCAAGGCTATGGTTTTTCCTGTGGTCATGTATGGATGTGAGAGTTGGACTGTGAAGAAGGCTGAGCACCGAAGAATTGATGCTTTTGAACTGTGGTGTTGGAGAAGACTCTTGAGAGTCCCTTGGACTGCAAGGAGATCCAACCAGTCCATTCTGAAAGAGATCAACCCTAGGATTTCTTTGGAAGGAAAGATGCTAAAGCTGAAGCTCCAGTACTTTTGCCACCTCATGCGAAGAGTTGACTCATTGGAAAAGACTTGATGCTGTGACGGATTGGGAGCAGGAGGAGTAGGGGACGACAGAGGATGAGATGGCTGAATGGCATCATTGACTCGATGAAAAAAAGTCTGAGTGAACTCCGGGAGTTGGTGATGGACAAGGAGGCCTGGTGTGCTGCGATTCTTCGGGTCACAAAGAGTCGGACACGACTGAGTGACTGAACTGAACTGAACTGAATATATTGGTAGTACCATTCTTGGTCATCTGGTTTCTATTTTTTTTGTTAAGACAACCATCATGCCAATTTTTATGCCTTTAGAAATATTCTTTCTTTTCTCTCTGGCTGTTTTAAAGATCTTTTCCATTTTGATGTCATACTGGCTAACTGTGATGTATCTTGATGGGGATTTGTTTTCATTTGTCTTTTAAAAAATTTTTTATTAATTAATTTATTTTTTATTTTTTATTTTTGGCTGCCTTGGGTCTTTGTTTCTGCTCATGGCTTTCTCTAGTTGCAGCAAGCAGAGGCTACTCTATTTGGGGTTTGAAGGCTTCTCATTATAGTGACTTCTCTTGTTTCAGAACATGGGCTCTGAGGCTCACAAGCTTCAGTGGTTGCAGCATGCAGGCTCAGTAGTTCTGAGACATGGGCTCTAGAACACAGACTTAGTAAATGTGGTGAACAGGCTCAGTTATCCCACAGCATTTAGAGTTTTTCTGGACCAGGAATGGAACCCACATCCTCTCTATTGGCAGGTACATTACTAATCAGTGGACCAGGAAAATGCTTTGTGTGCATTAGGATTTTTGACTTCCTGAATCAATGAGGTTGACATTTTTTATAAATTCTTGACAATCTTTGTTATGAACTAAATTATGTTTCCCCAAATCCTTATGTTAAAGCCTTAACCCCCAAAGTAATGGTATTTGGAGGGGTACTTTGGGAAGTAATTAAGCTTAGATGAGGTCATGAGAATGAGGCCCTCATGATGGGATAATTGCTCTTATAATAAAAGACATCAAATATGCTTTCTTTATATCTTTCACTGCCACATGAGGACACAGCCGGAAAGTAGCTACCTGCAAACCAGGAAGAGAGCTGTCACCAGAAATTGAATTTATTTCTGCCATAAAGCTTAGACTACCTAGCTTCAGAATTGTGAGAAATACACTTCTATTGTTTAAGCTATCCAGTCAATAGCATTTTGTTATGGTGGCCTAAGATAAACATGGAAATTTAAAAATATAATTTCTTCAAATAGTTCTTTGCTCAAAAAATTTCCCTATATTCTTTTCTATTTTACATTTCTATTTTACTCTACTATTCTATAAATATTTTTTCCCAAAATTTACCTTAGAGGTCAGTAAGTTTTTTAATCATTAATCCTGTACAATATGTTTATTTAAAATTTTACTTTGGGTTATGTTAGTTTTCCATTCTAGAGGTTATATTTGATTATTAATATTTTATGAATGTGATTTACCTTTATTTTTTAGTTTCTGATCTTTTATTAGATGTGCAATTCCTTTTAAAATTTAAGTATATTTACAAATTGTTATTTTTTTCTTTTTTTGAATTTTTATTTTTACTTTATTTTACTTTACAATATTGTATTGGTTTTGTCATACATTGACATGAATCCACCACGGGTGTACATGTGTTCCCAAACATGAACCCCCCTCCCACTTCCCTCCCCATAACATCTCTCTGGGTTATCCCCAGCACCAGCCCCAAGCATCCTGTATCCTGCATCGGACATAGACTAGCGATTCGTTTCTTACATGATAGTATACATGTTTCAATGCCATTCTCCCAAATCATCCCACCCTCTCCCTCTCCCTCAAAGTCCATTTAATAGTCATAACATCTGTTTTCATTAATTTCTCCTCCAACTTTTATTATTTCCTTTCTTCTGATTGCTTTTTCCTCTTCTTTTTCTAAGTTCTTGAGATGGGAGCTTAGATTATAGATTTTAACTTTTCCTCTTTTATAAGATATGAATTTAACCCTATGAGTTTTCTTTTCAGCATTGCTTTAGCTGTGTACTACACACTGTGACATTGTATTTTTATTTTCTTTCAGTTACATGCACTTTAAAATAACAATTTAGAGTTCCTCTTGGAACCATGATTATTTAGAAGTGATTTTTTGGTTTTATTCTATTTCCACATTTTCCTGTTATCTTTATTGGCTTCTAGTTTGTTTCCATTGTTGCTAGGAATACACTCTATGTGACTTTTTAAAAAATTATTCAGATATTTTAACAACAGATAATATCATCCATCTTTGTCTATGTTATATCATTATTTGAAAAGAATATATTGTTCAGTGGAGGATTATATTAAATGTATTTGTTTATATATTGAGACACAAGTCTGACATTTCATTTTTATTTTCTATTTGCTCTCTCTGTATTTTGTTTCAGTGTTTTCTTTAGCAATGTCTTCCCTTATTTAGACTTCCATATAGTGATTTGTAGTGTGTCTCTTACAGTTTTCATAGTAGTTAACACGTTTTACATATATAATATCACAGTCTACCTGTGTCATAATCTTGCCAGTTTAAATATAGAAACCCTAAAATAAATAAATAAGACACCAACATAAAAAAATAAAATAAAATAAAATAAATAAATATAGAAACCCTATATGCTTCATGTCTTTTTAATCTCATTTATAATATATCTTCTTAAATATTTTCTCTACTTGTATTCAGAGCAACATCTAATGATGTTATAAGTTTTTTGGTTCAAGCATCAGATGCAATTGAAAAAACTCAAGAGAAGTCAAATCTTCTATATTTACCTATATTTTTGATTATTATTTTCTTTCTTCCTTCTTGATATGCCCAAAATTCTTTCTTTTAGTGTTTCCTTCCTGTTTAAAGAATATCCTTTAACCATTCTTTTGAAGTAAGTCTATTGGTGACAAATCTTAATTGTTTTTCATTTGAAAACTTCTTGATTTCTTCTTCATTCTTGATAAATATTTTCTCTGGGTAAAGGACTGTGTGCCCAAAGTATCCATTCTTTTCTTTCAGCACTTGAAAAATATTTTACAATTTTTTTTTTCTGGTCTCCATGGTTTCTAATGGCAAACTTACATTATACAAATAGTTTTCCTTTGTAGGCAAGGTGTCACTTCCCCTTACTGCTTTAGAAAATTTTTATTTGCTTTTAGCTTTCCCAAGTTTGACTAAAATATGTTTTGGTGTGGGTTTCTTTGTGTACATTCTGTTTGCTTTTACCTACTTTCTTAATTCTCTCCATTTATATCTGTTCTCAAATTTGGAGAGTTTCACATTATTCCTTCAAGCACCTTTTCAGGCTCAATCTCTTTCTCTTCTTCTTCGATTCCAATGATATATCCATGTCAGAGTTTTAAATATAATTCCACAGGTCTCTGAGGCTCTATCAATATTTTTCATGCTATTTTCTCTGTTTGTTTTGCTCTTTAATTTTTAATTTCTATTACTCTATTTCCAGTTCATTGATATTTTTTTCTGCCCCTTTATCCTGCAATTGTGTTCATTTACTGAAAATTCTATTCGAGTTATTATACTTTTCAGCTTTATAATTTCTGTTTGGTTCTTTTTATCTTCTCTTTCTTTGATTTCCTGTATATTGGCTGACACATTTCTTTTCTAATTTACTTCAAGCATGTTTGTAATTGTGCATTGAGGCACTTTTTTCCATAGTGATTTTATACATTTGTCAGATAATTCTAACACCTGTCATCTCAATGTTTATATCTATTAATTTTTTTTCAATAAGTTTGAGATAGCAGAATCTTAGCATGATGAGTGATTTTCAGTTGACTCCTTGTCATTTTCGTATTATGTCATGAAACTTTGGATCTTATTTATACTTTCTGTTTTAGCTGACTTTCTGACACAAGTCTGGCAGTGGAAGAAGATTGAAATCTCATCATTAATAGGAGGAGTTAGAAGCCCAGATTCTCCATGTGGATACTGAGGATACTTGAGGGGAGGGTATCTCATTACTGTTGGGTAGAAGTAAGAGTTCTGACTCTATGTGGTCTCCACTGACCCTGAGGTTGGTTGACCTCATAACTGCTGAGTAACACATGCACACACAACAATGAAAGTCTTCACTCTGCACTGGGTTGCCTCTGGCATCACTCCACTTGGAATGAATATGATCTTCATTACTGCTGCGGGTGTAAGTCTAGACATCTACATGGTTTCTACCGACCATTAATGTGTGAGAGATTGTTAGTGCCCAGTGAGAATGAAGGTCCTGGCTTTCTACTCATTCCTCTTTGGCCCTACTCAGAGCAATTAGGGAATAGAGTCTCCAAAGGGTCACCTGGGCTTCCCATGTGATCTGTGTTATCAAGGATACAGGTGAGATTGTAATAGGGAAGAACAAATCTGACTCCATATTAGATCTGTTCCTTTCACTTTAAACTCTGTGCTCTGTTTCCTGTGCTTAGTCATGCTGGCTCATGCCTTTTGTAAAAGAATGTTGCACATAGCCTGAATATATAGAGTAGCCTATTCTTCAGACTCTGACCTTTAAGAGTCTATTCATATAGAGATAAAAATTTGCAGAACCAAAAGTAATATTTGTCCTGTTGGAGAACATCATGACCTGACTTGTGTGGACAGCTGCAAAAACAAAGGATTCCTACACCGAGAAGTTAACAGCAGTTTATAATGCACCTCCCTCAACTTGCCTTTAAAAGTACTTTGCTGAAACCCTTCTAGGAGTTCAGGCATTTGGGGGCACAAGTCACCTGTTTTCTTCTTTGGCCATGCAATAAACCTTTCTCTGGTCCAAACTCTGATGTTTCAGTTTGTTTGGCCTTCCTGTGTATCATACATAGGAACTTACATTCAGTAAGAAGAACACAGTTTTCTTCTGTGGTGCTTGGCTGGAGTAGAGAAGTTGTTGTCTGAGGGTTTTCTATCTTGCTGAGCTACCACTTTCCTGGTCCTTGACTACAGAGTTCAAGGTTTTATTGTTTCTTTTTTTCTCCTTTTTAGCCTGTGACCATTAGTACCTCTGGGTTGCTGGCTTCTTCCCCTAAAAGCCTGGCATAAGTGAGGCAAAGAAAAATTTCAAGGAATTCCCCACCATATCATTCCTTGGATTTCAAGTTCCCTAGGAAGTCTGTCTTCTTCTATTCACTTTTTAGAGTTTTCTTATGTTGGTTTTATATCTAATGCCCATAGATCAAATTGTACTCAGGAAAATAGGGAAATATATAACCATTCAATTTTCCTGAAAGAAGTTTAAGATTGGGCATTTTATGTATCTTATTTCAAATATTAAATTGTTATTTATATTTTTTAAATGTTTTCATAGGTTACCATTGAGTTTGCAATATGTATCTTAAACAGTCAAAGTCCACCTTCAAATACATAACCACTGAATGTATAGAACAAAGGATTATTAGCAATTGACTCCAATTTCCTCCATCCTTTTTTGCCAATATTATTTTAATGTACTTTGCCTTTGACATATTATATGAACATAACTTCGGTCTTTTTATACAGTTCATCAGGTTCTCACATGAAGTGTACTGGAATGGTTTGCCATTCCCTCCTCCAGTGAATCACATTTAGTGAGAACTCTTCACTATGACCTGTCTGTCTTGGGTGGCCCTAAATGGCATGACTGATAGCTTTATTGAGTTATGCAAGCCCCTTCACCATGACAAGACAGTGATTCCTAAAGGTATACCCAACTAAAGGCAGAGTTTCAAAGAAGAACAAGGAGAAACAAGAAGGACTTTTTAAATGAACAATGAACAAAAATAGAGGAAAACAACACAAGGGGGAAAGACTAGAGATCTCTTCAGGAAAATTGGAAATATCAAGGGAATATTTTACCCACAGTTGGGCACAATAAAAGACAGAAATGGTAGAGACCTAGTAGATGTAGAAGAGATGAAGAAGAGATGGAAAGAATACATGGAAGAACTGTACAAAAAAGATCTTAATGAACCAGATAACCATGATAGTGTGGTCAGTCATTCTGAGCCAGATGTTCTGGAGTGTGAAGTCAAGTAGGCCTTAGGAAGCACTGCTGTCAGTAAAGCTAGTGGATGCGATGGAATTCCAGTAGAGCTATTCAAAACTCTAAAAGATAATGCTATTAAAGTGTTGTACACAATATGTCAGCAAATCTGGAAGACCAAGCAGTGGCCAAAGGACTGGAAAAAGTCAATCCTTATCTCAATTCCCAAGAAGGGCAGAACTAAAGAATGTTCACACCATGGGACAATTACACTTATCTCCCATGCTAGAAAGGTCTGCTTAGAGTCTTGCATGCTAGGCTTCAGCATTTTGTGAACCAAGAACTTCCAGATGTCCAAGCTGGGTTTAGAAAAGGCACAAGAACCAAAGATCAAATTGATAACATTCACTGGATCATGGAGAAAGCAAGGGAATTCCAGAAGAGCATCTACCTCTGTTTCATCGACTACACTAAAGCTTTTGACTGTGTGGATCATAACAAACAGTGGCAACTCTTTAAGAGATGGGAATATCTTACCTGTCTCCTGAGGAACCTGTATGCGGGTCAAGAAGCAACAGTTAGAACCCTATATGGAACAACTGACTGGTTCAGGATAGAGAAAGAAGTACAAGGTTGTCTGCTGTCACCCTGTTTGTTTAACCTATATGCTGAGGACATCATGAGAAATTCTTGGCTGGATGAGTTACAAGCTGGAATCAAGATAGGCAGAAGAAACATCAACAGCCTCAGATATGCAGATGATACCACTCTAATGGTGAAAAGTAAAGAGGAACTAAAGAAACTCTTGATAAGGGTGAAAGACAAGAGTGAAAAACCTGGCTTAAGATTAAATATTTTAAAAAATGGAACCACAGGAAGATGGTGGAGGAATAAGATGGCAGACCACTTTCTCCTGCACAAATTCATCAAAAAAACATTTAAACGCTGAGTAAATTCCACAAAACAACTTCTCAATGCCAGCAGAGGACATCAGGCACCCAGAAAAGCAGCCGGTTGTCTTCAAAAGGAGGTAGGAAAAAATATAAAAGACCAAAAAAGAGACAAAAGAGATAGGGACAGAGCTCTGTTCCAGGAAGGGAGTCTTAAAAAGAGAGAAGTTTCAAAACACCAGGAAACACTCTCACTGCCGAGCCTGTGACAAGCCTTGGAAGCAAAGAGGGCAGCATAACAGGGAGGAAAAATAAATAAATAAATAAACTCCACAGATTACGAGCCCAGTGGTAACTCCCCCAGCAGAGAAGCAGCGCAGATGCCTGCACCAGCCACTAGCAAGTGGGGGCTGGGTAGGGAGGCTCGGGCTGCATTGCTTAGAGTAAGGACCGGGCCTGAATGCCCTGAGGGCAATCTGAGCGAACTAACTTGGGCTAGCAAACCAGACTGCGAAATAGCTACCACGTGAAAAGTCCTAACCTAAGACAGTGCCAGGCCCATGCACAGAACAAAGGACTGAACAGAACTAGCCATCTGCAGACCATCCCCCTCTGGTGACAGGCAGCCAGAGCTGGAAGGGGGCAATCGCAGCCCCAGAAAGATATCATCTACCAAACTGCAAGTAAGCTTCTTTGCTGAGACTTCTTGGGGTTCTGGACGGTCAACATCCACCTGAAAAGGTGTGCCTGCTGTACACCCAGAAAACCGAGTGGCAGGGACTGGGGAGGTGATAAGTCACAGCGACGGCGCTCTCCAAACACCTCATCACCTGAGCTGCTTGGACATGGGAAGGGCACAAAACGCAGGCCCAACCGAGTCTGCGCCTCTGAGGACAACCAGAGTGCCTGAACCTGAGTGGCTTAGACCTGGGAGGTGCATGAAGCCCAGGGCCAGCCTCTGATGGTTCCTGGCAGAGCAACCTACAGCCTGAGCAGTGTGGACAGGGAGGGCACATGCGCAGTGAGCGGGGGCAGGCCCAATGTAGCTAAGACACTGTGAGCACACTCCAGTGTTACTTGTTTGCAGCGTCCCTCCCTCCCCACAGCACGACTGAACAAGTGAGCCTAAAGAAAGTGTCCACTGCTGCCACCCTTGTGTTAGGGTGGAAATCAGACACTGAAGAGACCAGTGAACAGAAGAAGCTAAAACAGAGGGAACCGTCTTGGAAGTGACAGATGCAACAGATTAAAACCCTGTAGTTAGTACCGACTACGTAGGAAGGGGCCTATAGTTCTTGAGAAATATAAGCCAGACCAAGGAATGATCCAAAAATGAACTGACCCCACACTGCCCATAACAACACCAGAGAAAGTCCTAGATATATTTTTATTATTTTTATGATCACTTTTTTAATTTTTTTTTAAATTTTTTAAATCTTCTATTACTCCTTTAATTTTCACTTTTATAATCTATTATTACTTTGCAAAAAAAAAAGACCTTATTTTTTTAAAGCAAACTTCATATATATATATAATTTTTGTGACTTTGTCTTCTTTTGTCTATTTTATTTCTTCTTTTTTTAATATTGTATTTTTGAAAATCCAACCTCTACTCTAGATTTTTAATCTTTGTTTTTTGGCATTTGTTATCAATTTTGTACCTTTAAGAACCCAATCTTCAGTACCCATTTTTACTTGGGAGCAAGATTACTGGCTTGACTGCTCTCTCCCCCTTTGGACTCTCCTTTTTCTCCACCAGGATGCCTCTGTCTCCTCCCTCCCCCTCTCTTCTCTACCCAAATCTATGAATCACCAGTGTGTTCCGGACAGTGGAGAACATTTAGGGAACTGATTACTGGCTGCATCTGTCTCTCTCCTTTTGATCCCCCCCACACACACACACTTTTTATCCTCCTCCCACCTCTGTCTCCTTCCTCCCTCTTCTCTTCTCTGTATAACTCTGTGAACATCTCTGAGTGGCCCAGACTGTGGAGTGCACATAAGGAAGTGATTACTGGCTAGCTTGTTCTCTCCTCTTTTGAATCCACCTCATCTCATTCGAGTTACCTCTAATTCCCTCCTCCCTCTTCTCTTCTCCATGTAACTCTGGGAACCTCTCTGGTTGTCCCTCACTGTAGAGAAACTTTTCATCTTTAACTTAGATGTTTTATCAATGGTGCTGTATAGAAGGAGAAGTCTTGAGACTACTGTAAAAATAAGACTGAAAGCAAGAAGCAGGAGGCTTAAGTACAAATCCTGAGAACACCAGAGAGCTCCTGACTCCAGGGAATATTAATCGACAGTTCATCAAATGCCTCCATACCTACACTGAAACCAAGCACCACTCAAGGGCCAACAAGTTCCAGAGCAAGACATACCATGCAAATTCTCCAGCAATACAGGAACACAGCCCTGAGCTTCAATATACAGGCTGCCCAAAATTACTCCAAAACCATTGACATCTCATAACTCATTACTCGATACTTCATTGCACTTCAGAGAGAAGAAATCCAGCTCCACCCACCAGAACACCGACACAAGCTTCCCTAACCAAGAAACCTTGACAAGCCACTGGTACAACCCCACCCACAGTGAGGAAACTCCAAAATAAAGAGAACTCCACAAACTGCAAGAATACAGAAAGGCCACCACAAACTCAGCAATATAAATAAGATGAAGAGGCAGAGGAATACCCAGCAGGTAAAGGAACAGGATAAATGGCCACCAAACCAAATAAAGAGGAAGAGATAGGGAATCTACCTGATAAAGAATTCTAAATAATGATAGTGAAAATGATCCAAAATCTTAAAATCAAAATGGAACCACAGATAAATAACCTGGAGAAAAGGACTGAGACAATGCAAGAAATAAAAAAGAGTCAACATATAATGAATAATGTAATAAATGAATCAAAAACACTCTGGAGACAACAAACAGTAGAATAATGGATGAAGAAGATAGGAATAGTGAATTAGAAGATAGAATGGTAGAAATAAATGAATCAGAGGGGAAAAAAAATGAATTAAAAGAAATGAGGACAATCTCAGAAGCCTCCAGGACAATATTAAATGCTCCAACATTCGAATCATAGGCGTCCCAGAAGAAGAAGACAAAAGGAAAGACCATGAGAAAATACTTGAGTAGATAATAGTTGAAAACTTCCCTGAAATGGGGAAGGAAATAATAACCCAAGTCCAAGAAACCCAGAGAGTCCCAAACAGGATAAACCCAAGATGACACACCCCAAGACACATATTAATCAAATTAATGAAGATCAAACACAAAGAACAAATATTAAAAGCAGCAAGGGAAAAACAATGAATAACAGACAAGGGGATTCCCATAAGGATAACAGCTGATCTTTCAATAGAAACCCTTCAGGCCAGGAGGGAATGGCAAGACATAATTAAAGTGATGTAAGAAAATAACCTACAGCCCAGATTACTGTACCCAGCAAGGATCGCATTCAAATATGAAGGAGAAACCAAAAGCTTTACAGACAAGCAACAGCTGAGAGAACTCAGCACCACCAAACCAGCTCTCCAATAAATGTTAAAGGATATTCTCTAGACAAGAAACACAAAAAGCGTGTATAAACTCGAACCCAAAACAATAAAGTAAATGGCAACGGGATCATACTTATCAATAATTACCTTAAATGTAAATGGGTTGAATGCCCCAACCAAAAGACAAAGACTGGCTGAATGGATACAAAAACAAGACCCCTATACATGTTGTCTACAAGAGACCCACCTCAAAACAGGGACACATACTGACTGAAAATGAAGGGCTGGAAAAAGATATTCCATGCAAATAGAGACCAAAAGAAAGCAGGAATAGCAATATTCATATCAGATAAACCAGACTTTAAAACAGAGACTGTGAAAAGAGACAAAGATAATGATCAAACAATCAATTCAAGAAGAAGATATAACAATTATGAATATATATGCACCCAACATAGGAGCACCACAGTATGTAAGACAAATGCTAACAAGTGTGAAAGGGGAAATTAACAATAACACAATAATAGTGGGAGACTTTAATACCCCACTCACACGTATGGATAGATTAACTAAACAGAAAATTAACAAGGAAACACAAACTTTAAATGATACAATAGATGAGTTAGATCTAATTGATATCTATGGGACATTTCACCCCGAAAGAATGAATTTCGCCTTTTTCTCAAGCACACTCAGAACCTTCTCCAAGATAGATCACATCTGGGCCATAAGTCTAGCCTCAGTAAATTCAAAAAAATTGAAATCATTCCAAGCATCTTTTCTGACCACAATGCAGTAGGATTAGATCTCAATTACAGGAGAAAAACTATTAAAAATTCCAATAAATGGAGACTGAACAACACGCTGCTGAATAACCAACAAATCACAGAAGAAATCAAAAAAGAAATCAAAATATGCATGGAAATGAATGAAAATGAGATCACAACAACCCAAAACCTATAGGACACTGTAAAAGCAGTGCTAAGGGGAAAGTTCATAGCAATATAGGCATACCTCAAGAAACAAGAAAAAAGTCAAATAAATAACCTAACTCTACACCTAAAGCAACTAGAAAAGGAGGAAATGAAGAATCCCAGGGTTAGTAGAAGGAAAGAAATCTTAAAAATTAAGGCAGAAATAAATGCAAAAGAAACAAAAGAGACCATAGTAAAAATCAACAAAGCCAAAAGCTGGTTCTTTGAAAGGATAAACAAAATTGACAAACCATTAGTCAGACTCATCAAGAAGCAAAGGGAGAAAAATCAAATTAATAAAATTAGAAATGAAAATGGAGAGATCACAACAGACAACACAGAAATACAAAGGATCATAAGAGACTACTATCAGCAATTATATGCCAATAAAATGGACAATGTGGAAGAAATGGACAAATTCTTAGAAAAGTACCACTTTCCAAAACTGAACCAGGACGAAATAGAAAACCTTAACAGACCCATCACAAGCACGGAAATTGAAACTGTAATCAGAAATCTTCCAGCAAACAAAAGCCCAGGTCCAGACGGCTTCACAGCTGAATTCTACCAAAAATTTCGAGTAGAGCTAACACCTATCCTACTCAAACTCTTCCAGAAAATTGCAGAGGAAGGTAAACTTCCAAACTCATTCTATGAGGCCACCATCACCCTAATACCAAAATCTGACAAAGAAGCCACAAAAAAAGAAAACTACAGGCCAATATCACTGATGAATATAGATGCAAAAATCCTTAACAAAATTCTAGCGATCGGAATCCAACAACACATTAAAAAGCTCATACACCATGACCATGTGGGCTTTATCCCAGGGATGCAAGGATTCTTCGATATCTGCAAATCAATCAATGTAATACACTACATTAACAAATTGAAAAATAAAAGCCATATGATTATCTCAATAGATGCAGAGAAAGCCTTTGAAAAAATTTAACATCTATTTATGATTAAAAAAAAAAAACTCTCAGAAAGCAGGAATAGAAGGAAATACCTCAACATAATAAAAGCTATATATGACAAACCCACAGCAAATATTATCCTCAATGGAGAAAAATTGAAAGCATTTCCCCAAAGTCAGGAACAAGACAAGGGTGACCACTTTCACCACTAATATCCAACATAGTTCTGGAAGTTTTGGCCACAGCAATCAGAGCAGAAAAAGAAATAAACGGAATCCAAATTGGAAAAGAAGAAGTAAAACTGTCACTGTTTGCAGATGACATGATCCTCTACACAGAAATCCCTAAAGACTCCACCAGAAAATTACTAGAGCTAATCAATGAATATAGTAAAGTTGTAGGATATAAAATAAAGACACAGAAATCCCTTGCATTCCTATACACTAATAATGAGAAAATAGAAAGAGAAATTAAGGAAACAATTCCATTCACCATTGCAACAAAAAGAATAAAATACTTAGGAATATATCTACCTAAAGAAACTAAAGATCTATATATCGAAAACTATAAAACACTGATGAAAGAAATCAAAGAGGACACTAATAGATGGAGAAATATACCATGTTCATGGATGGGAAGAATCAATATAGTGAAAATGAGTACACTACTCAAAGCAATCTATAGATTCAATTCAATCCCTATCAAGCTACCAAAGGTATTTTTCACAGAGCTAGGACAAATAATTTCACAATTTGTATGGAAATACAAAAAACCTCGAATAGCCAAAGCAATCTTGAGAAAGAGAATGGAACTGGAGGAATCAACCTGCCTGACTTCAGGCTCTACTACAAAGCCACAGTCATCAAGACAGTATGGTACTGGCACAAAGACAGAAATATAGATCAATGGAACAAAATAGAAAGCCCAGAGATAAATCCACACACATATGGACACCTTATCTTTGACAAAGGAGGCAAGAATATACAATGGAGTAAAGACAATCTCTTTAACAAGTCGTGCTGGGAAAAGTGGTCAACCACTTGTAAAAGAATGGAACTTTCTAACACAGCACATAAAAATGAACTCAAAATGGATTAAAGGTCTAAACATAAGACCAGAAACTATAAAACTCCTAGAGGAGAACATAGGCAAAACACTCTCAGACATAAATCACAGCAGGATCCTCTATGACCCACCTCCCAGAATACTGGAAATAAAAGCAAAAATAAACAAAGGGGACCTAATTAAACTTAAAAGCTTCTGGACAACAAAGGAAACTCTAAGCAAGGTGAAAAGACAGCCTTTGGAATGGGAGAAAATAATAGTGAATGAAGCAACTGACAAACAACTAATCTCAAAACTATACAAGCAACTCCTGAAGCTCAATTCCAGAAAAATAAAGGACCCAATCAAAAAATGGGCCAAAGAACTAAAAGACATTTCTCCAAAGAAGACATACAGATGGCTAATAAACACATGAAAAGATGCTCAACATAATTCATTATCAGAGAAATGTAAATCAAAAACACAATGAGGTACCATTTCATGCCAGTCAGAATGACTGTGATCCAAAAGTCTGCAAGCAATAAATGCTGCAGAGGGTGTGGAGAAAAGGGAACCCTCTTACATTGTTGGTGGGAATGCAAACTAGTACAGCAACTATGGAGAACAGTGTGGAGATTCCTTAAAAAACTGAAAATAGAACTGCCATATGACCCAGCAATACCACTGCTGGGCATACACACCGAGGAAACCAGAATTGAAAGAGAGTTATGTATCCCAAAGTTCATCGCAGCACTGTTTATAACAGCCAGGACATGGAAGCAACCTAGATGCCCATCAGCAGACAAATGGATAAGAAAGCTGTGGTACATATACACAATGGAGTAATCAGTTCAGTTCAGTTCAGTCGCTCAGTCATGTCCGACGCTTTGCGACCCCATGAATCGCAGCACACTAGACCTCCCTGTCCATCACCAACTCCCGAAGTTCATTCAAACTCATGTCCATCGAGTCAGTGATGCCATCCAGCCATCTCATCCTCCGTCATCTCCTTCTCCTCCTGCCCCTAATCCCATTAGGCAGAGTCTTTTCCAATGAGTCAACTCTTCGCATGAGGTGGCCAAAGTACTGGAGTTTCAGCTTCAGCATTGTTCCCTCCAAAGATATCCCAGGGCTGATCTCCTTCAGAATGGACTGGTTGGATCTCCTTGCAGTCCAAGGGACTCTCAAGAGTCTTCTCCAACACCACAGTTCAAAAGCATCAATTCTTTGGCACTCAGCTTTCTTCACAGTCCAACTCTCACATCCATACATGACCACTGGAGAAACCATAGCAATGGAGTATTACTCAGCCATTAAAAATAATACATTTGAATCAGTTCTAATGAGGTGGATGAAACTGGAGCCTATTATACAGAGTGAAGTAAGCCAGAAAGAAAAACACTCATATAGTATACTAACGCATATATATGATATTTAGAAAGATGGTAACGATAACCCCATATGCAAGACAGCAAAAGAGACACAGATGTATAGAACAGTCTTTTGGACTGTGTGGGAGAGGGAGAGGGTGGGATGACTTGGGAGAATGGCACTGAAACATGTATAATATCATATAAGAAACTAATCGCCAGTCCAGGTTCAATGCATGATACAGGATGCCTTGGGCTGGTCACTGGGATGACCCAGAAAGATGGCACAGGGAGAGAGGTTGGAGGCGGGTTCAGGATGGGGAACACCTGTACACCCGTTGCAGATTCATGTTGATGTATGGCAAAACCAATACAATATTGTAAAGTAAATAGCCTCCAATTAAAATAAATAAATTTAAATTTTAAATAAATAAATAAATATTTAAATAAAGTAAGGTCATGGCATCTGACCCCATTACTCATGTCAAATAGAAGGGGAAAAGGTGGAAGTGTGACAGATTTCCTTTTCTTGGTTTCCAAAATTACTGCAGATGGTGACTGCAGCCATGAAATCAGAAGATGATTGTTTCTTGGCAGGAAAGCTATGACAAACCTAGACAGTGAGTTGACAGACTTCTGCTGACAAAGATCCATATAGTCAAGGCTATGGTCTTCCCAGTGGTGGTTACATACAGCCGTGAGAGCTGGACCATAAAAAAGGGAGAGTGCCAAAAAAATGATGCCTCCAAACGATAGTGCTGGAGAAGATTCCTGAGAGTCCCTTGGACAGCAAGGAGATCAAACCAGTGAATCTTAAAGGAAATCAACCACGAACACTCGTTGGGAGGGCTGATGCTGAAGCCGAAGCTTCAGTATTTTGGCCACCTGATTTGAACAGCCAACTCATTGGAAAAGTCCCTGATGCTGGGAAAGACTGAGGGCAGAAGGAGAAGAGGGCGTCAGAAGATGAGATAGCAGGATGGTATCATCCATGCAGTGGCCATGAACTTGGGCAAATTCCAGGAGATGATGAGTGACAGGGAGGCCTAGTGTGCTGCAGTCCATGAGATCACAAAGAGTTGAACACAACTGGCTACTGAACAACAACAACAAAAAAAAAAAAAAAACCATGCTAACTATTGATAATCTTTTTACTTTAGTCAATCACTCTTTAGAAAAATTAAAATACAAAAAAAAAAATAAATTTTATTTACCTTAATTATGTCACTAAGATTTCTCTTCCTTTTCTTTGTGTAGATGAAAGATTCTTTTGGTGTCATAGTCTTCTGCCTGTATAACTTTCTTTGAATATTTCTTTAAGAACAAGGATACTGGCAATGAATATTTTTCCGTTGTTTTTTATCTAAAAACATAACATTTATATTTTATATTCCAGAGATATATTTGTTGGTGGAAAGGGCACCTCCCTCACACACTCCTTTTGTATTTTAAAGGCATTACTCCAAGGTCTTCTGATTTTCATAATTTTATTTTATTTTATTTTATTTTATTTTAATTTTAAAATCTTTAATTCTTACATGCGTTCCCAAACATGAACCCCCCTCCCACCTCCCTCCCTATAATATCTCTCTGGGTCATCCCCATGCACCAGCCCCAAGCATGCTGTATCCTGCGTCAGACATAGACTGGCAATTCAATTCTTACATGATAGTATACATGTTAGAATGCCATTCTCCCAAATCATCCCTCCCTCTCCCTCTCCCTCTGAGTCCAAAAGTCCGTTATACACATCTGTGTCTTTTTTCCTGTCTTGCATACAGGGTCGTCATTGCCATCTTTCTAAATTCCATATATATGTGTTAGTATACTGTATTGGTGTTTTTCTTTCTGGCTTACTTCACTCTGTATAGTCAGCTCCAGTCTCATCCATCTCATCAGAACTGATTCCAATTAATTCAACAGCTGAGTAATACTCCATTGTGTATATGTACCACAGCTTTCTTATCCATTCATCTGCTGATGGACATCCACACACATATGGACACCTTATCTTTGACAAAGGAGGCAAGAATATACAGTGGAGTAAAGACAATCTCTTTAACAAGTGGTGCTGGGAAAACTGGTCAACCACTTGTAAAAGAATGAAACTAGATCACTTTCTAACACCTCACACAAAAATAAACTCAAAATGAATTAAAGACCTAAATGTAAGACCAGAAACTATAAAACTCCTAGAGGAGAACATAGGCAAAACACTCTCAGACATAAATCATAGCAGGATCCTCTATGATCCACCTCCCAGCATTCTGGAAATAAAAGCAAAAATAAACAAATGGGATCTAATTAAAATTAAAAGCTTCTGCACAACAAAGGAAACTATAAGCAAGGTGAAAAGACAGCCTTTTGAATGGGAGAAAATAATAGCAAATGAAGCAACTGACAAACAACTAATCTCAAAAATATACAAGCAACTTATGCAGCTCAATTCCAGAAAAATAAATGACCCAATCAAAAAATGGGCCAAAGAACTAAATAGACATTTCTCCAAAGAAGACATACGGATGGCTAACAAACACATGAAAAGATGCTCAATATCACTTATTATTAGAGAAATGCAAATCAAAACCACAATGAGGTACCACTTCACACCAGTCAGAATGGCTGCGATCCAAAAATCTGCAAGCAATAAATGCTGGAGAGGGTGTGGAGAAAAGGGAACCCTCCTACACTGTTGGTGGGAATGCAAACTAGTACAGCCACTATGGAGAACAGTGTGGAGATTCCTTAAAAAATTGCAAATAGAACTGACCTTATGACCCAGCAATCCCACTGCTGGGCATACACACCGATGAAACCAGAATTGAAAGAGACACATGTACCCCAATGTTCATTGCAGCACTGTTTATAATAGCCAGGACGTGATTTTCATAATTTTTAACAAAAGTTATAAATAATTTTTATTGTAATTCTTATCTTTGTTACTCTGTATATTTTTTTTCAGATTGCCTTCCAGATTTTCATATTTCTCTTTAGTTTTCAAGAATTTTATTAAGATATGTAGTGTGTGAGTGTATGTGTGTGTGTGAGAGAGAGAGAGAGAGAGAGAGTGTGTCTCGGTGGATGGGGAAAGATTTATTTTGTTTAGTCTTATGTAAGATTTTTGGCTCTATTGTTTAGTATATCAATCTCTTACAGTGTTTTTATGTCTATCATTTATATTTTATGTTTTATTGTACTTTCTTTCTGCTAAAATCCTATACCTCTTTATTCATATTATACACCTTTTCCACTAAAGCCTTTAACATCTTAATAAGAATCATTTATATTTCCCATCCAAATGTTCGAATAACAGTATAATACTTGACTCTTATTCTGTTGATGATTTTATCCTTTGCCAGTGTTTTTATTTTCCTGTTCATTTGTATGTTTCATAATTTGTGGTTAAAAGAGATATAACTTTTGCAAGGCAGTGGAGACTGAGTTAAATCTTATTTATTCTTGGGAATGGACTTTCCTTTCTTCATTCTCTGAATGGAGCATTGAATAAATTTAGTTAAACATTGAATTGAGTTTTGGCTTTTCTGTTATTATGGTTTTACTCAGAACATAACCAGTTTTCAAATTCTTCCAACATTACCTCTGTTTAGAGTAACGGCTAGAGGATTATTTATAATGCTGCTCAATTCTCCATTTAAAATTTCTCTTCATTCCAGTGTCACAAAGAGGGTATTGCTTCAAGCTCCTTGCCCTTCCCAAGCAGTATTTTGGATAGCCCTTACTTGTTCTTTCACATTTGCTAGCTTTGTGGTGGGAACTGGTGTCTCCTGAATGAGAAGGTCTTCACTCCTATTCTGGTTTGGCCTCAGTCTTAGATAGGTGATAAGTCCCTGAGTAAACATATGTAAGCCTTTCTTGGTGATGCTGCTCTGCCACTAGTGACAGGGGATGTTTAATGATCTGTCCATTTGGCCCTAGGATGTTATTCTGCCCTTTCTCAAGGACAGAAGAAGTTTTGTTTGTCTTTTTCTTTTCACTAGTATTGTAGGTGTTTATCTGTGTCCTGAAAATCACAGACTTCACTGCCCTACTCCCAGCTGTCTAAGGCTTTTCTCTGCAGAGATATAGGCAAGTCTTGCCCACAGCAGCTGTGGTTCCCCTTCCCCAGGTCTTCATCAGAAGAGATGCTTTTTGGAGTCTCTTGCCATGCCCACAATATTTTTCATGAGTAACTCATGTTGTCATTAGAGAAGAGCATACAAGTTTGAATTAATTTCTCTTGTGCTGAAATTTCCAGTATTTCTATACTTTCATGATAACCCAATGTCAGCCTTTATCTATTGATTTGCATTTATTAAAAATTATTCTTCACTGTTGGTGGGAATGTAAATTGATACAGCCACTAAGGAAGACAGTATGGAGATTTCTTTCTTTTTTTTAAGATACTGATATTTTATAGAGTATGCAACTATTATAAAAAATTATCTAAATTTATCAATTAATAAAAGTTTTTCAATCATTAAATACCAAAGAGATTTTATAGCTAATCTCCTTTTGTTCACGTTGGAGTGGACTGTCTGATTTTGAGTGACCTCTTTTTTCTTTCTACTTTTATTTTATTATTTTTTTTTATTTTTTATTTTTTTAATTTTTATTTTTACTTTATTTTACTTTACAATACTGTATTGGTTTTGCCATACATTGACATGAATCCAAAAATCTGCAAGCAATAAATGCTGGAGAGGGTGTGGAGAAAAGGGAACCCTCCTACACTGTTGGTGGGAATGCAAACTAGTACAATCACTATGGAGATTTCTTTAAAAAAAAAAAAAGAAAAAGACACAGGCACCTCAATGTTCACTGCACACAATTTACAGTAGCTTGGACATGGAAGCAACCTAGGTGCCCATCAATAGATGAATGGATAAATAAGATCTGGTACATACATACAATGGAATTTTACTCAGTCATAAAAAGGAACACAATTGAGTCAATTCTAGTGAGGTGGATAAATATAGAGCCTATTATACAAAGTGAAGTAAGTCAGAAAGAGGAAAGCAAATATCACACATTAATGCATATATACAGAACCTAGAAAGAGAGTACTAATAAACCTATTTGCAGGGCAGCAATTGATATGCCTTTTCATACTGTTCAGATGACACCACCCTTATGGCAGAAAGTGAAGAGGAACTAAAAAGCCTCTTGATGAAAGTGAAAGAGGAGAGCGAAAAAGTTGGCTTAACGTTCACATTCAGAAACTGAAGATCATGGCATCTGGTCCCACCACTTCACAGGAAATAGATAGGGAAACAGTCGGAAACAGTGTCAGACACGTCTAAAATATTTGTAAACTCACTAGGGCAAACTGAGAAACTGTTAATGGGCCAGAAGTAACCAATCTAGGGATCTAATTATTATAGGCCCTGGCTGGGTGCACTCCTGTCTGAGTGTTTCCATCTTACCACACTTAAAGTTATGCTTAAGTGACATATATCTGTTGGAAATTTTGGATTTATAAAACAACATCTTTCTGAGGCACTCCTTCCAAAGGAGGAAATTTTTTCTTTTTTAATGGCTTATATGATTATTGTGTCTTCCTTAGAAAATGGTTGACTGAGAAAATGCACAAAATGAAAATTGATAATTATGCTTTATTAGGCAGACTTTTGGAGAAGGCAATGGCACCCCACTCCAGTACTCTTGCCTGAAAAATCCCATGGACAGAGGAGCCTGGTGGGCTGCAGTCCATGGGGTCGCGAAGAGTCGGACACGACTGAGCTACTTCATTTTCACTTTCCACTTTCACGCATTGGAGAAGGAAATGGCAACCCACTCCAGTGTTCTTGCCTAGAGAATCCCAGGGACGGGGGAGTCTGATGGGCTGCCGTCTATGGAGTCACACGGAGTCGGACACGACTGAAGCAACTTAGCAGCAGCAGCAGGCATACTTTGGGTTCAGCTGGTAAAGAACCCACCTGCTATGCAGGAGACCCTGGTTTGATTCCTGGGTTGGGACATTCCCCTGGAGAAGGAATAGGCTATTCACTCTGGTTTTCTTGAATATCCCTGGTGGCTAGGTGGTAAAGAATCTGCCTGCAATATGGGAGACCTAGGTTCGATTCCTGGGTTGGGAAGATTCTCTGGAGGAGGGCAGGGCAGCCCACTCTAGTATTCTTTCCTGGAGAATTCCATGTCAGAGGCTACAGTCCATGGGGTTGCAAAGAGTCGCACACAACTGAGCGACTAAGCACAACATGGCACAAGCAGACTTTACTGAGAAATTAAGCCTGGATACAGCCTCTCATATAGCTCTGAGGGACTATTTCAAATAGGCAAGGAGAGGGCCAGGATATATAGGAATTTTTGCAAAACCTGAACTAAAGTAAAAGTAATTGAACATCAAAAATTGCTGCTAATTAAAGAAAATCAAGGAGTCTCAAGTTAATGAATTTAGCATTTTTCTATGTATAGGATGATGCAAGAGTGGGAGTTCATTGAAATTATTCCTTTGATATGTGCTTTAGCTGCCTAGAGCCAGTATCTTGACTTTTTTTTTTTTTTTTTAATTCTGAATTTTCTTCAGGCTGTACCACTGGGCCAATACAGTGGTTAGCAGCTTTATGACCACATCCTTTGTTTACTGAATCCCAAAAAACATTTTTTGTCCCTATAAGGAAGCACTAACATTCATTCTCTTCTTGGAAGAGTGTCCTTCTGATCTTTTGAGTTACTTGATTTCTCTGTAAACTCAGCTCTCTAATGTGTACAAGAAGATTATGATTTTGTATATTATCCAATGTTATGTTGTTGTTATAAGGGTGAGAGTGATGGTCGATAAAACTTTCCATATCCTAAGACTAAGTTGAAAGTTGCAGGGATATTTTAAGGTAAATTGTGCAATGGCATATGAAGCTCTAAAATATAAAGATATACTCTAGCCAAGATTTGGAATTGCTAAGTAATTAAATATGAGTATAATGATAATTCAGTCCTTAGTTATGTGAAGTTTAATGAATATGTAATAGTGTGCTTTAGATCATTTCAGAGTAACTGCAATGTTCTCTTTGTATTAAATGAATGCTCCATATATGAGAACTCTAAGACAATCTCAGAAGAAGGAAGTTACACAATTCAAGATATATACATCTCTTCTGGTGTCTTTCTGAATAACAGGGAAAAATGAATCAAAAATATATACAATTAATTTTTTAAAAATGTGTTGCCAGACATTGGAAGAATAAGCTGTCTCTATTTGCTAGCTAAATCCCCGAAATTGAAAGAAATATGTGTTAGTCATATATGAAGGTAAAAGACAGAACTTACTTGCCAGACTCTTCTCTAAAGTAAATGAATCTACTTTCATTTACAACTCTACTTTACAAAACGCTCCCCTAAATTTCAGGAATTATTGTATCCATTGACACAAGAAGGAAAACCATTTGGGATTTACTTTCATAATCCTGGGAGTTTTAGTTTCTTCTAACAGAAGCACTATTTCTATTCTGCTGCTGCTGCTGAGTCGCTTCAGTCGTGTCTGACTCTGTGCGACCCCATAGACGGCAGCCCACCAGGCTCCCCCATCCCTGGGATTCTCCAGGCAAGAACACTGGCGTGGGTTGCCATTTTCTTCTCCAGTGCATGAAAGTGAAAAGTGAAAGAGAAGTCGCTCAGTCATGTCCGACTCTTCGAGACCCCATGGACTACAGCCTACCAGGCTCCTCCATCCATGGGATTTTCCAGGCAAGAGTACTGGAGCAAAAGATATATAGTACAATTATATCCTCAAATATATCCAAAATGAGTGAATTTTATAAGAGGAAGATAAAGTGAGATGTGTTTCCGATAAAACACTGACCAATCCCAGATTTTAAATAACATTCAGTATCATCAATGTTTTCCTTCAAAATCAGCCTGCATGTATCCTTGAACAGTTCCTGCCCTCAGAGTTACCTAGATATTGTTACAAGAAAACAGAAAAAGAAGAGTGGAGGAAGATTGCTAAAACCTTTACTTTCTTTTTGCTTGAACTGTGAGAGAAGCAGCTATTTTTATCTTGATGATTTATTTATGAGACATAAGAAAGAAGCCTGGAGTGGAACATTCTTCTGAACTGGTTATGAGCATCAAGGAAAAGGGATGCTTTGCTTAAAATAAAAACCGACCCTACTAGTGCCCTGATTGTGAATCATGGCTTTTGTGACTGATGTTGTTGTTTGAAATGATTTCCTTTCTTGATTAGCTTTCATTCTCACCTGTTCTATACTGCCTGGTCCCTGCTGAGCTAACCCTGAGAATAAAGGTGTTTCTGTGAAATTTTCAATTCTGTTCCCTGCCACTTGGAGTTCAAAGTTTGTCTGAACTCCATGAGCTTTCTCAATTCACATGCAACCTTTGGGCCTTTGAAATTTGCCCAGTAAGAAAAGAACAAAGTTGTGGCCAGTATTAGATGAAAATCCTAGGATAATTGTGGGATCTTGTAAAATCCACTGTATACAGCATATGTCACAAATGGAACAGGAAGAACCCCAAATGATATACACAACCCCTGGAGGTTGCTCTGTCCACAGTCCAGAATGTGCTAAAGATAAAACATCTCTTATTTACATGTTTTTGCTGATTGGTTCTTTATGTGTCTGAGTACTGTATTCTGAACTTGAATAGATTAATTTCTTATTTAGTAAAGCACCTCAGTGAGTTTCAAGATAGAAAGAAAGAGATAGAAAACTATTCTATTAAATAGGTTAACAAGCATATGCAGGTCTTTCTTTATAACCTGGAGGAAGAGGAGAGTGGGAATCTAGTAATATGAAAAGAGATTGGGCCTGAGGAATAAATACGTGATATCTGAAGTACCTTGATGAAGAGGGAAGCCTAGTATTCAATTTGGTGTTTTTCCTTATCATATATTGTTACACAATTCCCCAAATTCCATTACCCCTAAATCTTCAAGTATTATCTCCTATACAATGTTATATGTGGTAAATCTTGATGCGATGTTAGATATGGGTGGATAAAGGAAAGACAGACCATATGAATGGAAGAATAAAGCACAATGGTGAGAAACACTACAAGCAGTAGCTAAAGAAACAGTCAGACTTAAGGGATTCTGCTTTAGCTTCTTTTGTTTTTCATTTGACAAACAGGAAAAAAGAAATCATTGGATGGATAGCTGATGTTCATGCTCAGAATCACACAGCACATCAGTTTTCTCACAACAGTTAAAGGCAGTAAAACTGGAAGGAGTTATTAGTCAGACCCTAATAGCTGTGGCAAATTCAAGTGTCTCCTAAAATATTTGAAATTCAAATGAAAGGTGAATAGCTATCTAAGGATTGCCTGTGTGCATTTTAAGCCACTTCAGTCATGTCCAGTTCTTTGCGATCCCTATGGACGGTAGCTCACCAGGCTCCTCTGTCCATGGGATTCTCCAGGCAAGACTAATGGAGTGGGTTGTCATCCCCTTCTCCTAGGGATCTTCCTGACCAAGGAATCCAACACACGTCTTCTGCGGCTCCTGCATTGCAGATGGATTCTTTACCGCTGAGCCACCAAAGAAACCCAATTAAGGATTAAGTGGGTCAATTTAGGAATTAGCTGGGCAAACAAGGCAGCATGAAGTTTGCACATGCTCACTTTTACTGATTTACTACTGGGCTTTGAATAGATCCTTTCTTGAGTGTCCATAAAGCCTTTTTTTTTAAGAATTCCATTATTTGCAGAGAGTATCATTTATACGCACTTAATCTGCCTCTTGAAACATCAAGACATTAGCTTCATCTAATGCATAATCAATTCTTTAATCAGTGGTCTCTCAATACAGATGTGTTACACTTGAGGTATGTCTTTTTTTGAGGTATGTCTCAATGATCTATTACTAGTTATTATTAAATATATAAGTTCATGAATGGAGTAACATTTTGCAAACTAAAATGGATTCAGATTTACCATATAAAGGAAATTCTATATCTTACATTCTAAGATTTAATTGAAGTAAAATGTGTGAAAATAAAGTTAGTTCAGAGAGCTACGGAGAAGGCAATGACACCCCACTCCAGTACTCTTGCCTGAAAAATCCCATGGACAGAGGAGCCTGGTGGGCTGCAGTCCATGGGGTCGCGAAGAGTCAGACACTACTGAGCTACTTCACTTTCACTTTTCACTTTCATGTGTTGGAGAAGAAAATGGCAACCCACTCCAGTGTTCTTGCCTGGAGAATCCCAGGGACAAGGGAGCCTGGTGGGCCTCTGTCTGTGGGGTCGCGCAGAGTCTGACACAGCAGCAAAGAGCTATGTCACAGCAGCAGCAGCAGCAGCAAAGAGCTAACCTGGCTCTGTCAATTGGACCACAATACACATATGACTGTAATCTTGTGTATGGCATGATACAAATAAATGCAGAGGTGTTCTGTCATTGATTTGATTTTATATTGTTTTCTCAACTGTGATTTTTAGTAACTTGAAGCCCATACAGTATGCAAAATTAACTTTTTTCTGGGCAAGTGTCAAGCCCACCTGTTGTTCATACAACATTTTCACTTTTGTTGACATATAGGTCATGTGCATAAACTTTAAGCAGATGATTTTATTGCGGGGGGGGGTATTTTTTTTATAACAATGAAAACTCACCAAAGTTCAACACTCTTTAACAAGAAAAGTGAAATATTTGCTTAAACATAGAAAGTAAATTTTGTAACTTGAAATAATTTTCCTAAAACCCTATTTAGTATTATTTTAACCAAATAATGGGCTTTCCTGGTGGCTCAGACAGAAAAGAATTTGCTTTTTTATGCAGGAGACTGGGTTTGATCCTGGGTAAAGAAGATTTCCTGGAGAAGAGAATGGCAACCTACTCCACTATTCTTGCCTGGAGAATTTCATGAACAGAGGAGTCTGGCAGTCTGTGGCCCATGGGGTCACAAAGACTCGGACACAACTGAGCAACACTAAGCAAATAATACTTAATTCAATAGCAGATAGCAAACTCGTACTGCCATTTTGGGTTTTTTTGTTGTTGTTGTTGTTGTTTGCTGTGGATTTATCACAACCAGGCTACTTACAACCATGATTATTAAATAAAAAATTTCTTTTCAAATAAGTACTCTATTCTGGGTTTCCCTGGTGGCTCAGTGGTAGAAACTCCACCTGCCAATAAGGAGACCAGGATTCGTTCCCTGGGTCAGGAATATTCCCTGGAGAAGGAAATGGCAACCCACTCTAGTATTCTTGCCAGGAAAACTCCATGGACAGAGGAGCTTGGAAAGCTTGCATAGTCGGACACAACTTAGCGACTAAACCACAGCAACTCTATACTTGCAGTTTCAAGTAAAGGAAAGTTTAATTATTTTTTTCTGACCTATGGCAGATAAATCAAGAAGCATTTAGAGGTAATGCAATGGAATAGAAAGAACTAGGGTTTTGGAATGCACAGACGCAAGTAAATATTGACTCCCCATCTTTCCAGATTGACCACCTGTGTTTTTAATAAAGATTTTTCAGAATCATTTTTTCATCTGAAAGGTTAAGAGAATAATACTATGGCACACATATGGAGTGAAGTTGACTCACATGAAATGTCCAGCAGGGTGCCTTGGACACAGTAGTCATCTCACAAATACCAAAGTTTCTCCTCTTGAACTTTGCCTTTGAACATATCAAACAATATCACTACTTGTTCAAAGGCATAGTAGCATATTGGTCAAGAGAAGTGGGTATAGGGCCAGTGTTCTGGGGTTCACAGATGGTTTAAATATTTGCTTCCTATTAGACCCAGGACTAATTACTTAACTTCACCATGCTCTAGTTTATTTACCTGTTAAACAGGGTAAATAAAAGTATCTACTGCATACAGTGTTATGACAAATCAATGCACCCATTTAGAACTTTTACAAAAATATTTGGCACATATTAATTAGTCAATAAATTATAAGTATGGGTTTTGTTGTTAACTGTTCATAATGTGTACAGCCCTACAGTGAAACTTGATGTGACATGGACAATTCAGATATAATCAAGCTATTAGTAAGATAAAAACAATTTTAAAGAAAATGCATAGATTTCTAATGAAGATGAAATGCTTTAAAGCACTTTTGATACCTTGAAAATACCTTGTTGATAAGCTGGCAATTTTAATCTATTACTATAATAAATATCTTACCATCATAATTCTAAGTAACTCTCAATATAAGTATAATAAGACAGTGTTTTTAAAACTATTTTGTTATTTAAAGTTCTAATGAATTCATTACTCCAAATGGACTAATTTCTACATTAGTGCAAATTTACTTAAATTGGCCTTCCTTGTGATATTCTTTAATTCAATAGACTCTTCATTGCAGAAGGAAACCCCAATTATTGAAGTTATATTGTGACCAAACACACAAATACACCCAAGAGATGAGGATTTGCCAATGTGTTATCCATTCAGGTTAAATGACTTGGGGTTCCAGTGCAGTAAAATTCTTCTTTAAGCACAACTGTGTTGCCAATATTCTCTCATAGGATGAAAAATGAGTATCCCAGCCAACTCTGGTCTGAAAACTAAATTAGAAATGAACTTAGAAGAAGAAAATTTCTCACCTTCATTTCTATAGAAAAATAAGATCTTAACATGAATTAAAGCCTAGAATACAAATATTGATAAGGACCTTTTATCCATACAAGCAATTACTGTTAAAAACAATCACTCATCTTGGTATAAAATGTAATGTTAACACTTTCAACCCAGATGCCAATTTTATCTTCGATTTTTTGAAAATCATCATCAGAAGCAGGAAGAGCATCCAATTATGGAGATGTCTTCCAAAAGAGCACTAACAACCCCCATGTGCACCCCTGATTTTACCAAACTCATGCAACATTTTATCATAAAGTCATATCTTCTTGCCTTATAATTTTTTAACAAATAATGGAAAGAACATCCCAGATCTAGAGTTTGATCTGTGTTCAAGTGTTAACTTTCTGTTGGAATCACTGAAATTAAGCAAGAAGGAAGAATGAGAGGAAAAGAAAAGAAACCTCATTAGAGTAAATGGTAAACATAGAAGAAAATGTATCAAAGTGAATTGTCAAGAAAGAGAAGGTAAGGGTTAAGACAGAGACATGTTAATTTAACCTGCAGTATCTGAGCATGTACCTCATGAAAAATTAGTCATAGGAGAAATGGATCCATAGTCTGATTATCACTGATGCTAAAGAAAGATAAGTCCTCTCATTTAAAGTATCCAGGTTGTCTTCAATAGCTTGACATTCTGCTTCGAAGGAGGAGAGCAGAAAAAAATAGACAAAAAGACTGTTCCCTCCAGGATCAGAGAAATGCAAACTGATAGAAAGTTCGTATATATATAAACTGTTTGGTATCATTCAGTTGATACCAGGCTTGAGAACCGAAAACAAATTACTTTCCAAGTGTCCCAAATATTAGGCAACAGACCTGGATGCTGAAGCCATGGAGAAATCACTATTTATGGAGAAATATTAATGGTTCACAAATCTTGAGTGCCTACTTTGACCATACATTGTACTTGGTGCTTGATTTGTAATATAGGGGAAAATTTGTGCTTTGATGGACCATGCCTTATCTAGAACACATCATTTCATTTTCTGGTTTTGATTTTATCAGAGCTATTTTACAGGTCTCCAATTTATGGACAGCTAATAGCAAAAATAGCTTCTTCACACAGATGTTAATTTTTTGCAGCAAAAGTTCAACTGACTTAAGGTGAGAAGAGCTAGTTTGACCTTCATTTTTATATTGATTTCATTTTCATTTTACATTGGTTTGTATATATATATATCCTTTTAATTCTTCTTTAAGTTGGTTGAAACATCTTACCTATTTAACTCATTTAAGTAATAATAAGTTAAATAATATCTTTATTATTATTAACATCTTTTTTACCAGCATAGAAGTCATTTTTCTGAGTTTTTGAAAATTAGCCTGAGATCAAAGAAAACCTAGACATACACTTTCTAGCCCCATTACCCTATAGGTAAGTAAACTAATTCCCAAAGTGATTAAATGACTTTTTTGAAGTTGCATAGCTAGTTATTGGCTGAGCTAAGACCAGAGCCAAGTCCTTTCTCCATAGTTTCCCCACCACATTGAAAGTTACATGAAATAGATTTTTCTTTTACTTAAGACTTTGTGGTTTTAAAGAAGCTTTAGGTTCACAGCAAATTGAAAGGAAGACATCTAAATACATTAATTAACTAAAAGGATTTCTCATATATCTCCTGCCCCCACACACGTACATGGGGGCAGTAGGTGTTTCCTGCATGATCAACATCCCCCAGCAGAGTGGGACATCATTAATATTGATGAACCTATATTGACCCATAATCACCCAAAGCCCATAGTTCACACTAGATTCACTCTTAGTGCTATGTATTCCGTGGATTTGGATAAATATGTAATGAGGTATGCTGGACTGGATGAAGCAATGCTGGACTGGATGAATCACAAGCTGGAATCGATTGCTGGGAGAAATATCAATAACTTCAGATATGCAGATGAAACCACCCTTATGGCAAAGTGAAGAAGAACTAAAGAGCCTCTTGATGAAAGTGAAAGAGGGGAGTGAAAAACTTGGCTTAAAACTCAATATTCCAAAAACTAAGATCATGGCATCTGGTCGCATCACTTCATGGCAAGTAGATGGTCAAACAGTGGAAAAATTGACAGACTTTATTTTGGGGGGCTCCAAAATCACTGCAGATGTTGACTTCAGCCATGAAATTAAAAGATGCTTGCTCCTTGAAAGAAAAGTTATGACCAACCTAGACAGCATATTAGAAAGCAGAGTTATTACTTTTCCAACAAAGGTCCATCTAATCAAAGCTATGGTTTTTCCAGTGGTCATGTATGGATGTACTATAAAGAAAACTGAGTGCTGAAGAATTGATGCTTTTGAACAGTGGTGTTGGAGTAGACTCTGGAGAGTCCCTTGGACTGCAACGAGATGCATCCAGTTCATCCTAAAGGAAATCAGTCCTGAATATTCATTGGAGGAAATGGTGCTGAAGCTGAAACTCCAATACTTTGACCATCTGATGCGAAAAACTGACTCATTTGAAAAGACCCTGATGTTGGGAAAGAATGAAGTCAGGAGGCAAGGGGACAACAGAGGATGAGATGGTTAGATAGCATCACCAACTTAATGGACATGAGTTTGAGTAAGCTCCAGGAGTTGGTGATGGACAGGTAGCCTGGCATGTTGTAGTCCATGGGGTCGCACAGAGTTGGATACGACTGAGTGACTGAACTAAACTAAACTGTAATGAGGTATATCCATCATTAGGATATCATACAGACTATTTTCACTCCAGTCAATATCGTCCATTCTCTCCCTAGTCATACCCTCCCAATCTACACATGGACATACACACAACCACTAGAAATTGTTGCCTTTTCCTGAATGCTATATAGTTGGAATGATACAGCATGTAGCCTCTCAGATTGGCTTCTTGAATTTGCTTTTTAATTAGCTTTTTAAAACAGGACAATTTATAGTCCAAAGAATGGGCAGGTAATAAAAAAAAAAAAAAAGGAAAAATTCTTAGTCACCATAGACTAGTGTGACTAGGAGCAAAGTATTTTAAGATATAAAGGAATCTTCCTAGCCATCTTTTCATGTCTGAAATAAATCTTTCAAGGTGATACCTAATTCACTTATATGTAGCCTTAGCTCAGTGTGTAGATTAGAGAAAATGGCAAGACCTGAGAATTAACTGACAGTTTGGGAATCACGGGGAGCTAATAATTATGCTGGCTTCTCCTCCTGATTCCAAAGTGCAAACATGCTTTAAACAGATTGCCAGTTCCCCCAGGGAAGAGAGAAGGAAATGGCTGGATTAAAGTCAGAAAGCAGGGAGCCAAAAAAATCTAGTATTCATTACCATCTCCATCAATGAATATTTATCGAGCTCCCACAGAGAACCTAGTATCAAGGCTCAGGAATTCAGAGAAGTAAATACAATTTAGAGCAGTAAAAGTTCTCCCTATCCAAGGCTGCCGCATGGCAGTGGGAAGAACGCTGGGTGCCAAAGGAAGGGAGAAGACAGAGTCAGTATAAAGCAGACTCTTCAACTTTCAGAAAAAAAAATAAATCCTGTTGCAATGTGGGGTTAATTTCTCATGTCTGCCTGATTACTTAAAACTAAAGTTTTAGTCTGTTTTTTAAAAATATCCACAGACACTATACAGCTTCCTTGCTGTATATTTTGGAGCTTTCAAAGTTTCAGGTTTGGTGGTATTTTGACCTGTAGGATAAAAAATGACAACATTGTTATATTGGTAGATATTCCCTATCAGAGATTCCTTTTATGTTGGCTTAAGTCTCAAAAAAAAAAAAAAAAAAAAAAAAAGGCACTTCATTAGAAGACTTATATGTCTACACAAAGTGGAGTAACTGTAAAATGGTGGCATTTTGAATCTTATATGCAAATTATATCTTTGAATTATAAGTGTATGTGATTTCTAGTACTCTAATTTGAAAGCATCATCAGTTTAATTTTGTGTGGACAGTCACGACCATGAATGTCTATCTGACACTCTTGATAAAAGTATACAGTTATTTCATAAAACAGCCTTCTGTGATTCCTCCTCCAGAGGTGCCTAATTGAATTGATAAAGTTAGAGAAGTCGCTCAGTCGTGTCCAACTCTTTGCGACCCTACTAGGCTCCACCGTCCATGGGATTTTCCAGGCAAGAATACTGGAGTGGGCTGCCATTTCCTTCTCCAGAAGATCTTCCCAAACCAGGGATCGAACCTGGGTCTCCTGCATTGCAGACAGACGCTTTACCTTCTGAGTCACGAAGGAATTGATAAGGTGAATTCAATTCATGCTGATGCTGGAAACAGCTGGCACAAGTGTTGTTCTCTGTGCAGACAAGGTAGATCTGGTGCTCTGTGAATTACACAGGCTTCTGAACTGATGCTGCCATCCTCCATCATGCCAATTTCTTGAAATTGGCCTCACCCTGACATAGCACTGGCAGGGGACAAAGGTCAGCTTCCACCTGCCGTGGGCCAAATACTGACTGAAGATTACTTTGACATTATTCAATTCTGGCAAGCACAACAAACTGTGGAAAATTATTAAAGAGATGGGAATACCAGACCACCTGACCTGCCTCTTGAGAAATCTGTATGCAGATCAGGAAGCAACAGTTAGAACTGGACATGGAGCAACACACCAGCTCCAAACAGGGAAAGGACTATGTCAAGGCTGTATATTGTCACCCTGATTATTTAACTTACATGCAGAGTAGATCATGAGAAACACTGGGCTGGATGAAGCACAAGCTGGAATCAAGATTGCCAGGAGAAATATCAATAACCTCATATTTGCAGATGACACCACGCTTAGACAGAAAGTGAAAAGAAGCTAAAGAGCCTTTTGATGAAAGTGAAAGAGGAAAGTGGAAAAAGTTGGGTTAAAACTCAACATTCAGAAAACAAAGATCATGGCATCTGGTCTCATCACTTCATGGGAAATAGATGGGGAAACAGTGGCTGTCTTTCTTTTGGGGGACTCCAAAATCACTGCAGATGGTGATTGCAGCCATGATTTAAAAGCCGCTTACTCCTTGGAAGAAAAGTTATGACCAACCTAGATAGTATATTAAAAACCAGAGACATTACTTTGCCAACAAAGGTCCATTTAGTCAAAGCTATGGTTTTTCCAATAGTCATGAATGGATGTGAGAGTTGGACTGTAAAGAAAGCTGAGTGGTGAAGAATTGATGCTTTTGAACTGTGATGTTAAAGAAGACTCTTGAGAGTCCCTTGAACTGCAAGGAGATCCAACCAGTCCATCCTAAAGGAAATCAGCCCTGAATATGCATTGGAAGGACTGATGCTGAAGCTGAAACTCCAATATCATGGCCACCTGATGCAAAGAACTGGCTCATTGGAACAAACACTGATGCTGGGAAAGATTAAAGGCAGAAGGAGAAGGGGACAACAGAGAATGAGATGGCTGAATGGCATCACTGACTCAATGGGCATGAGTCTGAGAAAACTCTGGGGGTTGGTGATGGACAGGGAGGCCTGGCATGCTGTAGTCCATGGGGTCACAAACAGTCAGACACGACTGAGCAACTGAACTGAACTGAACTGAATTCTGGCAAGTTCTAAATGAAAGGACGCATTCAATTTGAAAAGAAATAACTTGCTTTTGGTTTCATGGATGGCACTAGGAAACTAAATTTAAAACATTATTCACAAGGTCATTTTCCATGGAAACGCTGCCCCAGAATGAAATGTATGTAGGGGAGGATTGGTTTTATATCAGAAGTGAGTGAGTAAAGAACATATTGTCCCTGTGTGGTCCACACTAGCTTTCCATTCTCCCTGCTCTTTCTGTTTCCTCTGATTCTGTCCCCATCTTCAAACATGTTTCTCCACCTTGGGACTATTGATAATTAGAACTAGATAATTGTTCATTGTGGAAGACCATTCTGTTTATTGTTATGTTTATCAGCATTTCTTCCTTCTATCCACTAGAAGCTAGTTGCACATCCCAAAGGTGTGATAATCAATTGAAAATTGTTTCCAGCTGTTCCAAATCACCCCTAGGGGAAAAAAAATCTCTTCCTGAAGAAAATCACTAACCTATACATGGGTGTATATCTTCCAACATTGCCATTACCAGCTGTGTGATTATGGCCAAATATCTTCATCTTTCTAGACAACAGTTTTAATGTTTTAATATTTGTAGAATTTTCTACATGTCATCCCTCTCCATTCACTCCTTTCTCTTTCCCAGGACTTAAGATTTCCAGTGAGTTCAGTGCAGATTTTCTTCCATACCTTTACAGTGTGTGTACTCTACACACTCTACCTGCCTTCTAGTCAAAGCTGAATCTGCTTTCCCATTGACATAGTTTTGCCTCCTTCTTTCAAAACTGCAGGACTATGTATTCCATAGACACCCTCAGAAATTTGGATAATAAATTAATAAGTTAAGTAATACTGAGTAACTGTTGGATTAATGGAAGAATATATCAATAATTTTCATGGCACCAGTTTCCTCCACTTGACTGAACTATCGTCCACTCTACAAAAGCAATTTTCCCTCAAATTCTTTCTGTTACTTACATCAGAGACTGACTGAGTGAAAAGATTTTCAAATTATGACCTGAGTTTTGCCTATAATGTTCTCGCCAAATATCAAAGTGCCCTTATTGCTGATTAGAGCAGAAGTCCCCTTACTTTCCAATCACTTATATCTATGATATATGATGCCCCATGCCATTTCAGCCTAATATACAATAAAGAATTTGAATCAACTAATAATAGAAGCAAAAGATAATAATAATTTTGTTAAGACCTTACTAAGTGAAAGCACTGAAAGAATTGCCTAAAATATGTCATTTCTCTCTGATTCATCAAATTATTACCCCTGTCCAACATCATATACGATTCTTCTTCTTTTGCCTATCCCTAGAGTTAGATTTTCCTTTCCTACAAAATGTTTTTCTGAAGGGTTTATGGAAGAACAATTGATTCCATTGGGGTTTTTTTTAACCCTGTAGGCAGGCATCATTTCCAGCTGTCCATAACTGTCTGCCCCATACAACACACTGAGCTTTTATATAATTGTATTTTCAGTTGATACATCATTTAAGGCAGAGAGACATCATACACACAGTTTAAAATATAAACTATTTTCTTTATAAACATCACACAGTTGAAAATATAAACTATTTTCTTTATAAACATCAAGTGTAGGATTTAACTATACATACTTGAAGTCTACTTTCTATCTTGGGACTTATGGTTTTAACATTGTAAGCTCTAGTATGTTTAAAATTTGAATAATCAGATTCTACTCTGAACGTCTTGAAATTCAGAGTTGGTTATCCGTAAATAAAAAACTAGTGCTTCTCAGTTATGTAAAAAGTCACATATAACAAAAGGAATAGGCTCTTCTTAGGGGAAAAAAGATTATTTCATCTTGACTGAGAACAATACTAAGGGTAACAAGATGAGTGCTTAGATGAACATGAGGACAACAGGCACAGACAGAGGGTGGACTTGCTTAGCCAGGTCATTTGCCTCAAGACTTATGGTGCAAGGTTCATGGAGGAAAGATTGCTTTTGAGAGGCTTGATGAACAACTGCAGAAGATCTTGCTTACAGGAAATAGAGCAACTGGATATTCTTTCTTAGACAAAATGGTTATCATCATCATTATTATATTATTATGTTAATGGCTCAAAGCATGAAAACGCAGTATTATTAAAATACAACTTATGGGTGGTATAATGCCATCATGTCTTATACTCAAGGAGAATTCAATTGAGGAAAGTTACCCATAAACCATCTGTCTGCTAGTGCACTATCTTTTTAAAAAATTAATATAAATCTCATACAAACTTGATAAAAAGATTGATAAAGATCACAGTGTGGAGTTTTGACACTGTGGCATCAATATTTATCATCCAAAATCTTTTCTAATTTCCAATATGAGCTAAAGAACAAGCAAGACACTACTAAAACATAAGCCATTCCTAACAGTCTATGTCACTGGACACCGTGAACCCAACCAACTGGTCTTACTGTCCCTTGAATAAGAAATCAGCCTGTGCAATATTCCCTTTGTTTAGGGTTCTCTTCCTCTAGAATTCCCATTGATGGCTTCCTTATTTTCTCCTGGTTTTTGTTCAAATTTCATTTTATCCCTGAAGCCTTCTTTATCCATTATAAGAATGCCCGCATCCATATCCTCTCTGGCATTTCCTATCTCCTTGTTGTTTCATTTTTCTCCAAGAAAACAAACAAACAAACAAACAAAAAAAAAAAACTGTTACTTATGTGCTTGTTTTCCTCTGTCTTCCTCTAATAGTAAAAGACAGAATATATGTAGAATGTATTCTACACACACATACACATATATGTGTATATATATATATATGTGTGTGTGTATATATATATATATACATATGAGAGAGAGAGAGAGAGAATATGGCATCCAAAAATAGAATGGTGGCCCCATGAGCAGAGACTTTGTGCTGTTCTCTGTTGTATCAGTGGCACCTTGAAGAATGACTGATACATAATTAGGTACTTAATATGTATTTGTTGAAAGAGTCAACTAGGTTATCAATTAACAAGCCAAATTAGAGCTCTCTTTCAGGGAATCAATTGGAACTGAGGAAGAAAACTTAGCAATTATAGATGTTATGTTTTGAGACTCTGTACCAGGTCCCCAGACTTGTAGTGAGAAGCAAAAACCATTTTATAAGTTTTGATTGACTTATGAAGCATTTTTAATTTTGTCAAATATTAAATAAAATCAGATAATTTCACACAAAAGTAAAGATTTCTGGATACTTCTGAATATCAGAATCTCACTCTCTCATTTCCAAATGGGAGAGCTATCTGGAGCCACATGGTGGCTTGTTCATTTACACCAGTGGAGATCACCACAACTTACTGACTTTCTACTGTTTCTTTTCTCTTCTTCTAATTATGTTATTTGCCTGACTGCTGAAAGCATTTAAAGTTTCAATTTTTTTCCATAAGTATTTGAGTGCTTTGCCTAACCACTTAAGGAAATTAATGGCTAATTATAGAAAAGGTGGATCATTATAGCTAGAGTTATTAATGGCCATCAACACATCTTTAAGATATAACTCTCACAAAATAAATAGCACTCAAGTAGAGGGTACTGATCTGAGCCAGGCGGTGGACTGGGCTTCTCTGGCAGTATTGTAAGTGATATGGAGACAGCCAGGCACTACTTAACACTTTTTCAGCTCCTCTGTGCCATCTCCATCTCCCTTAATTTAGCCCCTCTTTATATTTCAGATGTCCAACACTAAACTCTGAATATAGTTAACACAGAGCTCTTGAAATGCTAACCAACAGTCTTTGAATATTCCTGTGACTTGTGTAGCACATTGAAAAGAAATATTACATAGGTCAAAATAACATAGAGTAAGTAGGGAGTAAGGAAAATATCCAACTTATTAATTTGGTTAAGTTAAATGCTCTGTCTTGAATACCAAACCTATAAAATAATAGCTATTACTTATTAAGAGCTCAGTATATGCTATGTTAGATACTTTACACATATAAGAACTCAGTGAAATGTAGTTAACTAGGTAAAGACTTATGGTTAGAAAATGAAAACTAGGATTTAAACCCAGATATTCTAGGACTAGAGTCTGGGTTTTGAACCATCCACACTGGAGCATAACTCATTAATATATGTTGCTGCTGGTTTTATTGTTCAGTCTCTCTAAGTCCTGTCAGACTCTTTGTGATCCCAAGGACTTCAGCATACCAGGCTTCCATATCCTTCACTATCACCAGGAGTTTGCTGAAACTCATGTCCATTAAGTTGACAATGCCATCCAAAGATCTCATCCTTTCTCTCCCCTTTGTCATTCCTTCCAATGAATACTCAGTGTAGATTTCCTTTAGGATTGTCTGGTTTGATCTCCATGCAGTCCAAGGGACTCTCAAGAGACTTCTCCAGCACCATAATTCAAAAGCATCAACTCTTTGGCCCTCAGTCTTCTTTATGGTAAAATTCTCACATCTGTACTTGAAAACTGGAAAAACAATAGCTTGGACTATATGGATCTTTGTCAGCAAAGTGATGTCTCTGGTTTTTAATATGCTGTCTAGGTTTATCATAGCTTTTCTTCCAAGAAGCAAGTATCTTTCAATTTCATGGCTGCAGTCCATCACTGTAAATCCAGTGATTTTGGAGCCCAATAAAATAAAATCTGTCACTGTTTCCATTCTTTCCCCATCTATCTGCCATGAAGTCATGGGATCGGATGCCATGATCTTTGTTTTTTTGAATGTTGAGTTTTAAGCCAGCTTTTTCACCCTCCTCTTTGACCTTCATCAAGAGGCTCTTCAGTTCCTCTTAACTTTCTGCCTTTAGGGTTGGTGTCATCTGCATATCTGAGCTTATTGATATTTCTCATGGCAGTCTTGATTCCAGCTTGTGTTTTATCCAGCCTGACATTTTGCATGATGTACTCTGATTTAACTTATTTATAAGTTAAATAAGTAGAGTGACAATATACAGTCTTGACGTACTCCTTTCCCAATTTTTAACCAGTCCATTGTTTCATGTCCAGTTCTAACTGTTGCTTCTTAACCTGCATACAGGTTTCTCAAGAGGGAGGTAAGATGGTCTGGTATTCCCATCCCTTTGAGAATTTTCCACAGTTTGTTGTGATCCACACAGTCAAAGGCTTTGGCATAGTCAGTGAAGCAGAAGTGGATGTTTTTCCTGGAATTCTCTTGCTTTTTCTCTGATCCATTAGATGTTAGCAATTTGATCTCTGATTCTTCTGCCTTGTCTAAATCCAGCTTGTATATCTGCAAGTTCTCACATGCTGTTGAAGCCAATCTTGAAGGCTTTGGAGCGTTACATTGCTAGCATGTGAAATGAGTGTAATTGTGCAGTTGTTTGAACGTTCTTTGGCATCGCACTTCCTTGGGCTTCCCTTGTGGCTCAGATGGTAAAGGATCTGCCTGCAATGCAGGAGATCTGGATTTGATCCCTGGTTTGGGATGATCCCCTGGAGAAGGGAAAGGCTACCCGCTCCAATATTCTGGCCTAGAGAATTCCATGGACTATATATTCCATGGGGTTGCAAAGAGTCAGACACAACTGAGTGACTTTCACTTTCTTTTTCTTCCCCTGGAGCTGTAATAAATACTTTTCCATTCCTGTGCCATTTCTGAGTTTTCAAAAATTGTTAGCATAACGAGTGCAGCACTTTCACAGCATCCTCTTTTAGGATTTGAAATAGCTCAGCTGCAATTACATTACCTCCACTAGCTTTGTTTGCAGTAATGCTTCCTAAAGCCCACTTGACTTCACACTCCAGGATGTCTGGCTCTAGGTGAGTGATCACACCATTACAGTTATCTGGGTCATTAAGACTTTTTTGCACAGTTCTTTTGTGCATTCTTGAGCACCTCTTCTTAGTATTCTCTGCTTCTGTTAAGTTCATACCATTTCTGTCCTTTATCTTGCCCATGTTTTCATGAAATAGTCCCTTGATATCTCCAATTTTCTTGAGAGATCTCAAGTGTTTCACATGATACTAAATGCATATCTAAGATTGATATTTCTCCCAGCAATCTTAATTTCAGCTTTTCATTTATCCAGCCTGTCATTTCACATGATGTACTCTACATAGAATTTAAATAAGCAGTATGACAAAATTAATGTATGTACAGTTGTTTAAAATTTTTAATGTGTATTTTAAAAATGAACTGTTTTATTCTCTTAGAAATGGATTTCAAAAGCTTGTTAAGAGGCTCGAGCAGGGGAACACGGTGACTCCTATAAGCTTATTGGAGGAATGAGTTCCTGTCTATGAGGAAGGTTATTCTCTTGTGTCCACAGACTGGGGAGGCACTTGCATGGAGCAGTGAGGGATGCAGGGCACACATACCTACCCACGTAGATTAGACAAATCAACAAGGTGACAGATGTAAAGTTCTTAGCAAAGTTCCTAACACCCAAGCTGTCTGTATAAGTTAGTTATATAACCTAGAAGGATGAAGTCATTGTGGCTTTCTTCACCATTTTTCCCCCTTTTCAGTTTTTTTTTTTTCAATATAGTCTCCTCTATTCCATTCACAACATCCCCAAAATAATATTCTTGTCAAAATTCAAGACTCCTCCATTGGCATTTCCTAATCCAATTGTTGAACCTGAATCTCTCTCCATCTGCTTCTAGCTCATGTAACTGGGTTTCTATTTCATTTTGGTCTGCTTTCTAAATTCCTCATCCAACAACCTGTCTAATACCCCAGCAACACCTGCATCCCTGAATTGATCTTGCCAGATCCTTCCCAATTTCTGGAATCCTGCCCCCAGTACTTTGTGTTCCATTTGGTAAATGAAATTCTGTAACAGATCCAAACTCTGTTCTATGATAAAATATGAAAGCCCAGAACACTATTAATGAAGCTAATGCAAAAACTCAGGGGTCTTACCTCCAAGCTGTTCTGAGTCAGTGGTTAAAACAACCTAAAATAATAAGTCTAATTTTCCACCTCATATGCATGCATATGACAAATGAGTATAACAGAATACTATGGGTTTTAGACATTCTTCTTCAAAAGAATATCAGACAACAGAACATACAGATGCTGCATAAGAGAACATTCTTTGAATTATTTTCTCATCTCCAAACTATGCCATTATATGTTTGTACTTGATTTTTCTCACACAAAACTAAATTTATAGAAACCACAAGCTTGTAAGGGCTTCCTTAGTGGCTTAGATGGTAAAGCATCTGATTGTAATGCAGGAGACCTGGGTTTGATCTCAGGAATATTCCTGGGTCAGGAATATACCCTAAAGAAGAAAAGAGTAACCCACTCCAGTATTCTTGCCTGGAAATGCAATGGACAGTCCATGGGGTTGCAAAGAGACACGATTGAGTGACTAAATAACAACAACAACAAGTTTGTAGCTATTTAAGGTACCTCTAGAAGAAACCCACAAACCATTTTCTCCATTAATCACTTAGCTATGAAACCAACAGTTAGTTCTAAGTTCCACTGGCTTTAAGTCAGCTTGAGGATTGAGTTGTCACAAAAGACTCCTTAGTGTGTGTTATTGTGTCAAATCATAGCCAGGTCCTAGTTGATGACCTGTACAATTTAGGGGAACTTCATAATCTGGAAATATAACTTTCACACTGTGGGGACTTAAACAATAAAATCCCAGGACATCTTCAAGAAGGCACCTTTTATCCACTAACAATGCAACCAAAGATGTAATGAATATTTTGAAACTGGACACAAGAAGGAATGGGCAAAGACATGGAGTTAGTACAATAGTGGGTTATGGGTGGAGAAAAAAGTCAGTGAAAGCCAGAGACTTTGCTCAAATTTTGGGATGTTAAATACAATTCCAACATGAACATTTGACAGAGGAAGAAGACTAAGGATTTTATAAAACAGCTCAAGGAATATTAGTCAAAGTTCAATGTTGTCCCAGGAAGAGTTTTCTGTTTTAATTCTTAGAGGCTATGGGGCAATATCAGAAGGATACAGAGGATGCAAGACTAGGGTTACAGTTTAATAGCATTTGATTAAACAATTGGTATTAAGTAAGTAGTGATGCATTAGTGGGAGCCTAAGCGTTTTCAGGTTCATAGTGGAGAAGGTATAGTACTGGGACCAGTCACAATCCACAAAGAATATTTCTCAAATTTTCATAGCATAAGGATATTTTAAAATCTGAAGACAGTTTTTGTTTTTCTTTCAGGTTTTTACTCCTGTTTCTAAAAGAGAATGTGGATACAGAGGGAGGTAAGAATTTCCAAATCAGGATTTCCTTGGAATTTTAACCAATTGCAAAAGTTGAAGAAATTACAAGCTTTGAAACTTACCTATGACAGCCATAGCAGTGGATCACTGAGAACTTTCATCAGATGAGAATCATAGAGAACAGACTTGTAGACACAGTGGTAAAGGAGAATGTGGAATGAATTGAGAGAGTGGTGTGGTAACATATATATTCAGTTCAGTTCAGTCACTCAGTAGTGTCTGACACTTTACAACACAGTGAATAGCAGCACGCCAGGCCTCCCTGTCCATCACCAATTCCCAGAGTTCACTCAGACTCATGTCCATCGAGTCAGTGATGCCATCCAGCCATCTCATCCTCTGTCATCCCCTTCTCCTCCTGCCCTCAATCCCTCCCAACATCAGAGTCACTTTCAATGAGTCAACTCTTCACATGAGGTGGCCAAAGTACTGGAGTTTCAGCTTGAGCATCATTCCTTCCAAAGAAATCCCAGGGCTGATCTCCTTCAGAATGGACTGGTTGGACCTCCTTGCAGTCCAAGGGACTCTCAAGAGTCTTCTTCAACACCACAGTTCAAAAGCATCAATTCTTTGGCACTCAGCTTTCTTCAGTCCAACTCTCACATCCATACATGACCACTGGAAAAACCATATCCTTGACTAGACGGACTTTTGTTGGAAAAGTAATGTCTCTGCTTTTGAATATACTATCTAGGTTGGTCATAACTTTCTTCCAAGGAGTAAGTGTCTTTTAATTTCATGGCTGCAATCGCCACCTGCAGTGATTTTGGAGCCCCCCAAAATAAAGTCTGACACTGTTTCCTCTGTTTTCCCATCTATTTCCCATGAAGTGATGGGACCAGATGCCATGATCTTAGTTTTCTGAATGTTAAACTTTAAGCCAACTTTTTCGCTCTCCACTTTCACTTTCATCAAGAGGCTTTTTAGTTCCTCTTCACTTTCTGCCATAAGGGTGGTGTCATCTGCATATCTGAGGTTATTGATATTTCTCCTCACAATCTTGATTCCAGCTTGTGCTTCTTCCAGCCCAGCGTTTCTCATGATGTACTCTGCATATAAGTTAAATGAACAGGGTGACAATATACAGCCTTGACGTGACGTACTCCTTTTGTAAAATAGCCAGTGGGAATTTGTATAATGCAGGGAGCTCAACCCAGTGTTCTGTGAAAACATAGAGGGGTAGGATAGGGAGGATGAAGGAGGGATGTTCAAGAGGGAGGCAGCATATGTCACCTGTGGATGATTCATGTCGATGTATGGAAGAATCCAACACAATATTGTAAAGCAATTATCCTCTAATTAAAAATAAATACTGTTTTTCCTTAAAAATAATGAATCTGTGAAGAAACCTGCTACCTGACAGTCTGCAGCTGCCACACTTTCAAGATATAACAGAGCATTTTCAATAAAGGCATCCTACTTGTGGCTGTGGGCTTCCCAAGTGGTGAAGTGGTGAAAAAAAAAATCCTCTTGAAAATGCAAGAGACACAAGAGACTCAGATTCAGTCCCTTGATTGGGAAGATCTCCTGGAGTAGAAAGGGGCAACCTGACCCAGTATTTTTGCCTGGAGAATTTCATAGACAGAGGAAACTGGTGGGCTAGAGTCATTCATGGGATGGCGAAGAGTCAGACACAACTGAGCATACACACACTCCCAACTGCACCCAACCAATGACTATACACAGTAGGGAAGCTAGAGGTGGGCAATCCCTGCAAAGATCAATTCTCTGATGGAAAACTTTGTTCTGGGCACTCCCATCAGCCTGACTGAGACTTTGCCTCCATAAACAGTCCTCCTTCATTTCCTCTCTCCAATTTTAGGGTCAGATGCACTGTGATCAAAACGCTCTGCTTTTATTCTCCCTGCTCCTTCGTTGCACTCAGAAGTGTTTCCCACAATAAATGTCATGAAATGTTAATTGTCTTGACATCTATCCAAACTTGCAGTTATTTCATTTATAAAAATACAAAAAATAGAGCTGAGGAAATGTGTTTAACTAATGGACATATCTTTACCCCACATCAAAATTATTTCAGAGGTCATAGCACCACTTAGGAGAAAGAAGACCCTGTAGCTCATACCCACACCAACTAGTAACCTTATTGTAATAGCCTACCTTATCTACAGAGAGATTCTGAAATGTTGTTGTTCAGTTGCTAAGTTGTCTCTGACTCTTTGTGACCCCAAGGACAGTGTCATGTCAGGCTCACTTGTCCTTCACATATCTCCCAAAGTTTGCTCAAATTCATGTCCATTGAATCAATGTTTCTATCTAACCATCTCATTCTCTACTACCCCCCCTTCTCCTTTTGCCTTCAATCTTTCCCATTATAAGGGTCTTTTCCAGTGAGTTGATTCTTCATATCAGGTGGCCAAATTTATTAGCACCTCAAATTCAAAATCAGTCCTTCCAATGAATATTCAGGACTGATGTCCTTTAGAATTGGCTGGTTTGATCTCCCTGCAGTCCAAGGGACTCTTATGAGTTCTCCAGACTACCACTTGAAAGCATCAATTCTTCTGAAATGGAAAGCAAATTAATTTGGAACAGTCAATGAAGACTGGCTAGGTTTTTAGTCTTATCTCTTTTTTTTTTTTTCTTTGTATTTACTAGCTAAACATAGGTACTGGAATATATTTATTGCTTTTTTCATATACAAATGAATTAGTCATTGTTGTGGTATCATCAAGAAAGACTTTATTAATTTTTGGAAAGCTAATTCCTTTTGTTCTTAATACATAAACTTCTTTCTGTCCTAGGAGTCACTTAAATATAACTCTGGAAAATTTAAGAGGAAACTCTGAAAAGGCATTCTACTTTTTACATGAAGTTACAAATATATATAAATCCCCAAATCACATTATTTCTTGATACTTCAGTAAACAGTAAGACACTATCAAGAATACTTACAGAGTAAAGAAAAAAAAACATATTAACAACTTACTTTGTGATGATTAGTAGGTATTATAGCAAATAAAGTGAGATTAGATGTTCATAGGAGAGATAAGAAAGTCTTCCTAAATGACCAGTGCAAAGAAATATAAGAAAACAATAGAATGGTAAAGACTAGCAATCTCTTCAAGAAAATTAGAGATACCAAGTATATTTCATGCATAAATGAAATGTTTGGAAGAATATTTCATGAAAAGATGGGCATAATAAAGGACAGAAATGGTATGGCAGAAGAAGAAAAGAAGCAGAAAAGAGGTGGCAAGAATACACAGAAGAACTGTAAAAAAAATCTTAATGATTCAGATAAACACGATGGTGTAACCATTCATCTAGAGCCAGAAATCCTGGAATGCAAAGTCAAGTGGGCCCAAGGAAGCATCACTACAAACAAAGCTAATGGAGTAGATGGAATTCCAGTTGAGCTATTTCAAATCCTAAAAGATGATGCTGTGAAAGTGCTGCACTCAATATGCCAACAAATTTGGAAAACTCAGCAGCGGCCACAAGACTGGAAAAGGTCAGTTTTCATTCCAATTACAAAGAAAGGCAATACCGAAGAATGTTTAAATTACCGCACAATTGCAGTCATCTCACACACTAGCAAATTAATGCTGAAAATTCTCCAAGCTAGGCTTCAACAGTATGTGAAGAAAAGCCATGACAAACCTAGACAGCATATTGAAAAACAGGGACATTACTGTCAAAGGTCCATCTAGTTAAAGCTATAGTTTTTCCAGTAGTCATGTATGGATGTGAGAGTTGGACTATACAGAAAGCTGAGCACCAAGGAATTGATACTTTTGAATTGTGATGTTGGAGAAGACTCTTGACAGTCCCTTGGAATGCAAGATCAAACCAGTCGATCCTAAAGGAAATCAGTCCTGAATATTCATTGGAAGGAGTGATGCTGAAGCTGAAGCTCCAATGCTTTGGCCACCTGATGCTAACTGACTCATTGGAAAAGACCCTGATGCTAGGAAAGATTGACGGTGGGAGGAGAAGGGGACGGCAGTGGATGAGATGGTTGGATAGCATCACCGATTTGATGAACATGAGTTTGAGCAAGTTCCAGGAGACCGTGATGTACTGGGAAGACTGTCATACTGTAGTCCGTGGAGTCACAAAGAATCAGACACAACTGAGTGACTAAATTGAACTTGGAGGCTTATCTGGCCATTTTGAGGAGATAAAGGGTTTTGTAAAGGAGCTTTTATTTGGAATTGAGATTTAATTTCAGAACCAAGGGAAAGGTTCAAACAATAGGCTATAAACCTATCTGAACATAGAATCTTATCAGACAACCTTTGTCATGTTTCCATAGATTCCAATTACCCTTTGACCCATTATTGCTGCTATTCTTAATGCTTCAACAGGAATGTATTTTTTCTTCAAATTTATTTTCAGTTTTGTTACTATACCTTTCAATCCAGTTCACTTTATTGAGCACTAACCAGATGTGAAGCTTTATGGGTGTAAACAATCACCACAAAGTGAACAAGAAGTAGTTTCTGACCTCTGAGATATGATATGATTTTTAACATGTCATGGAGTATACTGCCTCTATGGAAAAGCAAATATCCTACAACTACAGGCAAAGGAAATATGTAGCTGCTCATATAACCAAAGTGACAGTAAAACGTATTATGCAGACCAAGACACTTTTGAGAGTGAAAGAAAGAGCCATTAAACAAAGGGAATAAATTGAGACTGACCAGACAAACTAGGATATTTAATTGTCCACCTGAAGCCAAATTCTCGAGAATGCATGGTTTCTATAAAGTATCATGTACACTATGTTCAGTATATGGCCCGAAGATTGGCAGATTCACTTTAAAGTGTTAGAAGATCAGGCCCAGGTGTGGGTGCTTAACTAATCTTCTCCTGAAAGTACAGAGAAATGTTCAACTCATCTGCTTTGTTAATATCACTTTCATAGGTCATCCAACACACGTAGCTGATACAGTGAAAGAATGAAAGGAAAACACATGGATGATTACTTATTTTAGATATAAACTCCCTGGTAAGTATGCAAAAAAAAAATAAATTTCTTTATGGTTAATGTATATTTATCTATTATTTTCATTCTTTAAGAACAGAAGTAACAGGGGTTTCCCTGTGGCTCAATGGTAAAGAATCTGCCTGCCAATGCAGAAGACATGGGTTTGATCCTTGGTTCAGGAAGATTCCACAAGCCAAAGAGTGACTAAGCACCTGTGCCACAACTATTAAGCCTGTGCTCTAGAGCCCTGGAGTCACAACTATTGAGCTCATGTGCTGCAACTACTGAAGCCTGAATGCTCTGCAACAAAAGAAGCCACTGCAATGAGAAGTCCACACCTAGCCCTTGCTTGCCACAATTAGAGACAGCCCACACAGTGACAAAGACGCAGCACAGCCAACAATAAATAGGTAAATAAGAATACAGGTAATAAATCTTTTGACTGACCTAAACTCATCCCCAATTGGGAGAGCCAGTGTGATGAATCTCCCCTCAGAGAACAAAGTTAGCAACATGAAGGAAAAAAAAAAAAAAATTTTGTGACAATTCCACTTAATTCCGTCAGGCTTTGTCACATCCTTCAGTTTTTAAGCCATTTTCTATGAATCTTCATATTCCATCCCAATTCAAACATGAGCTCACTTAGGTCTGTAGCATGACTCAGGGCTCACACAAAATCTACCCTCTACAAATGATATTTTTGCTAAATGTGTGGATATTTAATTCCTTTCTTTTTTTCCCCCCAAATATATTTACTTACCACATTCTTCATAAATGCAATATTTTGCCCTTTTGTGTGTATGTATTCTTTTTCAAGTTTAAAGAATATTAATGCTAATCCAGTGTGTGCTAAACAAAGTGATATTATCAGTGATTAGACAAAGATATAATGGGGGGGTGGGGGTTTCCCAAGTGGCTGCTGATTTAATAACCCATGTGCCAATGCAGGAGCTGTAGTTTCAGTTCCTGGGTCTGGAAGATCCCCTGGAGGTGGGTATGGCAACCGATTCCAGTATTCTTGCCTGGAGAATTCCATGGAAAAAGGAGCTTGACAAGCTACAGTCCATAGGGTTGCAAAGATCTGGACACAACTGAAGCCACTTACCGTGCATGTATAAAGAGTGGAGATGTATGGAACAGGACTTCAGGAAAAGAACAAACAAGTCTGAGAAAAAAAAAAATTGTTAATCATAGAATAACCTTTATAACAACTTCAGATTTCCAAGACTTCTCTGCAGCTCAAATTATATCCCTAAGGAACTGGGTGTGCAAACTGCCACATGTTTCAAAGTTATTTAAAATAAAGAGAAAGTACACTTTGTTGTGTTGTTCAGTTGCTCAGTCATGTCCAATTGTTTGTGACCCCATGGACTGCAGCATACCAGACTTCCCTGTCCTTCACCATCTCCTGAAGTTTGCTCAAATTCATGTCCATGAGTCAGTGATGTCATGCAAGCATTTCATTCTCTGTTGCCGCCTTCTCCTCCTACCCTCAGTCTCCTAGTACTGGAATATTTTCCAGTGAGTGGGCCCTTTGCATCAGCTGGCCAAGGTACTGGAGCTTCAGCTTTGGCATCAGTCCTTCCAATGAATATTCAGGGTAGATTTCCTTAGGATTGACTGGTTTGATCCCATTGCTGTACAAAGAACTCTCCAGAGTCTTCTCCAGCACCACAATTCAAAAGCGTCAATACTTTGACACTCAGCCTTCTTTATGGTCCAACTCTCACATGACTACTGTAGAAACAATAGCATTGACTATACAGACCTTTGTCAGCAAAGTAATGTCTCTGCTTTTTAGTATGCTCTTTAGGTTTGCATAGCTTTTTTTCCAAGAAGCAAATGTCTTTGAATTTCATGGCTGCAGTCACCATACACAGTGATTTTGGAGTCCAAGAAAATAAAGTCTGTCATTATTTCCACTTCTTCCCCAGCTATTTGCCATGAAGTAATGGAACCGGATGCCACGATCTTAGGTTTTGATGGTTGAATTTTAAGCCAGCTTTTTCATTCTCCTCTTTCACCTTTTCATCCTTTTATTTAAAATAAAGAGAAAAGTATACCTACCACCTCATTAAAACAAGCTAAAGAATACTACAAAGCATGGCAAAATATCTGCTAGCATAAATTTTAGCACTCTGTTGGGAAGGACATATAGCAGTCAAAGTTTATAATTGACTATCTATTCATGGACTGTAGTAAAAAGAAAAACCCTACATAAGACCATTGGTCTTCATTGCTTCATATTATTTCTCTGAACTAAGTCTGCATGAAATCAATTTTTACATTCAAAGGAACAAGAAGGGTTTTGTTTCATATGTTGAAATTTTACTTAACTCTTATGATTGGATGCCTTAATTACAAATGAATGTTCATGATGAACAGTATCCTAAGCTCCTTAATAGCACGTGCACAGACTGTGTCAACTGTGTCATCCCTGGAAGCGTACATTTGGCTCTTCTTTCAAAAAATAATTTATTATTCAACTGTAAAATGAGTAGTTAGATGACAGCTTCTAGCTGTGAGTGCCTTTAGTATCCTCCTCAGCTTTTGAATTATGGCCATATCTTTCTGAGGCTGCTCCCAGGCAATGAGTCACATAGTGGCATAATATATCTTGGTTTTATCTCTACATTGAGATTCTTCTAATGGGCAATCTCTTTTCTGGAGATCCTGGCTGAGTTGGTCAAGACTTTGTCAGATCTGTGTCATTCCTGCCCAGTCTTGCTTCCTTCTTTCTGTTATCTATCCCAGGCATCAATCTTCAAAAGGTCTCCCTCAGGATGAAATCCATCTCAATATATGTTATCTAATGCATGCATGTGTACATGCTCAATCGTGTCTGACTGACTGTGACCCCATAGACTATGGATCACCAGGCTCCTCTGTCCATGAGGTATTTTCCAGGAAAGAGTACTGAAGTGGGTTAGCATTTTCTACTCTAGGGGATCTTCCCAATCCAGGGATCAAATCAGCATCTCTGGCATCTCCCGCATTGGCAGGTGGGTTTTTTTACCACTAGTGCTGCCTAGGAAGCCATATATTTTCCTTTAGTCCTATCTAGACATGCAGACTTTCTAAAACTGTCTCTGTGTCTTATACCTGGTGCCATTGGTACTTACTTGATAAATCATTTCAAGGTTTATCATGTAATTTTTTTCAACAAACATGCTTTCTGATCTTATCTCTAAAATGTTTAGGGCCATGGTTTCCACAGAGAGTTTTCCAAGATCTATAGGTCTTCTGTGGCAGGAAACCTAACATAAAGATGACAATTGATGTTCACTGTTAGGAGTTCATGCATCATGTTTTACAGTTGGCCTATGGACCTCATGCAATAAGAAATCATTCTCTAAAAGGAAACTTCAAATTTTGTATAATTTGCAACACAGAGGAGAATTTGAAGACTCTTCACTTGAGGACCATGTCTGTAGGGTCTAAACTGCCTGGTGCATTAAGTATTTATTTAACATTCAATATGCCAGTCAATGGAGAAGGTGATGGCACCCCATTCCAGTACTTTTGCCTGGAAAATCCCATGGACGGAGGAGCCTGGTAGGCTGCAGTCCATGGGGTCGTGAAGAGTTGGACACAACTGAACGACTTCACTTTCAATTTTCACTTTCATGCATTGGAGAAGGAAATGGCAACCCACTCCAGTGTTCTTGCCTGGAGAATCCCAGGGATGGGTGAGCCTGGTGGGCTGCTGTTTATGGGGTCGCACAGAGTTGGACACGACTGAAGCAACTTAACAGCAGCAACAGCAACATATCAGTCAAAATTTTTCAGCAATTCCATACTGTACACAAAGAGGTAAATTTATTATTTGTCCACTATAATTTAGTTTATGCAAGCTGGTCAGCCAATGTTTCTTGCCTGTCATGCCTTTTCTATACTTCTTCAGTCATGTCAGATTTCTCACTAGTCCCTTTCCATTCTCTGGATTCCCCAAATTACTTGTTTTCTGCTAGTATTTTCCTGGTGGTTTTACCTTTGAAGTTATCTATTTTAACAATAAGCAGAGGAGAAATAAGAAAGAATTGCACACTAGGCACCTCAGGGAAAAATAATTGTATTATGAACGGAGTCATTACTATACATAAATGTACATGTGTTGTTACATCTTGCTTCATTGTGTTTCATTTTTCCTACAAGGCACTAAAATTACCTAGGAAAGAATTCCAGAAAATCAGTTTGTTTTCTAACAGAACAAATACTGGCTTAAAACTCAACATTCAAAAAACTAAGATCATGGCATCTGGCTCCATCACTTCATGGCAAATAGATGATGAAACGATGGAAACAGTGGCAGACTTTATTTTATTGGGCTCCTAAAGTCATGCAAATGGTGACTGCAGCCATGAAACTAAAAGACACTTGCTCCTTAGAAGAAAAGCTATGACCAACCTAGACAGCATATTTAAAAGCAGAGGCATTACTTTGCTGATAAAGGTCCATATAGTCAAAGCTATGGTTTTTCCAGTAGTTCTGTATGGATGTGAGTGTTGGACCATAAAGAAGCTGAGCACCAAAGAATTGATGCTTTTGAACTGTGGTGTTGGAGAAGACTCTTGAGGATCCCTTGGACTGAAAGGAGATCAAAGCAGTCAATCCTAAAGGAAATCAGTCCTGAATATTCATTGGAAAGACTAGTGTTGAAGCTGAAGCTCCAGGGCTTTGGCTCCTGATGTAAAGAACTGACTCATTGGAAAGATTCTGATGCTGGGAAAGATTGAGGGCAGGAGGAGAAGGGGACAACAGAGGATGAGATGGCTGGATGGCATCAACTGACTGGATGGACATGAGTTTGAGTAGGCTCCAGGTGTTGGTGATGGACAGGGGAGCCTGGCATGCTGCAGTCCATGGGGTCACAAAGAGTAGGACACGACTGAGAGACTGAACTCAGCTGAACTGAACACAACAGAAGACAGTCCAGACAGAAGTTTAGGTATGCTTATACCTCTTAGTGCCATCATACATTCAGAAACAAGATAGTTTAAAGATAGATTCATCTCATTGTGTATTCTATGTCAAGAGGAATCTCTATAATTGGGATGTGGAGCTCAGTGAGAATGAGTTTATCATATTTTCTCCTAAATACATATTTTAGTAAGAAATTTTAAAAAGAAAAAAGTGTCAGTACTGGATAGAGAAGGAAAGGGGCAAACAGAGAGTGGGGAGAAGAGGGAAGGTTGAAAAGAAACACAATGAAGGGACAAAAGGGGATTTCTAGTTGTGAAAATGGGTGGGAGAAAATGAGAGCAGAGGGAGATGAATGCAAACACTGAAGACTATAAGCTCCTTCCTAATGTTTACTTAGATATTCTTATGTTCTATTTTCAAAAGAACTGCAAAATCCATCAAGCAAGTTCTATTTCAAGCAACAGAGGACCAAGAAATACTCATATGCCAAGAAAAATCAGAAAAGTTTAACAAGGGGAAGAAAAAAATGTTTGACAGTAGTAGGAAAGTATAGGATTAAGATCTAGAAGAATAGAAATATCAAATGAGTTAATCTTGGAATTTGGGGTAATTTTATTCTGGATAATGGGCAACTATATATATTGCCTGAAAAATTCCATGGCAGAGGAGCCTGCAAGCCAAAATCCGTGGCATTTCAAAGAGTTGGACATGACTGAACAACTGAACACATGTTACAAGCTTGCTCTGCTAACTGCACTAACAGTCCAATGAATCTGAGAGAAGAGGTTTTGAGACAAGAAACAGACTTTAATCTGGGAGCCACCTGACTGAGGAGATGGCACACTAGTGCCTTAAAATAACCATCTTATCAAGGTCTGGTTGCCAGGATCTTTTTTGGATCAGAGATGGGTGGGGTTGGGGAGGTGAAGAAGCAAAGTAAAAAGATTATTCAGTCTTTGCAAATGTGCCCTAAAATGGCAAGCCTCAGGCAGCGGAATATGTTAATTTCACTTATTTACCTTCTTTCTCAGGTTAAGGCCATTAAGTATATTTATAATAACAAAAAAGGGTTCAAGCCACAGAAGCAATCCAGTGTGAATTTAAAATTAACCCTTCCCAGTTACACACACATATATTTTAAAAAGTGAGGAGTGAGAAACTAAAATGCTGTTAATTTTTAATAGTCTCAGGATAAAGAAACTAAATTGTAGTTAAGGAGAGACTCTGATAAATATCTTATGGCTTCAGCTAGATTCAAATGTGCTATCTTCCAGGACAAAGGGTAAAACAAAACAGTCCTTACAATAATGAACACATTTTTGTATAATTTTACTTGAAAGAAAGAGAAGATCTGCCCTAGACTGTCTGCAAGAAACAACCTTTAATTCTCAGTAGAGGATACACTCAAATAGCCTTTTACTTACAACTTTTAAAAGAATATGTCCAGAAGTTAATGAAAGAATAGCCAGACCTAACAGAAGAAAAAAAAAATAACCCAGTGAAAAAGAAACAATATGATATAAGCAGATCAAGAGTATGAATATTCTCTGAAAGTAAAATGCACACTTATAATAAGACTCAGTTATTCCAGTCTTATAGATTAGTTTTCATTTTTCTAGAGTTTCATATAAATGGAATCACATATAGTATGTCCTTTTTTTTAATCTGACTGCTTTTATTCAGCATAATTTTTTCCAGACTCATTCTTGCCACTGAGTATAGTTAACTTCTCTTTAAAGATAAGTTTAACATTCCACATTTGTTTATACATTTATGCATGCATTAATGCAACACAATTGTTTATACATTAAATTGCTGATAAGACATTTCATTGTTTCCAGATTTGGGTATTACAAATAAAGCTGCTATGAATATTCATGGACAAATCTTAATAAAGCATAAGCTTTCATTCTCCTGGATAAATAGTTATACAATAAGTCAAGAAAAGGACATTAAAGTATACATATCCAAAAGAAAAAAAATCAAACAATCCTTATTTGTAATAGAACGATAGTCCACATAGATAATCCTAAAGAGTCTACATCAAACTCCTAGGAAAAAATAAGTAAGTTTAAAGAGTCTGTGTATACCAAATCATCATTCAAAAATCTGCTGTGTTTCTACATACTAGCACTGAACACTAGGAATAAAACTTAAAAATTAAATATGCTTATAACCATTCAAAAAATTTAAGAGAAGACATGACAAGTATACTGAAAATTACAAAATGCCTTATTAGATACAGTATCTAGGCTTTCTGGTAGTGTGTTGATTAGAAGTGATGAAGACAGATACTCTGCCCTTTCTGATTTTAGGATTATTTGTTTTTATTCAGTCACCAAGTTGTGTCTAACTCTTGGAAACCCCATAAAACTGCAGGATGCCAGGCTTTCCTGTCCTTCACTATTTCCCAGAGTTTGCTCAAACTCATGTCCATTGAGTCAATGATGTCTTCCAACCATCTCATCCTCTGTCACCTTCTTCTCCCTCTGCCTTCAATCTTTTCCAGTATCAGAGTCTCTTCCAATGAGTCAGCTGTTCCTTGGCCTAAGTATTGGATTATGGCATTCAGGTTTTCACCATTTGGTGTGATAGTAGCTGTAGATTTTGTATAGATGTCATATATCATGTTGAGGATTTTCCCCTCTATTTCTAGTTTCTGACAGTTTTTATCTTAAATAAGTGCTGAACTTTGCTAAATGATTTTTTTTTTTTCTGTGTCAGTTGAGAAGACCATGGCAATTTTTTTGGCTTTATCTTATGAATATGATGCTTTGCATTGATTGACTTTTGACTGCTGACCAATGCCACAACTTTGAAATGAACCCAACTTGATTATGATGCCTAATTCTTTCAATATCAACATTTTGCTTACTTCCAAACACTAATATTTAAATGATTACATTTGATAAAGTGAAAGTCACTCATTCATGTCCAAATCTTTGTGGCCCCATGGACAGTCCATGGAATTCTCCAGGCCAGAATACTGGAGTGGGTAGCCTTTCCCTTCTCCAGAGGATCTTCCTGACCCAGGAATCGAACCAGGGTCTCCTGCACTGCAGGCAGATTCTTTACCAACTGAGCTGTCAGGGAAGCCCTGACAGATGATAATATTTGCTTCCATGTTGCTGAGGATTTTTTGTCTATGTTTATCATTGATATTGGTCTGTTATACTGGCTTTTGCTTGTTTTTTATTCTATAATTTTTCAGGTTTTGCTCTCAGTATAATACCTGCCTCATACAATAATTTGAGTGGTTTGAGAAGTATTCTCTGTTCTGCTAATTTCTTGAAGGGATTATTTAGAATTGGTGTTAATTCTTTTTTAATATTAGGTAGAATTCTATGAAATCATCTGTGCCTGGAGACCTTTTTCAAGAGTTTTCATTTTAATGGATTAATTTTTTAATAGTTAACAGAAAAAATTAAGTTATCTATTTCATATTGACTGAGGCAGTTTTTTTTTTTTTTCTCTTTAAAGGAATTGGTCTATTTCATTAATGTTGTCTAATTTAAAAAAGTTATGATCAGTGCCTCTATTAAATCTAGACCTAGCCAGGGACTCCACAATAGTGAATTTCACTGTTTTGAATAAATTGAGAAGTTCTTTTAATTCTTATTCAAAATTTTTCCCAAATTAAATATTTAATCTAATTTTATTTTTCAGTTCATTTATATTTATTATCAATATCTTTTTACATATGAACTACTTAGCACTGGTGGTAAAAATTCTGCCTGCCAATGCAGGAGACACAAGGGATGTGGCTTCAATCCCTGAGTCAGGATGATCTGGAATAGGAAATGGCAACGGCTCCAGTATTTTTGCCTGGAAAATTCCAAGGACAGAGAAGCCTGATGGGTTACAGTGAGTGCATGGGGTCTCGAAGAGTTGATCATGATTGAATTAGCATATATTTTTATATATAATCTCATATTTATTTCTATAACTATCTGGTCTTATTCATGTCAGTTAATTTTATTGCTATTTTGTAGTGTTTTCTTAATCCTTTTTTATTTTTTATAAATCATTCATTCTCTGAGTTTTCCCAATATTTTGGAATATCTATTTGCTATTCTTAAAAGCCTCTGGTAGTCTACAATTTTATCACTGCTAGTCAAGAATAAAATACATATTTTTGAGTCTATTGAAAGTAAGAAATTTCACTTTTTTGCCCCTCTTCATTTATACTGCTTTAGTGTTAAACTACATTTTAAAATTTAGATTATTGCTCTTAAATTAAATATTATACTTTACTTTTTGAGAAATCAGAAACATTGTCTAATTTATCTTTATAGAGATGTTCATAATATTTTCTTATCTTTTTGCTGCCTTCAGGGTCTATGGTGATATTCTGTATTTCATTTTTGATACTGGTTATTTATTAAATAATATTGCATTAATTGATATTTATCAACATCTCATACCATATAAATAAACAAGTTAATTATGAACATAAATGTGAACAGAGAGATGATGAAGCATCAAGAAAGAAGCAAAAGATAAAGTATAATCTTGGGATAAGTAAAGCTGCCTTCAGCATACACATAAATCATTAATTATAACTGGAAATACTCATATTTTAGACTATTTTGGAATTAGAAAATTCCCCATATCAAAAGGTATCATTAAGATAAAAGACAAATGACAGAGTGAAGGAAGATTTATCTGGAAAATATATGAAAATTGGCATCTATCTAGAATCTCTAGAAATCAATTAACAAGTAAAGAATAGCTAAACAAAAAATTGTAAAACTCAGTCATTACTCATGAAAAGATTGTAAATAAAAACTACAATGACATATTACTATGTATTCTCCAGAAAGACAGACATGAAAGTAACTGACAATACTAATTTCTGACAATACTAATTTCTGACAAAGATGTAAAACAACCAGAACTCTCACACACTGTTGGTGAGCATAAAGTTGGAAAACTACTCTGGAGACCTTGCAGTTTTATAAACTTAAACATGAATAACTCAGTAATCCAATAATTGCATCTTTAGCTATATATTTACAAAAGATGTATACACGTGTATAAAAATATTTACCCAAGTATATTCATACTTGCAAATAACTTTTCATAGTGGTCAAATCTAGAACAAAATAAATGACTATTAACAGATAAATGTTTATGCAAATTGAAGTATATTCATAAAATAAAATTTTACATAGGAATGAAAATGAATTCACAGTTGCTACTTGCAAAGACATGGATGAATCTCAAAATACAATACTGAGTAAAATAAGCCTAAAAGTAAAACATGCACTATTTCGTGTATGTGAAGACTGTGAATAGACAAATCTTGTCTCTAGTAATATATCTTGGAGTTGACGACCTTTGGGTAGAAAAAGCATTTTTGATTTTGGTTTTGAATTTTAGATGAGCTTCTCAAGTTCTGATAGCCTTCTATTTCTTTTCTTAGATAAACAACACAATTGTACTCAATTTGAAGTAAATCATTAGCTGCATGATATCTTAATATTTAAGATTTATATTTAAAAATCTTAATATTTAAGCTATATTTAAAATCTTTTCAGAATGTATGCTATACATCAATTAATACATACATATTTTTTAAAGTCGGAGACACAATGTAGGCTTAGAATAAAAGAAGCTATGGAACCCACACTTGTGTAGAACTTGTAATATAATAGAAAAGATAATGCATCCATGTTAAGCCCCTTCAGTCATGTTGAGCTCTTTGAGACCCTATAAACTATAGCCCACCAGGCTCCTCTGTCCATTGGATTCTCTAAGCAAGAATCCTGGAGTGGGTTGCTATGCCCTTCTCCACGGCATCTTCCAAACTCAGGGACCAAAACCATGTCTCATGTCTCTTGCATTGTCAGGCAGGTTCTTTACCACTAGCATCACCTGGGAAGCCCCGGAAAGCAGCAAAATTGCTGTGATCCATTTTCGGGCTTGGGTTTTTTTTTTATTTTTTTAATTAATTAATTGTTTTTTACTTTACAATATTGTATTGATTTTGCCATACATCAACATGAATCCACCACGGGTATACACATGTTATTCAGCAAAGACGAATAAAACACCTTTGAATGAATTGCTTTTGGATGATACAAAGCAAGATAAATTAAGTCACTGTTCTCCAGAAACTTAGTGTATTTAAATAACAGTTATATGAAAGAATTTTAGGTGAGGGGGAAATTAAATATTAGCTTTCAGAGAAAGTAAATGCCATGATTGTTGAGCTGACCAAAGAAATAGATATATAATAGAAGGGGCAGGTAGATAAGAAGTCATGAGCAAAAAAAGTGTCAGGGGAAAAGTTAAGCTAATTTCAGGTCAGAGATGAATGCGATGTTATATAAGAGATTTTTGACTGCAAATCATGCAAATAAATATGTAAATTAACTCATCACAAGCATATACACAAAATTAAAGGGTTTCATCTTAAACATAACATTTGGAGTTTTATAGACTTAATCCAATTGGGCTTCAGTGGGGAGTTGATTTGTTCGAGAATTGATTAAAAGGGGTTTTTGACCAAGATCAGGGAGGCCATTAAGGAAATGAGAACAGCAATTCACCAATGATGATGTGGAGTTATAAAACCAAAAATACTTATTGAGTTTGGAAATAGCATAAATAAATATATACATCTAATTAAAGCAGAGACACAAGGTAAAAATATACATGAGATTAATCAATCAAGAACTGTTAATTGAATGACAGCTGCATATTTAGCAGTTAGCAATGTATGCTCTGAGATACAAATGTGTCCTCATCAATTTTATTCAAGAATTATTGATGCTTAGGCTGTGCAAGTTAGAACTACTTTAAAGAGCTTAAATCAACACCAGAAATGAGGGGAATAAATAATGCAGAGACAGGAGCATTTTAAGGCAGTATCAGCTAGGTCTAACTGAGAAGCAGGAATAAATGGTGCTTGGGGGAATTTAGAGAATGGTGCTGGAGGAATTTACTCAAAGGGCTAGAAGTGTCAGCAGAGATCTGAATGAGATGTTACTTTGTCTAAACCTAACTTGAGGACTTTTCTGTAGCTCAAACAGTAAAGAATCTGCCCTCAATGCAGGAGACCAGGGTTTGATCCCTGGGTCAGGAAGATCCTCAAGAGAAGGGAATGGCAATCCACTCCAATATTCTTGCCTGGAGAATTCCATGGACAGAGAAACTGGTGGGCCACAGTCCATGGGGGTGCAAAGAGTTGGACATGACTGAGCACTAACATACACATGCACAACTTGAGATTTACATTAACAAAGGCCTTTAGGTAGAGGAATAACAAAGGGCAAAAGATGGTCAAAAGTAAGGCAGAAAGTAGTTAACTAGAGCAGTTGCTCTTCAGTTGTTCAGTGGTGACCTACCCACTGTGACCCCTTGGACAACAGCATGCCAGGCTTCCCTGTCCTTCTCTAGCTCCCATAGTTTGCTCATATTCATGTCCATTGAGTTGATGATGCCATCAAACCATCTTATCTTCTGTCAGCCCCTTCTTCTCTTGCCCTCAATCTTTCCCAGTGTCAGGGTCTTTTCCAATGAATCAGCTCTTTGCATCAGGTGGCCAAAGTATTGGAGCTTCAGCATCAGTCCTTCCAATGAATATTCAGGGTCGATTTCCTTTAGGATTGACTGATTTGATCTCCTTGCTATCCAAGGGACTCTCAAGAGTCTTCTCTAGCACCACAGTTTGAAAGCATCAATTCTTCTGCTCTAAGCCTTCTTTATGGTCTAACTCTCACATTCATACATGATTACTGGAAAAACCATAGCTTATCCATACAGACCTTTGTCAGCAAAGAGACCTTTGTCTCTGTTTTTTAATAAGCTGTTTAGATTTGTCATAGCTTTCCTTTCATGGAGCAAGCATCTTTCAATTTCATGACTACAGTCACCATCTGCAGTGATTTTGGACCCCAAGAAAATAAAGTCTGTCACTGTTTCCATTGTTTGCCCATCTATTTGCAATGAAGTGATATCACTGGATGCAATGGTCTTAGTTTTTTGAATGTTGATTTTTAAGCCAGGTTTTTCACCCTCTCACCTTCATAAAGGGGCTCTCTTTGCTTTCTGTCATTCTGTCTAGTTCCTCTTTGTTTTCTGTCATTAGGGTGATGTTATCTGCATATCTGAGGTTATTGATATTTCTCCTGACAATCTTGATTTCAAACTGTGAGTCATCCAGCCTGGCATTTTGCATGATGTTAAATAAGCAGGAAAACAATATACAGCCTTGATGTTCTCCTTTCCCAATTTGGAACCCGTCCACTGGTCCATATCCAGTCCTAACTGTTGCTTCTTGAATTGCACACAGGTTTCTCAGGAGGACTAGAGGAGTGGAAAGTATAAATTGTAGGGTTATAGGAAAGCAGAATCACTCTGGTCACCTACTCTCCCCTTTTTACTTTAAGCTTTATAGCATTGAACTTCAGCGCCACTCATATTGGCCCTTCAACTTACTCTGCCAGAAACACTTCCTCACCGCTCGGTCCCTGTGTGCAGATCATCTCCCCCGCAAAGATGACAACATCAGAGCAGGCACAGAGTCCCCATTTCCCCAAGGCAATATGTTTTGGTTTTAAAGAGTTCAGTCCTGAAGCCAGATAATCTGCATTAAAATCTTGAACATACTCCTTGCTCAACAAGTTATCTTGAGCAGGTTGCTTATTGTTTCTAAGCTTCAGTAATTTCCATTTATCTAGTATAAAAAAAAGGAAATGACTTTATCATTCTAAGTGTTGATAGTAATAACATGAACACTACCTATTTCCTATATTGTTTGAGGGCTAAATGAAATGGCTGGTGTAAAGTTACTATGATTACAGTGCCTTGAATATACATCACTGTTATATTTCATAATTTTACTTCTTTATCAGCTAGTAGAATGGTATTTTTAGGTGGTATTATCTTCAAAAATAGAAAACTGATCAGAAAAACACCTGGTCAGCTATATAGGAAATATTTTATTAATTATGATGTGATTATTCAATGTAATAATACAATTTGTACATTATAATTAAATTATGTTATTATTCTATAATTATGCAGCCATTAAAAACCACATATCCCCTGACTATACAACAACATGGGCAAAAACTCAAAATGTGGAGCTAAGACAAACAGTGGATCATAAGGCTCTTAAACCTAAGATATCAAAGTTTTTATAATCTAGAAAGTAAAATAGGACTAATAGTGATTCTATTTAAATGATGAGCTTGTGGGTATTTTTTCTTAAATATTGCTTCTATTTTGCAATTTATCTTTTCAAAGAATTTGTATGACTTTTAGCATAACAATATACGATAAGTATTATTATTTTAAAAGATTACAACTTGCCCATGCAACTTGAAAAAAGTCTTAGAAATCAAACTCCTTGCTGTTTCCTCTGTTTTCTTTGGTGAATGCACATCACTTTCACTCTTCATTCACATGCAATTAGTGTTAGCACATACTTCAAAATGTGTTTGCAGATGTTACTGGGCAAAAAGACAAAATGCATTTATTTAAGCAAACAGCACAATACACTTAAGAGGTATGCCAAGTATCCAAAAATCTATCATTCATGGCATTGTATCAGAATATGATTAGCAGCTGTGTAAACTTGAATCTTTGATCTATCCCTTCAACTAATTAATTCGAATTCTTGCTGACATATGTTCATACTGAGAACCACATGTTCACTGCTAATACTCACACAGCTAGTCACAAAGAGTTTCTCATCTACTTCTCCAGGTTAGGCAGCAAGAGAAAGAAAGTTTTATTTTACAAAGCTTCCAGGTGAGTTTAAAGGAAAGCTAAAATTAGTCACACAAATATAAGATTGCTAGGGAAATTTAGAAAGTAGCAACCTATAAAAGAAAGATGAACTGAAGATGCATTGATTAAAAAGCTTTTTTAAGATGTTGTTGCTCTTATTCAGAAATATCTGTATTATATTTGAATACCATATATGCAGATGGAAAGTTCTGCTTTTGATTCAATGGGTAAAAAAGAGATTATTTGAGGTTTTCTTCTTTACATCCAACCACCAGTGCTTAGTGAGCAACTACCTTATAACAAGACAAGTATAAGTGCTGTTAATTCTAACAAACTACATTTGAACTTAGCCTTCGTATTCCCACTAGTTCAGTTCAGTTCAGTCACTCTGTCATGCCCGACTCTGCGACCCCATGAACTGCAGCACGCCAGGCTTCCCTGCCCATCACCAATTCTCAGAGCCTACTCAAAGTCATGTCCAACGTGTCAGTGATGCTACCTGATCATCTCATCCTCTGTCAACCCCTTCTCCTGCCTTCAATCTTTCCCAGCATCAGGGTCTTTTCAAATCAGTTTGTTCTTCACATCAGATGGCCAAAGTATTGGAGTTTCAGCTTCAGCATCAGCCCTTCCAATGAATACTCAGGATTGATCTCTTTTAGGATGGACTGATTGGATATCCTTGCAGTCCAAGGGACTCTCCAGAGTCTTCTCCAACACCACAGTTCAAAATCATCAATTCTTTGGTGCTCAGCTTTCTTTATAATCCAACTCTCACATCCATACATGACTACTAGAAAAACCATAGCTTTGACTAGATGGACCTTTGTTGGCAAAGTAATGTCTCTGCTTTTTAATATGCTGTCTAGGTTGGTCATAATTTTTCTTCTAAGGAGCAAGTGTCTTAATTTCATGGCTGCAATCACCATCTGCAGTGATTTTGGAGCCCCAAAAAAATAAAATAAATAAGAGTCTCTCATCATTTCCACTATTTCCCCATCTATTTGCCATGAAATCAAGATTGCCAGGAGAAATATCAAGAACCTCACATATGCAGATGACACCACCCTTATGGTAGAAAGTGAAGAGGAACTAAAAAGCCTCTTGATGAAAGTGAAAGATACTGAAAAAGTTGGCTTAAAGCTCAACATTCAGAAAATGAAGATCATGGCATCTTGTCCTATCACTTAGTGGGAAATAGATGGGGAAACAGTGTCACACTTTATTTTTGGGGGCTCAAAAGTCACTGCAGATGGTGACTGCAGCCATGAAATTAAAAGATGCTTACTCCTTGGAAGAAAAGTTATGACCAACCTAGACAGCATATTGAAAAGCAGAGACATTACTTTGCCAACAAAGGTCCATCTAGTCAAGGCTATGGTTTTCCCAGTGGTCATGTATGGATGCGAGAGTTGGACTGTGAAGAAAGCTGAGCACCAAAGAATTGATGCTTTTGAACTGTGGTGTTGGAGAAGACTCTTGAGAGTCCTTTGGACTGCAAGGAATTGCAGCCAGTCCATTCTAAAGGAGGTCAGCCCAGGGTGTTCTTTGGAAGGAATGATGCTAAAGCTGAATCTCCAGTACTTTGGCCACCTCATGCGAAGAGTTGACTCATTGGAAAAGACTCTGATTCTGAGAAAGATTGAGGGCAGGAGGAGAAGGGGACGACAGAGGATGAGATGGCTGGATGGCATCACCGACTCAATGGGCATGAGTTTGAGTGAACTCCGGGAGATGGTGATGGACAGGGAGGCCTGGTGTGCTGTGATTCATGGGGTCGCAAAGAGTCAGACACGACTGAGCAACTGAACTGAACTGAACTGATGGCACCAGATGTCATGATCTTAGTTTTCAGAATGTTGAGTTTTAAGCTAACTTTTTCACTCTCCTCTTTCAGTTTCATCAAGAGTCTCTTTAGTTCTTCTTCATTTTCTGCCGTAAGTGTGGTATCACCTGTGTATCTGAGGTTATTGAATTTCCCGGCAATCTTGATTCCAGCTTGTGCTTCATCCAGCCCAGCATTTCACATGATATACTCTGCAGTGAAGTTAAATAAGCAGGGTCACAATAGACAGCCTTGATGTACTCCTTTCCCTATTTGAAACCAGTCTTTTGTTCCATGTCCACTTCTAACTGTTGCTTCTTTGACCTGCCTACAGATTTCTCAAGAGGCAGGTCAGGTGGTCTGGTATTCCCATCTCTTGAAGAATTTTCTAGAGTTTGTTGTGATCCACACAGTCAAAGGCTTTAGCATAGTCAATAAAGCAAAAATAGATGTTTTTTTTGTGGAACTCTCTTGCATTTTCAATGATCCAACACGTATTAGTAATTTGATCTCTGGTTCCCCTGCCTTTTCTATATCCAGCTTAAATATCTGGAATTTCATGGGTCATGTGCTTTTGAAGCCTAGCTTGGAGAATTTTGAGCATTTCTTTGCTAGTGTGTGAGATGAGTGTAAAACTGTGAGGTAGTTTGAACTTTCCATTAATCTATTAGTTATTCTCATTTATATAGTAAAATCTTTGAATGTTCCAATATTTGCTTACATTGCAACTGTGTTTCAAGAAGAATTTATAGCATATCATTCATATTTTCCTAAAATAATGGAACTCGGTTCTGTAATAAAAATCTTTCTCCAAGAGCATTTTCCCTCATATCTTATCATGTGTGTGTGTGTTAGTTGCTTAGTCGTGTCTGACTCTTTGCAACCTCATAGACTGCAGCCTACCAGACTTCAGCCTCTCCATCCATGGGATTCTCCAGGCAAGAACACTGGAGTGGGTTGCCATTTCCTTTTCCAACATCTTATCATAGTTCATAGTAATGCTTATGAGTAACACACTACCTATCCTGCCCCAAAAGATACCCTAATTAAATTTCTATTGGAAAGTGGACATTGAGATAAAATTTGGGTACACTAGGTTTGTTGTTGGTTTATACTTTTTAAAGAAAATCTTTTAGTGCATGTCTTATCATAAGTTTAGCCAATTAACATCTACTTTGAGTACCTAAGAAGTTATAGTAAGCAGATTTTCTCACATATATATGAGGAAATAATGTGTGTGTATGTTTGACCACTTGACTACTAATCCTCACTTTATTTTATAATTTAATCAAGATCATTGAGCTATATTATAAGATGCATGCATTTGAATTTTGACAAACATGCACAATTTTTATGCACCAGTACAATCACATTACAGAATATTTCCACCTCACAGAAAATTTCTCCAGACTCTTTAAGATCAAATGCCTCCAGCCATCCACCCCTATTATGAACAATTACTATTGATTGACCACATAAACAAATTTTACCTTTTCTGGGATTAAATAAAAATATAATAGCACAGTGTGTACTCTTGTCCCTAAATGTCATTTAGCATTTTTTTTTGAGATTTATCCATACTTAGCTTTATTAGCAGTTCTTTCATTTTTATTGTTAAATAGTAATCTGTTACATGGATATAGCACAATTTTCTTCTTCATTCACCTGCTGATGGACATTTTAAGCTATTTTCAGGTAATAACTTTTATAAATAAAGGTGCCATGTATGTTTGGGTACAAGTCTTTATGTGAAAATGTATTTTCTTTTCTCTTGAATAGAGACTTAGAAGTTAAATTGCTGGATTGTATATTTAACTCCATTTAAAGAAAAAAATGTACTTATTTTTTCCAAAGTGTTTGTACATTTTTAAATACCTCCTGGCAATGTTTAAAACTTATTTGCTCTAATCTTAATTTTAATAATTCTAGTGTATGTGCTATAGTATCTGATTTTATATTTAATTTGTAATTCTGATAATGATATTACACATTCTTTAATGTACTTAATATACACATACATGATACAAAATGGCTAATTTGAACATCAATTTTTGCAAGTTGTCTGTCAAAATCTTGTCCTCATTATTCTTAAATATTTAAATCAATTTGACTATTTTAGCATTGAGTATGTAAACTTTATATTTCCTGTATGTTTTGAATGTTAGATTTTGGTTATGTATATATGTGACATGAATAATACTTTTATATTATATGTATACAAAAATCACATATTTGACATTTTCTCTCCTATTCTGTGACTTACTTTTACATTTGCTGAAAGGTTTCGTTCAAAGAGAAAAAGTTGTTAATTTAGATGAAGTGCGATAGGTGACATTTTCCCTTTGATTCATTATTGTGTTTTCAATCTCAGGGTACAAGATTTTTATTATTGCTTTATTCTATAATATTCATAGTTGTAGCTTTTTAATTTAATTTCAAAGTCAATTTAAAGTTAGTTTTTATATCATGTGGTAATAATATTAATTTCCAGAAGGATATCTAACAGTTCTAAGATTCTTTGCAAAAGACACTATTCTCCTGTTGCTAATTGACCTCTCAAATTTATTAGTCATTGACCATAGAAACCTCAGTCTATTTCTGGCCTTCATTCACTTTCATTAATATGTTGTTCAGTCACTAAGCATGTCTGACTCTTCGGACCCCATGGATCGCAGCAGACCAGGCTTTCCTGTCCTTCATTATCTCCCTGAGTATGCTCAAACTCATGTTCATTGAGTCAGTGATGTCATCCAATCATCTCATCCTCTGTTGTCCCCTTCTCTTCATGCCCTTAATCTTTCCTAGCATCAGGATATTTTCCAATAAATTGGCTCATTGCCTCAGGTGGCCAAAGTATTAGAACTTCAGCTTCAGCATCAGTCCTTCCAATGAATATTCAGGGCTGATTTCTTTCAGGATTGACTGGTTTGATCTCTTGCTGTGCAAGGGACTCTTAAGAGTCTTCTGCACCACAGTTTGAAAGCATCAATTCTTTGGTGCTCAGCCTTTTTTATGATCCTACTCTCACGTCTATACATGACTACTGGCAAAACCATAGCTTTGACTATATAGACCTTTGTCAGCAAAGTGGTACCTCTGTTTTTAAATATTCTGTTGAGGTTTATCAGCTTTTCTTCCAAGGAGCAAGTGTCTTTAATTTCATGGCTGCAGTCACCATCTGCAGTGATTTTGGAGCCCAAGAAAATAGTCCGTCATTGTTTCCATTGTTTCCCCATTTATTTGTCATGAAGTGATGGGGCTGGATGCTGTGATCTTAGCTTTTTGAGTGCTGAGTTTTAAGCCAGCTTTTTCATTCTCCTCTTTCACCTTCATCAAGAGGCTCTTTAGTTCCTCTTTGCTTTCTAGGGTGGTTTTTTTAGGGTGGTTGATGCTTTCAATCTGTGGTGCTAGAGAAGTCTTTTGCAAATCCCTTGAACTGCAAGGAGATCAAATCAGTCCAATCCTAGAGCAAATCAACCCTGAACATTCATTAGAAGGACTGATGCTGAAGCTCCCAATACTTTGTACCTGATGCAAAGAGCTGACTCATTAGAAATGATCCTGATGCTGGGAAAGATTGAGGGCAGGAGGAAAAGGGGATGACAGAGGATGAGATTTTTGGATGGCATCACTGACTCAATGGACGTGAGTTTGTGCAGCCTCTTGGAGATGGTAAAGGACAGGGAAGCCTATTGTGCTGCAGTTCATGGGGTCTAAAAGCTTGGGACCTGACTTAGTAAGCAAACAACAACAAATTTGCATTTCTGAGGTTGTTGATATGAAAAACAACAAATCTGCATATGTAATGTTGTTGTTTTTCTCCTGGCAATCTTGATTGCAGCTTTTGATTCATCTAGCCTGGTATTTTGCATGATGTACTCTGCATATAAGTTAAATAATCAGAGTAACAATATACAGCCTTGACATACTCTTTCCCAATTATGACCAGTCCATTGTTACATGTCTGGTTCTAGCTGCTGCTTTTTGATATATCCTTATTCTAATATCACATTGCCTAAACTACTATACCATTACAGTAAATTTTGAAATTAGGCAGTGCAAGTTCTGCAGTTTTGTTTATTTTTTAAAGTGTTTTGACTCTTTGTAGGTCTTTCTCATTTTCATATACAATTTATAATTAGTTTGCTACTTTCTACAGAAAAGGTCTTCTGGAATTTTTATTATGTGTGTGTTAGTTGCTCAGTCATGTCTGACTCTTTGAGACCCCATGAACTATAGCCTGCCAGGCTTCTCTGTCCATGGAATTCTCCAGGCAGGTATACTAGAGTGGATTGCCATTCCCTTCTCTGGAGGATTTTCCCGGCCGAGGAATCAAACCCTGGTTTCCTGCATCACAGGCAAAATCTTTACCACTTGAGCTACAAGAGAATCCAATTTTTATTGGAATTATGCAAAATCTTTGAAGAGGTGTCATCTTAATAATGTACATTCTAATGTGTGACCAAGATAGATATTTATGCTGCTGCTGCTAAGTCGCTTCAGTCGTGTCCGACTCTGTGCAACCCATAGAGGGCAGCCCACGAGGCTCCCCTGTCCCTGGGATTCTCCAGGCAAGAACACCAGAGTGGATTGCCATTTCCTTCTCCAATGCATGAAAGTGAAAAGTGAAAGTGAAGTCGCTCAGTCGTGTCCGACTCTTAGCAACCCCATGGACTGCAGCCCACCAGGCTCCTCCATCCATAGGATTTTCCAGGCAAGAGTACTGGATATTTATATGGTTCTTTAATTTCTCTCAGTGGTTTTTAAAATTTTCAATACATGGGTTTTGTATCTACATTATTAAATGTATCCCTAGGTAGTTTCTGTTTGCTTCTTAATGAATATGATATTTTTGTTTCATTTTTCATTTGTTTTTTGTTATTGCATATAGAAACACAATTTATATCTCATAATAACCTTGTAAGTCCCTAATTTGCTTATTATGTTAAGTAGCTTTTTATAGGCTCCTTAGGATTTTTCTTTGCACATAATCTTGCCAGGTGTAAACCTAGACACCTTCCTTTTTACTTTCCAACTGACCTCTCTTTATTCCTTTCTTTTCTTTTTTTTTTTTTTTGGCTTATTTTCATGCCTCAGACACCCATTAGAATGCTGAATAGGAGTATAAACTGGAAACAAACTTGCCTTGATCCTGACCTTAAGAAAAAAGCATTTAATTATTAACCATTAATTGTGAGGTTACCCAGAGAAGGCAATGGCACCCCACTCCAGTACTCTTGCCTGGAAAATCCCATGGGCGGAGGAGCCTGGTGCGCTGCAGTCCATGGGGTTGCTGAGGGTCAGACACGACTGAGTGACTTCACTTTCACTTTTCACTTTCATGCATTGGAGAAGGAAATGGCAACCCACTTCAATGTTCTTGCCTGGAGAATTCCAGGGACAGGGGAGCCTGGTGGGCTGCCGTCTATGGGGTCGCACAGAGTCGGATACAACTGAAGTGACTTAGCAGCAGCAGCAGTGAGGTTACCTGTTAATTTTTCATAGATACTCATTATTAGGCTTTCCTGGTGTCTCAGTGGTGAAAAAGTTTGCCTGCCAATGAGGGATACATAAGAGATTCAAATTCCATTCCTGGATCAGGAATAATTCCTGGAATAGGAAATGGCAAACCACTCCAGCATTCTTGCCTGGAAAATCCAATGGACAGAGAACACTAGCGGGATATAGTCCATGGGGTCTCAAAAGAGTTGGACACAACTTGGCAACTAAACAATCACAATCATATATATTATTAGGGTGAGGGCTTTCTCTTCAATGTGTAATTTATGGAGAGGCTTTTTTTTAATCATCATAAGAACGGAATTTAGTTAAATATTGTTTTTTCTGTCTAATGAGATGATCATATCACTTTTATACTTTATTATGTGAATATGGTGAATAACATTATTGAATTTTTAAGGTTGAATGAATATTGACTTCAAGGATAAACTCAGTTTGGTTGTGATTCATTATCTTTTTAATATATTGTTGGATTCAACTTACTAATATTTTACAGAATTCTTGCATCTATGTTCAGGAGGGATATTATTCTTAGTAATTTTTTAATAAAATTCTGTGTCTAGTTTTAGTATCAGATTAATATTGGCCTCATTAACTTAGATGAGCAGTGATTATTTTTCTTTTATCTTCTGATAGTTTACATAGTATTGTTAATATTCCTTTATTAAATATTTGAGAAAATTGACCAGTGAAAACATCTCAGCCTATAGTTTCTTCTATGGAAAAATTTTTGTTTCATTTTGTTTTTTAATTTTTATTATCAACCACATCAAGGAATGGCAAAGCTCTTTCATTTAAGCTGCACATTGATGGACTTTAACAATTGCACACAATCTTAAACCTGCAGACACAATCAAATTACAAAATATTGCCATTACTAGCAAAAGATTCTTTATACTCCTTTACAGGCTACACTTTCCTCTACCTTTGGTTCCTGGCAACTACTAACGTGTCACTATGTTAGTTTACATTTCATACTAAAATCATATGACATGTCTATTTTTGTGTCTGACTTTTTCTCTCGGTATAATGATTTTAACATTCATTCATACTGCTTCATCCATTCATTTCTCTTTATTTCTAGATACTACTCACTATAAGAGGATATCACACTGTGTTATTCATTCACCCATTGATGAACATTTGGATTATTTGTTTATGATCCCCTGAAAAAGAGAATGGCTACCGACTCCAGTATTCTTGCTTGGGAAATCCTATGGACAGAAGAGCCTGGTGGAATACAATGCATGGGGTCATCAAGAGTCAGACATGTCTGAACTCATTTTTACTTTTCAAAAGACTAATGTGAATAAGGCCATTATGAATATTTATGCAAAATTCTCTGTGTAGACAAATGTCTTTATTTCTCTTGAATAAATGCCTACTTGTTAAACTGTTCTCAGTTCAGTTCAGTTGCTCAGTCGTGTCCGACTCTTTGTGACCCCATGAATCGCAGCACACCAGGCCTCCCTGTCCATCACCAACCCCCGGAGTTCACTCAGACTCAAGTCCATCGAGTCCATGATGCCATCTAGCCATCTCATCCTCTGTCGTCCCCTTCTCCTCCTGCCCTCAATCCCTCCCAGCATCAAAGTCTTTTCCAATGAGTCAACTCTTCGGATGAGGTGGCCAAAGTACTGGAGTTTCAGCTTCAGCATCATTCCCTCCAAAGAAATCCCAGGGCTGATCTCCTTCAGAGTGGACTGGTTGGGTCTGCTTGCAGTCCAAGGGACTCTCAAGAGTCTTCTCCAACACCACATTTCAAAAGCATCAATTCTTCGGCGCTCAGCTTTCTTCACAGTCCAACTCTCACACCCATACATGACCACTGGAGAAACCATAGCCTTGACTAGACGGACCTTAGTCGGCAAAGTAATGTCTCTGCTTTTCAATATGCTATCTAGGTTGGTCATAACTTTTCTTTCAAAGAGTAAGCGTCTTTTAATTTCATGGCTGCAATCACCATCTGCAGTGATTTTGGAGCCCCCCAAAAATAAAGTCTGACACTGTTTCAACTGTTTCCCCCATCTATTTCCCATGAATTGATGGGGCCAGATGCCATGATCTTTGTTTTCTGAAGGTTGAGCTTTAAGCCAACTTTTTAACTCTCCACTCACTTTCATCAAGAGGCTTTTTTGTTCCTTTTCACTTTCTACCATGTATAACTTTAAATTTATAAGAATTTACCAAATGTTTACAAAAATTGTTTTCCATTATAATAACAAAATTTAGGTGTAAAAATCCAGGTATAAACTGTATTCTTTCAGTCCAAGTTTTCCTTTTTGCAAAAACAGAAAGGAACATAAAAACCTTCCCTGTTGTCATTCCCAGAGATGGATGTTTCTCAGGCAGCCCTCCCTCCTCCATAATTATTAATGCAATTTTATCTTCTTTCCATGTTTGAGGGTTCCATTTACTTCAAATATGCCCTACAATTGATCATTTCCACCATTTTACTTTAATTTTAACTCTTCTAATAAGTGTGTAAGACTATCTCATCGTGGTTTTAGCTTGTGTCTCTTTCATGACCAACGATGTGAAACAGCTTTTCATTAAAATGTCTCTTTTGAATTGAGCTTCTTTTTATTGAATTGTGTTTTATATACCCAGAATTTCAACTGTTTCTCAGAGATATATATATAATAAAACATTTCTCCTTTTCAGCAGCCAAAATTGATATTTTCTTAATTATTTTTATTAAATTTCTTTTCTGTCTCTTTTTCACATTTGATGACTTTCTATTTTTCTATTTTCAAATTCACTACCCCTTTCCCTGCTAATCTCTCTTCTGCTCCTAAGTCAATTTTTTTTTCAAGTATTATAATTTTCATTAATAATAATTTTATTTTTTTTTTTAGTTTTTGCATTTCTCTTCTGAATTTTCCCATGGTTTTATTCATTACATGGAGAAGGAAATGCCAACCCATTCCAGTATTCTTGCCTGGAGAATCCCATTGACAGAGGAGCCTGGTGGGTTACAGTCCATGGGGTCACACAGAGTCGACATGACTAAGTGACTAACACTTAACACTTATTCATTATAAGAATATTCCACTTTATCTCAATTATTTATGATATCTGCCTTAGCATTTTTTTCTAATAACTCCAAATTGATTATCTCAGATTAGTATCTGAGATGAGTTGTTTTATATATATATATATATATATATATATATATATTCCTTTTTAGATTCTTTAACTTTATCTGTTGTTATAAAATATTGAGTATAGATCCTTGTGCTATACAGTAGGTCTTTGATAATTATATATATTATATATAGTAGTGTGTATATGTTAATCCCCAATTCCTAATTTATCCCTCCTTTCCCTTTGTTAATCATAAGTTTGTTTTCTGTCTGTGGGTATATTTCCATTTTGCATATGAGTTCATTTGTTTTTTTTTTTTTTTATTCCACATATAACTAACTGATACCATATGATATTTGCCTTTCTCTGTCTGACTTACTTACTATGATAATCTCTCAGTCCATCCATGTTAAGGCAAATGGCATTTTCATTGTTGAGTAATATTTTATTGTGTATATATATCACATCATCTTTATCTATTCTTCTGTCAATGGGAACATTTAAGTTGCTTCCATGTTCTTCTTATTGTAAATAGTATGGCAAAGAACATTAGAGTGTATGTATCTTTTCAAATTATCATTTTCTCCAAATATATGTCCAGGAGTGGGACTGCAGAATCATATGGGAGCACAATCTCCATACATAATTTTGGACTAGAGATTTATGACCTGACTCAACCTAAGGTGACCTACTAGTTCTGATCTCCCTGGGACTTACTTAGTTTTAGCACTTTAAGTTTGGTCATCTTATACCAGATGCTCCCCTCTGTACTTGTATCTCCTATGATTTTCTGTCAAGGATGATAATAATAATATCTCACAAAAAGCTATTTTAAAAACTTAAATAGATCTTCTTTGGAGATGTTCTGTCATTATTTTACAATATATATCATGACAGATTCTACATCAGTTTTAAACACAGCAAAATCTGTGGGTCTTACTTTTTTCTAGGATTTCACAAATAAATCAAGATACGGAAAGTGTGTATCCTGGAAGATACATTTATAAAATTCCTGTTTACCATGTCTGTATGCATGAACTGGAGCTAGAATGACCCTATTCAGTTCAGCTCAGTTCTGTTGCTCAGTCGTGTCTGACTCGTTGCAACCCCATGAATCACACCAGGCCTCCCTGTCCATCACCAACTCCCAGAGTTTACCCAAACTCATGCCCATCGAGTCGGTGATGCCATCCAGCCATCTCATCCTCTGTTGTCCCCTTCTTCTCCTGCCCTCAATCTTTCCCAGCATCAGGGTCTTTTCCAGTGAGTCAACTCTTCACATGAGGTGGCCAAAGTATTAGAGTTTCAGCTTCAGCATCAGTCCTTCCAATGAACACCCAGGACTGATCTCCTTAAGGATGGACTGGTTGGATCTCCTTGAAGTCCAAGGGACTCGCCAGAGTCTTCTCCAACACCACAGTTCAGAAGCATCAGTTCTTCAGTGCTCAGCTTTCTTCACAGTCCAACTCTCGCATCCATACATGACCACTGGAAAAACCAAAGCCTTGACTAGACGGACCTTTGTTGGCAAAGTAATGTCTCTGCTTTTCAATATGCTATCTAGATTGGTCATAACTTTTCTTCCAAGGAGTAAGCGTCTTTTAATTTCATGGCTACAGTCACCATCTGCAGTGATTTTGGAGCCCCCCAAAATAAAGTCTGACACTGTTTACACTGTTTCCCCATCTATTTCCCACGAAGTGATGGGACCGGATGCCGTGATCTTCGTTTTCTGAATGCTGAGCTTTAAGCCAACTTTTTCACTCTCCTCTTTCACTTTCATCAAGAGGCTTTTTAGTTCCTCTTCAATTTCTGCCACAAGGGTGATATCATCTGCACATCTGAGGTTATTGATATTTCTCCCAGCAATCTTGATTCAGTTTGTGCTTCTTCCAGCCCAGCGTTTCTCATGATGTACTCTGCATATAAGTTAAATAAGCAGGGTGACAATATACAGCCTTGATGAATTCCATTTCCTATTTGGAACCAGTCTGTTATTCCATGTCCAGTTCTAACTCTTGCTTCCTGACCTGCATATAGATTTCTCAAGAGGCAGGTCAAGTGGTCTGGTATTCATAGACCAGTGATAATAATAAAAAAAAAGAAGAATAATGTCTTGCTAAGTACAAATAATACCTTCTGCTAAAATAGCTTTCAGCAAAAATCCACTTCTGCCTAATTTCCTCACCTATGATATGCTTTGACATGAATTTGACATCCAGAAGCCTGAAAATCTGCTATGTTCTCAGTTGCTTCTTGGAAAGTTAAAACGTCAGGTGCAAATGAGGTGATAAGAAACATAAGTAAGTTTTTTGAATGAAAAACTGTTTGAAAAATCTGTTTAGTTAGAAGGAGAATGTGTTGTTCTTTTTAAGCTTTCAGTTACATTCGTTTTTTCAATAAGTTCTCAATAAGCATTTACTGTTTTCCTAGCTTGTGTTAGATACTAAAGCTATAACAATGAATATGATTAACACAACTCCTGATCTTAAAATAACTAAAGTCTAGTGAAGGATACAAGCTTTTAAAAAGCCGTTATACTGTGTGTGGAAAGTATGCTAATATATCAAAATACAGGGTATGTTTCGGTACCCACTGGAGGGGCATTAAAATCAAAATCAGCAGACTGATCTTCAGAAGCAGAACAAAATATTTAGGATGGAAAATGATTAATAAGTGGGTTATTCTGGGCCCCAGGGAAATAGAACAAATAGGATAAAAGGGAAAGAGAGAGAGAGATTGATTTACCTTGAAGGACTGGCTCACCCAATTATAGAGGCTGAAAAAGTTAAAATTTGCAGTTGGTGAGTTGGAGACCTAGGAGAGTCAATGGGTGGGGAGGTTTCAGTTTAAGCCCAAAGCCCTGAAAACTAGAAGAGTTAATGGTGTAAGTTCAAGCTCAATTCCAAATCCAAATGCAGGATAAGACCAATGTCCCATTTCAAAGACAGTCAGTCAGGGAGAAAGAATTTTTTCTTACTCAGACTCTTATTTATTCAGACATTCAATGGATTAGATGAAGCTCACTTATGTTGTGGAAGGCAATCTCTTTTACTCTGTAGATTTAAATGTTACTCTCACCCAGAAACACTCTCACAGACATATGCAGATACTTTGTTCAATTAAATGTCTGAACACTCTGTGGCCCTGGTCATGCTGACAAATAAAACTGATCACCATAGCAACACGGCTCCAATGTCTTATTTTATTAGTGAAGTGGGGTAGGTGATATAAGTTTACCAAGAACACAAAAGATTGGGCAGGAGGGTCCCTGCTCCCTGTCTAGTCCCTGATCCATGGGACTACAGGACAAGGGTGATTTTAGTGTCAAGTCCTCTATGGTTAGAGAGCTCCTGACATCCACAGATTTTACTTCTTTAGTGCTCACCCAGAGCTTGCTTCTCTGACAGAGCCCATATCATAAACCAAGGGTGAGGTGTTTTTACCCTCATCAGACCATGAATGCTAATTTGTCATGATGTTGATTTCTGAATGAAACTTAGTATTTAATTCTTACGTTCTTCATCTGTGGTCATATCAGCTTCCCAGGTGGCACTAGTGGTAAAGAACTTGCCTGCTAATGCAGAAGACATAAGAGATGCAGGTTCAGTCCCTGGGTTGGGGAGATCCCCTGGAGGAGGACATGGCAACCCGCTCCAGTACTCTTGCTAGGAGAATCCCATGGACAGAGGAGCCTGGCCAGCTAAGGTCAATAGGGTCTTAAAGAGTCAGACGTGACTGAAGAAAATTAGCATGCACAGGTTCATCTCACAAGGACGTGGAGGCTTTTTAAAAATATATATTCCTGATTATAGGATTCCCTCATTCTCTTTCTCCATCTACCCTCTCAGGGCAGAAGTCTGGGCTTCTCCAGATGGGGTAAGAGTTAGAAACAGGTACCAGCTTCTGCTCTGATCCTGCCATCCAAAGGTAGAGGTCCTCCCAGGATTCACTTCTCCAGCAGGTTCCAGGATGGTTCAGAAGAGAAGCACAAAGGAATAAAAGTGTTTGGTGCAATAATTTGGTATAAGTCTGATAGACATTTTAGTGAAGCCGCTCAGTCCTGTCCAACTCTTTGTGATCCCGTGGACTGTAGCCTACCAGGTTCCTCTGTCCATGGGATCCTCCAGGCAAGAATACTGGAGTGGGTTGCCATTAGACCTTTTAAGTACCCTTCAAAGATGCTACAGAGTATGTCAGTGCATCCACTGGCCTATATGTTTGGCTCCAATGAAAAACTTGTGAGATTTGTAAGTAGTTCTTGCTGAAGAAATGTTGGATCCAGAACGCTTGAACACCTTAGCATTTGTATTCAAGTCTTCCTATGTTTTCCCTGCCTTCAAGATGAATTACTTTCTTACTTTATGTGCTTCTACAACAGGAAATGGTAGAAACTTTCCTGATAGCCAACTTAATAATCACTGATCATTACTTTCTGTCAGAAGGATTCAAAATGAGAAGAATTGTGTCTTTAATGGGATCCAGAAGTATCTGAACAATTCAGAAAATGATGTGATGGGTTTAACAGAAATATGTTTGTGTGGAAAAATAGAAAATTATTCTTCTTGTTTGGCAGAACTGGCATGACTAGTAGAGCTGAGGAAATAGTATAAGTGTTCAGGATCACATATGTCTGCTAACTTCTAGGAACTTCAAGTAAAATTTGAGGATGAGACTCTGAAAGAACTGGAGAACCTCGGGCAGTAAGCTGTGGAGGCAGTGCTTTAAAATCAATATATTATCTTAAATATATCTTAAAAGCCCTGGTAGGCAGGGCTTCCCTGATAGCTCAGTTGGTAAAGAATCCGCCTGCAACGCAGGAGACGCTAGCTCAATTCCTGGGTTGGGAATATCTCCTGGAGAAGGGATAGGCTACCCACTCCAGGATTCTTGGGCTTCCCTTGTGGCTCATCTAGTAAAGAATCCACCTGCAATGCAGGAGACCTGGATTCGATACCTGGGTTGGAAAGATCCCCTGGAGAAGGGAAAAGCTACCCACTCCAGTATTCTGAGCCTATAGAATTCCATGGACTGTATAGTCCCTGGAGTTGCAAAGATTTGGACATGACTCAGCAACTTTCACTTTCACTGGCAGGCAGAATAATGGCCCCCAAAGATGCTCATGGGCTTCTCCAGTGGTTCAGCAGCAAGGAATCTGTCTGCAATGCAACAGATGTGGCAGGAGGTGTAGGTTGAATCCCTGGGTCACGAAGATCCCCTTGACAAGGAAATGGAAACCCACTCAAGTGTTCTTGCCTGGAGAATCCCATGGACAGAGAACCTTCAACAGATTGCATCCCATGGAGTCACAAAAGGGACTGACACAACTTAGCAGCTAAACAGCAATAACAAAAGATGCTCACATCCTTCTCCCAGAACCTGTGAATAAATATATTACCTTACATGGCAACAGGGACTTTGCAGATGTGATCCTGAATTATGCAAATAGTCTCAGTCTACTCACACAAGTACTTCAAAGCAGAGGAACTTTTCCTACTGTAATCAACCAGAGAGAGATATATTATATCAGGGGAAGGATCAGAGAAAGGCAAAGATTCTGGTCGTGAAAATATAGGAAAGGCTCATGAACCAAGTACTGTGGGTAGCCTCTTGAAGCTGAAAAAGGCAAGGAAATAGAATCTCTCTCAGACCCTCTAGAAAGAAACACAGCCCTGCCCATACCTTGACTTTAGCCCAGTGAAACAAACTTTAAGATAATAAATGTGTATTGAACAAACCATTCAGTTCATAATAGTTCATTACAGAAGCAATAAAAATAATAATGAATGTCTTTACCCAAGAAGAAAAGTTATTTTATGTCAATAACTACATCTATTCTGGATCAAGATAGGGCATCCCAGATGGCCTTAGTGGTAAAGAACCTGCCTGCCAATGCAGGAGACTTAAGAAGCTCAGGTTCGATCCCTGGGTTGAGAAGATACCTTGGAGAAGGAAATGGCAACTGACTTCAGGATTCTTGCCTGGAGGATCCCATGGACAAAGAAGCCTGGCAAGCTACAGTCCACAAGGTCCCAAAGAGTCAGACAAGACTGAAATGACTTAGCATGCATGCAAGAACTGGAAACATGAGGGCAGGAAGCTCCATGGTGGTTGGGAAACCATATGAGCCCCCTATTTATTCTCTACTGCTTAACAAATGTATGTCCTGCTTGGTATAGGCAAATTTTTCCAGGGATATCTATGTGTTCTCTAAGATTTCACTTCTGGTGGAATGCTTCAAGTCAGCTTCCTGGACACAATTGGGTTGTTCTTGAGATAATGCCTCAAGCTAGGTAAAAAGCTCGATACAGAAACTTCAGGAGAAAGTCAGCTAGCTAATTTTCAAAATAGTTCTTTATAGTTAATGGGATTCAATTTAACTGGCCAAACCCTGGACTCCAAATGGCATAACTGAAGTTACTAGTGCATGGTGGTCTCATCTTGGTGCATGAGATTCTGTTGATATTAAATTTTCTATATATACATGTTGGTCAAGGGACAAGGGGGTACTATTCAAAAGAGTCAACATAGTAAGCATAAGGCTATAATCAGAAATAATGCCATCGTTGGTCCTTGCTGGCATCTGGGAACTTTGCACTTAAACCACTCACTAGTTGACAGGAATAGGAGTAACCCAATGTACTAATACTTAGAATGTTTGTACAAACAAAGTATCCATTTTATGTCTCTGATTTTGAAATTTTGGAATGTGTTGGGAAGAGGAGCCTACATGACCAGGGCTTGGGTCTTGAGTTTCTAATGAGTTTTCCTGGGAAGAAACATTGCACACGACTTTATCTCTGCTAGAGAAAATACATACTTAATATATTCCATTACTGAAGGGAGACAAAATCAGAGTCCTATTCATAGATTCCTACAAATTCCATTGGAATTCTTTTCCTTCATTGATCTACTGTGTTTCCCTCACTCATGTAATAAATCTTAGCCATGAGTACAATCACAAGGGGAGACTAATGTGGTAGAAAAGTACAGAATGATCTCTGTTCGTTTCCAAGGCAAACCATTCAATATCAGAGTAATTCAAGTCTATGCCCCTACCAGTAATGCTTAAGAAGGTAAAGATGAATGGTTCAATGAAGACCTACAAGACCTTCTAGAACTAACACCCGAAAAAGATGTCCTTTTCATTATAGGGGACTGGAATGCAAAAATAAGAAGTCAAGAGATACCTGGAGTAACACACAAATTCGGCCTTGGAGTACAGAACAAAGCAAGGCAAAGGCTAAAGGAGTTTTGCCAAAAGAACACACTGGTCATAGCAAACATCCTCTTCCAACAACACAAGAGAATACTCTACACATGAACATCACCAGAAGGTCAATACTGAAATCAGATTGATTATATTATTTGCAGCCAAAGATGGAGAAGCTCTATGCAGTCAGCAAAAACAAGACCAGGAGCAGACAGTGGCTCAGATCATGAACTGTTTATTGCCAAATTCAGACTTAAATTGAAGAAAGTAGGGAAAACCATTAGACCATTCAGGTATGACCTAAATCAAATCCTTAATGATTATACAGTAGAAGTGACAAATAGATTCAAGGGATTAGATCTGAAACACAGAGTGCCTGAAGAACTGTGAACTGTCGTTCATAACATTGTATAGGAAGGAGTGATCAAGACCATCCCCAAGAAAAAGAAATGCAAAAAGGTTGTCTGAGGAAGCCTTACAAATAGCTGTGAAAAGAAGAGAAGCTAAAGGCAAAGGAGAAAAGGAAAGATATACCCATTTGAATGCAGAGTTCCAAAGAATAGCAAGGAGAGATAAGAAAGCCTTCCTCAGTGACCAATGCAAAGAAAAAGAGGAAAACAATAAAATGGAAAAGACTAGAGAGCTCTTCAAGAAAATAAGAGATACCAAGGGAATATTTCGTACAAAAATGGGCACAACGAAGGACAGAAATGGCATGAACCTAACAGAAGCAGAAGATATTAAGAAGGGTGGCGAGAATACACAGAAGAACTAGACAAAAAAGTTTTTCATGACCCAGATAAGCACGATGGTGTGATCACTCACCTAGAGCCAGTCACGTGGAATGTGGTCAAGTGAGTCTTAGGAAGCATCACTACGAACAAAGCTAGTGGAGGTGATGGAATTCCAGTTGAGCTATTTTAAATCCTAAAAGATAATGCTGTGAAACTGATGCACTCAATATGCCAGCAAATTTGGAAAACTCAACAGTGGCCACAAGACTGAAAAAGTCAGTTGTCATTCAAATCCCTAAGAAAGGCAATGGAAAAGAATGCTCAAAGTACCACACAATTTTACTCATTTCACATGCTAGTAAGTAACACTCAAAGTTCCAGAAAAACATCTATTTCTGCTTTATTGACTATGCCAAAGCCTTTGACTGCATGGATCACAATAAACTGTGGAAAGAGATGGGCATACCAGACCACCTTACCTGCCTCTTGAGAAACCTGTATGCAGGTCAGGGAGCAACAGTTAGAACTGGACATGGAACAACAGACTGGTTCCAAATAGGAAAAAGAGTACATCAAGGCTGTATATTGTCACCCTGCTTATTTAACTTATATGCAGAGTAAATCATGAGAAATGCTGGACTGGAAGAAGCACAAGCTGGAATCAAGATTGTCAGTTGAAATATCAATAACCTCAGATATGCAGACAACACCACACTTATGGCAGAAAGTGAAGAGGAACTAAAACCCCTCTTGATCAAAGTGAAAGAGGGGAGTGAAAAATTTGGCTTAAAACTCAATACTCAAAAAGCTAAGATCATGACATCCAGTCCCATCACTTCATGACAAATAGAAGGGAAACAATTGCACAATCACTGCAGATGGTGACTATAGCCATGAAATTAAAAGATGCTTGCTCCTTGGAAGAAAAGTTGTGACCAACCTAGACAGCATGTTAGAAATCGGAGACATTACTTTTCCAAAAAAGGTCTGTCTAGTCAAAGCTATGGTTTTTCCAGTAGTATGGCTGTGAGAGGTAGACTATAAAGAAATCCAAGAGCCGAAGAATTGATGCTTTTGAAATGTAGTGTTGAAGAAGACTTGTCAGAGTCCCTTGGGCTACAAGGAGACCCAACCAGTGCATCCTAAAGCAGATCAATCCGGGATATTCATTTGAAGGACTGATGTTGAAGCTGAAACTCCAATACTTTGGCCACCCAATGGGAATTGATTCATTTGAAAAGGCCCTGATGCTGGGAAAGATTAAAGGTGGGAGGAGAAGGGGACGACAGAGGATGAGATGGTTGGATGGCTTCACTGAATCAATGGACATGAGTTTGAGTAGGCTCTGGCAGTAGGTGATGGACAGGAAGGCTTGGAGTGCTGTAGACCATGGGGTCACAAAGATTTGGACATGACTGAGTGACTGAACTAAACTGAACTGAATATTCCTTAATGGATTGGGTCATTGAATGCCTTCTTTCACTATGTAGGCTAGTTCCATTTCCCAGTAAGTTTTAATTTTGGTGATATAATTTGAAAAATTATTTAAATGACTTAATAAGTATAGTTCAGGCATCTACCAGGTGCTATGCATTATGTTACATAGTCTGGGAGGATGGAAAGATTACCTAAAACTGTTATAAGTATTTGACTCAATAGGATAATGGTACACAAGGACATATGTAAAAATATATATGGATTTTCATTACATTGCCATATAAATTTTTTATAACAATCAGAAAGAGAGACAAAGACTTCAACAGTAGATAAATTCACACATCTTTGTATTCAGCATTTAATTCATAATGTCAGGAAGAAAAAGACATGAATCTGCTCTCTTTACGTTGTCCTCTATACTCATGGGCCTTTTATACTGTTAGCGCCTCACGCTGATGAATATTATTTTATGATTTTCCTATAGGTCATAACCCTTAAACATAAACCAGCTTTCTCAACCGGTACTGAATCAAGTCAATTCTTTCAAGATTAATTATATCTCCATGCTGCTGCTGCTGCTGCTGCTAAGTTGCTTCAGTCGTGTCCAACTCTGTGCAACCCTATAGACGGCAGCCCACCAGGCTCCCCCATCCCTGGGATTCTCCAGGCAAGAACACCAGAGTGGGTTGCCATTCCCTTCTCCAATGCATGAAAGGGAAAAGTGAAAATGAAGTCGCTCAGTCGTGTCTGACTCTCAGTGACCCCATGGACTGCAGCTTTCCAGGCTCCTCCATCCATGGAATTTTCTAGGCAAGAGTACTGGAGTAGGGTGCCATTGCCTTCTCCATGCTAGTGTCTCTGTATATGATGACTTTGGAAAGTTACTTTCAAGTAAGATGTTTCAATACTTGTGTAAACATGTATGCCTCACAAGACCCCTGAATTATCAGAATTTCCTCTGTAGTTTTGAGGTAGAGGATAGATGGGTCCCAGCATGAGCAGCTGGAGTTAATTCCCTGTGAACAGAAACTCCTAAATTGCTGGACAATTGACAGGAGGCTAAGCACTTGCCAAATAAAAGATAAGATACCATTTATTTCTCATCCTCAAAGTTAAGGAGACCTCCTGACTAGAAAGCTCCTGGGAGGTCAAAAGGGGAGTGATACCAAATCTACCCATAAGCCTCTTCACTAGAATCCATCTTGGCTGAGAGATGTGTGAGCATACACATGGGAGGATCCTGTGTCCTGTGCTGTGCCTAGTCACTCAGGTGTGCCTGACTGTGAACCCATGGACTGTAACCTGCCAGGCTCCTCTGTCCATTGGCATTCTCCAGGCAAGAGTACTAGAGTGGATTGCCATGGCCTCCTCCAGGGAATCTTCTTAACCCAGAGATCAACCCCAGGTTTCCTGCTTTGCTGGTGGGTTCTTTACCGTCTGAGCCACCAGGGAAGATCCTGAGATATACCAAATATGAACTAAGGACTAAGCATATCAAAATGTCCGGCCAAAGAAAACCCGTAAAAAATGTCTCAAATGAGTGATTTAAACGACCACGAGGACACGAAGACTTAAACTACTCTCTCTGTGAGTCTGCCCATGTGTCTGTCCACATATACTTTACTTTTTCCTCCTAATAAACACCTGACTATTTCACTACTTCCCTTCTTGTGAGAATTCTTTTCTGTAAAGCCTAAGAGCCAGGGCCTTGTCACTGGCCACTGGTCTGGAGAATATGATTCACTACTGTGACCCCACCTAAATCTCTAGCCAGGAACCAAACGCTGCTATAAGTCGCTGCAAGCAGAGGCCACCTGAAAGCAGTTGCAAAACACCAGCACAGAAAACAGTAAACAACAAGCAAAGTGCTAATATGTTCCATAAATGAAAATGTGATCAGAGTGTTCTATTGAAGTTCAGACAATAGAGAGATATACTATTGCTGTACTGACGAGCAAACGCCATGAAAAAGAATCTAGCACATAAGCTTCCGTGTTGTTTTATCTCTCATGTGTAATATACAGCTTATAAGTTAAATGAATTTGTTTTACATTTTAGCCTATACTTTACTTAAAATCTTTGGGTGGCTACCATGTGTTACTAGTGCTGTACTAGTTTCTTTGTAGATAGGAAATAAACATACATTATTAGATAATAATTATTATATGATATAGTATAATAATTATATTGTTGACTGAAAGAAAATGTACAATGTGAGAATTGTGAGTTAAGTTCAGTTTGGGCCAAAATGAGGCCTATAGTCCAGGAAGAGCATTTCAGGTAGCTTTTGAAAAAGCTGCTCAGACAGAAGAGGCAGGAGGAAGGTAAATATATGTGATTCTGGCGATGGGTGAGAACATGCTTAAGAACATATTTTTGCAGAAGGTGGCTGCTAGTCACAAGGAGCAGACATCACCATGAAAGAATTTAGTGCTTTTCTAGATATGAGGAGATGCAAAAACGGGGCTCATAAAATCTTCCCCTGAAAATATCTATCTGAAGGCCTGTGCTGCCAGTTTGTCCCAGAGCACAGAATGCCTCACTCCTGATCTGCCCCCCGAACTCTTCAGAGAGTGCTGAAGATCAGCAGTGACAGTAACTTGTGATGTAATCCTTGTAGAGCCAGATGGAAAGTGCCAAATTTTAGTTTGCAATAGCATATAAACATAATTATTAATAAACATTAATATAAATTAATGAAATATAACTAATATATAATAAATATATAGATATAAATATTATATCATAAAATAGAAAATGAAAATTAGTTATTATATGATTTATTGTTATTATTCCCAGACTCCTCTGTCCATGGTAGTCTTCAGGCAAGAGTACTAGAGTGGGTTGCCATTTCCTTCTCCAGGATATTTTCCTTACCCAGGGATCAAATTTGAATATCCTGTGTCTCCTGCATTGAAGGCTGATTCTTACTTGCTAAGCCATTTGGGATGCCTGGTATGATCTGATTTTGTCAAATAAGAAGTTGGAAAAAAGTGAAAGTGTTAGTCACTCAGTTGTGTCCGACTCTTTGTGACCACATGGGTTGTAGCCCGCCAGGCTCTTCTGTCCATAGGATTTCCCAGGCAAGAATATTGGAGCAGGAAGCTATTTCTTTCTCCAGGGGATCTTTCTGACCCAGGGATCAAACCCAGGTCTCCTGTATTGCAGGCGGGTTATTTGTCTTCTGAGCCACCAGAGAAGCCCAAGTAATAAGAAGGAAAGAGCAAATTTAGGGCCTCCACAATCTTTTCTCACTTTACATTTACCAAGAGTTTCCTTGGTTAAAAACAAATGCAGTTAGAATTTTCAATAGATGCAGCATTTAAAAAAATCCTGAAAGACAGCCTAAAATAAAATAATAAATGTCAAGAAGATGATGGATTCATGAGAGCCCTTAATCCAAATGGTACCAAATTCCATTTATCTGAAATGACTCACAGTCAGGATCACCAGGCTGTAACAGGTGGCTACTTTTAAGTACAGATGCTAAATGTCATACCTGCAGATGGTTCATCAGTAGAACATGTAAAAAAACATCTTAATTATATATTATGAAGCCTTTTCATAAAAAATTAAAAGATAGGCATTCATTATGCTTGTTTGAGTTATATCAGCACGTACAGATGCTGTTATGAGTTAGCTGGTGCTTTAATCAAAACAAGTATCTGTGGATCAATTTAATGATATGAAAGTTCTGACTTCAGGTTGGAAAGTTTCTGGCAATGCAAATTTCTTGCAATTTCCTGATTTATGAATCAAAGCAGAGGACGCTCCTCCACCAAAATCCCACATCGATTTGTGTTAAAGAAAGACATACTCAGCCTATATCCTTAAATAGAAGTATTCCAGATTGACTTAGAATGGGCCCATAGGCATATCACACCTGAAGCCTAAAGCTGGAAACACTTAATTGTTCACATGGACTTTAAAATTATTGTGGCAGGTTTATCAATGAACACAGGTCATTCATTAACACGTGTTTAATAGTCAAATATATATATTTTTTACCATCATTAGCCAATCCATACAATAGACATTGCTGGAATGACTTAATGCCAAACTTCTGATGCACTCAAAAATGGAGTTTTAATTTAATTTTAAAAAGTGTTTCAGACTTCAAATGTGATTCCCCATAGAGGTGACTCCCTAAATATGCACGTTTTGAGTCTCAGTAAATCCACCTGGTTTATATATGACCCTGCTGCTGCTGCTGCTAAGTCGCATCAGTCATATCCGACCCTCTGCAACCCCATAGATGGCAGCCCACCAGGCTCCCCCGTCCCTGGGATTCTCCAGGCGAGAACACTGGAGTGGGTTGCCATTTCCTTTTCCAATGTATGAAAGTGAAAAGTGAAAGTGAAGTCACTCAGTCCTATCCGACTCTTAGTGACCCCATGGACTGTAACCTACCAGGCTCTTCCGCTGTGGGATTTCCCAGATAAGAGGTGATATCAATAATATGGTGATTAAATTATTATTCTTATTACCTAATAAATTCATACCCCATTTCATCTTCATGATATAAGGATAGTCAAACCCTACCTTCAATACAGTGTTAAATTGTCTAGATCCATGCCTTACCTGAAAAAATGAGCAAATAGTGAATGCTTTCTTATTGTTTAGGCAAGTGTGTGTGTATGTGTGTGTGTGCATATGTGCTCTATCTTTGAACTTATTTCATATGACTAAGAGCGCCATATAAATGCAAAATTTGCTGTGATTGGTTTTGACATAAATTAAATCCAAGGGAACCTGCTTAGAACTCTGACCAAGCTAATCTGCAAACAGGAAGCAATCCTGCCAGGAATTAGGTACAAGTGCCTGGGAATTTCTGTAAATGAAATTCTTTCTTTTTGTCCTCCTCTTTTAATTCCCTGATGGCTTCCCTGATGTCTCAGTTGGTAAAGAGCCTGCCTGCAATCTGGGAGACCAAGGTTCAATCCCGGGGTGGAGAAGATTCCCTGGAGAAGGAAATGGCAACCGACTCCAGTATTCTTGCCTGGAGAATTCCATCGACAGAGAAGCCTGGTGGGCTGTAGTCTATGGAGGTCACAAAGAGTTGGACATGACTGAGTGACTAACACTTTTGCTCTCACTTTTTAGTTAAAATAATAAAGAAAGCAAATGAAACCCTGTATTTTTAATTATGATGATAGAAATTATCAAGGTCCTTGGCAGTGCTAGTGATAGAGTCCTCCTGCCAATGTAGCAGACACAAGAGATGTGAGTTCTATCCCTGGGTCAGGAAAATCTGTAGGAGGAAATTGCACCCCACTCCAGTACTCTTGCCTGGAAAATTTCACAGACAGAGGAACCTGGCAGGCTACAGTTCATGGAGCTGCAAAGAATCAGACATGACTAAGTGACTGAACACACACAACACATATAAATTATGTAATGACATTAAAAAGTAAGAGTACAAGAGCTAAAACTGGAAAGTAAAAGTATTTCAACCTCCTCATTCCCACCTCTCAGCAGAACCACTACAATCTCTTTTTTGCATATACTCCTTATAACTTTCTTTGCAAAAACAAGTGCATATATTTACATACCCACATCCATATATTTATAAACCTTTGCTTTACACATATAGCGTAAAGAAGGTCATGCCAAAACTTAAGTTTGTAGTTTTTATTATTTGACAAGTGAAATACATCAGTGTAAACAGATAATCACAAGCAATAGGTGAATACATAGTGAATCATCTGGTTGTCCAAGCAAGTTGAATATAGTGAGACTTCTGATCTCCCATCACCTTAGTAGTCTTGAATTATTAGCTTTCTAGATCTTTGAGGTGGTAAACTCCAAAACCTGTGTCAACATAGCCTTCTGGGGTTTAGCTTATTCCTGGGGAACCTGTGGTGAATTGAAAAGGAAAGAGACAGACCATAATAACCACAACTTGGAGAAGTCTGGCACATCACTGTTGAGGAAGAGGGACTGGCTTCCATGAAGAACCCTGCACCTGTAGTAGGCTTCCACACAGGCTTGTGCCCATAGTGGCCACAAGCAATCTTTGCTGTTGAATCCTGCTTGTCCAGCCTTGAAGTGCGATAATAGCAGAATAAATGAATTCATGTTTTCACTGTCTGACCCTCTTTAGAATTAGCTGAAGTATTCTTAGAACTTCAAGTTGGGAAGGAATAGAGAAAAGCAGGGGCATTTAAAAGGGAAATCTTAGACTACATTCTCATAGATTTTCTGGAGGCTGCACAAGTAATTAATATAAATGAAACAATATTTGTTATTATTAAATAATATTTAATAATACTATTTAATATTGAAGAAGAAATAATAATATTTAAAATACTATTATTAAATACTTTCTACTTCACTGTTGTGTTATGGAGAACTCTGTCTACTCTGAATGTAACTAACAACAGGGACCTGTTCATTTTGACCTATTGCTAAATCTCTTAGCAAACTGCATGCATTTTAGCTAGTTTATCTATTTAGGCCATGCTGTGAGGCATGTGGGAACTTATTTTCCCTACCAGAGATCGAACCCACGCTCCCAGCCGTGGAAAAGTGGAGTCTTAACTACTGGATGCCAGAAAAGTCCCATAGCTAGTTTAAAATTTGTAAGTTCTATCCGTGTTTGTGTAACAAATTTGGGATACTATATTCAGATCATCACAACTTTCTTTTCTCCCTTCAAACATCTCCAATATTTTTTCACGTCAGCACATGCTGCATAAGATTCTCAACTGCTGCAAAATACTCTGATTTTACAAAAGTATCATGAATTTAAAATTTTCTGATTGTCATTTAGATTGTTTCCAGTTCTTTGCAACTACCAAGTAATGCAGCAATAGCTGTACCCATACATGTGTTTCTGTTAATGTAATTCACAGATGAAATCCCCAGCAGATGAATTCTTGGTTGAGAGATGAGTCATTTTCAATTCGATAGCTATTACCAATTGGCACTCCAAATGCTATTTATTTATTTACCTAGCAATGGCACCACTCTGGCCTTCTAGTGGTTGAGAGTCTTCCTTGTAATGTGGGGGAAACGGATTTGATTTCTTATCAGGGAACTAGGATCCCACAGGCAACAAAAGATCCTGTTTGCTGCAGCTAAGACCAGATGCAGTCAAATAAATAAACACCTAGCAATGATGTATGAGAGTCAGGATTTCTTTGTAAGGATAATGACCCATTATAGATGTGTCTCAAAGTTCGGATTAATGTTACTTAAGGTCAAGACTACTCAGCTTAAAAACCCTCCACTTCCATCCCTCCAAAGCACTGACTCAAGTCAACTCTTTCTACAAGGTGAAGAGACTAAGTGGACATTTTCTCTTTAAGTCCCTCTCTTTGAGGGACAAAATTAGCTCAAAAATATATATTTTTCATACAAAAGCAGTAGCCAGTTTTCTTTTGAGCACCTCACACTCACAATTTTGCAGGCACAAATGTCAAGGAGGTGTGGTACACCTGCTGATTCACACCTTTGTTGGAGAAAACACTTCAAAGCAGCTGAAGGTGATGGCCCAGATTCACTTGCGCCCTACCACCTTCTCCTCCCCTCCCCCTTAACACCTCCACCCACAGATGCTGCTCACACCTTCTAATTTGTGGCACCTCAATTTAATGTTGCCAGTCCATTTACTTAACACACAGGCATGAGATACTGACATCACCAGGAAAGAAACAACTCTTGAAGAGACAATGTATTTCCAGAGTTTATATAAGCAGGAGAAGAACACAATATTTGCACAGACAAAACTTTTATTCTTTAGACTGAATTTGATCAAAATAATCTTTTTTCTTCAAGTCCTGCCAGATTTAGCTGCTTCAGTCATAATCGTTGTCCACATCATATGCTTTCTTTCTTCTTCATCTGCTTCCCCTTTCCTGAGATAGTCAAAAGCCTAGCCATCATTTGTGTAGGAGAGCATATAAAAGAGATTTGGGACAATGCTACTAGGCTCGCTGTTTAAGAAAGTGAGTCTAGAATTTAGACCATTTCAAGTCTTTGACTTGAAGTTTTTGGCATCATCATAGCACTATTGAACTTCTTTCCACATTGCTACACCGGAACTTTGGAGTCTGAATTGCTAGCGTATGAATTCCTGATAATCCTTACTGTATCTAGGATGTTAGGGAGTTACTTTATTTGTGGTCAAACAAACTTTTAGCTATCAGGTATATTGAATGAAGCAGACAAGTTTCCTGCTCATGTGGAATTTATGTTATGGGAATGAAGGCATAAAATTAATGAGTAATTAATACAGTTTCTTACAGAGAAAAGAATATGAAGACAATAAACTAATATGATATGACAGTTTGGTCTAGGCTGTGTAGAGAGAAGCAATAGAGTAACAGAAAGCATCTTTAAAGAGGTACCATTTGAGCTGACACCAGAGTGATGAGGCATATGAAGGACACAGAAAAAATACCAAGCAGATAAAACACCTCTAAGCTGGGAATGAGCATGGTGTGTTAAGTACATATATATATATATAATTGGATTATAATTGCTTTATTATGTGTGTTCGTTTCTACTGGACAACACTGTGAATAAGGGCATAAATGTACACATATATGCCCTTCCTCGTGAGCCTCCCTCCCACCCTTCCATCCCACCCCTCTAGATCATCACAGAGCAAGCTGAGTTCCCTTTGCTATACAGTAGCTTCCCTCTAGCTAGCTCTTTTACACGTAATAGTGTACATGCTGCTGCTGCTGCTGCTGCTAAGTTGCTTCAGTCGTGTCCGACTCTGTGCGACGCCATAGATGGCAGCCCACCAGGCTCCCCAGTCCCTGGGATTCTCCAGACGAGAACACTGGAGTGGGTTGGCATTTCCTTCTCCAGTGCATGAAAGTGAAAAGTGAAAGGGAAGTCACTCAGTCATGTCCAACTGTTCGTGACCCCATGGACTGCAGCCCACCAGGCTCCTCTGTCCATGGGATTTTCCAGGCAGGAGTACTGAATGGGGTGCCATTGCCTTCTCCAATTCTCTCAATTCATCCTCCCTTTCTTCCCCTCTATCTATAGCACAGGAATATAGGTACAGATGTAAACATATTTATTTTTTTTAAAGCCACGTTAAGGGGAATATAATGAACAAGAGTTAAAGGGAAATGACATGATATCATGACAGAGGGACATTTTGGCCAGCTCATAGATGACCACAGGGAGGAGGATGAGCCTTAGCTGTTAGGAATACAGACATATAACATTATCAGTTCCAACTGGATAAGTTTGGTGAAACCTGCATTTTCTCTTGCCTTAGAACATTTTTAGTCCACATTCTCCATGAGTAATAAAGAAGCTTTCTGCCGTTGGTCATTTATCTTACCTATTTATTCCAGACATGGGGTCTAGTTCAAGTGAAGTTTCAATACCAACATGATGATAAAAATTTAATCCTTCTAGAAAGTCTTGATCTTCAATGTCTGATACCATAGAGCACAATATGCCAAGCATCTACAAAAAGTTTAAAGTGTTTGATTTTATCTCTGAAAATGTTTTTGAAAAAAAAAACACAAACAAAAAAACATTTGAACCTAAGTTCAAGTCAGGGAGAAATAAATTCCACACTCCAATCTTAATGAGGGGAATTACAAGGTCATATTGCAATGAGACATGCATACAGGAACGGGATAAATTTGTGGCCCTTTTGTCATCTGCCACACTTCAAGAGCAATAATGTTTAATAACAAAAAGGACAGCAAATAGCATTTCATTTATTACTTCAGTAATAACTATTTATTTTGACTATAGAATATGATATTGGTTATAGTATAAAATACCAGCTTTTAAAATATTGTCCCCCTATATTTTTTTGCAATTCTATTCTCCTTCTATGACTATTATGACTTCTGTGACTTTTAGTTTTTAAATTTGACTTTTTATCTCACTCTTCCTTCTACCTCACTAAATACGAATATCTCTTGATATTCAAGAAAAGTTCTTGACTTTTCCCCTACATATTTTTTTGAAGAGTTTTCATATACTTTGGTGCTTTAAATATCTCATCTATGAAATAATTTCTAAATATTCACCCACTCTCCAAATATCCTCTAATATTCTCTAATATCCTCTAATATCCAATTTTCTAAGCAACTTTATTGACATTTCCACTTGCATAGTGTACTATTAACTAAAACTGGAGAAGTCTAAAAAAGTATACTGCCTTACCTTATTCACTTTGTTCTTGAGTCATTCTCTTCAGATGCTGAAATTTAAACTTTACTCATATTATTTTCTCTTTCATTGTCAAAGCTAACTTTTTCTGTCCTTTTATATACAAATTTGCCTATTAAAAAATGTCAAATGACCTACTTTCTTTGTGTCATTGTTGGAAGAGATAGTCAGTGGAGCTGAACAATAGTAGAACAAGAGTATATGAGTTTCTGAATTTGATATCTTCAGAAATTTCCTGGCCTAAATTCTAACCAGTCTTCTCATATTTAACCTTCCTTTCATTTACTGGAAATACCACAATATTTTTGGAATAATATCTGCTCCCACTTTTTATGTTTAACCTGGAAAGAGCTTGTTTCTATGGTTTTTAACCTACTTCCAGCTGTTTTTTAGTTGCTAAGTTGTGTCCAACTCTTTTGCCACCCCATGGACTGTAGCCCGCTAGGCTCCAGTGTACATGGGATTTCCCAGTCAAGAATACTGGGGTGGTTTGCCATTTCCTTCTCCAAGAATTCTAGCTGACTTAACAATTACTACTAAGCAAATTGTATAGTCTATAGATCCTTGAAGACAGCTTAAGATATTCTCCTTAGGCTGGAAATTAAAAATAGGTAATATACAATAAAAACCTTTTTCATGTAACAGGATAGGGAAATAATAATACATGACCAATGACTCTTACTTGTGTAAAATAAGTTCATCATTGAAGTTTAAGACTGAGAAGACAAAGTAAGTGTCCCCATTTCACCCATTTAAGGAAAATGAGGAGTAAAAAGAAAAAAAAAAAGTCAAGATAGGATGGTTCCTTCTAAATGGCATTGGGCAACCGGACAAGAGAAATCCGACTTCAATCTCAAACTCTTGCCTGAAATCAGGAACTGAAGCTGAGAAAGTATGTCATTGAAATAATTTCATATTTCTTACAAATGCAAAGCTGACATTCCTAAAAACCAAGGTCACAGAGTCATTCTGTGGGTTAATGAATTACAAATCCAGTTGAATGCACAACATTGTCAGATCTTCAATATAAAAGTCAAGATCTTGGATTTTTTTTTAAGTTATAGCCTAATAATTGTAATTACAATTTCCTGGAGGACCCAGAGGATTTCTGAAATGCTTTGCAAAAGAACTGCCTTGCTTGAGGAAGTCATGACCCTCTTTTCATTACTGTTCCCTTGGAAACACAAATTTGTATTTAAAATTATCTGCAAAGCAAAAAGCAGAATCAAAGTTCCATCTAGGAAAAAATAAAGTAATTCACTAATTTGTATTATTAAAAAATAGTGAAGAATTGATTTAGTAGATGCTAAATCAAGTAAGACAGGGCATAAATTTTAATGAAGCTCAATTTATTGATGTATCTGCACTTATAGGAGATTCTAGATTAATTAAGATGTTGAGGTATTTGGTTGATTTTTTTAAGAGTTTCCTAGATCTTAACCTATGGTTAACCAACAAAAATGGCTTATAAAGCCAGAGAAAAATTGGCATAATGTAGACAAATATATTTAAATGCTTACAAAAATAGGAATAGTGTGCTTCCTGCCTTCTTTCACTTTTCTTCACTATGTTATCTGACAGTTTTCAGAAGCCTGCTATTTTCCTTATCATCAGGAATAAATTGATATGGAAAACACCAAATGTTTAGAAAAAACTTACAGCTGTTTCTGTTGGCCAGAAATGTTGGTAGGGAGGTTTGCAGTTAAAATTGCACACATTTTCTCAGTAGAACTGAGAGAAGTTTAGTATTGTGAAATAGAGGTGGAAGCAATTAACCTCTGGAAAGAAAATGCCTCTTTTCAACATTATAGGCATAGTTGATAATGGGGTTTAACTGTGATGTTTAAGTACAGATATGATCACATAAATATATTTTAGGAAATATAGTTTGATCCATGGAAATATCTAGCTGTGGTTAACATATCCTAGGTAACTGAGGAAGAATCCAACAGACAGCCTATAAAAATTTTGCTTAATTTATTCATCCAAAACTACTTTGGTTACAACACTCATCTAATGCCAAGACTTGAGTTAGATCAAAGACACTGAGCCTTGAATGAAGTTAGGGTTTGTCACTTGCAATCTATGACCCTCATTTGACATAATTATATTATGCACCATTTCTGGATGAAAAGATATTTTCTCAGTCTCATCAGTTGATTCCCAGTTGGTCATTTGATAAATTAGTCATCCACAGAGTCTTCTTCTGAAGTGTCTGAATAGGAAGTAAGGGGCTGTCTATTCCATCACAGAATTATCTGAGAAGAAGTGCATCATTAGCCTAAGAAGCCAGAAAATGCTAGGACTTAGAGAAAAAATTAATTAGATCTTAGATTTCAGTAAAAAATGGTGTACTTGTGTGCAAGACATGAAAATTAAACTGTATATGCTATCAGGGAAAACTGTCAACATTTATTGCTGCTTTTAGATTCTAGAGAATGAACCAAGAAATATGGTAACCAAGAAATATTGGTTTCAATATGAGGAAGCAATATTGCCAAGAGTTATTTGTGAGAGCTATTTACCATTAGTAGCATATTACCATATGCATAAAAACTGTTATGTGTAATAGGAGTATCTGCCAGATTAATTTTGAAAATTTTTATTTGATTATAATTCTAAACTGTGCTCCTTGTGTTCAGTTTTCTGTTGCTAGGCTTGTATGTCACCTGACTAAAGAGTAAAAAACAGAAAGATCATTTAATATGACATTTTATAAGTGTTTGCTAAAAGAAATATGCCTTTCTCCCCTTAGCATAGACATCAGAGGCAGTTTTCATCTTTTTTATATCCTTTATAAAGTTCTAAGCTGAAAGCTCTAGAGGAGATAGAACAGGAAAGACGGAAGAGATGTTTCATATTTTGTCTATCCAGGGAAGGCCAGGTGCAGGTATACTTGAGATGGTGCCCTGAAGGCCATGGTTAATTAGGTGGGAGTTGGTGAGGCCAAGAAAGAGCAATGATAAACTCAAATCAAAATTTTTTTTTAAATGAAGAGAATAAAAGTTAAGAAACCTAACCTATTGTTAAATCCAAAGGGAAAACAACTGAGATTCAACAAGCAGGTCAAAAATTTAAGGACAAGTAGATTGGCTTATCAAACATCTTGATGATCTGTAGTGTTCTTTTCGTCTTGGAATACTTACCCTGAAGCATTTATAGGCTAGTGGGTGAGATATACACAAAAATAGGTCACTAAAATGCAACAAAAGAAACTTAATCTTGAACGGCAGATAATATTATAGATACAAATGACAGGGTGATTTCACACAGTTGGAATGGGGAAAATGAAATGCTTTCCAGAAAGAAAAAAAAGAAAGGCACAAACTCAACATATATATATGGGAGTTCGATATATTACTGACATCTGTGGGATAAACTGAGGGAATTTTCATGAAGGATAGTTAGGGCATCAAGAAGAGATAAGTCAAGACTCAGAACAAAGAATGCTGAACATTAGGGATAGCTAAGTGCTGCTGGGAGCTCCCCTGGTGATTCAGTGGTAAAGAACTCACTTGCGAATGCAGGAGACATGGGTTCAACCTCTGGGTCGAGAAGACCCCCTGGAGGAGGAAATGGCAACCCACTCCAGTATTCTTGCCTGGGAAATCCCAAGGTCAGAGGAGCTTGGTGGGCTACAGTTCCTGGTGTGGCAAAAGAGTTAGACATGATGTTGTTACTGAACAAGTGCAGCTAGACTGAGGTGCAAGGAAGAATATAGCAAGAGCTGATGATGGAGATGGTGGAAGCCAGAGGATGTGGGCAGAAGAAGAAAGTGATATTTGATTTGCCAAGATGAGGAACTCAAGTAATAGCCTGTAGGTGATGGATCACTGTGGAAAATCGGGGAAATTTTGTTAGAGGATCAATAACCTTCTTTGATCTAAGACTTCCTCTTCCCTTATCTTTTTCTGACTACTTCCCACTGAGTATGAATGGAATTATCTAACAGATAAATCTAAGGGAAATTATCTCTTGGATATGCCTGCCTAATGAAAAGGTGTTTTCTGGCCTGCCCCTCTGTTGGGTGGTTAACTGAAAGGGCCAAAATTTGACACAATAGAGGGGACTGTGCCTCTGACTTGGAGTCTTATCCCTAATTTGCAGAAGAATGTTAACTTGCCCTTTTACTCTGGATGTGAAACCACATTCTATAGTTAGCTTTTTTTTTTTTTTTTTAAATAAGAAAACTAGTATTTTTATCTCTAACTAATTTGTGCTCATATAGATAGGGAAAAAAATTTAGTGCTATAATAAACCTTCAATAATTTTTTTTTACTTTATTTGGATTGTTGGTAGTTTTATAGAAGATGAGTTTTAGAAACTAAGTTTATCAAGAAAAATTAATAACCTTTTAGAGATCTATGTGAGACATGAGGTTTGGTGATGTGTATAACAAGGAAGATAAAGAGATGAGAAATATTTAGAATGAAATATAGGGTTCAATGAATAACATGTGGCAGTGCAGGAAAGGACATATTAAAAATGGCATCTGAATCTTTAGCCTAGGTGACCGTGTGAATATTAGGACCACTAGCTCATAGAATAACCATAAGGGATCTAATTTAAGAAAGAATTCAGGTTTGGATTTGAGTTTACTTTGTGACATCCAAGTGGAAATGTCTGGTTGAAATCAGAAATATGTGCCCAAGAATCCAAAGCAGATGACTTTGGTTGAGAGGTGGTATATAAAATAGTGGGAATGTGAAGTTACTCTGAAAGACCCTAGGGAGTGAGAACAATGGAATGAAGACAGACTATGGACAAAAGCAATATTTAAATGAAATGCTTTAAGATATGAATCAAAGGTCTACAGAAGGATGAAAACCAAGATATTGTCACTTCAGCAAAGGGATTGACATTTTTAAGGAAAAAAAAAAAAAGTATAACCAAAGATAGCAAAAGCTAGTAACAGGCTTATTAACAGAGGTATTGAGAAGCTGTATTCATCATAATATTTGGTGAAAAGCAAAAGTGTTAGTTGCTCAGTCATGTCTGACTACGACCCCAGGCTCCTCTGTCCATGGAATTCTCCAGGCAAGAATACTGGAGTGGGTAGCCATTCCCTTCCCCACAGGTAATACTTGATGCCACCAGTGGTATTACAGTGTACTGTTAATCTATTTTTAAAGATAAAATGACCAGATTCCAAAAGAATGCAAACTATAATGAAAAATAAATTCATTTATATTAATATTAAGAATTTTTGTTCATTAAAAGATACCATAGTAAAAATGTCTCTGGGATTTGCAGTATCTGCAGCTATACATACTGATAATTATTATATATACATATATTCAATTATCATCAACAACAAAATGTGTAATGACTCAAGGGAAAAATGGGGGGAAATGTGAGCATTGAGTCATAGGGGAGAAAACATGAAGAGTGGACGAACAAATGAAAGGTTATTCAGTCTCACTGGTAATTAGGGGAATCCCTGGTGGCTCAGAGGTTAAAGCGTCTGCCAGCAATGCAGGAGACGTGGGTTTGATGCAGGAGACGTGGGTTCGATCCCTGGGTCGGGAAGATCCCCTGGAGAACGAAATGGCAACCCACTCCAGTATTCTTGCCTGGAGAATCCCGTGGATGGAGGAGCCTGGCGGGCTATAGTCCACGGGGTTGCAGAGTCGGACACGACTGAGCTACTTCACTTTCACTTTCAAATCACACACAAAATAATGTACTCTTTTATACTTATTAGATTGACAAAAATTTAAATGACTGATAAAACTAAATATTGCCTGGAATACTTAAAAAAATAGGAATTCTCTCATTCACTGTGGACAGGAGCATAAATTTAAAACTCTTTTGGAAATATTTTGGGCTTTCTAGAAAGCTAAGTATGTACAAGCCCTAAGATGCAGCTATTCCACTCAAAGGACATCTCAGTATCTAGAATAAATCTTATACGAGAAGATATGTTCATGTCATACTTTTTACAAATTAAAAAGTACATATAACCATAATTTCCTTTAATAAGGAGCTGATAAAAATGATATATGATATCCCACCCATAAATCACAGCTGTTCATATCACTGTGAGATTAAACATCTTGATGATGTTAAAAAAAATTAGAAAACAACCACAGTTTGACAACACATTAACAAAACTAAACAATACATTGTTTAGACATGCATTCAGTTCAGTTCAGTTGTTCAGTCATGGCCAACTCTTGGCGACCCCATGAATCACAGCACGCCAGGCTTCCCTGTCCATCACCAACTCCCAGAGTTCACTCAGACTCATGTCCATCGAGTCAGTGATGCCATCCAGCCATCAGATCCTCTGTCATCCCCTTCTCCTCATGCCCCTAATCCCTCCCAGCATCAGGTTCTTTTCCAATGAGTCAACTCTTCGCATGAGGTGACATGCATACACAAATGGTAAAACTATAAAGGAGAGGCAGTTAATTATTAATCTAAGAGTTAGAACAGTAGGCACATGATGGAGGGAAGGGTTTGGATGAAATTATGATGATTAACTTTTATTGAGGGACTTCTGGTGTACAGATTACACATGTTTATTGATCCAGGTAAATAAGTACATAGATGTTCATTTTCTTTCTTTAAACTGTACTTATATACGTCATATACATAATCTTTATAATGCATTTCATTATTTAAAGAAAAAAATTTAAATAAACAGGATCTTTGGTCATTGCTTTGTAACATCTTGAATTATTGAAATAACTATATTTAGAAAAGTCATAGTAAATGAGACTTCTACATTTTGCACTCTGATTGATGAGCTATTTTGGAAAGAAATAGCTCCTGCTATAAAGTAGTTAGAAATGCAAAAGCAACAACATTACTTTACATATGTAGCTGAGCTTGCAAAAGAAGTCAAGAAGAATTCTTGGAGGTTTAAAACAAAGATGAAACTGAAAATTAGAGTGATAAGCATAACTGAAGCCAGAACTACTGGGTTACTGATAGCAGTGTAGACTTAGAATGGTTACCACAGCAGGACAGGAGACCAGTCCTGGAGCTGATATAAGAAGGGCAGTGGAATTGAGAACTTTGAATCAAGTTGGAACTCTCAAAATGCTACAATCTCAGTGAAAACCCAAATGAAGGGAACAAAAACAAAACAAAAATGCAATGACAAATGTAATTCTTTGTCTCTGCCTTGGATCAGAGTGGGACAATTATATCAAGAATTGTTGCTGTGAAGAGAACAGAAATTTGCCTCAAGAAAGAAAACCAATAAGCTGTAAAGAAAATAATATTGAAATATATGATTTACCCTTCCTTTGGCCCAGGTTATTTTACAAGTAGATTCTAGCAAAAGCTCAAGCAATACATATAATCTCAATTTTATACAAGCTATTTCAGGAAAAAAATGTCATCATTTTAACCAATGTAGAAAATGTATTATCAACATTATTTTGTGATTTCAAATTCTCAAAAACCATGAATAAAGCAAAAATCCCTTAACTAGATAAATCCATGTAACAAAAACCAAAATCTATTCAATGAAGAATGTGTCATTTGCTCTATATCAGAAATAAGGCTTGGGATGCATTGTTATTACCATATCATATGTCCTTTATATTATAATGCAAGAGGAAAATATACAGGATGAAATTGAGGAAGGAAAAATAAAATTGCCAACGTTTTCAAACAATGCAATCATCTACATAGAAAGTTCAGCAGACTCTACATCAAACCTGGGATTTTCAATGTTCTGGAATCCAAGCCAAGTATTTCAAAAAGAGAATGATCAACAGAATCTAATGCTAGGAAGCCAAGTGCTATAAAGTATAAACAATAAATGTTTGACTTGGCATTGTGAAAATGATTAGTGTCTTGAACAGGATTGATTTCTGTGGCGTGATAGAAACAAATAGATAAAGAAAGGCAAGAGAAGTTTAGATAGAGCAAGTGTTTTCAGTTCTCTCAAGGAGTAATTTTAAACAGAGGAGTAGAGAATTGTGGAAGCAGCTATAGGGAATATGAATTTGTATTTTTTAAAAATAGGAGTTATATGTTGTAGATCAAATTTCAAGTAAAATGAATTTGTGGTGATAGACCTGCTTGGTTTGATGATTTGCCCCAGTAAATACTTAGAATGAAAGTGGGTGTGGGGTTGGGGGAGCTTCACTGTACATTAACCAAGTCCCTTCTCCTTGCTGAGCAATAAAGCAGGACTCATTAGTTTATCTTATGTAAGAATATTAGTTAGTGACATAGCATTATATTAAGGGCTTTCCTTGTGGCTCAGCTGGTAAAGAATCCAATGAGCTAGACCTGGGTTCAATGCCTGGGTTGGGAAGAGCCCCTGGAGAAGGGAAAGGCTAACCACTCCAGAATTCTGGCCTAGAGAATTCCACAGACTGTATAGTCCAAGGAGTTACAAAAAGTTGGACAGGACTGAATGACTTTTACTTTTAGCATTAAAGACACAAGAATGCAAAATTATAGAAAATTTTGACTATAATTTTATACTTACAGTGCAGTTTTTAATTCTTTTTATTTTTAATTATTAAGGTAAAATATGTTCAGGGTGGTATTTGTGTAAGTGCTCCCTATAATACATGTGAAAATTATAGAATCTTTATATTTCTTCTAGTTATCTTTTATTCCAGTTTCCTTATTCTAATGAATTTTTAATCTTAGAATTTTATATTATGAAACCACTTGGTGATGTGGTTTGGGGAGCTCCAAAGAGCTCCGATATAACGGCCCTTTATGTCTCAGTACAAAAGGAATTCAACAAGAAACAAAGTGACAGATAAAAGGTGATTTATTAGAATAAGAAATTGTAAGGCTTACAAGTGGGTGGGTGAGGTGTTGCTGTGCCCTGAGAACTTACTGGGCTACAGTTTAATAATCATAAGAAAAGTGAGCAGAGGGGAACATCTTTGTCTTTCTTGAGTAGACATCATCCTTCCATCATCAGCTCCTCCTTCAGGTTGGGCAGGGGAGTTTTCTTCTCCCTACATGGTCAAGCTAGGTCCACAGATTATTGATTTTTATCTGTGCAGAGAGCATATCCTAGGGATAATTAACGTCCTGAGCTCACTGGGCAGGACATGAGTCTCATGCCACCATAGTTTTATTGTTTTAGGGCATGTCTCATGTGACTTTGGAATGGTTTTGTTGCTAGACAAATCTGCTTGGTTTTGTGGTTAAGCACACCTCTTTCTTGAGTAATGGCAGTGGAAGTGAAGCCGCTCAGTCGTGTCCGACTCTTTGAGACCCCATGGATAGTAGCCTGCACCAAGCTCCTCCGTCCATAGGATTTTCAAGGCACGAGTGCTGGAGTGGGTTGCCATTTCCTTCTCCAGGGAATCTTCCTAACCCAGGAATTGAACCCAGGTATCTCACGTTGTAGACAGACGCTTTACCGTCTGAGCCACCAGGGAAGGGGTCTCTCATACTTATTCTATTTAAAATCCTAGTGTGGGGGAGATTAATTCCCTAATTCTATTAACTATTTAGTCACCTATTGTGTTCTTTTACTGTATTTAACTGATGTGAAGAACTGACTCATTGGAAAAGATCTTAGTGCTGGGAAAAATCGAAGGCCGTAAGAGAAGGGGATGCCAGGGGCTGAGAAGTTTGGATGGCATCCCTGAATTGATAGACATGAGTTTGAGTAAGCTCCAGGAGTTGGTGATGGACAGGGAAGCCTGGCATGCTGCAGTCCATAGGGTTGCAAAGAGTCAAACACGACTTAGCAACTGAACTGAATTATGTCCCTATTGGTTATATGTTCTGCATGTGGCAGGTTGTAAATTAATTGTACCCCTTGGGATTATAAACTGTAGCAGGCTGACTTGTTACTGTTCTTTTTCTGGGTTTGTCCATTATAGCCTTTGTCCTGATTCTTTAGTGTCTACTAACAGAAACCAGTTGGTCTTTCAATGAAGGTTTAGTTTCACCAAGAAGGATTGCAGTGGAAGCAACCTCTTAAAATTGATTAATGAATATATTTACTTTAAAAATTCACCTGCCATTTCCTCCAGTGGGAAATGATCACTGACTCTGCCCAAAGCTACTTTTGAGCATGGTGAAAGAATAAAAAATATAATTTACCAAGAGTATTCTACAGAACAAAAGACTACCCAAATAAGATCTCCACACAAGGAGCTTTAATTATTCTCAGCTTATTTAACATAAAATATTTTATGAAATATAATCAATCTTGTGCAGGGATCCCTCTTTCAACTTTTCTCTGAAAGAATGGGATATATTAAAATTTATTCTCCTCATATCCAGAACAAATCCACACATATTATGATCTTTATTCCTCTTTCTTGGAATCTTATATATGTGCATATATATTTACTGTGATCAGTATATTCATATCATTTTTCAAAGTTTTGGACTTGATTTGGTTGTCATGGTTTAATGATATATTATAAATTTTCTTCCATATCACATTTATATTAGCCTATTATGATGACTTTAAAACATTCAATAAAGTGATATATAACAATTTTTAAACAATTTAGTGATTAAGGTATTTTTTTCTAAAATCTTGCTAACTAAAAACATGGCTATGAATGAGCTCCTTGAAAAGATATTGATATTTGTGAAGACTTATGCAGCACTATCATAAATTAATAAGAGACCAAGTAGGTTGGGGATTGGCTTTTGCCTATCCCTAGCTTTAATCAAAGAAGCTCCACTTTTGTCTGTTGTACACATTGAACTTCCATAAAAACTGGTTGAAAAAGTTTCTGCAGGATGAAAACTAGGTAAGCAATAATAAAAGTTAAAATAATTTTATTCAAATATGTCATCTCTTATCTTCATGTTAAAAGTATAAGAACAGAGCAGTACCAAAGAAATTGCAAGGCTTTCCTGAGAGATGTCCCATAGACTCTGGGGAGACTTATTCAATAGTATCTTTATTATCTCACAGTTTGCTGCTTTTTGGTAACATTTGGTATAAAGTCTCCATTTACCATTCTTCCCAATTTGGATGAAGACTTTTCCAATCTCAAGTAACACACATTCTATTACTAGATATAATGAAACCTTGGGAGCATCAAAATGATTAGATGTAGAACAAAAAGATGTAGAACATCTAGAATAAGCCAGGTCAATGTAGTTTCAAAGGAAATTCATCCTCAGAAGTCCACTTAAAACCATTTAGTCACAGTTGGATACCATATGTGTGATGTACCTGTAAGGGATGTTTTTCCACTATGTGCATGTGATAGTTAAATATGCACAAAAACCCTTTTGATCAACTATACTAAGTGACCTTACTTTTATGAAATTATTCTCTTTTAGCTATAGCATCTCACTTTTTGAACCAGTGGATTTAGTTTCCCCAGCCACTTTCAGCTGTTCTCTGGCAATGATATTTGAAAAACCACAATACCTCCTGGCAAAGAAAATAAGCAAACTGTTGAAATTTTCTGGGCTAACTCTAACTTGATTTTCTCCACTTCATTCTACATTCAGCTGTTTTAAAAATACAGCCTTTACATTAACTACAATACAATTTAGTAGTATTTTAGTATGCAAGAAATTGTTACAAACCACAAAATAACTTGAATTCTCCTGGTCAGAATATTTTCCTGGATCTCAGGACATGTTTTATTTGCTCAGTATTTTGACAGTGCTTAAATCCAAACTCTCTTCCACATAGATAACAACCAGGCTGCATAAATCAGCACACTGTTCTCTCTCTGCTTCTCCCAGCATGCAGAACTTATGCTTAACAAGCAAATTCTTTTTGGGGAGGGAATAGTTTGATGCAATTGACATCAACACCAGGACAAAGTTGTGTCCTAGAAGTTGCCTTGGAATTCAAATAGAATATCTGTTTTCTAGCCAAGGGCTGGCCTCTTGCCAACTGTGAAACCTTGAATTTTCTTCTCTGGAAGGGAAATGTGCTCATCCCTTTGCCTCAAAGAGCTATATCACATGGGACTCAACAAATGCTTTGTAAACCATGTTCTATAAACTTGAGAGGTGGATTTTTTCTTTTGTTCTCCTTCCTCTTTCAGTGTCTCCAATCAAGTTCCCTAGAGTAATGCTTTGCATGATTTTAGTCAGTGGAGATGTATAGTCTCCAGTCTTTGAAATGGTCATCTCTATTAAGATTTAAATAATTCTATATAGACAAAGGAAGTCTTTCATTCCTCCTGGGAAGAATTATTATTATTTTTGCAAGCTTTGGTTTGGGAAGAGCTGTCATTAAGAAAATATTGACCAGTGAAAGTCCATCTGTAAGAGAAAGGAATCAATGATTAAATATAATAATAAGAAGAAGAAATGGCAACTTTGACTACATCAAAGCCAGGCCTACAAAGCTTAATCTACCAAAATCTAGCTACGTGACAGACATAAAATAGGTGTTTGGAGAGACCTAAACAGTTAGCCAAATAAAAAGATAATCAAACTTGAACTCTGTCTTTGGGAAACTCTGAGAGCAGCCAAGGCAGTTAACACACGAAAACATAAGACATACAATAGCTGTAATATTATCTATATAGATTTATTTGATGTTAAATGAGAGAAATGTGGCAAACATTATGAGAGCAGAGAAGGACAATTGATTGGTTCTTCCCACAGAAACTTGACACACATTCACCATGGGTCAGTCATTCCTTGTGAGAAATAAAATATTGCATGCCATATCAATAAACAGAAGATGTCACAGTCATCAGCAATTGCAGCCACCTCTTAAGGTGAGCTGGTGAGCCCTGAGGGAACTCAGGAAAGAAGCAAAGGATATCTGCCATCTAGCAGCCATCATACTGCAGCCACTCCCAATGGTGAGCCCTGAGGAAATTCAGGATGTGAAAACACAGCATACTGGCCTCAGATAGCTGAGTACATGAAGGAATGGTTTCAGTGAGTCCGTATTCTTGCATCTTCCCATACAGAGAAAAGTGCTAAATTCCTTAACTTGAGACTTCAAGTTTTGTGTGCGTGTGTGTGTGTGTGTGTGTGTGTGCGTGTGTGTGCTATGTGTTATTTGCTGCATGTCTAACTCCTTGAGACTCCATGGGCTCCTCTGTCCATGGGCATTCTCCAAGCAAGAAAATTGGAGTAGGTTACCATTCCCTCCTCCCGGGGATCTTCCCAACCCAGGGATCAAACCCAGGTCTCCCACATTTCAGGCAGATTCTTTCCTGTCTAAGCCACCAGGGAAGCCCATAGTTTTATTTTATTAACATTAATTTTTTGTTTCTACTACTTGCCCTTTGTTGCAAGGCTCTTACATGTCCTAGCTCTTTGCCTCACATCCTTGGAACATTTTTCCCAGGGTCACAGGTCACTTGAGATGATGTCTCTCAGGTCTGAAGTCCTCAGTATGTCCACTGAATAAAATGTACCTCTCAAATTTTAGGTTGTTAATGTTGTTTCTGTTGACACTTAGACCCTTTTGTGTTACCTAATGGTGACCTTAAAAGTTTGACTGCAGCTTCCCATATAACCTCATACCATTCAGTTCTCCTTCCCTCCAAATAGGAAAAGGAAAGAACAAAGACTGGATGAGATTTTGGATGGTAGCATTTGGAATGATAACTTTACAAGGAAACACTCTTCTTACATGCTAGAAAAAAATGTAAGTCCTAGATTCAGCTAACCTAGCATGTCCTTGAGGATGTACATGTTCTCAGCAAGGTATTTCTATTCCTTACAAGAAATCCCACTGGGACAGCTGCACTCCTTCCAGTTATCACTTCTGATCAGAGTACCTAACTCTCCACTGATTTGCTGACAGCTTGCAATAAAAATTTTAAAATCGACCACACAGTTTGAAAGGAGAAAATATCTACATTATATCTTTTTCAGTCTCAAAGGTGATACATTTTAAAAATATATAAATCTTAGACACCAAGGAGCGCAACAAAGTCATAGTTTGGCTGCTTATGCAGTGTGTTGTGAGACTGATAAGGAGAATTCATCCACAAAAATCTCTATGACCAAAAGAAAGTTAAAAATAATTGCTGATGACGATGCATTGTAGTTCAGTTCAAGTTAAATGTTGCCAATCTCAACAATTTTTTTTTCTTTTTAAAGTGCAAAATAGGAAGAAAGAATGTTTTGATTACATTTTCTAGAAGGAATAAACTTACTTGCTCACCTAACATTTATAATACAAGAAAACCCTCTGTGTGTTATTTAAAAATGGTTCACATCAAAAAAAAAATTGAGAAAAATAGTGTTCATGGTGAGGGTGTGTCATGAAGTAAGAACTATAGTTAATTTAATTTTGTGACCTGAGGTAAGATAATCACACACACACACAATGGTGATTGAATGGTGGACAGATAGCATGCATGCATGAATAGGATCTATATAAGGAGAAAAAGGATGTCACCAAAACTGGGCAGTAGGGTGAGAGGGGAAAATAAAAAGTGGAGGGAGGGTAGAAAATCATTTTCCATGGGGATGCTGTTTCTCTCAGAAATTTGACCAGTAAACTATAGATTCTGGCCTTGAAGAGACATCATATTGTTAAGTGTATTCAATTTCCATTATATTAATCTTCAAATATTGTGCTTCTTGAAGTCTCCAAGGACATATAAGTCCATATACTCAACAACAAAGAAAGAAGTTATCTAGTGGGATACGAAAAGAACAAATAAAAATATATCTTTAAGAAAAACACAAGCCAAGCAGAATAATATATTTATAAGAGGGAATGATCACATCATGACATCTTTATACGTGTAAATTTGCTTTTCACAATCATATTTTTCCAACATTTTCTTTTAATTTTCTAACTATTCTCTTATAGTATAATTCTATAACAATCAGAAACATGGAAATACTGGTTTTTACCAGATTCCACATATCCAAGAAGATAAGAAAATTCATGTTTCAAAATTTTCCCACTAAAATTTAATTCAAAATGCTACTGAAGAGTAATTTAACTAGAAGCTCCTTAGCCATCTGAACTTAGAGTGATTGTTTTCTGGTATAAATGTGAAAGTTGAAGTAGTATTTTGGAGTCAGGAACACTGCAGGAATCCCCCATTTCAATGAATATTTTATATCTATATCTTACCTGGAAGTTAAACATTCCTAGTAAATATTTTATCTAGAGTTTTCAAAACGGATGTGTAAAAATTCCATGGTTGGGTTTGTTTTTATTTTTCTTACTCAGTCTTAATTCTCCTGATGTATTACTAAACTTTCTTTTTTAAGTCAGATTTTCATAGACATTTAGGATTGGTACTGTAAAAAAAAAAAAAAAAAAAAAAATTAGTGAGCAGGGTCTAACTCACCTTTAATTTCCAAACACAATCAAGTAGAAATGACCATTAAATCCAATTCAGCCCTTTCTTTGAGCAGAATTTAAGCTAGACTCCAGCATCAAATATTATCTAGCTTACTCTAAGGCTGCAGCGAATGGCACCTCATATGCCTGTCTAATTAAGCTGTTGGTGCCAGTCTAACTGGTGCCATTTTTTTTTTAGTTTTTATTTTCCTATTTCTGTTTTTCTTTTTTTTCCCTTTTTTTTCCTATTTCTTCTTAGGAAAAAAAAAAATGGAGTATAGGTGCTTTACAATGTTGTGTTAGTTTCTGCTGTACAGCAAAAGTGAGTCAGCCATACTTGTACATATACCTTCTCTTCTTTGGATTTTCCCTATTTCCTCTTTATGCTATATTTTCTTTCATTGTCTTAAAGTGATTGCACTGATGGTGTCAGGCTTTCTGTGGTAGTAAATAGGTCATCTCAGGTTACACATTTGCCTACTTACTATTCACTGCCCTATTTTCTCCACCTTGACCTTTCCTAGTTTAGCAAAGTTTAGTTTTCTGATGTAACACTTCATCCACTTCTACAATCTGTGAACTCAAAGAGTGTCATTGGTTTATTTAAATATAATCTTGCCTGAAATGATCTCTCATCAGTCTCTGCCTCACTTCTGTCCAGCAAATTAGGGTTCCATCCATAGTATCTGCAATCTTCATTACTGACCAGTCTTGTGTATGCTGGTTCTAAACTTTGGTGCTAAATAAAAGTTTCAGGGAATCCTAACACCTAATATTCCTACCATAATATTCAGTCAGTTTTCTCCCTTTTCCCTCATGTTAACACGATTCAATGTATTTCTTAGTTTGGCATTAAACATTTTATGATTGACAAATCATAACATATTAAAGTCTTATTTCACAAGATGTACCAAAATGAAAGTTTGTCTCTAGACAGGTTGGACTTATCAGTTTCAAAACCACATTATAATCTCCTTTCTTGGTTTAAACTGCTCATTTTCCCAGAATGCTTTTTTGACTATGAGTAGCTGAGTGTCTAGATCATAAGAATTGCTCAAAAATACTTCTTGGTTTGCTTTTGTGTTCAATGAATTCATTGGTTCAATAGCTATGTATTTAAATATGTATTATATATAACTGAATCACTGTGCTGTACAGTAGAAATTAAGATAACATTGTAAATCAATTATATTTCAATAAAATAATTTTTTTAATATATATGTTTAACATTGATGACTATGTGTTAGACACAAGAATACAACAGGGAACCAAACAATATCCTTCATCTTAAGAAATATACAGACAGGAAACAGAGACAATTAGAAACAAGTTTAAAATGGTGTCAATGCTATAATAAGTACTGTAAATTAAACTGATCAGGCTAGAGGCAGGAGAAAAAGAAAGTATTATTTGCTAAGAAAGAAAGGAAGAGAGGGAGGAAGGAAAGAAGGGAGGCAGAAAGGAAGGAAGGAACAGAGACAGAAAGGGAGGAAGAGAAAGAGGGAGGGAAGGAGAGAGAGAGGAAGCAAGGGAAAGAAGAAAGAAAAAGGAAAGAAAAATATAGTTTGCCCTCAAGGCAATGGCACCCCACTCCAGTACTCTTAACTGGAAAATCCCATGAATGGAGGAGCTTGGTAGACTGCAGTCCATGGGGTCGCTAAGAGTTGGACACGACTGAGCGACTTCACTTTCACTTTTCATTCATGCATTGGAGAGGGAAATGGCAACCCACTCCAGTGTTCTTGCCTGGAGAATCCCAGGGACAGAGGAGCCTGGTGGGCTGCCGTCTATGGGGTCGCACAGAGTCGGACAGGACTGACGCGACTTAGCAGCATGAATAAATGATTACCTAAATAAACCCGAAATTTTTGAGTTAAATTTCACAGTCTTTACCTGCCAGCTCTTTTATTTTTTTTAACTTTTTTATTAAGGAACATTTCAAACACACAAAAATGGAAGGAGTGGTGTAGTAAATTCTCATGAATCCATTAATTAGCTTCAAAAATAATCAACACAAGACCAATTTCATCTCACCTGTATCATTCTCTTGTCCCTTCTCCATTTTTGTATACAGTAGATGCTTGTTGGTTATTTAAATATAGCAGCTTGTACATATCAATGGCTTCTTCGGTGGCTCAGTAGTAAACGATTCAGCTGAGATACAGAAGCTGTGGGAGATGTCAGTGCAATCCTCAGGTTGGGAAAATCCCTTGGAGGAAAGCATAGCAACCCACTCCAGTATTCTTGCCTGGAGAATCCCATGGACAGAAGAGCCTGTCAGGCTACAGGACATAGGGTCTCAAAGACTGAAGTTACTTCGCATGCATGCATGCGTGTACATGCCAATCCCAAATTCCTCTATCCCTCCCCCTACCCTTCCACCCTAGCAACCATAAATTCATTCTCTATGTAACCATAAACTCATTTGTCATCTGCCTCTGGGGAGACTGAATCTTGTGCTGCTGCAGCTGTTGACCTTCAACACTCTCTGAGGGAATTCGAGGTGGACTGAGGCACTCTGTGCTACAGGGAATCTGGTGGGACAGGTCTTTAGATAGATATTATTAGAAAAGTGAAAGTGAAAGCGCCCTCTCCTGGCCATTTGAATGAGGGCAGAAACATTTCCAGTATTTCCATGGAATATCAATTCTCCAGGCCAGAATACTGGAGTGGGTAGCCTTTCCCTTCTCCAGGCGATCTTCCCAACCCAAGGATCAAACCCAGGTCTCCCACATTGCAGGAGGATTCTTTACCAGCTGAGCCACAAGGGAAGTCCAAGAATACTGGAGTGGGTAACCTATCCCTTCTCCAGAGCATCTTCTTTACCCAGGAGTCGAAGTGGGGTCTCCTGCACTGCAGGCGGATTCTTTACCAACTAAGCTATCAGGGAAGCCTTCATTTTCAGAAAATGATTCCATTATCCCAAACCCTGCATCTACTCATATTTAGAAAATCACTGGATCCCTCCTGACTGGCAGAAAACATCCTGTAAACACTTGATTGCATTAAACTCCCCCTTCACTGAAATCTTGTTTATTGACCTTCTCCACCTGCTTCTTTGGAGCAGTCTCTCAGGTCTCTGAGAGCTATCTGAGGTGCTGCCTTCTGGGCTGCAATCCTCATTTTGTCCCCAAATAAAACTTAACTCACAACTCGTAAGTTATGCATCTTTTTAGTTGACAGTTATGGTGACTGACCAAGTGACTTAGAGTGGACTTCCTTCCTTCACCTGAACTCCACGAGGAACCAGAGCTTTGGTACCAACAAATGGGCCCCTTGTGCTCATGTCTCCTCTGGGAATACAGATCAATTTGGGTAAGTCTCTTCTGGTTCTCAAATCTCCCATCTTAGTTGACATTCTGAGTTTTATGTGGTGGTGGAGCAGGTTACCTGTCCCCTCCCAGTTGGAAAGATACTGGGGGTGGGATGGGACAGGTGAAATATCCAGGGCATACCCACTTATGGTCTAGGAAATGAGTGGGGCTCGGTTGAAAGATACCAAGAAATTCCCATCCAGTCAAAAGATACTGGGTGGGGTGTGTGGCTTAAAAATGCCAGGGGAATTACCCACCCAGTGGAAAGATACTGGAGGGGGCATCGATTGAAAACATCGAGGAGAACCCAGGGCTTGGCTGAAAGACACCGAGGTCGCTCAGGTGTAGGGAACTGAGTGGACTTGACTGAGTGGTTAAGTAAGAGGCTGATGTGACACTTTTCCTCAATTTGGCTGCCTTTACAAATTTGTTGGCATAAAAGTGAGGAGAATACATGACAGCTTTGCTCCTAAGAAAAGGGGCAAGAGCCCTTCCAGTCAGTCCCAGTTTCCTCAGGTGACTGAGGAATTTATAGAAGTGGTGCAGGGCTAGTCCTCATGCCATGTAGTTGTCCCATAGGAGAAAGCCTCTCACTAATTAAAACACTTGCTAGCTAGGGGTCACTGTAAGAACTGGCCATTCAGTGGCCTGAGCACCCACGCTGGTCTTAGACTGCTGGAGGGAGAATCTGAGGCCTGTAAGATGAGCTGAAATGACTTCGGGGTAACTCCTGGAGAAGTTAAGCTCATAAGCAGCACACAGGCCCACCATACAATTTCACTAGTAATTTTTATCTCTGAAAATGCAACTTAAAGGAGCTCATACTTGCGAGTATCTAGTTAATTGGAGAAAGTATACTAAAGAAGATCTCAATAAAAATGTCCAAATTGGGTTTCTTTTGCTATTACAAAATTGATATTTTTGCGTATATAGTTAGAAGAAAGCCATAAAATCAACCAGAGTGAATGGAATAGTTACTTTGGTATCTAGGAGTTTCTAAAAAAGAAAATTATAAAGTAACTTATTTGCAGGAAACCAACAAAAAAATGCTTAAAAGTGTATCAGAACTAAGTTTGGAGCCACAAGCACTGACTCTGCCAGGTCACAGGTCTAGGGGACCTGGGGAAGTCACGTTTGGCATTTATGCCATTTGGCTTTTGATTTCTGGGCATCACTTTGACTTTTGTTTTATTTGGAGTATGACTCTCAGCTGGTGAGTTTCTGGTTTTGTTGGTTTGATTTGAGCATGCAGACATTTGGCACAAACTGTGCAAGCTAAAATGGGAGGTGCTTCCTTTAAGGTTCCACATTCCACCTGGGAATCCTTTGGAAAAAAATTTTGAATGACTGGTCAACCTATAGCTACTATCCAATGACAAAAAAAAAAGTATTAGATCTTTATTGACATAGGATGCAAAGATGGACTGAAGTCCCCTTTTGTCCAGTAACTTGTCTCACCCCTCCAGACAATCCTCTTCAGGTGTCCTTCAGGCACTCAGAACAAACACAGTTATTTTTGTAACTAGAATCTACTCTGCATGTCCAAATCTTTTCCACCCTATGGACTGCAACACGTCAGGCTTCCCTGTCCATCACCAACTCCCAGAGCTTACTCAAACTCATGTCAAACTCAAACTTGAGTTTGTGATGCCACCCAACCATCTCATCCTCTGTTGTCCCCTTCTCCTCCCCCTTTCAATCCTTCCCAGCATCAGGGTCTTTTCTAATGAGCCAGTTTATCTTACAGGTGACCAAAGTATTGGAGCTTCAGCTTCAGCCTCAGTCCTTCCAATGATTATTCAGGACTGCTTTCCTCCAGGATGGACTGGTTGGATCTCGTTGCAGGCCAAGGGACTCTCAAGAGTCTTCTCCAACACCATGGTTCAAAAGCATCAATTCTTTGGCACTCAGCTTTCTTCATAGTCCAACTCTCACATCCATACATGACCACTGGAAAAACCATAGCTTTGACTAGATGGACCTTTGTCGGCAAAGTAATGTCTCTACTTTTTAATATGCTGTCTAGGTTGGTCATAGCTTTTCTTCCAAGGAGCAAGTGACATCTAATTTCATGGCTGCTGTCACCATCTTCATTGACTGAGCGGCTGACCTGAACTGAACTGCCACCCCCGCTTCCTCAGGAATGAACAAGACTACAACTGAGTCAGAGTAGCACTGGGCCTCAGGCAAGTAAAAATGGCCTAGTTTCTCTATCATTTATAAGTTGCCTTTTCTTTTTTGTTCAGTTGCCTTTTCTTAATTTAGCATTCACTTTGTTAATTTAAATTTTCCTTTGAGTTTTCCTGATCTCTGACTAAGTTGATTTTAACAATTTTTGCTTGATCTTTCAGTGATTCTCTGAAGGGATAGCTCCTTGGAGTTACCTACTCCACTATTTTAGTTGATGGTCATTCTTAACACATTAGTTTTTGCACTATATGTTAATCTATTTTTATTTATTTATTTTTTTTTACTGAGTTCTGGAAGGTTTACTCAAGCTAGTAAACTATATATAAAGCAAGATGAGAAGGAGGCAACAGGGAATGAGATGTTTGGATGGCATCACTGACTCAATGGACATCAGGTTGAGCAAATTCAGGGAGATAGTGAAGGACAGGGAAGCCTGGGGTACTGCAGTTCATGGAGTTGAGAGGAGTCACACGAGTTAGCGACTGAACAACAACAACCAATCTCTACGTATCTACTGATAGATATATCTTATGTACATATCTAGACCTAGATTTGGGCATTTTTATTTCACTTTCAATCATATGTTTACCCTCTCCATTGTTTTGTTTTAACACCAAGGGAAAGTATGCAGTTGAGTTTCCCACATTTGGGGAAATCACAGTGGTCAGCACATCTGAAATGCAATCGATTAGCCTTGCTCTGGGAAAACCATGTTTTTGATTATGGTACCTCCCCTGCCAGGTAAGAATATCCCCTGGGTTTTAATTCAGTCATCTATTTCTTACTTAGTCAACCTTTCCAGCTCTCAGATTTCTCATGTTTTGCTAGATATAGTGATTCATGGAATCCACATGAGAGCAGCAATTTAAATATCTTCTAAAGACTTCTCTTGTAGTTTTGCCATATTAAGGACTGGCCCCTGGTTTTGAACAAGATAAATTTTTCTCACTCCAAATTCATTCTCATCATAGGGTTGCAGGAAAGGGGACTCCTTTCAGGGCCCGAGAGTAGGCTCTTGTTAACCCTTGAATATGAATTGTCTAAGGAGACACACATGCTGACAAACTAGAAATTTTAAGAAATGGGATTTGGAAAAGGGCACCCAAGAGGAGAGCAGTAGGGTAAAGGAACCCAGGAGAACTGCTCTCCCAGTGTCCAATTTTATGGCAATGGAGTTAGTTTCCTGGTTGTCTCTGGCCAATCATCTTGCTTGGCCCATAGTCTGACTCAGGATCCTTGTTGCTGGCACATGCATTTCTTAGCCAAGATGTATTCCAGAAGAATAATTCTGGGAGGTTGGTCATCTCCTCTTCTGGCCTTTCCCATATTTATAGCAGCAACTCTGTGTTCCTGATCTATCTGGACCTCCTGCTGTGAGGAACTCAGGCAAGTGGTCATTATCCTGTCTAACCAAGGCAGGTAGTTTCATTCAATAGTTCCCTAACAATAGTTTGTAAATCTTTTTTCCAAGAAAGCAATGCTGCATTCTTCTGTAAGCTTTCCCCCCACCCCCAGCCCCCGCAGCCCAGTTTTAAGCATCAGTTTCTTTTCCTAGGTCTCCAAAGATATCTTATTATAAAAGTGAAAGATTTTTATGAGGCCATCACCAAAAGCTATTTATAATGAATGTCTATAAACCTTTAGTTATTTTAATGCTATTCATTATGTCTCTTGATTTTCCTGCTATTAGTTCAGGAATTTATTTTTCTCTAAGATACTAGATATAGCTTATGGCAATCATTAGGATTCCACTATGTTACTTTAATCAAGCAATTAGAATGAGAGAGAACCCTTATCCATCTCTATCTGTGTCTATACCAGCATAATTTTCTGAACTCTGAAACATGAGGAATTACTGAAAGGTAGACAGAAGCAGCATTTCTAGAAGCACTGCAACTGCATGGTGAATATGGGAAGGGATAAAAAGAACTCCCAAATACCCGAAGGGGAGAAGGAACCCAAAGCTTATTTTTTCCACTCTCCTTCCTCCAAATAGAAAATATGCAAGTAACTCTTTTAAAAAAATAATTAATTTTAATGAAATAATAATTTAAAAGAAATTCTACACAAATTGGAGATTTTTCATATCCTTTACTAAGTTGTTCTAGTTGTTTCAGTTTGGAGACTGAAATCTAAGTATTATTCCCTCATGCTGCTAACACACACAGACATAAACACATTTTCAAAAATACATCACCCAGTATTTTATTTTTTTTCTGCATGCTGTGAATCATTGGAAGATTTGAATGTCCCTCTCAGTAAGTTAAGAGAATTAATGTGAAATCCTGAGGCTATAGTGACAATGTTGTAATTGTCCTTGGTGACTTTTAGATTTATGTCAAAAAGGCACAAGGTCAACTAAAATTCCAATTAAAACAAAGTGGAATAAAGTTCTGCACAAAAGACCAATTTCATTAAATGCCAGCAGTAAATATGCATTTCTTTTAAGAGTGAGGCTTCTGGACTTCATGAAGAAAAGTGTTTCTTTCTTTCTTTTTTTTTTTTTTTAACTCCTGAATAAACAAGGCAATTTTTGACATGAAATAGACTTAGCTTATTCCAAATCTGAATTCCGAGATGTCTTGGGAATTTTTCAAGCTTTCTCAGCTATTATGTTTTCCATTGATTTTTATTATTTTACAATCAAAGTAATCAGTTATTATAAACAATCAATATTGCTTTATTTTACCCAGATATTATCAATGTCTTTGTCACCATTTCTTATGCAACAGAGTCCTTTTTTTAATATTCCCTTAGTGAGCTCTTTGATGATAAAGTCTCTCAGTTTTTGCCTGAAAATTATTTTCATTAAGGTAATAGGTTATCAATTGTGTTATCTCAGTCTGTTGAAGATATTCTACTACCTCTGGCTTCTCTCACTGCTGTTGTTTCTCAGTTATAATGACAAGCAAGTTTCTTTGACAAAGCTCTAATTTTATTTCCCAGATGTTTGATTTAAATATTGTTTAGAGCAGTGGTTCCCAAATTTTGCTGTACATTAGTTATCACCTAGTGAAATTTTATAAATCCTGATGGCCCTGATTGCACCTCATACTAATTTAATCAGAGTATCTACAGGTGGAAGCAAGGTATCAGAAGTTATTAAATATTGCCAGGTGAGTATAATGTATAGCTAAGTATGAGAACCACTGGTTTAGAATTTTCATACATCATCAGTATAAATAGAAATCACTTCACATGTTATCATAGATTCCTGGTTCCCTCTCCCAGTCTGATTCAGTGTATCAGATATGGGGCACTCCAGTGGAAATAGTGTCCGACTTCATTTTTTGGGCTCCAAAATCACTGCAGATGGTGACTGCAGCCATGAAATTAAAAAGACGCTTACTCCTTGGAAGAAAAGTTATGACCAACCTAGATAACATATTGAAAAGCAGAGACATTACTTTGCCAACAAAGGTCCATCTAGTCAAGGCTATGGTTTTCCCAGTGGTCATGTATGGATGTGAAAGTTGGACTGTGAAGAAAGCTAGCACCGAAGAATTGACGCTTTTGAACTGTGGTGTTGGAGAAGACTCTTGAGAGTCCCTTGGACTGCAAGGAGATCCAGCCAGTCTATTCTAAAGGAGATTAGCCCTGGGTATTCTTTGGAAGGAATGATGCTAAAGCTGAAACTCCAATACTTTGGCCACTTCATGAGAAGAGTTGACTCATTGGAAAAGACTCTGATGCTGGGAGGAATTGGGGGCAGGAGGAAGAGGGGACGACAGAGGATGAGATGGCTGGATGGCATCACCGACTCAATGGATGTGAGTTTGAGTGAACTCTGGGAGATGGTGATTGCCAGGGAGGCCTGGCATGCTGCAATTCGTGGGGTTGCAAATAGTCGGACACGACTGAGTGACTGAACTGATCTGAACTGAACTGAGCCATGTGTGCAATGAAGAAATACTCTTATAGAACAAAGATCTACTCAATAAGTGGTTCTTGGAATCACAGCATCAGAATTACTGGTGAGCTTGTTAGAAATGCAAATATTTAGGGCCTATTGACATCTACTGGGTGAGAATTAATGAACCTAAGGAATGTTTACTTTTTCAAGCTTTCCAATTGATTCTTATCCACATTTAATCTGAGAACCACTGATGTAAAGCATATGAAACCTAAGTATGTGGCTACTAATCAGAACCACCTATCAAGCCACTATACTAGACTTCTTAGCTCTCCCTTATTGTCCACCATGGTAATGAGTACGCCATGTAGTAAATGATAGAGAAACAAAGTCAAAGGATGATATCTGCATTTAAGTTTGTGTGTGTAATAAATACTCAAAATTATACTTGATTAAACTAGTTGGGGAAAGGGAGCTTTTTCTGAAAATGTAAAAGGATTAAGGTATTATTTAGTCATAACATTAAAGAAAAAGAAGATAAGAAAAAGGGGAAGATGATTATATTCGCTAATGTGTGTTTGGCCCTTTTTCTCAGGCACTTCGCCAAATTTGAATTACCTGTCTTATCAAAGAATGGAAAGTTGGAGGAAATCACTTATTAAAAGTTGTTGCAATTCAGGGATGCTTTGGCTTTGAGGGATGTTGATAATCCAGATGAAGCCAATGAGAAAAGCCCACAGTTATGGGGGATAAAACTTGTCCTTAAAGGAATGTGGTGATATTATGCCTGTTGTCTAAGCCCACACAGATTCTAGGTAATAAAAATCTTCCATCAACAGTGATCTGTTATGATATCTTTGGAATAAATCCCAGTTGTAAATGACATGATAAAGGCAGAAGTCAAGTCCTTACTTTGCTGTCAAGTCTTAGATGAGGAATCAAAGCTTTATCTAAGTGAACTGAAATTTACAGCAGTACTTCCTTCCCAGAAGAAAAGACTTTATTAAATAAAGAATAAAGACCACATTAGGAAAGCATGGAAAGGTTTTCAGAAGGTCTTGGCTTTACTGGGATACAGAGGTCAAAGATTAATTGCAGATCCTCCCCAAAATTAATTAACAAAATAATTATTTGTGACAAGATTAATTTAAAACTCCACTTGGGGCGTTTGGTCTAATATCTGGAATTCCAATACCTATTTCAGAAAAATATTAGAAGACACAATTTCTAAGATTCGTTTCTACTATGAATATTTCTGGTTATGTTCCTCCAAATTCTATTTTTAAAAAGTGAAAAGATTCCTAGGAAAATAATGTAGATATAAAGGGACTTTTAAGTAGCAAATGATGGTTTTAAGTGTCTCTACTGATTCCTTGTTGCTTTTCATTAGGGGAGAATAACAAGATGAGAGTTTCATTTAGTTTTTGGACATGTAATATTTTCAAAGAGTCAACATTTTAAAATGCATTAAAGGGTGTAATAAGTACACATTTTTGATGAATGACTACTGCTTTTAAGCTTCTCCCTATTCTTCTTTGTTCTACATCTGAATAGACTGATTAGAAGTTTTGCCCTGTCTCCTCCTGCAGTGCCTGTGGGAAATGCAAACCTGTTTAGAATGCCAGCCCACAGCCACTCTAAAAGCCCAGTCTATCCTCTGCCTTACTCAAGGCAGCCATTACCTACTTTTGCCTTCTTGCTCCCTCAAGATTTCCTCACATAAATTGCTGTTCAGTTGCTCAGTTATGTCTCACTCTTTGTGACCCCATAGACTGCAGCATGCCAGGCTTCCCTGTCCTTCACTATCTCCCAGAGTTTGTTCAAACTCTTGTTCATCGAGTTGATGATGCCATCCAACCATCTCATCCTCTGTCACCCCTAAGCCCATTGTGGTGCGGTATCGTGAGTTTTGGTACACAAACCAAATTCTGGGTGGAGATCTATTTTTTTTCTCATGAAACGTTCAAAATAATGGTTATGCCAACAAGATGTCTAGACCACAACCACCAGAAGCAGAGATCTCTTCTCTTGCTTTGGTTTGCTAACTGGCTCTGCTGCCTGTAGGTGAGCAATTATTTTGAGCTGCTGCTTACTCTGGGCTCTGTTGTTGCCTGCTGTGAAGTTTTTGTTTTGAGCTTGGCTACATTGTGCTGCATTTGCTGAGTTTTATGGAACCTCTGTGGTATAATACTAGGAGAATGAAGCCTTCCTTAAAGTGGCCCTGAGTTGTACATCTCAGCTGAATTTATTCTGTGATTTAATTCCAGCATAGGCTGTGACAGGTGCTAGGCTCAGGAGAATGGCTTTTACCTTGTGGCCCTTGATTGTATTTCTCAGTTTAAGATTGTCCCCTGTTCTATAAAAGATTCAGGGAGACTCATACTCTATGTGCTATGTGGACCCACTTGCGTGGAGGAAATATTACTATGCATTATGTTGAAGTCTACATTCCCTAAAGCAAACGACTCACTGCTGCTGCTGCTGCTGCTAAGTCACTTCAGTGGTGTCCAACTTTGTGCGACCCCATAGACGGCAGCCCACCAGGCTCCCCCATCCCTGGGATTCTCCAGGCAAGAACACTGGAATGGATTGCCATTTTCTTCTCCAATGCATGAAAGTGAAAAGTGAAAGTGAAGCCACTCAGTCGTGTCCGACTCGCAGCGACCCCAGGGACTGCAGCCTACCAGCCTCCTCCATCCACGGGATTTTCCAGGCAAGAGTACTGAATTGGGTTGCCATTGTCTTCTCTGGAATGACTCACTAGGACTCCACAAATTGCCTTTGCTGCTGCTATCAATACCTGTGACTCTGACACCAAAATAGACTCTGATCCTCAGAGTTCTGGGGTAAAATACCTATGGGATGCCTCTACCCCAGCCAAGAATTAATTCACCCATTATGATAGAAGGAACCCCTAAATCTGATGATACTGATTTGGGACTTTCTGAGGGAATAAACTTATAAATCTCCTCAGAGTAGAGAGGTTCGCCTAAAGTATATCTAGTAACCACACACACACACACACACACAAAAGGAAGTGTCAGTTGAAAAAATGCACAACCTAAAATTTGAGAATTATGCTTTATTTGATGGACAAAACCTAGGACATAAGTCCTGGGCACAGTATCTTAGATAGCTCTGAGACACTGCTCCAAAGAGGTAAGAGAGGGGTCAGGATATATAGGCATTTTTGCAACAAAAACCAGGTAGTCTGAACTTCAAAAGATTACTGTTAATTAAAAAAATACCCAGGTATTTCAAGTTAAGGAATTTAGTGCTTTTCTATGTCCAATAAGTCTCCTACATACGAACCTTTAAGATGTGAACTTTCAAAGGTGTGCATGTGAGTTCACCTCTCCAGTCACATAAGTTAGTTCACGTTTGGTGTATATTGTCATGTGTGTGACTCCTCTGCAAGTAGTTGTGGTTTTGTGTACTTTCACAGTACTGTATAGAGTACAACAGTACAGTGTCTTTATTTTAAGCTAGATCCGAAAGAGGACAGCTTCATTGAACTCCTTGCTGTACAACACAAGGAGCTTACTAATGAAATTGAAATGGAATTGGAGGCCCAGAGAAGGGATGTGAAGACAGACATGAACAAGAAGTAACCAAAAAGCTGAAGAGTATAACGATGCAGGAAATGACAAGGGGATTTGTTTGCTTGTTTGTTTGAGGAGGCACTGTTCTTCCATGGGGGAAAAACCTGAAACAAATATTCGTAATGTACACAATTGGAAATCCTAAATTTACCCGAATAATTTATACAACAAAAAGACAAAAGGGTGCCAATTGCCTTTTATGCCTCCGTATCATATACTCTGAATTAACTTCAATATGTCCTAAAATGCATCAATTGGAAAGTGTTCATGTCCTTAATTAATGCTGGAGCTCAAATTAGAGTTAAACCTGGATATCCCACTAAATTTAACAAAGTATCTTAAAGGAATTATCAAACACTAAACAAAAGACAGGTATGGTCTACTTTAACCATCAGAACAAGCATACTGCCTCAATTTCCCATGATCATAGAACATGTGAGTTAAAAGCGTCACCTGTCATATCAGCAAACTAAGGATTCTGTGGCCATAAAGTCAGCAGCCACTACAGTCTCCTCCAACAGTGCAACCTGAGGGAGAAGAATAGGATGCTGGCCCTAGACAGTTAAGGTGGATATCAAAGAAATGATTTCAAAGATCCCAGATTCTTGCATCTTTTCATACATAGACATATAAAAAGTACTAAATTAATTAAGATATCTGGTTTTCTTTAACTAACAGTAATCTTTTGATATTCAATCTACTCAGTTTTTGTTGCAAAAATCTCTTTGCATGCTGCTCCCCCACTTCCCTCTTCAGAGCAGTCCATCAGAGTTATCTGAGAGGTGGTTTTCCAGACTTAAGTCCTCAGTTTTTTCTGCCAAATAAAACAAAATTCTAAACTTTCAGGTTATGCATTTTTTTGGACACAAAATTATCTAAAATATCCCAATGTAAGCATGGATGCTCTGACCTAATGTATAATAATATAAAACAAATTTTGACTTAAAGTTAAATTCAATCTTTGGAACTTACACATTAGCTTGATAAAACTGAAGCCAATTGACCAGCCCCACTTCCTCAAGTTAATATGGTCCAAAGTAAACTAAAACAGACTTTCAAAGATTGAAACTCATTATACAAGAACTATTTAGTGAAGGAATGATTATCCTCACTCACTGCTCTTCCACTGAATAGTCCATTTGGCCTGTTCTTAAACTTGAAAGAATGAATCGTAGATTACTGCAATTTTAATGCTATGGTATCACCTACATTATTAAAATTACTGACTTCATCCACAACTGGGTATTGTTTTTGCTTTGGCTCCATCCCTTCATTCTTTCTGGAGTTATTTCTCCACTGATCTCCAGTAGCATATTAGGCACCTGCCAACCTGGGGAGTTCCTCTTTCAGTATCCTATCATTTTGCATTTTCATACTGTTAATGGGGTTCTCAAGGCAAGAATACTGAAATGGTTTTCCATTCCCTTCTCTAGTGGACCACATGCTGTCAGACCTCTACACCATGACCCGCCTTGGGTGGCCCCACAGGGGATGGCTTAGTTTCACTGAGTAAGACCAGGCTGTGGTCCATGTGATTAGATTGACTAGTTTTCTGTGATTATGGTTTCAGTGTGTCTGCCCTCTGATGCCCTCTGGCAACACCTACCATCTGTCTTGGGTTTCTCTTACCTAGGACATGGGGTATCTCTTCACGGCTGCTCCAGCAAAGTGCAGCTGCTGCTCCTTACATTGGACGAGGGGTATCTCCTCACTGCCGCCCCTCCTGACCTTGAACGTGGAGTGGCTCCCCTCGGCCCTCTTGTGCCCACGCAGCCACTGCTCCTTGGATGTGGGGTTGCTTCTCTCGGCTGCCGCCCCTGACCTCAGGCGGAGGGGAGCTCCTCCCAGCTGCCACCGCTGGCCTTGGGCGTGGGGTAGTTCCTTCCGGCCACTGATGGGACATATATGGGGAAACAGTGGAAACAGTGTCAGACTTTTTGCGGGGGGGCTCCAAAATCACTGCAGATAGTGATTGCAGCCATGAAATTCAAAGATGCTTACTCCTTGGAAGAAAAGTTATGACCAACCTAGATAGCATATTCAAAAGACATTAATTTGCCAACAAAGGTCCGTCTAGTCAAGGCTATGGTTTTTCCATTGGTCATGTGTGAATGTGAGAGTTGGACTGTGAAGAAAGCTGAGTGCTGAAGAATTGATGCTTTTGAACTGTGGTATTGAAGAAGACTCTTGAGAGTCCCTTGGACTGCAAGGAGATCCAACCAGTCCATTCTAAAGGAGATCAGTCCTGGGTGTTCTTTGGAAGGAATGATGCTAAAGCTGAAACTCCAGTACTTTGGCCACCTCATGAGAAGAGTTGACTCATTGGAAAAGACTCTGATGCTGGGAGGGATTGGGGGCAGGAGGAGAAGGGGACGACAGAGGATGAGATGGCTGGATGGCATCACTGACTTGATGGATGTGAATTTGAGTGAACTCTGGGAGTTGGTGATGGACAGGGAGGCCTGGCGTGCTGCAATTCATGGAGTCGCAAAGAGTTGGACACGACTGAGCAACTGAATTGAACTCAACAGAACTGAACTTCATCCAAGTAGCAACTGATAAATATTATGTTATCATAGATTTGGCTAAAATATTCTGTTCATGCAGATTTCAGTAGCCCCTCAGTCACAGTTTGCTTTCACTTTCAGTGTGAGATTAAACACCTTTTCCTGACCTCCCATGAGGTACCACAACAGCCTTGTTATCACACACAATCTTTCCAGGCAAGATCTTAACCACATCCAACTTTCTCTGAGAACACAAGTATGGCATCACACAGCTTTTATCCTCCTCTGAAAAAAATCCATTTGCCATGCTCATTTAGAATATACAAATACTATAAAAGAGCTTACACACCAAAAGCCAATAAACTACTTCCCCACACATAGTGCAAGGCTCTGGCACATTAGATGAGTTCTGGAAAATTACTTGCTAAACCAAAGCCACTCATGTCCTGATACTTATGACAAAGAACAGCTAATGCTGTTACTGAAACCAAGCTTGCTCTACTCACTGTATTACAGGCCACTAAATCTTTGAGAGATGAGGTGTAGAGGCAAGAAATATGACTTTATTCCAAAAATTCACTGACCAAGAAGATGGCACACCAATGTCTCAAAATAACCATATTATTGAGGTCTGGCTGCCAGGTTCTTTCATAGAACACAGACCTGGGGGAGGTGAGGAAATGAAGTAAAAAGGCCTCTCATATTGCAAATATCTCATAGGAGGGCAAGCCTTAGAGAGGAGATGTGTTAATTTCTTTCTTCCTCCCATCCACAGGTGGACATGGTCCTGAACAAAGGCACTTTAGTTTAATATTCAAGCATAGGGGCAGGGTCACCCAAGGCAGGCTATTATGTATAAACAGTGTCCTTTAAGTGAACAAAAGCAGTCATAAGCAAAGGTTAAAATAAAAGAAACAGATCCAGTATGGAGTCGGAATTGACTATTGCTGCAACATTACCTCTTTCAGCATCTGCAACATTCAAATAAGTCCAATATCTTTTTTAAAAAATTTGGCTTCTAAGTAAAATAAGCCTATTGATGACATTATTTGTAAATTGTCCCAGCTTACATTAAGGCCCCTCCAACAAATGGTTCTAAAATCTGTACAAATTGCACTGCAAGAAGAACTCCTGTTAATACCTCCGCAAAAAACTCCTTTACAGACACTTAGCAATTTCTTTCTCTAGATGGCCCGCCATAGCCATACATTGCCCATGGGCTTTTGAAACAAGAATCTTCCCTCTTTGTCCCCATGATATATGCCATTAGAGCAGGAGTAGCTGGCCACATATTGCACTCTCCTGGAAAAAGAGGTACTCATAGTCCCTGAACCCTTCCTAAAAGCTGATAGTTCTAACACAATTTTATAATTAGTATTTCATTTCAGAACTGATTTGTGAGACCTCATTTATTGGTTGTTAAATTTGTATGTATATCTGGATTTGTGGTTAGACTTTTTCTCTATTGATATTTGTACATCTATTCATGAATATTGTCAAAGAGTATTAATTATTGAAGCTTTATAGCATACATAGTACTTAATAGGAAAGTTAGTCCTCACTATTTCTGACTCACAGTTAATTCTAGAGCTTGCTAATTTTACAGCCCCAAATCCCTTCCCAAATTTTACTTCCTATTAGAATCTTCTGGGAATCTTTTAAAAGCCCAGTGTCTGTGCCTTGTTGTTGTTTAGTTACTAAGTTGTGTCTGACTCTTTGCAAATCCATGGACTGAAGCACACCAGGTTTCTCTTTCTTCCACTATCTCCCTGAATGTTCTCTAATTCATGTCCATTGAGTCTGTGATGCCATCTATCCATTTCACCCCTTGCCACACTTTCCTCCTTTTGCCTTCAATGTTTCCCAGCATTAGGGTTTCTTTCCAATGGGTCAGCTCTTTTCAGCAATTTAGTTCACTTTAGTTCAGTCACTCAGCCGTGTCCAACTCTTTGTGACCCCATGAATTGCAGCACGCCAGGCCTCCCTGTCCATCACCAAATCCCGGGGTTCACTAAGACTCATGTCCATCGAGTCAGTGATGCCATCCAGCCATCTCATCCTCAGTCGTCCCCTTCTCCTCCTGCCCCCAATCCCTCCCAGCATCAGAGTCTTTTTCAATGAGTCAACTCTTCGCATGAGGTGGCAAAAGTACTAGAGTTTCAGCTTTAGCATCATTCCCTCCAAAGAACACCCAGGGTTGATCTCCTTCAGAATGGACTGGTTGGATCTCCTTGCAGTCCAAGGGACTCTCAAGAGTATTTTCTAACACCACAGTTCAAAAGCATTAATTCTTCGGTGCTCAGCTTTTTTTACAGTCCAACTCTCACATCCATACATGACCACCGGAAAAACCACAGCCTTGACTAGATGGACCTTTGTTGGCAAAGTAATGTCTCTGCTTCTCAATATGCTATCTAGGTTGGTCATAACTTTTCTTCCAAGGAGTAAGCGTCTTTTAATTTCATGGCTTCAGTCACCATCTGCAGTGATTTTGGAGCCCCCAAAAATAAAGTCTGACACTGTTTCCACTGTTTCCCCATCTATTTCCCATGAATTGATGGGACCAGATGCCATGATCTTCATTTTCTGAATGTTGAGCTTTAAGCCAACTTTTTCACTCTCCACTTTCACTTTCATCAAGTGGGTTTTTAGTTCCTCTTCACTTTCTGCCATAAGGATGATGTCATCTGCATATCTGAGGTTATTGAGATTTCTCCCAGCAATCTTGTTTCCAGTTTGTGCTTCTTCCAGCCCGGCGTTTCTCATGATGTCTCTGCATATAAGTTAAATAAGCAGGGTGACAATATACAGCCTTGACGTACTCCTTTCCCTATTTGGAACCAGTCTGTTGTTCCATGTCCAGTTCTAAGTGTTGCTTCTTGACCTGCATATAGGTTTCTCAAGAGGCAGGTCAGGTGGTCTGGTATTCCCATCTGTTTTAGAATTTTCCACAGTTTATTGTGATCCACACAGTCAAAGGCTTTGGCATAGTCAATAAAGCAGAAATAGATGTTTTTCTGGAACTCTCTTGCTTTTTCCATGATCCAGCGGATGTTGGCAATTTCATCTCTGGTTCCTCTGCCTTTTCTAAAACCAGCTTGAACATCAGGAAGTTCACGGTTCACATATTGCTGGAGCCTGGCCTGGAGAATTTTGAGCATTACTTTACTAGCGTGTGAGTTGAGTGCAATTGTGCTGTCGTTTGAGCATTCTTTGGCATTGCCTTTCTTTGGGATTGGAACATCAGGTGGCCAAAATATTGGAGCTTCAGCTTCATCATCAGTCCTTCCAATGAATATTCAGGATTTATTTCATTTTAGTATTGACTTGTTTGATCTCCTTACAGTCCAAGGGACTCTGAAAGTTTTCCTCCAGCATCACAGTTTAAGAGCATCAATTCTTTAGTGCTCAGCCTTCTTTATGGTCCCACTTTCACATTTATACATGACTACCAGAAAAACCATAGCTTTAACTATACACACATTTGTCAGAAAATTGATATTTCTGCTTTTTAATATACTGTCTAGGTTTGTCATAGCTTTCCTTCTGAGGAGCAAGTGTCTTTAAATTTCATAGCTGTAGTCACTGTCCATAGTGATTTTGGTCCTTGTCTTATCTCATACTAATTCTATCAGAATGTCTTGTGGTCAAAGGCATGCATTCATATTTCTTTAAGTCCCCAAGTGATTTCAACATGTACCAGTTTGTGAACCACTGCCTTAGGCAGATTCCAAGAGCAGGGAGCTCCAGATTGTTCACCAAGTCAATTATAAAACAAATTGTTAGGGACCAAACGACGGTCTCTAGGACCTGAGTCATGTTTACCAAAAAGAGACAGGATATGCGCTCATCCTGCCTGGCCAATCATGTAACGCCAGCTATTCCTGTAACTGAGACAAAGAACCGCCTGTATATAAGCCATCATACTCCTTTGTTCGGGCTCTTGTCGGATTCCCTTGTGTGGGATGAGACTTGGGCCCTAGCGCGCTAGAGATAAACTCCCTTCTTGTTTTTGCATTACTGTGGTGGACTTGCTCTCTAGGTCGGTTTGGAGATACGGGCTCGGAGCATAACATTTGGGGGCTCGTCCGGGATTTCCATCCCGCTGGGGAGGACAACTCTCCTGGTAGAAGGGAGTAACCTCGTTAAGAGATAAGAGCTCTGAGCACCAGTGCTAATGTTGCAGAAGCCCAGATTAAGTCCGGGGCCCGGTTTCATGCTGGGGAGGCGGCTGGCTCTGTGAACATCCTGCAGGTAAGATTGAGTGCATTGTCAGTGGCCACCTTGCGTTTGTTATCTGTTTGTCTATTTGTGGTGTCTGCGTTGCTCTTTGTGTGCTCTGTTGGCTCCCAATGTACTTTTCTGTGATCATGGGACAAACAACTTCTACTCTTTTATCTCTTATGATTAACCACTTCTCTGATTTCAAGTCTAGAGTACAAAACCTATCATTGCTGGTGAAGAAAAGCAAGTTAGTAACTTTTTGTTCTGCCGAGTGGCCTGCTTTTGATGTCAGCTGGCCACAAGAAGGCACCTTCAGCCTGCCTACTATTTGAACGGTCGATGAGAAGGTGCTCGCCCCCTACACTTCGGGACACCCAGCCAGACCAAACTCCATACATTTTGGTCTGACAGGACCTGGTGGAAAACCCCCTGGCCTGGCTAAAACCTTTTGTTTTTCAGCCCCTCACTTCCCTTCCCTCTTCCCTGCCCTTGCTTCCACAGGTTCCACAGGTTTCATTGGGAAAAGCCAGAAAGAAAACCAAGCCTTCAGCTTCTCCCAGAAAAAGGGGCCCAGCCTAGGGAACTCAGGGAAAGGCAAAAAAAAAAAAAAAAAAAAAAAATGGCCAGCATAGCAAAAGAAGACCCGGAGGTTCCCTCCTCCACCGTTCATGCATTTCCGGTCTGGGCGGGGCCAGCCAGAGAGGGTAGAAAACGGACATATCAGTATTGGCCCTTCTCCACTAGTGATTTGTACAATTGGAAAACCCAGACTCCCTCCTTCTCTGAAAAACCGCAGGGTCTTATTGATCTTTTAGAGTCTATCCTGTTTACTCACAATCCCACTTGAGATGATTGTCAGCAACTGTTACAGGTACTTTTTACTACAGAGGAGCGCAAATGGATCCTGTCAGAAGCCGGAAAAAATTGTGCCAGGGGTGGATGGGAGGCCCACAATACAGCCTAACCTCATTGAGGAGGGGTTCCCCTTGGTGCAATCCAACTGGGACTTCTAACGTGCTAAAGGTAAGGAGCGTCTCCGAGTGTACCGTCAGACTCTCATGGCTGGCCTTAGAGCGGCCGCCAAAAAGCCAATTAAATTGGCCAAAATAAATTCAGTGAGACAAGAGCCAAATGAGAGCCCAGCAGCCTTCCTGAAAAGGATAATGAAAGCTTTTAGACAGTATACCCCTATGGGCCCACAGGCAGATGAGTCACGAGCGGCAGTTATGTTAGCATTTATAAATCAAGCAGCCCCCGATATTAGAAAAAAGTTACAAAAGATAGAGAGGTTAAGTAAACAATCCTTGCAAGATCTAGTGAGGGCAGCCGAGAGAGTTTTTAATCATAGAGAGACCCCAGAAGAGAGAGAGGACCACATTACAAAAAAAAAAAAAAAATTAGAGCTGAAAAAAAAACCATAAAAATCAAAAAGAGCTGGCCCAGATATTTTTTGCTGGGGTTAAAAACAAAAACAGGTTCCAGAATGGAAAAAAATTGGACTCAAAAACTAAAAAAAAAACGACAAGGCGTAAGCTTGAGAAAAACCAATGTGCATTTTGTAAAGAGTTTGGACATTGGAAAGATAAATGCCCCAAGAAAAATCTAAAAGAGGGGCCCAAGAACCCCAAGAACGAGACTTCCTCTCCAGACAATCATATCCTCTACGCAGGTGAGGATAGCGACTAGGGGGGTCAGGGCTCGAAGCCCCTCCCCAAGTCCTGGGTAACTATAAATGTGGAGGGAAAACCGGTTGGCTTCATGGTGGATACGGGAGCTCAACACTCAGTCTTAAACCAAAAAGACGGACCCATGTCTAAGAAAAGTAGCTGGGTGCAGGGAGCAACGGGGACTAAGCGATATGGATGGACTACAAAACGGCATGTGAACTTGGGGGCCCACCAAGTGACCCATTCCTTTCTGGTGATACCTGAGTGTCCAGCGCCCTGCTGGGAAGAGATTTACTGTCTAAAGTAAATGCCCAAGTTCATTTCGACCACGGGCAAGTGTCAGTTTTAGAGGGAACCGGGCATCCTCTTCAGGTCTTGTCTCTGGCATTAAAAGATAAATACAGACTGTACTTGCCAAAGGCCCCAGCAACAATAAGTCCAGAAGTACAGCCATGGGTTCGGAGATACCCTCAGGCCTGGGCTAAAACAGCAGGAATGGGACTGGCCAAACAGAGGCCCCCTATTATTGTGGAACTAAAAGCCAGTGCCTCACCAGTGAGAGTCCAACAATATCCCATGAGTCAAGAGGCTCTGCAAAAAAAATTACTCCTCACATACAACGCCTCATAGACGCTAGGATCTTGAAAAGGGGCCGGTCCCCATGGAACACTCCCCTGTTGTCTGTGAAAAAGCCTGGGGGAACTGATTTTAGACTGGTTCAAGATCTACGAAAAGTCAACAAACGGGTAAATGATAGTCATCCTATGGTTCCTAACCCTTATACATTGCTAAGCAACTTGCCTCCAAACTACATTTGGTACACTGTTTTAGATTTAAAAGATGCCTTTTTCAGTTTGCCTCTTGCCCCCGCAAGCCAAGAGATCTTTGCCTTCGAATGGCAGGAAGACAGTGGTCAGACCCCTGTGCAGCTGACATGGACTCGCTTACCACAGGGTTTCAAAAACTCGCCCACATTATTTAACGAGGCCCTGGACGAAGACCTCCATGAGTATCGGGTTGAACACCCTACCGTTGTTTTATTACAATATGTTGATGACCTTATGCTGGCAGCGGCTACAGAAAAAGAGTGCCAAGAGGCAACAGGTGACCTTCTCCAAACCTTGGGGATTTTAGGTTACAGGGCCAGTGCCAAAAAGGCCCAGATTGCCAAGCAAGAGGTTACATACCTCGGTTATAAGATAAAACAGGGCCAGAGGTGGCTAACACAGGCTATAAAAAAACCATCCTCCAGATCCCTGAGCCGGCTAACCCTAGACAAGTGAAAAAATTTCTGGAAACTGTGGGATATTGCCGGTTATGGATCTTGGGGTTTGCAGAAAAGGCCAGGCCCCTATATAAAGGGACCAAAGAAAACAAGGACTGAAAATGGACTGAGCCAATGAAAGAGGCCTTCCAAGAGCTCAGGAGAGCCTTGCTAGAAGCTCCTCCCCTTGCCCTCCCTGATCCATCTAAGCCTTTCCAATTATTTATAGATGAAAAGCGGAGGATAAAAAAAGGGGTACTAACACAGAGATGGGGACCATGAAAGCAACCTGTAGCTTACCTTTCCAAGAGATTGGACCCAGTGGCAGCCAGATGGCCACCTTGCCTCCATATCATCGTGGCCACCACGCTCTTAGTCCACGATGCTAATAAACTGACTTATGGACAGAGACTCTTGGTCTACACTCCTCATGCCACAGAGAGAGTTTTAAAGCAACCCCCAGGTAAATGGATTTCTAATGCCCGCTTGACGCACTACCAGGCCTTGCTACTTGACACCCATGGATTCATTTCCAAACACCCTGCACTCTAAATCCGGCCACTCTTTTGCCCAATCCGGAGGAAAATAGCCCCCTCCATGATTGTGATGAGATACTGGCGGGGGTAACAGCAATGCAAAAAGACTTAACCGATACTCCACTGGATAACAGTGAGCTAAAATGGTTCACAGATGGCAGCAGTTATGTAAAAGATGGACAGAGACGGGCGGGAGCCACAGTAGTAGATGACTCTGGACAGACGATATGGGCAGAGGCCCTTCCCCCGGATACTTCAGCACAAAAAGCAGAGTTAATTGCCCTGATTCAAGCATTAGAGAGAGCCAAAGAAAAAAAAAAAATAATAACTATTTTCACTGACAGTCGCTATGCTTTTGGCACAGTACACAACCAGGGCCCAATATATTGGGAACGGGGGTTTTTAACAGCTGAAGGAAAAAAAATTAAAAACTTGCCTGAAATCTGTAGACTTTTAGAGGCTGTACAGATGCCTCAGGCTGTGTCAATAGTACACGTACCTGGACATCAGAAGGGTGACAGCCCCACGGCACGAAGAAATCGTGCCGCAGACCTGGCAGCTCGAAAAGTAGCTGATAAAGATTTCATCACCCCTGTGTTGGCGATCGTACTTCCACCTCCAGGTATGGGAACTCTGCCCCCAACCCCTGAGTATTCATCCACAGACCTTGCTTGGATCCAAAAACACACCAACCTTCAAAAAGGTGAAGATGGATGGTACCGAGACTCAGACGGCTACTTGATACCCCCTGCTCAGTTAGGACGGCAACTGTGTGAGCATTTACACTTGTCTACTCATCTGGAAAAAAAAAAAAGACTCTGATGCTCTTTCAAACTGTGCGCCTGCGATTTCCCCGGCACCAGACAACTGTAAAGAACATAGTGCATGCTTGTAAGGCATGTCAACAGATGAGGCCAGGAAAAGGACAACATGCAGGACTGAGGTATCAGGGAGAAGGACCAGGGCAACACTGGGAAATAGATTTCACCGAGGTAAGGCCAGGCAAGTATGGTTACCGGTACTTGTTAGTGTTCGTGGATACCTTCTCAGGGTGGGTGGAGGCTTTTCTTACAAAGGGAAAAACCGCGATGATAGTGGCAAAAAAAAAAAAAAAAAAAAAAATTTTTAAACAGTTCCCAGGTTTGGCCTGCCAGTGACCATCGGCTCTGATAATGGACCTGCTTTTGTGAGTCAAATAGTTCAGAGCCTTGCCCTAGCCCTGGGGACTAAATAAAAGTTACATTATAAATACAGTCCACAGAGCTCAGGGCAAGTAAAAAAAATAAATCAGACTCTAAAATAAACTTTAACTAAATTGGCTATAGAGACTGGTGGGGGCTGGGTGACCCGCCTTCCCTTCGCCCTCTTCCGTGTGCGTAATACTCTTTATCAACTTAATCTGACCCCATTTAAAATTCTGTATGGGACACCTCCCCCTGTATGTCCAATATTTAAAAAAAAAAAAAGCTACCGCCTCCCACGTTGGGACAATTCCAAGAGGCCTTGATGGCCTTAAGCAAGGTGCACTCTCGTGTCTAAAAACTGCTCCAGGAAATACATGTGGGTCAAAATAAGGGAACTATTCCCTCACATGACATTGGCCCAGGAGATTGGGTATGGGTCAAAAGGCACCAAACCAAGGCACTAGAACCCAAATAAAAGTGTCCTTATGTTGTTCTTCTTACCACCCCAACTGCCCTAAAGGTCAACAGTATTGGGCCTTGGGTGCATTGCAACCACTACACCCAGCTGCTTCAGCAGAGCAGAAAGACGCTAAAAAAAATGGAAAGCATCTCTGCACCCGTCCAACCCCCTGAGGCTAAAGCTTCAAAGGCGCCAACAGGACCAGGACAGCTCGGCTGGGCCGTCTTGTGGATAACCCAGTTACTCTGCTCCGGAGCTGCCAGCGTGAACCCGCATCAACCCGACAAAATCACCTGGAAGCTGCAAAATAGACTAACACGTGAGATGCTTAACTCCACCACCGCAATACATCCACCAAATACTTGGTGGCCAGACTTATACTTTGACCTTAAGCCGGTGGTAAATGTACCCTGGAAGAGGGGCAAGCTCCCAAATCATGCATTCTGGGCATGTCCAGGTGCGCCCAGGCATAACTAAAAGATCTGTGGGGAGATACAGAAAAGACTCTGTGCTGCCCTAAAAAAGAGTGTTGTTTTTATGGTGATCACACAAAAATAGTTAAAAAAAAAAATCTATGGCCAAAGTAAGAGAGGGACTAGTCCAATGTAAACGAAAACGCGAGGCTCAACAAAGATGGTTTGAGTCTTGGTTTCAACAATCCCCTTGGTTGACCACCCTAATCTCCACCTTGCTGGGACCCCTGCTAATACTTCTACTGATGCTTACCTTTGGCCCATGTATTATCAATAGACTTATAGCCTTTGTAAAGGAACGCATAAATACAGTACAGCTGTTTGTGCTTCGACAACAATATCAAACTGTGTCTCAGGACCAAGAGAAAGATTCCTCTATATGATCTAAGGACAGGGGGGAATGTTAGGGGCCAAACGACAGTCTCTAGGACCTGAGTTATGTTTACCAAAAAGAGACAGGATATGCGCTCATCCTGCCTGTCCAATCATGTAACGCCAGCTATTCCTGTAACTGAGACAAAGAACTGCCTGTATGTAAGCCGCCATACTCCTTTGTTTGAGGCTCTTGTCGGATTCCCTTGTGTGGGATGAGACTTGGGTCCTAGCGCGCTAGAGATAAACTCCCTTCTTGTTTTTGCATTACTGTGGTGGACTTGCTCTCTCAGTCGGTTCGGAGATACAGGCTCGGAGCATAACACAAATAATATAACCTTTCATGGGTGTGCTCTGAGATCAAGCTCCTTGGTCTAGTGAACAAAGTTTTCTGACACATACTTATACAATTTTACTTGGTTTTATCAATTTCCTGTTAAGGCTTAGAGTTCCACCATCATACCTACTTGACAGTGACCGTTTATATTCTCAGATGCCCACTTATGTAGCCTTACTGGTGTGCTTATTAGAAAAATAACTATTTTTAATTTATTCATTAAATAACTGTTAACTATTCATTAAAAAAAAAAAAAACTAAAGACATGTTAGCACTACATCTTCAGGTGCTGATCTTAATCTACTTTACTTCATTTCTTCCAAGTACGTTCATCTGTAGGTGCATCTAATCTTGAGTTACACATCTTTCTGTCTGGTGTAATCCAGAGAGACCAACCCCTTACTACCAAAACATTCCTACAGGATTATATCAGGATGCTCACTACTTTGATTTAAGTTGTATAACACTAACATGTCATATCATATTAAATAAAAATTGAAACAGAAAACACATATCTGAGAAACAGAAGTAATATTTTAAGAATCTCAAAACAATAATCAGAACAACTTCTTTGGAGGCTTGCTTATTCATTAAGAGTCTTGATGGGCATTAAAACATTTATATTTCACAATAAAGCTTCCTAGTTTTATTTCTTAATTGCATTGTATCTCATTCAAGTCTTGGCATAGCTTCCAAGTTTACTAATTTTGATTGCTGCTCTAATTATTAGTATACTTTTCTGAACCTCTCCAGAATGGAGCCAACTCTTCACACTCGGTCAGGTTTATTGTAAGGTAAGTATGTCAGGTGGACATGAGTGAAAAGAGCTCGAAACATTTTTTAAATTAAAGCCAAGCAATCTCAACAGCTGTTTATTTTTTATTTGTTTGACTTTAATTAGAACAAGGAAATAAAATTTCATTTGTTCAAAGTTAGTCTTAATTGCACTTCCTCAAATTTATTTTCCCTGATTTTATTTTCTTGCAATTAAGTGGTTTGTGATAATACACAGTGGTATTGTTGGCTTTTATCTGTTGCCTACAGTTTAATTTTATACATGGCTTTCACAGTAAGGAATCTGAATTTTATTTTTATGGGAATTCATTTATTTAGCAGCTCTTTTGCAGTGATGGAAAATCTTCCTACATTTATTGCTTAAAATATGACAATGCCCCATTTAGTAAGATAGAGCTCCTTTTATCATCACTATCACTCCTCCCTTCTATCTTTTCCACAGTTTTTGTTGTTATTGTTTACTTGCTAAATCATGTCTAACTCTTTTGTGCTCCATGGATTGTATCCCACCAGGCTCCTCTGTCCGTGGGGTTTCCCAGGCAAGAATACCTAGGTTACCATTTCTTTCTTCAGAGGATCTTCTAGACCCAGGGATTAAAACTGCATCCCCTGCTTTGGCAAGTGAATTTTTACCACTGAGCCACCACGGAGCTTCTTTTCCATAAAACAATAGGCTTAAATGAACAGACGTCAACATCACATGGAGCAGGTGAAACCTCTCTGGCGGAAGGATCACAGATTACCATTCTCTTATTCATCTATAGATAAATGTTCTTGATGTGGGAAATAGCTTGACATATCCATAGTACTGAAGTTTTGGGAGAGGGTTTCAAGTGCCCACTGACCATTCTGCCCTCGTTCCCCTATGCACTACATGATGCTTGTTGTATAAGAGACCCTATTACACCTCATTCGCCAATGCATATTTCATGTCCCTCTACTTCAATAGTCAATTTAAACAGAGCTCTTCAAAGAATTCCTTTAAAGTAATGATTATATCATCTATGTTTCTTAACATACTTAATTTATCCTCAGTTCTGTGTCAGCACACCTTATATTCAATGTAATTGTGTGTCTGTGTGTTAAGTTGCTTTAGTCATGTCTGACTCTTTGTGACTCCATGGATTATAGCCCACAAGGCTCTTCTGTCCATGACGTTCTTCAGGCAAGATTATTGAAACAGATTGCCATTTCATTCTCCGGGGAATCTTTTCAACCCAGGAATTGAAGTTGCATCTCCTGAACAGCAGGCAATCTCCTGCATTGCAGGCAGATTCTTTACTGTCTGAGCCATCAGGGAAATACCCATATTCAGTTAGTTACTTCAATACAGTGAGGACCTAAGGACACCAGGATAATTGGGAAGATCATAGGTTTAACAGTGGGTCAGATATGACTCCCATTTGAACCATAGTAATTAAGATATGTGTGGATTTGGATATATTACATAAACCTCCTAAACTCTAATATCATCACCTATAAAATGGAAATATAGGGAAACCTTAGTTGGTGATTAGTAAAATTATATACTATAGTGGTTTTAAAAATTTTCTTCTCAGCTTAACAATTTCTATAAATGCAATTATCCATAGAATTTGTACACAGATATTCAATATGAAAAAGTGGATTTTAAAAACTGAGCATCTTAGCACAAATTAGGTGTTGTTGAATCATTTTTTAAAATATTTAAGAAAGAAAACAAAGTACAAATAGAAATTCAGTTCAGTTCAGTTCAGTTCAGTCGCTCAGTTGTGTCTGACTTTTTGTAACCCCATGAACCACAGCACGCCAGGCCTCCCTGTCCATCACCAACTCCCTAAATCAGACTCTAGTTTATTTATTCAAGGCACTTATTTGGAAATCCATCCCTTGTGTTTAACACTGCAGTGTGTGCAGGGGATACAGTACTGAGCAGGACAAAACAAACCCATACCTAGGGAATTTCACCTTCAAGTAGGAGAGAATGCGAGGGGAGAGACAAACAAATATATTTATCATCTTTCTCGGACTGGTAGATTCTTTGATGACAACAAAAGTGAAGTGATATGATAGATAGTTTCATGTCTGAAAGGATAAAAAATAAAGCTTCAAGAGATGAAAAATTTGAGTGGAAACATCCTTAAAGTGAGGGACATATGTTAGTATGTGAGAAAAGAGCAGTATGTCAATATTTGGAGAAAGAATGTTGAGAGTAAAAGAACTCATGCATGCTGAGGCAGAATTATTATTTTCCATTTTGAGGAAAAGCAAGAAAATCAATGTGGCAACAGGGGAGAAAGACAGTGGTGAGTGACAGGAAATATTGTACAATCAGAGTTAATCCAAGGCTGTATCAGGTAGTATCTTTTTCAGTCATGGTACATGGTATGAAGTTAGGATTTTATGCTAAAGAAGATGAAATCTCATGGAGGTGTTTTAGAAGAGAAGTGGCATGATCAGACTCATGCTTTTGAAGATCAAGTGGCCTGGTTGGGAAGAATCCGTGGCACACAGGGTATAAGCAGGGTTATCGCTAATCCACTAATCCATGTAGGAGATGTTGACTTGGACCAGTGAGCTAGCACTGGAGAGCTGTGGAGTCATATGATTTGAGATATATTTTAAAGGAAGAATCAACAAATTTGCAGAGGGGTTGGATATGAGTTCAAGGATATTGCCAGAGTTTAGAACCATAACAAAAGAGAACAAGCAATCAGTCAGTTCAGTTCAGCCGCTCAGTCGTGTCCGACTCTTTGTGACCCCATGAATCGCAGCACGCCAGACCTCCCTGTCCGTCACCAACTCCTGAAGTTCACTCAGACTTGCATCCATCGAGTCCGTGATGCCATCCAGCCATCTCATCCTCGGTCGTCCCCTTCTTCTCCTGCCCCCAATCCCTCCCAGCATCAGAGTCTTTTCCAAGGAGTCAACTCTTCTCATGAGGTCGCTGAAGTACTGGAGTTTCAGCTTTAGCATCATTCCTTCCAAAGAAATCTGATCTCCTTTGAATAGGCAATAGTGGGGGAAAAGACACATCTCTTCTTTTCTATATTATTTCAAAGGAAGCTTGAGGAAATTTGAAAATTCTTCTACATTTTACCATATGCTAGCCATATGAATGTAGATTACTGGACAAAAATTAAATATTATGGCATCAATCTCTATGATACTGTGATTATGTGTGACTTGGGGAGGAGATATGGAGATAGGAACAGAAACAATAAGGCCATTTACTATCATTTGCCTTCAGTAGCAATGTCTCCAGAATTTTTATTTTTGTGTGTCATGGGTCTTGGATGTGGTGACAAAGGGATTTTTCTCAAACATTGTTTTGAATGTCAGTACACGGTTTTTGATACATATTTTGTAATTAATTAAAAGAGTATAGTTTTCTTAAAAATGTATACACAACTGAAATGATTAAGGGCATGATCCCCTCAGAACCTCCCAAATTCTGTTTCCATACATATTACCCCTAACATTGCTACCAGAGTTAATTGTCCAAAACACATAAATCTTGTCTGAAATCTCTTGTGGGAAAATCCCTGACAGAGCAATAGGTTCAACCACCATGGAAAACACTTTGGAAAACACTTCCTAAAATGGATTCTTCATAAATGCTCTAATCCAGAATTATATGTATTCTAGAGAAATGCTTGCTAAGTTAATCAGGAAACATGTACACAAATGTCTTTAGAGATACTGATCATCATAGCAGAAACTTAAAGTTGCATAATACCTATTATTGGGAGAGTAAATGAAAAACTGTGGCATACCCAACAATGTAATATTTCTGCAGTCAAAGGAAATGAACTACAGAGGCATGCAGTGATATGGACTTCGGTGGTACAATGTAAATGAGAAAAAGTAAATCCCCAAAGAAATCATAATTGTGATATCTTCTTTCTAAAATTAAAAACAAAGAAAGAAAATGTTGAATTCTAAAATTAAAATATAATTTAAAATAAAACCACATTGCAAAGAAAATATGGGAAAGATAAACCCAAGATTTAGGATGTGAGCCCGATGGGTGTGAGGAGTCAGAGCGGTAGAAGGAATATGATTCAATGCAGGTTATTGTCAAGGTCCTAGCATTTGCTTGGGGTGGTGGGTTGAGAAATAATTATAACATTTTAAAAAATATCTAATTATATATCTTAAACACTTAAAAAAGGAATTGTCACTTATGGGCCAAGGGATAGAGTATTTCATGGATCAGATGTTACATTATATCCTAATCTGCGCCAGATCCTTTGTAGGAAACACAGATAGTTCCTATCCTCCACAGAAACACATCCAAACATTTTTATTTATACAGGTCTATTTATGCAAGATTTTGCCATGAATACCCAGTATTCATACACATAATGATTTAAATTTATATACATATTCAGACATATGTTGATTTATAAATTTTAAGCCATTTATTATATATTAGAATTATCTCATTTATATGTTAACCTTATTTTACATAACATATTTATTACCTCAGTTAAAATATTTATTACCTCAGAATTGACATTTTAAAAGAAACGTATTATGGATTCACTTTTTAAAACTAAAACTTGTTACTAACAGACCATAATTCATATACATATATAATCTTGAATAATATATATGATTATAAATGATTTATTTTTTCTGAAAATTTTCATTTAACCTAGTAAACTATTTCAAATTTAAGATACGGTTCTAAGCCCAATATATTGTGATATTTGATTTTAATGGTTGCATATCTGAAAATTTACTTCATGATAAACAGGAAGAATTAAGTGGAAAACTGGTTCAATGGTTCATGTCATGAACCACATTTTGCAATCGTTTCCACCTATTATTCAAGTTTCTTATTGCTATTGAAATTCACTAGGCAAATTTACCTTATTATACTTAGTTGTTGAAAAAAACTTGGACACTTCTATTACTTTTACATAGGTTGAAAATTCTATTTCCAAATCCTCTGAGAGGGCAGTTTTGAAAAAAAAAATGTATAGCTTGTACATATATATATATTATATATATATTTTTTTAGATATAAAAATCACATGACAATTAAAATATTTTCATTTTTGTATCTTTTCCATGTTGAAAGAATTAGTTTTACTTTTAGCTTTAAAACATCTTTTTTAAGGGTTGTATTTTAGCTTATTTTTTAAAAAAATTCATCTAGGTAGAATACTACTGAAAATAGCTATTACAGCAAAATACAGCAAACTTGGTACATATATTTTTTTAAACATAAAACTTTTTCAAGCTAACAATTCTATAGAACTTTGTTTCAAGAGAACCAATGAACTCATGCATAGACAAAAATGCTGTACTCTGAAGGTAAAGTGCCTATAGGATCACCTCCTAAATGACTCAGTACAACCTGTAGGACCCTTGCTTCACTGGTCCCAGCCTTCTTTCTGAGCCATGCATGAAAGGAACATTTCCTCTCTTCTGGATGCATTGTATATCTAAAGTTCCCCCACAATCCATTTATGTTCCCAAACATCGTGAACTCTTTGTAACTTCATCTATCTGGAAAACTCACTGTTTCACTAACATTCAAAATAAATGATTACCACGTCTTTGAAATATTTCTTGAAGTTCTTATGCAGAATTAATCTTTGTGTGTGGTCTGTGTATTTACAGTAACTAACTAGCCTCTAAGATATCACACATTACAATATATTATAGTTATCAGTACAAATGACTGCTTCCCTTGACTGAAAGTAATCAACCCAGAGGAATTACAAATTTCTACAACACGGGCTAATCTAATTGAATTCTATACTTCCTCTACAGCATCTGGTACATAGAAGGAATTAATAAATCCTTGTTAAATGCCAAATAAATGAATGAACAAGTGTTTAAATAAATCAGGAAATGGCTAAATGGAATTTAAGAAAGGAACATTGAATTCCAAGGAAAATTCTGATGAAGTTAATTTTAACAAGTTTGGGCACTGGATCTTTGCAGATAGTTGGTACCAATAAACTCTCTGCTGTCATCCCTGGAGTATTTCAATAAAGAAGCAAAACCATCCATCTCATTCCAACTTCTCATCAAAATATATTGAGAGAATCATCCTGTGATTGATTCTGAGATTTGAAAATTTAAAACGTAATGAGAGAAATTAGTGCTAGATTTAGTAGAGATACAGTATAAGTGGCATGGATACTGGTTTCCAGGAGCTATTGAAATTATTTCTATAGGAAACATCCAACAAGCACTCAGTTAAAGACAACCAAGTCAAGATATGCTGACACATGTCCCAAGAAAATTGCAGAAGAAAATAAAAATAACTGAATTCTGATTCTTTTTATGACAGTGTTTCTAAAGGGCTTTATCAGTTTAAAAAGAGCATCTATTGGAAGAGATTGTTCAGAGTGTTACAGGAGGAAAGTTTCAGCAGGCCAGTAGAAAGAAAGATAGTTCTTGAAAAGGTTCTAAGGAGTGAGTGGGGAGCAATTGAGCCAGGCCTGAAAATGGCTTCATACTCTGTAGCCACACACATAAAGTATCACAGTTGCGAAACTGCTTGCATGATATGAATGATGTATGGGAGCTTGCATTTGGCCATAATGGCCAACATTAGAGCAAGGGAGAGTCCTACTTTATGATGTTATTTAAGATCCCTCTGAAAATGATAAGTCCTGAAGGCGTACACTGTTGTTTTATTGAGAAGCATTTAATGCATTGACTCATCTTCAAGTGTAATGGGTGATGTCGTGTGCCCAGCCATGACATCTCCTAATTTGATGTATTAAGTGATCACCTTAATTATGGCAATGGATAACTATTATCATTAAACTAATGACAGCTGTCACCATCAGCCACAGGAGTAATGGATGGGTTACAAGATCAAATTTATATCAACTTCAAAATGTCTAGTGACTGAGAGTAAGGAATGATATGGCAAAATTAAGAATATATCTCAGAAGCTTTAAAGATAAAATATAAGATGGTTGTTGTTCTAATTCTCCAAGACAATAATGAAGTTAGCTCTCAAAGTAGATTCAGTGAGGAAAATATGCATGAATCATCCAAATAAATAGATTCAACCAATCTTTTGTTTTTCCAATTTTTTTTTTAACTAAGTAACATTTATTTGGCTATGTGAAATCTTAGTTGTAGCACTCAGGATCTTTAATCTTCGTTGTGGCAGGCAGGATCTTTAGTTGTGGCATGCAGATTTCTAGTTGCAGCATCTGGGATCCAATTCCTTAACCAGGGTTTATACCTAGGATCCTGCATTGGGAGCAAAATATCTTAGCCTCTGGTCTACTGGGGATGTCTCTCCACTACCAACTTAGACCAAGTGAAAAATCGGAATGTGTCAAGAGATGTCTGAATATTAAAATTTGTAGTATGAAAACTGCCACTCTCTATTACCTTTATAGATGTCACAACTCAACTGCCATCTGTGCAAGCAAAAGACATGTGGCCTCCACCCCTCCTTCCCAGGCCTAGCCTCCTAGACTGCCACTTCAATCAATATCAACACTAAACTTCCCTATCCTCGGTCTCCTGATGGGGCGTGTTCTCTTTTTCTTAAACTTATCAAAAACAAATTTGTGCTAATAGTCAATACATTTCTTAATATTCAGACAGAACTGACTGAGAACCAACTGGGAACTCTTTAGATAGAGTTATTCTTGAGTTCTGAGCTGAACCACTTCTAGAATCCTAGAATGCCTTCTTTTTTTAACTACCAGGAAGTTCAGAATAAGCTGTGTGGTTGGGTTTTGTATCATTTTTTTAAAGCTTTATATTTTCACTCCAAATACAACTTTAAAATTTTTATTGATTTTATAATTCTACATGTTTGGTTATGAAGTGAAGTAAAGTCGCTCAGTCGTGTCCGACTCTTTGCGACCCCATGGACTGTAGCCTACCAGGCTCCTCTGTCTATGGGATTTTCCAAGCAATAGTACTGGAGTGGATTGCCATTTCCTTCTCCAGGGGATCTTCCCGACCCAGGGATCGAACCCAGGTCTCCCACATTGTAGACAGACGCTTTACGTCTAAGCCACCAGGGAGTCTCAAATTCATAGAATACGATTGGATATCAATAATAAAATACAGAACTAGAATAACTTGGACACCAATGGAAAAATCACAAAGTATTGAAGGCAAATCAATGGGAATCAAAATATGTCCAGCTCTTTAAAATTATAGTTCAGTTCAGTTCAGTCGCTCAGTCGTGTCCGACTCTTTGTGACCCCATCAATCGCAGCACGCCAAGCCTCCCTGTCCAGCACCAAATCTTGGGGTTCACTCAGACTCACGTTCATTGAGTCAGTGATGCCATCCAGCATTCTCATCCTCTGTCGTCCCCTTTTCCTCCTGCCCACAATCCCTCCCAGTATCAAAGTCTTTGCCAATGAGTCAACTCTTTGCATGAGGTGGCCAAAGTACTGGAGTTTCAGCTTTAGTTAGCATCATTGCTTCCAAAGAAATCCCAGGGATGATCTCCTTCAGAATGGATTGGTTGGATCTCCTTGCAGTCCCAGGGACTCTCAAGAGTCTTCTCCAACACCGCAGTTCAAAAGCATCAGTTCTTCGGTGCTCAGCCTTCTTCACAGTCCAACTCTCACATCCATACATGACTACTGGAAAAACCATAGCCTTGACTACATGGACCTTAGTCGGCAAAGTAATGTCTCTGCTTCTCAATATGCTATCTAGGTTGGTCATAACTTTTCTTCCAAGGAGTAAGCATCTTTTAATTTCACGGCTGCAATCACCATCTGCGGTGATTTTGTAGCCCAAAAAAATAAAGCCTGACACTGTTTCCACTGATTCCCCTTCTATTTCCCATGAAGTGATGGGACCGGATGCCATGATCTTCGTTTTCTGAATGTTGAGCTTTAAGCCAACTTTTTCACTCTCCTCTTTCACTTTCATCAAGAGCTTTTTTAGTTTCTCTTCACTTCTGCCATAAGGGTGGTGTCATCTGCATATCTGAGGTTACTGATATTTCTCCCGGCAATTTGGATTCCAGCTTGTTTCTTCCAGTCCAGCGTTTCTCATGATGTACTCTGCATGTAAGTTAAATAAGCAGGCTGACAATATACAGCCTTGACATACTCTTTTTCCTATTTGGAACCAGTCTGTTGTTCCATGTCCAGTTCTAACTGTTGCTTCCTGGACTGCATACAGATTTTTCAAGAGGCAGGTCAGGTGGTCTGGTATTCCCATCTCTTCCAGAATTTTCCACAGTTTCTTCTGATCCACACAGTCAAAGACTTTGGCATAGTCAATAAAACATAAATCAATGTTTTTCTGGAACTCTCTTGCTTTTTCAATGATCCAGCAGATGTTGACAATTTGATCTCTGGTTCCTCTACCTTTTTTGAAACCAGCTTGAACATCAGGAAGTTCACGGCTCATGTATTGCTGAAGTCTGGCTTGGAGAATTTTGAGTATTACTTTACTAGCATGTGAGATGAGTGCAACTGTGCAGCAGTTTGATCATTCTTTGGCATTGCCTTTCCTTGGGACTGAAATGAAAACTGACCTTTTCCAGTCCTGTGGCCACTGCTGAGTTTTCCAAATTTGCTGGCATATTGAGTGCAGCACTTTCACAGCATCATCTTTCAGGATTTGAAATAGCTCTACTGGAATCCCATCACCTCCGCTAGCTTTGATCGTAGTGCTGCTTTCTAAGGCCCACTTGACTTCACATTCCAGGATGTCTGGCTCTAGATGAGTGATCACACCATCGTGATTGTCTGGGTCCTGAAGATCCTTTTTGTGCAGTTCTTCTGTGTATTCTTGCCACCTCTTCTTAATATCTTGAGCTTCAGTTAGATCCAGACCATTTCTGTCATTTATTGAGCCCATCTTTGCATGAAATGTTCCCTTGGTATCTCTAATTTTCTTGAAGAGATCTCTAGTCTTTCCCATTCTGTTCTTTTCCTCTATTTCTTTGCATTGATCACTGAAGAAGGCTTTCTTATCTCTTCTTGCTGTTCTTTGGGACTCTGAATTCAGATGCTTATATCTTTTGTTTTCTCCTTTGCTTTTCACCTCTCTTCTTTTCACAGCTATTTGTAAGGCCTCCCCGACAGCCATTTTGCCTTTTTACATTTCTTTTCCATGGGGATGGTCTTGATCCCTGTCTCCTGTACCATGTCATGAACCTCAGTCCATAGTTCATCAGGCACTCTATCAGATCTAGGCCCTTAAATCTATTACTCACTTCCACTGTGTAATCATAAAGGATTTGATTTAGGTCATACCTGAATGGTCTAGTGGTTTTCCCTACTTTCTTCACTTTAAGTCTGAATTTGGTAATAAGGAGTTCATGGTTTGAGCCACAGTCAGCTCCTGGTCTTGTTTTTGTTGACTGTATAGAGCTTCTCCATCTTTGGCTGCAGAGAATATAATCAATCTGATTTCGGTGTTGACTATCTGGTGATGTCCATGTGTAGAGTCTTCTCTTGTGTTATTGGAAGAGGGTATTTGCTATGACCAGTGCATTATCTTGGCAAAACTCTATTAATCTTTGCCCTGCTTCATTCCGCATTCCAAGGTCAAATTTTCCTGTTACTCCAGGTGTTTCTTGACTTCCTACTTTTGCATTCCAGTCCCCTATAATAAAAAGGACATCTTTTTGGGGTGTTAGTTCTAAAAGGTCTTATAGGTCTTCATAGAACCGTTCAACTTCAGCTTCTTCAGCGTTACTGGTTGGGGCATAGACTTGGATAACTGTGATATTAAATGGTTTGCCTTGGAAACGAACAGAGATCATTCTGTCGTTTTTGAGACTGCATCCAAGTACTACATTTTGGACTCTTTTGTTGACCATGATGGTTACTCCATTTCTTCTAAGGGATTCCTGTCTGCAGTAGTACGTATAATGGTCATCTGAGTTAAATTCACCCATTCCAGTCCATTTTGGTTTGCTGATTTTTAGAATGTCAACGTTCACTCTTGCCATCTCCTGTTTGACCACTTCCAATTTACCTTGATTCATGGACCTGACATTCCAGGTTCCTATGCAATATTGCTCTTTACAGCATCAGACATTGCTTCAACCACCAGTACATCCACAGCTGGGTATTGTTTTTGCTTTGGCTCCATCCCTTCATTCTTTCTGGAGTCATTTTCCACTGACCTCCAGTAGCATATTGTTCACCTACTGACCTGGGGAGTACCTCTTTCAGTATCCTATCATTTTGCCTTTTCATACTGTTCATGGGGTTCTCAAGGCAAGAATACTGAAGTGGTTTGCCATTCCCTTCTCCAGTGGACCACATTCTGTCAGACCTCTCCACCATGACCCGCTTGTTTTGGGTTGCCCTGCGGGCATGGCTTAGTTTCATTGAGTTAGACAAGGCTGTGGTCCTAAAATTATAAGTACAGCTGAATAGTAGTCCACTGTACATATGTACACATCTTCTTTATCCACTCATTTGTCAATGGACATTTAGATTGTTTTTGTGTCTTGGCAATTCTGTATAATGCTGCTATGAACATAGGGGTGTATGTATCTTTTTGAATTATAGTTTCATCTGGATATATTCCCAGGAGTGAGATTTCTCGATCATATGGTAGTTGTATTTTTAGTTTTCTGAGGAACCTTCATACTGTTTTCTATAGTGGTTATACCAACTTACTTTCCCACCAACAGTGTAGGAAGATTGCCTTTTATCCACACCCTCTCCAGCATTTGTTATTTGTAGACTTTTTAGTGATGGTCATTCTGACTGATGTGACATAGTACCCCATTGTAATTTTGATTTGCATTTCTGGAAATCGATGGGGAAACAGTGGAAACAGTGTCAGAGTTTATTTGGGGGGAGCTCCAAAATCACTGCAGATGGTGACTGCAGCCAATGAAATTAAAAGATGCTTACTCCTTGGAAGAAATGTTATGACCAACCTAGATAGCATATTCAAAAGCAGAGACCTTACTTTACCGACAAAGGTCTGTCTAGTCAAGGCTATGGTTTTTCCAGTGGTCATGTATGGATATGAGAGCTAGACTGTGAATAAAACTGAGCACCCAAGAATTGATGCTTTTGAACTGTGGTGTTGGAGAAGACTTTTGAGAGTCCCTTGGACTGCAAGGAGATTCAACCAGTCCATTCTAAGGGAGATCAGTCCTGGTGTTCTTTGGAAAGAATGATGCTAAAGCTGAAACTCCAGTACTTTGGCCACCTCATGAGAAGAGTTGACTCATTGGAAAAGACTCTGATGCTGGGAGGGATTGGGGGCGGGAGGAAAAGGGGATGACAGAGGATGAGATGATTGGATGGCATCACTGACTCGAAGGATGTGAATCTGAGTGAACTCCGGGATTTGGTGATGGACAGGGAGGCCTGGTATGCTGCGATTGATGGGGTCAAAAAGAGTCGGACACGACTGAGCGACTGAACTGAACTGAACTGAATAACTAGTGATATTGGACATCTTTTCATGTGCCTATTGGCCATCTGTATGAATGCTTTGGAGAAATAATGCCATTTGCTGCAACATGAATTAAACTAGAGATTATCATACTAAGTGAATTAAATCAGAAAGACAAATACCATATAATATCACTTATATGTGGAATCTAAAATATAGCACAAATGAACCTATCTACAAAGCAGAAACAGAGTTGTGGTTGTCAAGAGTGAGGGAGGGAGAGTGATGGACTGGGAGTTTAGGGTTAGCAGATGCAAATTATTATATTATAAAGGATAAAGAACCAGGCCCTAATGTATAGTACATGGAATTATATTCAATATCCTATGATAAAACATAATGAAATGTTATATATATTATATATAACTGAGCCACGTAGCTGTACAGCAGAGATTGATACAACATTGTAAGTCAACTCTACTTAAATTTTAAAAAAGCAATAACAAAACAAAAACATGTAAGTATAAAGTATATGGTTCAGAAGAAATACTTTTACTATACCCTGTACCCTATCACATTAGGAATATTGAATTTGAATCTGAAAACCATATAAGACTGTTAAATACTAGTAATAATTTTTTACAATCAGAGCAGTGTTACAAGACAAAGTGCTGTCTTGGATGGCTTTGAAGTCTTGTTGGCAAATCTGCCCACTTAACCCCCAGGAGTCCTCTATCTAAAATAAATTATTAATAGAATCAGGTAGTACTGAGGAAAATGCATTGGTTCATAAGCACACAATACAGAGTCAGCCAATGTGTATTTGTCTAATATGTCTCTTCAAGTATCAGCCTTCCTGCTGTTTTTGAACTTGTCAGATATGATGAGGTGAATAATGTCTGTAAAATATTCCAAAAATTTTAAGCAAACACAAGCAAAGCATGCATGTTGTAGGTCAGCAAACACATGAGTACCCAGGTGAAATTGTTATCTCTGAGCTAGGATATTGTCTATATGTAGAGAAGATTTGATAAACTTTATTCTGAAGGAAGGCAAAGTAAAAACCTCTGGAGGTTTGAATCATGTGAGTGGTAGGTCTGTCTTTTTTTTGTTTTATTTTTATTTTGATTTTTTTCTAAATCAAGAGGCTCAGAGTAGGTGAGTAGATGGACTTGATGTCTTTTAATTTTTCAAAAATTTAACTTCAGAATGTGATATACAGATTAATATAATGACTTTTCTCAACACAGTAACTCACAATCTCTTTCCTCAGAACACACACAATCCTGGACACTGGAGAAAGATAGTGTTAATCTATTGATTCTGAGTAAAAGAATCATAACATTAATAATAAATTTTATCATAGAATATAATTTTAATGTTTTGCTACTCTGCAACATTTCAGAGAGAAAGAAAAGTGAGTCACAAGAAAGCCATAAGCTATCAATATTAATAGTTATTAAAGAATAAATTCAACTTCTTTCAGTGTTCTGAGAGTAATATCACTATAATCTCCACACCTTCCCTCTCTCTCTGATCTTGAACAGCCTGAGAGACTTAGACTCACAGACTGGCCAGGATCTCATACTCTGGAATCTAATGACCTTATTTGTACCCTGATTCTGCTGCCAACTATCAGTGTGCCCTGGGTCCAGTTACATTTTTCTTTGCCTCAGTTTCCTATATTATAAAATGAAGATTACAAAAATGTGCTTACTTCATTGGGCTGTTGTGAGGATTAATTATTGTAAAATACCTAAAACGGGTCCTGACATACAGTATGTTTGACACGGGATGATGATGGTGAAGATGATGGAAAGATTATAGCACAGTGAGAATTTATCTTCAAAATGATCACTTCCAAGGTTTTCCATCATAAATATAAATCTAATGACACTTACTAGACTGAGATTACTAAAACAAAACAATGGTGTTAGATATTTAAAGCAAAATTAAAATAAGAACCACAGGAAAAGAATCTGATTCTCAGGTGAGACTTTAGTTAAAAATAAATTATTAAGATCTCGTCTACCTTCTCCCCAATTCCTAAAATGTTAACTAGTGAAAGTATATTAGATACCTATTTATGTTCAACAAATTAACCTTAAATCTAGCATCTGAAAACAGTACATATTTATTATCTCATGGTTTCTGTGGGTCAGGAATTTGGATAAGGCTTCTTTATTTTATTGAAGTACAGTTGATTTACAATGTTGTGTTAGTTTCAGGTGTACAGCAAAGAGATTTGTATATAGTGCTATATTAATACATATATTACATATGTATAATACTTTCCAAGATTCTTTTCCATTATAGGTTATTCCAAAAAATTGAATATGGTTCACTGTGCTAGTCCTTGTTGATTTTATATTTTATATATAGTAGTGTATATCTGTTAGTTTCAAACTTCTAATTTATCCCTTCCCCCTCCCATTTTTCCCTTTCAATATCATGTCTTCTTTGTCTGAGACTCTGTTTCTACTTTGTAAATAAACTCATTTGTAGCATTTTTTTAGATCCCACATATCATGATATTTGTCTTTCTCTGTCTGACTTACTTCACTTAGTATAATAATCCTTAAGTCCATCCATGTTGTTTCAAATGGGATTACTTTATCATTTTTAATGTCCAAGTAATAGTCCTTTGCATATAACTATACTACATCTCCTTTATCCATTTATCTGCCAATGTGCTTTTAGGTTGCTTCCATGTCTTGGTAAATAGTGCTACTATGAACTCTATGGTATATGTATCTGTCCTCAAGCTCATGATCTCTAACAGGGTTTCGATTATGTTTTTAGCCAGGACCATTGCCATCTTGCATTTCAACTGGAGAAGAATTTGCTTCAGAGCTCACTCTTGGGTTGTTAGCAGGACTTACTTTTTTGAAGACTGTAGGACCAAGAGACTCAGTTCTTTCTGGTTGTTGGCTGGAGACCAAGGGCCTCTTCATTAGGTGTTTTACAACATGGCAGCTGGCTTCCATCAGAGCAAGTGGAGAGCAAGTGAGAATGAGTGAAATAGAAGCCTGAGTCTATCATAATCTAATCTTGTATGTGGCATCTCTTTATTTTGATCAAATGTTATTCTTTGGAATCAATCTCTACATCCAGCCCACACTCAATCTTTACATCCACCCCTTCAGAGAAGTGGTTTCACAGCAGTAAGAATTACGAAGTATGTATTATTGGGGACTGTTTTAGAGACTGCCCACCCCAACCAAATACAAAAGAGACTTCATTCATGTGCTGTTACTGTTGTTCTGTTGACTCTTTGCAACCTTATGGACTGTAGCACTCCAGGCTTCCCTGTCCTTCACTATCTCCCAGAGTTTGCTCTAATTCATTTCCATTGAGTCAGTGATGCTATCTACAGAGAAGGCAATGGCAACCCACTTCAGTATTCTTGCCTGGAAAATCCCATGAACAGAGGAGCCTGGTAGGCCACAGTCCATGGGGTCACTAGGAGTAGGCCATGATTAGGTGACTTCACTTTCACTTTTCACTGTCATGCATTGGAGAAGGAAATGGCAACCCACTCCAGCATTCTTGCCTGGAGAATCCCAGGGACGGGGGAGCCTGGTGAGCTGCTGTCTATGGGTTCACACTGAGTCAGACACGACTGAAGTGACTTAGCAGCAGCACCAGCAGTGATGCTGTCTAACTATCTCATCCTCTGTTTCCCTTTTTTCCTTTGCCTTCAATCTTACCCAGCACCATGCCTTTTCCAATGAGTCAGCACTTTGCATCAGGTAGCCAAAGTATTGGAACTTCAGCTTCAACATCAGTCCATCCAGTGAATATTCAGGGCTGATTTCCTTTAGGATTGACTGGTTTGATCTCCTTACAGTCCAAGGAGGGACTCTCAAAAGTCTTCTCCATTACCACAATCCAAAAGCATCAATTCTTTGGCACTCAGCCTCCTTCATGGTCCAACTCTCACATCTATACATGACCACTTGAAAAACCATAGCCTTCACTATACAGACCTTTGTCAGCAAAATGAGTTCTTTGACTTTTATTATGCCGTATAGGTTTGTCCTACCTTTCCTTCCAAGAAGCAACCATCTTTTAATTTCATGACTGCAGTCACCATCCCCAGTAACTCTGGAGACCAAGCAAATAAAATCTGCCACTTCTACTTTTCACACTTCTATTTTCCATGAAGTGATGGGACCAGATGCCATGATCTTAGTTTTTGAATGTTGAGTTTTAAGCCAGCTTTTTCACTCTTCTCTTTCACCTTCATCAAGAGGCTCTTTAGTTCCTTTTCACTTTCTGCCATTAGAGTGGTATCATCTGCATATCTGAGGTTGTTGATATTTCTACGGCAATATTGGTTCCACCTTGTGATTCATCCAGCCTTTCAATTTCACATGATATTTTCTCCATTTAAATTAAATAAACAGGATGATAATATATAGCCTTGTTGAACCCCTTTCCAAATTTTGAACCAGTCCATTGTTCCATGTCAAGTTCTAACTGCTTCTTCTTAACTTGCATATAGGTTTCTCAGGAGACAGGTAAGATGGTCTGGTACTCCCATCTTTTTAATCATTTTCTACAATTTGTTGTGATCCACTTAGTCAAAGGCTTTAGTATAGTCTATGGAACAAAAATAGATTTTTTTTTTCTGGTATTTCTTTGCTTTCTCTATGATCTGATGAATGTTGACAATGTGGATTCTGGCTCTTCTGCCTTTTCTAAACCTAGTTGTATATCTGGAAGTTCTTGGTTCACATACTGTTGAAGCATGGATTGAAGGATTTTTAACATAACCTTACTAGCATGCTAAATAAGTACAATTGTCCTGCAGTTTGAACATTCTTTGGCATTGCCCTTCTTTGGCATTGGAATGAAAACTGACATTTTCCAGTCCTGTGGCCATGGCTGAGTTTTCCAAATTTGCTGACATATTGAGTTCAGCACTTTAACAGCATCATCTTTTAGGATTTTAAATAGTTCAGCTGGAATTCCCTCAGCTTCACTAGCTTTGCTTGCAGTAATGCTTCCTAAGGCCCACTTGACTTCACACTCCCAGGATGTATGGCTCTAGTGAGGGATCACACCATCATGGTTATCCCAATCATTGCTTTTTTTGTCTAGGTCTTCTGTGTATTCTTACTATGACTTCTTAATCTCTTCTGCTTCTGTTAGGTCTTTACTGCTTCTGTCTTGCATCATGCCCATCCTTGTATGAAATGTTTCCTTGATCTCTTCAATTTTCTTAAAGAGATCTCTAGTCTTTACCACTGTACTGTTTTTCTGTATTTGTTTGAATGTTCATTTAAGAAAGCCTTCTTAGCTCTCCTTGCTATTCTCTGAAACTCTGCATTCAGTTGGGTATATCTTTTCCTTTCTCCATTACTTTTTGCTTCTCTTCTTTCCTCAGCTATTTGTAAAGCCTCCTCAGACAACCACTTTGCCTTAGGTTTGATACTCTATGCAGACTAATATAAACCTCTAAACAGGATCAGGAAGTGCTCAGGCTGCAATCCTTTATTTGTCAAAGTTAGAAAAGATGATAAATAGGTCTGTTCATTTGTTTGCTTGTTGTAGGCTTTTGTTTTTTATATTTTGAGACAAAGCAAAAGGGGGAGTATTTTCTGGTTGGACTAAACTCAGACGTGCTTTCTTTCATACCCCAATCTTGAGAATAATATAATCTTTTTCTCACCACTGTGTCACAAATCAGACTAAAGAAGAGAAGGAAGAGAGAGAGTGAGAGAGAGAATCAGAACAGGTGAGGCAAAGAACATAGAGGACACAGCTTAAGAGAAGACCCTTGCAGAGTAATACACAGGATAGCCAGAAAGTTTCAGAACCTGACAAATTAGGATGCATGCTCTGAGATTCAAGTATCATTCAAATGTATAAAACAGATAGGTTTCAAACAGAAACTGCAATCAATAAAACAATTAGTAAAATTCATGGATCATTTAATTTTTGATAAACACTACTCCCACTTTGTCATTTTTAACTCAGTTTAATCTTTATGATGACCCTACATAGGTCCTGTTATCATTCTCTCTTTGTCGATAAGGAAACCTCAGCATAAAGAGATAAAGGAATTTCCCCAGGGTTGTTAATGACCAAGCTGGAATTTAAACAGAAGCATCAGGCTCCGGAGCCAGTTCTGCAAACCACTAGTGAAGATGATTTCCTTAAAATATGGTGATACACTTACCAGCTCTCCCCAACCCCCACCCACCTCCACCATGTGCATGGAACAAGAACAGCATTGGGCAAGGAAAAGTTAATGGCCTGGGACAAAAAAGAACATTCAAATAAGCCAAAGTAGAGATGCTTTCTTAGCTGTACTTGGTTATAGTTACACCAATCACCCATGGCAACAAATATTGTTCAGGCGAATAATCCCTTGGTAGATATAATTTCATAGTTATGTAATATGGCAAATTTAAATATATAATTTATCATTCAAATTCTGTGGGGTGAGTTTAGTTATTTTCAAGTAGTCTTTTCATTGTCATCAAAAAGCCCTTATTAATGAAACTTTTGTATTGATCAGACAGATCTTGACCATGAAATACTATGTTGTCTGATATATAGTGGGCAAAATGTATAATCAGTAAGTCATCCATAGCAATATCTCTAAAAGGCTTATTTTCTCCTTAGTGTGTAAACAGTACCCTTCTCATCTCTCCCTTCCTTCCTCTCTCTCTCATACACACACACTCACACACACATACACGCACACACACACACATTTCTTCTCATCTGGCAAGGGAGTGACAAAGAATAAGGAAATTTGCAAAGTCAAATTACCCCTGAAGAGAGCACTGGCATGCAATTATATTTTTCCTAAGTTTACTGAGTATCCAGTATATTCCAGGAAGCATTCTCCTGATAGTCTGACTTAGTATCTTATTATCACAGTGAAGACACAATAGTTCTGATACCTTTAAAAGTCCACTGAGTCTGAAAGCAGACAGTGACCATGACCAGTGTTCCCATACAAGGTACAACACACAACAGGTGATTCTGAGAAAGAAAGTTACTGAAAAGCAGATTCCTAAGTGGATAAAAGAGGGTGAGGGCAAGAGAGAATAGGACGAAGTCACCTCACCCAGCTGCTTCCTGTATTTCTCTTCCCTCCTCCTACCAACGATTACTCTTTCCTTGGGGATTTTCAATTAAACAGGAACCTGAATACATTAACCTTTTCTGTTTACAATACATTCATCAGGACAGCCTTGGCATGCCCTTGAATTCCAGGGCTGGGCTTGGAGTGAAGATACCATCGATATCCAGCAAATCCAGGGCAAAATTTGTCCAAGTGAGGCTTAGACAGCCTATACTGAGGTTCATAAATGAACCTTGTTTTTAAAAGGATCTTTTATAAGTGAAATTTTGAGTTGGAGAAAAGTACCAGAAGTATGTTGATTTGATTAACTCGTCTCTAAAATAAAATTATACTAAATAGCCTGCTATCCATATTTTAAATACAATACACATGGGTAAAACATTATTATTTACACAATAGTTTCACATGTATTATTTCATCTGATCCTCCAAACAACCTATGACAGCAGTAAGAGAAAAGAAGAAAAAAATACAAGACAATATTATTAATTGAGATACGTACTAGGCAGTGGGCCTCCTAGGTGGCGATAATGGTAAAGAACCCACCTTCCAATGCAGGAGATGCAAGAGACACCGGTTCAACCCCTGGCTCCAGAAGATCTCCCGGAGTAAAGCCTAGCAAGCTTCAGCCCATGGGCCGCAAAGAGTCAGACCTGATTGAGCAACTGAGCACAACAAGATTAAGGCAGTATGACAAGGGAATATATTTTTAATATTTTCATCTTTATAGGTAAGAATGTTAAGATCCGGTTAAGCTAAAATAACCAGTGTCAAAATCTCTTAGGTAATGCATTCCTAGAACCTATGAATAAATTGGTTCTTTGACACAGGGGCTGCCCTGGACTTCGCAGCCCATGTGGGATTTCTGACCATGCATGTGAAGTAGCACTGGTGTGCCCCAATTAATCTGAAACTAGAAATGCCTCCACACATTTTTACTTGCCATCCATTAGAATTAGTGTCGGGAGAGAGGCAGACATAAAATGTCTGTTTGAGAATTGGGACTACAGCTCCTCTGGCTGACGCAACAATCTGCCTATATCTGCTAAGAGCTTCCTTACTTTCTTGTGTTAACATAATCGGAGTTTGTCATGTGAAAGAACTGAAACCTAGTCCAGGGTCAAAACTTTCAGTGTATGTATGATTGAGGAGCAAGATTTCAGGGCTGATTATGGGAAATGAGTGGAGTAGGAGGAGAGAGAAATTTCTGGACAAGATAGGTGGCCTGGATAAGGAGTTTGAATGTGATTCTGGAAAGTGGGACCAGACTCAGCAAAAACATCAATGCAGGTCCAAGACACCAATACAGACATGGACTGAAGAGATTTCTTGAGGAAATGCCTTTGAAAGTAGAGGAGAAAGAAGAGCAGGAAGAGAAGTCTTCAGATTGCCATGAAAAGTCTTAACACCTGTAAAGGGAGATGGAGACCCAAGAGGAAGGGCCCCAGACAACAGAGTGGTTCTGAGAATCTCAGCAAGCCAGGCAGTTGGGGACCTAGAGTGCAGCTACCTCTTAGAACAGTTAGCAGATACTCAGGCAGAAATGCCTCTGCCTAAGTACCCTCCTGTGCTCAGTCATGTAGCCATGTGCTAGGAGCACCACGGGAGAATGCACCCTAGGTGAGAATGATGCTCAGGCAGATCCCATGGGTTCAGTACCCACTGTCAGCACACCACATGGCTCACAGCCAGTTCTCTCTTGAAGGGCATCTGAGAAGCATCTCCATGGCTGCCTCCATCATGCTTCAGAGGAAGGTCCTCCAAGGAAGGAAAGGGTGAGTTGGGATGTCTCTAGGCATTGTTGTAGCAAATCTAACTGTCTCTATAAATAAATGAAAAATGAGGGCAATAAGAGAAACTCTAAATGGCCACCTTTATGCCAACAGGACTAACTGCCAGCCATCTCTGTCACTCTGCATGAAGACTATCATTACTTGGAGGCAAGAGATAGAGTCAGATACCAGGGAGGATTCAGGAAACTTCAGAAAGGGAAATGTGGTCCCAAACTAGCTCCTTCACTCACATCTCCATTTCTACCTTGTAGCATTCTGCCTTTTGCCAACTGGGTAGGATGAGGGTATCAGCCCACATCCATTCAAGAACATCTTTTCATTTTAAACTCATTAATTGATGTACTTAAAACTGGAAGTATTTTCCCAAAGTATTTGAAGTAATATATGACCAGTGGCAGTATAATGCACATATTAAGAACAGAGAACACTCTGGTGAAACTGTCTGTAGGGGAAAAAACTGCATTTGTTAAGCAAGAAGGAGGATATTTGTTAGTAGAGGCAGAAACAGATAAGATAATTACGTAAGACAAGGCAGGTAGATGAACGGATGCTCATCACATTTTTGCTGAGATTCAATATTATTTATATGGGCTTCCAAGGTGGCTCAGCAGTGAAGAATTCACCTTCAAGACAGGAGACACAGGAGACTTGGGTTTGACCCTTTGGTCGGGGAGATCCCCTGAAGAAGGGAATGGAAACCTACTCCAATAATCTTGGTGAGAAAATCTCACAGAACCCACTGGGTTTTAGTCCATAGGGTCTCAGAGAGGTGGACAGAACTGAAGTGACTGAATACACAATACTGTGTATAAACTAGGCAAGGAAATGTGGCTAATACCCATGTGGTTCCAAAGTGTTGTCCCCTGATCAGCAGTACCAGCATCATCTGGCAACTTGTTGGAAATGCCAAGTCTCGGGCCCCACTTGGGAAATCCTGAATCAGACATTCTGGAATAGGGAACAGCAATCTGTATTTGAACAAGGCCTCCAGGGGACCCCAGTGTACACTAAAGTTTCAAAACCACAGGCTTAGATAATATTTTCACAGTGACTCTCAAAATTTGCCATCTCTGTCTGGGTTACTGTTACATGATCTTTGAGTTATCTTCCATTTTCCCATCCCAGACTCATTCCCTACATTCTATTCCCATCTGCACAAACACATACACACACACAAACACACCCCACACATGCATTCAGGTACCACACACTTGATTTTTAATTTTCCATGTATAAAGTATGCATCCATATGTTTTCAGAAAAAGTTAATAGACTCACCTCAATTATCCTCATAGTCTGGACCCCAACCTAATCCAACAGGTTTCCAAGAAAAACCTGTTTCCCCAAATGAAAGGAAATTATATTTGATTTTTCCCTATGAGCAGACACAGATCACGTCTGTGGCTAGAAAGTCTTCATATTTTGATGGACCCTAGAAGAACAAGGACTGTTTTTGGTTGAGGGTGAGTAATGTTAAATTTTTTCCTGTTAATATCTGTGTTTTCAAAAAAAAAAAAAAAAAACTGAGTATGTGTGTAAGACAGCCCTCAAAGGGGTGTGGCTGCCAGAAAGGAATTAAAACTAGAAGCCACCAATGTGACTTCTCTTACAAACAGGAATTAGAGTGGGGTCATAGCAATATGAGGTAAATTCAGAGTTCTATTTGTAGTGATCTAGCAACATGATACTACATGAATTTTCCTTTTTATTCTTGTATTTTGTTCTCTGTTGGTGTTCTTCCTTAAGTCTTTAGTGAAATCTTAGCCTTCTCTGGCTGTTAGGGGAAAAAAAAAAAAAGAATTTGGCATAAACGTTGGGTAGTTTTCAAGAAAAAAAAAAAAAAAACACATTTGGGGACCAGCATGCTTGTGGCCATAAAAAATACTGCAAGAGACCCCAGGTGATAGTCAACCCTGTAAAGAACAGTACATTTCTTTTAATCTATTTGCCTATGGGATTCTCTTTCATAGTCCCCAACTCCAGGAAATTATAAAAGCAGTGGAAACAAAAGTCCAAAATATAATTTTAAGTCATTTACGTGGATGTTAGGAGGCCCATAGCATGTACTGCAAATTACTTCTGAAAAGCAACTTTCAGTACTGCAAAAATACAGTCGTGAATTGTTGGCTGAAATTAGCTCCCTCACTTAGCTATAAGAGCATAATTACTCTCATCAAGGAAAAGCAGACCAGACATGCAAAGAACTTGCTGAGAAAAAGGAAAAAAATATACCATTGAGCCCTGGTAGACTGAGCACTGCTAAATGGTTTTGTCGGATCCAATTTTGATGATTATTTAGCAATCTCCTAACTGCAGCATTAGAGTTCCCAGGGCATATCCTAAATTGAAGGATATTTGTAATAAAAAGATATAAGCCTCCAACTCTCATTTTTGCCAAACATTAATAAAAATCGAATTAGAAGCAAGTGACTTGAAAGGCCACCGGCAAAAGGTTTTAGTATTGTAGCAATGTGAATCTGATAAGAAAAGGAAATGCTCTTCCTTCTTTTCTTTTTATTGGAATAATATAAATACCACTTTTTAAAAACAGTTAGGTAAAAGGCAGAAAAAATAACCTTATATTCTAATATGCCTAGAAAACATGAATTCTATTTTTCTTTCACTTTGCAAAAAACACATAGATATGAAAGACAGACACTGTGATTAAATGCTGCACAACTACCTCAAACCACAGTAGACACTCTGACTCCAAATGCCCTTTTCATTATTTTAATGAAATGTGACTTCATTTTTCCCACACACTCGAAATTGTGTCAGCTGAGAGTTCAAACATGTAAATGAAACAAAACACTCAAAAGAAAACCTCCATTCTCTGTATCCAAAGGCCATGTGAGGACATCAGCTTGTGCCAAGCGAACACATGGGAGGCAGAGAAGGAAGAGGATGGCTCGTTCAGTTTTTACTTAATCTCCTTTGGACTCTGCCTACCTCTGCGGCTGATTTTGTTTTCATATCCTCTCATGAGTACAGTTAAAACTGGCTCTAGGTCATATTGAACCAGATATCATTTCAGAAAGACTTCTATTTTAGAGTGATACACTCCAGGACCAATGCCAAGGTCCTCAGAGCTCCCTTTGTGCTCTACTATTTTATTATCTAAATACAGGCACCATGATCTTCCCAGAGGTTCAGTGGAAAAATCACTAGATTTGAACACTGGCAGACTCGCATCCCAAGTCCAGGCAAATTTTTCCTTAATATGTGTTTGCTCTTAACCAGAAAGGACATAAAAAAACAAATGCTCTATTACCCTTACACAGGTAAGCAGCACCAGACAATCTCATCACCATGTTTATTCTATCTCTCCTGTTTCATTGCTTTGTTTCTCAGTGTGAAGGGAGTTTGAGATGATGGGTAAGTAGGATTAACAACACAGGGAAGATTTTTACCTGGAGTCAATGTTGTAGGCATAGGGCTTCCCAGATGGTGCAGTAGTAAAGAATCCATCTGCTATGAAGCAGACACATGTCTGATCCCTGGGTTAGGAAGATCCCCTGGAGAAGGAAATGGAAACCCACTCCAGTATTCTTGCTTGGAAAATCCCATGGACAGAGAAGCCTAGTGGGCAGCAGTCTATGGGATCCAGAGGGTCGGACACAACTGAGCAACTGGGTACAGTACAACGCAGCAGTGTTATATGTATGTTAAGATACAAGTGGAAATTTTGGAAATTCAGAAAATTAGAAACCACAAGAAATAGAGACTTGTCTCTTTGAGCCTACTGCTGGCAATCTGTATTTTCTATGCCATAACTATGTAGACGTCACATGCTATGGAATCTTGAGTTTCCAATACCATGGTGCTTGATGCAATGATTTTGGAGTCCCTGGATAAAATGTGATTTATGTAAGTACAATATGTCACTATTACTACTGTAGAAGTATAACTGATAAAATACTGATATTGGTATTTTTTTAGAAAAAGAAGGCAGGGAAGGAGGTTTGAGGAAAAAAAATTTGGCCACAGATATGATGAGATTGACTTATACCCCTTGCAAGCCTACAAAGCCAGGCATATCTGACTCCTGCTTCACCTCTCATGCCACTCTCCATCTGGGCTTACTGTGGCTAGAACATGCTTGTTTCTTTTCCTTGATATTGTCAAGATCATTGTTTCAACTCTTCTCTGAATACTGTGTTTGGAATGTCCTTTGCCCAAATTTCCAAACAGTGGGTGGTCTGAACCCATTGTTCAGATTTGAACTTTGATCTCACCTTCTGAGAGAATCCTATCCGATCTGCTTATACAAAATGACAACTTGGACTTCCCTGGCAGTCCAGTGGTTAAGACTCTGTGCTTCCAATGCAGTGTTCATGGGTGGCTTCCCTGGTCAGGAAACTAAGATCCCAGAAGCTGTGTGGCACACTCAAAATAAGTAAGTAAATAATAAAAGAAAATAACATCTCCACACACGTACACACATTTTCTCTATCCTGACCTCTTCTATTACTCTCCGTAGCACTTACATTTCTCTAATTTTGGGTGTATGTCAGTTGCCAGGCTCTCCCTAATAATACCAGAATGGAAACATCATTTGAGCAGGAATCTTATCTACTGTACTCCCTGACCCAATGCTCAGGGTCTAGGATAGCATAAGAGCACTGTCTTCCTCATCACTGAATTCTCATCATTGCTTTCTCCTCAGTTGCTCAAAATATGGACATTAAATGTTGAATTGTCAGAAGAGTTAAACATGATCTCTGCCTCTGGTTTGCTTATAATTAAATTGAGGAGACTTGCATTAAACATACACAAGCTTAGTAGTAAAAGACTCACACAAGATTTCAAGAAAAGGTCAGAGTCATCCCAATGCCTAATGAGGAAGAAGAGAATCCATTGGGTCTTTTTACTTCTAGGGTCAAAAGACAAATAGAGGAATTTTTTCCCTTGTTTTATTTTCGTAAGCAAATGGAAAAATATTTTTTAAAACATTTTCCTGGGGCTTGATTTTTTCACACATCTTTAAACTTATGATCAATGTTCCTTAGCTTATGATCTCTATTGAAGTGCAAACACTAATAAGGGTTGACATGTTCAGTGCCATTTTAAAGATACTTGAAATTAAAGGATTCAGATGTGTCTACTGTTTTCTCCTTGCTACATGAAGCATTTATTTTTTCAAGTCTGTTCTTCATTGGCCTGAGAAATCAACAGTTGGCATCTGATGTGAAGTAGCCCAGGGCTCACTCAGAAAACTGCTTTTCTTTATTTTAGGAAGTAGAAATAATCTCACAGTTGCATTCAGCTCTGCACTGGATAGTTTCTGGATGTACTGGACATACACAGTTACAGTTTCCTTCTAAGAGAAACCCTGAAGAAACACAGAAGAACTTCTTTCTGAAGAAGTTCTAGGAGATTGCTTATTCACAGACAAATGTGTCCTGTAGTACAAGATGTTGGTCCCTTTCCCACAGCTGGTAGATGGGACCAGCTTGACTGTGGTCCTAGGGTTCATAAGGTTGCTGACCTGATCTAAATACTCTGAGCTTCATTTTTGGGTTCTCCAACGAAAAGTGATGTTCTTACTTTCTTCAGTCTGAGGCTATCTACTCCAAGATATCAAAACTTTAGATGGATCCAAAATAGAAAAAGTGACTATTTATGAATTTTACAGAAATTTGTGTCTAGTTCTGTTAACAAGAGAAAGAATTAACTTCAGGGAATAGGGTAATACTCTTATTTGAGGATGAAAGTTATTTGGTTACCCATAAGTAAAGTCTAGAGCCTGGATTAGAAGAAAATTTTTGAGAGAAAGATGGCTTCATTAATGCCACATTTAATGTTAAAAGGCTGCCTTTAATGAAAAGAGGGTATCTTGGTAACTATCTTTCTCCAGTGGGGCAAGGAAACAGTTTAAGTGTTTTGTTTTTTTTTTTTTTAATTTCTTTTTTTCTTATTTTAGATCTATTTACAAGTAGAAAAAGTATGAAAGCAGAGACAAGAAAATTGGATAAGTAATATGGTATAAGGCCCTTAGAACTAGAAAAACTTATCCACAGGAAGCTCCTCTGAGAGTAGATTTTTGTCTAATGAACTCTAGGAACAATTCTATCTGGTACTGAGTTTTAAGTAATTTTTTTTTTTCATTTTATTCTCTATTAGTAAATCCACATGTTGCTATCAAGGCTTCTGTCAAATCTACAAGTTGCTAAAAGTTTGTGTTAGTAGTGTCACTTTAGTGGCAGATGTTTGGGTAGATACTTCACATCACAGAGAAGCCAGAAGTCAATACGAGGTAATTCAATTCAGCCTAGAGCATCACAGGGTCACATGACAGCATAGGCACTCTCTTGGACTAAAGGCTTCCCAGAAAGTAAACTAAACATCTTACAATCACAACATGGAGTTAAAGTGTTACTAACCAAGGTCCTTGGCTTCCTTAAGCAATAGAAATTTATCAGAGGACAGATAAGAAATTCATGCAAGGCTTTATTGAGGCCCATTTTACAGCAGGGGAAAGTGAGGACAAGCAGCCGTTTCCCTTGCTTACTCACTTGCTCAGGGGGAAGTGAGCTGGCTCCTTATATGGGGTGAAAGTACTGGTCAGCTGGAGGGGTGGTTTACTTGGTTTGACCACTTCTTTGGTGGTATTGGATGTGAGGGAATGCCTGGTGCCCTGCTTTTGCTCCCTGCTCTTCAGAAGTAACAGTTGGTCCTTTGGGGCTTTCTCTGTTGTTGTCCATAATTTACCTCAACTGCATGTATGCAGTTTTTAGTTCCTTATAGCTTCTTTGAATTTTGTTGCTGGAGGAGATATTTGTCCAGGTGCAAGTGTTGCAGCACTTGCAGCAAAGGGTCTCCAGTCCTAGGTCACAGCCTATCTCAAAAGCAAAGGTAATCTCAGAAGGTGGGGCAACTTGATGGAACTCAAATTAGGTGAAAAACGCTTCAGAGTCTTTATCTAGGAGCTTTTTAAGAATTGCCAATCCTTCACAGATGTACTTGAGAACTCTTAGTCATCTATCCAGGGCTTTCCTGGTGGCTCAGTGGTAAAGAATCTGCCTGCCAATCCAGGAGACAATAGATGTCGGTTAGATTCCTGGGTTAGGAAATGCCTTGGAGAAGGAAATGTAGCCCACTCCCGTATTCTTGCCTGGAATATCCTATGGACATATGAGCTTGGCAGGCTATAGTCCCTGGGGTCACAAAGAGTCAGACATGATTTAGCAACTAAAAAACAACACGCCAACTATCTACCTACATGATAATAATATTTGCTAAAATTTGTCTGATATTTTAACTACCTTTGGCTGAGGTCATTTATCTCCTCCACTCTGGTTCTTGTGCTCATGCTGCTCTCAGTCTTGTGGGGTGACATGGGAATGGAATGGTTATCTTTATGATATCACTAAGGGAAAATTGAATTGGGAGTATTACTGCAATTTAGAAAAGCATTATGAAACATTTTTTTTAGATCAGTTAACAAATTAGAAATATTTTTTAAGATTAACAGACATTGTGAGGCCATACCCATATCCCCCCGTTACCTGAGGCTGACATTCAACTATCATTTCCCCCCCCCCCCAGAATCTCTCATTGATAGCGAGAGAAGAGAAACACCTACCCCTTTAACCAAAAGATATCTAAAAATGACTGAAGATGTTGAACATCACCCCTCATCGTTCAGTTTGGGTACATCTGAAGCACCATTTACACTTGCTTCCAAGTTCCCAAATAGATTTAGCAACCTACAATGATTCTTGATATTCCTTGATAATATAACCTATCAGTTTCACTATGATTCTCTGACTCACTTTGCACATCTTATTAATACTTCCAAGAATCATCTCCCAAATTAAACTACTTACACTGAAATCTTTATTTCAAGTCTGTTTTTGAGAGAAACCATACCAAGGTGGGTTCTTTCTCTTGCCATCTTTATATCTATGTTTTTAACTGAGAAAAAAAATTGGGCAAAACATAATGGAAAATGAAACAGAAGCTGTAAAGATGATCAATAGCAATAGAGATTTGAACTGCAACAAAGTTGATATACAAATTACACCTTTTTTATGGCCACATCATGTGGCTTGTGGAATCTTAATTCCCAGGCCAGTGATGGAACCTGTATCCCCTGCATTAGAAGCATAGAGAAATCTAAATTATAACAAAAATATTTTTCAGGTCATGCCAAAGCAGTATTTTTTTGAGAAGTGTTATATTTCAAATAGGAATAATAATAGGTTCTTGGATTTTTAGGAATCTAATTAATGAAGAGGGTTTAATCATAAGAACACGTTAGAAAAACATAAATGTTCTGCTAATTTGACACAGAACACTAAAATATCACAAGACTAAAAATAAACCACCACAATGACAATCTGGTGATGATGCATGGGTTAATGAGCATCATCAATTCACAGAGTATTGAAGATGAGCACAAGAAAATTTGAAATGCCCAGATACTTAACAGTTTCTTGATGGGAGAGTATCTGCCACAGGCCCTGAGCATCCCCATATATTTTTGTAGGGCACAACAAGAATGCAAGGTCCTGACAACTCTTTAGCTGGGCCATTATTTAGGTTGTGTTTGCAGTGAGCAAACTTGAAGGATGAGGTAATGTCTCCCCTTGGACAAACAGCAGACTTACTTCCATGAACTATAAAAGTGGTGAATCTCCCAGGCTTTCCTATAATACAGCTAACAGCATGTGCATGCATCCATGATAAGATCTTTGTGTGACCCCCGCGGAGGGTATAGTAAACCTGCCCAAACCTGTACAAACCCACATTCATCTCTAGCTGCTGCTTTTGTTGTGAGTAATAAAGTTTTTGTCCTTTGCCTCTGACCCACTATCAGGTCTCTGTCACAGCCACCCAACTCTGCCACTGGAGCAAAAACATCCACATACAATATAGTAATGAATGAGTGGGGCTGTTTTCCAATAAAATTAATCATGAACACTGAAGTTCCATTCCATATTATTTGGATGTGCTATGAAATTTTTTTTTTCAAGCATTGAAAAATACAAAAACCATTCCTAGCTTGCACACCATAATTTGTGGACTCTTGCTTTAAGCCTGAAAAGAAACTAGATAAACTAGATTAATATGGCCATATTGTAGGCCAAACTCAAAAAGCAAAATGATGCAAGTCAGGAATATAAATGCTATAAAGAAAAGGGGGGAAATGGAAGGTGTTTTATTCTCTAAATGCATGTTTTTGAGACTGCAGGCTTGAAAACTTGTGTGTTCTGAGCATATATGTCATTTTTCCTATTCTCATGGATGCTGTAATAAAAAAATTAACTAGACTCACATAGTCTCATCTTTTCTAGCTTTGGGACTCACTGCTGGACTGAGAGATGGTGAAATGCACTCTCTTGTAGGTATGTGATCAATAGATGAGAACTGTAGTGGCTGGCGAGACATCTTATCCCAGCTGTCCCTTACTACTGACAAAGGAGTTAGAGGTTGTCTTGAGTAAGAAATATAAAAGGACATCTCTACATTCTATATATGAAGGATTCTCCTGATATACCAAGAATACTACAGTAGAGAAGAAGGCATGACTGGGTTAACATTTCAGTTCTACTGTTCGTTGTATAATTTTCTACAAAGTAACTAACCTTTCTGACCTCCTTTTATTTTCCAGGAGGAGAAGGGGACGACCGAGGACGAGATGGCTAGATGGCATCACTGACTCAATGGACGTGAGTCTGGGTAAACTCTGGAAGTTGGTGATGGACAGGGAGGCCTGGCGTGCTGCGAATCATGGGGTCGCAAAGAGTCAGACACGACTGAGTGACTGAACCGAACTGAAAAGATGGGAATAACAGTAATAGACTGGTGTGGTGGTTAATGACATATGTGAAATACCTAGCTAACTTCTAGCCCATAAGCAAATGGTTAATAAGTGTTAGAAATGTCTACCGCTCCTTTCTTCCCCTTGTCAAGTCTTTTGCCCGAAATGAAAACATCTTCAGTTTGCTTCAGGACTGGTCCTTAACCATGTTTTCTTTTCTCAGTTTAGTTAACTATTCCATGTACTGTGCCAGGTTTGTACACAGGTAAAAAACATCATTCCCATTCTCAAATAGGAGTAGGAGAGGATGGAGAATAAAGAGGCATGCAGACAGATGTATACACCATAACTACCTTCAATATAGAAATGGTATATTAAATGAATCTGGGAGAAATAGTAATGGGCTGGGTGGTAAGACAAGAAGAGAAAGGAAAGGAGGAAATCAGTAGCCAACATTTTTAATGTCCTTCTATGTACCAAGTATTCTACCAAGAGATGTATGTATGTTCAGTTCAGTTCAGTCGCTCAGTTGTGTCCGACTCTTTGCAACCCCATGAATCGCGGCACGCCAGGCCTCCCTGTCCATCACCATTTCCCAGAGTTCACTCAGATTCACATCCATTGAGTCAGTGATGCCATCCAGCCATCTCATCCTCAGTCGTCTGCTTCTCCTCCTGTCCCCAATCTCTCCCAGCATCAGAGTCTTTTCCAATGAGTCAACTCTTCTCATGAAGTGGCCAAAGTACTGGAGTTTCAGCTTTAGCATCATTCCTTCCAAAGGAAATCCAGGACTGATCGCCTTCAAAAAGGACTGGTTAGATCTCCTTGCAGTCCAAGGGACTATCAAGACTCTTCTCCAACACCACAGTTCAAAAGCATCAATTCTTCAGCGCTCAGCCTTCACAGTCCAACTCTCACATCCATACATTGCCACTGGAAAAACCATAGCCTTGACTAGATGTACCTTTGTTGACAAAGTAATGTCTCTGCTTTTCAACATGCTATCTAGGTTGGTCATAACTTTTCTTCCAAGGAGTAAACGTCTTTAAATTTCGTGGCTGTAGTCATCATTTGCTGTGATTTTGGAGCCCCTCAAAAATAAAGTCTGAAACTGTTTCAACTGTTTCCCCATCTATTTCCCAGGAAGTGATGGGACCAGATGCCATGATCTTCATTTTCTGAATGTTGAGCTTTAAGCCAACTTTTTCACTCTCCTCTTTCACTTTCATCAAGAGCCTTTTTAGATCCTCTTACTTTCTGCCATAAGGGTGGTGTCATCTGCATATCTGAGGTTATTGAGATTTCTCCAGGCAATCTTGATTTCAGCTTGTACTTCTTCCAGCCCAGTGTTTCTCATGATGTACCCTGCATAGAAGTTAAATAAGCAGGGTGACAATATACAGCCTTGATGTATTCCTTTCCCTATTTGGAACCAGTCTGTTGTTCCATGTCCAGTTCTAACTGTTGCTTCCTGACCTGCATATAGGTTTCTCAAGAGGCAGGTCAGGTGGTCTGGTATTCCCACCTCCTTCAGAATTTTCCACAGTTTCTTGTGATCCACACAGTCAAAGACTTTGGCATAGTCAATAAAGCAGAAATAGATGTTTTTCTGGAACTCTCTTGCTTTTTCGATGATCCAGCAGATGTTGGCAATTTGATCTCTGGTTCCTCTGCCTTATCTAAAACCAGCTTGAATATGTATGTTATGTTATGTATGTATGTTAGCTCACCTCAATAGTTAATTTGTTGATTATATAAGAAGAGAAGATCTTCACATTTTCTGAAGATTGTAAGCTAGTGTTGAGCCTTGAAAAAGTGCTAGGAATGTGCCTAGTGGAGAATAAGAGTGCTTGGACTTTGAGCAAATTCCAGAGAGGCACAGGGAGCTAAAGATGAGCATTTGGGGAGGGTAGGGGAAAGAGCAAGGGGTGGAGTGAAAGGCTTTGTTTTAGTGGAAATATTTTAAGCATACACTAATTCTTAAAAATAATAAAAATAATATCTATGTTCCAATATTCAATTCAAGAAATGAAATTTTGCTGATAAAGTTAAAATGTTCCTGGTTGCATACCAGTTCTCAGGATGGCTCTGAAAGTGTCCTAAGGTCTGGCATTTAGATATGGCTTCCAATTCTGAAGCTAAAAGGAGCTTTCAATGTATCCTTCTAGCCAATGACAATACAAAGCTGTTGTAAAGATGACAAAAATCTCCTTCTCTAGAGGCCATTAAATATAATGAAAAATAACAAAACCCTCATACCCTGAGGTGGTTTATGTGTGGAGCTGCCTGCAGACAGGGTTTTGGTCTGAATGATCCTTTTATTTAGTTTTCCTTATTTTTGTCTTATTACTAAATCCCTTGGAGTTAATGCCCTTCTGTTTGCAATGAGAGCAGGCAAACTAAAGTGTCATATAAAAACTGAAATTCCTCATCTGATGTTTTTAAGAGAAGAAAAGTGTGAAGTAGGATTTTATTATGGTAAGGAAATTTGTGCAGTGGAATTATATCTACATTAGAAAAGAGAAATGGGGAATTGAAGTTGTTAACTATATCATTCAAGTATCTAGTTATATGTATCAGATACATTTTCTACTCTTAGTTATCTAATTATTTCAAGTCAACATAATTTTTGGACACTGTTAGCTAATTTCAGGTCTTTATTTTGATTTTTATTCTGGATTTTTTTTTTTTTTTTTTTTTTTTTGCTTAATTGCATTAAACCAAAGGATATGGACATATCCATTGTGGAAACAATGTACATCTTCAGTGTTTAACTTTGCAATCAGCATTGCTTAACATCCTATAATACATGAGGAAATTCTTCTTGCAACATGATTTACCTGTCAAGGGTATACACACATCAGCCTTATTTTTCCAGGTCAGGAATGTAGGAGTTCACAAGGGAGGAACTGTCTGTCAGCAGGAGGTGGCTGTGAAATCTATTTTAAGTTATTAATTACAAGTGACATTTGGCCTTCTGGTGAACCAAGCTACAAAATCAGTGCAGTGAAGGAATTCTTGCCAAACATGGCTACTCTAGTTCCTGAATATGCCAGCAGTGTCCTCAGGTTCTTAATTCTTTGAATTATTTCAGGCCATTTGTTGTGATTTTTATTCCAGAATATATGTTACCCAAGTCCACAGAATTCAAATATTAGCAATGGCTGATGCATTTACAAAGAATCTTTTATTTTATTTTATTTTTTGGTCTCTTGAGACCTGGTGAAATACACTGGTTTTATAGGCAGAACAAGCAGAATTTATGTCCTGATTTCATGCTGATTGGGGAAAAATGAGTGCTTTACTGAATAACACTCATTGCAGTTCCTCATCTACAAAACGGGCTTAAATAACCTTCTCAAAAGCCTGCTGTGGTAACCAAATGAGATAACCTATTAACTATATCTCTCATTAAAACCAGGAGCAAGTTAGTGAGCTCTCTGCACCCAGTTTGTTCACCTATAAAATGGCTATATTATTAGTACCTATCTCACAAAAGGGTTGTGAAAAATAAATTAATACATGGGTGCAAAGTCGTCTTTCATGTCACTGTGAACCTTTGGACTGAAGACCACCAGGCTTCTCTGCCCATGGAATTCTCCAGGTAAGAATACTAGAGTGAGTTGCCATGCCCTCCTCCAAGGGATCTTCCCAACCCAGGGATTGAACCAGTGTCTCCTGACACACACACACATAAATATACATATTTATATTAATGTGAATATTCATTATAGGGGACTGAAATGCAAAAGTAGGAAGTCAAGAAACAAGGAGCAACAGGCAAATTTGGTCTTGGACTATAGAATGAAGCAGGACAAAGGCTAATAGAGTTCTGCCAAGAGAACACACTGGTCATAGCAAATACCTTCTTCCAACAACACAAGAGAAGACTCTACACATGGACATCACCAGATGGTTGACACTGCAATCAGATTGAGTATATTCTTTGCAGCCAAAGAAGGAGAAGCTCTATACAGTCAGCAAAAACAAGACCAGAAGCTGACTGTGGCTCAGATCATGAACTCCTTATTGCCAAATTCAGACTGAAATTGAAGAAAGTGGAGAAAACCACTAGCCCATTCAGGTATGACCTAAATCAAATCCCTTATGATTATAGAGTGGAAGTGAGAAATAGGTTTAAGGGCCTAGATCTGATAGACAGAGTGCCTGATGAACTATGGATGGAGGTTCATGACATTGTACAGGAGAAAGGAATCAAGACCATCCCTCCCCCCAAAAAAAAGAAATGCAAAAAAAGCAAAATGCCTGTCTGAGAAGGCCTTACAAATAGCTGTGAAAAAAAAGGGAAGCAAAAAGCAAAGGAGAAAAGGAAAGATATACTCATTTGAATGTAGAGTTCCAAAGAATAGCAAAGAGAGATAAGAAAGTCTTCCTCAGCAATCAATACAAAGAAATAGAGAAAAACAATAAAATGGGAAAGATTAGAGATCTCTTCAAGAAAATTAGAGATACCAAGGGAACAATTCATGCAAAGATGGGCTCAAAAAGGACAGAAATTTTAGGGACCTAACAGAAGCAGAAGATATTAAGAAGAGGTGGTAAGAATACACAGAAGAACTATACAAAAAAGTTCTTCATGACCCAGATAATCATGATGGTGTGATCACTCACCTAGAGCCAGATATCCTGGAATGTGAAGTCAAGTGGGCCTTAGGAAGCATCACTATGAACAAAGCTAGTGGAGGTGATGGAATTCCAGTTGAGCTATTTCACATCCTGAAAGATGATGCTGTGAAAGTACTGCATTCAATATGCCAGCAAATTTGGAAAACAGAGTAGTGTCCACAAGACTGGAAAAGGTCAATTTTCATTCCAACCCCAAAGAAAGGAAATGTCAAAGAATGTCCAAATACCACACAAATGCATGCATTTCACACTCTAGCAAAGTAATGCTGAAAATTATCCAAGCTAGGTTCCACAATATGTGAATCAAGAACTTCCAGATCTTCAAGCTCGATTTAGAAATGGCAGAGGACTAGAAATCAAATTGGTGACATCCATTGGATCAAAGAAAAAGCAGGAGAATTCAAGAAAAAAAAACAAACATCTATTTCTGTCTCATTGACTATGCTAAAGTCTTTCACTGAGTGGATCACAACAAACTGGAAAATTCTTCAAGAGATGGGAATACCAGACCACCTTTCCTGCCTCCTGAGAAATCTGCATGAAGGTCAAGAAGCAACAGTTAGAACCAGACATGGAACAATGGACTGGTTCCAAATCGGGAAAGGAATACATCAAGGCTGTATATTGTCACCTTGAGTGTTTGATTTAAGCAGAGTACATCATGTGTAATGCCAGGCTGGATAAAGCACAAGCTGGAATCAAGATTGCCAGGAGAAATATCAATAACCTTAGATATGCAGATCACACCAGCCTTATGGCAGAAAGTGAAGAACTAAAGAGCCTCTTGATGAAAGTGAAAGAGAATGAAAAACTGGCTTACAACTCAACCTTCAAAAAATGAATATCATGGCATCTGGTCCCATCATTTCATGGCAAATAGATGGGGAAACAATGGAAATGGTAACAGACTTTATTTTCTTGAGCTTCAAAATCACTGAAGATGGTGATTGCAGCCATAAAATTAAAAGATGCTTGCTCCTTGGAAGAAAAGCTATGACCAATCTAGACAGCATATTAAAAAGCAGAGACATTACTTTGCTGACAAAGGTCCATATAGTCAAAGCTATGGTTTTTCCATTAGTCATATATGGATGTGAGATTTGGACCATAAAGAAAGCTGAGTGCCAAAAAATTGATGCTTTCAAACTGTGGTCTTGGAGAAGACTCTTGAGATCAATCCAGTCAATCCTAAAGGAAATCAGTCCTGAATATTTATTGGAAGAACTGATGCTGAAGCTGAACCTCCAATGCTTAGGCCACCTGATGCAGAGAATTGACTCATTGGAAGACTCTGATGCTGGGAAAGATTGAAGGCAGTAGAAGAAGGGGATGACAGAGGCTATGATGTTTGGATGGCTCCCCCAACTCATGAACCTGAATTTGAGCAAATTCTAAGCATTGATTATGGCCAGGCAAGCCTGGTGTGCTGCAGTCCATGTGGTCACAAAGGGTCGGACACGATTGAGCTACTGTTTAGACTCCATACAGGAAATTTTGTGTTATATTATTATCATTATTAAATAGTCTTTGTCTAAGAATTGATTAGTATTCTCTCATAGACTGTCCTATGATCAATAGGAAGGTTTTTCATGGCCATAGAGAGTTGAATTCAATCTCTCTAGATGCACCATTTTTGACAAGAAAAAAAAAAGGTATACAATAATTTCATTTGACGAAGCCTCAAGAATAATTGTATTCACAGTGAATTCTTAGATAAATTTTGGATCAGGTAAAAGTTGACCTTCTCTGTTTTCCAAATCTCATTTTACTTCTGAGAGTCTCCTTTTCTTTTGCACCCTCTATGTCCAATGCTAGGTCTTTCCAGTTACCTGGGAACCAGCCTCTGTACTTCAACTCTGACTTCCCATGCCTTCCTACCTTGGCCCTTTCACACTTAAGTTCAGCACTTAAGTCAGCTTTGCTTGGATGCGATTTCTCCTTGTCTTCGTGATCTACTTATTAACCAGAACAGCTTTTCCACTTAGACATCAAAGAACTATTGGATTCTCACACCACTTTCACAGTACATTCTATCCATTAGAATCTGCACTAGGCACTAGCAAGGTCTGATTTGAGATGACCTTCAACCTTAATTTCAAGGAGCTCGAAGTTTAGTTAAGGAATTAAGAAACAAATAAATTAAACAATTAAGAGAATTGAGCAAAATAGAACTGAAAGGACAGAAACTTATTAAACTGTTGTGTCTCTAAGACTTTTGTGCTCAGTCTCTCAGTCCTGTTCAACTCTTTGTGGCCCCAAGGACTGGAGCCTGCCAGGATCCTCTGCCCATGGAATTTCCCAGGCAAGAATACTGGAGTGAGTTGGTATTTCTTTCTCCAGGGAATCTTCTCAATCCAGGGATCAAGCCAGTGTCCCTGTGTCTCGTGCACTGGCAGGCATATTCTTTACCATTAGCACCCCCTGGGAGGCCCCTAAGACTATTAAAAGAATCAACTGTATGGTATTCAAGAAATTTCTCTCATGAAAAAAAAAAGAAAAAAAAAAAAAAACTCCAAGAGCTATGTTATTAATGATATTTGCCACACAGTGGAAAAGAAAAACTCTATGCAAACATGAAATGCCTATCATCTGACATCTCTGGATTATTTTAAACACAGCTAATCAGAATAAATCAGTTTTCATTCCAATCCCAAAGAAAGGCAATGCGAAAGAATGCTCAAACTACAACACAATTGCACTCATCACATGCTAGTAAAGTAACGCTCAAAATTCTCCAAGCCAGGCTTCAGCAATACGTAAACCATGAACTTCCAGATGTTCAAGCTCGTTTTAGAAACGGCAGAGGAACCAGAGATCAAATGGCCAACATCCGCTGGATCATGGAAAAAACAAGAGAGTACCAGAAAAACATCTATTTCTGCTTTATTGACTATGCCAAAGCCTTTGACTGTATGGATCACAAGAAACTGTGGAAAATTCTAAAAGAGATGGGAATACCAGGCCACGTGACCTGCCTCTTGAGAACCTGTATGCAGGTCAGGAAGCAACAGGTAGAACTGGACATGGAACAACAGACTGGTTCCAAATAGGAAAAGGAGTACATCAAGGCTGCATATTGTCACCCTGCTTATTTAACTTATATGCATCATAAGGAACACTGGGCTGAAGGAAGCACAAGCTGGAATCAAGATTGCTGGGAGAAATCTCAATAACCTCAGATATGCAGATGACACCACCCTCATGGCAGAAAGTGAAGAGGAACTAAAGAGCCTCTTGATGAAAGTGAAAGAGGAGAATGAAAAAGTTGGCTTAAAACTCTACATTCAGAAAACTAAGATCATGGCATCCAGTCCCATTACCTCATGGTAAATAGATGAGGAAACAGTGGAAACAGTGGCTGACTTTATTTTTGGCAGCTCTAAAATCACTGCAGATGGTGACTGCAGCCATGAAATTAAAAGATGCTTACTCCTTGGAAAGAAAATTATGACCAACCTAAATAGCATATTAAAAAGCAGAGACATTACTTTGCCAACAAAGTCTGGCTAGTCAAGGCTATGTTTTTTCCAGTAGTCCTGTATGGATATGAGAGTTGGACTATAAAGAAAGCTGAGCACCGAAGAATTGATGCTTTTGAACTGTGGTGTTGGAGAAGACTCTTGAGAGTCCCTTGGACTGCAAGGAGATCCAACCAGTCCATCCTAAAGGAGATTAGTCCTGGGTGTTCATTGGAAAGATTGATGTTGAAGCTGAAACTCCAATACTTTGGCCACCTGATGTGAAGATCTGACTCATTGGAAAAGACCCTGATGCTGGGAAAGATTGAGGGCAGGAGGATAAGGGGATGACAGAGGATGAGATGGCTGGATGGCATCACCAACTCAATGCACATGAGTTTGGGTAAACTACGGGAGTTGGTGATAAACAGGGTGGCCTGGTGTGCTGAGGTTCATGGGGTTGCAAAAAGTCAGACTCGACTGAGCGACTGAACTGAAATGAATGGAATCAGTATAAAAACCATTGCTCAGGAAAATGTTAGAATGAAATTCCTAATAACTATAAAGTTTAAGGGCTTACAATGTGTTAACACTTCACTGGAAAATAGGAGGAACAAGGGCTGCTTGGCAGAGGAGGGAGAGTAAGTTATAAACTGTAGGAACCCAGGGACCTATTCACTTCCTTTCTGCATAACAATAAGAGGAAGATTTTTCCATTTGCATAAAGAATGACACCTCTAAGGTCAATCACTCCCCAGGTACTCAGAACTAGAGGAAAAAGGAAAGAAAGGATTGTCCCTTTGAGGGTACGGAGATTCAATGCCTAAGAACAAGTCATTCATAAGTCAAGTGCTCCTCAAATACGTAACTGCAGGTGAATGAAATAAATAGCAATGTCCTCCTCTGTACAATGAGGGCTTTAAACTAGATGATTTCTAATTTTCTATTCAGCTCTACTCTACTGAGTCTCCTTACAGGGCATTCTAAGACTGACACGGTTATTATGGATCTTCCATGCCTTATGCCAAGAAGGCAATGGCACCCCACTCCAGTACTCTTGCCTGGAAAATCCAATGGATGAGAAGCCTGGTGGGCTGCAGTCCATGGGGTCGCTACAAGTCGGACATGACTGAGTGACTTCACTTTCACTTTTCACTTTCATGCATTGGAGGAAGAAATGGCAACCCACTCCAGTGTTCTTGCTTGGAGAATCCCAGGGACAGGGAAGCCTGGTGGGCTGCCATCTTTAGGGTCGCACGGAGTTGGACAGGACTGAAGTGACTTAGCAGCAGCAGCAGCAGCATGCCTAATGAGTTGGGAATAAGAAGATTTACTATGCAAAGATTATGCCCAAATGTTTCACAGACAATGAGGAGAGTATGCTGAATCTTGAGGGGAACAAGAGCACTCATCTCTGTCCAGAAGAAGCAGCCAGAAATTCATGAGAGGGCAACCATAGGAACTAAGACTTGGGATCCACTGAAAGAAGATTAAAACTTATATAGGATCCAAGGGAAATAACAGGAAGAGAGCTTCTGAGAGGTCTGGGAAGGAAGGCAGTTCTGTTTATGGGACGCCTGCTCACCCTACAAAGTGCTATAGAGTTTGTGCCAATATCATAGACAGCTTCACCCCAAAGGATGTTGCAGTGTGATACTTCAAATTGAGAGACAATTCAAAAACTTTTTCTCTCTTCAGTTATGACACACTAGGCATCCTGTTGTTAACTAATCATTTTCAAACAGTGGTAAAATTATGACTTTCATTCAGGTATTAAAATAAATGTGATAAAAGTCTTATGTAACACATCATTAATGAGAAAACGTGTAAAATACACGACCAGTTTGACAGATGTATTTATAGATCCACAATATTATTAATAAAATAAATGCACAAATAGAGGCAAACTGGCCTCTTCCACAGTGAGGGAGGAAAGCCTATTGACAGAATCGTCATGTTTGTAGACAAGAATTATTTTATATTCTTGTCAGCTATAATTCACAGATTTATAAAATATCTCAAAGACAATGAGAGAATAAGATGAGGTAGCCTGGAAAGGTGTAATCTTAACAATGCATAGTTATTTTTGAGGCATTTGTTTTGTTGTTTTTTTTCCTCTCCACACCTCTGCCTGTTTTTAATGTAAACAAACTACGTTAGCATTTCTAGAACCTCCTCTGAAAAGCCTTGATTTCAGTTCTCCATGCACAGACCTAGGTCGCCATTATAGAATTTATGTATCAAGACAAAAATAGCTAAGAGTTTGCAATTATTCAACAAGTTCTCTCTTTTAAGTATAAATAAATGGTAAAACTTTTCAGAGTTCCTTTCACAGTAAAACAGAGGAGAAAGAAGTATGGTAGATGGTAAATTCCATCAGAAATGGAGGAATAAGACAAAGTGGAGAGAGACAGAGAAAGAAGGAAAAAGCAACTCAATGAATTTAAGAGGAAACAGTGTCTAATCTTTTACATTGGAAACATGAGCATCTGACTGGCAATTATGGAGATGAGTGGGCTTCTAAACAGAGGGAGCATGATTGTGAAAGTCCCAGAGTATATGGGAGTGTGGACCAATAGAGGACTCCTACAATGTTGTCAGCATATAGATGTAGCCAAGGAAGGGAAACATATAACAAGGAAATTAGGCCAAAAAGATTTTTAAAGCAAACCATATTCAGAACAAAGTTATTTCTATTTATAATGGAATTGTATTCTCTCTAACTTATGGGTTTTTTTTTTCTTTTTTGAGAATGTATTTTTTAGAGTAATTTTGTGTTTATAGCAAAATTGAAAGGGAAGTACATAGACTTCTCATACACTGCCTGCCTCTACGTATGCACTGTTGTTGTTGTTCAGTTGCTAAGTCATGGCCAGCTCTTTGTAACCCCATAGACCGCAACACACCAGACTTCCCTGTCCTTCACCATCTCTCAGAGTTTTCTCAAACTCATGTCCATTGAGTCAGTGATGTTATCTAACCATCTCATCCTCTTCCACCCACTTCTCCTTTTGCTCTCAATCTTTCCTAACACCAATCTTTTCCAGTGAGTCAGCTCTTTGCATCAGGTGGCCAAAATATTAGTTTCAGCTTCAGCATCAGTCCTTCCAATGAATATTCAGTGTTAATTTCCTTTAGGATTAAGTGGTTTGATCTCCTTGCTGTCCAAGAGACTCTCAAGAGTCTTCTCCAGCACCACATTTCAAAAGCTTCAATTCTTTGGCACTCAGCATTTTTTATGGTCCAATTCACATCCATATATGACAGCTGGAAAAACCATAACTTTGGCTATATGGACTTTTGTAGGAAAGTGAAGTCTCTGGTTTTTAATACACTTTCTAGACTTGTCATGGCTTTTTTTTCTGCCCCCTGCCCCCACAAGGAGCAAGCTTCCTTTAATAGACAGCATCAATATCGCTCACCAGAGTGGTACAGTTTTTTTTACCAAAGATGAATCTACTCTGATATAACATAATCACCCAAATTCTACAGTTTACATTAGGGTTCATTCTTGGTGTTGTATATTCTATGGGTTTGGACAAAGATATGGTGACATACATCATAGTATCATACAAAGCATGTTCACTGCCTAGAAACCCATTATGCTCTGACTGTCCATCCCCCTACCATAGTAACCATAGATTGTTAATTTCCATACCTTTGTCTTTTCCAGCAGGTCATATGCTCAGTTGCTACCACTGAGTCTGACTCTTTGGGACACTATGGACTGTAGACTGCCAGGCTCCTCTGTCCATGGAATTCTCCAGGCAAGAATACTGGAATGGGTTACCATATTGTTGTAATCATACAGTGGGTGCTTAGTCTCTCAGTCATGTCTGACTCTTTGCAACCCCATGGACTGTAAACAACGAGGCTCCTCTGTCTATGGGGATTCTCCAGGCAAGAATATTAGAATGGTTGCCAGTTGCCATGCCCTCCTCCAGGGTATCTTCTGAACCCAGGGATCAAACCCAGGTCTCCCACACTGCAGGCAGATTGTTTATTGTCTGAACTACCAGGGAAGCCCAACCATACAGAGTGTACCCCTTTTAGATTGGCTTCTTTCACTTAATAATGCACATAAAATCTTCTCATGACTTAATAGCTTCTCATGACCTGATAGTTTATATTTTTGAGTGCTGAACCCCTGAAGTATTTGCTTGGAAATTAAGTAAAGATTTTTAAAAAATCATGTTTAGATTTGTATTGTCCAGACAATACATTTCTGAAGTAAAAAAATGCTAGAATTTTTTATAATGAATAACTTGAATTATTTCCCAAGGGAAAATCATTTGCCAGAAGTCATATACCTGAATGGTAGTATAGTACGTACTACTTAGACTTATAGTCTCATACACCCATTCCAAGCCCATTGTACTACCTAGGAAAACGCTGCATTAAGGACACTTAATCTTTTTATAGAGATTCACATAGTCTTTAATAAGTGACTGGACATCTCTAAGCTAAGAAATATTATGAAGCATTTCCTAAGAGCTTAGACTGTTAAACCAATAGAGGACCTTTCATTCCTGAAGATAGATGAGAGAATGTTGTTTTGTGCTATGCTTCCTTCTTTATGCAGCCCTATTTGCTTTTTGTTTAACTCCTGTGGGCATTAATTGATACTGTCTTCCAGAACAAAAATCATAGTAAGAAGTATAATGAATAATGAATGGTAGCAGCAATAGACTGATATTCCAAAGAGTACAGAAGATAGTAGTGTACAAAAGTAACCCTTCTGACCCTGACTTCTGTTGTGAGTTACTTTCAAGCTAAGCCAACAGCTCTGAGCCTTGAGCAATGCCTGATTAAAGATAAAGTACAGAGATTATGACAAAAGAACACAAGATGCTCACCTCTCATCGATTTGTAAAGTCAACACATGATTGATACCCACATCTCCTCCACTCTGATTGCTTTTGCTCCTTTGCTGCTGCTGCTGCTGCTAAGTCACTTCAGTCGTGCCCGACTCTGTGTGACCCCATAGACGGCAGCCCACCAGGCTCCCCCGTCCCTGGGATTCTCCAGGCAAGAACACTGGAGTGGGTTGCCATTTCTTTCTCCAAGAATAAGAATATTGAATGTAACTGAAATCATGAAGAATTTATTATATGCCAGACAAAATTTAAAACCTTTATACACTCATGTATTTATTTCACAGCCCAATCTTATGAATTAAGTGCAAATAATACCATCAGTATTATATAAATGAGGAAACTGGCAGCTGTGGACGCACAATTTAAAAGCCAAGAGCCTTGTTCTTACCTGGAATACTCTTATTCCCAGCGAAGTCATCTCTAAACATGTTTCCTTTCCAAATCTCCAGAAAAGCAAGCTAAATCTCATTCACACTAAAGTTGAGAGGATCATCAGTGCCATGAGATTGGAAGTCAAAATCTTAAAGCCACAGTGAAATGAGAAGCCAAAGTCAACATTAGAAACTTAAAACCAAGGAGGGACTTTCTCATTTGGGGAGATCTGGTGGTCAATGGAATAGAAAGATGCAGGATGGAGAGAAGAAGTCAGAGAGGTATTTTCACCCTTTAAACAAAACTTTAAATAAAAGAATAAAGTCCCTTTGCCAATTATATAAGAGAAGAAACAGACTCACAGACAATAGAGAACAGATTTGTGGTTACCAAGGGGGAGTGAGGGGAAGGGATGGATTGGGAGTTTGAGATTAGCATTCGCAAACTATTATATATAAACTAGATAAACAACAAGGTCCTACTGAATAGCACAAGGAATTATATTTATAATCTGTGATAAACCATAATGGAAAAGAATATGAAAAATAATGTACATATATGTGTAGCCAAATCACCTTGCTGTACAGCAGAAATTAATACAACATTGTGAATTAACCGTACTTCAATAACACAAATTACAAAAATAAAAGAATGAAAAGGTTTACAGTAATCCCTGCTCCCTTTAATATCAGTTTGGGAACTCAGTTCCAGTTTGTTTGTTGTTGGTTTGTTTTGGTTTTGTTTTGGGTTTTTTTTTCTTTTCTTCTTTTTTTTTTGCAATAAAGAGTCCTAGGCACTGCCCTCTTCCCAAAGGCAGCAGGAAATAAGAGCACAGTGTTTCCACTTTCTGCACTTAATCATGACACCCAGGCCAGCAGCAAAAAATGCTGGTACTGTCACTTGTGATCACAGTCAGCAGTACTGGAGGAAGGAAGATGAGACCCCTGATACTGACCAAAGTTGAGACAACAGCTGCTTTACATCTTTACGATGCAGACATAGCTGCAGAGCAGCGCTTGGGAGGGAAAGGCAGTCATGGTCCTTTGGTTCATCTTGGATCCTGTATTGTCCAAGTTGAACCCTTGTCCCTTTCCATTTATCATGCCAGTCTTGACAAAGCTGAATGTTTTTTCCTCCTGCTTTTTACCTGCATAGGAAATGCTGACCTTGTTAAGGCAAGTCCTTCTCACGTCACTTTTGACATTTAATTTTTTTATTCCAGTTGACAGAGCAAAGTGTTAGGTACAGACTTAATAGATACTCAAATTAGTTGTTCCCAAAATAATTTCTTGCTAATTGGGCAATTATTTTATTTTATATTGATGGGGGAAAAGGATAAATGCACTTCAATTATAAAGTGAAAGAAAAATAGTCAAGTCAATTAATACTCAATTTCAATATTCATTTATGAAATAACCAGGGCTGTGTCCCCTGCACCACTCATTCATACCTACTGGGGAATGGAAAGTAGGAAAAGGGGACCGGTGTTCAGACTCTGTTAAAGATGTACACCTGGAGGCTGGAATGGGCGATCAATGGTCTTGGAAAGAGCACATTTCCAATGGATGGAATGAGCAAATCCTGCCAGGTTAATATGCATCTTTCCCTTAGATTTCACACATTCTTATTCCTTTTTTTTTCTTTTTGCTTTTGATTTCTAGGATTTAATAATAATTTTATACTGTTAAAATAATAGTTTCCTCTTGCTTCTGTAAAAATTGTTCACAAATTATGTGGCCTAAAACAATACTAATTTACCTTACATTTATAAAGGTTAGAAGTCTTAAATGGGTCTCATGAGCTAAAATCAAGGTGTTTGCAAAGTTATATTCCTTCTGGAGGTTCTAGGGCAAAATCTGCTTCCTTGCTTGAAAAGACAAAGCTACCTACATTGCTCTCATTGTGACCCTTCCTCTGTCTTTAAACCATCACTCCAACCTCTGCTTCCATCATCAAATCTTTTCCATGACTTGAACCTCCTGTCTTCCTCTTAAAAAGACTCTTGATTCTACTGAGCCCATCCAGATAATCCAGGGTAATCTTCCCATCTCAAGATCCTGAACTATATCACATCTACAAATCCCTTTTCCATTTAAGGTGACATATATTTTGGCGAATAGGACAAGGAGCATCTTTCAGTCAGTTCAATTCAGTTCAGTCGCTCAGTCATGTCCGACTCTTTGCAACCCTATGAATCACAGCACGCCAGGCCTCCCTGTCCATCACCAACACCCGGAGTTCACTCAGACTCACGTCCATCGAGTAGGTGATGCCATCCAGCCATCTCATCCTCTGTTGTCCCCTTTTCCTCCTGCCCCCAATCCCTGCAGCATCAGAGTCTTTTCCAGTGAGTCAACACTTCACATGAGGTGGCCAAAGTACTGGAGTTTCAGCTTTACCATCATTCCTTCCAATGAACACCCAGGACTGATCTCCTTTAGAATGGACTGATTGGATCTCCTTGCATCTTTGGTGCACCATTATTTTGCTTGCCACAGTGGTTGCTGATTTTTGTTCAGGTTGTTGGCTCATGTCTATTGAGTCAATGATGCCATCCAACCATCTCATTGTCTGTCTCTCCCTAATCCTACTGACCTCAATTTTTCCCAGTATCAGGGTCTTTTCCAATGAGTTGCCTTTTTGCATCATGTGGCCAAAGTACTTTCTTTCAATTTCCCCAAGAAATTGCTCACCTGTTTTAAAGGCTGATGTCCTCTCCACGCTTTCTTTCCTCTGCTCAGCTCTGTATCACTGGAAACTATACTTCCAAGTTATCATGTTCTTCCAGGTAAGTTTAATTATGAACTAAGAGGCAATGATGCAAGATTAAATAGCTTGGGAGAGGGAGAAGCCAGGGTACTTCACATCCTCTGTTTACTGTAATGTGTCTGGTGTTGGCTGCACAGCCTTTATCTCCAGCCCCTGTACTTAGATATTATCATTAGTCTCCATCTCTTACCAGGTGATCGTGTCCTGTTGTCACTCTTGTTTTGGGATGAACATCAACTTTTTGACAATGACAATGTCTGAGTTTTATCACATCCCCAATGTGGTTTCTAAGCTCTCTTATACCTATAGTAACCTTGAGCTAAATTCCATTTTTCAGAAGTTACAAAGATTTCATATTTATGTTTTATGTGTATACTTTGCCAACTAAGGTCCATCTAGCCAAGGCTATGGTTTTTCCAGTAGTCATGTATGGATGTGAGAGTTGGACTGTAAAGAAAGCTGAACACCGAAGAATTGATGCTTTTGAACTGTGGTGTTGGAGAAGACTCTTGAGAGTCCCTTGGACTGCAAGGAGATCCCAGTCCATTCTGAAGGAGATCAGCCCTGAGATTTCTTTGGAAGGAATGATGCTAAAGCTGAAACTCCAGTACTTTGGCCACCTCATGCGAAGAGTTGACTCATTGGAAAAGACTCTGATGCTGGGAGGGATTGGGGGCCAGAGGAGAAGGGGGCAACAGAGGATGAGATGGCTGGATGGCATCACTGACTTGGCGGACATGAGTCTGAATGAACTCCGGGAGTTGGTGATGGACAGGGAGGCCTGGTGTGCTGCAATTCATGGGGTCGCAAAGAGTCAGACATGACTGAGAGACTGAACTGAACTGAATATATCCCCTCCCTCTTGGACCTCTCACGCACCAGCCTCCATACCACCCATCTGTTTTATGAAAGGAGCTCTGATATGTTTGGCAACCTAAGATGAGCTGAAGTTGGTGAATTTATCCATGAATTAATTAGATCTGAGATGGTGGCCACAGTAATTCTGCCCCCAAAGCTGGGAAACACAACCTGCCACTTAAAGAAGAAGCAGATGGCAAGGCTTAGACATCATTGCATTTATTTATCTAAACTTTTTTATTTTCTACTGGAGTATAGCTGATTAGAGCTTCCCCAGTGGCTCAGAGGTACAGAATCTGCCTGCAATGAAGGAGCCACAGGAGACACAGTTTCCTTCCCTGGGTCTGGAAGATCTCCTGGGTTTGGAAGATCCCCTCTAGTATTCTTGCCTGGAGAATCCCATGGACAGAGGAACCTGGTGGGCTACAGTCTGTAGGGTCACAAAGAGTCAGACACGACTGAAGCAACTTAGCATGCATTCATGCATAGCTGATTAACAAATAACATTGTGATATTTTCAGGTGAACAGCAAAGGGACTCAAGCATACATATACATATATCCATTCTCCCCCAAACTCTCCTTCCATCCAGGCTGCCATAGAACATTGAGCAGAGTTCCTTCTGCTGTACAGTAAGTCCTTGCTGGGTAGCAATTTTAAATATAACTGGATGTACATGTCCATACCTGACAACCATAAGTTCATTCTTTAAGTCTGTGAGTCTGTTTTGGAAGTAAGTTCATTTGCATTCTTTTTAGATTCCACATATAAGGGGTGTCCTATGGTATTCCTCTGTCTAACTTACTTCACTCAGTATGATAATCTCTAGGTCCATAGCATTATTTCATTCGTTTTAATGGCTGAGTAATCTTCCATTGTGTTAGTTGCTCAGTTGTGTCCAACTCTTTGCAACTCCATGGACTATAACCCACCATATTCCTCTGTCCATGGAATTCTATAGGCAAGAAAACTGGAGTGGGTTGTCATTCCCTTTTCCAGGGGATCTTCCCAACCCAGGGACAGAACTTGGGTCTCCTGTATTGCAGCCAGATTCTTTACCATCTGAGCCACCAGAAGGAAGTGAAGAGCTGGCTTACAACTAAATATGAAAAAATTAAGCTCATGGTATACAGCCTCATAATTCATGGCAAACATAGGGGGAAAAGTGGAAGTGGTGACAGATTTCCTCTTCTTGGGCTCTAAAATCCCTGTGAATGGTGACTGCATCCATGAACTCAGAAGATGTTTGCCTCTTGGCAGGAAAACTTCAAACCTAGACATTGTGTTGAAAAGCAAGACATTACTATGCTGACAAATATCCATATAGTCAAGGTTATGGTCTTACCAGCAGTCACATATGGTTGTGAGAGCTGGGCTGTAATGAAATCAGGGTCCTAAAGAATTGATGCTTTTCAACTGTGATGCTGAAGAAGACTCCTGAGAGTCCTTTGGACAGAAAGGAGATCAAACCAGTCAATTCCAAGGGAAATCAACCTTTTTGGAAGGACTGATGCTGAAACTGAAACTCCAGTATTTTGGTCACCTGATACGAACAGCTGACTCATTGGAAAAGTCCCTGACATTGGGAAAGATTGAGGTCCGCAAGAGAAGAGGGCATCAGAGGATGAGATGGTTAGATGGCATCACTGATGAAGTGGACATGAACTTGGGCAAACTTCAGGAAATGGTGAGGGACAGAGATGCCTGGAGTGCTGCTGTACATGGGGTCACAAAGAGTTGGACACGACTGCTCAACTGAACACCACCAATATTCCATTGTATATATGTACCACATCTTTATCCATTCTTCTGTTGATGGACATTTAGGTTGCTTCCATGTGTTGGCAATTGTAGTTGTGCACTTGACTCTTCCTTACATTGCTCTACAATGATGCTTATAAACAATCCAGGAAGTTAACGTGTTAACTGATGCTACATTGTCTGAATTCTGAAAAGTGACCCTGAATATTAAAGCTAGTTTGACAGTAATGTTGAAATGAGAACACTTCATTCATTCACCAGGTAGGAAGTTTCTTTGTTCTTGTTCCTGAGATCTGCATGATTCCATCTACTGTCTCAATCATAAAAGAAATGGATTATTTTGAATTTTCAAAAAGGCCCACTTGGAATCTAAAAGCATCTTCTCCATTAAAGTTAATGTCAAGGTCCTTCAAGGCAAGCCAAAATAGCCACTAATGTATATGATTAATGTCTCAACCCGGAGAGACATTTCTAAAGTAATTATGATTTCCTGGCTCAATCTTCTTCTATTCCGGAACCCAAACTTCAAAGATAAAGCCTTGAAAGGAGATATTTTGTAAAGCTATACCTCAAGAATAATAGAGTCATTTAATTAATGGATCTTGCTTCAGCCAAACAGTCAAATGCGGCACATGCTAGGATTCAGTTCAATTCAGTTCAATCATTCAGTTGTGTCCAACTCTTTGTGACCCCATGCATCACAGCATGCCAGGTTTCCACTATTTCACCATCTATTTCCCATGAAGTGATGGGACCAGATGCCATGATCTTCATGGCCTTGACGTACTCTGTTTCCTATTTGAAACCAGTCTGTTGGTCCATGTCCAGTTCTAACTGTTGCTTCCTGACCTGCATATAGGTTTCTCAAGAGGACTGAAATTGAAGAAAGTAGGGAAAACCACTAGACCATTCAGGTATGACCTAAATCAAATTCCTTATGATTATACAGTAGAAGTGAGAAATAGATTTAAGGGACTAGATCTGACAGATAGAGTACCTGATGTACTATGGAATGAGGTTCATGACATTGTATAGGAGACAGGGATCAAGACCATCCCCATGGAAAAGAAATGCAAAAAAGCAAAATGGTTGTCTGAGGAGGCCTTACAAATAGCTGTGAAAAGAAGAGAAGTGAAAAGCAAAGGAGAAAAGGAAAGATATAAGCATCTGAATGCAGAGTTCCAAAGAATAGCAAGAAGAGATAAGAAAGCCTTCCTCAGCGATCAATGCAAAGGAATAACGGAAAACAACAGAATGGGAAAGACTAGAGATTCTCTTCAAGAAAATTAGAGATACCAAGGGAGCACTTCATGCCAAGATGGGATCAATAAAGGACAGAAATAATATGGACCTACCTGAAGCAGAAGATATTAAGAAGAGTTGGCAAGAATACACAGAAGAACTGTACAAAAAAAGATCTTCATGACACAGATAATCACGATGATGTGATCACTCACCTAGAGTCAGACATCCTGGAATGTGAAGTCAAGTGGGCCTTAGAAAGCATCACTATGAACAAAGCTAGTGGAGGTGATGGAATTCCAGCTGAGCTATTTCAAATCCTGAAAGATGATACTGTGAAAGTGCTGCACAGAATATGCCAGCAAATTTGGAAAACTCAGCAGTGGCCACAGGACTGGAAAAGGTCAGTTTTCATTCCAATCCCAAAGAAAGGCAATGCCCAAGAATGCTCAAACTACCGCACAATTGCACTTATCTCACACTCTAGTAAAGTAATGCTCAAAATTCTCCAACCCAGTCTTTAGCAATACATGAACCGTGAACTTCCTGATGTTCAAGCTGGTTTTAGAAAAGGCAGAGGAACCAGAGATCAAATGCTGGAATTAGGCATACTGAATTGTCCATGGCCCCTTTCACATTGCCAGCATATTTAAGGACCATGATGGAAGCATAACCTCTGTTTCTGAAAGTACTAACAAAAGATGGTATTCTTCCCCTAGGAAGTTGTAAACCTGCCTACAATTGTTATTTGCCAAATGTATTCTGGCAGGTAGCCTAAATATCTTTTGTCAAAATAGTAAAGCCCTTGGTGAATGTAATAAATACATTATAAGTAAGAAATTTCAAAGATAGAGAAAATCTCATAGTACTTCCAGGTTTTTAGATACAAGCAAGGAGAAGGAGGAGATGGAAGTAGAGGTGGAGGAGGAAGAAAAGTAAAACACATAAACAAAATCAGTCACTCACTTGGTATTCATACAATTGTTTTACCTTCCTCCCTGGCCCTCATGGCTTATAAACAATAATTATAGTAGGATTTTTTATCTCTCTCACTGAAGGACCACATTTTGCATTTAATATTGAGAAATCATTTAAATGATTTTATATTAAAAGTTAACAAACCAGAAAATAAAATATTTGCTCTATTTGAAGAACTTTATTATTAGTAACAGTGGGAAAAAAGTGATTATAAAGATTTTCTTTGAACACTTGCATGTTATAGATGAGAAAACTAGCCCCGCAAGGTGCCCTGATTGGCTCAAGGTTACCTAATACACATGGCAAAGCTTGAGCAAGGCTGGGACTCATATTGGAGTTATCTAAGTCTTCTTGCTATAGTCTTTTCACTGTACTAAGGTTTACAGTACAATTCAGTATAAAGATTTCAACTTTCAGATTAAAAAACTAGAGAAATTTTGTTGCTGTTTTCTGAGATAAGGCAGACAACCTGGATGGATTTGAGAGGCACAAAAGAAAATCAAGCTGCCTGTGAATTTGTGACAGATGGGCTTTATTTCTTTTAGTCAAAGTAATGAACCCCTCAGCTTAACTTCACGCTTGAGCAATTACTCAAGAGTATCACAATACTGAACACAATAATGTTAAGGAAGCTTGAGCAAAGAATATTCCCTGTGTTGATTTAGAGAAGAACAGTACAACTGAAGTTGAAGGAAAAGAATGGCTCCAGTGCTACACTGATGTCCCAAGACACAATTCTTCTCAGCCAGGAATTTTCAAGATCTTACTCAAGGGCTTTCCTGGTGGTCCAGTGGTTAAGAATCTGCCTTTTAATGGAAGGGACACCAGTTTGATCCCTGATCTGGGAAGATCCCACATGCCTCAAAGCAAGTAAGCCTGTTCGCCGCAACTGCTGAGTCCACACTCTAGAGCCCATCTGCTGCAACTACTGAAGCCCCCACACCTATAGTCCTTGCTTTACAACAAGAGAAGCCACCACAATGAAAAGCTCATGCACCTCAACAAATAGCCCACACTCACTACAGCTAGAGAAAGCCCTCTTGCAGCAATTAAGACACACTACAGCCAAAAAATAAAATACATAAATAAATCTTAAAAAAAAAAAAAAAGACATGACTCACGCATGTTGAAACAGGAAAAAAAATGTTGATCTTATATTGAAGAACAAGAAGCTAGAGGGTTACTGTGTATCTCAAACATAATGTGCTGGTGCTTAGTCATTCAGTTGTGTCCAACTCTTTTCCAACCCCATGGACTGCATGGCTCCTCTCTCCATGGGATTCTCCAGGCAGAAATACTGGAGTGGGTTGCCATTTCCTCCTCCAGGGGATCTTCCTGACCCAGTGATCGAACCTCTGTTTCCTCCATTTCCTACATTGGCAGAGGGATTATTTACCACCAAGCCGCTGAAGGTACTTAAAAATTATTTGTTGATTTAATATAAAAAATAGTTTGATAATCTTACAATACTTTATTAGAATTTTTATTGCTATTAAAATCACTATTTTATTGGCCTATGATTTTTAAATTTCTATCATTTGCACTAAATAAAGCATTTTAATTATAGAAAAACTGTAAAAATATAACTAAAGAAAATGACTCATAAGTCTCCTATCAAAAGATACCCATTAACATTTTGTTAAATATACTGTCTAGGTCCTATTCTCTTTGGATACAAAATAGTTTTTAGATGGTTTTATATGTATATTATATTTTAAGTTCTCACAGGAAATCATTTAAAGAAACAAGGCAAATTATTTCTAATTGTTTCTCCTAAAAAAATCCTAATTATTGTTATTGGTCTAATTATTTAGAAATGTTTGTAATACTTTTCTAATTTCCAAAATATTGACATCAAAGTGTAGTTGAGAAATTGCATTGAATTCAAAAATTAATTTGAAGGATAGTTGAATTTTTGTAATATGGAACCATTCCTTGATGGAATGTGTTAGAAAGCAAACGATATACTTGTTATTTGGTCGACATTTTTAAAGTTTCATATAAGGAAAAAAAATTATAGCTGGCATGTATTTGTCATTAATATACTGATTTATATATGTATGCTTTATAATTATATATATCAGTTCAGTTCGGTCGCTCAGTGGTGTCTGACTCTTTGCGACCTCATGAATTGCAGCACATCAGGCCTCCCTGTCCATTACCAACTCCCGGAATTCAATCAGACTCGCATCCATCGATCAGTGATGCCATCCAGCCATCTCATCTTCTGTCGTCCCCTTCTCCTCCTGCCCCCAATCCCTCCTAGCATCAGAGTCTTTTCCAATGAGTCAACTCTTCGCATGAGGTGGCCAAAGTACTGGAGTTTCAGCTATAGCATCATTCCCTCCAAAGAAATCCCAGGGTTGATCTCCTTCAGAATGGACTGGTTGGATCTCCTTGCAGTCCAAGGGACTCTCAAGAGTCTTCTTCAACACCACACTTCAAAAGTATCAATTCTTCGGCGCTCACCCTTCTTCACAGTCCAACTCTCACATCCATACATGACTAATGGAAAAACCATAGCCTTGACTAGAGGGACCTTAGTCGGCAAAGAAATATCTCTGCTTTTCAATATGCTATCTAGGTTGGTCATAACTTTTCTTCCAAGGAGTAAGCATCTTTTAATTTCATGGCTGTAATCACCATCTGCAGTGATTTTGGGGCCCCCCCAAATAGAGTCTGACTCTGTTTACCTTGTTTCTCCATCCATTTCCCATGAGGTGATGGGACCAGTAGCCATGATCTTCGTTTTCTGAATGTGGAGATTCAAGCCAACTTTTTCACTCTCCTCTTTTACTTTCATCATGAGGCTTTTTAGTTCCTCTTCACTTTCTGCTATAAGGGTGGTGTCGTCTGCATATCTGAGGTTATTGAGATTTCTCCCAGCAATCTTGATTCCAGCTTGTGTTTTTTCCAGTCCAGTGTTTCTCATGATGTACTCTGCATAGAAGTTAAATAAGCAGGGTGACAATATACAGCCTTGACGTACTCCTTTTCCTATTTGGAACCAGTCTGTTGTTCCATGTCCAGTTCTAACTGTTGCTTCCTGGCCTGCATACAGATTTCTTAAGAGGCATGTCAGGTGGTCTGGTATTCCCATCTCTTTTAGAATTTTCCACAGTTTATTGTGATCCACACAGTCAAAGGCTTTGGCATAGTCAATAAAGCAGAAATAGATGTTTTTCTGGAACTCTCTTGCTTGATCCATGATCCAGCAGATGTTGACAATTTGATCTCTGGTTCCTCTGCCTTTTCTAAAATCAGCTTGAACATCAGGGAGGTCACGGTTCACATATTCCTGAAGCCTGGCTTGGAGAATTTTGAGCATTACTTTACTAGATGTGAGATGAGAGCAATTGTGTGGTAGTTTGAGCATTCTTTTGCATTGCCTTTCTTTGGGATTAGAATGAAAACTGACCTCTTCCTGTCCTGTGGACACTGCTGAGTTTTCCAAATTTGCTGGCATATTGAGTGCAGCACTTTCACAGCATCATCTTTCACGATTTGAAATAGCTCAGCTGGAATTCCATCACCTCCACTAGCTTTGTTCGTAGTGATTCTTTCTAAGGCCCACTTGACTTCACATTCCAGGATGTCTGGTTCTAGATGAGTGATCACACCATCATGATTATCTGGGTCATGAAGATCCTTTTTGTACAGTTCTTCTGTGTATTCTTGCCACCTCTTCTTAATATCTTCTGCTTCTGTAAGGTCCATACCAGTTCTGTCCTTTATCGAGCCCATCTTTGCATGAAACGTTCCCTTGGTATCTCTAATTTTCTTGAAGAGATCTCTAGTCTTTCCCATTCTGTTCTTTTCCTCTATTTCTTTGCATTGATCACTGAAGAAGGCTTTCTTATCTCTTCTTGCTATTCTTTGGAACTCTGCATTCAGATGCTTATATGTTTCCTTTTCTCCTTTGCTTTTTGCTTCTCTTCTTTTCATAACTATTTGTAAGGCTTCCCCAGACAGCCATTTTGCTTTTTTGCATTTCTTTTCCATGGGGATGGTCTTGATCCCTGTCTCCTCTACAATGTCAGGAACCTCATTCCATAGTTCATCAGGCACTCTATCAGATCTAGGCCCTTAAATCTACTTCTCACTTCCACTGTATAATCATAAGGGATTTGATTTAGGTCATACCAGAATGTTCTAGTGGTTTTCCCTGCTTTCTTCAATTTCAGTCTGAATTTGGTAATAAGGAGTTCATGGTTGAGCCACAGTCAGCTCCTTGTCTTGTTTTTGTTGACTGTATAGAGCTTCTCTATCTTTTGCTGCAGAGAATATAATCAATCTGATTTCGGTGTTGACCATCTGGTGATGTCCATGTGTAGTCTTCTCTTGTGTTGTTGGAAGAGGGTGTTTGCTATGACCAGTGCATTTTTTTTTGGGCAAAACTCTATTAATCTTTGCCCTGCTTCATTCCGTATTCCAAGGCCAAATTTTCCTGTTACTCCAGATGTTTCTTGACTTCCTACTTTTGCATTCCAGTCCCCTATAATGAAAAGGACATCTATTTTGGGTATTAGTTCTAAAAGGTCTTGTAGGTCTTCATAAAACCATTCTACTTTAGCTTCTTCAGCATTTATGGTTGGGGCATAGACTTGGATTACTGTGATATTGAATGGTTTTCCTTGGAAACAAACAGAGATCATTCTGTCATTTTTGAGATTGCATCCAAGTACTGCATTTTGGACTCTTCCGTTGACCATGATGGCTACTCCATTTCTTCTGAGGGATTCCTGCCCACAGTAGTAGATATAATGGTCATCTGAGTTAAATTCACCCATTCCAGTCCATTTTAGTTCACTGATTCCTAGAATGTCAATGTTCACTCTTGCCATCTCCTGTTTGACCACTTCCAATTTGCCTTGATTCATAGACCTTACATTCCAGGTTCCTATGCAATATTGCCCTTTACAGCATCAGACCTTGCTTCTTTCACCAGTCACAGCCACAGCTGGGTATTGTTTTTGCTTTGGCTCCATCCCTTCATTCTTCCTGGAGTTATTTCTCCACTGACCTCCAGTAGCATTTTGGGCACCTACTCACCTGGGGAGTTCCTCTTTCAGTATCCTATCATTTTGCCTTTTCATACTGTTCATGGGGTTCTCAAGGCAAGAATACTGAAGTGGTTTGCCATTCCCTTCTCCAGTGGGCCACATTCTGTCAGACCTCTCCACCATGACCCGCTGGTCTTGGGTTGCCCTGCGGGCATGGCTTTTTTCATTGAGTTAGAGAAGCCTGTGGTCCTAGTGTGATTAGATTGACTAGTTTTCTGTGAGTATGGTTTCAGTGTGTCTGCGCTCTGATGCCCTCTTGCAACACTTGCCATTTTACGTGGGTTTCTCTTACCTTGGGCGTGGGGTATCTCTTCACAGCTGCTCCAGCAAAGCACAGCCGCTGCTCCTTACCTTGGATGAGGGGTAGCTCCTCCTGCCACCCTTCCTGACCTTCAGTGTGGGATGGCTCCTCTAGGCCCTCCTGCGCCTGGGAAGCCACCACTTCTTGGGCATTGGGTTGCTCCTCCTGGTCACTGCCCTGGCCTCGGACACAGGGTGGCTCCTCTCAGCCATTGCTCCTGACCTCGGACGCGGGGTAGCTCCTCTTGGCCGTTCCTTCACAGTCGCAGCCTGGCACTCTTAGTGTGCCGGGCACCGCCACAATTATATATATATGTATGTGTAATTTTTTTTGCTCCCAAACAAGCTTGTTTGTGTAATGTCCAAGAATTCCTACTGATTGAGCAGATTCTGAACAGATCAGCAGGAGAATATGTCCCACCCACAGAGCATATGCCATGATAACATTCCACTTAATACTTGTCTGTTTTTGCCACCATGTTGATTAAGAAGCATCATATTGCTCATTAAAGAGACATGCTAGCTCTTAAGTTACCCAAAATTCCTATTGCTACAAAAGTGATGAGAAGTACAGTAATTTTTAGCTTTTTATTCTATGATGTTTAATAATGTAGGCTTCTTCAGTGGCTCAGGGGTAAAGAATCAGCCTGCAATGCAGGAGCCACAGGAGATTTGGGTTCAACCCTTGGGTCAGGAAGATCCCCTGAATCTTGGTATGGTAACCCACACCAGTATTTTTGCCTAGAAAATTGCATGGACAGAGGAGCCTGGCAGGCCACAGTCCATAATGTTGCAAAGAGTTGGATTTGAATGAAGTGACTTAGCATGCATGCACACACATTAAATAACACATCTATTGGACAAGTAATGTAACCAATTAGAAGATTACCTTTAGTCAATCAGTGGTGAAAGAAAGAGGAAACAGCATCAAAGTTATCAATATGATAATCGGAAAACTAAGAATATGTGTACCTTGTCCATGGGGATATTAATCCCATACCCTAGCTTTCATCACAACAGCATGCTCACTCTACATCTGCCCCTTACTTGGATCAGAGCCTGGTGACTAAGGAATCAAGTACAAATTAATCATTTTATTTATTCCTTTACTTTGAATCATGTATTTACTCCTACTTTTATGTGCTTTGGAAAGCAAAACAACCCATAACTACTTGTACACACAACTAAACAGGAGAAACTTCTTAATCTTAACCCCTCTAAATGTTCTTTTTCCCCAAAAGTATGTGCTGGGGCCTGTAGGATCTTAGTTCCCCAACCAGGAATCAAACCTGGGCACTAGGCAGTGAAAGAGAACAGAGTTGTAACTGCTGGACACTGGACTGCCAGAAAAACCTTTTTTTTCCCCCTACCCAGAAATGTGATGTCTTCTGATGGTCCACACTCTTCCTGCCATTTGCCATTTTGTTGCAGATAAATCTTGCTCTGATCCAGAATGTACAAATCTACATTATTTCTAAACTGGTTCTATGATAAGGACAAAATAGTCCTTGGAACCCTAGTCTTAGGCTTTGATGAATTTAACAGTTGTTTTTTTGGGGGGTCATCTAGTAAATCTAGAAAATGTCACCTGAAAAGAAAGAAATCTAACTTCTTGTTTTCAACTAAGTAGTGGAATTGCTTCTCTGTTGTTGTTCAGTCACTCAGTCAGGTTGGACTCTTTGCAACCCTATATACTGCAGCACGCCAGGCTTCTCTGTTCTTCACCATCTCTCAGAGTCTGCTCAAACTCATGTCTATGAAATTAGTGATTACTCTTCTAATTACTTGAAAACAAGAAAGATGAGGTCAGCTTTGCTACTAGTCAATTTCCAGCTTCAGGGAAAGTCTAGACCTGGTTGCTGCCTTTTAAACAACAATGGACACCCAAAGCAAGCATTTCCATCTAAAGTTAAGATCATCAAAGGACATAGAAATTTCAGGGTGAAAATACATCTTGTTTTTCCTTGCTCAGTCATTTGAGCAAGATTTACTTGGCAGGGGACCAATCAGGTCATATTTATAAATATAAAAGCAGGATGAAAGTAGGGAGAAAAGGCTTTTTTCCTTCTATCTTTCAATACGGATTCTTCTAAATATATCTCTGCTCATGTACTCATTTCACCATTGGGGAGGGGGGGTGTGGGTGGAGGATATTTCTGATTGGTAAAATTAGTGAATAGGATTTGGCATCCTTAAGGCAGTTCGGCTCTTCTTACCGGGAGGAGCTAACTTCAGAAAGGGAAATTTTTTTTTTTTTTTTTCCTGCTTCTCCAGGGCCAGTCTCATCTATGGACTTTGGGTACCTCTGTCTCCTTTGATAAATCTGTCTGATTCTGGGGTTCAAATAAATGGCCCATTTGTCTTTTACATCAAGATACTTCATCCTTTGCTTTCTAAAGAGTAGAACTGCTCTTTAATATCTTACCTCTTTCACTCTTTGCTCTTCTTCTCAACATGTTCAGAATACTTCTGTATTAAGAGGAAAATGGAAAAAAAAAATCCAGACTTTTTCTAAACTTCAACAATGGATGTGCCATATTAGTTATAGTTATAAAATTAATATCAAGGAATTCTATTTGGGCATTGTCTTATACATTTGACTCAACAAGCATGTATAGACCAAGCATGGGAAACAGATGCTGCTAAGAACTAAATCCACAGACACTATGTTCCCCTCTGGTGTATATTGTCTCATTTCCCAACATCTCAACAGTTAGGAATTTTCTTTGTCACCCTCCATAAGGCATGACTCCTATAGGGAAAAAAAAAATTTAGATAATTCATTTTCTAACTAGTTTATCTGTCAACTAATGACAAGATCAACCTTGGAGCATGTCAGGAAACTTTAAAACCATTGTTAAATATTAAAGTTTAGCTCTAATTTGAGATAAGCAGTTTACATTAATCATTATTTTATTTAGAATTTGTTTCACTTCCTCTATTTTAATTCAAAATCAATTAGGATTAATCAAAGCTTTAAAATCTAACAGCAATCCTCAAACATGTTCTGATTTTAAGGATTCACACTTTTACAAGTCATATTTTTTATATACTCAACTGTCTCTCAATTGTTTGCTTTGTTTTTAATTATTTTAGTTTATGCTTTATATATGAATTTTTCAGAATTGGTTCTTTTATTAAAGACATGCCTTTCTCTATAAGCGAGTTTCTACCCATATGAAATAATCTATAAGTTAAATATTTGGTCAGTAATGTTAAAAATGAAATGATGAGAGAAGAATCTGGGTTAAAAGCAAACTCTAAATAATTCAAGAAATTATGATTGAAACAGTAACTCCTATTATGAGAAGAATTTTTAAGTACAAATATTCACAGGCTCAGAGGTAAAGAATCTGCCTGCAATGCAGGAGACCTGGGTTCCATCTCTGGATCAGGAAGATTCCCTGGAGTAGCCAGATACTAGCTACTCATCCCAGTATTTTTGCCTGGAGAATCTATGGACAGAGCAGCCTGGCGGGCTATAGTCCATGGGGTCACAAAGAGTTGGACAGGACACGACTGAAGCGACTTAGCAGCAGCAGAGCAACTAATGCTGTCACTTTCACTTTCTCCTATCCAATAGGCTTGAGACTAAACTACAATATGTAAAAACTTCATGTGAAAGCCAAATAAAGCTTATATTTTAAAAAAATGTTCATAAAAATTTCATTACTTGACATACTATCTTCTTAAATAGAAAGACTTGATAGTCCAAAAGTGTCAATCTGTAAGTCATTCTTAAAACTTATGTAATCCAAACAAAAATACTAATACTTCTTGGAAATTGGAAAAGTAACCCCGAAGTTCATATGAAAGTAAATAAATATAACTTAGAAAGTTACTGTATCAAAATGTAATCAGATCTAAAATAAAGCAATGTAATCCTGGTATTAATCAATGCAACTAGAAAATCTGGAAGCAATGTCCCCAAGTACACTGGATTTTAGTATAATAATATGGATGATTTGGTAGTCATCTGGAAAAAAATGGATTCTTGCTTCACATCTAAAACCCAAATAAAATCTAGATAAACTTTAGAGTTTGATGGATAACAACAAAAAACATGCAAAACAATTAAATAAAAGAATATGTGTATATAACTTATAGCAAATAAAGCATAAATAAAATATGTTTAACCTATTAAAATGTATCATGAGTTTTTTTTCACTTATTATATTGACAAAGTTCAAAATCCTTAACATTCATGAGAAGGAGAGGGAAAAAAAAATACTCACAAAATGAAGATAAAAATAAAATAGACTCAGAAAAAAATGTTTTCATACCTTTGCCATGAGTTAAAGTGAAAAGAAAATCCATTCATGTTATTTTTGTTAACAACAACAATATAATGATTTATTTGCCACATAGTCCAGTCCTCATCACTTCAGTATAGCACAGGAGTAGAAAAGAGTCAGTACAAGGATACTTAATCCAAGGCAGCAAGCCCCATCTGCCCTCAGAGACCTATTTAACATGTAAAATGTCAAACCCAGAAAGAAATCCACTCCAAGCCTCAGACTTCAAGCCTCCTAAATACAGCCTTCTACCCCTCAACTCCCAAACCAGATCTAACTCCAACCTCTCAGTCACCTCGGATCTCTAATTTTATGAGTGGGATTCAGCAATATATCAGTATTAATATGCACATATTCTTTGATCTATAACTCCTTGTCTTATAGTAGGTCAACTATGTCATATGGAGAAAGAATATATAATCAACATTTGAATCAGATTATTCATCGTGATGTTTCTCATAATACCAAAAGACAACATAGGCTAAAGGTTGGACTCGGTGACATTTTTATGGTATGACTAAGTTCTATAATCCCAAATTGCTGAAGAATAAGAGAATGCATTATATTTGTGAAAAATACATGTCATAATTTGCTTTAATATTTTCAACATTTACGTTGGTGAAGAAGCATGGTGTTTCTTTAGATCCTGTGATAGTTGTCAAAGAGAGGGAAATTTCCTCTTCTATCTGTATTGAGTTTTTGTGCAGGTACTAAACATGAAAGTGACTCAAGACAGATTGAAGGGAAAAAGAAACAAATTTTAAGTTTTGCATGTGGAGCTCTCATAAAGCTTAGGACCTAAGAATTGGCCAAAGCAGGCAGCATTTATACATTTTCAGTTCAGTTCAGTTCAGTCTCTCAGTCTTGTCCGACTCTTTGCAACCCCATGAATCACAGCCTGCCAGGCCTCCCTGTCCATCACCCACTCCCGGAGTTCACCCAAACTCATATCCATCAAGTCGGTGATGCCATCCAGCCATCTCATCCTCTGTTGTCCCCTACTCCTTCTGCCCACAATCCCTCCCAGCATCAGAGTCTTTTCCAAGGAGTCAAATCTTTGCATGAGGTGGCCAAAATATTGGAGTTTCAGCTTTAGCATCAGTCCTTCCAATGAACACCCAGGACTGATCTCCTTTAGAATGGACTGGTTGGATCTCCTTGCAGTCAAAGGGACTCTCAAGAGTCTTCTCCAACACCACAGTTCAAAAGCATCAATTCTTTAGCACTGAGCTTTCTTCACAGGCCAATTCTCACATCCATACATGACCACTGGAAAAACCATAGCCTTGACTAGACGGACCTTTGTTGACAAAGTAATGTCTCTGCTTTTGAATATGCTATCTAGGTCAGTCATAACTTTCCTTCCAAGGAGTAAGAGTCTTTTAATTTCATGGCTGCAATCACCATCTGCAGTGATTCTGGAGCCCCCCAAAATAAAGTCTGATACTGTTTCCAATGTTTCCCCATCTATTTCCCATGAAGTGATGGGACCAGATGCCATGATCTTAGTTTTCTGAAAGTTGAACTTTAAGCCAACTTTTTCACTCTCCTCTTTCACTTTCATCAAGAGGCTTTTTAGCTTCTCTTCACTTTCTGCCATAAGGGTGGTGTCATCTGCATATCTGAGGTGACTGAGATTTCTGCCAGCAATCTTGATTCCAGCTTGTGTTTCTTCCAGCCCAGTGTTTCTCATGATGTACTCTGCATAGAAGTTAAATAAGCAGGGTGACAATATACAACCTTGACGTACTCCTTTTCATATTTGGAAACAACCTGTTGTTCCTTTTCCAGTTCTGACTGTTGCTTCCTGACCTGCATATGGTTTCTCAAGAGGCAGATCCAGTGGTCTGGTATGCCCATCTCTTGAAGAATTTTGCACAGGTTATTGTGATCCACACAGTTAAAGGCTTTGGCATAGTCAATAAAGCAGAAGTAGATGTTTTTCTGGAACTCTCTTGCTTTTTCCATGATCCAGAGGATGTTGGCAATTTGATTTCTAGATCCTCTGCCTTTTCTAAAACCAGCTTAAACATCTGGAAGTTGATGGTTCACGTATCGCTGAAGTCTGGCTTGGATAATTTTGAGCATTACCTAGCTTGTGAGATGAGTGCAATTGTGCAGTAGTTTGAGCATTCTTTTGCATTGCCTTTCTTTGGGATTGGAATGAAAACTGACCTTTTCCAGTCCTGTGGGCACTGCTGAGTTTTCCAAATTTTCTGGCATATTGAGTGCGGCACTTTCACAGCATCATCTTTTAGGATTTGAAACAGCTCAACTGGAATTAGACAAACAGTAAGTTTGTAAGGAATTGACAGGACAAAGAAACTTAGTCTTTGACTTTTTATTATTTACGTATTTATTTTCTTTTTGGCTGTGCTAGGTCTTCTTTGCTGTGCATGTGCTTTCTCTAGTTGCGGCAAGTGGAGAGGGAGTGAACAGGCTTCTCATTGTTGTGGCTTCTCTTGTTGTGGGGCATGGAGTCTAGAGTGTGGGCTTGGCAGTTGTGGTACATGGGCTTAGTTGCCCCACAGGAATCAAACCTGTGTCTCCTGAAATGGCAGGCGGATACTTAACCACTGGACCACCAGGGAATTTGAAAAACTTAGGTTTGAAGTACCCAGTTAGTGAAGAATCTAAACAGAGTTGGGTGAGGTAGTAAATTAAAAGTAACAAGGTTAGTTTATACCAACTTATTATCCCCCAAGTGACCTCTTTCTGGCAAAAAAAAAAAATGGGTTCTTCTACCTTCAAAAGCTGGCAGAGCGCCTTTTACATGAGACTCTTATCCCTGCTTTCAGGGAGACAGAGAGAAGTGTCTACATGTTCCTCTTGCATTCACTCATTCTTATCAGTATGCCATTGAGGGACATTTGGGGATAGCTTGCCTTGGATCACAACAAAATTAAGATACTTAGGCCTCCCTGACTCTTCTCAAATTAGTTTTCACCTCACAGACTGCTATCTTGCGAGAAGAGTCATTAGTACCTATCCTCATGATCTGAAAAAAGTTGGTTTCTGTTTAACTGCGTGTTATGCAAAGGTGAATGCTTTGAGTTACTTACATGTTGTGGCCTTTCAGTTGCTCAGTCATTGTCTGACTCTTTGTGACCCCATGGACTGCAGCACACAGGTTTCCCTGTCCTTCACCATCTCCTGGAGCTTTCTCAAACTCATATCCATTGAGTCAGTGATGCCATCCAAACATATCATCCTCTATTGTCCCCTTCTCCTCCTGCCTTCAATCTTTCCCATCATTGGGGTCTTTTCTAATGAATCAGCTCTTCAAATCAGGTGGCCAAAGTATTAGAGCTTAATATTCAGGGTTGATTTCTTTACAATTGACTGGTTTGATCTCCTTGCAGTCCAAGGGATTCTCAAGAGTCTTCTCCAACACCACAGTTCAAAAGCATTAATTTACACGTTGGGAAATCTTTATTTTACTATTTTCCAAAATGTATCCTTAAAATGTAACTTTAATCCTTCAGAATACTTTGAGAAAGAAGTGTACTTAAGTAAAATAAAATATGATATCTATTGCATAAACCTTGATTGGACACATTCACCTTACCTCAATTGGAAGTTTAATTCGACACATTTACATATTACAGGGAACTTCCAAAATGGCTCAGTGGGTAAAGAATCCACCTGGCATGCAGGAGATGTGGGTTCAATCCCCAGGTTGGGACAATCTCCTGGAGGAGAGCATGGCAACCCACTTCAGTATTCTTTCCTGGAGAATCCTGTGGACAGAGGCACCTGGCAGGCTGCAATCCATAGAATCGCAAAGAGTTGGACAAGACTGAAGCAACTGAGGATGCATGCTTACACACATTAAAGGCTTTGAGAAGTTCTATAATAAAGAATCAAATGCAATAATGTCTAATTTAGTCCTTTCTAAAGTTATCTGGTGGGGGCTTTCTTGGTGGTCTTGTGATTAAGAATCTGCCTGCCAATGCAGGAGACAGGGTTGATCCCTGATCCGAGATGATACCACTTGCCACAAAGTAACTAAGCCCATACACCACGAGTACTGAGCCTGTGTTCTGGAGCTTGGGAGCTGCAGCTACTCAAGTCTGAGAGCCCTAGAGCCTGTGTTCCCCAACAGGAGAAGTCACCACAATGACAATCCCATGCACGAAAACTAGAGAGTAGCCCCCCCTCACGGCAACTACAGAAAGCTTGTATAGCGGCAAAAACTCAGCATAGTCAAAAATAAATAATTGAATAAAAGTATAAAGTTATCTGTTGTCAGAACCTTCTGTTTCTTGGTGAAAATAAATTTAATAATCTATGCCAGACACTCTTTGGAAAACCTAGTTAGCCCATCAGATTTGACCGCAGAGTACTGAGGGAATAATAAGTGAGATGAAGAATGTGGATTCAGAAGCAACAGAGAAGGAGAAGGGAAGCACAGGGAGAGATATATGGAGCAAATTACTCTTGGGTGGTGATGGGATCGGGACAAGAGGACCCAAAGTATGAAAAGGATAAACCATGGGATAGTCTGAGAGGAGAGAGAAAGTGCAAAGGAAAAAAAAAAAAGCTAATTTTTAACTTCATAATTTTCTACTTATTTAGTTTAATACTTTAAAACTGATGGGGACAACCACCACATCAGAACAGTAGGCACAATACTTTGGGTAATGAAAGGGTCTCCACCCTGCTCTGTGAGAGCTTCTGTGAACCCTCCCACATCACTGCACCATTAACACTGAAGTGTTATTGGTGCTGAATTTGGGATTGCATGGCACTTATTTGGTCCCACTCCAGTTGTGGCTGAGGTGCTCTATTCTTTTTATCTACTTCTTAAGGATTACTTAATCACAGACCATCAGAGCTAGAAGGAACAGTAAAGGATTATCACATGCAATGCCTCATTTTTATAAAAGTAAGGAAACCACACGTGGAAAATAAGGGCAAGTTTGTTGCAGGGAACCCAGTAAGTTAATATCCAAGCCCAAACTGGTTAAGAATGCAAAGTTTAAAATCAGAAGACTATGGATTGGAATATAGCATTTGTCTTTTATCAGCTTTGTAAGGTTAGGCAAGCTATTATTTGTTCAGCTTTAAGTTTTCTCCTCAAAATTTTTTTCAAATGCAATGAATGAGATAAAATAGGGAAAATGGATAGCACATGGTTGGCTGATGATGAACAATAAATGGCAGCTAGTGGTACTAGTAATTATTATAACAGTGGCATCAAAGGAGAAAGGAAGCATATAAATTGCAAGTTCAAACTGAAAAGCCAGGAGGTCTTCAATCTCTATTTTGTCTCTTTGCTTCATTTATTTGAGTCACTATTCATATTAGTCAGAGTTCTCCAGAGAAACAAAACCAGTAAGTATGAGTAACGCAGTGTGTCTATATGTGGGTTTATGTGTATCTATATCTATAGCTACATGTGAGGTCAGAGGAGAGATGGAGACAGAGACAGAAACAGAGACAGAGAGATTATAAGGAATTGTCTCCTGAGACTATGGAGGCTGAGAAGTCCCAAAGTCTGTAGAGTGAGTTGGCAAGATGAAGCCCCAAGAGATTCAGTGATAACAGTTCTAAGCCCATTTCAAAGACTTATTAAATAGGAAGCACCCAGTTTATTTCTTATGTGAAGGTCAGCAGGTTCAAGACACAGGAGGAACCGATATTTCACGGGAAGCTCAAAGGCATGGAAAAACCAATGTCCCAATTCAAAGGTAGTCTGGCAGGATGAATTCTCTCTTACTCAGGAGCGGGTTTTTTTGCTTTTGATAGGCCTTCCTTTGACTGATTGGGTGAAGCCCATCCACATTACGAACAGCAATCTGCTTTACTCAGTCCATGGATTTAATGTAAATCTCATCTAAAAACACTCCCACAGAAACAGCCAGAATAATGTTCAACTAAATATCCGGACACTCTATCTGTGGCCCAGTCAAGGTGATACGTGAAATTAACCATCACACAGTCTTTCAATTTTTAAGTAGGATATAGCAAAAGTTCTCATACACCCCACAACAAATCATGAAAACTCTGTATTCATGCATTCTTTCATTTACCCTTCCTTCCGTCTAGCCACCCAGTCAGGTGTCAGTTAACAAAATTTACTGATCATCTGTCAGTTTGAGGCATTGTTCTGCTCCTTCATTCTGTGTTTTAGTAACAAAACAGAGAAAGTGCAATAGACCTTGAGAGTCCATTTCAAAGATTTGATAATGACTTGAGGTAACCAGATGGAGGAATTACTTGGGAGCATTTTCTAGATGTGCCATTACATACAGAAATATAATTATTGGGCTTGAAGAGAACCTAAAAGTTTACTTATCTCTATTCTTTTTCTCTTAGGCAGGTTATACGACAAAGACAAAGAAATTCAATAAAACACAGTGTGAAAGCAACCCTGTGCAGCATGTCTTTGAAATGAACGCTGACTTCATCATCATGGTTGTTTTCATGGTGTTGATCCAACATATTCTCTCCCAGATATTTCTTCTTGAACATTTATATCATGGTGCATAATTAATAAATATAATTTTGATGTTGTAGGGCTATGTAAATTTTAATCTTTTGTGCATAGAGATGGCTATTTCTCGAATTCATCTTGATTTCACTCACACTGTGAATAATATTTTATTTTGGAAAATGAATGAGCACATGTGAACCTGGTGTTAATAATATATTAAAATAAAATATGCCTTCATTAGAATCAAATCCTCTTTTTGCCTGCTGTGTGTTTGCACCAAGTCCTAGTCAGTTGAACTGTATAAAATAAGAAGCTGTGGAATTGATCCTGTGAGTCAATTATGATAAGAGATGACCTTTGTTATCTCTTATCTGGAATTTTGCAACCACATCTATGCTTTGACAGCTGGCTCTTTGATAGGCTGTGCCAGTAGGAGTAGTTAGAGGGAAGTTCAGGGCTAGAAGAGGAAGAAGACACTTCCTTCTTCTTGTCTGATTCTTCTTTTCTTTCAGTCCCTGTCAGTTTAACACAAAAATGTTTTGCCACCCCAACAGCAGTACTTCCTTCCCATCACAAAATGAGTACAGTCTATAGGGACTTTCTTTTCATTCTTTTCACTTTTATATATTTTAATAAAATATTGAATATAATAAACTTTTAAAAATATGATTATTTGGTATACATGAACTACTTATTGTCAAATTCAGACTTAAATTGAGGAAAGTAGGGAAAACTATCAGATCATTCAGGTATGATGTAAATCAAATCCCTTACAATTATACAGTGGAACTGACTGTAGATTCAAGGGATTAGATTCAAGAAATTAGATCTGATAGAGTGCCTGAAGAACTATGGAGAGAGGTTACTGACATTTTATAGGAGGCAGTGATCAAGACAATCCCCAAGAAAAAGAAATGCAAAAAAGGTAAAATGGTTGTCTGAGGAGACCTCAAATAGCTATAAAAAGAAGAGAAGTGAAACGCAAAGGTGAAAAGGAAAGATATACCTATTTGAATGGAGAGTTCCAAAGAATGCCAAGGGGAGATAAGAAGCTTTCCTCAGTGATCAATGCAAAGAAATAGAGGAAAACAACAGAATGGGAAAGACTAGAGACTCTCTTCAAGAAAATTAGAGATACCAAGGGAACATTTTATGCAAAGATGGGCACAATAAAAGGGCAGAAATGGTATGGACCTAACAAAAGCAGAAGATATTAAGAAGAGGTGGCAAGAATACACAGAAGAACTGTACAAAAAAGATCTTCACGACCCAGATAATCAAAATGGTGTGATCACTCATCTAGAGCCAGACATCCTGGAATGTGAAGTCAAGTGGGCCTTAGAAAACATCACTATGAACAAAGCTAGTGGAGGTGATGGAATTCCAGTTGAGCTATTTCAAATCCTGAAAGATGATGCTGTGAAAGTGCTGCACTCAATATGTCAGCAAATTTGGAAAACTCAATAGTGGCCACAGGACTGGAAAAGGTCAGTTTTCATTCCAATCCCAAAGAAAGGCAATGCCAAAGAATGCTCAAACTACCACACAGTTGCACTCATCTCACATGCTAGTAAAGAAGTGCTCAAAATTCTCCAATCCAGGCTTCACTATGAACAAAGCGACTGAAGGTGAAAGAATTCTAGCTGATCTATTTCAAATCCTAAAAGATGACTTTGTGAAAGTGCTATACTCAATATGCCAGCAAATTTGGAAAACTCAGCAGTGGCCACAGGACTGGAAAATGTCAGTTTTCATTCTAATCCCATAAAAAGTGCCAAAGAATTTTCAAACTACTGCACAATTGCACTCATCTCACATGCCAGCAAAGTAACGTTCAAAATTCTCCAAGCTAGCCTTTAACAATATGTGAATTGAGAACTTCCAGATGTTAAAGCAGGATTTAGGAAAGGCAGAGGAACCAGAGATCAAATTGCTAACATCTGTTAGATCATAGAAAAAGCAAGATAATTCCAGAAAAAGCATCTACTTCTGCTTTATTGACTGCACCAAAGGCTTTCACTGTGTGGATCACTACAAATTATGGAAAATCCTTAAAGAGACGGGAACACATGACCACCTTACCTGCCTCCTAAGAAATCTGTATGCAGGTAAAGAAGCAACAATTAGAACTGGACGTGGAACAATGGACTGCTTCCAAATTGGGAAAGGAGTACATCAAAGTGTATATTGTCACCCTGTTTATTTAACTTATATGCAGAGTACATCATGCGAAATGCCAGACTGGGTGAAGTACAAGCTGGAATCAAGACTGCCGGGAGAAATATCAATAACCTCAGATATGCAGATGACATCATCTTTATGACAGAAAGCAAAGAGGAACTGAAGAACCTCTTGATGAAAGTGAAAGAAAAGTGTGAAAAAGCTAGCTTAAAAATCAACATTCAAAAAACTAAGATCATGGCATCCAGTCCCATCACTTCATGGCAAATAAACGGGGAAAAAATGGAAACAGTGACAGACTTTCTTTTCTTGGACTCCAAAATCACTGCAGATAGTGACTGCATTCATGAAATTAAAAGATGCTTGCTCCTTGGAAGAAAAACTAGGACAAACCTAGACAGGATGTTAAAAACCAGAAGCATTACTTTGCCAACAAAGATCCATATAGTCAAAGTTATGGTTTTTCCAGTAGTCATGTATGGATGTGAGAGCTGGACTGTAAAGAAAGCTGAGCACTGAAGAACTGATGCTTTTGAACTGTGGTGTTGGAGAAGACTCTGTGAGTCCCTTGGACTTTAAAGAGATACAACCAGTCAATCCTAAAGGAAATCATTCCTGAATATCCATTGGAGGGAAAGATGCTGAAGCTGAAGCTTCAGTACTTTGGCCATCTGGTGCAGAGAACTAACTCCTTGGAAAGACCCTGATGCTGGGAAAGATCAAAGGCAGAAGGAGAAGCGGATGACGGAGGATGAGATGGTTGGATTGCATCACTGACATGATGGACATGAGTTTGAGCAAGCTCTGGGAATTGGTGATGGACAGAGAAGCCTGGCGTGCTGCAGTCCATGGGGTCGCAAAGAGTCAGACATGACTGAGCAACTGAACTGAACTAAACTGATGCAGAAAAACGCAACCCAAATGATGAAATAAACCCAGTTTACCTTCAGTGCATTCCTACTTCCTCTCTACTCACCTTTCTACTCACATGTATTTCTACTCACATGTATCATCTTATTTTCTTTTCTCCTTGTCTATATTTATCTGCTTTGAATTGTCCATCAGACTGAAGAGCACAATAGCAATTCATTAACAGATCAGAAAAGCGTAAGAATAGTGTAAATATGATGCTCACTCCTTTCAGTATTATATGCAATCTGAAAGGGGGAAACCCCCTCTTGGAAGAAATATATTCTCGTAATTTCAATCTGAGGTATAAATAATTGATATATGTATGACCAAGTGGAGCAGGTAGATATTTTAACTAGGAATATGAAGAAAGTTCCTCTACCTCTCATATCACAAGGAATGAAACTATTCTACTTGTAGTTCTTATTCACCTTGAGTACCATTTCATCTTAAGGGGATCTTTATTTATCAAATTGTTGATACTCTTCATCAATGCCTTACGTACTAGAAGAGGTTCTGAAAGCAGCAAGTTTGTAATGAATATTTTTTCTGGATAATTATCAAGGGCTAGACTACAAAATAATTATCTTGCCTTCTCATTATGAGTAGAGACTATTACTCCATTCTCTGTTCTGCTCTTATCCACCTAAGATCTACGCTGAGTTTTTCTCAAACTTTCAAATAAAATTCTGAATAGAGACTTCTTAGAAACTAGCAAACAAATATGGCATTAAACAACTTGATTTCTTGCCTTAGCTGTCATCCATAATACTAATATTGAATCAGTCAGCTTTGAAGAGAAGAAAAGCCTACGTATTCTAACCAAAGTGAAGAATAAAACCACCTCGGCATGTGCCAAGATAGATGAAAATTTTGTCTTGAAGACTTTTAAGGAAGGTTGAAAAGCTAATGATTTTTAGTCTGATTTTTTTTTTCCTTTTGAACTACACTCTTCTATAGGAAAAAATAATAATATCTGACTCTTCTGGGCTTCCCTGGTGGCTTAGATGATAATCTGCCTGCTATGAAGGAGACATGGGTTCGATCCCTGGGTTGGGAACATCCCCTAGAGAAGGGAGTGGCTATTCACTCCAATATTCTTGCATGGAGAATTCTATAGACAGAAGACTCCTGGCAGGCTACAGTCCATGGGGTTTGCAAAGAGTCAGACATAACTGAGTGACTAACTCTAGCACTCTTTAGTCTCAAGAAAGAGAAGAAGGTGTAAAGGAGCCATGAAACCCTGGATTGCTAGAGACGGATTTCACAGTCCATGAGTTTGGCATTTGCAGCATACAGCTACAGATAGTACGTAAGAAGAGTCCAAGGGCCAAGATTGACTTCTCTGGGGGCTCAGACAGTAGAGAACCTGCCTGCAACAGTGGAGATCTGGGTTCAATCCCTGGGTCAGAAGATCTCCTGGAGAAAGGAATGGCTACCCACTCGAGTATTCTGTTACAGCCCATGAGGTCATAAAGATTTGGACACGACTGAGCAGCTAACACTTTGGGCTTTCCTGGTGACTCAGATGATAAAGAATCTGCCTGCAGTGAAGGAGACCCAGGTTTGATCCCTGGGTCAGGAAGATCCCCTGGAGAAGGGCATGGCAACCCACTCCAGGATTCTTGTCTGGAGAATCCCACGGACAGAGGAGCCTGGAGGGCTAAAATTCATGGGATCGCAGAGTTGGACACGATTGAGCAACTAACACTACTGGTAAGAGCCAAGATACACAATGAACAAAGTGACTGGACTGGTGTGCAGGTGAGAGAGTAAAATAAAAAACGATCTGTATGAGAAAAAAATGTGTAGTATAGATTATGGAATGAAGCTGGTAACAAAATCAGAGTATCTAAAGAGAGTCTAGTGTCCAAATAGGCTGTCAAAGTAGGTGTGAAGAGGTCCCAGCTAGGTAGGACAATAGAGTTTTAGAAACTGAAAGAAAAATTTTCAGGATAATCATCACAAAATTTAGGCCTACAAAAAAGAAACAGGTAGAAAGTAAAGAAAATGATGAATGTTTGGAAACAGAACACTAACATCATATTAATAAAGACTATATTTGTGTCATACAAGTATGGTCCCATTTCATTAACATGACAAATTTTAAGATCAGCATTCCCATTGTACCCATTTTACTGATTAGCAAACTTGATTTACTCAAATAATTCACCCCAAATTAAACTTTTATTAAATGTCATGGGATGAAGTTAATCCTGGTCCTGTTTAATATTAAAGATCACATGTTTAACCACTATAGAGTCTATGTCCAAATATATAACTGGGGTGTGACTATGATTGCCTCGAGCAGTTGTCAATTACTCTCTGCTAAACATGAAGTTTGTCTTCCAAGTAGGGGCAATGTCAAGTTCTACATTTGCTCTGAATTTTCTGATTGCTGCTCATGGTAAGGCTTTTTGTAAGAGCCCACTGAATCTCCAAACTGGGGAAGGCCCAGAAATGTCCAGAGAAGCACAGTTAGAATACAAAAAAAGAAAGTTTTTAATTCAGAAAACTGAAAGCAGAGAGCATCTAAATAATGAAATAAAATGGGCAAGATTAAGAGCATACAACTTACTCCATTTGCATCTCAAGTTTGGTGGGGGGTGTTTCTGTACAATATTTATATAATGGAACATCATCAAAATAATATTAAATCTTTGCAAAGTAGGTTTTGAAATGGACAGTGATATAGTTTGATATTACAAGATGACTAGGCCTGAGTTTCTGACATTGATTTTCTGAAAGACTAAGCCACTAAGGAAGCCTTCACAGCACCTTGTGCTGACGTTTTAGAAAATATAATCCTAGTCAATCTAAAAGCATGTCTTAAAATGTTAGTCAGAAATGGAATTGTGAGCAGGCTTGACTCAACTTGACTAGGATGACATGTTGCATAGCTTCTGATAGCTCTACATAGAGGCCAAATCCCTTAATCCATAATCCCAGATCCACAAATAATAAACCTGAATATTTCCATTCTCTACTCTGTGCTGGTGGAGGAACCATATTTTAATGTGACCTTCAGATGACTGGCAGATGCAAATCCAAACTGAACATTTACTGGCCTAATAATCTGATCATCAACTAAAGCAAGTAAGCTCACTTTCTCCCAATGAAGAATTCTTAAGAGCAGCAGAGAGTTTATCTGTAAACTAAGACTTTTGGGGAAAAAGGATGAAATAGCCAGTATAAGGGTTCAATTTCCATGAATGCTGATATTTTGTCTTAAGATATGTACTATTGTAACTTTATAGTCCATACTGTATCTAGACTTTAATGTGAAATTACTATTTAAATTATCTTAACATTCTAAAAAATAAATTATGCTTGTCCTTTGGATTAACATTCTACTCTGGTTGTTGTTGTTCAGTCACTAAGTCATGTCTGACTCTTTGAGACCCCATGAATTGCAGCACACCAGGCTTCCCTGTCCTTCCTTATCTCCCAGAGTTTGCTCAGATTCATGTCCATTGTGTCAATGATCTAACTATCTCATCCTCTGTCACTCCCTGGTACTTTGGTATATATAGTATACTCCCGGAGGTATATGTACCTGGGAGTGGAGGGAGGAGAATTAAGTTTCTCTTTTTTAAGGGAGAGAGATTGTTACAAACAAGATGATGAGATTAGGGTTTGCTTCTGTGTGGTTCAGTGATCAATACAAAATCCATGGCTGTAAATGGTATTCAGAACACAAAGCAATTGATATGCAAACATGCTGACAATCTCCAGGGAGAGAAGGTGGATGGATTAATGCAAATCCTCTTCTACTATAAGAAAAAAAAAAAATCATACCACATAAACTTCTTCAAAACAGACCACACATCTTTCACGACTTTATATACTTACTTCTAAAGCGCCTGGTTCATAGCAGATATCATTTGGTGATGATAAATACTTATCGGTAATGGATTATCAGCATTATTCTCTCATTCCCCATTCAAAAATATAGGTTATTTTTAATACCACATCTTGGCCTCTTCTGTTCTTGTTAGATCTATATTCCCCCACCTAAATAATTCTTAACCCTTCAACAATCAAATCAAGCTCCATATGCTCAAGGGAACATCTTGGTGAGAACTCTAAAATTTATTTTGTATTTTGGAAGATTAAAAAAACGATTTAAAAACAACTCTAGTTTAATTTAGTAACTAGTAACATCTTCATTGTTACAAACAAATGGTAAACAATGCAGGGAAGGGTCCAGGTAAGAGAAAGACTTCAAGGGTGAGGTGGTCTTTGGGATGTTTTCCTAGAATGATTGGTAGAATATAGATTTGTGGTAAACACTGAAATGTGAAATGGGATCAGTCTAGGAGAAGAAAACAGCTGAGTGCAAAATGTAGCAGTAAGCATCGTTTTATTGCTAAATTGTATCTGACTCTGCAACCCCATGGGTTGCAGCCCGCCAGGCTCCTCTGTCCACCGGATTTCTCAGGCAAGAATACTGGAGTGGGTTGCCATTTCTTTCTCCAGGAGATCTTTCTGACCCTGGGATCAAATCTGTATCTCCTGCATTGCAGGCAGATTCTTTACCACTGGAAGTAGTGGTAAAGAGAGAGACAAACAAACTCAAAATGTTTGGTCCAAAAAAGTGAGAAAGAAAATGATTTTTTTTTCCTTCTCTTTTTTTGTGCTGCCTTTTTGTGCCAAGTTCTGTACATATGGAATTTAGTTATTTCTTAAAACAGACATGAGTGGTAGGTGTTAGTGACCTATTTTGCATATTCTTGTGATTAGGATACTGACACTTAAAAGGAATAAACAATTCAAATGTTACATCACATCAAGAAGTTTTTAAAAATCTGGTGACCTAAAATATTGATGTGTCCTGTTTTATACATTTCATGCATACTGAATATTGAGGGTTTCTCATTGGAATACTGAAAAGGTATTTTCTGGCCTGTATCTTCTGCTAGATATAATAATAAAAAAAAACATTATTTTTGGTATATTGAAGGAGAATATTTCCCCTTAAATATACAGTCATCACACTCCCTCCATACAGGTGGAAGATTCTATTAATAAATCTATTCTAGGAACCATGTAAGAAGTAACTATTCTTAATTTCTTGTCAGTTCAGCTTACAGTACAATAAATGATATCTCCCTTTCTTTATACCTTTCAAATTTGCCGAAGTGATGTAATTTAGTTTTCATTTTTTTTTTAGACACTTTTCCATGTGAAAAAAATTTTGCTTTAACGTGTTTATTCTTTTGTTAAGAAAACATGTGTCTTTATTCTGATCTATTTTCCTGCCATGTTCCCCATAGAGGGCTGATCCCTGGTGGAGAAGTGACAGAGTTATCACAGCACTGTGCCTCCTGTCTAGTTTTCTGTTCTCCATTTTTTAGGTTCCTGGAGTATTTCTGAAACTGAGCCTGAGAGTGGGGATGAAAGATAATTTGAGTATTTGAATACTATTTGAATAATATATTTGAGTTATTCAGGAGCAATCGTGCCTAAAGGGTACTGTTTACAAAAGTATGGGCAATATTAAAACTGACATCAAGATGACATACTGTAGTATTACAAAGCTACTTACAGCAGGGTAACCACCTTTGGTCTAAAAGGGTAAGGAGAAGGAGCCACTACCAGATCTAAGACACAAAAGGAACAATGCAGAAGGCTTCCTAGTACTGGCTATGATCTTTTCAGTTCACTTCAGCCTGTCATAGAAGGAGCTGAAGAAAGAAACACTGACCTCATAGTCATCCCAACCTCCACTCTACTGAGCCTTTCATTGGACAAGCTCTACTCATATAATGCAATGGCAAAGTGGTCCATTAATGAATACCCCAGGTTGGAAAACATCAGGTTGGAGAAGTATAGAAGCTGGTTTGGAGAAGCAAATGGAAGATGCCTAGCAGATAGCACAGAAGTACACCACCAACTGCATAATATACAGACATTTAAGACAAAGAGTCAGGGAGAAAAGTTTCTAGATGATGGCATTCTTATTTAAGTAGACTCTCAAGAAAGTTTTATGAGATATTATTAACTCACTTTACACCATTTCAGTAACTTACCCAAATTACAGGGCTATGCCACTGATTGAACCAAAATTTATTAGGCTTTGATGTCACCCTGACTTTCAAATGGAATGGAGTAAGCTAGGTTCAGAGAGAGGCAAGGATCTGGCAGTTAAGACTAGATTGAAATTTGTACATCCACAGGATGGCTTAGATGCTTAGGACACACAGAGTCTGGAGAGAAACTAAAAATAAATAATACAACAGAAATTATATAACATTATCCTCCTGTAAGAAAGAAACTAGCAACACTGAAATGAAACTTCTTATTCACAGAATTCTCATTCCAGGAGTACAGAGACTGGACCACTATTTAGGAGACATTGTTATGCATTAGAATGTCCCCGTTTCTTTCAAATCCCCATATGTAAATGGCCAACTATTTTTTTCTTTTATTGGTGAAAAGAAAGATTTTGGATATAGCATGCTACATTTTACAAGGTAAAATCTCTGATTTCTACTAACAATGTGTTATCTCTAATTATTTTAGCAAAGCCATCAAAATTTGCATTTATATCATTTATTACCATAATGTTTGTTACAAGTATGACTCTCAAAAATAAAGAGCATCACTGCTTGCTATGAAGGTTCCCTACACCATTAGGGAATTAGGAAATATAGAATTCCCAGAGTGGTAGGTGGCAAATAGAGGACCAGAAAAAAATACCAGGGAATTTGACCTCATCAAAATTTAGATGGCTTTGATTTTAAATTTAACTGCTTAATGATATAACAGAGTCAGAAATTTCAGGATGGATCTCAGAGCCAGCTCCCTACTCATATTGCATATTTAGAAAGTTATTTAATCTCTCCAAAACTCAGCTCTGTCACTGGTAAAATAAATCATTTGAATTGCATCATCCTTAGTGATAGTTCCTTGATTGTGGGCTAGATTTCCCATATCACAGTCAAGTGCACTATTTTTAGATTCCACATATAACTGATATCATACGATATTTGTCTTTGTCTGACATAACTGAGTATGTTCATCTTTAGGCCCATCCATGTTCCTGCAAGTGGCATTATTTCCTTCTTTTTTATGGCTGAGTAATATTCCATTTCCTATGTATTTTCTTCATCCATTCATTTGCTGATGGACATATTGATTGCTTCCTTGTCTTGGCTACTGCGTATAGTGCTGCCATACACATAGGGGTACATGTATCTTTTTGAATTAGAGTTCTCATTTTTCCATATATTTGCCCAGGATTTGGATAGTTGGATTAGATGGCAACTCTACTTTTAGTATTTTAAAGAACTCCCATACTGGCTTTTCCAACTTACATTCCTCAATTCTGCAAATTTGACAAGTGTGTGCAGTCATGCAGTCACCACCATAATTAAGATATACACAACTCTCATCACCCACAGATTTTCCCTAGCACCTCTCTCTAGCCCTTCTCATCACTTTTCACCCCAACCCTTAGAAACCACTTTTATGTTTTCTGTGCTTAGAGTTTGGCATAGATTTGAGAATGCCATATAAACCAAATCACGCAGTTGCAAAGCCATTTGACTCTGGTTTCCTTCACTTGGGATACTGCATTTCAGGGTCGTGCAAATTATAGAATGCATCATAATTCATTTTTATTTTTCTCTGAATGACTTCAAGATTTTTTCTTTATTTTTGATTTTTATCAATTTGAATATTATGTTCCTGAGTATGTTTCCCGAGTTTAATATGAGTTTTTCTAAGTTTTATTCAGTTCAATATTCTCAGATGTTTCTGGATCTGTGATTTGAATTCTTTCTTTAGTTTTGGAACATTCACAGCCATTATCTCTTTGCATATTCTTCCCCCTTTTCTCTCTTCTTTTTGTGGTATTCCAAGTATATATATATTTGACAGTTTTATCTCAGGACTCTTCTTTTTAATTAATTAATTTATTTTAATTGGAGGCTAATTACTTTACAATACTGTGGTAGTTTTTGCCATACATTGACATGAATCAGCCATGGGTGTACATGTGTTCCCCATCCTGAATCTCCCTCCCACATCCTTCCCATCCCATCCCTCAGGGTTGTCCCAGTGCACCAGCTTTGAGTGCCCTGTTTCATGCATCAAACTTGGACTGGTGATCTCTTTTACATACGGCAATATGCTTATTTTAATGTTATTCTCTCAAATCATCCCACCCTCGCCTTCTCCCACAGAGTCCAAAAGTCTGTTCCTTACATATGTGTCCCTTTTGCTGTCTCACATATAGAGTCACTGTTACCATCTCTCTAAATTCCATATATATGCATCAATGTACTGTATTGGTGTTTTTCTTTCTGACTTACTTCACTTTGTATAATAGATTCCAGTTTCATCCACCTCATTAGAACTGATTTAAATGCATTCTTTTTAATAGCTGAGTAATATTCCATTGTGTATATGTACCACAGCTTTCTTATCCATTTATCTGTCAATGGACAGCTAGGTTGCTTCCATGCCCTGGCTATTGTAAATAGTGCTGGAATGAACTCGGGGTACACATGTCAATGTGTATTGACATTGGAGTACACGTGTCTATTTCAGTTCTGCTTTCCTCAGTGTGTATGCCCAGCAGTGGGATTGCTGGGTCGTATGGCATTTCTTACATCTCATGACTCTTAAGAGCCCTGATTTGTTCCCTTTCCCATTCTGTGTTCTCTTCAAGTTTCAGTTTTGTATAATTTCTATTGATATACTTCAAATCCATTGATGCTTTCTTCAGCTGCATCAAGTCTACTGATGGGTTTTGAAAAGCATTTTTCATTTTTGTTATTGAATTTTCATTTCTAGAACTTCCATTTTATTTTTTTCTTAGCGTTTTCATCTCTCTGTTCAGTTCCCCATGAGTGTTCATAAATGTTATCATCTTTTTCCAATTTGGCCCTTACACATATTAATCACAGTTACGTGAAACTCTATTTTTGACAATTCCACATCTTTGGAGGAGAAGGGGGCAACAGAGGATGAGATGGTTGGATGGCACTATTGACTCAATGGATGTGAGTCTGAGAAAACTCCAGGAGATAGTTAAGGACAGGGAAGCCTGACATGCTACAGTCCATGGAGCCACAAAGAGTTGGACATGACTGAGTGACTGAACAACGTCTGTGATGTATCTGAATCTAGGTCTGCTGATGGCTTTTTCTTGACAGTGTTGTTTTCTCTTCCTTTTCTTCCCTCTGAAGAAAAGCTTTCTTTCTTCTTCATTTTCCATTAATGTAACAAAGCTTCTAAGATAAAAATTCAAGCCCTTTATTTCGTCCTATTGGAGTCTATGAACAATGAGATTGCCTTATGATCAAATTCAGTTATATAATGTTAATCAAAGACAGGTATTTCTCTTTCCCATGATGAAGGGCCATTTTTGGAAAGAAATATGTGTTGGCTTTTTGTTTATAGATGGTCTGGGTTAGAACTGACTAAAATTGTACCTGATGATAGAAATTACCTAGAATAAGAGTTTCTAAGGAGACAGAACTTGTACTTGGTTATCCCTGTTTGAAATCATGGGATTTGGCATGTCCCTCTGGAAGGAGGCCTGTATGCTGGCAAGCCTTCTAAAGCATAAGCATTCTTTTTCTTCCCATCTGCCTGGTCTTCTTTGTGCTTTAGCCATAAGGCTGGATACAAGACAGCTCCCTCACATTCCCTCTATTAGAGCAATGGATTTCAACCTCTGTCTCTTTTTGTTACATGTTAGTGATGACACTCCTGTGACTTAGATATTCTCATGTATGACGCCAAGTTTATCTACAACTCCAAACTCGATTCTACCTCTCTAAGAAAGCCAGGATTGAACTAGATGCTGAAGTATAATGGAATCCTCTCACTTCAGTAAAAAAAAAAAAAAAAAGAAAGAAAGAAAAGAAAATAGCAAATGAAATAACAAAAGAAATTATAAGAAATAACTATCGAAAAGAGGGTGAGTCTTTGCCTAGTGAAGATAATAATAAAATTTCAATATGTTTGAAAGTATCCATACATGTATAGCTCAGCTGGTAAAGAATCTGCCTGAAATATGGGAGACCTGGGTTCAATCCCTGGGTTGGGAAGATCCCCTGGAGAAGGGAAAGGCTACCCACACCAGTATTCTGGCCTGAAGAATTCCATGGACTATATGGATAGTGCATGGGGTCGCAAAGAGTTGGACATGACTGAGCAACCTTCACTTTCACTTTCATACATACATGTTGAATTCAAACATATGAAGATTTTATAATTATCTCTATTCTATGTCCCTGGAAAATATGAGTTACTGAAACTATTCACTTGTGAGTGACAAATGGTATTTGTTTATAACATTCACAATTACCGATCAATATTTTCTCCTACCTTCTGCTCTCTTCAGAACACATCATTAAATGGAAGGAAAGCCTAAGCAAAATTTATATATTTTGTTCTTTCTCCCCCTCTTTCCCCAAGCTCTATGAGATGGCCGTGTTAGGAAGTTAAGATAGCATCCAGTGAATACACTGTGGTTTGTAAATTATTTGTACTCTTCAGAGTTCAGTTCTCCATAGTACCACCAGCAGCTAGTCAAAAATACTCAACAAAAAATACTTGAGAAAAGTGATAAGCATTGGCATTGCAGAACAAAACTGACAGTACTGACCATCAACAGGATCATGACACAATCAGAGTAAATTCCCTAAACCTTAATATATCAGTACTTTTAGGGATCACTTCTCATTACCTGAGTTGAATCTTCTGTAAGTATATATGCCCTTGATACACTTTATCTGGGCAAATGACATTTTGGACACCATCAGAAAAGAATATAAGTCTAATGTTAATTCTAATCATTAGAATTAATGGAGTGGTAAAAGCAATATCACGTAGTTACTTGCTGAGTTATTTCACATAAACCAATAGCTAATTTTGTAGACAGCTTTATGTTAGTAGTAAATGTAGTATTTTTCTCAACCTCAAAATACTTTGCAATAGATAATGTCATTTTGTGTTCTCTCCTCATTTGTTCACCATAGTAGAATTTGAGTAGGTGGACAAAGGGACCTTCCACCCCTCCTTCAGCCAAGTCTCACCCAACTGGACAGAGCAAAAGGAACTTACCATTTTCAGAAAACATGTCCAGGAACTACTTTCTCTGCCTCAGTCAAATATCCATAGTTACTAGGGTGGCTCTAGGGTCTTCACATTCTTCACCAGTTTACAACTTCTAATTCCCATGAGAAAATTGTAGTGTATAATAACTGATGTTCCTTGAAAAATATAAAATAAGAGTATTATATCATCCAGCATTTTACCTCTTGGTATTTACCTGAATAAAATAAAAACAGTAATTTGAAAATATAAACAGCCCCTATTTTCATCAGAGAATTATTTACAGTAGCCCAGATATGGAAACAATCTAAATGTCCATCAATGAATGAACAGGTAAAGGTGATATGATACATATATGCAATGGATTACTCAGTTCAGTTTAGTTCAGTTGCTCAGTTGTATCCAGCTCTTTGTGACACCATGGACTGCAGCACGCCTGGATTCCTTGGCCATCACCAACTCCCAGAGCTTCCTCAGACTCATGTTGGGGATGCCATCCACCCATCTCATCCTCTGTCATCCCCTTCTCGTCCTGCCTTCAATCTTTCCAGCATTAGGGTCTTTTCCAATGAGTCAGTTCTTTGCATCAGGTGGCCAATGTATTGGAGCTTCAGTTTCAGCATCAGTCCCTCCAATGAATATTCAGGATTGATTTCCTTCAGGATTGACTGGCTTGATCTCCTTGCAGTCCAAGGGACTCTCAATAGTCTTCTCCAACACCACAGTTCAAAAGCATCAATTCTTCGGCACTCAGCTTTCTCTATAGCCCAGCTCTCACATCCATACATGACTACTGGAAAAACCATAGCTTTGACTAGACCTTCTTTGGTCAACAAAGTAATGTCTCTGCTTTTTAATATGCTGTCTAGGTTGGTCATAACTTTTCTTCCAAGGAGCAAGCATCTTTTTATTTCATGGCTGTAGTCATCATCTGCAGTGGTTTTGGAGCCCAAGAAAAGGAAATCTGTCACTGTTTCCATAGTTTCCCCATCTATTTTCCATGAAGTGATGGGACTTTATGCCATGATCTGTTTTTTGATGGAATATGGATGGAATGGAATACTACTCAGCCATAGAAAGGAATCAACTCATTCCATTTATATCAATATGGATGAACCTTGAGGGTATCACGCCAAGTGAAATAAGTCATACTGAGTCACTGGCGATGCTGTGCAGCATGTGAGATTTTTGGCCCCTGACCAGGGACTGAACCCTTGCCTCCTGCAGTCAAAGTATGGAGTCTCAACCACTGGACCACTGAGGAAGTCCCACGTAGGACTGAGAAAGACAAATGCCGTATATTCACTGACACAATGGAATCTGAAAAATAAACCAATCAAATATGAGAAATCAAAACAAAATTCATAGATACAGAGAATACATGTGTGGTTGCCAGAGTGGAGGATTGTTGGCTGGTGGCTGAAATGAGTGAAAGGGATAAAGAGATACAAACTTCCAGTTATAGATAATTCATGAGGTATGATCTATAGCATGGTGACTACAGTTAATAATAGGGTATTACCAACTTGAAAGCTTAGCAGTAAAGAAATCATAAAAGTTTTTAATCCCAAGAAAAATTTTTTAACTTTGTATGGTGACAGATGGTAATGACATATTGTGGTGAACATTTCACAATGTATGCTAATGGCAAATCATTATTTTGTACATCATAAACCAATATAACATTGTATGTCAAATATATATTTATACACATGCATATTTGAAAGTGAAAGTCACTCAGTTGTGTCCAACTCTTTGTGACCCTATGGAATATAATCCATAGAATTCTCCAGGTTGGAATACTGGAGTGAATAGCCTTTACTCCAGGGGATATTCCCAACCCAGGGACCAAATCCAGGTATCCTGCATTGCAAGTAGATTCTTTACCAGCTGAGCCATAAGGGAAGCCCAAGAATATTGGAGTGGGTGGCCTATCCCTTCTCCAGAGGATCTTCCTGAGCCAGGAATTGAACCAGGGTCTCCTGCATTGCAGGTAGATTCTTTACCAACTGAGCTATCAGGGAAACCCTGATATACAAGTGTGTGTGTATAAATACTTCAAAATACTTCTCAAATAATCAAAAGTGTTTCATAATTTCCTCTTTCTGTCTGAATTATTTCATGTCTTTTAAGGAAGGCCACTGCTTTGGAATAAATGTGGTACATGATTAAAGGCTTCAAAGGGGGACTTAAGTTTGACTTGTGGTTAAAAATATAAAGCTTCTATTACTAGTCAGAGTGGATTTACAGACCTGCACGTACAATTTAATAACATTAGAGGGAATTAATATAATATTAGAGGGAATCAGGTAACAGAGTAAAGTGAGTTTATCAATAGAATTAAAGTTCACTGTGTACCTACAACATATGTAAATTATAATCTTCAATGTCCTGCAATGTATAAGAATTATAGGTTCATGAAGGACTTGGTATTGAAAACACTTCAAGGAGGACACTAGGCAATTAAAGACTATATTAAAGAATTTAAGTGTCAGGGACTATGCACAGGCTTGAGGAAGCACCACAGAGTTTGAATCAGAGGCATTTAAATTTTATATCTATCCCATCAATCAAATCTTCCCTTCTCCACTACTGGGTTCTAAAACAATGATATGATATTATCAGTTGCAAGGAGTTATCAAATAATGTCTCACTTATGAAAGTTAAAAAATAAAAAAATTATTCTTTTTGAACTTTTTTTATGGAAATGAGAGATTTCAGTTATACCTATGTCATCCAGCTCAGTTTTGGCTTTCTTAAGGGAACAGAAGAATTTAACTCTAGGATTGCTGATAACCTCAGAAGTATACATAAGAGTGGCCCGAGTAACCTGTCATCAGGTCATGTGACAAGGGGAATAGAGATTGGAAACCATTGCTGTGATTAGAAGTAATTTGAGAAAGGTATCTAGCAGCCTTATTGCTAAATTATGGAAGAAGACTAGGCAGATGGAAAGAAAAGTAACTCTTATTTTTCCATGACCCCAGAGACCTACCAGCATACAGGATATGTCCCCATGACCCTCAGCATATAGCATACAGAATGGACATGTCAAATCTTATTATTTCAGAGAAACAACCAAGCAAAAGCATCATCTCTTTAGAAACTCTTGTCCTAGGTGATTTCCTTCATCAATTGTAATATTAATCAGTGCTAACCCAGGCCAGTTATAAACAAGAACCAAACACATATATCTTTCCTGCCATTACCCTTCATCATGGGAAAGAGAAGTGCCTATCCTTGATTAATGCTGCATTGCTGAATTTGATCACAGGGCAATCTTGGTTTTTTTTGTAGATGTTAATGGGCAAGAATAAGTGGCCTGAATTTTTCCTTTGGAGCTCTGTTACATTGAAGAGCAAAGATGTAGAGAAGGGGAAAAAAAGCTTTTCTTCAGAGGAAAAGAAGCAGTCTTAGAAAAGAAGAATATTTTCATGCTGAAAAAAATTACAAAATTTCCAAATACATGTTAATAAAAGCTTTGGATGACTGCATGAGTACACTTAGGTCAGAAAGGAAATACTTCAGTGAAAAAATTAGAAAGTAACTGTTTGGTGCACTAAATAGTACCCTGCTGACTCAAAAGAGTTAACGAAAGTCTAAAATCATCATTTATTTCCAGGGAGATGCTTTTAAACAAATATTCTCTGAAAATGTGATACCACATATTCTCCACCTTCATTTCTCACACAATTTACAGAGTCACTTCATAATGAACTCCATGAGACAAGCAAATTGTTTGGTTACATAATAATTTTGTGATAATGAATTTGCTACTAGACATTAAATTTCCAGTGTGCTAGAGTCAGAGATAAAATTCAGTTAATGCAAACACTGCTGTAGTGAATATGTAAGCAAAACAGAATGTTCAATGGAGAAACAGAAATGTAGCATGCCCATATGACTCTTACTCAAAGATTATCCAAATGTCTTGAGTTCTATGTCTTGAGTTCTATGTCTTGGTTTCATTAGGAGTTTTGAAAATTCAGGTGGCTAGCAACTAGGCCACTAAAAGCTTAGAAATGCATGCGTAATGGAGAAGGAAGTTGAATGATAACTAACTTCCTGGCAAGAAAAAAAAAAATACAGAGAGTCCACTCTCCCCTCCCTGCTCTCATTGTGGTCCACCTGGTCAAGTAACATTGTGTATAGTTCCATGACTATTACATAGCAAGGACCAGAGAGAGTACTGTATTATGGAAAATTCACCATATGCTAAGCATTGCAACCAGATATCATTACCATAAATTGCTACTTGGAAATTTTCTAGCAGAGCGTCTGCCTGTAAAATGAAAATGAAGTGGCTATAACTGATATTCGAGAAAACAAAGACATCTTAATGTAGAATAAAAGAAGCTGTCATTAGGATTCTTATGGGTCTGGTGAAACTTAAATATATTTCAACTGCATTGTTGTAATGAATTCAGTTCTAGATGGAAGCTGATCTAAAGCAAGCCTTCTCCCAACCTTCATCGCTTTTACATTCCACAGTCAATTGCTTCTTCCTCTGTTTCTGTTGTGCTGTATTCATACGTATTTATGTGCTATGCTGCATTTCTCCAACTCTACTATCATTTTATGTATAGGTACATTACTGTTACAAACAAAGAAGAACAAATATTGTTTTTTTTTATGGATTAATGTATTTCCCATCAGGATTTCCCAAGTGACGCTGTGGTAAAGAACTGCTTGCCAATGCAGGAGAGGTAACAGACATGGATTTGATCCCTGGTTGGGAAGATCTCCTGGAGGAAGAAATGGCAAACTACTCCAGTATTCCTGCCTGGAAAATTCCACAGACAGAGGAGCCTGGCAGGCTACCATCCATGGGGTTGCAAAGTCAGACACGACTGAGGGACTAACACACACACACACACACACACACACACACACACACACACACACATTCTTGAGACTCTCCATTAATTACATTAAATATATGATATCATTGTGTGAATAATGGTACTGTCTTTTTTACTGTTCCCTTGACTTTTCACTTCCTTGACTCCTGTCTTTCACTTCATCTTGGCCTCTCCAAAAATCTTACAATCTCATCACCTCATTCAGTGATAAATCTAAAAGTATTGTTTGAAAACTTGACTAGTCTCCATGGTTCATTGTAATCAAGAGTATCATTCAGAGTGCTTATTTAACTTACACGCAGAGAACATCATGAGAAACGCTAGGATGGAGGAAACACAAGCTGGAATCAAGATTCCAGGGAGAAAAATCAATAACCTCAGATATGCAGATGACACCACCCTTATGGCAGAAAGTGAAGAAGAACTAAAGAGTCTCTTGATGAAAGTGAAAAAGGAGAGTGAAAAAGTTGGCTTAAAGCTCAACATTCAGAAAAATAAGATCATGGCATCTGGTCCCATCACTTCATGGGAAATAGATTGGGAAACTGTAGAAACTGTGTTAGACTTTATTTTTCTGGGCTCCAAAATCACTGCAGATGGTAACTGCAGCCATGAAATTAAAAGATGCTTACTCCTTGGAAGGAAAGTTATGACCAACATAGACACCATATTGAAGCAGAGACATGACTTTGGCAACAAAGGCCCGTCTAGTCAAGGCTATGGTTTTCCCAGTGGTCATGTATGGATGTGAGAGTTGGACTGTGAAGAAAGCTGAGTGCTGAAGGATTGATTCTTTTGAAGTGTGGTGTTGGAGAAGACTCTTGAGAGTCCCTTGGGCTGCAAGGAGATCCAACCAGTCCATTCTGAAGGAGATCAGTCCCAGGTGTTCGCTGGAAGGAATGATGCTAAAGCTGAAACTCCAGTACTTTGGCCACCTCATGTGAAGAGTTGACTCATTGGAAAAGACTCTGATGCTGGGAAAGATTGAGGGCAGGAGGAGAAGGGGACGACAGAAGATAAGATGGTTGGATGGCATCACTGACTCAACAGATGTGAGTTTGAGTGAACTCTAGGAGTTGGTGATGGATAGGGAGGCCTAGCATGCTGCAGTTAATGGGGTCACAAAGAGTTGGATGTGACTGAGCAACTGAATTGAACTAATTACACTATACTGTGGAAAACAGAAACCAACTTGGGCTTTTTAAAAGTGAGCTCAGGAAAAATCTATATATATAAAAATTCAAAAGTCACTGGAATAAACCTCATAAAGTTTGTTACTAAATTCCTCATAAGTAGCAGGAATTCAAACAGAAAGATAAAAACTAACTATCAAACATTTTTAAATGTTAAACTAATTAGTAAAAACTAATATGAAACAAGCAATTATTTAAATACATTAAACCCAAATCAATTTAGCAAGAAGATTTAGTCTAGACACTCTTCACACTTTCTATTATGCTAAGGAGGGTCACAAAAAAGTGTCAGTCTCAATTCCTGCAACTGAAATTAGCAATCCTAAAACTATTAGACTTAAATACATCAATACTCATGTATCAAATGAGCTAAAGAGCTATCAGGACTCTACATGAAAGGGAGATGTAAGTAATGGGAAGTAATTAAACCTCTCATCATTCCTCTTCATCCCCCACATCCACTATCCCAGATTCACTAAAGAGGGTTTGAATCAACTTAGAAGTTGAGAGACACTAAGTATATGACAATGGAGAAAGGCTGATGGAATTCTAGGCAAAGGCAAAGTTTAATCAAAATCCTGGAGGTGAAAAGAGACATGGACCGTTCAGGCTGGATTGGCCTTTAGGAATGACTGGTTTGATCTCCCACACCAAGGGACTCTCAAGAGTCTTCTCCAGCATCACAATTTGAAAGCATCAATTCTTTGAAGTTCAGCCTTCTTTATGGTCCAACACTCACATCTGTACATGTCTACTGGAAAAACCATAGCTTTGACTATATGAACCTTTGTTGGCAAAGTGATTAACTAACAACAAATAGATTAACAATTTAATTGAACAATGCCATATGTTAGGCTTGTCACATATCATATTTAGAAACTCTACTAAGTAAATACATGCGCAGTCCCCTTTTTGAAACAAATTCAAACTTCAAATAACTTGCTCAACTTTGCATAGTGGGACAGAAAACAGTTTAGAAAAAGTAGCATATTCTTGAGCCTTCATACTCCAACTAATTGTGACATTTCATAGTGAGTAAGCCTCTGGTTAATCTGGTGAAAGTGCTGCATTCAATATGCCAGCAAATTTGGAAAACTCAGCAGTGGCCACAGGACTGGAAAAGGTCACTTTTCGTTCCAGTCCCAAAGAAAGGCAATGTCAAAGAATGCTCAAACTATCGCAAAATTCCACTCATCTCACACGCTAGTAAAGTAATGCTCAAAATTCTCCAAGCCAGGCTGCAACAGTACCGGAACCATGAACTTCCAGATGTTCAAGCTGGTTTTAGAAAACGCAGAGGAACCAGAGATCAAATTGCCAACATCTGCTGGATAACCAAAAAAGGAAGAGAGTTCCTGAAAAACATCTATTTCTGCTTTATTGACTATGCCAATGCCTTTGACTGTATGGATCACAATAAACTGTGGAAAATTCTGAAGGAGATGGGAATACCAGACCACCTGATCTGCTTCTTGAGAAACCTATATGCAGGTCAGGAAGCAACAGTTAGAACTGGACATAGAACAACAGACTTGTTCCAAATAGGAAAAGGAGTACATCAAGGCTGTATATTATCACCATGCTTATTTAACTTTATGCAGAGTACATCATGAGAAACACTGGGCTGGAAGAAGCACAAGCTGGAATCAAGATTGCCGAGAGAAATCTCAATCACCTCAGATATGCAGATGACACCACCCTTATGGCAGAAAGTGAAGAGGAACTAAAAATCCTCTTGATGAAAGTGAAAGAGGAGAGTGAAAAAGTTGGTTTAAAGCTCAACATTCAGAAAACAAAGATCATGGCATTCAGTCCCATCACTGCATGGGAAATAGATGAGGAAACAGTGGAAACAGTGTCAGACTTTATTTTGGGGTGCTCCAAAATCACTGCAGATGGTGACTGCAGCCAGGAAATTAAAAGATGCTTACTCCTTGGAAGGAAACTTATGACTAACCTAGATAGCATATTCAAAAGCAGAGATATTACTCTGGCAACAAAGATCCATCTAGTCAAGGCTATGGTTTTTCCAGTAGTTATGTATGGATGTGAGAGTTGGACTGTGAAGAAAGCTGAGTACTGAAGAATTGATGGTTTTGAACTGTGGTGTTGGAGAAGACTCTTGAGAGTCCCTTGGACTGCAAGGAGATCCAACCAGTCCATTCTAAAGGAGATCAGTCCTGGATGTTCTTTGGAAGGTTGATGCTAAAGCTGAAACTCCAATACTTTGGCTACCTCATGCAAAGAGTTGACTCATTGGAAAAGACTCTGATGCTGGGAGGGATTGGAGGCAGGAGGAGAAGGGGACGACAGAGGATGAGATGGCTGGATGGCATCACCAACTCGATGGACATGAGTTTGAGTGAATTCCAGGAGTTGGTGATGGACAGGGAGGCCTGGCATGCTGTAATTCATGGGGTCGCAAAGAGTCGGACACGACTGAGCGACTGAACTGAACTGAAGCCTCTGGTTCAGGAGTGCAATAGAAATATTATTTATAAAAAATAAATATTGCTTATGGGTATGAATATAAGAATGTGAAGACTGAAGGGCAGGAAATCTTTTGTGCTGTGTGCATGGGTGCATACAAACATGTATACACACACACAAACACACAGGTTGGTAATCTGTTCAAGCATTTACAGAGATCTTTGAAATCCTGTACTATTAAATAAAATATTTTGTCAATATTGAGAGAGAGAGTATAGAGAATATGGGCAACATGAACCTATATAGCAAATAAGGTGGAAAAGAAAAGCTCCTCAACCTTGGGCCATTCATTCTGACAAGTGGAAGTGTTAGTTGCTCAGTCATTTCTGACTGTTTGCAACTCCATGAGCCTGCCAGGCTCCTCTGTCTGCGGAATTCTCCAGGCAAGAATACTGGAGTGGGTTTTCATGCCCTCCTCCAGGAGATCTTCCCAATCCAGGGATCAAATCTGAGTCTCCTGAATTGTAGGCAGATTCTTTATCATCAGAGCCACCAAAAGAAAGATGGGAAGGATAATCCAATTCTCTTGTTCTTCATGGTATAGGTCATGGCTGCATATTAAGTAGATATAAAATCTGGACATTCCAAGATAGGACAAGTTCCCTGTAAAACTTCTAGGTTTCTAAAGGTTTATCCCTATTGACCGCTGCTCTGCCCACAAAAAAAGAACGTCTCACTACTTGTCTTGCTACCTGTAGGTGAACACTTATGTCACCAACACCAAATGTCTATTTAGCTTTATCTTTACTTCTTTTATTTTCCTTGAAACAAAGACTTTCCAGCTTTACTCAATGAGGCTAAAGGTTAATGGGCTGAAAAGAGGGGTATTTGAGCAAGGAATTTTGAGGAGATGGACCAGTGTGCCTCCACGACACTTCTCTCACTGAAGCAGAACAATTTCATTTTATTTATGTAGATATTGAGAAGCTGTAAAATATTTTAATTAAAAAAAATCTGATACTAAAATTAGTCAAAAAACATCTGTGCTAGTAGATGGTGAGTGGGAATGAATTAATCAGATGCGGTAAATGCTATTGATTTTAGTGCCTTAAAGTTTGAGGGGATTATTAAAATGATTTTCAAATTGCCAAGACAGGCTGAGTCACAGCCTGGAGACAGCCATATATGTTGCTTAAAATAAGGTTGGCTGATGCTGGAGCAGACAGTTGGCATTCCTTGATTTAGCTCTTAAACTTCCTTTTTGTTCAGTTGTCTGGCTCTACTCCTGATTGGTAGTTACCTAGCTAGACACCTTGTTTCTCTAAACTTTAAATATGAATCTTTCCCTTGGCACCTTGCTTCCATGACAGACAGACTGACACATCTTCACACATGCTTTTTAAATGTTTAAAAGAAATATATTTTTTGAACAGATATACACCATGATAGCAAAAGTACAAGAAGGTATTAAATAAAAATGCAAATATCCCTTCGACCAAATCTCCCAGCAACTACATTTCCATTTCCAGGAGTCACCACCAGAGTCAAATTCTCAAATCTTTGTGTATATTAATTTTATGGACTAATTTAGAGAGAACTGACATTCTTTACATTACCCTAGTGAACATGTGTATTTTCCCCCTTTTTTAGCAAATGTACAATATTCCTTTCTGTACTTTTCTTTTGAACTTAGCATACATTCTGAAGATTTTTCTAAATCCATATTTGATGAATTCCCTCTTCTTCTTTATTTAAAGCAGTCACTACCATTACATAGACATTCCATAACCTATTTAATCAATCCTACTATTTAGGATTTTTTTTAATGTTGTGCTATTACAGACAATGTGGCAATGAATATATGCACATATTTATGCAAGTATGCACATAGAACAAATTCCTAGAAGTGGAATTGCTGCTTTTACATAAAATTTTCATAGATACTGCCAAATCATTTCTATAAATATAGTACCATTTTAGATTCCCAGGAAAATATACAAAAGTGCCTGTCTTCTATATCCTCACCAACATAATGTGTTTGCAAATATTTTAATATTTGCTAATAGAAAAACAATTTAGTTTTAACATATTTATCATATTATGAATGAGTTTGAACATATTTGCACATTCTTAAGGACCATTTATTTTACATTTCACTGACCTAAGTCTTTTGCCCATTTTAACTTGGGTTGCTGTTATTGGTTCTTATGATTTATAGGAAAATAATTTACTTATTAAGAAAGCTAATCTATTTTCTTTTATATGAACTAGAGTTTTTGTTTCTTTCTTTTTAGTGCTTTGCTATATAGGATAATTTTAGAACTATATTCATGATTTTTTTTCTTTTATGACCTCTATTTTACTCCATACTTAGAAAGAAATTTCCAAAAAAATAGAACTTTCCCAATCCAATGTAAGGCAAAAATTTTCTGATGTTTCTTCTTGTACTTTGCTTTACTTTTCACACTTAAGTCTTTAAAGCACCTGAACATTTATTTTTTGTATAAATTATTAAAAAAGCATATTTCTAGTTAGTTAAATTTATTAATCACCCATCTTCCACCTATGATTTCTATATTAACTTTATCATATAAAAAACTCCTACATTTTTTCACTTTCTTAAGTTTGAAGGGTACTCCATTGATCTATCTCTTAAAAGTACTAATGAATCACTGCTTTAATCAAAAGATATAGTATAATATCTAATAGGACTATCCCTTATTACACTTCCTTTTGAAAATTATCCTGGGTTTAATTTTTTTTTTTTTTTTTGCTTTTTCATATATAAAATTTAAAGTCATCTTGTCTAATTGCTATTGGTATTTCTATTGAAATCATATTAATTTTATGGACTAATTTAGGGAGAACTGACATTTTTATGATAACATTCTTAATCAAAAGTATAATATATCTTTCTATTTTCAAGACTTTTTACATCTTTCAGCAACATTTGAGTTTCTTTCTTTGTCTACCTCTTAGCAAGTAAGTTCTTGAGTAGTCTTTTTTTTTGGGTTGGCGGGGGGGGTGTTTTCTTCCATTGCATTTAGTTTATCTAGGTGTTTCTATATTTTACATAGTTTGATAGTTTTCCTTTAGTATACTCAAGTATATATAGTATACTCAAGTGATGTACTTGAGTTATGTTTGTGCATACCTATGTGTGTATAAGTTAATCTCCACCACAGGGTAGTTTATTAGTACTTGATAATATTAATACTTATATATAGTCAGACATATGTATTCAAAAGATGTTAATTTATCACTTTGAATATTATTATTTAAATAGTCCAAAGTTTTATGGATTAGTAAAAGAGATGTCAGAAATATGTATTACCTAGCTAGATAAATGGTGTTTAAGAAATATGATAGGTCTGTAAAGCTTTTAAGAAATCCTACTGCCTTAGCACAAATAAAATAAGAGAATCCCAAGAAAAGCGAGCCCAGTTTCCCAAAGTTTTGTTGCCGTCCCTGAGATATAGGGTATTATTCACCTCATGTTCCTTTCTTTAATGTAGCTTTCCATGGAGTGACTCCATTGACTGGCCCTCCCACTAGAACACCATCCTGTCTGCCTCATAGTGAGCCTTCTGAAGTAGATATTTGTCAGAGTGCTTCTTGCTTTGAGATACAAAACTAGTACCATGACAACTTTTTGACTTATTGCTAGTAACTGTTTATATCTTTGTCAGAACTTGATCTAAGACTTAAGTTCACTGTCAAAAATCATGAGGTAACAGGAACTGATCCAGGCTAGTGACCTGATAACTCTAGATAAATCCATAAAAGCCATGTGATGAAGGGCCTAACTACAGCTTATCTTGGTAGAATGTCCTGTGATCCTTCTGGAACATGAGATCATTAGCATCTCGTGAGGAATTGCTACAAGGCCATTTCTCACCTCTGTGTGTGTGTGTGTGTGTGTGTGTGTGTGTGTGTGTGTGTGTGTGTGAATTCGCTTCATTCATGTCCAACTCTTTGTGATGCTATGGACTATAGCCTGCCAGGTTTCCTTGTCCATGGAATTCTTCAAGCAAGAATACTGGAATGGGTTGCCATCCTCCTCCCGGGGATATTCCCCACCCAAGGATCGAAACTTTGCCTTTTACATATCCTATATTGGAAGGTAGGTTCTTTACCTCTAGAGTCACATGAAAAGCAACATTTCTTACTACCTGTGTCTTATTATAGAATCAATCTATGAGACAGTTTCTCATCCTCTCCCAGGTTCTGATGACATATGAAGAGTTCTGTCTTCCCTTCACCCTCATAGTACAGCTGCAAACTATAAAACTGAGTAGCAATCAATCAGCAACTCAGCAACAAGTTGCATCTAGCACTCAAGTTGTATTGTCATCTATTTCCTTTAGTTTTGGTGGTGTCCTATGGGGCAGGAGACATAGGTAGCTCTTACTTTTGTTTTCTGTGTTTTTATTGTCCGTATAAGCAGTAAAACATCTAAATCTGAAAAGGACTCATTGTTCTTTACCATCAAAATCTGCCAGTGTTAAGGTTTGACAGAAAACAACAAAATTCTGTAAAGCAATTATCCTTCAATAAAAAAATAAATTTAAAAAAAAATCTATCAGACTTGCTGAGCAGGTGTCAAGGGAATGGAGGTCAAATTTCCAACTACTTCTAATGATTACAGGCTCCTGCTCTTTCCTGAAATAATCTAACACTTACTGAAAAATAAAATAGTTTTAGATCCTAAAACTATTAGTGTATGTGAAGGATATTGATCGTTATACTTTTTTGACCCAGCCTCCTTACTAAATTCTCTTAGCATCTATAATAGATTTACGTTTTTCTCTTGGGTTTTCTAGCCTCTGTTGGTCTGAGATGACACTGGAATCCCTATTAAAATTTTCTTTAACTAGTTTGATTGAACTTAGCCTGATACTATTGATTCTCATTATTTGCAGTAGCTACTCTCCATGAAGTCATTGTTAACAATGAATTAGTGAATACTAAAGAGGATTTTTTTCCTCTATTTACGTCTGTACCTATATCTACATTTACATCTACATCTGTAACAGATTATAATTTTAAATCCTAAAAACAATTATTTAACGTACATTTTATTTTCTTTATTTTTATAAGAGAAAATGAGGTTCAGAAAGGTTTAGTGACTTACTAGAGGTCACTCTCTAACAGGTGGCCAGAGCTGGTATTCACCTGGCCCAGAACTAGCGTATCCTGCACTGCACTGCAATGTTTGCTACCGTCTCCATAAGTGGTCATTTGTGAGTGAAAATCAAATGAAAGGCAAAACTTTGCCTTTTTTAATGTCAGCTGGATGGCATCACTGACTCGATGGACGTGAGTTTGAGTGAACTCCGGGAGTTAGTAATGGACAGGGAGGCCTGGCGTGCTGCGATGCATGGAGTCGCAAAGAGTCGGACACGACTGAGCGACTGAACTGAACTGAACTGAAGAACCTATGTGTCAGGCAACTTAAATATTTTACCACTCTGTGCATGTCTTCACAAACGACTGGGTAAACCCCAATAGTATTCATTTTGAGGTTATGAACAAATTATAGTAAGTAGATCAACTCGCAAATATGGACACGTATTCTGATTCCAAGTAACATGTTGGTCTTCAGATATATTCAGGAGATTAAAGGCCAAATGCTATCAGAAGGAGAAAACTGGTTCTAAATTTGGTTTGAAACACTTGGATATGGGTGCTGCTAAAAATTTAGCTCCAGAATATTAGTAGCTGATCACTCAAATGATAAAAGTCTGGAACCAAAGTAGGGTGTTCCATTAATTTAGTGTTATGACTTATAGGACTTCACCAAGGAGAAGAAAAGATATTTCACAGGAAAAAGATGAGGTATTGTACAGTAATACAACTCATTAAAAAAAAAAAAAAGCTACATGAATGGGGTGATGAAATAATTTTAAAATTCAAGGGAAGAAAAATAAAATGATTTCTCTATATATATACATATATAGAGAGCTAGATAGATAGACAGTAAAACTAAAATTTTTAAAATTTCTAAGGAAAATATTTTTGTTCAGGATTTCAAATGACTAAAAGTTATCTAACAGTTAATTATAATTGTCAATGACTACAGATAAAGATTTCTAGTGCCCCACACTCAACACAACACTATCCTACAGTGTGTCATCCACAGACAGAGAAATAATCTCACATGAGGTATCAGAAATATAGCCTCCTGTGAGGCATCTAGAAGATTTTTAATAGTTTAAACTCTTCACTGCCTATGAGAGACAACTTCTTAAAAACAGTAGTATAGTAGTTCCCCCTAATTTATGGTTTCAGGTCCAAAATGTTTTATGGTTTATGGTCCAAAAATATTAAATGAAATTCTAGAAATAAATATATATATATATATATATATAAATTTTGAATAACATGCCATTCTGTCATGCCATACTATCAACTCTACCCTGTCTGGGACATGAATCATCCTCTTGTTCAGCATGTCCTGCACATTAGTCATTTAGCCATCTTGGTTATAGATTAACTACTGTAATCTCAAAGAGGTCAATGCCAAAGAATGTTCAAACTACCACACAATTGCACTCATTTCACACACTAGTAAAGTAATGCTCAAAATTATCCAAGCCAGGCTTCAGCAATACGTGAATTTCCAAATGTTCAAGCTGGTTTTAGAAAAGGCAGAGAAACTAGAGATCAAATTGCCAACATCCCCTGGATCATCAAAAATCAAGAGAGTTCCAGAAAAACATCTATTTCTGCTTTATTGACTATGCCAAAGCCTTTGACTGTGTGGATCACAATAAACTGTGGAAAATTCTGAAGGAGATGTGAATACCAGATCACCTGACCTGCCTCTAGAGAAACCTGTATGCAGGTCAGGAAGCAACACTTAGAACTGGACATGGAATAACAGACTGGTTCTGAATAGGAAAAGGAGTATGTCAAGGCTGTATATTGTCACCCTGCTTATTTAACTTATATGCAGAGTACATCATGAGAAATGCTGGGCTGGAAGAAGCACAAGCTGGAATCAAGATTGCTGGGAGAGATCTCAGTCACCTCAGATATGCAGATGACACCACCCTTATGGCAGAAAGTGGAGACAAACTAAAAAGCCTCTTGATAAAAGTGAAAGAGGAGAGTGAAAAAGTTGCCTTAAAGCTCAACATTTAGAAAACTAAGATCATGGCACCTGGTCCCATCACTTCATGGCACATAGATGGGGAAATAGTGGAAACGGTGAGAGACTCTTTTTTGGGGGGAGGGGGCTCCAAAATCACTGTAGCTGGTGACTGCAGCCATGAAATTAAAAGACGCTTATTCCTTGGAAGAAAAGTTATGACCAATCTAGATAGCATATTCAAAAGCACAGACATTACTTTGCCAGCAAAGGTCCGTCTAGTCAAGGCTATGGTTTTTTCAGTGGTCATGTAGGGATGTGAGAGTTGGACTGTGAAGAAAGCTGAGTGCCGAAGAATTGATGCTTTTGAACTGCGGTGTTGGAGAAGACTCTTGAGAGTTCCTTAGACTACAAGGAGATCCAACCAGTCCATTCTAAAGGAGATCAATCCTGGGTGTTCATTGGAAGGACTCATGCTAAAGCTGAAACTCCAGTACTTTGGCCACCTCATGCAAAGAGTTGACTCATTGGAAAAGACTCTGATGCTGGGAGGGATTGGGGGCAGGAGGAGAAGGGGACGACAGAGGATGAGATGGCTAGATGGCATCACTAACTCAATGGACATGAGTTTGAGTAAACTCCAGGAGTTGGTGATGGACAGGAAGGCCTGGCGTGCTGTGATTCATGGGGTCACAAAGAGTCGGACCCGACTAAGTGACTGAACTGAACTGAACTGAACTGAAGCCTAGATTCAAAGCTCTGTATTGTCACCCTGTTTGTTTAACTTATATGCAGAGTACATAATGAGAAAGTCTGGGCTGGATGAAACATAGAATCAAACTGGAATCAAGATTGCTGGGAGAAATGTCAATAGCCTCACATGTGCAGATGACACCACCCTTATGGCAGAAAGCAAAGAAGAACTAAAGAACCTCTTAATGAAAATGAGAGAGGAGAGTGGAAAAGTTGGCTTAAAACTCAACGTTCAGAAAACTTGATCATGGCATCTACTCCCATCACTTCATGGCAAATAGATGGGGAAGCAATGGAAATAGTGACAGACTTTATTTTGGGGGGCTCCAAAATCACTCCAGATGGTGACTGCAGCCATGAAATTAAAAGACACTTGCTCCTTGGAAGAAAAGTTATGACCATCTTAGTTAGCATATTAAAAAGCAGAGACATAACTTTGCCAGAAAAGGTCTGTCTAGTGAAAGCTATGATTTTTCCAGTTGGCATGTATGGATGTAAGAGTCAGACTATAAAGAAAGCTAAGCACAGAAGAATTGATGCTTTTGAATGTGGTGTTGGAGAAGACCCTTGAGAGTCCCTTGGACTGCAAGGAAACCCAAAAAATCCATTGTAAAGGAAATCAGTCCTGGATATTCATTGGAAGGACTGATGCTAAAGCTGAAACCCCAATAATTTGGCCACCTGATGCGAAGAGCTGATTCATTGGAAAAGACCCTGATGCTGGGAAAGATTGAAGGTGGGAGGAGAAGGGGACGACAGAGGATGAGATAGTTGGATGGCACCACTAACTCAATGGCCATTCATGTGAATAACCTCCGGGAGTTGGTGATGGACAGGGAGCCCTGGTTTGCTGCAGTCCGTGGGATCACAAAGAGTCGGACACGACTGAGTGACTGAACTGAACTGAACTCAGGTATTTAAACAGAGGTTAGCCAAATTTAATCGGAGACACTGCATAAGTTAAAATTGGAAATAAATATAATCATTTCAACAGCAAAATAACACATTTTAACCTAAGGAATCAAGTTTCTATAATCTCTCCTCTCCTCCCACCACCTGTCTCTCTCCCTCTCTCCCTTTTCCTTCTCTCCTTACTCTATTTTCTCAAGTTCTTTGCCCAGAAAGTAACCTGGAATTCATCACATTCAGGTAAATCAGAAATTTCCATGTAACTGTAATGACTTGGTTTTCCTAAAAAGGCTTCTAAAAATAAAGAAATCTGAGAAGGAATCTTAGCAGATTCTTAAATGTATTCTAAGAAAAAGTATCTGGAATTTGGAATTAGGTGAAAGAGAATATTGGATGTTCTTTCACTGCAGTGGTGGGCTTACATTTTGATTGATGCTATCTTGACTACATTCACCATTCTGTAAGGCCAAGATTAACTTTCAACTTTTAGTTCAGTGAAGCTTCAAATAATTTTTGTCTTTGTAAAAATAACTTCTCATATTGAAGTTTTTTATTCTCTAAGACTTAGATTGTTTGTATCAAGTCCAGTTGTGTTTTCCTGCTGCTGCTGCTAAGTCGCTTCAGTCGTGTCCGACTCTGCACAACCCCATAGATAGCAGCCCACCAGTCTCCCTCGTCCCTGGGATTCTCCAGGCAAGAACACTGGAGTGGGTTGCTATTTCCTTCTCCAATGCATGAAAGTGAAAAGTGAAAAGTAAAAGTGAAGTTGCTCAGTCGTGTCTGACTCTTAGCAACCCCATGGACTGCAGTCTACCAGGCTCCTCATCCATGGGATTTCCAGGCAAGAGTACTGGAGTGGGGTGCCATCGCCTTTTCCTGTCTTTTCCTAATATTCCCTTATTAAATTGCTTGTGAGTACCAAGTTTCTCAAATTCTCATTTCAAGTAGTCTCAATATCTTACTGATTACCTCATTAATTTCATGTGTTCATTTTATGCTGGTATGAGAGTCCTGATTTTACACTGTGGCAAATTATAATTTTACAAGTTACTTATAGATGTATATTAATTTGGTGAAGCCAACTTTCTCAAGGGTCATGTCTGAAATCAGTACCCAGAGGTGACCAAGTTCTTAAGGAATAATTCATACTAACTGATCTTGGAAAAAGCCTAATAGATGAACCAGTTATAAATATATTTACTGACAAGAGGAGGTAGGAAGGCTTGCATTGGCTAATTAGACACCTTATATCTGGCTATCATGAAATCCCAAAAGTCAGGTTTATTTATTAAAACAATGCTTGGAAGAAAAAAAAATCAGAACTAAAGATCAGAACTACAAGAAGTAGAAAATCTTGACTGAAATATCTATTTTCTTTGGAAGAGCCATTCAACAATTTTTCTTCCCAATCTGTTGTTCTTGTTAGTTTCTATTTACCACTGGCCCTTTTCTTTCATATTCTTTCTTTCTACCTTGGTTTGTGTCCCAAGAGGCTGATAACTGGTGAATAAATCACCTGGGCAGCTCTTCTTGTTAGTTTAAAATTAAATTCACCAGTGGGAGGCATCAGCAGGAGACTGGAGTATGGGAGGAGAGAAAGGGTGGGGTATGTCCTGCCTGTTCACTCCCTGCTTTGGTGATAAACCTCACCACTGCTTCCCCGGTGGCTTGGAGGTTAAAGCGTCTGCCCGCAATGCGGGAGACTGGGGTTCAATCCCTGGGTCGGGAAGATCCCCTGGAGAAGGAAATGGCAACCCACTCCAGTACTCTTGCCTGGAGAACCCCATGGAGAGAGGAGCCTGGTAGGCTACTATTCCATGGAGTCACAAAGAGTCGGACACGACTGGGTGACTTCACTTCCCTTTCACCACCAGTCCTAGCAGGAGTTGTTCCTTCTATGACACCATCTCTCATGAGGATCCTATATACTTATTTCTTTCTCCTTCTCCTTCTTGTGGGCAACAGACAGTACTCTCTGAGTGCCTCAATATCTCTTGTCCATTCCCTTAATCTGAAATGGTTCTTAAAATCTATATAAATATTTGCTTCCTTATAATAGCTTTCTTTCAACCATCTCTCCTCCTTAACCAATCTTCCATTGAAGATGCTGAAGTGAGTTTTTTATCTGCACCATTTGCTCATATTAGTCCTCTTTTCATAATCTTTATAACCTTATAATCTCACTACTATCTTTGCCTCATGGGTTTTCTCCCACCATCCCAAAGTACTAAGCAATATTTCTTCCCTAAAATTACACACTCAGTTGAATTCAGTGTCTCCAAAACATTCCATAATCTTTTGTGTACACTCTTTTCTTTCTTAAACACTCCTTTTCCCTATTTTTCCCACCTGTAAAAGGACTAATTGCTTTTTTGTGTGTGTATTAATCTGTCAATCCCAGATTTTTAAAGACTGTCATGGTCTTCAAGTGTAATAGATTTGGTGGGGGAAGGAATGTTAATATGTTACATACCTCAGTACATCAAAGGGATCCTATTATGAAATTCAACAGTGTATTATACAGCTCCCAGCACAGAACCATTTATATCCCTTGCCACTTTCCAAACTTTGAATGTTCCCTAATCAGTGGTACTTCTAGGACACCTGCTATATTCATTAACATTGTGCAAAAATAGCACCTTTATGTTCAAACTAAGACTAAAGTTTTGCCATGGCAACCTTCTTTTTGTTTTTCTTTAAACTTACTTTTGTGCCACAAGTTTCAGTGCACCCAACCATTCTTCAGACCTAAATCAAAACTCACTTTTCTATGGTCGCTTCTGAGTGTGTACTTTTCCTACCTAATCAACACCTCTGAGGCTGGCGGCCTACTTGGACTACAGTATCAACTCTTTAGAGCAGTAACCCTTGCTTACAGTTATCTTCTTTGGTACCTATCTGTCAATCACCTATCCATCCCTCTACCCAGCCACCCTCTACCTGTTCATCTTCCTTTCCATGTATCTCGATGGTAGTTTGTCCCCAAAACCATCTTCTGTCTCTACTAAGAGAGAAGCTCACAGTCTCGGCTGGGCTCCTGCTTTGCCATCCTCATTGTGTCAGTAGCCAGGCAGGTCTATGAGCAGCAGGTCTCTCAGCTCCTCTCCAGCTCTCATACTCAATGGAGTGGAAGACATTAGTGGTTTTTCTAAAATCCTTAGAAAAATAATTTTATCACATAAAACTCTATAAAATAAATGATACATTTAAAAGACTCTCCACAAAAGGATCTCTTTGGTACACGGAGGTATATAAGATAGTAACAATCCTCTCTCTTCAAACCTACTGAAAATGTATTATTTTTATTATGTTAAAAAATGTCTACATTATAAGACATTTTCAATACCCATTACCATTATGGTGACCTCTACAATACTCAGTCTTGAAGAACCAGCTCAAACAGACTTCTCCATAAGCTCTTTCTTGACTACCTTTGTTTCTGGAAAGTGTTAGCTGCCTTTGCTTAGTTCAACACACTTTGCAAAAGTCTCTATTGTAACACACTTACGTGGCACTGTCATTATACATATGGCTTAGACGGTAAAGCGTCTGTCTACGATGTGGGAGACCCGGGTTCGATCCCTGGGTTGGGAGGATCCCCTGGAGAAGGAAATGGCAATCCACTCCGGGACTATTGCCTGGGAAATCTCATGGACAGAGGAGCCTGGTAGGCTATAGCCCATAGGGTCGCAAAGAGTCGGACACGACCGAGCGACTTCACTTTCACTTTCACTTTATATGCATGTATATCTTTATATACATGTCTCTCCTAATGTATTACAAATCCCTTTGCATCACTAGTTCCTAACATTGTGATGCTTACCACTTAAAAAATGTAATCAATAAAAAATTTGAATAGATTTAGGGAAGGCTTAAATGGTATTGATTAGATCACCACTTGCTTTAGTAGTATTCAGCTTGAATATATAGCCTGGTTATACTAATTGGACTTGGATATGTTCCATGTCTCTTAGCCACAGGGATATTTTCATCTAATTGATCTTCCCATTCTGAGCTTATACTTGGTGATCTGACTCTTAGAAAGTAACTTTACCATTTGCCTTGAAGGCATATTTTTGTAGCCTCTAAGACTTAGCTTGTCAGTGGGGCTGACAGGGAGCTGAGGCTCTTAATAGCTTACCTTTGTGAAGTAGGAATCCTCAATGAATTAAACATGCTATTGCAATCCTTTGTCTCCATATTTTCTTTGGTTCTGAGTAGGGAGACACAGGTGATCACTCTTATTTGTCCAAGACAAATCTACATTCCCCCAGTTCCTGACTGGGAGAACATAATGTCTGTATCCACAGAGATCATCAATAGAGGTATTTCCTTATGGTAACAATTAGTAGCATCTATAGTGTTTTGGAAACTATGAAGTGTTACATTAAGAAAAAAATATCAATATTATCATTGCAAGCAATACATGTATCACTTGAATTGTTTTAAAAAGTTATTTTAAAAATGTACCGCAATGTGACACTCTTCAGAGTAAGGTTGCATATCTTCTGGGCTGCGTGGGCCTCTCCTTGTTTGGACTGATCATCTCATTGGTATATTGTGAATAACTGCTAATAATATGATCTTGCCTTCCATGGAAGGTGTGAAAAAATAACTAATTAAGAAAGAATATAGAAAATGTCAAGAGCAACAAAGCTATTATTCCTGGGCATTGTTGAATGCCAAATAGAACAGAAGCTTAACATTTTCCAGTTTTCTCCCTGGAAATAGCCAAACTTACTTCTGTAATCTTAGTTCCAGCATTTTATCTCTTGTTGCACAGGCAGATATATACATACATATATTCACATATGTATGTATGTATTAGATTCACCATGTTTTTCTTGTTTTGCTTCCAAACCCTTGTGATCTCTCATTAAAGCCAATACAAAGTACTGACAGCCAGCCCTCGCTCATTGCTGACATATTTGTTAAAAAACTTGAAATTTCTTTAACCAGAAACCCCAGTACTGTGCTAGGTTCAACCAATACACAGTTGAGTATCACATGAAATCTCCTTTTAAACACTAATACAATACAGTTAAAATTACACTCCATTTTAACAGCAGGGTAATTGTTAACAAACAGGTAATTCTACCCTGTCTAAACAACCCATATGTGTTGCTTATGGTTACAGATTAGATGTTTAGGTCTTTGTAAGTATACTGAGGGATAATATCCGTGGTATTCTTTATTATGTAGTTAGGAATTAAGCATGCTTTTCTTTCTTTTCTTCCCCATCCTTTCATTCCTTCCCTCTATCTTTTCTTTCTTCTTTTCACTCCGGCTAATACGATTAACTTACTCCACTCACCAAATGATCATTGGTTTCAAATTGGAGATACTGGTCAGGTCTGATGCCAGAAGTGAGTCTTGTAAGCAATTAGTGTCATGAATTCTCAGCATGAGAGGAATTTTTAGGGTTATTTGACCATTGCCCTCACCAGTATAATTGAAAGTAGGTATTGACTGAACAAAGAGTGTCTCAAAGACTTGGACATCACTAGGCGATGGAACAACAACAGCAGCATTGACTGAACAGGGCTTATCTGGTAGCTCAGCTGATAAAGAATTAGCCTGCAGTGCAGGAGACCCAGGTTCAGTTACTGGGTTGGGAAGATCCCCTGAGGAAGAGATAGGCTACCCACTCCATTATTCTCTGGCTTCCCTGGTGGTTCAGATGGTAAAGAATCTGCCTGCAATGTGGGAGACCTCGGTTAGATCCCTGGGTTAGGAAGATCCACTGCAGGAGGCCATGCCAACCCACTTCAGTATTCTTGCCTGGAGAGTCCCCATGGACAGCAGAGCTTGCTGGGCTATAGTCCATGGGGTCACAAAAAGTCAGACACAACTGAGGGACTAAGCACAGCACAGCACTGACTGAGCAACTTGAATCATTCAAGAGGTGGCAGCCTTCTTATCTGTTAGATTACTAAGGATAAATAAAATTTTCAAAATAAAACAATGCAAATGCTTCAAGCAATTCTTTTTCCACCTCTCAAATCTTAGGTCAACATTCGCTCAGTAAAGAGTCCATTCTCAAGCAGATAACCTTAGATATTCATTGGAAGAGGGGATGCTGAAGCTGAAGCTCCAATAATTTGGCCACTTGATGTGAAGAGCTGACTCACTGGAAAAGACGTTAATGCAAAAAGAGAAGGGGGCAGCAGAGGATGAAATGGTTAGATAGCACCACTGACTCAATGGACATGAATTTGAGCAAATGCTGGGAGATACTGGAGGACAGAGGAGCCTGGCGTATTACAGTCCATGAGGTTTCAGAGTCAGGCATGACTTAGCAGCTGAACAACAACTCAAGCAGATATCTTTCTGTGTCTCCCAAGTAATCATCAGCAATTCTTGGATTATGAGATTGAGTATACATCCGTGCACCCCAGGGTGAGAGCTGAGATTCACTCCAAGCATATGTCCCAGCTCACTCAATCACTGAATCGAAAGACCTAAGACACAGGCTGTTTTTTTCTGGGTTATATACCCATAACCACAGGTGGAAAGAAGATGAGGAGGATGAATGCTGGGAAGACAATAAAGGTATCACAGTCCCTGGTTGTAGTGGCTATTTATTCAGGCCTCAATGGATCTAGTCGATCTTATTTGTTTTTACACATGGGGACTAGCCTCTAAAGTTCAGGGACTTTTTGTCAATATAACTGGTTGTGATATTCTTCATGCTACATTATTCTGCCATTTTGACTTCCTGATGAGACTGCTTTTGTGCATTCAGGAATGCTGTGAGTTTCAGAGCATCATACATTTCTTTGTATCTTCCTTAAATACACTGCATGGGGCTAAGCACACAATAAATATGCAGTAAATAGGTGGTGAATTGGTGCAAATTGCTATCTAGCAGATTATTTTTCTCTTTCAGGAGGCAATGTATCTTTTTAAGCTTATTCTTCCTGTACCAAGCAGAGATATCCAAGATGTGTGATGATTTAGAGTCTGTTCTAACTGCTTGATTTTGAATTTATTGTTTGGTTTTGAGCTTTGCTTTCTTGAGAACAAATATTACATTTAGAACATGGTTTCTGTTTTGCTCACATAATTAAAATTTAAGTAGTAGTCATTTTCATTTGGACTTTGTCAACTCAATTAAGGTATTAATTTGTATAATTTTATGTTTGCAGGCCTGGTGCAGAATGAATTTACAGGTAAGATCAAAAACTCAATGATGTAGAAGTCATAAGAGTAATAATATTAGGAATTATAGATGCTCAGAAAGGAGAAATGAACTTGTTTTATAAAATAAGTTCCTGAATTGCTAACTTTGAATTTTTTTCTTTTCTTCTTCCTGCCTGCATATACCTGTGTGTAACTGTGGGAACATCCTTAACAGAAAGGAGAAAGCTAGAGACTCTTTGAGCATTCATTTATTCAGTCACATTCAGCCATGCCATAATGTGGCTGTATGGATACATCTTTGATTGAATTGGCTTTCCGCATCTGAATAAATTGAGGAACATTCATACAGTAATAACAATGCTACCTAGCCTGTGTCTCCAGGGTCATTTGCATGTCCCACTCTTTGGACCTGTACACTCCAGCCACACTGAGCATTCAGTCATCCCATGTGCTGTGGACTCTGCCTGAAATGCTCTTTTCCTTGTTTTCACATGGCTAACTCCAACCTGGACTAAAGCTCTCAACACAAATATCACTTGCTCAGAGGCTTTTCCTGACCTACCTGTCTAAGTCAGGTGTTGTGCTTTAGCATTTTATAATTTTCCTTGTTATGTTTATAATTAAATGCTTTTCTGTGTATCTGTTTGGTTGAGAGCCACCATTTATACTATCACAAGGAAGAAAAAAACACCTGTTTTGTCTACAACTGTAAAATCACAGCATAGAACAGTTTTCCTGTAACAGGTACCCAATCACTATCCATGTTTTAAACAAATGTAACGTTCAGTCTTTTAATGAATAGCTACAATAGCCGTGTAAGGTTGATGGTGGTATAATTTCTAAAGTGTGTCATTAATATCTTCTTTTCTCATGTATGCCTACTCTTCCCCCATGGAGAGATGACATTTATTTTCCCTTCCTTGAATTTGGGCTGGCCTTGAGACTTGATTTGGCCAACAGAACGCAGAGGAAGTGAGGTGTGCCAATTTTAGGCCTAACCTTTAAGAAAATGACATCTTCCTTTCCTTCCCCCCTGGAAATTAGGCACATAATGAAGGACGATTGAATGACGACACATTCCACAGAAAGAGCCAAAGACAGAGGTGGAGACCACATGGAAAAATACTCAGTACCAAACATGTTAGGGAAACTTTACTGGATCTCTCAGCCCAACCCCACTTCAAACTAAATGCAGCCAAGATGACCCCAGTCAATGCCTAGAAGGGCAGAAGAACCTTCCTGTTGAACTCTGCTTGTAGTCCTATGGCACAATCATGAGTACTAAACTGTTGTTCTTTTAAGAACAAAATCACTATAGAAACCTGAAAACATGATTCTTTAGAAATCTTCAGAATCACTTTCAAATAAAAGAGAAGTGAATTTCAGAGGCGTTTACACAGCCTACTCAAGTACATGTAGATAGCAGAAGTTAGAACCCAGATACTGTTGCATATATTTTTAATTCTTAGTCCAGAAGTTTTTCTTCAATATCGCCTGTGCTTCACTGACAGTCAAATATATTCTTTGGGATCCTAAACAACTACAGTGTTGGAAATATGTATTATGTATTGTGACATACATTCCATAATAACAGGGTGATTGAATGATCTGTGAAATGGAGAAATCATTAGACTGGGAGCCAGAAGTCTTGAGTTAGGAACCTAAGGTATCATCTTCAGCTCTGTTAATTCATCTATAAAATAAAGATCATAGAATTCATCTTCATGGCCTGTGATGAGCCTTGAATAAGAGTTTATATTCTAGAGCCCTTTGTAAGATTTAAAAAGCTATAAACATATTAGCAAATAATCATCCAGACATTTTAGAATCTGACTCAGAACATTTTAAATTATTTAAAGGTCTACCCATTTTGCAATTACCATTAACCTTCGGGGTATTATGTTTATACTGATTCATTAGAATGAGAATGACCCTGTTTCAGTTATAATTCTTGAGGAAACTTATGCTTTGAGGAGGATATAAATTTGTCTGAATTTTAGTAATGAATAAGCAAAATAGTCTGATCTTCAATTAGGCACAGTGCAACTCTAAATTCTGAAAGTTGTCCAATGCCAGGATGGCTCCCCCATTCTCTATACACCATAGGCTCAGGGACAAAATTCATATACAGTTACAAAACACTCATATCTAAAATCAAATGCCAATAACTGATACTGAGGGGCAGGCCATCCTTGAATCAAATAACCAGTAAGATAGATTTTTGCTTACACCTGAGGAAAGAAGACTAGTGTGAATACCAAATAATTTTAAAAAGAGCCAATCCCCCAATACTTGGTTATAAAGAGGAAAGGAAGAGAAGTTTAAAAAGAAATATATATATATTTGGGGGTTGGGGAGTGGGGGCTTCCCTGGTGGCTCAGACAGTAAAACATTGCCTGCAAAGCGGGAGACCCAGGTTCAATTCCTGGGTCGGGAAGATCCCCTGGAGAAGGAAATGGCAACCCACTCCAGTATTCTTGCCTGGAAAATCCCATGGATGGAGTCTGGTAGGCTACAGTCCATGGGGTTGCAAAGAGTTGGACACAACTGAGCAACTTCACTTCATATATATTTTTACCAATTTCATATTTTGGCCAGGCATCAAAGCATAGAGGTTAATTAGGTGAAAATAATCAGTGTTATATTTTCATTAGTCATTGGCTTCACTTAACTTCGTTTGACTCCTCAAATAATTCTGCACAGCTATCTAATTACCTCTGCTTCCCTTAAAAATATCACACAGAGTGGAAGGCAGTGTTAATCAGTTTTGTTGATAACAAAACCAGAGAATTCAAATATAGTTATAGCTGACCTTGATGCTTTTCCCGCAGACTTATGAACTAACAAAATATAATGGCAGCAGCTACAATAGTCTACCTAGTCTTTCAGGATATGAATCTCCGTTGACTTTACACCTTGCGACCATCTATCATTTCCAAAACCCAGCTAATCCTACTACTCTTAGCTCCTGTCAGCTCAACGAGTTGTTCATCTTCCTCCATAGCATTAAGGGAGAGAAATCTTCTAGAAGGGCAGAAAACAATTTAAGGTTGGTGACGCATAAGAGAAGAAAAGCAAACTGACTCTAAGCCACCTAGACTGCAGCCCAGAGATGAAGATGGAGTAGAAATTAAAACAAAACACTTCCAGCCATCATTTATTATATACTTATAAAGTTTCAAAGAAAGATTACAGAAAGGAATGGAATCCTATAAGAAATAGGATTAAACCTGACCCCAAATTTTGCTTATTTGATTCTGTTACAGATTGAAGCATAATTGAATATATATATGTAGCTAATCAAGCCATTCAAATACCTGAAAAGTAAGACCAGTCCAAAGATTTCCAAAGTTTTCTATTCATCGAAAGTACCAAACGACTCTGTGAAAAATACCAATTTGTGGAATATGCCCTAGGTACTTTGATTTTTAACCAGGTGAACCAGTGGACTAGAAGATTTTGAAATTCCCTTACAAGCCCCAAGGTCTATAAGTTACATTCACTGTATACACAGAATCTATTTTCCTAGAGAGAAATGAAAATTCTATAAACTCTAGAGGGAAAAATGAGATGGGAAAATATTCACTGAAGCTTTCTTTCACAAAACAAGGATTCTGACAACCTATAGAGTAGCTGCAAACAAATTGAAAAAGAAGTCAGCATGGACTAACTTTCAGATGCTATTCCTAAAATAATTAACACATTATTTTCTAAATTAAGTGATGGAGGGCAACATCTGGAGATAAGAGCAGGGCATGGGAAATGAGATCATTCTCACTCTATTTGGAGCCCTTTCATTCATCAAGAATCAAGAGCATTCTGAGTCAGCAACAATGAGCCTCTAAGTATAAGGACTAGCTTGTGCAATAAAAAGCTTGGAATGATGTTTGACTTAGCTTCTCAATAGGGAAACTATATAAATTATCTAGCCCCAGTCAAGTTATTTTTGAAAATAAATGAGGCTTTATTTATACTTTTTATCATATTTATTATACCATGAAAATGAATATAAACCGGGAGTATCTGACTAGGTTTAGTCGTCTTACTTCTGAATAAGAAAGCAGTGCTTATGCTTATGTTTATGCTTATGCTCAGTCAGTTGTCAATAATGCTAAGGCTTTCCTTCAGCATGGGAGATTATTTGTGAAGTCTGAGGGAGAATTTCCTAATTTGGAGGACCAGGAGCCTGGGACAAGGGCTTCCCCAGTGGCTCAGCAGTAAAGAATTGGTCTGCAATGCAGGAGAGGTGGGCTCAGTCCCTGGATAGGGACGATTCCCCCAGAGAAGGATATGGCAACCTACTGATAGCTTACGAAGAACGGTGTCAGATTTATCTTCCGAAGAAGATTTAACTTCGAGATGTAGCAGAGTTTTATTAAAGTATAAAAAGGGACAGAGAAAGCTTATGACACAGACATCGGAAGGGGGATGGAGAGTGCCCCCTCACTAGTCTTAGCAAGGGAGCTGCATGCTTTTTTAATTGGTTATTGCAATAAATCAAAAGAATGTCTCGTTTGTAAAGCTCTTAGTAGACTCACTCCCACAATTTACATTTTAAGATGACAGGAGTAGAACTAACAATAGAAAGATCTTACCAGATTCACTCCGATAATACATATTTTAAGGTAACAGGATTAGTTAGAAGGTTTATCAGGAAGGAGAAACTGTCCTCAAGCAGGATGCATTGTTGTTATATAATCCTTAGTACAGAGTTTAAGCTGAGTTGTTTTGTTGTGTAATCATCAGCTCCTGGCCTAAAGAAAAAAATGTTTTATATGACTAAGACTAAGGAATGTGGAAAAATAATGTCCTTTTCTCTTTCTTGAGAATTCCAGACCCCTATCTCCTCTTCGAGTGCCCCAGACCCCTTTCTCCTCCTCGGGGATCCCAGACTTCTTATCAACTTACCTAGAAATTGACTCTCTCACTACTCTAGTATCCTTGCCTGGGAAATCCTATGGACAGAGGAACCTGGCAGGCTACAGCCCATGGGGTCGCAAAAGAGTCAAGAGCCAGACGTGCCTGAGTGACTCAACAACACAACAACTAAGCATGGAAAAGTGCTCAGGTTTTCTAAGGCCATAAAGAATCCATTTTTCCCATTCCCAGCCAACAGACATTAAAGGAAATACTGAGGAAGTACATGCAGCCCCATGATTAAGAAGTTTGTGGACAATTGATCTGGTCTAGCCAATGCTCACTAAGGTAACCAATATGTTCTAAAGCCAGAAAATTCCAAACTCTAGGAGTACTATACATCATCCCCAGAATGTAGTATTGCCCCAACTCTAGCAGACAAAATTCTAGGAAAAATATCAGAATTACCCAACAGTATACATTGAGTACAAGATAAACTTACAGAACTTTAAAGCTGAAAATTTTGTTCTTAGTGTTATAATTTCTAATAAACACAAGGAAAAATAATTATGCAGAGGAGATATTCTCTAGTTAGGATTGTTCATAACCATAGTTCCTCTTTACTTGCTCTAGGATAAATTAATAAATGAATTGGTGACAGGTAATTATATCATCTCCCAGTTCAATTTTCTCTTTGAAAGAGTCAGGAAAAAAAAAAACAACGCAGGAGTGAAAGAATGAAAAAAGAAACTCTCCACATTGAGGAGGGATGGGGGAGGATATCAGAGGTAGGGATTAGTAATAGCAGTCTAAGAGATCTACCCTAATCCAGGGATACATAAATGAGGGAGAAAGAGGCGATAAGATTACAGTAATAGCTGTACATGATGGGGACCATACCAGAAAAGTCTGTTTCTACGTATCTCTAGCTATTGCCTCTAACACTGTCCTTTTACATTTTCTTTCTTTGTCCCTTGATAATACTATAAACAAATTTCATTGCTGACTGTTCACTCTCAGGGTTAAAAAATTAAAGTCCAGCAAAGTTTAATTTAAAAAAGACAACTCCCATAAAGGTAAACTTTTCTTTTCTACCCCAAATCTATCCCTTTAACTCAGGGTTTGTTGTTGCTATTTAGTCTCTAAGTCATATCCAACTCTTTTGAGACCCCATAGACAGTAGCCTGCCAGACTCCTTCGTACATGGGATTTCCCAGGACAAAGAATACTGGAGTGGGTTGCCATTTTTCTTTCTCTGGGGGATCTTCTCAAGCCAGGGATTGAACCTACATGTCCTGCATTTGTAGGCGGACTCTTTACTATTGAGTGACCTGGGAAGCCCAACTCGGGGCTTAGGGAATTTCTCTGGAGAAGAAAACAATCTGCCATGTGCCTTTCCTTCATCTTTTTCTGCTTCTGAATCTTCCAGGTCCAAGTTAGTGGAAGGCGGCTTCATAGAAAAAGAGAGGAAAATCCACTTCACTGGTATTAATGTAACGTTGTCAGTGATCTATGTGCTTCAGTGCTCAGTCCTGTCTGGGCTGACTCTGTGTGATCCCATGAACTGTAACTCGCCAGGCTCTTCTGTCGGTGGGATTCTTCAGGCCACAATACTCGATTGGGTTGTCATTTCCTCCTCCAGGGGATCTTCCCAACCCAGGGACGGAACCTGCATCTCTTGGGTCTCTTGCATTGGCAGGCGAATTTTTTACCTGTGCCATCTGGAAGCCCTATGGCAGAAGCTAAATACCTGACTTAAGCTATCTTGGGTTATGCATTTGTAGATTTATTTAGAAGCAACACATAGATTTCTGCACTGTATAGTTTCCTGACTTGGGGATAACTTTTCTGAGTGGCCCCCCTCACAGTCCTCATATAAGCGCTGCTCATAATAATATAGCCCATAACCTCATACCATTCAGCCCTTTTCATTTTGACTAGCCATCTTGGGTTGAGTAACTTTCAAGATAACTAAGTAATGGATAACCTCCATGGAAAACTCAAAAGATTCTTCCCTTACCAAATAATCAGCAAGCCTTATGATGCTAATTACTCCTCTCCCAAAACTTTTTTCCTAAACTGTTGTAGCCAGAAGCCATACTTTTATAAGGGAGGGCAAAAACTGTCATTTTGTTTTATAGTTTTCTAAATTCCAAGGATATATGAAAGGTTCTCTCAAGAAGTTGTTGGGATTTTTTTGTTTGTAAGTTTTTTAATCACAGCCTGAGTCAGTTAGTTGCAGTCCTTCAGTGTGTGTGTGGACAAGAGATTCCAGTATTCGATTCTTTCTGAAACTCCCAATTTCTATAGGCAGTCTTTTGGAAGCTCTCCTCACTTGAATTGATTGTAGTTGGAATAATTTTTCTTTCCTTTAACAAAAAGAGGAGGAAGATAAAGCCCAAGGCTTACACCCACTAAGTATTTTTACATCACATTATCTCAGTACTTCTGGCTGGTTTCCAGTCTCTTGATCTTTACAAAAAATGGCTGAAGATGGATAATTGCATAACCGACAAAGAACTATTAATAGATATATCAGTTTTCTATCACTGTATAACAAATTATCAGAAATTTCATAGCTGAAAACAATATCTATTGTTTATCTCACAGTTCCCTACAGGTCAGGTGTCCAGATATGGCTAACAGGTTCTTGGCACAGAGTATTACAAGATTACATTTCAAGTTGTTGATTAAGCTATGTTTTACTCTGAAGGCTCAATTTTAAAAGGATCAGCTTTCATGCTCATGTAGACAGTTGTCAGAATTCACTGCCTTGTAGTTATAGCTGAGTGCCCCAGCTTCTTACTGGCTACTGATTGGAGCCTGTTACCAAGTGCTACAGGCTACTCAAAGCTCCCTGATGTGTGACCCTTCTCATAGGTGGCTCTCAATATGAATATTTCCCTTGTTATAGCTTAGATAAGAGTGTCTCTCTGCAGTTGGCTAAGATGGAGCCTTAGAAATGGCATTTTATATACTTTTATATAACATATATAGATGACATTCACTCCCTTTGATGTATAACATAATCTAACCAAGGGAGTAACATCCCCTCAACTGTTCTATTTTGTCTTCAAGAGAAACACGTTAGAGATTCCACTCAAACCTGGGGTCTGGAATATAAAATAGTGTAACATATTGAGGATCATCTTAGGGTGTGTCCACAAAAATACTTACACCAGTCCTGTAGAGACTTGTCTAAAAACTCCATTTAGAATGTGCTAGTGCTTATCTATCTATTGTAGCTATAATTTAAGGCAAAAGGAATGGTCTCAGACAACTTTTTGTTCCAAAAAAAAGAAGGAATTGAAACTTAAGAGGCTATGAAATGAAAGAAAAATTGAACAAGGCATTCAAGAGATATGAGAGTTCTTCATTTGAAAAAGATTTATTCCATCTCTCAGCAGTGCATCTAGTAGCAATTTACTTGTGATCTTAAAGAAATTAAAATGAAATACGGCTAATGTAAAACAAGGAAGAACAGAAGATAAGAGAATGCATTGCAATCACAAATAAAAATAACCTAGTGAAAGGAAGACTTTAAGGAAAGGAAAAAAATGCCACAGCAAAATTGTAATATCATTAGCAATAAAGAGGGAATCAACACTGTAGAGAAGTGAAGTTGACAAGAAGCTTATGAATGGGAGTTAAAAGTAAACACAAGTATGCCTAACATGTACATCATTTCCACATAATGAAACAATAATTTCATCCTCAGTGGTGATAAATTAAGAAATGTAGATTAAATGTTTTATAAAGAATTAAATATAACCATATGAAGAATGAAAATTCATCTATGATGTATCATTTTACCAGAGGAAAAGTATTCCTGGTTTACACAATGCATAGGAAGAAAACTGAAACAAGAAAATAGAAAGCAAAACAATGTAGCTGAAATAATAGTAACAAGCCTACTATGATAATAACTTTAATGTGATTACCTTCTTATTTAAAGAAAAACTGATAATAATGATCCATCTACATTGTGCAAAATATTGTCACAGTTAAAACATGGATACAGAAAATGTAATACATTTAATAAGGTTGGTTCGTTTCAAGGCTGGGGAAATTAGACGCACTATTTTAAGATAAAAAGTGGCTTTATTTTATTACCTTTATAGATACTTACATATTTTATATATTTATTATTTACTTCTATTAATGTTAGGACCAAACTGGAGCCAGGACAGGCTCTAAGGGGCAGGCTAAGCCTGAGGTTTAGTCTCTAGGAAAGCTGAGGCACTGGGAACTCCCACAGGCAGTGTAGCTAGATCAATCAGAAAAATCCCCGTAGCCCCCCGCCTGTGCCACACCGGAGCCAATCCAGATAGGGATGCGAGGTTTAAAAGTCCCACGCGCGCATACGGTTTAACCAATCAGCTATGCTGTTACAGAAACAAAGAACCATCTGTATAAAAGTAGATGTGATTCAGAGCTCAGGGCTCCTGTCGGATTCCACTGTGCTGGATGAGACCTGGGCCCTAACTGGAGCTAGCAATAAACCCCTTTATGCTTTTGCATTGCTGTGGACGTCTTATTCTCTCAGTTTTGGGGACTCAGACTCTGGGCATAACAGTTAATACTAATTCAAGATAGAAATTGAGAAAATGCAAATAAATGAAAAAAGACAATTAAAGTCACTCATAGCCTATGACCCAGAGAGCATCACCACTGACATCACAGAGCCTTTACATCTTCTTCATGTAAGATTCAGAGAAGAGGGATTTCAGAGATCTAATAGTCCCACTCCCCAGCCCAGTTCTCTTAAACAACTAGATGCCACTTTTGACAGGAGTAATATTAAATGATTTACAGATAGACTTAAAAACTCTAATTCTCTTGTTACTACTTCTTCCAGGATTATATCATAGGAAGACGGGGTTAGAGAAAATAAGAGTCTTTATAACCTGGCTGTTTATAATTTCTTACATGGCAAACATCCATTTTTCATGAGACAAACATCTTTTATGAGCACGTTTTTACTAGGAAATTACTTTCTGATGCCACCTTCTACGTTGCTAATTTCTTGAAGAAGCATTGCAGTTTGGGGCTAAACCATTACAAGCTTCCTCTGTACATCCTGACTATATTCATACCACCGCCCACAGGCTCCTACTATAAATCTCTACCCATACAGGCAAACCACTGCATCAGTTAGGCAGACAAGTGCTCTGTAGGAGTTGCTTCGGCATTGGTAACAAATGCCTCTTTGCCTGGCAAATAGCAGAAGTGATGCTTGCCCAACACTATCTGCTCTTTCCTTGGCTTGCCATCCCAGACAGCTCCACCCTGCTTCCCTCCTTCTGTATTCTCTGTGGGAAAAGTGGGCCCCAGGATCTGGGTTCAGCTCTACACTCACCACTGTTGGGACACATGTAAGTTTTTCCCAAGTTTCTTTCACCGTGGTTCCCTGAGTCTCCTGTACATGCTTGGAGGAGCAGCGCATGCACACATGCTAAATTGCGTCAGTCGTGTCTGTCTCTTTGCAGCTCTTTGCCTTGGACTGTAGCCTGCCAGGCTCCTCCATCCATGAGATTTTCCTGGCAAGAGTACCTGAGTGGGTTACTATTTCTTTCTCCAAGGGATCTTCCTCACCTAAGGATCGAACCCATATCTCCTGCATTTCCTGCATTGTAGGAGATTCCTTACCACTGAACCACTGGAAAAGCCCTTGGACTAGGGGACAAGAAGGGAAACCAAATATATCTATGCTTGTACAGACTCCTTTCAAAAAATCAAAGTCTGTAATCTAATGTTTTCCATAGGCTAGAATTTTATTATTGTGGCAAAGCAAAGCAGAACCAGTTCTGATATTTTTTTTTTTAAGTACTGCATGGATATATCTAGCACTTACTTTTAAAAATATAAATTGCTAAGCTCACAAAGCCAATCCTGAGCTTTGTTGCTTTAACTAAAATCTTGAATAAAGAGAAGGTCCCTTTTTAACATCCCATTATAAAATAAGGGCATTTGTTAAGTGTTCATGTTATAAACACTGCACATCTAAAACCTCACTGTAAGCTCACAACAACTTTAAGAGTCAGGCATTATTATGTCAACTTTATTGGTTTAGGTGGGGTAAGGCAGGAAACATATTCTGATAAGGAAATTTGCCTGCAATAGGTTCCCTGGAGCACTCTCCTAAGAACAATATCTTTGAGTCAGTGAGGTTAGCAGGACAGGTTAGGAGAAAAGTTGAACTTTCAGGCATTTACAACAGAAGGCTCACTAATTCCAGGGGGAGCTCCAGAGTGAGGCTACTCTTTAGATATTTCTTGAATTAAATCAAAGTGAGCTGGACTTTGTATCTGCACAGTGACCACTCACAAGGGCAGTGAGTTCCCTATGATTGAGGGCAGTTCCTATAAAGGGACTCAACTTGAAGGAGGAAACAGACAGAACAGGCTCTACCTTGAAAGTAGGACTCCTTCTTGGGCCGGACTGTGGGCTTTGGGCTATATGCCCAGTATGTATGGAAACAACATACCAACTGGGAAACCAGGCCCCCTTAAAGAAGAGCCCCAGGGCTTGTACCTATTCTCTCTGCTGCCTAAAAGAATACTTTAATTATCTGTGTAACCAAATAAAATCATACATTCTATTATGCTTATTGGGGTATGACCACAGGCCTATTGATAATTGTCCACTGTTAACTACCTAGGCTTAAGGCATATGAATCACGGCTTAACTTTGATTGTATCTTTCTTTTCCTTTGTTCAGGCTAGTTTCAGGGAATTTCGGGAAGGTGGGTTTGGGCATGTACACTTAGGGTATGTAAGGTTGTCACAAAAACTCGTCGGGATCCTTGGCTATGAGGAGACTCTGCCTTGGGCCCATCGGTGTAATAAACTGCACTCCACTATCTGCATTGTCCTGAGTGAATTTGTTTCCCAGAAAGCGTGGCTACAACAAGCTGTGCATCATTGTCAAATGGGGGAGGAGTGCCTCTGACCTGAAAGTATGGCCTGGGTGCTACCCAACATCCTACATTACATTTACTAATGCTAAAAATTGAGGTTTAGAGAATTTAATCGTATTCTCCATTTTTACACAGGCAACAGTTTATAGACACAGGGAATCAAAAATTGACTTTATTCTCTTCAGGATGGCACTGGGCCCATCCTAAAATCAAGTATGATGGGACAAGAGGGAGCAAGCCGGAGAACAGATAATACATGTCCTTTACCATAAAAGTAAAGGATATGTAAAAACAAGTCAGAGATAGAACAAAAAATATACCCTAGAAGAAGTGGGAAATTGACTAGGCCATTGGCACTGAAAAAAAAAAAAAAAATGCAAGGTGAATATAGATCTCCTGTGTGAAAAAGCACAGTAAGCAAATGGGTTTTTAGATAAAGTTCATCTAACCTTTAAAGACAGGATAATTTCAAGGTTCTTTAAAATCTACCAGAATTTTCTGAAGTTTAAGAGCTCAGTTCATATTCTGAAGTCAGCACACTCATAATATTGAAATATGACAGCAATACAAAAAAAAAAAGAAAAAAACAGAAACTGTAGATCAATTGCATTTATGAATATGCAAGCAATACATCTGGGCTTCCTGGGTGGCTCAATGGTAAAGAATCCGTCTGCAATGCAGGAGTCACAGGTTCAATCCCTGGATGGGAAGATCCCCTGGAGAAGGAAACAACAATCCACTCACGGATTCTTGACTGGGAAATCCTGTCTACACTGGAGCTTGGCAGGCTACAGTCCATGGGGTTGCAAAAGAGTTGGACATGACTTGGCTGAACAATAAAGCAATACATCCATTATATTTTCAAAAATATGATCTAATAATTCATAACAAGGGAAATGCTTTATGGACAAGTAGAGTTTATTTCATAGATTCAAAGAGTAGTCAAAATGTCAGGAAATTTATATATCGTTCATTTCTGAGGTGAATGATTCCAGTATTCTGGCCTAGAGAATTCCATGGACTCTATAGTCCATGGGGTCACAAAGAGTCGGACACAGCTGAGCGACTTTCACTTTCATTTCTGAGACCTGGGACCCTGTGTATCACCATGACTCAGGTAGGACCAGACCATCTGTGCCTACATAACTAAGCTGTTTGTTCCTAGAAGACTTGGCCCAGGAAATACAAGACTATAAACCAATAAATTATTTCTCTATTTGCCTGAAAAAATTACCTCAGAAATAATTATGAAAGAAAGGATTTGGTGACTTGGGCAATTACTTATTACATGACACTTAACTTACCAAACTTACCTTAAAGCCCTTAGTTTTCTATGACTATTAATCCAAAACTATTATATCTTAAGATATAACTGATGTCAATCATCCTTCCATCCTTACATTAAACCAGACACCAAGTTTTATAATTATCTCACTTCTGACAAATATCTTCTGAAACACTGCTTAATCTTTAATAAGTGGTCTTCTCCCTTACCTCAGTGAGCTTAAATGAATGGTTTTTCTTTATCAAGTTTTCTTGTGACATTTTGGTGAGTTCAACAATATCAACAAATGTAATAAGTTGAAACAATATACTTAAGTTACAATGTACAATGCTTAACATATTTTGCCATTCAGGGAATACAAACTTGAAATCAGGATGATATATCATCTATTAAAACTGATCAACTAAGAGATAGCAACAATACCAAATGCTGTGAGGATGAGGTAAGGATGTAAAATGACTGGATCTTGGTATATTCTTGGCGGGAATAAAAAACAATACAACTGCGCTAGGAAACTGGAAATTACTTGACAAACAAAACATACATTTACCATATAACTCAGCAATCATATTCCATGGGCATTTATTGAGGGTAATGAAAAGTTATGTCTATACAAAAACCTGTAACGTTGCAGTTTATTTGTAAAGCTTTATTTGTAAAAGTGTCAAAATGTGGAAACAGTCCAACTGCCTTCAGTAGAGGAATAGTTAAACTGTGGCAAATCTGTACAGTGGAATAAATGGAATAGTATGTAGCAAAGTAAAAAAAAAAAAAATTATTGATATATTTTAACTGCCTGGAAGGAACTCAAAAGCATTATGCTGAGTGGGAAAAAAAATCTGAAAAAAATTATATACTGTGTAATTATATTTACAGGCAGTAAAAGTATAATTGTATTTACCTCAGAAATAAGGCAGGTTCAGTGGCAAACCACCACAATAAGCAAATATTCAAATAAAATGTATCACATAAATTGTTTGGTTTCCGAGTGCATACAAAAGTGATGTTTACGCTACTACTGTAAAGCTACTGTGTAATAACAATATGTCTAAGAAAAGCACATAGCTTAATTAAAAATATTTTATTGCTAAAAATTGCTAACCATCCCCTGAGCCATCAGCAATTCATAATCTTGCAATAGTGACACAAAGATCACTGATTACAGATCACCATAACAAATACAATAATAGTGAAGAAGTTTAAAATACTGCTAGAATGATCAAAATGTGGTACAGAGGCAAATGCCATTAGAAAAAAGCACCAATAAACCAATGTAGGGCTGCCACAAACTTTCAGTTTGTAAAAAAAAAAAAGTATCTGCAAATTCTATTAAAGTGAAGTGCAAGAAAATGAGATGTGCCTGTATATAGCATATTTAAATGACAAAATTATGGAGACAGTAAACAGAATGGTACTTTCCAAGGTAACAGGAGTGGGATGGGATCAACTGTAGAGGGGTGGCAGAAAAGAGAGCTCTGTGGTGATGAGACAGTTGTATTTGCTAATTGTGGTGGTGACTGTCCGAATTTGAATTTACACATGTGATACAATTAATTAGAAACACATACCCACAAACACCATTTTTAGATACTACAAGGGCATTTGATAAATTTGACAATCACTTCTAAACAAAACTCTAAGCAAGTAAAATGTAAAGAAAGTAGCTAACTATAATAATTCTGGCCAATGAAAAGCAATAACAAGTTTTACCCCAAATGATAAAACAGACTTTTTCCACTATAATTATTTCCACTATAATAATAATTATTGTATATTATTATATTCCATTCTATTCCAATTATTATATTCCACTATAATAATAATCATTATAATTTTTTCCAAAAATAACTTTTGGAATTATTTTCCCTGTAAAATAATTTAGTTTGCAAAAATTTAGTAGTAATTGGACTATATGAAATTTTATATTAAAATAGTGTTTATTATCATGCCACATTTTGATACACCAGCAAATTGACAATCAAAATGATGAATATTGGTTAAAAATAAAACAATTGATAACTTATGAAGAAGCAATAAAAATAATGAAGATGACTTAATTTCTGGTCCACCATGCTCTAAATCAAAATAGTCAAGTCTCAAGCAAAATACAGAATATGAAAATACATTTTTATTAGCAAATTAAAGATTGCCAATTTAGCTTCAGGAATACAATTTCAGCCATCATATTAATATATGTGTTTACATTTTAATAGGATTGCAACTGATTTTAAATTTTATCATTTGCTTTGAGTTTATGGTCATAGGAATGCATGCTGAAGACCTTAATGGAAATACATATTTAAGTGAAATTATTATGAATAATTTGATTTAGCACCATTCTTCATGAGGATTTTCTAAAAGTTCTCTTCTCTATACAAGTTTGATGAATATTATTATTTTTCCAACATATACTCCCGGGAACTATCCGTCACAAACTCAGAAAGGATTGAAACTTTCTTGTAGGATTATAGTATAATAAATCATCACAGGTCCAATTTTGCATCATAAAACTGTAACAAATATTTAAATGCTAATTTGATAAGCATGCCATAAACACACTACAAAATACTTTTATATTAAATGTTTGCAACCAAGAAATACAATTTGTGACCAATAGATTTACAAAAGAAGGGAGACACATAATCAACATAATTTATAGTAAGAGTGTGAAATGCCATGATCATAAAAGCTCTAACATGGGAAGCAGTGTACTAAATATTTTTTGTAACCATGCCATTAAAATACAAGCTTTCCTAAATTGAGTCCCTTTCTGCTTTTTTTATGAGATTAATAACACTAAGAAGAATTAAGTTACATAGTTTTTATTTTATATCTACATCATAAAGAGTAAATTTAAAATAAACATTGTCACTGGTGCTCATGAGAGATTCAAGATCTCTGATAGGTGATGAGATACAAAGGAAGCACCCACCCATTTTCATTTAATTTACATTTTCAATTCCAGAAAAGTTATGTTTCAATACTGAAGCAATTGTCAAATCTAAAGCCACTACTGAGCGACTTGCCTGGTAGTCTAGTGGCTAGGAATCCACCTTCCAGTGTAGAGAACCCAGGTTCGACCCCTGGTTGGGGAATGAAGATCCCACAGGCAACTAAGCCCACACCTGAACTAGAGAAAGCCCACAAACCACAACAAAGACCCACGCAGCCAAAAAAGAAAGTGTTCTGCCTATGTTACAAAGAAAGTAAATCACTATTGGTAATCATCTAAGATGGACTTCCCTGGTAGCTCAGAGGGTAAAGCATTTGCCCACAATGCAGAAGACCCAGGTTCAATCCCTGGGTCGGGAAGATCCTCTAGAGAAGGAAATGGCAGCCCACTCCAGTACTCTTGCCTGGAAAATCCCATGGAGGGAGGAGCGTGGTAGGCTACAGTCCATGCGGTCGCAAAGAGTCGGACACGACTGAGCGACGTCACTCACGTCACTCAATCTTTAAGACAGGATGGATATTGAGAAAGTTAAAAAAAATTTTTTTGAACAGAATTTTGTATCCTGATTTTGATCAATAAACTTAGTTCCTTGAAATTATCAGTTCAGTTCAGTTCAGTGGCTCAGTCGTGTCCGACTCTTTGTGACCCCATGAATTGCAGCACGCCAGGCCTCCCTGTCCATCACCAACCCCCGGAGTTCACTCAGACTCGCGTCCATCGAGTCAGTGATGCCATCCAGCCATCTCATCCTCTGTCGTCCCCTTCTTCTCCTGCCTCCAATCCCTCCCAGCATCAAAGTCTTCTCCAATGAGTCAACTCTTCGCATGAGGTGGCCAAAGTACTGGAGTTTCAGCTTTAGTATCGTTCCTTCCAAAGAAATCCCAGGGCTGATCTCCTTCAGAATGGACTGGTTGGATCTCCTTGCAGACCAAGGGACTCTCAAGAATCTTCTCCAACACCACAGTTCAAAAGCATCAATTCTTCAGCACTCAGCCTTCTTCACAGTCCTACTCTCACATCCATACATAACTACTGGAAAAACCATACCCTTGACTAGACGGACCTTAGTCTGCAAAGTAATGTCTCTGCTTTTGAATATGCTGTCTAAGTTGGTCATTACTTTTCTTCCAAGCAGTAAGCGTCTTTTAATTTCATGGCTGCAGTCACCATCTGCAGTGATTTTGGAGCCCCCCAAAATAAAGTCTGACACTGTTTCCACTGTTTCCCCATCTATTTCCCAGGAAGTGATGGGACCAGATGCCATGATCTTCATTTTCTGAATGTGGAACTTTAAGCCAACTTTTTCACTCTCCACTTTCACTTTCATCAAGAGGCTTTTTAGTTCCTCTTCACTTTCTGTGATAAGGGTGGTGTCATCTGCATATCTGAGGTTATTGAGATTTCTCCCGGCAATCTTGATTCCAGCTTGTGTTTTTTCCAGTCCAGCATTTCTCATGATGTACTCTGCATAGAAGTTAAATAAGCAGGGTGACAATATACAGCCTTGATATACTCCTTTTCCTATTTGGAACCAGTCTGTTGTTCCATGTCCAGTTCTAACTGTTGCTTCCTGGCCTGCATACAGATTTGAAATCATAAATCAATTAAATTGATATTAATCAACAGTAAAGCTCTGAAAAGCTTTTTTGAAGACAGAAATTGACAATGTAAAAGATGTCAATTAAAATGCACACACATGTCTGTATTAGATTCTTTCTATTTGCTAGACTACTACAGCACCGAAGCCATTTAAAACAGGGCAAGAGAATGAGGAAGAATATCATATGAATAAGATCCCTGATCACCATGGTCAAGATCAGTTCAGTTCAGTCGCTCAGTTGTGTCCGACTCTTTGCGACCCCATGAATCACAGCACGCCAGGCCTGGTCAATATAAGCAGACACATTAAACTGACGGACTAAACTAGGTCTGGAAGCAGTTCTAGGGAGGTAGTTGAATGGACAGAGTATGACAAGAAGTATGCAAGTAACTGGGTATCTCTGATGGTTCAGTGGTAAAGAATCCATCTGCCAAGAAGACCTGGGTTTGATCCCTGGGTCTGGATGATCTCCTGGCAACTTACTTCAGTATTCTTGCCTGGGCAATCCTCTGGACAGATGACCTGGAGGATTACAGCCCATGGGGTTGCAAAGAGCTGGACACAACCTAGAGACTAAACAACCATATGTGAGTAACTATGGAGGAAATACTCAAGAGGGTGAAGGTAAGTTCCAGTCATATTTCATTCTTGTTGGGACAAACACATAATTTTTAAAAGACTACTAGTTATTCTTTTGTGCCTACAAAACTGTACTTGGTGTTCTGCACATTATATAAAACTCAACATCTTGGATCTTAAGATCCAAGAGAGGATTCATAATTAAAAAGCCAACCAATGCAAAATAGTAGAATGGCTTTTCAACCTAAATACCTTCCCTACTTTTATTTGTTTCATAGTCACCATTCCAGAGAGTTATCTATCATCTCTTCTTTAAATTCTGTATATTCTATACATTCTTCAACTAGCTCTTATCTGGATTTGTGCCACTATTCTACAAAAACTGTTGCCTTCCCAATCATTGATGACATTTACATAGTTAAATCCAACAGGTCTTTTTCCTTATTTGCCTACCTTAGCAATATTTGACATTATCAACCACATTATCCTTCTAGAAAAACTCTTCTCCCTCTCGTTCTGACAGCCAGTACTTCTGATTTTCTTCCCACCTCTATAATAATGCATACTTAACTATTTGGCTGGTTTCCCATTTCTACTCAATCTCATTGAAACTCTTGGAAATTCTGTAATATCCCAGGCATGTCATCTTTCTCATGGTCTCAGTTACCATCTTTTGCTAATGACTGAAAACTTCCAAATCTATACAGTCTAAATATCTACCCTGTAACCAGATCCATATAATGGAAGCTAACTACATGACTTCTTATCTTAGATGCATAGCAGGCAGCTCTAAGTTCAATATGTACAAACTGAACCTACCATCTCTTCAGTCACAGAATGTACTATCCTCTGTTTTTTTATGATTGGATCAATGGTATAAATAATCCTCATGCTACTTAAGACAGGAATTTGAAAATCATACTTGATTTCTCCCTTATCCTCCCCACCCACCATGCATTTCTTCAATTCTCAGTGCATGAACATGTTGTATGTATATATATAGTAAATAAATGAAACTTTGATTTGTATCTTGAGACTAGATGATACAGTTTCACAAGCTCAGGGGTCTTTCATGTTGCTTAGATGAAAACACATAATCAGCCACACTAGGATATTTCTTGTAAATATTTGTGTACTTAAGAATTATGCTGAAGCTTGGAATTTCATCATTACATTTGTTCCTATAATCTAGGATAATCATACTTTTAGGACTGCTATTTAAGTGTAATATTAACAAGGCCTACAAATTCAGTTTGTGCTCTCTGGTTTAGTCTTGAAGCCAAATCATATTTCAGGAAATGTATACAAAACCGGAGTGGAAGTATGCAGATAACTTGATGTGTATTTCTTTCTCTACTGTTGGAGTAATAGACTCTTTACATGGTGTGAAAGCAGGCCCACAAACGTGTTCAGGTCAATTTCCCTTTCCCTTAAATTATATCCTTCTAATATATTTGTAGAGAGTGATGGCTAGGTAGGGAGGTTGTTTTCTTCATGTTGCTGGGGTCGCTTGCTTAACCACAGCTGCTCTCCGTGCGACATACTCTATCCCTTTGTTTCTCTATGTTGCTTGGTGACTGATGACAACATCCACTCAGAATTTACAGTCTTCCTCATTACCTTCAAAAAGGCAAAGCCCATACCTCACTTCTTAAAACACTATCACCCAAATTTCATTTGTGTAACTACAAAAGTTTTAGGAAAAACTAAAAGAAAACAAAAGAGAAAATATGCTTTCGTTTATATGCTGATTATGACTCTTACTATAGCCTGAGGTAAAAATAAGTCCTATTTAGTTTGTCTAATTATGCATAACAGGTTACCCTAAACCTCTTATTATCTTTGAATATATCTGGTTTCTTATGTATTTATTAAAAATTGATTTTGGCTTTTAATGGTAAAATTCTGAGCTTCAGAAATATCCTTTGAATGCAGAATGTATTTATAAGATACATCCTAGATTCTGGTTTCATCTAAGCAACATAAATGCTTTCCAAAAGTGTGAAAATATATCATCTCTTTTCTTGAGATATACTTTAAAATTCCATTTATTCATTATACATACATAAATACATGTATATGAATGTATGTCTGTACGTGTATATATGCATATAAAGTACAGCTAAGTGTAAATATAGATGTATATATTGTTATGCTCAGGAATACATTGAGATTTGAATACATTGTGAGCAGTATGAATGAGGGAGATGTTAAGTATGATTCCCAAGTTTCTGGATTAAGCACATAGTGATGATTTGCATTATTTATTGAATTTTTTAAAAATTATAACACAAGTGTCTAAAGTTGATGCATTCAGCAGGGCTATTCTTTTTTTTTTTTAATTGAAGTATAATTGCTTTACCATGTTGTGTTAGTTTCTGCTGTATAGCAGCATGAACCAGCTATATGTATACATATATCCCCTTTCTTGAGCCTCCCTTCCACCCAACCCCCCCTTGCCACTCCCCAAGGTCATCAGAAAGCACCACGCTGAGTCCAGCAGGGGGATTCTTGCTTGGGGTCCCTCATAAGTCCCTCGTCTCAGTCAGATGGTGGCTGAGACTGGAGTCACATGGGCATATGTTCTTCAATCATGTTTGACATCAGCTCTAACATGGCTGGAACAGCTGAAGTGTATTCTGGCATTTCTACTCATGCATAGATTGAGCTTCTTCACCACCTGACAGTCTCAAAATATTATTATTTTTTTTTTTACAAGGCAGTTGTCTGCTTCTGTTTCAAGCATTCCAAAGGACAAAGTGGAAGCCACCAGTATCTTATGTCCTACATTTAGCACTTGATACAAGACCATGTCCACCAGATTTAATAGGTCAAAGCAGTCATAGATGTTATCAGATTTCAAAGGGAGATTAATATATTCCTGGGAGAATTAAAGAATTTGTGGCCATATTTAATCTGTCCGAGAGCCAGTAATGTAAGCCATTCATAAGGCATGTAAAAATGAGTTCAATCTGGTTTCTAAATATTTCACTCTGTCCTCATGTCTGCAAATTTTCACAGGCAAATATTTAACCACTCTTCTGAAAATCCTATTCCTTACCCAAAGTGTTAGTTTTGTCCTATGATCCATCATATTTTCCAAAAAGTACATTTCCCTTAGTCCAAGTCACCCACTCTAATATAAATTTTCAGTAGCTCCAGCAAGACAATCTAGGGGGGTGTTGGTATTCCAAGTTCTGTAGAAGGAGATCATTTCAAAATGTCTTCATCAGCATGGAATTGCTGATTTGACAAGAAACAACTCTTAATTCAGGCCCATTCACCCTCATCTACTTTCTCCACTTATGCATAATACACATGCATCTCCCACCACCCAAGGGAAAACATTATTTTTTAAAACTGGTATAATCTAAACTATAGATGATAATTTGAATGACATTAAAGATTGAGGAAACAAATATAAAGATTCAGATGACCCAGTCTGAGAAACAGGGAGTGTGTTTTATAGAGAATATGATAATTTCATTTCTCATGCAAAAAATGTTTTTAGTAGGGCTAATTATTGCATGGTGAAATACAGAACTAACATTATTATAGATTCCATGATACCAAGAATAAAATATTCCTTTATCTGAGCAGTGTGATCCTTCTCTTGGATATAATTTTACCCCCGATATTAGCTTATTTCTTATTTACCCAAGTAAAATTTTTTCATCCATATCTCTTATAGGTTATCTACTCAAAATGGTTTAAAAACTTACATCAAATGTCTATTACAATATTTAATTTATTAATGTATTATACATACATATTTATACATATTACAAATAATAAGATATTAATTTAGGAATAGTTTTATTCCTATTTATATGAAAAATATTTAAGTTTTCACGTGTGTCTTCAATGTTAGTACAGTTATAGTGTCAAGTTTTGAGTCATCTAACACAAATCTCCAGAATATATCATATCTCCTGCTTTTTAAGTTATTTTACATATGTGCAGCACTTTTAAAAATCTGAGCTGGAGTTTTTTTCCAATAAAATTATTGCTCTAAGTAAGAAGTAATTGCTCAATGATATACAGTTGTTTCTATTTATACTATTAATTTTATGTTTTTTTCAGAGACATCACTAATATATTCCTGTTTATAGTGGTCATTAGAATCTTTCCAAATACCAAATTACAATGATATCTAACATTTACAATTGTGAATTCATATCCTTAGGAATAATTGCTAAGTTTGTGTTAACTTTATACATTTTCTTTTTAATCAGTTCCCTAAAGATAACCCTGCTGCTGCTGCTGCTGCCAAGTCACTTCAGTCGTGTCCGACTCTGTGTGACCCCATAGATAGCAGCCTACCAGGCTCCCCTGTCCTTGGGATTCTCCAGGCAAGAACACTGGAGTGGGTTGCCATTTCCTTCTCCAATGCATGAAAGTGAAAAGTGAAAGTGAAGTCGCTCAGTCGTGTCTGACTCAGCAACCCCATGGACTGCAGCCTACCAGGCTCCTCTGTCCATGGGATTTTCCAGACAAGAGTACTGGAGTGGGTTGCCATTCCCTTCTCCAAAGATAGCCCTAGAGACATTCAAAATTAGACTTGCATGATTTTTTATTTTTACCAAATAATATCTGTTCTTTCAAGTTAAATAATTTAAGTAAGATTGAGGGCAGGAGTAGAAGGGACGACAGAGGATGAGATGGTTGGATGGCATCACTGACACAATGGACATGGGTTTGGGTGGACTCCGGGAGTTGGTGATGACAGGGAGACCTGGCATGCTGTGGTTCATGGGATCGCAAAAAGTTGGACATGACTGAGTGACTGAACTGAACTGAACTAAATAAGAAAATTCATAAGGATTTCTATCTGTGGTAATTTTATATCAGTCAACTTTTGCTATTTTCTGTCCTATAACAACTTTATGATCCTAATAGCCTACAACAACAGGGTTTATTTATTATTCACATTACATGTCAGTTCCCTGCCATTCTCTTTCATGTATCATCTTTAGCTTAGATTCAAGTAGAAGTAGGCCCTACCAATGAAATGTATTCTCACAGATAAATTGTCCAAATAACACTTAGAGGTCTCATTTATGATAGCTTATGGTGAAAAGCACCCCAGGATTCATGGTCTATGAAGGAGAAGATTTAATTCCACAACCAAAGAGAGTCTCAATCACTCACAGCTTTGTGTAGATTTTATTTAAAGTGAAAGTGACAAAAAAAAGCTTCTGACAAAGATATCAGAAGCGGACAGGAACATACCTGCCTCACTAATTTAAGCAGGGCCTTATATACTTTTAAACTAGCTGCTAAAAATAGATAAAAACAAGGTTCTAAGAGTTCCACAAGAGCCTTTCCCAAGGCATACATCCTGAGGTAACTTTGGCACAAGATTAGCCAGGGACAACAGGGTTCCAGGCAATGTTTCTGGGCAAGATACACTGTTTTTGTGCAATAAGGGATACGAGTCTTGAGAAACAGATTCCCAGACAAGATTTGTTACAATTATAATCATTAATATAGAGCCTAAGAAAAGCATTTCCATGAGTAAGACATTGTGCTGTGTCATCATTAGCTCTGGAACTAAAGAAAGGCCAGTTCTTGGGTAAGATACACTCTCGCCCAGTTCAGTTCAGTTCAGTTCAGTTCAGTTCACTCACTCAGTCATGTCCAACTCTTTCCAGCCCCATGGACTGCAGCACACCAGGCTTCCCTGTCCATCACCAACTTCTGGAACTCATTCAAACTTATGTCTCTCAAGTCAGTGATGCCATCCAACCAACTCATCCTCTCTCATCCCCTTCTCCTTACACCTTCAATCTTTCCCAGGATCAGGGTCTTTTCAAATGAGTTAGTTCTTTGCATCAAGTGGCCAAAGTATTGGAGTTTCAGCTTCAACATCAGTCCTTCCAATGAATATTCAGGACTGATTTCCTTTAGGATTGACAGGTTGGATCTCCTTGCAGTCCAAGGGACTCTCAAGAGTCTTCTCCAACACCACAGTTCAAAAGCATCAATTCTTCCGTGTTCAGCTTTCTTTATAATCCAACTCTCACATCCATACATGACTACTGAAAAAACCATAGCCTTCACTAGACGGACCTTAGTCGGCAAAATAATGTCTCTGTTTTGAATATGCTATCTAGGTTGGTCATAACTTTTCTTCCAAGGAGCAGGCATCTTTTAATTTCATGGCTGCAGTCACCATCTGCAGTGATTATTGAGTCCCCCAAAATAAATTCTATCACTGTTTCCATAGTTTCCCCATCTGTTTTCCATGAAGTGATGGGACCAAATGCCACGATCTTAGTTTTCTGAATGTTGAATTTTAAGCTAACTTTTTCACTCTCCTCTTTCACTTTCATCAAGTGGCTAGTTAGTTTTTCTTCACTTTCTGTCATAAGGATGGTGTCACCTGCTTATCTGAGCTTATTGATATTTCTCCCCAGCAATCTTGATTCCAGTTTGTGCTTCATCCAGCCCAGAGTTTCTCATGATGTACTCTGCATATAAGTTAAATAAGCAGGGAGACAATATACAGCCTTTACATACTCCCTTTCCTATTTGGAACCAGTCTGTTGTTCCATGTCCTGTTCTAATTGTTGCTTCTTGACCTGCATACAGATTTCTCAGGAGGCAGGTCAGGTTGTCTGGTATGTCCATTTCTTTCAGAATTTTCCACAGTTTATTGTGATCAACACAGACAGAGGCTTTGGCATAGTCAAAGAAGAAGTAGATGTTTTTCTGGAACTCTTTTGCTTTTTCAATGATCCAGTGGATGTTGGCAATTTTATCTCTGGTTCCTCTGCCTTTTCTAAATCCAGCTTTAACATCTGGAAGATCACAGTTTACGTGTTGTTGAAGCCTGGATTGGAGAATTTTGAGCATTACTTTGCTAGTGTGTGACATGAATGCAATTGTGCAGTAGTTTGAGCATTCTTGGTCATTGCCTTTCTTAGGGATTAGAATGGAAACTGACCTTTTCCAGTCCTTTGGCCACTGCTGAGTTTTCAAAATTTTCTGGCTTATTGGCTGCAGCATTTTCACAGCATCATATTTTAGGATTTGAAATAGCTCAACTGGAATTCCATCGCCTCCACCAACTTTGTTCATAATGACGCTTCCTAAGGCCCACTTGATGTCACATTCCAGGATGTCTGGCTCTAGGTGAGTAACCACCATCATGGTTACCTGGGTTATGAAGATATTTTTGTCTAGTTCTTCTGTGTATTCTTGCCACCTCTTCTTAATATCTTCTGCCTCTCTTAGGTCCATACTATTTCTGTCCTTTATTGTGCCCATCTTTGCATGTAGCATTCCCTTGATGTCTCTAATTTTCTTGAAGAGGTCTCTAGTCTTTCCCATTCCATTGTTTTCCTCTATTTCTTTGTTTTGATCACTGAGCCCAAGGCTTAAGGAAAGCATGAGCCAGAAGGTTCACCTCCTTCTTAAAAGGCCTTGGACTGCCTGCCTAAGCTTTAACTCTTTCACTTAGTGTTGTACAGTCAAATTCACTTAGCTTTCCTTGATCAAAGCAAGTCAGATTACCATGCTCCACACCATTGAGATGGGAACATACACATACACTCATCCCTCAGAAAAGCACTGCAAGTCACATAGCAATTGGTGGGGATATATAATTTTCTCCCAGGGAGGGCAGCAGATAACTGGGATCAAGACAAAATCTAACAGAAACTTGTCTGAGCACTGTTTTGTTGTTTTTTTTTTTAATTTTTTAATTTTTTTTTAATTTTAAAATCTTTAATTCTTACATGCGTTCCCAAACATGAACCCCCCCTCCCACCTCCCTCCCCACAACATCTCTCTGGGTCATCCCCATGCACCAGCCCCAAGCGAGCTGCACCCTACGTCAGACATGGACTGGCGATTCAATTCTTACATGACAGTATACATGTTAGAATTCCCATTCTCCCAAATCATCCCACCCTCTCCCTCTCCCTCTGAGTCCAAAAGTCTGGTATACACATCTGTGTCTTTTTTCCTGAGCACTGTTTTTGAGGAGCAACCTTGCCTTGGGTTTATTCATTTATGGAGTCTCTTAGCTTCCATCCTTAGCTTCACAAAGATCCAGCTGAAGCATTGTCTTGAACACTTCTTAGAGATTACTTAAATTCTTAAAATTCTTAAAGTATTATCCTCTTTCCTAAGCTGGCTAGAAGTGGTAGAGTTTGGTGATGAGGGAACAGTGCAATTTAAATACAAGGAACATGGTACTGTCATTTCTACCACTATAAACTTATTTTTCTACTCTTAAGTTTGCCATTCTCAATTGAATCCTATGTCTACCAATGTTAGAAATTAATTACATTTATTATCTTTGGGGAGTTTAGTTGTAATTTTGTCAGAGTTAAAAATTGCAAAATCTGCTCTTGGGACATGTCTTTACTATTTCCTTATGATTAATTCTATCTGGATCTCAAAACATTTATTATTTAACCATAACAATCATACAAACCAATATAATTGCTTAGGTGCTGGTCATCAATCTTTTATGGAACTTTAAATGAAAAAGCATAAAAAGGCATAAACTCTAAATGGTGTTTCACAGATTATTTTCCCCATTAACACAGTCCTCAAGGTTTAACTCAAATATAGTATGATTATTATAAATACTAGTTTGTTTTATACACTTTGCATTGGATCACTAATCAGCTGATACTGAGACTTCCCATTTAACTCTCTATGCCTTAGTATCATCTTGTGAAAAACAGTTTGTGTCTATTGATGCATTGTTAGGATTAAAAGAAACACTGCATATAAAATTCCTTGCTTATCACAAAATAAATTTCCAATAATTGATAGAAATTTCTGTACATCACAATTATTACTAACATCATCTGAGTGATCTCAAAGATTGAGTTAATATGCATACACAAATCTGTTAGTGTCTTGCCTATAAAATAAGTACCATGGAACTATTAGCTATCATATTTCATCATTTTTAACATCAAGATATGTATTCTTGTTTCCTGGAATTTTCTTCCTCAAGGGTAACTAAAAATTCTAATTGGGAAAGATCCAATCACCAACACATTTTACCTGTAACATATAATATTGATATTCTCAATGTTTGTTTCCCAAATCTATCCCACAATTTCCCTTTGTCCATTTCCAGAACTTCTCAGTCTGTCAGTGTGCAAGTCAGAGTATTCAGGCATTTACTTTAGAATTAGATGATATTAAATCAAACCCAACTTGCCGCTCAATGTTTCTAACATCCTGAAAAGTTATGTAACTTTTTATAGCCTGAACCTGTTAATATTTAAAGTGTGGATATCATTTATTTCATAGAAACTGTTTGGTTTAAGGGAAGTTATGAACTAAAGGAAATAAGCATCTCTTGAATTTTTACTATTTGAGAAGTAGCACCAATACATGTTAACAAAATTTATTCAATTTAAAAATAATAATGAACTACAAAAATTCACTCAACACTAAAGACTCCAACTGCCTAAAGTTCTGCAAACTAAAAGCGGCACTTTACATAGTTGAGGGATATTTCAGCCTTTGACAGTTTTCAAGGTAACCTTATCCTAAACTAATAGTACGGATTGTGTTTAAGAATATGTTTTCCAAAGCTTTTCTCTAGGATGTTTATCCTTCAGGATAACTTATGGAAACACATTCCTTAATCATAGAAGTTTGAGAAACAGTGAACACTTTTTATCATGATTCAAAATAGTATTTTAAAAGCTCTGAAAAACTCTGCCAGGAAAATTTGTCATATGTAGGAAAATTTGAGTAATAAACTTTATTGTGATCCTAAATGCATTTTGCACAGTTATTATTAATATCCTGGAGTTCTGCAAAACACACTTGGATAGATGCCTGTTCTTTCACATTATTACTTGAAGTCTCCAGCATACATCAAAAGAGATGTGAGGCTGGGAAGCACTAGGAGACAGGAAACATGGCACATGAGAAATTCTTGTTTTATGGTATCACAATTATGCAAAAAGTATGTGAGAATATACTAAAGAAGCCAGGGTATTTTAACTTGTAATTGAAAGACACAGCCTTAGTCAAAATAATTGGACACCTGGGAAGTGAACACTTGTTTCCTAACTCCTTTTGAAAACTGTATTTCCAAATTGCATGAAGAGGCTTCTGTGCTGGCTATAATGGAAAATCTTGCAGCAGTTATCCAATCAAAACCAATCATATAAGCCAGATTAAAGGAAAAAGAAACCTGATCAAAGGCCTCAGAAACAGCGAGGACTTGAGGGACTAGGACCGGGAGAGAAGGAAACATTATCAAGGTGAGTCTAACTTTTTAGGTGTTGCTCTTTTCTTCAGGGCTTCTCTCATTTATGAATGAGGAAAGAAGCTTAAGAAAGTGCAGAAAGTATTGCTTAATAGTTGTAAAATACAAAGAAACTAACAAAGCTTTAGGAAAACTCATAGAGCTGAGCAGGGAAGATTGATGTTCAAGGTAGCCAAGGCAGGCAAGACTGAAGGATCCAGGTCTCAAAAGTAGGGAGACACAAACAAGTGAGCCTGACATTGGCATAGGTTTCCCCTCAACAAATTTGCATGTAGAGCTTAGCAGAAGCCAAGAAGAAAGTGGCTGAATATCAGAGCAGAAATTCTTATCCTATTTTAGTCCCATGCATGCTAAATTGCTTCAGTCACGTCTGACTCTTTGCAATCCTATGGACTGTAGCCTGCCAGGCTCTTCTGTCCATGGGAATTACCCAGGCAAGAATATTGGAGTGGGTTGCCATGCCCTGCTCCAGGGAATCTTCTCGACCCAGGGATCAGAATCATGCCTCCTGTGGCTCCTGCACTGCAGGCAGATTCTTTACCGCTAAACCACCGGGGAAGTAGGGAGACAAAAATGAAGTTCAGGACTCACAAAGGAGGAGAATCTTGGATAATAACACAGGCTCCCAGTTTGTATCTCTGCAGGGCTATCCCTTAGAAATGCCTTAGAGCCAGTATTATAATAAGACTTATAGACACTGCAAAGCAGCCTCAAGTCCCTAACTACATCAAGGTTATCCATCCCTCTGCTGCCTCTTTGTCCTCTCCGGAAAAAAAAAAAAAAAAACTAACATCATCAGAGACACTACATTTTTTATACATATAATTCAACATTCAATTAGAAGTAATTACCCCAAACAGACCAGGATTACAAAACTAAATAAATAATAGAAACTGAGCTATAATTGACCTAGATAGTAGTGTTATTAGGCATGGACTTTAAATTAATTTTGATTAATATGTTCAAAATAATACCTGACCATACTTTATACTTTTTTCTGAGAACCAAAATCTATTTTTAAAAAAATGAATGGATTGGAAATTGATTCTACAACTGAAGAACACAGTAGTTTAAATTAAGAATTCAATAGATGGGCTTAATAACAGGTTGGATACAGCTAAAGAAAGGATTAATGAACCAGAAGAGAAGCCAGTTGAAAATATCTCTCTGAAGCACTGAGAACAAAAGAATGTAGTCTCATGAGGTAAAGATTTACTGAGAAGAGAAACTCAGGTCCCTGGCCTTAGAACATAGTGATTTAAAAAATTAAAAAAAGGTTATGTTAAAAATCTTTCAATGAACTTGAGTGCACTTACTTTACAGAGTGTATCTTGTTGGGTATCTTATAAGATACACAAAGTGTATCTTATTGTTGCTGTTGTTATGTATGTTTATTTTTGCCTTCAACTATTGTTCCTTCCTTTGAAGTTGCAAGTAGTTTTGGGTTGAAAAAGAAGCCCCCTCCCAAAGCACTGAAAATTTCCTGGAATAACCCATCATAATAAAAAGATAGATAAAGATGTTTAGATAAGTGCAGTTTATAAATGAGTCATATAATTGCTGCTTAACACTATAACAAACTGGTGGAAAGTGAAGCTAACTCACCTATGTTTTGTATTTTTTTTTAATATTCTTCAATAAATTCCAAGAATGAGGATTTTATGGATGACACCCTTGTTTTTTCAAAGTTATTCTTGACCTGAGTAAGTCTAACCTTGGTTATAGCACCCACTAGAAGACAGTAGGAATTACTTCCAATTATTAACTTTGTTTCTATAGTGGAAATCATAAACTCAATGATATTATATATACTCTCATCTAGATTTTCATGTAAGTTTTCCATTCTCTTCATTCTATCTTCTAATGGGGTAAAGTGGGTAAGTAGTATAATTTATTATGGTTCTCATATAGCAAATTGCTATTTAAAATAGCCCAGGAATTACACTTTATTTCTTTCCAAGCAATTAAAATGATTTTACAGAGTTAAATTTAGATTGTAATTCAGGAGTGGGGAATAAATAAAGAGGTTTAGTAAGGTGTTCCCAGAAAGAGATTACTTGATTAACTAATTCCCAGGAATAGGTGATAGGTGATGGTCTTCTTTCTTTGGAAAACAAAATGACTGACCTGTTATTAAGTACTGGGAATTTGGATGTAAGATGAATTACCATATAAGTGAAAAATCCCACTAGGATGTTTGGAGCAAAGAAGTAATAGCCAAGATGAGTGGACTGTATATGACATCCACATTATTAACTGAAATAGTAACCACATGAATCATTTTTTACCTGCAACTCTGTACCTTGAGATGACATTGTGTCCTAGCAGCCTTACACGGCCAAACTACTGGTAAATGGAATAACAGAACAGGAAACTAAAGTGGAGCCTGGAGGCAAAATCTCCAAATGGCAGTAAGCAGTGATGTCCTCAGAAAGTGATTCAACATTTACTCACCGAGTGAACTGGAAAGAAATAAATCACTTTTCTAATCATGATGGAACCAGGGAACTAGAAAATTCGATTAAATAATTCACAATCAACAGAATGTAATTGGCTAGGTCAACAGAAACCTTTGAAATTAAAAAGAGATATATACTTTTAAAGGCTCAGGATTCAGGATAGAATGGTAATATTCAAGATACATAAGTTCTGGTCCCAATCTTGTGATATGAGTTCAAGACAGTCACATCAATGTATTAGAGTTGTTCAAGTGATTCATAAAGGTTTATTCACTCTGTTACAGAAAACCACAGGAGAAATTAGTTATGCATACTCTGGGTATGCTAGGGGAAAGTATACAATATATTCATAACTCTATACATCTTTCGCAAGAATTCCAAGCACTTTATAAGCTCTAGAGTTGGAAACTGAGCAGCTTCCTCTAGTCTTTTTGGCCACCATCTCAAGCTGCTATTGAAGTGAGTCACTGCAGTCCAGTCAGCACTACTAGAGGTCAGATTCTGAGGTGTGTCTGTTGTGTTCTTCACCAGTATTGAGTTTCCCAAGGAGACTCTCAACACTGCTGTGATTCAGGGATCTTGCCATAATTGATTATCAGGAAGGCAGACTGTGTTTAAGATGGATTTTTATTCAGCCTCATGCAGAAATTCCATTTCAGCACTGTGATAATCCAAGGTCTTCCTCCTCAATCATCTGAAGCAACAACTGTTTCTGGAAATAGGCTGCGAGGAAAGCCATATCTTCCCTAGGACAATGTCTTGAATTGTATTTTTTTTCTTCCCCAGCCTGTTCATTCTTTTGGAGCTGTAAGCAGTTTGTGGTTGAAATTTGTATGCTGGCAGATTGGTTTGGGAAGATCAGGGAATGGGGAAAGCAGAAAATGAGGAAGCTAAGAATGAAGTTTATGAACCGAGAATGAAGTCTATGAGCCAGCACCTTAGGGGAAAAACTCAGCCTACTTCTGGGTTGGGGTCATTTTAGGACACATGAGGGTGGGAAAGCAATTCAAATGTATGCTAACAGATTCCTCTCCTGAACACCTTTGAGGTAAGGCAAAGTTCCAACAGAGTGGTCAAGCAGAGGACAATGAACATGCTCAAGAAATCTGTCTTGATCCTAGGGATTTTGATTTGAAAATGCAGCCTTTTCTAACAGCAGTTAGAAACATAAGCTTTCTAGCATCAAAGATTAGCTCCTTTTCATATTAGACTCCTTCCTTCTGTCCTTGTGTTCAGTTCAGTTCAGTTCAGTCCAGTTGCTCAGTCATGTCCGACTCTGCAACCCCATGAATCGCAGCATGTCAGGCCTCCCTGTCCATAACCAACTCCCGGAGTTCACTCAGACTCGCTTCCATTGAGTCAATAATGCCATCCAGCCATCTCATCCTCGGTTGTCCCCTTTTCCTCCTGCCTTCAATCCCTCCCAGCATCAGTCTTTTCCAATGAGTCAACTCTTCCTATGAGGTGGACAAAGTACTGGAGTTTCAGCTTTAGTATCATTCCTTCCAAAGAAATCCCTGGGTTGATCTTCAGAATGGACTGGTTGGATCTCCTTGCAGTCCAAGGGACTCTCAAGAGTCTTCTCCAACACCACAGTTCAAAAGCATCAATTCTTCGGTGCTCAACCTTCTTCACAGTCCAACTCTCCATCCATACATGACCACTGGAAAAACCATAGCCTTGACAAGACGGAACTTAGTTGGCAAAGCAATGTCTCTGCTTTTGAATATGCTATCTAGGTTGGTCTTAACTTTTCTTCCAAGGAGTAAGCATCTTCTAATTTCATGGCTGCAATCACCTTCTGCAGTGATTTGGGAGCCCCAAAAAATAAAGTCTGACACTGTTTCCACTGTTTCTCCATCTATTTCCCAACCAACTATTATTGCCAATCTTTCACTAGAGACCAGCATCCCAACAACCCCACACAGTTGGGACCAAGGAGAGAATATACAAGCAAGGAGGAAATGTGTTTAAAATGTTTCAGTACTACTTGAAAGCTAACAAGGAGTGTAGGGATGTGTGGCATGGACTGCAGTCTCTCATTACTGTTTGCAAAGGAGAAAAAAGGATGGGGAAGTGACTAAATTTATTGAATGAGCGATCTATTTTTCAGAGACTGTGAGATATTACTTTATATTTCTTCCATAGTAACATGAGTGAGCACAGAAATAGATGTCAATGAATTAGAGGATGTATTTATCTGTAGGTTTGAGAGCTCATTAATAAGCAACAAACAGGAAATTTTCGTAGAGGAGGAGTGGAGATAGGATTCAAATACAGGTTTGTATCAGAATGTGGAGAACTCTGAATGCAAGTCAATACATCTGGGCTCTGACCTCAGCAGGTGAAGAGGGTCTGGGCTAAGACTGGAACTCTGAGAAAGGCAGAGAGAACACTGGGTGTACAAATGAATTACTGGGGGACTCCTTTGGATGCCAGTGGCAAAATCCAAGCTTTAACTGGCTGAAGGTAAGAGGGAAATGTGTTGATTCATATAACTGAAAAGCACAGGGAGCCCAAAATCTGAAAGATCATTTGAAAAGACAGCTCAACACCCTGTTTAAAGCAAGCACTCAGAATCCAGATGGCCTGGGATTAAATCCCAACACAAGTATCTATTTGCTGTGTAACTCGAAACTACTTACTCAGCCTCTCAGTGAATCAATGTTCTCTTTTCTTTAATACTGAGATGGTATTAATAAGTTTCTCAAAGAGTTTTTGAAGATGATTTGATACCCAAAGTATTTATAACAGTGCCTGGAACATTTGCTGTGTTCGTGTATAGACTTTCATTCAGAGTACTCCACGTTCTGGTACAAACCTGTATTTGGATCTTACTTCCATTCCTCTTCTACAAAAATTTCCTCTTTGTTGCTTATTAATGGTTTCTCAAATCTACAGCTGAGCTAAATACCTCTTCTAAACCCATTGACCTTTGATCCCATGCTCACTCATATTACTAGGGAAGAAGTCTAAAGTAATATCTGGACTCTTTCTCATGTCTCCTCCCTGCTTTTCTCTAGGTGGCTTTGTTCTGGCACATTCTTCTCATTAGGTAGCCAGCTCTCCGTTCTCTGTCTGGCTTCACATCTACCCCAGTAGAAAGCTTGTTTTCCAAACAGTTAACAAGACATTTTACTTACTCTGATTGGATTGATTGGTGAGTTACAGTTAAATTTCTGGGGGCAAGGAGTATAGTTGGAGGGGTGATGACAGAGGATGGACAATTCTGACTAGTTACACAGAAATCAAATGCTTGTCCTGCAGCTGTGAGTTAGGCTCCACTTTCCACAAACTCTATGGACTAAGTGTAGAGTGAGATGCTTTCTCTAAGAATAATTGAAGAGTGATAACCAGAAAAATAGATTCTAGGCAGATTAAAAACTACAGATGTATCACATAGCCCTGAGAAGGAAACCCTGACATGATTTTAAACTGGTTGGGAATCACTGGGTGAAGAACAAGAAGAGACTTTCAATAATTTCACAACTGAGCCTCAGCTCCTCTTTCATCAGCACCAAAGCTGTCACCATTGTCAAGCTGGTTAAGCTCCTTTGTGATGTTCCTGTATTTTTCTTTAAATTAATAATTACTACCATTTATTCAGTGCCTATTGGACCCAGGCATTGGGCCAGATGCTTTACTCGCATGTTCTCTAATTCTCCAATTTAGCATAAAATTTGCCTTCTTTATTGGAAAGCTGGGAACTTGCTGACCCCCAGACTTTGACAGGATTTAAACTCAGATCAATCAGAACCTCAGACCCTTGTTCTTCCTAGCATCCCAGGAGGCCTCTCTCTGGACGTCCTTCCCTACTGTTTCCACCCCTCCAACAAAGGTACCACTTTCTCTGCCATCTCCATCCTCTCTCTCTCTCCACTCATCATCTGTCTTTTTTCTGTCTTCTCAGAAAAGCCTTGGCCATCAGTCACATTCAGTGACTGTTCATCTCTATGTCTCCTCTGTCAAGCCCCTTGGCATTTCAAACCACAATTCTCATGGTTAAAGGAAAGGCTTTGCACCTGGATAAATGACTTCCAAGGTCATCAAGCAGATTAAAGCACACACTGGTGGCCAAGTGTCAATATTCCACCTCACTAGCTCTCTTCTTCAGCCAGGTAACAAGACCTATTTTGTGTCCCTGAAAGGGGGGCTGTTTTCTTTGTTGATAAATCAGGCTGAGGACCTGCAGAAAGCCTTTAGCTGCTCTTTGAGTGACTGCCATTTATAGCCATCTATCAGCAACATTCTGACACAGACACTTGCTTCATACTAGTGAGTCCCTTCAATGTTCCTTCCATCCTTCCAGCCTCACCTATATCACACCGGCCTCACCTTCTGAGACCTGCCCCTTCTCTGCTCCTTTTCATCTCCTCACATCTTCTCTCTATACCTGACTTGTATAAGAAACTCCTAGATTCGTCTAACTCATACCCCCTTTCCCTTCTTCAGAATCATCAATTTGGTTGAACCACATAACCTAGTCTTTGATTCTAGACGTCTCTTCTGCTTTTCAAACTAAATTACATACAATGCAAGACCAGGGTTGTTTGTTTGTTTTCCTGTTTTGTTCTCATTTTACTCAGTATCTGAAAGAAACTTGCCCAAGGATGGGCACTTGGCTAACAGTGACTGGGTGAAAAGCCTGTGGATTTTTCTAGTACCTAAAGTGCTAGTTTCCTCCCTCTTCTGTTTCTCAGACTCTGAGCAAGTTGGCTGGAGGCTGTGATGCAACCACTCTATGTCTTCCCTCGGCTTGGCTGTTGCTCTCTACCAGCATAAAGGCAATTAAATCTCAGGACTGAGTCTTATCTAAAATATTATTGTGCTATAAAGCAAGGACCTCTTTTATTGCCCTGTCATTTTTCTATAGAGAACAAACTAAACCTACTATTAGAAAGAAAATGCAATCGACTCTAGAAGTTGCCCCAGTATATATAAAAAAGAAACCATAAATTCTTGTTGTTGGAGTCACAGTACAATTGCAGTAGTCCTAAATTTATGCCACTGAACAGAAGCACAATTCCCATCCCCATTGCCTCCTGTCTTCTCTGTTGCCCTGCTTATTTTACAGTTATTCAATAACCATTAAAACGATACTCTCATCCCGGTCAGTTGCAACTGAAAATCGTTATGTGCTGAAGGCTTCTGGGTGATGCTGTGAGGAGGAAGGGTGGCTGTAATCCCTAGTCTACATCAGGGTGATTATCCAAACGTTAAGGCTGAAAAGCTGGCGGGACCTGAGCCTACAGAGTAGAAAAGAGGCCAGGATGAGGAATTTAGTGCAGGGGTGGGGAGAAGGAACAGATTTGAACAGCTGTCACTATCATGTTGCTGCTCTTCAGTGGCGCTGAAACAGTACCTGATTTTTGGAGCAGTCCATCTCAGTTTGCTCCAAACATTCTAAAGCCTGTCTGAGACTGCTTCATTGTCTTACTCACCTGGGAAAAGGAAAACAAAAAAAAACAACAGAAGGGGTAGGAGGGGCACTGAGTGGCTAAAGCAATAGATAGTGGTCATGTACTATTCTGAAACTGACAGTCTGAATAACCCAAAAGAGGTACTGGGGACTTGACTCACAGTCTGTAATTACAGCTACCAGCTCTGGTGTGAGTGAGTTAGATGAGAGTAAGGAAGCCCAGGTCCTAGTCTTGCCTCTGTTCCCATTCAGCAGTGAAAACATAGCTAAATCTTTTAATCTCTCTTATCCTTAGTTTTCCCATCTGTAAAATGAGGAGATGTGCAGGAGTTGCAAACTCAAATCCTTTCAGTGCCAAGAAATCATTTTGGGAAGCTCAAAGGCTCAAGAACACAAGAAGGGCTTAGAACAAGGGCAACTGGGTTATGCATGCCTAGTCTAAAGGCTCTTAGCATTCACATTCAAGTTTTAGAAACAAACAGTGCATATCTTCAGTCCTCTTGTTGGTTTTTGCCTCTAGACTAAGTAACCTCCTAATCCTTTCCTACTCAGGTATTCTTTGAACAGGAATCCCTGAGACAGCAAGATCTCATGGTCTAACCAACTCACCATGTTTGTTCCAGCATCCGGCAAACCCTGACTGGGACACGTTAGTTGCAAATCATAATTTGTTCTTTGGCTGGCCATTCTCCTGTAATCTTTACCTTTACAGAGTGAAGTCTTGTTTTGTCATTTTTAAGCCTCTTTCTCATTTGACAGTTCTTGGCTTTCATCTGGTAATCATATCCCTTACCAACCATGTAGCTTGCCCTCAGGCCTTTCCTGAGCTATGAGGAGCACAGTTGTTTATGGTTTTGTTTGCAATACTCAAGATAACCTTAGTAATGGCAGTCCTTCTATAAGCAAAGAAGCCAGCATTTATCCAGCAGCCCTGGCAGAAAGAGCATCTTTGGCCCTGCTGCAAAAAGAGAGGGAGCACTTCTGCACCCTCTTTTAAGATGCAGCCCTTTTTTCTGTCTTGCTCTACCCTTAGCTCCTTTCCAAATGCCTGATTCAATAATATGCTCAGCTCAATGGTTGATTCTCTTTCTCTCTTCCTGACAGAGCTCACCAAAACTCTGAACTGCTTCCAAGTTATTTCAAGACAACTCTCTAGATCAGCTCATTGGAGATACTGCAGAAGCTCTCTTAAAACTGGACCAGATTCACAACCTGAACAGTTCCAGGGAAAGTTCCCTTATTTGCATTCCAACCATACAAAATGCTTAATCTTTTCTTTGGCCTCAAGTGCTGATAAAACAATCACAACATTCTTTATTTCAGAAAGCCTCAAAGTTCTTCCATAGAATCCCTCTCAAGGGACAATCTAAAACTTAATCCTAGACATATATAGGTGATTTTTCCACAATGCTAGTGAAGAATGAGTAATATACACGTTGAAGGTGAGTTCTCATCGATTCTGTGACTGAAAATATGTTTGAAATTGGGCCTTCAAAGGAATTTTCTTTTGTTTCTCTCCTTCACTTAAGGCCTAAAACAATAAACGGAGATGATTAATGATCTCCTGGTTGAAGTCTCAGAATTATAGCAGGTTGTCTTTCCACTTTGGAGTTTCTCCTTATTGCTTTGCCTATATTGTGTAATTACACTATAGGGAGTGAGCAGATAAGGGCTTGGAAAACCTATTCTTTTCTATTATGGATTGAAAACCAATACATGTTGGTAACAGTTTAGGTAAGGAAGATGGTTCCAAGAGGATGGGGCAGCGGGTCCTTTGGAGCAGAGCAAGGTGAACGACTGCAGAAGCAGGAAGTTGGATAGAATTTGAATGAAAGGATACAGGCATTGGATAAGCAGAAAAAAAGTGATGGTGAAAGAATTGGTCTCACTTTAAAAATAACATGTGTTGAGACCAAATGATAACACAAAAAGTCCTAAAAGGTAGGAGAGAATATGTTCAAGAAAATTTCAAAAGCCAGGGAAAAGAGTGAAGGTCTGAAGCAGTAGACAAACCTGGTAAAATATCTTAAAGATAGAAGTAATATTATGGGTGAAGAGTTGTTCATAGTTGGAAGTGAGCCTGCTTTTGGTACTTGAAACATGGCTACTTACATCTGCCTCAGGGTCTTTCCTCCTTTCCCTCCACCTCTTGTTTTTTTAAGATTGAAGATGAGGGAGGTTGTATGATTCACTACCTTATTGAACTTCAGGGAAAAAGATGTTTTGCTTTTCCTTATGATGGGATGACATAAAGTGGTCATGAGTGAGACAGTGGGTGATAGAGAAAAAGATTAATTTCATGTCTCAATAGTATATCTGTTGTTGTTTAGTTGCTAACTTGTGTCTGATTCTTTGTGACCCCATGGACTCACAATATAGCCTGCTAGGCTGCTCTGTCTATGGAATTCTCCAGGCAAGAATACTGGAGTGGGGTGCCATTCCCTTCTCCAGGGGATCTTCCCAACCTGGGGATTGAACCCAGATCTCCTGCATCACAGGCAGATTCTTTACTGTCTGAGCCACGAGGGAAGCCCATAAAGTAGTCATACGAATGAAAATAAAGTGTTCCCTAGGACTTTCAGTTTCTAAGTAACCATTTCATACCTTGAATGGTAACTAGAAGCATCCATTGACTTTGAAGTTTAACTTCGAAGATTCTTTTCTTACTGACATGGTCTTTTGTAGTATATGTCATACTTGGGCTTTTATAGTCCTTTAATCCAACTCTCATTATTTCCATCTGTAAATGGGGATAAATATGCTGACCTTGCAAGGTGCTGTGAAGAATCAATGAGAGGAGCATGTGAATGTATTTTACCCAATGCAAATGATCACGTCATTAAGTAATTTCAACCTTGCCTCAGAAAACTGGAGAGAAATCTCCCTCTGTGTGTACCTTGTACAGTGCCTTGTACAGTGAGAGATGTGAGAAGACAAGTAAACAGTAGCTGAATCAGTCTGGTGCTCTCCTGGATGACTCATTCAGCCCTGTAGTGTCAGAGAGTGTGCAGTGTCAGGGACACATGTGTTCTTCTGTGTTATTAAATCAAAGAAAAGGTCTTAGGTAGAATTCTTCCCAAACCTAACCTGATAAATTGTCTGGGATGTTAGGTGGTTTATTTGGGATGAAATCTCAGGAAGCACAAGTAAGGGAGTAGGGTAAATGAGGCAAGGAAGGAAAAAAATCAATAGCGTATTCAATAGCGGATGGGCTATTGAACAAGTCCCCATTGTGGACAATGAAGGCTCCTTCCTAATGAGCCCCTCCTAGGAGTCGGACACAACTGAAGTGATTTAGCAGCAGCAGCAGCAGGAGTCTGTAGAATGTGTTTCGATATCTTCATATGAGTTATGGGAATCTAGAGCATTTATCTATTAACTCCAGTCCATCATATGTTGAACTGTGGTGTTGGAGAAGACTCTTGAGAGTCCCTTGGACTGCAAAGAGATCCAACCAGTCCATCCTAAAGGAAGTCAGTCCTGAATATTCATTGGAAGGGCTGATGCTGAAGCTGAAACTCAAATACTTTGGCCACCTGATGCAAAAATCTGACTCATTGGAAAAGACCCTGATGCTGGGAAAGAATGAAGGCAGGATGAGAAGGGGATGAGTTGGTTGGATGGCATCACCAACTCAATGGACATGAGTCTGAGTAAACTACAGAAGTTGGTGATGGACAGGAAGGCCTGGCGTGCTACGGTCCATGGGGTTGCAAAGAGCTGGACATGACTGAGTGACTGAACTGTGCTGAACAGACTGATCATCTGTTGACAGTCACTTCTGGAAGTGTTAGATTTCTGGTCTTCCTGGACAACCATGATTGTTGACTGTCATTCATTCACAGCTCTAGAGCAAAGCCCTCAAAGAGACACAGGGCTTGACAGGAGGCTATCCACTTGTACAGACACCATCACCTCAACTGTAGGTGAATTCAGGGGTGAGATCAGGGAAATGAGGGATCCATAGTTTCTTTACAGGAAAGATGATTTGTTTAAACATGGGAGGCAGGATTATCACAGAAAACAGTTATACGCAAATAAATTAATCAAAGAAAGTTTCTCACAAGTGTTAGGAATGGATGGTGAGGTGAAGAAATAATATTTTGGATACTGAATCTCAGAACTAGTAACATAGTAACTTCATCTTGCTCAGCATCCCACTGGAAACATAGGATAAAAAATACTCTTTATAACATAAAGCTTAAATCTCTATCAAAAATGGGGCTATAGGCTCAGTAAAAATTATGGCTTAGCAGGTCCTATCAGTCAGAGTTTATAATTTCACAGAGTGGGAGACTTGTGTATATCCCAAGTTGTGTTAAAACTTTAAATAGACATATTTTAGATGATCACCAATAAGACGGGGAGGGGGCGGGGAGCCAGAATGGCTAGAAATGTTTCACATAAGTTTTGAGAGAATTGGAAGAAAGATCAAGATATTTACATTACCAAGGACATGAAAATGTAAGAATATGAAAAGTGCCTCAGATCTAGAGGGAAGAATGGAAGAAATCCATCACAAACTGGTAGGGTCCAAGACTGAAGAAGTTCATCCAAAATGCAGGGTCCTTAACATAATCACAAAAGACAATGGTGCGAACCTTAATCATATCTTGTATTAAAACACACATACACATACACAAACATTGTTCAGAACATTTGAAGGGAAGGAAGGAAGAAAGGAGGAAAGAAAGAACAGGAGAGAGAGAGAGGGCCGAGGAGTAAGAGAACAGCTCTTAGAAGGCAGTAACTACAATTTATGACCATGTCTTACCCTTAGCAGCAAATATGTCTCACATTTTAAGTATCAAGTTAATTAATTAAATGACTTAAAGATTGACTGAATGTCTAATTAATTAGTTAATTACTTGACCTAACCATCCATTCAGACAAAATAATCCTGGTAACAGTTTTGTCTAAACACTGCCTGATTTTGCCAAGGTTCATGCCTGGAAGTCATCCCAAAGCAAATTCTCACTGCACATTGCAGAGTTCACAGTGGCTCTGAAGATAAAGAATCATTTGGACTTCTCTCAGTTGGCATATCATTTCCCAACTGACATTGGGCTCAACTCCTGCCTAAAATTTCCAAAGTTAGGTTGACCTTAAAACATTAGGGTTGGATATTATAGTTACTAGTTTTCTGACACAGGAGCTGATACAACTAGAACCAACTCCAATACCTACATATGCCCATCCACACCTTCACTGGGAGCATAACAAAAATGTCAAAATTTGTCTTCAAGCCAGAATGTGAAGCAGTGCATGCTTACAAATTATATGAAGATTTCAAAGTCCATAGGAACTTATACCTGCGCTTCTTCCATCCTTTCATTTAGAACCATTTATGAATCTATGAAGCCCTGCATTTGTTATATGCTTTGACTAAAGCAATAAGAAAACAGACATGCTACTGTGTAAATATTCTTCATAGAAAATTCTCCTAAAAGGAAGGAAAATATACTAAAATGTTCTAATTTTTTCTAAATATCATGACCACATTAATATTTTAAGTATTCCAAATTATTAATATAAAACTGAACTTCTTTAGTCTTTGTAAACTTTTGATCTGTTTGATATTTAAGAAAAAGATAAAGTCAATAAAATTGCCTTGGTATTTGAAAGGATACTTTTCCAGGAAGCATTGAATGAAATGCAAAAGCTCTCTTTAATCATAGCATACTAGAGACAGACAATTGCTCAATTCCTTTAGAGCATGGGCAGGCAAATGACACCTGTACCTGGCTGGACAAATCTGGTTTGCTGCCTGATTTGGTAAATAAAGTTTTATTGAAGCGCAGCCATACCTATTTGTACATATTTTCTGTGACTGTTTCCTGGCTACACTAGTAGGGTTGAGTAGTTACAACAGAAATCATGCAAACTAGTAAGCCTGAAATATGTACTACCTGGCCCTATACAGAAAATAGTTTGCCAACACTAGCTCTAGACCATCATGATAGCCACTAGCCACCTGTAACTAATGAACATTTAAAATGCAGCTGGTTTAACTAAGGAACGGAAGATTTACTTGAACTGAGACATGCTGAAAGTATAAAATATAATGATCCCTCAGAGAAATGATACCTCAGAGAACCAGAATCAATAGATTGGAAGGATGGATGGATAGATAGATAGATATACATAGATAGAATGAAAAATGGATGATAAGATATCAAGTATATAGATATATACAAATCCATAGGACTGAATTCTTCCAGAAATTTAAATGCACTTGCAAGTGAATTCATCCTCTGATCCTCCAGAAAAGAACACAACCACCAAAAAGCTTGATTAAAAAATGGTATAGAAAATTAGTGAGCCACCTGGGCTTCTGACCTACAGAACTGTGAGATCATAAGCGTTGCTTTTGAATTTCTTTTTCATTATATTTTTTGTGTATATGTGTTTCTCTGGGTTTACAAAATAAACCTCTAATTTATTACAGTCTACCATGGATATTATTTCACTTCCCATAAAGTCTAAGAAGTTCATTAAGTATAGTTTCATTTGATTCATACTTAGTCTTATTTTCATACTTGTCTATATAATATAAACTTCTCAATACATTATCATTTTGTTTTACATAGTCAATTATCTTTTACTACCTCATTAAATGATGGAAAAAATCTATAATTACTCACATTTGTACCATGTTTGGTTTTCTTTCTTCTTTTATAGTGGGTTATCTGAGATTCCTTTGGCTAATATTTCCTTGTATGTGGAAAAAATTAGCATTCTTATAGTCTAGAATTACTCATGACACATATTATCCGATTTTTTTATGTTATTCACCAAAGAGTCAGTGTGAACTCTCTGCATATTTCTAGAGCTCTTTCTCTTCACCATCCTTTTCTCCAATGCTCTGCTCTACAGAGTCTACTTTCTTCAGTCTCCCCAAACTTGAATCTTTTCTTCCTCAGTTCAGCAAGATCACTATGTTCCGTTCAGGTCACCTCTCTCGGCACAAATGTGAAGAGCCTCCAGGTATAAATCCAGACCTCACCTCTTTTTTTCGCCTTCTCTCAGGGATCAAGGTACTGAGTTACCTGTCCATTCAAAGTGAGCTTCATTTGCTTCATTTATTTGTCCAGCGTTTCACTTGTTTCCAATAAGTGGAAAAATTCTGTTCTAGTAACTCTACCATAGCCAGAAATGGAAATTTCTGTAGATCACTCTCAAAATTTATTTCCAAGTACCACCTTCCTTCTTTTTTATGTTAATATTTAACTACATTTGTGAGACAACTATTTTTGCATCTTATTTGAAGAAGAACAGCACTGTGAATAGGTATCTCTGAACACTCAGTGAAAAGATTTTTTTTTAACTCCAATATATTCCTGAGTTAAAGCATCTGTACAGTCTTAGACAGCTAATGGGATTAAGTGATTACATGAGAAGCCTCAATGATTTTACACATATAGCTAAAAGATTCATATTTGTTATACAGTAGTTAATGTATTCTGTGCTTATTGATTTACTTGACCAGTACTTACACAGGAGCATAAAAAATACAACAGTCAGGGAAACAATACATCATTGTGTCTTCAATTTATACAAAGACCACCCCCCAAGATGTAGAACTTGGAATAAGATAGGCATACTATAATAGAAATCTGTGTCAATAATTTTATAGCTTATTGCTCCAATGCATGTGGAGGTTGTATACTCCTATACAAAGTCTAACTGTGTCTTATGATTTTAAATTGGTCTGCATGTTACATTTTTGTTTAAAATATCCCACTCTGGAATTTCAGAATCAACTGCTGAAGTACAAATCAGAAAAAAATGAATCTTGAAACAAATATACATACATATATATATATGTATATATATATATATAAAACAATAAGAATAGATTTCACAGCAAAGTAAATATAGGTTAATTGTGATTGTAACCATCAGAAAAGCCAAAACCATCTATGACTGAACTTATAGATAAAATAGCTACAATAAGAAAGATGATATTCTTGTTCTATACTTTGCTTGCCAAGACCATATCCAGATAATTCTATTTTTGATGCCTCTTCTTTTTTAATGGGAAAGTGAAAGAAAGTGTTAGTTGCTCACTTATGTCTTGACTCTGCAACCCTATGGACTGTAGCCCACCAGGCTCTCTGTCATTGTAATTCTCCAGGCTACCAGCTCAGATGGTAAAGAATCTGCCTGGAATGCTGGAGACCTGGGTTCAATCCTTGGGTTGAGAAGATCCCTCGGAGAAGAGAATGGCTACCCCCTCCAGTATTGTTGCCCAGAGAAGTCCATGGATAGAGGAACCTGGTGGACTACAGTCCATAGGGTCACAAAGAGTCAGACACAACTAAGGGACTACAGCATTTTTAATGGAGATAGGTTACAATTGAAGTGTTGTTTGTTTGTTTTTTTTTAACAGGGGAGAGATAACAAAAGGCTGAGGAATCTAGAAAGTATGTGTTTTAATCATGTCATGCGGATTGATGAGAATGGGCAGTACTTTTCCAACCAGATCACACACAGTTTACTGAGTGGAATGTAAGTTGTACATTCTCAAAAATACTGTGGCAGTCTCTTATCACAGGACGCAGCAATCACACTCCTGGTCATTTATCTTAGATAAATGAAAACCTATGTTCACACAAAAAAGTTGTATACAAATGTTTACAGGAGTTTTATTCCTAACAACAGTTTTATTCAGCAATAATAACAAAAGATCCTCAAAAAGTGAATGAGGGGCTTCCCTGGCAGTCCAGTGGTTAAGACTTTACCTTCAAATTCAGGGGTGTTGTTAGAGAGCTAAGATCCCACTTGCCTCAGGGCTAAAAAACCAAAGCATAAAATGGAAACAATATTGTAACAAATTCAATAAAGACTTAAAGTGGTCCACATAAAAAACATCTTAAAAATGAAAAGGGTGAATTAGTAAATGAACTGTAATACATCTATGCCATGGAACACTACTCTGCAATAAAAAAAGAAATGAAATATAGATAACTGTAACAACCTGGATGAATCTCTCTAATATCATGATGTGTGAAACAAGTTAGTCCCAAAAGGTTATATATTATATGATTCTACTTCCATAACATTCTTGAAATCACAAAATTATTAAAAAAAAAAAAAGATGGTGCTTATCAGGGGTTTAAGGAAGGGTTTAGAGCTGAAGAGGATTTGGCTACAAAAGGATAACATGACAAACCCTTCTAATAAAGGAAATGTTCTTTATCTTGACTGTATCAATGCCAATGTCTTGGTTGTAATAATAGTTCATAAGGTTTTACCATTAAGGGAAAGCTGTAAAGGCCAGTTGTGATCCTTGTACTATTTCATTTAAGTGCATGTGAATTTATAATTATCTCTGAATGAAAAGCAAAATTAAAAACAAAATTAAAAAGTGTATGGAGAGGCAGAATCAAGATTGCAGTGGGTTAGAGCTAAGGTGAGAGGAAATTGAAAATGGAGAAATGTTACCTAAGGAAAGTCTAATATTTACTGGATAAATATACAAGCTTTTCTTTATCTCACACCCCTTAAATTCAGCTACTCATTCTAATTCAGTGTACAGTTCTGTGTTCTTCTGCAGGTATTCTCCCTGGTTGAGCTCATCTATTCTCATGATTTTAACTGTTTATATGCTAATCTTTTCCAAGTTGACAGTGCCAGCCCTTTCTCCTCTAACTTCATTTTTTTTTAATTTTATTTTTTTTAATTTTTTTTTAATTTTTTAATTTTTTTTATTTTTTAAATTTTAAAATCTTTAATTCTTACATGCATTCCCAAACATGAACCCCCTCCCACCTCCCTCCCCATAACATCTCTCTCGTCATCCCCATGCACCAGCTCCAAGCATGCTGTATCCTGCATCAGACATAGACTAGCGATTCAATTCTTACATGATAGTATACATGTTAGAATGTCATTCTCCCAAATCATCCCACCCTCTCCCTCCCTCTGAGTCCAAAAGTCCATTATACACATCTGTGTCTCTTTCCCTGTCTTGCATACAGGGTCGTCATTGCCATCTTCCTAAATTCCATATATATGTGTTAGTATACTGTATTGGTGTTTTTCTTTCTGGCTTACTTCACTCTGTATAATCGGCTCCAGTTTCATGCCATCTCATCAGAACTGATTCAAATGAATTCTTTTTTACGGCTGAGTAATACTCCATTGTGTATATGTACCACAGCTTTCTTATCCATTCATCTGCTGATGGACATCTAGGCTGTTTCCATGTCCTAGCTATTATAAACAGTGCTGCGATGAACATTGGGGTACATGTGTCTCTTTCAATTCTGGTTTCCTCGGTGTGTATGCCCAGCAGTGGGATTGCTGGGTCATAAGGTAGTTCTATTTGCAATTTTTTAAGGAATCTCCACACTGTTCTCCATAGTGGCTGTACTAGTTTGCATTCCCACCAACAGTGTAGGAGGGTTCCCTTTTCTCCACACCCTCTCCAGCATTTATTGCTTGCAGATTTTTGGTTCACAGCCATTCTGACTGGTGTGAAGTGGTACCTCATTGTGGTTTTGATTTGCATTTCTCTAATAATGAGTGATGTTGAGCATCTTTTCATGTATTTGTTAGCCATCCGTATGTCTTCTTTGGAGAAATGTCTATTTAGTTCTTTGGCCCATTTTTTGATTGGGTCAGTTTATTTTTCTGGAATTGAGCTGCAGAAGTTGTTTGTATATTTTTGAGATTAGTTGTTTGTCAGTTGCTTCATACACGAATAATGAGAAAGTAGAAAAAGAAATTAAGGAAACAATTCCATTCACCATTGCAACAAAAAGAATAAAATACTTAGGAATATATCTACCTAAAGAAACTAAAGACCTATATATAGAAAACTATAAAACACTGATGAAAGAAATCAAAGAGGACACTAATAGATGGAGAAATATACCATGTTCATGAATCGGAAGAATCAATATAGTGCAAATGAGGATACTACCCAAAGCAATTTACAAATTCAATGCAATCCCTATCAAGCTACCAGCAACATTTTTCACAGAACTAGAACAAATAATTTCAAGATTTGTATGGAAATACAAAAAACCTCGAATAGCCAAAGCAATCTTGAGAAAGAAGAATGGAACTGGAGGAATCAACTTGCCTGACTTCAGGCTCTACTACAAAGCCACAGTCATCAAGACAGTATGGTACTGGCACAAAGACAGACATATAGATCAATGGAACAAAATAGAAAGCCCAGAGATATATCCACACACATATGGACACCTTATCTTTGACAAAGGAGGCAAGAATATACAATGGAGTAAAGACAATCTCTTTAACAAAGTGGTGCTGGGAAAACTGGTCAACCACTTGTAAAAGAATGAAACTAGATCACTTTCTAACACCCACACACAAAAATAAAGTCAAAATGGATTAAAGATCTAAATGTAAGACCAGAAACTATAAAACTCCTAGAGGAGAACATAGGCAAAACACTCTCAGACATAAATCACAGCAGGATCCTCTATGATCCACCTCCCAGAATTCTGGAAATAAAAGCAAAAATAAACAAATGGGATCTAATTAAAATTAAAAGCTTTTGCACAACAAAGGAAAATATAAGCAAGGTGAAAAGACAGCCTTCTCCTCTAACTTCAAATTCATTCAGTCCCTTCAACAGCAGGGATACTTGTGTGATGTTCTGCAGAGACCTGACTGAGAGCAGAATTCCACACTTTTCCTCTATTGCAGACTTTTTTTTCAATTAGTGTCACCACCATCCAGCTGTTCAGTCTAATCAGTAAACTGGGAATTATTCTTGACTCCAGTATAACTTTCAGACCCCTTGCCATTCAAGCACAACATTAGATACTTAATTTTCACATTTATTTTTTGCCTTGTTCATGTTCTCTCCAGTAGAATAGCGCTAAATTTTTCTAACTGGTTTCCCTGCTTTAAGATTCTCCCATCTCAAATCAATCCTTTATTTATCTCCCAGAGTTTTCTAGATTGCAAATTATCTATGGCATTCCCCACTACCCTCAGAACAACACTTAAGATCCTTGTGTAAATATAAATCCCTACATGATCTGGTCCCTTCTACCCTCCAGTCTCAAACAGGTCTTTCTCTGCCTGGAACTTTATGATCCTGAAACATTTAAATTGCAAGTTGTTGTCCTACATTATACATCTATATCTTGCCTTTTATTATCTTGCTAGCAAGGACTTATTACAATATCTTTCCCTACCCAAATCCTCTTCATCTGCTTACTTATTCTTCTATATTTAAAGAGCACATTAGGTACCATTTCCTTTTCTTGTTCCTAAAAGATTACATAGATGTTCCTCGACCTTTCCACATAACTCTATATACATCTTTATCATGGCCTCTCATAGATAACTACTGACGTATCTGGCTTTTCCACCAGACTGGGAGATACTCAAAGACAGAAAGTAAGTCCACAACTCCAGGATAATGATGTAAAGTAGATGCAGAACTTTTAAAAACTATTCCAGCTTTCATTTCATAAAAACAACCTTTTATAAACTCTCAGAGCTCAAAGTATGAGGAAGATGTGAACTTGTCATTCATTCATTCAACTAGCATGTACTGACTACCAACCACTGTGTCAGGGACCAAGAATACTTGGTGAAAAAAAATCAAGTTTTCTAGCTTCAAGAAGCTATGATTAAGTGTAATATCAATCTGTAAGATGCTATCAAATGGAAAAGATATAAGTCTAGAATAAGTTTCACAAGATCAATATAACAATTGGGGGGCAAGGTATCAATGATATTTAGAAAACCAAAGACCCCAGAGTTAGAGTTAGGCCAAGAGTCAGATCCACCAAGAGAAGGATCCTAATACAGATACAGTGATCAAGTGAAAAAATAAATATCCAGAACCAGTATGGTGGGAGGAATTGGAAGAGCTGAGTCCAGGCAAAAGGATACAGCATGAATGACTAAAAGAAAAATGTTTTCTGATACACATGAGTTGGTTTTATGGGTGGAGTGAAAAGAAAGACATAGATGGTACTAATTCTGAAGAACCGGCAGATAACTTTCCACTGTGTCCATCCTTAAAGGATCTTACCTGTACTCCACATTTGTAAGACTCAGTCCCACTGAGTAAAGGATCCATGTTGTTCAAACTATTTATCTCATGGGGTGTACCTTTTTATACACTGCCAATGCTAACTCTACTTACACTGTTAAAATAGCAGACAAACTCCTTCATCATCTCATTCTAGTACTGAGCCACCAGCAGCTTTTATAGCTTCTTCTAAAAATAAGAATATCAAGAACTTCCTTTTTCCTAGCCCGAAGTCTTATTGAGTACCCTTGTTAAGAGAGAATTCATTATACCCAGAAGGTAGAGTGGAAGAATCATGTCAAATATACCCAGATCTCTTTAAGAAGGCTAGATATCCATCTTTTCATCCTTTAATTAGGAATTCTTACAGTGTATCCTGTCTTACTCCAGCCCCCAGGTAAACTCTAGTTCTCCTTAGAAGATTTTTCATGTTCTGTTTTTGTTTTATTGTTTTGAGAGAAGCTATTCTCTCCCAGAATTCATGTTTCCCTGATCCTGCTGTTACTCTAAAGTTTAAATTTCATGAGATATGCATTTATACTAACAGGATGAAAGTGGTAAAAGATTAGAAAATAAGAAAGAACCAGTCAATGAATCATGACCTCTGACCCTGCTCCCATGTCCAGAGAGCCTGAGAGCTCTGCAAGTGACTGAATTCATTTGCTGTTGTTTTATTCATTTATTCATTCATTTTCATTCAACGAATACTGCAGACATTGTTAGGGTCTTGGTTTCTGCATCAGCAAACTCTTTTTCAGTCTAGTAGGCTCTGACCATTGTAAGTTGCTCTATGTTCCCCTTTATATGACATTGTGGATGTCATATAAAGGGGGACATAGAGCAACTTACTATAATTTAATGAATAAGAGCACTCTTGGCTTTATTGTTTATCACTCTTTTGCCTTGATGTCCCAGATTTAGGTTTTTCTTGTCAAGATGCCCAGCCCCTCTCTTACTTAATCCAAATGGTCATTCCCTGCCCCCTGCATCCAGTATACAAGGTAGCTCAAGCTAAGATGAAAGAATGCAGCTTTAGTGGTAACTACCAATAGACTACCAATTGCTCAAGTAGGCTTAATTATCTCACAGCTTTGATTCCAGTATCAAAGACAGTTCAGGGTGAACTAGAACATCACAACGTCCAAAAAGCCTTATTTCTTCCCCAGTCCCTACCTTACTGATCTAACACATTTTCCCTTGGTTTTCAGCTTTATACTTCAGTTCATCCTTAAAGCAAGAGTGGTTTCCTGAACTCCAGCCCTTTTGCCTAAGGGCCTAGTACTCTTCCAAGCTCTCCTCAACTTCATCTTAGGATGAAGGAGGGCTTTTGATTCTTCTTAACATTCTCCCACTCACTTACTAGGCCTCTCCTTTCAAGAGATCAGTCTCCTGAAACACCACTATTCTGCTCACCACCTGCTTCCACCCACCTGATTTCAGGTACTCCCACCATCTGTAGCTCTGCGGTTATGCCCGGCCATGAGCTCTGCATTTTGCCAAGTCACGGCATACCTCCAGTAACTATTATGATGCACAGATGGTTCAAGGGTGGGTTAAGACTTCCATTTTGTGATATTTATTTCCATAGGAGAGCAAAAATATTCAAACTGAAGCAGTGGTACAATGAATGAAAATAATTTACAGATATTTTTAATTCTGGAGAAAAATAATGATCTGATTAAATCTTCCCCTAAGAAATCATTATTCTATTGAGTTCATCCAAATAGCAGGGTGTGATTTTAATTATTATAATGGAACATAATTGTCACTAAACTGAGGAGTTAATTATTCTGAAAATAATTGTACTATTCTTCTGCAAATAAAATGATAGGAAAATGTATTTTGTGGCTCTAAGTGTTGAATAATACCCACACAGCCAATATATTTACTCATGTGAAACTTAAGCAATAGTCTCTTGTGATTCACCCAATTTTCTCCCAAGAGTTGGATTTGCAATTTTAAACTTGCAAATTAGATGTTGGCTGCATTATTTCTCTAATGGGAGACACAAAACACTTAGAGAAGTGCCTCAGAATTGGCATTTGCCATCTATCTTAAATGCCACCATCCGGTTGGAGCACTGTTATGAGTCTCATTGAAGCTGTCTAGTTGTTTGTCTTTTCTGTTTCATAACTTTTGATCCATGGGATGGTTTCCAAACAATACAGCAGAGACCCAAAGACATGAAATTATCAGACAACCAATTACTCTCAAATGAAGGCCAAAATTGTATCCCTAGTGAAAAACTGAATAGTTTCTAGGGTTAAGATTGAATTAATGACTCTCAGAATAAGTTAAGTGTCTTACACAAACATAATGGAGTCAAAATATTTGGTAGCTTAACTCTACTTCCTTCTCTGGAATTACTTCAATTATTTTAAGCATAATTTCATACCTTGTGTAGAGGTTTCTTTATGCTGGCATATCCTACTTGGCCCCAGTACCATCACAAGCAGACCTTCCATAGCGTATATTCTGGGGCCTTGGGTGCTGTTGCTTACAATATTAAAAGTTTAATAAAAGCCCTAGTCGCTCACGGAAACTGTTATCTTAGCATGTGAATCCATTAGAGCCATTAACATGACATGTTATCCTGAAAACCTTTTAACTTAAAACTATTCTTCAATTGTCAGTTAAGCATCCTAATGTCAAGATAGAGGGAAGGGAGCTACTTGGAACTAGTCCCAACAGATGTATCAAAGATCAGAGAAACAGATGAACTGAGTGAGACTGAAGCTTTAGGTGAGGGAAGACTCAGGTAAAGATTAAGTCAATGTAAAATTCCCATTGGGCTCCACTGATATCAGCATTTTCTATTACTAAAAAAGAGCCAAGGATTCAGAATTGTAAAAGTAAGATGCTACTGTTAAGAAATGCAAAGCAAGAAGAAATAAGGGCCAAGGGACTACTACATACCACCTCCTTAACACAGCAGTGTTACAAACTTTCTTTCATGACCAATTATATTCTGGGATTGGACTAGTGGTTAGTATGAAATAAGAACCTCATGACACTCAGATGGTAAAGATTAGAAATGTAGTACTCAACAGGAACAGGGCAAAGTGAGTGGTAAGAAGAATAAATCAAGGAAGAGTTTTGTCATGGAAACCCAGGAGGTAGAGTATTTTAAGGAAGCAGGAGAGGTCAACGATATCTAATGTTGTTCAGAATCAAATGAACTGAGGAGAGAAAAATGCTTATTGAATTCAACAACGCATATGTCACTGGTCTTTAACAAGACTTGATTTAGTGGAAAGATGAGGAGAGAAAGCAGATTAGAAGCGCTGAGGGGTAAGTGGCTTGAAATGGAGACAGCTAATACAGACAAGGTGAAATAAAAAATATGGGGAAAAGGAAGAGAGGAAAGGTCAGTTTATTTTTGGTTTGGTATTACTTGGAAGAGACTTAATTGTGTTTAAAAATAGGAATTCAGTTCAGAGGAAGTAGTTGGATGTATAAGAGAAAAAGAAAATATTAAGCAATAGGGCATGATCCCTCAGCAGAATAGCAGGCAAAGCAGAGGTGTAAGGACAGCCCTAGATTTAAGGAGAAGCAGTGCTTGCCTCTGTCATTAACTCTCAAGATCCCCAGAGGTCAGTAATTCCATTCTCTCAGTTGAGACCTGCTTCTTTCTTCCTGAAACACAAGCCGCATGTTCAAGGTTTATTCCTAGGAGCCTGTTTCCAATCTGAAATGGGGATTGCATTATTTTTACGGTGATGAGAAACCTGAAACTCCACCTGCTCCCAGATAGAAAGACAAGCTTGAGACAACCTTGCAAGTGTGCAGCATGCTCAAGAAAGTGTGTCCCTAACTAACCATCAGTGACAGTTTGTGTTTATGTTGCTTAGGCATTCTAGAAGCAGGAGCCTGAGCTACTTATTAAAGGAGAATGGAGAAAAGCAAGGTCAAGATATGTCCTAAATGTTGTTTCTGAGATTCAAGCGGAAAACTACTGAAATGAAAATTTTCTTCTTCTTCTTTATTTATGGCACATGTCCTATCTTTGGCACAGCTAGTGGCCCTGGCTGGATTACCCCGCAAGAATCAAGTAAACCAAAAGAGCCTGCAGGTAGCCTAAAACAGGAGTCCAAAAATGAAACTAACACACAGCCAAATCTGCATCCCTTCTGATTTGTAAATAAAGTTTTATTGAAGCACCACCATGTTCATAATTTATGTACTCTCCATGGCTGCATTCATGACACAATGACATACTTGAGTAGCTGTGACAGAGACCATATGATTCTATATGATTCACATAAACTGTTCATCCAGCCCTTTTCATAAAAATTTGCATGTCCCCTGGCCTTGAGGGAGGAGAGAGCCATGCAACGAGCAAAACTGCCAAAAGAGAAGTAGGCAAGAGTTCCTACTTCTCTATGAGGAAAAGCTTTCAGACAGGTGTCATGGTTAGAATCCACAGATTCAGCCAGAAAGGCTAGGACTTAGAGATAGTGCTCAAGTTCTATAGGGGTTTAAATAGGTCATCCCCTCTCTTCTATTGGGGGATTCAGTTCTCCGAGGAGGATGTGGGTTATGGGAACAGGACAAAATCCAAGAATTAATACAGGAATACAAGGCTAAAGTAGAAGTATCATGAACTGTACCAGGGTCACTTATACATAATAGTTTGGTGGCACTGAAGCTAAGACAGAAGAGGCTGGGCAAAAGGAGATGGTCACTGTGTTGAAGCAGAATCAGATATCTTAGCTTCTTAGGATCTGTTAGTTTTCAAAAATGAAAAGAATAAAATACAGCGTTGATAAAACATGGCCTTGACTTCATTAATATTAGTGATAATAATTGCTAACATTTGTCAAGAGCCAGGAATACACATGTGAGAAAAAGAAAGAAAAGACAGATCACATGTTCTGTATCCATTTATCTTTTGATGTACATTTAGGTTGTTCCCATATCTTGGCAATAATGCTGCAGTGACCATGGGGGTACACATATCTCTCTATGATTTTGATTTCATTTTCTTTGAGAATAGTCCCAAAAGTGGGATTACTGGATTATATAATACTTCAATCTTTAATTTATTGTGGAATTTCCACACTGATTTCCACAGTGGTTATAACAGTTTGTATTCCCACCAACAGTTTAAAATGATTCCCTTTTCACCATTTCCTCCCTGCTGCTGCTGCTGCTGCTGCTAAGTTGCTTCAGTTATGGCCGAACCTGTGCGACCCCATAGATGAAAGCCCACCAGGCTCCTCCATCCCTGGGATTCTCCAGGCAAGAACACTGGAGTGGGTTGCCATTTCCTTCTCCAATGCATGAAAGTGAAAAGTGAAAGTGAAGTCGCTCAGTCATGTCCGACTCTTAGCGACCCCATGGACTGCAGCCTACCAGGCTCCTCCGTCCATGGGATTCTCCAGGCAAGAGTACTGGAATGGGGTGCCACTGCCTTCTCCAATATCCTCCCTAGCCCTTTTTATCTCTTGTTTGATAATAGACATTCTAACAGATGTGTGATGATATAATTTTCTGTTTTTATGGGTTTGGGACTTAAATTCAAACCTTTAATCCATTTTGAGTTGGTAACTGTGAATGTTTTTAAGATAGAAGTCCTGCAACATTCTTTATATGATAGCCAGTTTACCCACAACATTTACTGAAAATATTATCCTTTCTTTTATATATATGATCTTTTTAATATACTTTATACATGTATGATCCTTTGAATGTACATACATGGTATGAAAGTGAAAAAATAAGTGACAATGTTAGTTACTCAGTCGTGTCCAACATTTTGGAACCCTAGGGACTATAGCCTGTCAGGCTCCACTGTCCATGGAATTCTCCAGGCAAGAGTACAGGATGTGTCACCATTCCCTTCTCCAGGGAACCTTCCAGACCCAGGCATAGAACCTGTGTTTCCTGCATTTCAGGTAGATTCTTTAACATCTGAGCTACCAGGGGTGGCAGATATATGTACAAGTTCCTCCTAGAAAGATGATGGCAACCTGGTTTTGTCATTGGAGCAACAAAGGTAGGGAAAGCGCACATCAGTTCCCTCTAGCTCTGGGGAGGATTGTAGTCGGACATAGATACATGCTAAATTAGAAGTCTGACCCTCAAGCAATAACTTATAAAGTATGCAGCCAAACCCCTTTCACTGAAAGATCTGCGGATTAGCATTTGTTGCCTGCTTCTTCTGTGCTAGGCCCTGGAGGGACAGTTGCTCTGAAGGCTCACATGCACATGTCTTTCAAGTTTGCTATAGTCTTCCAGATCCCATGGACACAAGTTATTTTGGCTTTCAGTGTTAGCTGTTTGTGGGGACTGCCCCATGTACCAGAGCCTTAAAAGTTGGGACACGATACGTGTGGTCCAAATCCTTCATTTTCATTCCTATAGGAAAATCTGAAAGTTAGGAATTCCCTCCTGACTGTATGGTACTGTACCAGAGGTAGAATTTCCTACTTATTTTGGTCTGGGTCTTAATGACCCAAAGTGTAGGAGTCACTCAGCTAATTTCTGAAGTTCTTTCAAAGAGAATTGTTCCATACATAGTTGTAAACTTTGTGCATCTTTGAAAGGCTGGAAGTTCAGGAGCTTCCTCTATTGCCATATTGTTTCCTCTCTCCTAAATATATTTTTTATAAATTACTTTTGAACATCAATGCACTGGGTTCCTAAGACTCTCCTAAAAATATGAACTTTCCTCTTGGCTTTCAGCATCATATCCTAATACATCCCATTCACATCTTGATATTTACTTTTCTAAAAGAGCTACTTTATTTATGTTTTAACTTCGTATGGTCCAACTATATGTCTCTCCCCTTCAGTGATTTCCAACATGTTGGTTTATCTCCCCTGGGCACCTGTTCTTCACTTACCTGTAGCCATACTGCGTAAAATTGAATTCACCATGGAAACTTTTCTGACATCCTTTTTCTTATACTCAAACACAACACTACTAGAGAATTCATTATTTGACTGCAAGAATGTTTTTCTTATATTTGTTGTTGAGTTATTTTCACATATAACATGATTTATACATTATAAACATGCTGTTTATATACATTATAAACAGTTATTAAATATTTTATTATTATCAAACAATATTTTGATAAGTATTTTATTATTAAATTAAACTTATTAGTAAATCTTTCCTAAATCTTCTGTATATTTCTTATATTTTGTACCTTGTCTGGGTAACAGACTTATCACTGACTTCACAACACATGACCATGAGTTTGAATAATGTTTTGTCTAAATTCAGTGATGTGGACTTGGATAAGATTTTCACCTCTTATAAGCTTTGTTCATAAACTATAGTAGAATGATGAACAAAATAGAAAGCCCAGAGATAAATCCACACACCTATGGACACCTTATCTTCGACAAAGGAGGCAAGAATATACAATGGAGTAAAGACAATCTCTTTAACAAGTGGTGCTGGGAAAACTGGTCAACCACTTGTAAAAGAATAAAACTAGATCACTTTCTAACACCACACACAAAAATAAACTCAAAATGGATTAAAGATCTAAATGTAAGACCAGAAACTATAAAATTCCTAGAGGAGAACATAGGCAAAACACTCTCCGACATAAATCACAGCAGGATCCTCTATGATCCACCTCCCAGAATACGGGAAATAAAAGCAAAAATAAACAAATGGGACCTAATTAAAATTAAAAGCTTCTGCACAACAAAGGAAACTATAAGCAAGGTGAAAAGACAGCCTTCTGAATGGGAGAAAATAATAGCAAATGAAGCAACTGACAAACAACTAATCTCAAAAATATACAAGCAACTTATTCAACTCAATTCCAGAGAAATAAATGACCCAATCAAAAATTGAGCCAAAGAACTAAATAGCCATTTCTCCAAAGAAGACATACAGATGGCTAACAAACACATGGAAAGATGCTCAACATCACGCATTATCAGAGAAATGCAAATCAAGACCACAATGAGGTACCATTTCACACCAGTCAGAATGGCTATGATCTAAAAGTCTGCAAGCAATAAATGCTGGAGAGGGTGTGGAGAAAAGGGAACCCTCTTACACTGTTGGTGGGAATGCAAACTAGTACAGCCACTATGGAGAACAGTGTGGAGATTCCTTAAAAATTTGCAAACAGAACTGCCTTATGACCCAGTAATCCCACTGCTGGGCGTACACACTGAGGAAACCAGAATTGAAAGAGACACATGTATCCCAATGTTCATCGCAGCACTGTTTATAATAGTCAGGACATGGAAACAACCTAGATGTCCATCAGCAGATGAATGGATAAGAAAGCTGTGGTACATATACACAATGGAGTATTACTCAGCCATTAAAAAGAATACATTTGAATCAGTTCTCATGAGATGGATGAAACTGGAGCCGATTATACAGAGCGAAGTAAGCCAGAAAGAAAAACACCAATACAGTATACTAACACATTTATATGGAATTTAGAAAGATGGTAAGGATAACCCTGTATGCGAGACAGCATAAGAGACACAGAGGTATAGAATGGACTTTTGGACGCTAAGGGAGAGGGAGAGGGTGGGATGATTTGGGAGAATGGCGCTGAAACATGTATACTATCATGTAAGAAACGAAGTGCCAGTCTATGTTTGATACAGGATACAGGATGCTTGGGGCTGGTGCACAGGGATGATCCAGAGAGATGATATAGAGTGAGAGGTGGGAGGGGAGTTCAGGATTAGGAACTCATGTACATCTGTGGCGGATTCATGTCAATGTATGGCAAAACCAATACAGTATTGCAAAGTAAAATAAAGTAAAACTAAAAATTAAAAATAATAAATACACTGAGTTATCAATAAATAAATAAATAAAGTTGAAATAATGTGAAAGAATATCAATCAAATTTATAGCTGACACATAATAGAAACTCAACATAAATGCCCAAATCCTGGAACTCTTCATCTGATGACTGGCTTTACCATTAGTTTAGCTGATAGTGATATATATCTCTCTGTTTTACTTCAAAGGGCATAACAACAGCTTCCTTTCTGAGCATCACAAGGCAGATTGATGGTGAGAATGGTGAGATTCATAATAAAGGTGCTAGGTAGGGCATAGAGGCATTCTACAAAGAAGAGGCATGTTGCTCTTGTTCTATCTATAAAGATGATGTGGATCACAGTATTAAGTGTCACTTCACCTCCCTGGAGCTCATGATTTATGATGCTCTCACATTTGAGGAGAATATTTAGCAACTTCTTTTGAGCCAACGGAGTTTTTTCTTAAGTTCCATATTTGGAGTTTAGAAGTTTTACAATGCTCTCATTGACCTGGATCCCATGATACAATCCCAAGAAGCCCTTTGGAGTGCAGAAAACAACATTACTAGACTTTTTGGACTTTGTCCAAGGGATGATATTAGCGAACTTTAGGAAAAAGTTTTTCTTGGCCCTCCTATACCCTTTAATCCTTAAAGATCTTACTGAAATTGCAGATCATAAATGACTCCCCAGAAGACTGGTTTTCATTGCAGGTTGAGACTGTTGGAGTTGCGAAAACATTAAAGTCTCTAGAGGTTCTGAAACGTGATAGAAAAGACGACAAAAATTTAAGAATCCTGACATAATTGCCTTTCACTGATGGTCTTTCAGTCATTAGTTGTGTAATTTTGAAAAATCACTTAATTTTGGGGGTACCCTTGTCTTCATATGAAGAATAAGGATAAATAATAACTACAGTTCAACTTCACTGTCAAATTTACTAGGATGAAAGTGATTGCAATATTTTAATGTTTTGTATTTTGAAATCTATCTCATTTGAGATCAAGTGGTTCCAACTATGAAGAGAAGGTGGCTATAGAGGAAGAAACAATAAAATCATAGAAAACATCATGGAAATAATTAATAATAATGTTAAGTTCAGTTCAATTCAGTTCAGTCACTGAGTGGTGTCCAACTCTTTGTGACCCCATGGACTGCAGCGCATCAGGTCTCCCTGTCCATCACCAGCTCTCAGAATTTACTCAAACTCATGTTCATTGAGTCAGTGATGCCATCCAACCATCTCATCCTCAGTTGTCCCCTTCTTCACCTGCCTTCAATCTTTCCTAGCATCAGGGGCTTTTCCGATGAGTCAGTTCTTCACATCAGGTGGCCAAAGTATTGGAGTTTCAGCTTCAGCATCAGTCTTTCCTATGAATATTCAGGACTCATTTCTTTTAGGATGGATTCACTGAATCTCCTTGCAGTCCAAGGGACTCTCAAGAGTCTTCTCCAATACCACAATTCTAAAGCATCAATTCTTCAGTGCTCAGATTTCTTTAGAGTCCAACTCTCACATCCATACAGGACTACTGGAAAAATCATAGTTTTGACTTGACAGACATTTGTTGGAAAGGCAGTGACTCTATTTTTTAATATGCTGTCTAGGTTGGTCATAACTTTTCTTCCAAGAAGCAAGTGTCTTTTAATTTCATGGCTGCAGTCTCCATCTGTAGTGATTTTGGAGTCAAAGAAAATAAAGCCTCTCACTGTTTCCTTTGCTTCCCATCTATTTTCCATGAATGATGGGACTGGGTGCCATCATCTTAGTTTTCTCAATGTTGAGTTTTAAGCCAACTTTTTCACTCTCCTCTTTCACTTTCATCAAGAGGCCCTTTAGTTCTTCTTCAATTTCTCCCATAAGGATGGTGTCATCTGCATGTCTGAGGTTATTGATTTTCTCCCAGCAATTTTGATTACAGCAGGTGCTTCATCCAGCTTAGCATTTCTCATGATGCACTCCACATATAAGGTAAATAGGCAGGGTGACAATATATAACCTTGACGTATTCCTTTCCTGACTTGGAACCAATCTGTTGTTCCATGTTCAGTTCTAAGTGTTGCTTCCTAACCTGCATACAGATCTCTCAGGAAGCAGGTCAGGTGGTCTGGTATTCCCATCTCTTTCAGAATTTTCCACAGTTTGTTGTTATCCACAAAAGACTCAGGCATAGTCAATAAAGCAGAAGTAGATGTTTTTCTAGAACTCTCTCTTTTTCGATGATCCAATGGATGTTGGCAATTTGATCTATGTTTCCTCCGTCTTTTCTAAATCCAGCTTGAACCTCAGGAAGTTCACGGTTCGTGTACTGCTGAAGCCTGGCTTGGAGAACTTTGAGCATTATTTTGCTAGCATGTGAGATGAGTGCAATTGTGTGGTAGTATGAGCATTCTTTGGCATTGCCTTTCTTTGGGATTGAAATGAAAACTGACCTTTTACAGTCCTGTGGCCACTGCTAGTTTTCCAAATTTGCTGGTATATTGAGTGCAGTATTTTCACAGCATCATCTTTTAGGATTTGAAATAGCTCAACTGGAATTCCATCACCTTTGCTACCTTTCTTCATAGCCATGCTTCCTAAGGCCTACTTGACTTCACATTCCAGGATGTCTGGCTCTAAGTGAGTGATAACACCCTTGTTATTATTTGCATTGTGAAGATCTTTTTTTTTTGTATAGTTCTTCTGTGTATTCTTGCCACCTCTTCTTTCTGCTCCTGTTAAGTCCATAATATTTCTGTCCTTTATTGTGCCCATCTTTGCATGAAATGTCCCTTGGTATCTCTAATTTTCTTGAAGAGATCTCTGGTCTTTCTCATTCTATTATTTTCCTCTATTTTTCTGCATTGATCACTGAGGAAAGCTTTCTTATCTCTCCTTGATATTCTTTGGAACTCTCCATTCAATTGGGTATATCTCCTTTTCTCCTTTGCTTTTTGCTTTTCTTCTTTTCTCAGCTATTTGAAAGGCCTCTTCAGATAAACATTTTGCCTTTTTGCATTTCTTTACCTTGGAGATGGTCTTGATCACTGCCTCCTGTACAAAGTCACGAATCTCCACTGTCTATCAGGTCTAATCCCTTGAATCTATTTGTCACTTCCACTGTAAAATCATAAGGGATTTGATTTAGGTCATAACTGAATGGTCTAGTGGTTTTCCCCACTTTCTTCAATTTAAGTCTGAATTTGGCAATAAAGAATTCATGGTCTGTTCCACAGTCAGCTTGTTTTCACTGGCTGTATAGAACTTCTCCATCTTTGACTGCAAAGAATATAATCAATCTGATTTCAGTATTGACCATCTGGTGATGTCCATGTGCAGAGTCTTCTCTTCTGTTGTTGGAAGAGGGTGTTTGCTATGACCAGTGCATTCTCTTAGCAAAATGCTATTAGCAGTTTTCCCTGCTTCATTCTGTATTTCAAAGTCAAATTTGCCTGTTACTCCAGGTATTACTTGACTTCCTACTTTTGCATTCCAGTCCCCCATAATGAAAAGGACATTTTTTGGAGGAAGGGGGGGATGTAAGTTCTAGAAGGTCTTGTAGGTCTTCATAGAACCATTCAACTTCAGCTTCTTCAGCATTAGTGGTTGGGGCATAAACTTGGATTACAGTGATATTGAATGGTTTGCCTTGGAAACGAACAGAGATCATTCTGTAGTTTTTGAGATTGCATCCAAGTACTGCATTTCAGATTCTTTTGTTGACTATGATGGCTACTCCATTTCTTCTAAGGGACTCTTGCCCACAGTAGTAGATATAATGGTCATCTGAGTTAAATTCACCCATTCCAGTCCATTTTAGTTCACAGATTGCTAAAATATCAATGTTCACTCTTGACATCTCCAGTTTGACCACTTCCAATTTGCCTTAATATATGGACCTAACATTCCAGGTTCCTATGCAATACTGCTCTTTATAGCATCAGACTTTACTTCCATCGCCAGTCACATCCACAACTGGATGTTGTTATTGCTTTTGCTCCATCTCTTGAGTCTTTCTGGAGTTATTGCTCCACTGATCTCCAGTAGCATATTGGGCAGACCTAGGGAGTTCATCTTTCAGTGTCCTATATTTTTGCCTTTTCATACTGTTCATGGGGTTCTCAAGGCAAGAATACTGAAGTGGTTTGCCATTCCCTTCTCCAGTGGACCACATTCTGTCAGACCTCTCCACCATGACCTGCCCATCTTCAGTGGCCCCACACAGCATGGCTCATAGTTTCATTGAGGTAAACAATGCTGTGGTCCATATGATCAGATTGGTTAGTTTCCTGTGATTGTGGTTTTCAGTTTGTCTGCCTTCTGATGGAGAAGGATAAGAGACTTATGGGTGCAGCAGACCTGGGTATGACAGAAGCCCTTTTAGAGGAGGTCACCGTTAACCCCACCTTAGAGCTGCCGGAACTTACAGAGGACTGGGGAAACAGACTCTTGGAGGGCACAAACAGAACCTTGCATGCACCACAACCCAGGAGAAAGGAGCAGTGGGCCCACAGGAGACTGATCCAGACGTGCCCATGAGTGTCCAGAAATCTCCAGTGAAGGTGTGGGTCAGCAGTGGCCTGCTGCACGGTTTTGGGCACTGAGTGTAGTAGTGGGTGCATGGGACCTTTTGAAAGAGAGAGGTCACCATTATCTTCATTATCTCCACCATAGTTTGGCCCCAGGTAAATAACAGGGAGGGAACACAGCCCCATCAATCAACATAAAATAGGATTAAAAATTTATTGAGCATGGCCCATCTTTTCTGGGAGATGTTAGTTCTAAAAGGTCTTGTAGGTCTTCATAGAACCATTCAACTTCAGCTTCTTCAGCATTAGTGGTTGGGGGATAGACTTGGATTACTGTGATATTGAATGGTTTGCCTTGGAAACAAACAGAGATCATTCTGTCGTTTTTGAGATTGCATCCAAGTACTGCATTTCAGATTCTTTTGTTGACTATGATGGCTACTCCATTTCTTCTGAGGTATTCCTGCCCACAGTAGTAGATATAATGGTCATCTGAGTTAAATTTACCCATTCCAGTCCATTTTAGTTCACTGATTGCTAAAATATCAATGTTCACTCTTGACATCTCCAGTTTGACCTCTTCCAATTTGCCTTGATTCATGGACTTAACATTCCAGGTTCCTATGCAATATTGCTATTTATAGCATCAGACTTTACTTCCATCACCACTCACATCCACAACTGTATGTTCTTGTCACTTTTGCTCCATCTCTTGAGTCTTTCTGGAGTTATTTCTTCACTGATCTCCAGTAGCATATTGGGCACCTACTGACCTGGAGAGTTCCTCTTTCAGTATCCTATCATTTTGCCTTTTCATACTGTTCATGGGGTTCTCAAGGCAAGAATGCTGAAGTGGTTTGCCATTCCCTTCTCTAGTGGACCACATTCTGTCAGACCTCTCCACTATGACCCACCCATCTTGGGTGGCCCAACACGGCATGGCTTAGTTTCATTGATTTAGATAAAGCTTTGGTTCGTGTGACTAGATTGACTAGTTTTCTGTGATTATAGTTTGTGTGTCTGCCCTCTGATTTCCCTCGCAACACCTACTGTCTTACTTGGGTTTCTCTTACCTTGGACGTGGGGTATCTCTTCAAGGCTGCTCAAGCAAAGTGCAGCCACTGCTCCTTACCTTGGAGGAAGGGTATCTCCTCACAGCCGCCCCTCCTGACCTTGAGCGTGGAGTAGCTCCTCTCAGGCCTCCTGCCATTATAGGGGACTGGAATGCAAAAGTAAGAAGTCAAGAAACACCTGGAGTAAGAGGCAAATTTGGCCTTAGAATACAGAATGAAACAGGGCAAAGGATAATAGACTTTGGCCAAGAGAACGCACTGGTCATAGCAAACACCCTCTTTCAACAACACAAGAGAAGACTCTACACACGGACAACACCAGATGGTCAACACCGAAATCAGATTGATTATATTCTTTGCAGCCAAAGATGAAGAAGCTCTATATAGTCAGCAAAAACAAGACCGGGAGCTGACTGTGACTCAGATCATGAACTTCTTATTGACAAATTCAGACTTAAATTGAAGAAAGTAGGGAAAACCACTAGACCATTCAGATATGACCCAAATCAAATTTCTTATGATTATACATGGAAGTGAGAAATATATTTATGGGACTAGATCTGATAGATAGAACTATGGACAGAGGTTCGTGACATTGTACAGGAGATAGGGATTAAGACCATCCCATGGAAAGAAAATGCAAAAAGGAAAATGACTGTCTGGGAAGGCCTTACAAATAGCTGTGAAAAGAAGAAAAACAAAAATCAAAGGAGAAAAGGAAAGATATAAGCATCTGAATGCAGAGTTCCAAAGAATAGCAAGGAGAAATAAGAAAGCCTTCCTCAGCAATCAATGCAAAGAAATAGAGGAAAACAACAGAATGGGAAAGACTAGAGGTGTCTTCAAAAAATTAGAGATACCAAGAGAACATTCCATGCAAAGATGGGCTCGATAAAGGAGAGAGATGGTATGGACCTAAGAAAAGCAGAAGATGTTAAGAAAAGGTGGCAAGAATACACGGAAGAACTGTACAAAAAAGATTTCAAGACCAAGATAACCACAATGGTGTGATCACTCACCTGGAGCCAGACATCCTGGAATGTGAAGTCAAGTGGGCCTGAGAAAGCATCACTACCAACAAAGATAGTGGAGGTGATGGAATTCCAGTTGAGTTATTTCAAATCCTGAAAGATGAAAGTGCTGCACTCAATATGCTAGCAAATTTGGAAAACTTAGCAGTGGCCATAGAATTGGGAAAGTCAGTTTTCATTCCAATCCCAAAGAAAGGCAATGCAAAAGAATGCTCAAACTACTGCACAATTGCACTCATCTTACACACTAGTAAAGTAATGCTCAAAATTCTCCAAGCCAGACTTCAGCAATACATGAACCGTGAACTTCCAGATGTTCACGCTGGTTTTAGAAAAGGCAGGGGAACCAGAGATCAAATTGCCAACATCTGCTGGATCATGGAAAAAGGAAGAGAGTTCCAGAAAAACATCTATTTCTGCTTTATTGACTATGACAAAGCCTTTGACTGTGTGGATCACAAGAAACTGTGGAAAATTCTGAAAGAGATGGGTATGCCAGACCACCTGACCTGTCTCTTGAGAAACCTGTATGCAGGTCAGGTAGCAACACTTAGAACTGGACATGGAAGAACAGACTGGTTCCAAATAGGAAAAGGAGTACATCAAGCCCGTATATTGTCACCCTGCTTATTTAACTTCTATGTAGAGTACCTCATGAGAAACACTGGGCTGGAAGAAGCACAAGCTGGAATCAAGATTGCCAGAAATATCAGTCACCTCAGATATGCAAATGACACCACCTTTATGGCAGAAAGTGAAGAAGAACTAAAGAGCCTCTTGATGAAAGTGAAAGAGGAG